>NC_139009.1:41310232-42766350 GCF_964374135.1 Grampus griseus
TACTGAATTACACTTCAAGATTAAGCCAATCTAGATTGAATATTGGTGTGGACACAAGCAGTGTGGGAGTAGCTGCTTTTAATCACCATTATCAGGACATTTTTGTGTATAATATTTCTTATAAACTATAAATGATTGTCTTTAATAAATAACATAACCAAAAAAAGCAGTTTTCACCCTTCTAACTTCAAAGGGAATAAGAAATCTTCAGAATGTCACACTCAATAACTATGCTTCTTAAAGCAAAATATATAGAATGCATCATCAAGGATACATATACCCTCATGAATAATGCTTATGGGATTGACCCTTCCTTTGTTATATTTACTCTTTCTTGCTACCCAATAAGAACACACTTTGAGAAAATAAGACAAAAGAAGACATTCTGATTTAAGAAGAAAGTGAAGGGGAGAGGTGGCAGTGGCACAGGTGGCATCTAAGGTCTACCTGAAGGTTCTACGAGATGGGTCACTTGTGCAAAGCTATGCCTGTGAAAGCCTTAACTTGAATTTAATGTTTCCCATGCACGGTTTAATCACATCTATAGAACTGTTTTTATAGCTTTGAATAAATAAGAGCTTACTACTTCAATATTTAGTCCATTGAGCACTATTGTATACATTTACAATTGTGAACAGATAAATTTGTGTTTTCTGTTGAATGTGGGTCTGAGTTAGCAAAGTGTACTCTCAAAGAAAGAATTCTCTAGGACCTGATTTCTATCTTCTCCCAAAGTAGGGCTTATATACACACTGGGGGAAATAAACTTCCGAGTGATAGCAGCAAAACCCAGCTGTTTGTGCAAGTCAAACTGCCTTGCGTGGGAATTAACAAAAGCTTGCCAGCAAACATGAAAGAGCTGCAATTCTCAGAGCAGAAACAGGCTCCATCTTACATACCACCTTTTGTAAGTAGAGGACTTGAAACAGCATGAGGCCAGAGCTCCTTGAGTGTACAAAGGTGTGGAAAGGCACACATGATCCCTAGTTTTAATGATAGCTCCAGTATTAGGAAGTGGAAGAATCTCCCCTCAGCTTTCTAACAGCCTACTTACTCTTAGCCAGGAAGAAGAGGAGAAAGATAATCATACAATTCAATGAGCCATTTTCCAAATGAAAGATGATTCACTTAAGCAAAACTTTCTGCAGGTGTCACTTCTCAAGGATGCTTAAGAGAAGGGCCCACCAAACCTGTTCTGAGGGCTAAAGCAATGCACAATCTGTATCACCCAGCATGGTGCCTGGCAAATAGTAAGAACGAGGACATAGTTACTAATGAAATTATACACAGTCTGCCCAGTTCAGAACAGTTATCCTGAGCACAGAACCTCTTAACCACTGGTTTATAGAGGTGGTTACAAGTATTGATTCAGACTCAAACAGCCCCTTTTAGCACTGTTAGTCTTTCTCTTTTTTTTAACATCTTTATTGGAGTATAATTGCTTTACAATGGTGTGTTAGTTTCTGCTGTATAACAAAGTGAATCAGCTATACTTATGCATATATCCCCATATCTCCTCCCTCCTGCGTCTCCCTCCCACCCTCCCTATCCCACCTCTCTAGGTGGTCACAGAGCACCGAGCTGATCTCCCTGTGCTATGTGGCTGCTTCCCACTAGCTATCTATTTTACATTTGGTAGTATTTATAAGTCCATGCCACTTTCTCACTTTGTCAGCACTGTTAGTCTTAATCCAACTGAATTATTTTACAAAGTAAGCCAAAAACATAAACTCAGGTAAATTAAAAATAGGTAAAAGAGCACACAAATCCTCAAGAAACAACAATTCTTTGGCCTCTGCCTATTATCTCCATTTGTAAAATTATTCCTTTCCTCCAAGGTCCACAATGCTTAGCCTTCTGAGATGTAAATATACCTCACAGGGTATTAACCTCTGTCAATGGAAATAAAACTGTAATTGATTTGGTTCTGCGATTATCTAACATATCAACATGTGCTCATTGAGAAAAAATGACGTCTGGACAACTGATATTGTATTTCTGCCAAATACCAAGCTGATGTTCATAAAATCTTACTGGAGAGCACCCAGTGCTAACTATAGGATTTCAAACTGCTGATTTGCAGAGATGAATCATGAAGCAATCTACATTGTGTGGGTAATTAGAATTCCCATCCTTATCCATCCTCTGAAAAGAAGCCTAAATTTTTTATTTGGAAGCCACTTTGAAAAGCTTTCATTAATTTAAATTTCAGAACAGATTTCTCCCCATTATGTGTATTCAACTAAAAGCCTATTAAATACAACACCACGATAAGAGTGAACAAATAGCAGGTTTTTCCAAGGCATCCATTTTATTTTATTCCAGGATCCAGAGGCATTGATAATTCAGAGATTGCTGCAACACTTAGAATCTTTTGAAAACTACAAAGAATCGGTAATAATTTAGTGATTTCTAATTCTCTACGATTTGTTTAAACGTGTGAGACAAATGAGTCCGTGTTCCTTAAAACTGCCCACAACTTAAGCAATTTAATAGTTGCTAATTAGATGCATTTAATTCCAATTTAAAAACCATCTTTACTTGGTATGCTCGTCATAGAAATACTATTCAGCTGGATCCTATTATAACTGACATGGTTTATTTATTACACTTGATCTGAGGAAAAAAGTACATACCCAGAAAGCATCGTTATTTAATCTTGGTGTTAATTTACTCATATGCTTCAAAAGTCTAGAGATTTAGTATTATTTGAACTTGGTGAAACATATGTAAAGTTTCTTGCCTCTGCCTTTAATATTTGGGGGGAAAATGATTCTGTTAGGGTTTTCAAGATGGCTAAGATTGTGGAACAAAAATAAGAGAAGAGAATAAAGTAAGGCTGAGATGGTATAAGTCCCATGATTTTATATATCTATACAGGAGAGGAACAGGTTTTGAGGAAATCACGATGGGAATTAGACGCGTTAAGCATGTTGAACAGAGAAGGCTCCCGGCAAAAACAAATAAGATGCCAAGATGCTTCTCCATTATGGCCAACACAAAAGGAGGAAAGAAGACGACAGCGTCACAAGAGTCTACAAATAACTAATCCCTCTCATGTACATCTTGATTTGCAGTCCAGCCTGGCAGCAAAACCTCAGGCTCTCCGTTACCCACTTACAAGCCAGCTTCACATGATAGATTATTATTATTAGCAGCATTATTATGACCATTTCCAGTTATCTTTTCTCTTCTTATCTCTCTCCTGAGGCTGTTACAAGAGGAGATTACCTGAAAAGGGAAAGAAATAAGTACCCAAAAAGGTTAAAGGAAGAAAAACTGCATGTTTTCAGAAAACTTTGTAAGACTGATGAGGTAGGGAAATAAAATGAATAAAATGATTATATCATGTTCCATACAGTCTGACAAGGTAATCCTTAAGTGGGAGATTTTTTTTCTCAGCTGCAAATTTCTAGCTGTGTATAGAGTATGACTGACAAGCCATAAACATAAATTAGTGAAACCGAATGGAAGCCATTTGGCTGCTCGTTATTTTACCATTTGCTACATTTCAATAAATTCATGATGACAAGTTGAGGGTTAGGGGGAATTCCTAAAGGCACTAATGTACTGGTTTAGTTGAAGAGTAAAATAATACTACAGGAAAATAACTGGCTTTGATAAACATATTGAATTAGTATACCATAAAAGGAAAATGGATAGGTGATTCATTCACTGTTCATTGGAGATCTCTTAAATTATAAAATAAAAAATAGCCTGTTCCCTATAAAAAGACAAAGGCAATGCCATTTAGTGTTTTGACAATCAGGCCTACTTGTGGGATCACTTGTGGGATCACTGATCTTCGGTTGAGAGTCTGCCTGCCGATGCAGGGGACACGGGTTCGTGCCCTGGTCCGGGAAGATCCCACATGCCACGGAGCGGCTGGGCCCGTGAGCCATGGCCGCTGAGCCTGCGCGTCCGGAGCCTGTGCTCCGCAACGGGAGAGGCCACAACAGTGAGAGGCCCGCGTACCGCAAAAAAAAAAAAAGGATAAATCTCATGTTAAGTATTCTTACCATAGTAAAATAATACCGAAAAAAAAAAGTTAAATTTGAAGGAGACTAAATTCAATATACTACACTTACTAACACAAAGTGAGAAGGAGAATCAACTGCTTTTTTTCCCCAATCAATTCCTTGCCTTTGAAATGCCACAGTTTTCTATATGTCATATAAAATGGTATGGAATATGAATTATCTGGAAAATTTTCTCAATTGTCTATTTCACTTTGCAATATGAACACAGCCTGCATTTACAACCATAAATTCAAAGGGAAAAATGCTTTAAAGATATATCAGGTTACTGCAATCTAAGCATATTGTTTTGCTGTGGTTCCTTTTTGGGACTGAATATCAAGATGCAGTCCACTATGCCAAAAGCCTCTAGCTTTCCAGAAATTGAAAGCCTTCGCCAACAAATCACAACTGTTTTACCATATGCCTCTTTGTTCTGCCAAGTATCACCAGCCTGTTCTACTTTTAAGCAAATTTCATTATATTATAGCTCAGAGCAATGTTCATTAAAAAGTATTACTGAAAAATGTCAAGTTGTTTTTATATAGAAACTGGAATTTATTTTCTACTGAAAAGTCAGATATTTATTGAACACAAGACATTTTAAAAATATTGATCTCATTTCACAAGTCACTTCAAACTTGTCAGTCTCCATCTTGATTGTGAAGGCTCAGGCCACATAATGATTGTCTGAAGCATTTTCTGTCTTGCACCAGTTAACTTTCACTAGTATCTACCATTGATGCAGATCAACCCTAACCTTTCTGGAATCGACCTAGTCTCAGATCAGTGGAAAATCTCTTCCCTGTTTCTTCACACTCATATTCATCCTCTCCTTGACCAATTTGCTTATTTTTCTGTCTCCCAGCCACAGCCTTCCCGATAACGTCCCAATGCAGTCATATTTTAGGTGATTATAAACTTCATTATAGCCTGTTCACTTTATATAGTATGATACCGTCCAAATAAAACTAGCCTAGAAATCTCACCTCCACAACTTCTAGTTATGTGACCCTTAATAAAGTCACTTAATCTTTGGAGCCTTCATTTCCTCATCTATAAAACGGATGATTACTTCCTGCCCTCCCTTTTGAATCCAGTTTGTGAGCACAAAATTTGGTAAGGCATGTTCAGACATTCTGTATCTCATTTACCACAAACCAAACACAAAACCAGAGAGCTTCATTTTGAAGCACCAAGCTCTTTCCTAAGGAACTGTTTCTCTTTCTCTTCAGACGGTAAAACCCACTGGCCGTTAAGAGTCTGTGATCCAAAAATCATAGGATTAATCTTCATTACCTATTGTAACTAGGTTTAGCATTTGATTCTTGGTCCAATGAAGACTCATAAAATGTTGGGCTTTAAATCAGGAGAAAAGCATGATATTCTTGCTTCCTCTGAGGAAAAATAATGTTTTTAATCCCCTGAGGAAAATTAGATATACTCAAATGGGGCCACATTATATATTTAAGCTAACAATAACAACAATGATAGAAATAATTCAATTGTTCTTAAATCCTAGGCCAAATCAGTCTGTGAAGATTTCTGGGGCTTTCCTAAGCTCTGGAGGGGAGCTGAATCATGCATTGAGGCTGCCTTTATTCTAATACTACATTTATATGCAGTAAAATCAGGATAAAATGGAAATCAAGGTCACTTTTGATGTGAAAGAAGTGACAAAAAAGTATCTAGAGGGACAGCAAGGAACTGAATGGGGGTGAGATAAGAAAGAACAGGCCTACTTAATATGCCTTGCTAAATGTGATGAAGAGACTCTGAATTGTGAGAATTGTGAGCTGGGTATCTGTATAAAACCCACAAGGCTTTTCTTTGCACTTCCTTTTGCTACAATCTCTTTCCTTCCCATGGGGATCTTTCTCGAGTATTGTCTATCTCCTTAGCAATGAGGGAATGGAGGCTGGCCAAATCATCCATCATGAGTCTGTCACCCCTATTCTCTAGGTATGGCTTCATCTAAAATAAAATTATAAGCATATAACTTCCCACCTCACAAATACAGGGGTGACAGGGAAGCTCAAAGTAAAGCAGAGTGCATTCTGGATGCCAGTATAGAAATTACGATCATTTAAGTACCGCATTTAAACCGCATTTATTTAGAAAGAGCTCAAACAGAATGACAAGAAAAACACTGACTCTACTAACCAAATAAATACAGTCACTTTCGACGTTCTATTAAGAGATATTTATCAAGAGCGTGAAAATGTTCATACCCTTTGTCCTATTAATTCACATCAGGAAATCAACCTAAAGAAACACTGTTTTCTGCACAAAGGTGTTCACTGCAGGATTATTTAGAAAGGCAAAACTTTGGAGAAAACCTAAATATCCAACAGGAGTACAATAGTAAGTCTATTAATAAAGAATAGGCAGTTAATTTTTTTTTTAAATGTTAGTGGAATAGAAAAATATTCTGATATGTTAAGATCAACATGATCTCAAATTTTTTTGGTTTATATTATACACATAAAAAGATTAGGACATCAAATCAAGATTTAGCAGTGTTGGAATTATAGCTACTTTTTTACTTTCGTCCTTCGAGCAGTTTTTGGTTTGTTCCTAATAAAATCAATAAATACTATGTCATTGTAAAAATAATCCATACCTGTTGGGTATTTATGTGTTAAAACTGAAAGCCTAATCTTTAGCTGGAAGTCTGAGAAATGGCTGTGTTTCTGTGGCGAAAGAATGCTTTCAAGAGAAAAAGCACAGCATACTAATGTGAGAAAGGCTGTTTGCCTTTAAATGGGATGGTTTTCTCGGGGACACACTGAAGTCAATCTTCTTCCTCCTGAATGACAGGATTTCTGTATTAAAGTGTTTGTATGTGGAGACAAATAGTGCCTCTCAAATGTGCAGAGAAGCATCTTGAGTAACCAACTACAGGATTCCACAAAAATTATGGAACCCTCCTTTCAGGTTCAAGTACATGAGTTAAGCAGGAACAGTTATAGAATCAGTAAAAAAAAGGGGAAGGGTAAGCTGTGACAAAGTAAGAGAGTGGCATGGACATATATACACTACCAAACGTAAAATAGATAGCTAGTGGGAAACAGCCGTATAGCACAGGGAGATCAGCTTTGTGACCTCCTAGAGGGGTGGGACAGGGGGGGTGGGAGGGAGGGAGACGCAAGAGGGAAGAGATATGGGAACATATGTATATGTATAACTGATTCACTTTGTTATAAAGCAGAAACTAACACACCATTATAAAGCAATTATACTCCAATAAAGATATTTAAAAAAAAGGGGAAAGAGAAAAAAAAAGAGTATGGGAAAGAAATAGTACAGAAAGAAAAGGAGAGCAAATTGATAATGATTTTGTAACCAGACAGACTGTGGCATGAGCAAATAAAACTAAAGAAATAGAGAATAAGTCTCATCTCTCTCATTACACACAATATATCCCTATTTAAAAAGTTCTCATTAAAGCACTTAATTAAATATTGTTTAGTAATATGAGTAATACCCGAATACGGTATAGTAATACCAGTCAAACCTACCAATTATCTTGGGCACTAAAACGGTGCCCAAGCATTGACAGTCTTTGATGGGACTAGATTCAAGTATGTTGGATTCTCTTTTCCTTATGCTTCATGTCGTTTCATGGCAAAGTTGCAACTTTGATGCTTAGAACTGCCAATGTTTACTTAATGGCTGACTCTCTAGTTACCAAGATTAATTAGCTAAAAGACCAAATCTAGATGCTAATGAAACCTAAAGGACTTATCTAACAGTTAATGCACTGGGATATTATTCATTAAAGAGCAAGAAACAAAGGTTGATTATATCTTCCTTCTTATGAGCTATTTTTAAGTAACCATTATTCTGGCTTTTTTTCCCCCCAGAAATGAATTAGGTTGGTGGTATTCTTTGCTGCTTCTCTGTTTCACTTTCCAGAGTAATATGGTCTTTTTTCCCCCCTTTTGTCCACACTGGTCATGCAGATGAACTTCATGTCAGAAAATAAAAACTAAAAGAAAAATCACTTTTGAGAGCTCTCACACATCTATCTTCACCAAACTAATCACAAAGCTATGCTTCCAAGGCCATCAGGTAATACGAGAGTGGTCTATTCCAGCATGAGGATTCTTTCCAAGGCAGTTTGGAACTAATTTACTAGGGCGACTGGTGAGTCAGGTTTTCATCCCATAAAATGATTATGGCCCAAGGGAACATATGAGAAAACAATGCACAAGGGTTTCTAAGTTATTAACTAGCATGAGGATTATCTTCAAACCAAAAATAAAAAGCAATCATTAATTCTTGGCAACAGCATAAATATGAGAGCAATGGTGTACACAGGTTACTTCTAAACCAGAAAACACTTTTCAATAATTCTCATTAGAGGGGCTTCCCTGGTGGCACAGTGGTTTGAGAGTCCACCTGCCGATGCAGGGGACACGGGCTCGTGCCCTGGTCCGGGAAGATCCCACATGCCGCGGAGCGGCTGGGCCCGTGAGCCATGGCCGCTGAGCCTGCGTGTCCAGAGCCTGTGCTCCGCAACGGGAGAGGCCACAACAGTGAGAGGCCCGTGTACCACACACACACAAAAAAATAATAATAATTCTCATTAGGGGAGGAGGGACAAATTAGGAGTGTGGGATTAACAGATACAAACTACTATACATAAGATAGATAAACAACAAGGATTTACTGTATAGCACAGGGAATTATATTCAATATTTTGTATTAACCTATAATGAAATATTTGAAAAAAAAACTGAATCACTATGCTGTACCCCTGAAATTAGCCCAATATTGTAAATCAACTATACTTCAGTAAAAATAGATAAATAGATATATAAATAAATAAATCTCATTATAAACAAGTCACTATTATTAGTGAAATATCGGGGTTAAATCACACACTGCCCGTGTATGCACATTTCAAGATAAGAATGATACCACTCATACAAATCCTTCTTTGTTTGCCTGTTTAATTAAGAGTAGATTTTGTAAATCTTACCATGCATTGCATGCAATGTCTTGCTGACTAGTCAGAAGCGGAGCTGATGGGAGCCTGGTGCTCAGAGACTTCCTGAGCTCTGAGTTTCCACATTTTGGGATGTGTTCTACATATGGAGTATGTCTTCTCAGCCTGGGCGTCTAGGTAACTTACACATGTCAAGAACACTGGCAAAAAAACAAGAGGCACTGGATGAGGAACCAGTCACCAATTTTGCCACCATCCTGGCATATGATTCAGGAAATATCAATCAGTCTGCATCTCAGCTACTGAATCTAACATAAGATAAGCAAACAGTTGGGAAGAATTCAGTGAGACTGCACAAGAAAGTTCATTGAAAATAATACACGTTGTGAAAGTGCAAGACACAGTTATGAAAGGGCTAATATGTTAGGAACATCATAAGCTTCAGAGTAATCCCTTATGGTCTATTTTTGCTTCAGTTAAGGAGATGAGGGTAAATATGCTTATGCAATTTCATTCTGTGGAGAGCAAAGATGGGGCCACCATGGCCAAGAGTTTAGTTAATTAATCTGGAACCTTTCCTGGCCAGTGTTGAGCACTATCAATCTAAATGACCTGTGTTTTCATTTATTTAGTGAACAACTGATAAAGGTCATCAGAGTGAAGATCACTCCCGTAGCATATCTAGCACCACCAGTTAACTGGAGGAAAGGTATTCTCCACTTATCAAGTCTCAGGAAGCCGCCTCTAGGAGAATTACAGCTTTGGCACAAGCAGATCATAGACTCAGTTTATGCTTCAGGAAACTCTGTTTAGTGGTGACTGCACATAGGTCATTTTTAAAAATCTCCCTGCACACAGCCTGATCCCGTACTACTCAAACACGTCAATTGTTATGATTCAATATTCTTCAAAGACCTCAAGCTGATGTTCAATATTCCACTGGGAGCTTGGAAAATGGATCTGTCCCTTCACTGAGTTATTAGGCAAGTTTCAACACATCTTTTCATCAGCCTGAGAGAGTCCAGAGAACCCAGCCTCTGTAAATTCAGAGAAGGGATCTTGTAGTTTTCGGCATACGGAAAGGGTGTTAGTCACACATGGTTTGTTTCAACTGTAGGCCTCTGCTCAGGCCCCTCTCTTCTCTGTTTCCCTTCACCCTACCAGTCAAATCTTACCTATTCCCCAGACCTGGACAGAGTCCCATCTCCTTTATGAAGACTCCTCTAACGAGGGGAAGTCTCTCCTCTGCTGGACTGTGAGGCAGCTCTCCCCACTCAATTCACCTCTTCTTCCGCAGCTCCTATCTTGTTAAGCCACCATGCACTCTTATCATACCCACCCTTACCCCTACATCCTGTCTTTAAAAAACATCTCTGAGAATCCCTAAATATGTATCTCAGATCCCACACTTCAAAAAAAAAAATCCTGTAACTCATTGTAGCAGTGAGTCTCAATTGTGTGTGCATATGTGGGGGGCCTGATGGGGACATCAAATCTCTAAGGCAGGGTGGGTAAGCCGGGTGGGTGGGGCATGTGTAATATGACATGTCCTTCCACGGCTGCCTTACCTGGAGCTGAGATTCTCTGCTCAGAGCCAGTACCTCTATTTATTCACATTGTCCCAGTCTCTGAAACTTCTATCTCACTCAACATCCTCTCAACTGATATTCCCACCTCTGGTCCTATTCTACTAACCATGACCTCAACCAACCAACTAATTCTCTACCTTGCTTGCTGAGTGATCTTCGAAAATGCAAGCCCGATTCTGTCCTATGCCCTTGTTAAGTACTTCAGTGTCTCTCCATCCACTTTCCGGTAAAGTCCAAACTTCTCGGCAAGATAGAGAAGGCTACCAATTCTGTTCTGCCCTTTCCTAGCTTTCTAGCCCTTTCTTTCCCCATCCTCTGACCCCTTCCTCCTTTCCTAGCCCAGCTCTTGTCCTGAAGCATTATGTGCACTTCTCTAAATAGCACCAGTCATTTCTTTAGAGCTTCTGCACAAGCTGTTCTTCCTGGCTGACCCTTGCTCTACCTTGCCTGACTAAATAGGCTACTTAGCTTCTTCTCTTTAAGACCCTCTTCCTTATCACTTCCTCCCAGTGGCCTCCTTTGACCTCTGCAGGGCTTTTAGGAGCCCCCCTTCCTATTGCTTTAGCATTAGATTACCATGGTCTTTATCACAATGTATCACACACTAATTACCTGTTTAGTGTCTGTCACCATCTCACATCACACTGGACTATCAGCTCTTTAAGCCAAGGCAGGTGTCTTACTGGTTTTTTTCTTTCTCTTTTGGTATGCTCAGTGTCTGGCATTGTGTTTGGCACTAAGGAGTGACTGACTACATGACTGGATAAATGAGAAGACATTTCAAAAAGCCATGAAAAAGTAAAATAAGTCTGTACAGTATAATGGAATGGTTATGAAACTCACACTCAGCAGTTTTTTGAACCTCCACAAATCAAACTACTTTAGGGCCAGCTTATCCAGTTTTTTTTTTTTTTTAACATCTTTATTGGGGTATAATTGCTTTACAATGGTGTGTTAGTTTCTGCTTTATAACAAAGTGAATCAGTTATACATATACATATGTTCCCATACGTCTTCCCTCTTGCGTCTCCCTCCCTCCCACCCTCCCTATCCCACCCCTCCAGGCTGTCACAAAGCACCGAGCCAATATCCCTGTGCCATGCGGCTGCTTCCCACTAGCTATCTACCTTACTACGTTTGTTAGTGTGTATATGCCCATGACTCTCTCTCGCCCTGTCACAGCTCACCCTTCCCCCTCCCCATAACCTCAAGTCCGTTCTCTAGGAGGTCTGCGTCTTTATTCCTGCTTTACCCCTAGGTTCTTCATGACATTTTTTTTCTTAATATCCAGTTTTATAATAAGATTATTACTATCGGGCTTCCCTGGTGGCACAGTGGTTGGGAGTCGGCCTGCCAACGAGGGGGACACGGGTCGAGCCCTGGTCCGGGAGGATCCCACATGGCAAGGAGCAACTGGGCCTGTGTGCCACAACTACTGAGCCCATGCTCTGCAATGGAAGGGCCACCACGGTGAGAAGCCCGCCCACGGCAGCCGGGAGTGCCCCCCCCACCCCGCTCTCCGCAGCTGGAGAAAGCCCACGTGCGCACCAGTGAGGACCCAGCGCAGCAAAAAATAAGTAACTAAAATAAATAAATAAAAGATCATTAATATCATTCTCTACTTCTCAATGTTTTGTGAGAATAGACTAGTCTCTGTAATTAAAAGCTATATGATGTTACTATTAAGTAGTCTCAACTGGTTACTTCATTTCCTGACTGCCCAAAACACTCTCTGGACCATGGATGTTCAACTGCAGGGCCAGAGAGAGCTGGGATCAGCTCTATCCGTTATTTTACAAATAATCACTTCTTATTTAATTTCTCTAGGCCTCAGTTTTTCCATCTGTGAAATAACGATGACTACCTTATTGTTTTTTATGGCTACTAAGTGGGATAATACATATAAGATATATAGCTTAATTAATGCCTAACACTAATAAGAGCTTAATTAATGATTCCTCTTCCTCTTCCAATTATTATTATTATTATTATTACAGCTGGTGCCTAAAAAATACTTGATGCATTAAAATTAATCAGTTTAAAACTTTTAATATCTAAGAACCAAATTTCTAATTTTGCTTCCCAGCCAAGATGTGGAGGGAGAAAAGGAAGGAGTACAGCACAGAAAGATTAGTTTTCCTCCAGCACATGTCAGAGTTCTCCACTCTTGTAACTCTGCCATTGAAGGTGATATTTCATCCTATGAAGTCAGTTATGAGATTTCCTATACAGAGTAATGAAAAAGCCTATAACAACTAGTGACCTGCCTTCCCTGCTGTTCCCTCCACAGAATAATTTTGCCATAAAAAATAAAGGGGACATCTCCTTTTACTGAATTATGACAAATTTTCAACTGACTTATTCCTCTTGGTACTTAGGAGTGTCCTACTTTCCCCTCCGATGACACTCCCACTGAGATGACATGTGACACATCCCAGGGAAGCATCAGAACTAAAGAGAAGGTTAAGACTGGGCCACATCCATCAGCACTTCCTTTTGCTTTAAGAAGAAACATCACTCCCCATCATCACATCAGTCTGCCTCTCTCTGTTCTAAGGATTCTTTTATTTCACTGCCCAAGAAGTGATTTACAGGCAAAAGCCCATGCAAAGCAGCAGAGATACCAACTATCTCCCTCCCCGCTCCCTCCTTCCCTCTCTTTCATATATATATACAACATCTACTATGTGCCAGCCACTGAGCAACAAACAAAACCTGCCCCTACGGAATTATGGAAGGACATGACATAAAGCAAATGTGTTCCTAAAGAATTCCAAGTTGAACAAATGACAACCAAATCGTACTTTAAATGCACCAATAAAACATGATCTCTACAGCTGAGTTTTAAAAACAATATTGTCTTTGGAGGCTGGCAATCCTTTAGCAACTTAGCTCCAGCTACAGAAAAGGTGAAAATTAGCAACATGCATTGAACATTTATTATGTACCAGAAACTCTGCTATGCCCTTTTCAGGTATCCTCACGTGACTGTCACACATACACAAAAATGCCTATGTGGTAGTATGCTTATCATTATAAACATTTTACAGATGAGAAAACAGACTCAGAGCGGTGAACACTAAGCCCAAAGTCATACTGTTAGTAGACGGCCTTGAACTCAGGCTGTAGAGCATATGTGCACAGACAGAGAGTCTATGACACATTGTCTGCAAAGGTGCTTCAGAAAAACATTGAAGGAGTGAATAAATGAGTGCCATGAATCTGAAAATCAAACCACATCAACACCACTCAGGATTACTAAATTGCCAAAATGTTCAAGAGCTTGATTTGTTGTATTCATAACTTTTCAGTATATGATGGAAATAAGTCCCTCATCTCCCAAGAGTAGCATACCTGTAACACTTCCTGCTGAAGATATTAACCACGTATTTATAAATTTGCAGAGAAACTTCCCTCAAAGTTCAATTGTCTATAAGTTGCTATTGTTGTTGTTTAAACAAAGAAGACATCTGGTACTTCCCGTTTCATCTCATCTCAAGTTGAGATGTATGGGGAAAAAAAACAGATATCAGACCAGCTCCTATGAAAACTACTCTGACCAACCAAGAGATACGTTCTTTCCATGGAAGCAATTTAACTATCTTGCAGAACATCTGAAGCACAATACTTAATTTGAGGGGGAAAAATTGCTTTCTTTCCTTCTCCCATTCTAATAGATGTTACCAGGTTTTCCTGTGTCCATAACACTAAGTTTTCACTTTAAAAGAGAGACAACCTAAACTTCCTGGAATGTAGCATAACTGTACTAGGTTAGCCATGAGGAAATGTAGCCTTAGAAGGAGAGAGAGAAGGTAAAGGAACTCCTCTCAGACATAATGAAGACAAGAGCAAGTTGTCACCAGGAAAGGAAAAGTATCACCTCCTAGGTACATGTCTATCTTTTCTCATTTCTCCTTGTTTCCTTGTCATCACCACTCCAGGGAAGGGGGGAGTAGAGGATTTCCCGCCAAACAATGCTTTAGTACCAACTGAAGGATGGTGATTGTAACTGCATTCCGTGTCCTATATGCAAGTTCGAGGGAGGGGGGACTGAGGAGAATGCATACAGGACACCAAATGATGATGCTTCTACATGCATCGACAGGGCCAACTGGAAGACCCACATTCCCAGAATAGCAAGGCACTTGCACAGTATTTCAGTCATGCTTCTTGTAAGAATCTCATAAAAATCTGAGTATCAGAGTGGAGGGGTTAGGAGGAGGGAAGCAGGTGAAAACAATAATAAAAACAGTGAGCCAGAATGTTTTAAGCTTTCAGAAGCTCAACAGAGCAGAAGCTATTGTGAGATAGGAATGGAAAGGTACTGACAGATAAATTGATGTATACCAGCAATATCTTAAATTAATTCCTTGCCATTGATCACGTAAGAAATCAAAGTTAACAGTCTCATGGGTCTTTATACCCAGGGGGAGGAAGGACATTTTGAATGACCTGCTCTTTTGTATCTGGGCAGATAATCAGACAATTAGAGCTCGTCATGTGCTACAACGAAGCTCTCGACTGTCATGAATCACAGTCATGCTCGTTTTAAAAGAAGATTCATAAGAGTGAACTGCTTTTTAAAGAATATATTGCTTTCACATTTCTTCCAAGAAACACAGAAATTAGGGAGAACCAGGGAAGAGAGGTTTCTATCCATCAGAAAGAACAGAAATGGACTTTGACATGCTTGGCTAAGCATCGTCCCCATGATTTAAGGGCTGAGGTGTTGCTTACATGGATGGGATGGGGTTGGGGTGAGGGAACTGAAATCATTATATGAGAAGCACCTATATCAGAAGCAACGGAATTGCTTACAAAATTGCATATCCAAGAAGAAAGAACTAAAATCCTGCAGCCCGTGGAACAAAAACCACATTCACAGAAAGATAGACAAGATGAAAAGGCAGAGGGCTATGTACCAGATGAAGGAACAAGATAAAACCCGAGAAAAACAACAAAATGAAACAGAGATAGGCAATCTTCCAGAAAGAGAATTCAGAATAATGATAGTGAAGATGATCCAGGACCACTGGAAAAAGAATGGAGGCAAAGAGAGAGAAGATGCAAGAAATGTTTAACAAAGATCAGGAAGAATTAAAGAACAAACAAACAGGGCTTCTCTGGTGGCACAGTGGTTAAGAGTCCGCCTGCCGATGCAGGGGACAGGGGTTCGTGCCCCAGTCCGGGAAGATCCCACATGCCGCGGAGCGGCTGGGACCGTGAGCCATAGCCGCTGGGCCTGCACGTCCAGAGCCTGTGCTCTGCAACGGGAGAGGCCACAACAGTGAGAGGCCCACGTACCGTAAAAAAATAAAAAAAAATCTTCCAAACAAACAAAAGAACAGGACCAGATGGCTTCACAGCTGAATTCTATCAGATGTTTAGAAAAGAGGTAACACCCATCCTTCTCAAACTCTTCCGAAAAACTGCAGAGGAAGGAATACTCCCAAACTCATTCTATGAGGCCACCATCACCCTAATACCAAAACCAGACAAAGATACTACAAAAAAAGAAAATTACAGACCAATATTACTGATGAATATAGATGCAAAAATCCTCAACAAAATACTAGCAAACAGAATCCAACAGCACATTAAAAGGATCATACACCATGATCAAGTGGGGTTTATCCCATGGATGCAAAGATTCTTCAATATACGCAAATCAATCAATGTGATACACCATATTAACAGATTGAAGGATAAAAAACATATGATCATCTCAATAGATGCAGAAAAAGCTTCTGACAAAATTCAACACCCATTTATGATAAAAACTCTCCAGAAAGTAGGCATAGATGGAACCTACCTCAACATAATAAAGGCAATATATGACAAACCCAGAGCAAACATCATTCTCAATGGTGAAAAACTGAAAGCATTTCCTCTAGGATCAGGAAAAAGACAAGGATGTCCACTCTCAGCACTATTATTCAACACAGTTTTAGAAGTCCTAGCCACGTCAATCAGATAAGAAAAGGAAATAAAAGGAATACAAATAGGAAAAGAAGAAGTAAAACTGTCACTGTTTGCAGATGATATGGTAATATACATAGCAAATCCTAAAGATGCCACCAGAAAACTACTAGAGAGAATCAATGAATTTGGTAAAGTAGCAGGATACAAAACTAATGTACAGAAATCTCTTGCATTCCTATACACTAATGATGAAAAATCTGACCGAGAAATTAAGGAAACACTCCCATTTACCACTGCAACAAAAATAATAAAATACCCAGGAATAAACCTACCTAAGGAGACAAAAGACCTGTATGCAGAAAACTATAAGACACTGATGAAAGAAATTAAAGATAATACAAACAGATGGAGACATATACCATGTTCTTGGATTGGAAGAATCAATATTGTAAAAATGACTATACTACCCAAAGCAATCTACAGATTCAACACAATCCCTATCAAGTTACCAATGGCATTTTTTACAGAACTAGAACAGAAAATCTTAAAATTTGTATGGAGACACAAAAGACCCCAAATAGCCAAAGCATTCTTGAGGGGAAAAAATGGAGCTGGAGGAATCAGACTCCCTGATTTCAGACTATACTACAAAGCTACAGTAATCAAGACAATATGGTACTGGCATAAAAACAGAAATATAGATCAATGGAACAGGATAGAAAGCCCAGAGATGAACCCACTCACCTATGGTCAACTAATCTATGACAAAGGAGGCAAGGATATACAATGGAGAAAAGACAGTCTCTTCAATAAGTGGTGCTGGGAAAACTGTACAGCTACATGTAAAAGAATGAAATTAGAACACTCCCAACACCATACACAAAAGTAAACTCAAAATGGATTAGAGACCTAAATGTAAGACCGGGCAGTATAAAACTCTTAGAGGAAAACATAGGAAGAAGACTCTTTGACATAAATCACAGCAAGAACTTTTTTGATCCATCTCCTAGAGTAATGGAAATAAAAATAAAAATAAACAAATGGGACCTAATAAAACTTAAAAGCTTTTACACAGCAAAGGTAACCATAAACAAGATGAGAAGACAACCCTCAGAATGGGAGAAAATATTTGCAAATAAATCAACAGGCAAAGGATTAATCTCCAAAATATATAAACAGCTCATGCAGCTCAATATTAAAAAAAGAAACAACCCAATCCAAAAATGTGCAGAAGACCTAAATAGACATTTCTCCAAAGAAGACATACAGATGGCCAAGAAGCACATGAAAAGATGCTCAACATCACTAATTATTAGAGAAATGCAAATCAAAATTACAATTAGGTATCTATCACCTCACACCACTTAGAATGGGCATCATCAGAAAATCTACAAACAAGAAATGCTGGAGAGGGTGTGGAGAAAAGCGAACCCTCTTTCACTGTTGGTGGGAATGTAAATTGATACAGTCACTATGGAGAACAATATGGAATTTTCTTAAAAAACTAAAAATAGAATTACCATATGACCCAGCAATCCCACTACTGGGCATATACCCAGAGTAAATCATAATTCAAAAAGACACATGCACCCCAATGTTCACTGCAGCACTATTTACAATAGCCAGGTCATGGAAGCAACCTAAATGCCCATCGTCAGACGAGTGGATAAAGAAGATGTGGTACATATATAAAATGGAATATTAGCCATAAAAAGGAATGAAATTGGGTCATTTGCAGAGACGTGGATGCATCTAGAGACTGTCATACAGAGTGAAGTAAGTCAGAAAGAGAAAAACAAATATCGTATATTGACGCATATATGTGGAACCTAGAAAATGGTACAGATGAACCGGTTGGCAGAGCAGAAATTGAGACACAGATGCAGAGAACAAACGTATGGACACCAAGGGGGTTAACGGTGGGGGTGTGGGTGTGATGAATTGGGAGATTGGAATTGACATGTATACACTGATAGAATTGATGAGTAATAAGAACCTGCTGTATAAAAAAATACATAAAATTAAATTTAAAAGGAAACAGAAAAAAATGCATATCCTGGCCAATTCTAAAATATTGAATCTCTGAAGAAAGCCCCCCAAATTTTCATTTTAAAAAAACTCCCTCCCCAGGAATTGGCAGCATCCTTCAGTGAAGCAACTACAGAGGGCAGAGAAATTCACATGGGTAGGTGGGGGGAGTTGGCAAAACTGGGTTACAGGTGTCCTAAGAAACCAAGGCTTCAGGATTTCATAAAGTTCCACAATACTTGTAGTGTTAATGATGGAGTACGTTGGAATTAATTTCACACAGAATGAAATGACATCAGTATAACATGGTTTGTTGCTGCGTAACCCCACCTATGAACATTTTAAGGGCATTTCTTTTGGATAAACTCCCATAGGTAGATAAACTCCGCAAAAACTGGTCACCGTGGTCACCAAGTAGGGTCAATTATTGGGATTGCATTGTTTCTCCAGTGCAGATATGCAGATTATAAGGGCCCTCATACTGGGCAGGGTAGAAAGTACAGCATTACTAAACGCTTAGCAATATACTGATAAGTGAAAGTCATAACTGAATAAAACAATCCGTACTTGGAGATTTGTCTAAAGGAATGAACCAACACCTTTATCCATACCAAGCCATTTCAAAGATGGGAAAGCCACTGAAAAACATTTGAGTAAAAGTAAAGTTAATGAAATACCTCGAATATGACTAGATGAAAGCCTTCTGATTTTGCCTATCATGAGAATTTGGGCAACTACATTAGTGAATTTCAAGGAGCCCCACATGCTGAAGGCAGTAGTCCAGGGAACGTGTTTTAGGCCCTACCTAGTCACACTTGAGAGATGGCACAGCCCTCACAGCCATGGGCAAAAATGCATGGGCATTTTAATAGTATCTGCCTTAAATACTAAGTTCGCAAATGCCCTAGGTTGTTCAGTTGTATTTATATATATTTTTTTAATGTACTGGTTTAATTGGTTTCACACAATAATACATCTTTATTATCCCACTTAGCATCTTGTACTGTAATCAATGATTTTTACATCTTCTCCCCCAACTAAATTGTAAACTTGACTGTAGAATGAATGAATTTTAAAATCTAAAGTACCTAGTGTTCTGGGTAAGGTTGTAGCACACATTTTCCAAAAATGTTTCCCAAATCAATTTGTCCTTCTAGATGTTTATTTGGCAGAGAGCATTTGTATCAGACAATTCAGTGAACATTAATGTAATAACTACTAGATTTCTGGCCCTATGCTAAGGCACTGGGGACAAAAATATGAATAGAAAATAGCTCCTGCCCTTGAGAAGGTCATAGTACAGTAGAGCAGGAAATCTCTGAATGTATTACAATGCTATGATAAATGTCTTTGCTAAACAACAAATATTCCCTTAAAATGAATAGTTCCTTGAATAATGCATTCAGGTTTTCATATGTTGTTTGTTTCAATTTACCTATGCAATGTAGTTTACATTATTAATGCATTCTAACTTTGGGCCATACATGTAATACAAATAGGGGAATGTAATTAACATTTGTTTTAATTTAAATATGCCCAAATATATAGCTGCACACTAAAGAAACATTGGAAGAATTCAGATTTATAATTTGTAATTGTGTTAAATTACATCAGGTGTAATTCTGGTTTATAATTTATTATATTTTCATTTGTTGATATAAAGACAAATCATAAAAAACACTACCTGTGTTAATTCTAAACAGGATTTCTGCCCTGAATTTCTGCCCAAGACTGGGGATTGTGTATTTTCAGAAATGTGCACCCAACTCCTTTTCTCATGAATCTGATGTGGTTCTTTGCCTGATGCAAAAGAAGAAGTGCTGAGACCATTGTTTGGAATTCTCTGCAGTATATTTCTTACCAAGTGTAAGAAGTATGTGAAATGTTCTAATGAAAAGGGCATTAAGCTCAGAGATAAGGAGGTACAAATCTCAGTCGAATATAGTAACTAATGGAAAAAATAACTAATAGATGAATTCAGACAAGGAGTCAATTTTATTTAGGCGTCTGTTCCTTTTCTTATAACAGAAAAGCCTTTAACTAGGAGGTCTCTAATGTCACTTCCAGCTCTAAGTCCCTAGGATTCAGTGATGAGTAGCATCCTCAGAGAGTTTACGTGGGAGAGATGGCTGGCTGCAGCTGGGTCACTGACAATCTAGTGAGACTCACATATTGAGAGTTCACAGCTTCCTCAGCTTCACACCCTTCAGCTGCGCCCTCATCCAATTCCCACAATGCATGTGGACTCTGGAATCTCAGCTGGCAAAGCAACAACCACCACAAACAACAACAACACACATTCACAAGTAGCCTGAACTTGAAGACCAGAACTTGCTGGAATTTTCAGGACATGGTCTCAGCTATCCAGCTTCCTGTAAAATAAAGTATGTGGCAAGTGTTAACAACTCATGTTTTCCTAAAAACAGTAGAGAAAAAATAGAAATTGTTCTTTCACATCAGTTTATGAGGCTTTGGCAATGCTGGAGGATAAAGCTATGGTTTCTGCGTTCTGCTTTAGAGATGCCCCTTTTCCACACTGCCACTCGGGTATCTATGCTTTAGAGAGCACCAAAGGTAACTCTTCCAGTTCTAGAAAGCAGCCCTTAAAATCTGCAGTTAAGCCACAGGCCAAAGCAAGCCTATAGGATCACAGATGGGTTATCCAACTCAATCACAGACATTCCTCTAATCTCCAGCAAGGAAACATGCTGTCTCTCTAATGCACTAACATCAGTCTCCTGGGACAAAGTCTGTTTTCTCTGGGTGTCTTATTCGTAGAAATATTATACATTTTTGTAAACGCAAATGTAGTCAAAAACAATGCACAGAGTGGTGTGTTTAAAAGAGGTGAAGTGAGAAATCACTTTCTCTGTATTTATTTTCCCAAGGTTTCTCACCCCTTTGCAGAATGATATTCCAGCTTTAGAGACATTAAGAAACCAGTAACCATGGGACTGGACACATTGCCTGGAAACAGCCTGATTACAACCAACTCACTCAGCTACAAGGAAATTCTACCTGATCCTTTAGGACCATTTGTCAAGCCTTATTATAATGATAAAGAAAAATTATACTTTTGTAAAGCCTTCAAAAATTATTGCCATGAAACTCTGAAAAATCTGGGCATCTGCTTTGGGGAAGAAATGGGAAATTAACATGACCATCCAGTGTCAAAATTTGACAGCCTAGACAAAATAAAGAAAAATTAGCTCAGCACCATGCACAGAATTCAGAAAGCAAAAGTCCAAATCCAATGCTGAGCAAATAATGTCTGGGAATTGTACTGTCTGCCATGGGGGTTAGAAGCCAAGGCAGCCAGAAGTCACTAATAAAGGGTATTTGTATTCTGCAGCAGTGCTGCTTAACTTGTACTTCCTTGTACATCTACTGCAGAACTTTCAATCAGATGCTGCCATTAACAGCTGCTTTGAAACATATACCAGTTGGTTCTGTCATGCCTGACAGGTGGATAAGAGTTGTCAGGGCAATAACATTATAAAAACATTGCAGAAGTTTAGCAAAATCTAAGAATGTCTATACAATGTTTTAAAATCATTAATGATCAGTCTCAGAAAATAGGACCTGTCTTTTACTTTACTGGAATAATTTTTTAGTTACATGACTGTGTGTGTGTGTGTGTGTGTGTGTATGTGTGTGTGTGTGTGTGTGGTGTGTGTGTATATTTATAGACAGACAGCTAAATATATAAATAAATGTTTTTGTTTTCTGTCAAGCATAGCAGGGTTTATAAGGATGCACCAGGGAATCCTGGCTTCACTAAAAGATTTTTCTCGCTATTGATCCACTCACAGTTACATTAGACTAGGGTGCATCTCACAGGACAGCTCAGCTGTGGCCTGGGACCCATCTTAATATGGGCTTTGCCATTGCTTGAATCCAGAATTAATTTCTAGACACATCTATTACACTCTGGCTAGACTATCAGGATGCATGTTTCAGCGAAACTCAACTAGCATTGTTTTGAATTAAATTATGTTATGTCGATTGTAGGAAATGAATTCAGTTCCTTCGTTAACTGTAGGTAAATGCTCAATCCTTGAGAGCAACAGAGATTTGTGGAGAGTGAAGTTCCTAGCTTAAATTTAGCTATAGTGCTAATGAAAGTAAACAATTTTTACTTTGAAAGGACTATTTCTCAATCCTTCAGATATTTCATGCACATCCACAGCACTCTTAAATATAGCTCCAGGCTAAAGTGTAAGCCCTCTAGAACCTAGGCTTCAGGGTCACATCTTAATTTCATGTGAACCCTTGATACTTATCTCAGCCCTAGCACACAGTGGACACTCAGGAAATCTCTGCTGAGTTGAACCAGGCACCAGCATCATCAAAGCAACTGACAATGCAATTTTAGAGCTGACTGAGATAGACATGAAAAGAAAAAGAGGCTATAGATTGCTCTAAAGAGACGTAAGGATGATATTCCATTTTCCTGGAAGGATAATGGTGGGAGATTACATGGGAAAATGAAGAAAAGAAACTTTCTGACAATCCTTAGTTTCCATCTCTACTTCCCATGCCATTCACACTATATGGTATTGTCAGAATGATTCTCCAAAAACACAAAATCCCAATACTACTCAGCTGCTTAAGAAAATAATGAATGAATAAATGAATGAATATAATGACCACTGTCCACAAGAAACTTACAATTTGGTTACCTAGATGGAAATAACACATGATGTTTTCAAGAAAATATGACTTGAAAGAAAAGTTCAGTGTGAGCTGAACTGTCAGCAGAAGTTGCCAAGGAATTCGAACCAGGTCTATTCATCTGAATGAATAAAGGTGCAAAGTTAAGCTATTCCCAGTTAGGCAAGAAACATAACCAAAACATAGAGATAAGAATTTGAATAGCACATTAGGAAAGATACAAAGATACATTGGGAGGTAGATTATTGATAAGAGTAAGAGTTTTCGTTAGAACCTTGGATTGTATGAAGTTTTTCTTCCCATTAAAAAGTATTAAAAAGGATGCTATGAGTTGCCAAGATTGCTCAGTAAAGGGCTATTTGTGGAATAGGCAGCAGTTGGGGTGAACCTAGGGCATTCATTCATTCACTCATTCATTAAGTATTTTTTGAACACCTGTTATGTCCTACCCACTGGAGATAAAGCAGTAAACAGAGAGAATCCCTGCCCTGATAAAATTTGTATGGGTGGGGGTGAGGGCACAGATGATAACAAAATAGACAAGTAAGTAGATAATCAAAGGTCAGCTAGTGATAACTGCTACAGCAGGGTAAGGATCTCAGAGAATGGGGGCGGGGCAGAAGCTGTATTTTAAAATATTAAAATTTTACCATCCCCCCAAATATCTAGCACAGATATGAGCATATAATAGATGATAAAGAAATATAGCTGACTGGGGTAATGCCAGCTGACTAAGAATCTTGGGCTCACTGAGATACAGAATTTCTCCAAATCAGATCTACAGGAAATGAATCAGCATTCCCTGCTGTTCATGCCTAACACACGAGAGCCTGGGTCCAACCCAGCTTAACCTAAAAGATGAGGATTTCTGGAATAGGCTCTACCAGCATACAAAGTGGGCTGTACTGTAGAATTATGAGCATTCTTCCCACATCACTTAGGGCAAGCTGCTGCTGATGAGCAAGAAACATTTGTTAAATATTTGTCAAGTAATGTGCCTACTATGATTCCACATGCTTTAAAGACTAAAATAATAAATGATGCTCATGATCTTGACTTTCTTATTAAAGAAAATTAAACTCAAAAGTCAGAAGAAAGATCAGGAGAGTAATGATATAAGAATGAACTTGGTTTTATGAAAAATTTACAAAGAAGTTCAGGGGCTCCCATGACATATGAAACTTGAAAAAAGGAGGGCCACTTGTATTATATAAATGCTCATGCCATCATGACTCTGAGCTCTTCAAATCCTGTCAGAGCAAGACATACAAATGTGACTTTCCAATCACAATGCCTAATTTGTCCTGACCCACCCTTGGTCACTGGTCAAATTTCTCACATCTCCGATACCATCCCTCAAATATAGGCTCATGACCACACAGTGAAAACTTCCTGTGCACAAAACTAGCTGGTCCAAGTGGGAAAGGACAGTGTGAGGGTAGCATATATTTGCACTGTGGCTTCTCTGAGTTAATGTCTACAGGTTGTAGGTGTTGTTAGGCGTTAATTTAATGTCCTACAAACAGGGACAATAGGGGAGACTTACCCTTATATTGTCAAATAAAGAACAATTCAATTACTTGAAAAGATGAAGACAGCACTTTCCTTTCTCACTGTGCTCCTTTCCTGCAGGAAGTTTATTAGTGAAACATACTATTAAATCCCAGGAATAAGCTGTGGTATAGCTACTTTACCTACTTCACTTCCTTTACCGAGGAGAATATTTCTTGTTTCTATAATATTATAGCAATTTGAACTCTACAATATTTCAACCCTTCTCAACTCCATTCTTGTTAGCACCATCTCCCAATCCATACTCTCTATTCTGTGCAAAACCCCTTGCTCTTTCTTATTAATGCTTTTTCTTCAACTCCCTCAACATTAGTCCAAAGGGTCTCTTTTTAGATCTTATATTTTGTTTTGTTTCTTCATTCATAGCTCTTGACATTCATTATTATCTTCCAATGAAACACAGAAAGGGTATAAGGAGTTAAATGTTTTCACAAGCAAACCTATATTCCCCTCCCTTTGCAGGGGAGGGAAATTAATAGGAAAAAGAAAAAAAAAAAAAAAGTGCCAGATAGAAGGCCTGAAATAAATGACCTGCACCACCCATAGCTGAATTCCACCTCTTCCAGAAAGTTTCATAAGAGAGAATCAATAAAAGCTGAATCTGAAACACTGATGCAGTGTAGTAGCTAAACTCTGTGAGCTCCCAAGATAATCCTGTGTTCTCAGAAGCTATAAGTGCAAATTCCTTCACCTTTCAGGGGATGGGCTCACTACATGAATTGGCCTGTTTTTTGACCTCAAAATCCAGGTGGGACAGGGTTGGGGGTGGCAGAAGAAACTAAAGGGAAGATTTCCAGGCCATTTGTTCTAAACTGAGATACTCTGGCAGAGTGACAGACAAGGTTGAGTTTCCATGGCCCTGAGCTGGGTTACACAGCTGGAGTCACACTTTGCTCAACACAAATGTCTTTCACTCACCACAAGCAACACAAAGACTGTGAAAGAACGCTGCCAAAGAACAGACCAATTGCCACTGGCCATTGTCATTATCTAGGCTACCTAGTAAGGTAACCCTCATACAACCTGGCTGCTAAATTAGCCTTCATCTCAGTTTATACCTTTTTCCCTATGACTACTTGATTAAAATATTCAATTAAAATAGAATAAAGACCCAAATGAATGTTAGCGATACGAGGCTCAGTATCTTTATTTGTAGTAGAGGATTTAAAAATAACATGTTTGTTCTCTTTAATGATACTGTTGCCTTAAAGAAAAACACTCATTTGCATATTAAAATTTCATCACCATCACTAAAGAAGCACCCTTAAAAAAAACTGAGATTAAACTTACAAAAAGACCTCCAAAAATCTGTACTGGAGCAACTCAAGTGAACAGATTGAAGCATAAAATTAAACACAATTTAGATAGGTTGATTTGAGGACATTTAGTACACCTGAATAATATACCTGTCAGCTTATTTTGAGTTCTTTAACATTATAGAATTCTCTGAAACAGCACTAAATATAGTTGTGTATGTATGACACATTAAAAATGTACATATTTATTTTTGAAGCTGTATTTTAGCTGATTGTGAATTCCCCTTGAAAGTATTTTTTTATAAAATAATGTTCATGCAATTTCTACCAAATGCATGGTATATGTTATAAAAAAATAAATATCATGAAGGAAATTTATAAATTACTTCAAACTGGCATATAAATAATCAGCTGATTAAACTCATGCATTTAATATGCATTTTACAACCCAATTCCAGCTTTTATAAGCACCCTGGCTTGGAAAAGCAGACCATTAAACTGCACTGGAGCTCTCATGACTCAAGTCCTAGTTCCTTATGAAAGTGTATGGACAATTTGGATGTACCGCTTGCATCTCATCTATAAATAGTTTCTCGCCATTTATAAATGCTTGTTATGGTGTAAATTATTATACATCATAGATAATTTTTCTCCTCATCCTGAATCACCAATGAAATTTCTAAACAGCATTTTGGTTGTCTAAACTAAAACAAGCAAACAAAAGCAAAGACAAAATGACAAACAAACACAACTTTATACGTGTTAACTATTCCTATCAATAACATTTCTTTTTCTATTGCCTTGTCTTTTAAAGTCCTAAGTGCAAGAATGTTGCCTCCCCTCCCCTCTACCCCATCCCCTGCCTTAAGCACAAATTAAATAGAACATAAACAGACGATATAATTTGCCTCATCATAGCTCCTTGATGGTCTGATTTCCTGTGTGGTAAGAATGTTTCCTTTCCTGCATTTCAATCTCTATCCAGGCCATCTAATAGTATAGTCTATCAGTTAATATACAGCCTTCCCAGATGAATATGATTCTCAAACAATGACAGAGAGAACTGTTTTTCCCTTATTGTGTGAGGTCCCAGAGGACAGTCAAAATCTCAGCAACACTGTATTTTCTTTGCTTCTATAACATTCTAACAATTTCTTCCCCTGAGATAATCTCATCTTTCCTTTAGATTTGTGTTTCTCAACCACCTGATGAATTTAGATTCTACAGAGATTTCCTTGTACTCCTAGGTTCTATTATGATCTGAAAAATAACTACTTTCTTGTTAGTAATCAAATGTTGGAGTTCTTGCGTTCCATTAGCACGTGCTTTGAGAATTTCTAAATTTCCATATTTAGGACCTTACAGATAACTAACAAAAGTATAAAGACTATTTATTGAGCTTTGCCTTTAAGGATATAAGGGCTAATATATTATTAGGGCCTCTCAGGATTCTGTCCAAGCCTTCGCTACCAATTATAGACAGAAGTCTTTCCAAGTAAACAATTAATGAATAAATTGGAAGGAAGAGCAAAATGTTTTTCATTCACCAAAAATTTTTTGCCACAGTATTTATATGTTTGTACCTTTGTCTCAACTCAAACATTTTGGTGTCTTTATAATCTCTTGTTTAAAAGTCAACTCTTCCACATAAACATCCCCAAGTTCACTCAGGGTGATTCTTTTCTGCTGGAATAGGAATCATTATCTCTAAACATTCATTTATGTGTTGCTTAATTGGGTGTGGTATGGTTGTTGGCACTGTAATAGGAAAACTTCACAGTCTCTGACCTCTAGATGCTTAAAATCTAAGATGAAGTAAATATTCCAAAATATTGCTGTGGACTTAAAGTATAATGGGCCATTTAAAATAATACCATGAACAAATTGACTGTCATTTTGACAGTACTGAGAACAACGCATGTCCCTTCACATTTCAACTTCTGCTGGATCATTAGGCACAAGTTCGAACAATTCCAAGAAAAACTTATAAACAAAATTTTGAAATAAAAGTTGGATGTAAAATATCAAGACTTACAAACATATTTTAGAGAATGACTTACTTTACAAAATGATTTGGTCTGCACATTTCAAGTAATATATTTTTCTGCTGGATTAAAGTTGACTTAAATATGTTATCATTTATAAGTAAAATTGATATGGGTTCAGGATTTGTTAGGAATGCCGAGAACATACAAAGGGAGATCCTTCTTTACACTACAGGAATCTTTTATGGTAATCCCTGATCCATTATTTTGGAATAGTCATGGTTTTTCAAATGCTGTATCAAACTTATGAGCCACTAGTAGCAACTTTTCCATTTGACTAAACATCCCTGCATATCAACAACTGGACAGAAACACTTTTTACCAACCCCCCACCTGCCCACCACACACAGGCAGTAATTGTGCAAACAGACATTTCATTTAAAATAATATGAAAATCCTAGTAAAGCCTGTTTCATTTTTATGAAGCCATGCCCACAAGTTCCCAGTTCACTTGTGTCGATAGTTATGGCATTGGGAGAAATTTTCTGTTGAGACTGTACTCCTGCCACATTACAGAGTCAGAATCCAGTATTCTGCAGCCGACCGGCTAGTGCCCACCAATTCTAGTCTCATTCAAGGAAATGGAGTATAGTCTAATAATGGCAGGTCTGAAAGCACATAACTACAGGCTGTAATCAAAGGTTTAAATGACCATTTATTTCATCTTGTCTGCCTGAGGAAATTCTTTACCAGCCAATTTTCTCCCCTTAGAATAAGAATATTTGCATGCTTGCAGACAAAGGTGACAATTTCAAAGGATGTATATTCTCTGATGGTGAATATCTGCTTTTTAACTACAGAGAATAGAGATCCAGTTATTATTATTATTGGATTTTATGTATTGCTTAAATTAACTGCCAAGAAAAGCCTCCAAGAAATAAATTGCCTTTATGTAATATTATCTTTAATTTCTTTTAGCAAATGGGATACGAGGTTTAAGTGAGTTAAAGAAAATCAAGTAACGATATTTATGGAATACAATTTTCCATTGTGAAATGCCTAAAACACAAATATTTTGTAGTTAGTTTACTATGAATGTAGGATAGTAGGAGAGCCTTTTGCAAGACAGAGTTGATTTTTAGGATGGCTTACAGCAGCGGTCCCCAACCTTTTTGTCACCAGGGACCGGTTTCATGGAAGACACTTTTTCCACAAACAGGGGAGGGGGGAGTGGGAGGATGGTTCAGGAGGTAATAATGCGAGAGATGGGGAGAGATGGGGAGCTGCAGACGACGAAGCTTTGCTCTCTGGCCTGTCGCTCACCTCCTGCTGTGTGGCCCAGTTCCTAACAGGCCTCAGACTGGTAGCGGTCCGTGGCCCGTGGGTTGGGAACCCGTGGCTTACAGGTTGCAACAAAAAGTTCCTGATAACTTGTAACAAGCAGACCTATGGGGCTCACACCATGTTGGCTAATACTGGCTACTTAGCTTCTGCAAAGCTTTTATAACCATTTTGGAAACCAAATACTATAGAACAAAAGCTTTCCTTCCATTCTGTAGCCAACTGTCTGGCGTTACATGAGCATCAGAAGAGCATTTTAAAGGTAAAACATCAAATAGTTGACATTCCTATTAAGAACAATATAAAATTTTATAGTATCTAAATATCTTCAAAGGGTGAGCTCTAACCCATATACACTTACAAGGGTCAGAAAAGCAGGGTGATTAAATAATGCTGGAGTGAGAATAGGTCTGGGGCAAGTCAAATACATTCTGAGTCTAATTTCTCTAACTGTTAAAAGGGGATAATAATGCTGTCTCTACTGATCTCTTTGGGTCACTATAAGGATAAAAGTCTGAATGTGAAAACGCTTTAAAACGTAGACAATCTATATAAATATTAAATAATACTATCATTTTCATTTTTCCCTACAATCCTATTGCAGGGCTCTGAGCAGGACCTATGTACTGTGCTTTTAATAACACAACTGGGAAGGAGAAGGTAGGATTTTAGACAGCTCTTTTGTTTCCCCCCCCCCACACTTGATGAGCTTCTGAGATACAGTCACCAAACTCCTCAGATACATTTGGCGGCATCAGAAGCAGCTGCCGCTGACAATCATGTCTGATTCCACGGGGACTGTGGGTGTAAAAACATTGAGTCATTACAGGTGTGCCTGCCTCTCTTCATTCAAAGGATGAAATGAAAAGATGAAATTCACCAAGCCCAATGTTTTTAAAACAGAAAGAAAAGAGATCAACGAGGAAAGACTTCCTCTAATTTGTAAGAGCAGAATTCACTTATATTGATAATTTAGTCATTGTTTCTTAATAGTCTGCTACTGTGCTAGGTATTGCCCCAGATTATAAATTAAGAGAGCTGCCTAACTTTAAGAAACACATTGTTTAATAATAACAATAAGGGCCATAATAATAGCATACAACTAACTCTATTTTCAGGTAGAACCTTGGTGAGACGAGATAAACACCAAAGGCTACTGGAATTTTTCTTTGAAGGTAGAAAGATATTAAAAAGGTTTTAATGAAAATGATAAAGGAGATGGCACGTGAGATAATTTTGAATGATTCCTAGGATCTTGGTAGGAGAAACATTAATAAAGACAGAGACTTGAAAGGTGGATATGTTCAACATTGTGAAGTTAAAACTGTTTCAGGAATATCCTGCTAGAGTTTCCCTATCCTTCTACACCTGCATATATTTATGCAAAGTGCTAATGTTGACTCATTACAACAGGTGACATAGATAACCTACATTTTAAAATTTTTATTTTAAACTGGCAAATTGTACAATAGAGTCCCTACTGACTGAAAATGAAACATTTTATTATACATGTAATACATGTTTTTAGAAAATTTAAAAAGCACAAATACAGAAAATGAAGATCACATATAATTCCCCCACCCCAGAGCTGTTAACATTTTGATGTATGTCCTTCAAGGCTATATCTGGATATCCAATGCACAGCATAGTGATTATAGTCAACAATACTGTATTATTAACTTCAAAGTTGCCAAGATTCTAGATCTTAATTGTTCTCACCACAAAAAAAAAAAATATATAATTATGTGATGTGATAGATGTGTTAGCTACTGCTGCAGTGGTAATCATACTGCAATGTGTAAATGTATCAAAACAACACATTGTACAATTTAAACTTATACAATATTATATGTCAATTATATCTCAATAACAAAATTAATTTTAAAATGAAAAGGACTATTTCTGTGTATATATATAAAATATGCATTTATAATAAAAAATGAACATTTTATACATATTACTTTGTAATGTGTTTTTTTCACTTACCAGTATAGCTGAATAACTTTAAACAGCATTAAATACTCTACAACATAATTTTGAACGGCTCCCTGGTATACTATTATGCAGATTGTCCATAAGTTTATTTTATTTGTTTCTATTATTACATATCCAGGTTACTTTTATTTTCTTGTGTAAATAACAATGCCACGATCATTTTTTTTCTTTTTTTTTTTTTTTTCGGTACGCGGGCCTCTCACTGTTGTGGCCTCTCCCGTTGCGGAGCACAGGCTCCGGACGCGCAGGCTCAGCGGCCATGGCTCACGGGCCCAGCCGCTCCGCGGCATGTGGAATCTTCCCCGACTAGGGCACGAACCCGTGTCCCCTACATCGGCAGGCGGGCTCTCAACCACTGCACCACCAGGGAAGCCCACGATCATATTTTTAGATAATTATGTAAACCTCTGATTATTTACTTAACAAATTTGAGAATTATGATTACTGGGCTGTTTGAAACTGGCTTCCAAGAGAGTTATTCTAATTTTCATTCCATCATCAACAGATTAGCCTTACTCTATTCATGTTCTCTTCAATGTTGTGTATTTAAGTTTTAATCGTTTTTTCCTATATGAAAATAACATTTGATTTATTTTCTTCAATTTTGTTTTTCTTTGAATACTAATTAAGTTGGATGTTTTAAAATTTATTACTTACTTTTTGTGCATGTGATATGACTAACCTCTCATTAAAATGTAACAAGTCCACTTTGGGTATTTTTTCATGTTTGTTTTTCCTGTAACCATCCTCTGGGTTTCTTCCTCTTCACTACTTGTAATATCTGGTTCATACTATCCAAGGAGACATTCCTGAATTTAGGATTTTGTGCATAATTAGTCTCAAGGACTATAAAGGCTCTGAGATTTTACCTGACTTCAGAGTTAACAAGTTAACCCACTGCAGTTTCATGAATGCAGATTCTTAGGTCAGAGATGAAGGACAGTTCATTACTTGCAGCAAAAGCACTAGTCAGAGTTTCAGCATTTTTTTGTGTGCTGTTCTGTGAACCCCATTTTCCACAGGGTAATGCAAAGAGAGCTGGCCAGGGGAGGAACGTGTACACACAGTGGGTTGAGTTAACGGAGAGGAATTCTGAGCACAGAGAGCCCCAGTATTTTACAAGGGGAGTAAACATTCCTGCCCTTCGCTCTTTATTACATTGGACAATGTATGTACACGGAGGAAAAACCATAGATATAGTCTATGTTCCACGGACATTCACGATAGAACTTGCTTGAAATGACAGACTGGAAAAAAGAGGTCAGTGTCTTGCTATGCAAGAGATGCAGCAGCGCAAATGACTCATGGAAAATTGTCTTCAAACACTTATTCCTGAACGGGCAGAAAGAGAATAAAAGATTTTGCAATGGAAGGAAGGAGAGTGAATCAAGGGCATTCAGCATCCAAGCTTGATTTCTGACTCAGCCCTAACTGTGTGCCCTCATTACAAAAACATATCAGCATAAAGAAAATAAATGAGGCACAGGGAGATCAGCTCGGTGCTTTGTGACCACCTAGAGGGGTGGGATAGGGAGGGTGGGAGGGAGAGAGATGTAAGAGGGAAGAGATATGGGAACATATGTATATGTATAACTGATTCACTTTGTTATAAAGCAGAAACTAACACACCATTGTAAAGCAATTATACTCCAATAAAGATGTTAAAAAAAAAAAGAAATGAAATGAAAGGTGGGTCCTGGTTAAACTGATTTCTGAAAACTATACTTTGAAAAAAGGTTCAGTAGACAGTGATTTTTCACTTTATAAAACAATTCTCTATAGAATTCTTTAAATATCAAGTTTTCCTAATATGATTAGAAAATAAATTAATCTAAAAAATTTTTTATACTTTTTTTTTTAAAAGCATATTAGTTAAGAGGGTGTGCCCAGGACCAAACTGCCTCTGTTCAAATCTGGTTCAGTGTGCTTGGTTAACTTACTTGGTTAAGTTCCTTCTGCTGTAACATGGGAATACTGATGGAATTAACTCCATTCTCAGAGCTGGTGAAAGGTTTGACTGAATTAAGAGACATATAGTGCTTTTGACAGTGCCTGATACGTGGGAAGTACCTTTATTTCTACCACCTAAAATATAGTCATTAAAGAGACATATTCTCTTTGCTCTTTTTCTCTCTGTGTACAATAAAATATAAAATGTCTTCTTTTCTTGACTTAGAGGATAGAGGCTAAATGAAAGAAGCCTTTCAAAATCTAACTCCAATGAGAAATGGATTATCGTTTTATTCAAATTATAGGTTATTTCTAAAATCAGAAGAAAAATTATTAAGAAAGGGTTGATGAATTCCTAACGTTGAATTGCATCATCTATTATAACTTCTTTCATTTCTACAATTTCACATATTGTGCTAAGAGAGGACCACAAAAAATAATGTATATAGTTTACAAAGCTCAGTAACATACTATTTATTTATGCATAACAACCTTTGAAGCACAAAGATAGAGTACTAAAATATTCGTGGGGGACAGGGGGCTGCATGGTCTTCCTCTCCAGTATTTAATCATTATTTCTCCCTGGGTTACAACTGATTCTTTTAAACCTGACAGTAGTGACTCTGGTCCTTTCCCAGAAATTCTAAACAAGAGGAAAAAGGTCATAGTTGAAGAAAAGGTCGTGAACAAAGAGGGAGGCAACTAATGAAGAGTGGATATTACAAAGACAAAGTCACTGAACAATAATTGGGGGAAAAGAAAGCACTTTGTACAAATTAACCTATACTTTTTTTTTTTTTTTGGCTTTGCGGGCTTTCTCTAGTTACAGTGAGCAGAGGCTACTCTTCGTTGTGGTGCACGGGTTTCTCATTGTGGTGGCTTCTCTTGTTGCGGAGCACGGGCTCTAGAGCGCAGGCTCAGTAGTTGTGGCGCTCGGGCTTAGTTGCTCCGTGGCATGTGGGATCTTCCTCGACCGGGGCTCGAACCCGTGTCCCCTGCACTGGCAGGTGGATTCTCAACCACTGCGCCACCAGGGAAGTCCCGACCTATACATTTTTGAAACTTCTATTATGTCCCTGAGACTAGTACTTTGCGGATGGAGAACGAAAACTTTGTTTCCTTTCACCACCATCCCATTCTATTATTATCATTGTGCCCATTTTACAGAAGAGGAAATAGAATTTTGGAGAACTTATGTGACTTGTTCAAGATCGTGCAGGTAGAAGACAATGAATCCAGGACTTGAATCCCGGTATTAAAAAGCCAATTTTCATTATATTATATTGCTTCTGCTGACCCTGAATTTCAGCCAAGAGCTTATTCCTCCAAAGCCTACATCACAAACGACTTAAATAATTTTCAGCCAACCCAACTATCAAATAAAGACTAGCCTCATCTACTGGTTCTCAGCCAGCAGAAGGATTCTGTTAAATTGGGGGGTATAGCTGATGCTCTTGGTTGCATGGGGATCCCTCTGTTAATTTTGGTGCCTATTGGGGTTTTCTTAGACTCTCAGTCTGTGACTCTCTGAACTATTCAGCTGCACTCCTGACTAAGCCCATATCCTTAGGGAATAAAACAAAATCATAGATCAGGCTGTTCTTTCTATTTTGTCCTGGATATTCTCATTCTCTGAATCCTCCAGATAAATCACAGGTAGAGCAACAAATCAATGGGGAAAAGTGATGGCATAAGTTCCATTTGAATAGCATTCTCTACCTTCTTTTCCACATTGTAACCACTATTCACAGTGAACTGTTGTTTAGAACATTTTTCTCTCTAATACGCTAGCTACTAGCTACGTAAATCACTTGGTAAGATACAAAGGAGTTTATTGTTCTTCACACATAACCATGGTGCTTCTTTTCCAAGAGTAGAAATAACTCATGCTGAACCACCAGTCCCCCACAGACATATTCATATTCCTTCACTTGGCTTATCCTTTGATAGAAATTATAGAACTGAAGTAGCTACTCTTTGCAGTCAATGTATTTGTTACCATTTCACCTACTCACCCAGGCAAGAAAGCTAGTAGTAAACTTGGTCTGTTCCTTGTTCTTAAGCCTGCATCTACCCTTTGCCCTGCTCCATATTTAAAGAATACCTTCCACTTCTCTCCAAGACACAAGTAACAAATATTCAAAGCTTTATAAAATCAGGTCAAGCACATCTCCTGCTGAGATCTCAAACCTGGCAAAATTCTGGAAAATAACATGTAGGTAATCCAGTAGACGTTTTATTAGTCAAGAATTTGTATGTACCTGTGAGTGTGCATATGAGAGAGAGAGAGAGAGAGAGACAGAGAGAGAGAGAGAGAGTGTGTGTGTGTGTGTGTGTGTGTGTGTGTGTGTGTGTGTGTGTGTGTGTGGCAGGGCTGGGGGGAGAGGGATGGAGAAGAGAGATTAATTGATTTAAGATCTCTCCAGCAAATGTACTACTGGGTGTGCACCATTTATCAGGTATTGCACTAGGCACCAGGGATATAAAATGAACCACAAATAGACCCTGACTTTGAAGAAATTAACGCTTTGTTACATTTTAGTCAAAGAGTCAGGTGCAGAAATATATGCTTTTACTATACCATCACAAGTACTAACTAGGATATAAATGTGCACAGGGTCCCATGGGACAAAGAGGAAGCTCACTCGGTTTCTAGGGCTAAGTCTTCTTGAAGGAGGTGGTATTGGAAACAGTGGATGCACAGGAGTGATTCTGGAGAAGAAGAATGTGGAGGGTGTTCTTGGTAGAGGAAATAGAGGCATGGAAAAGCACAATGCATGTGAAAAAGCACAGCAATTCATAGTCATTAAGACTTAAAGCTTGGGACAAGACGTGTTAGGAGATAAGGTGAAAAATGATTTGATGAAGAGATCATAGAAGACTGCATATGCATACTATTGATACAAAGCTTGAAATTTAACCTGTAGGTAATAAGGAATCATCAGAAGTCTTTAGAGTTGAGTGTGACAAAATCATATTTACCTTTTAGGTGGGCTTGTGAAGGATGGGATGGGGTTAAGATCATAGGCAGAGAATGTATCAGGTGGCTGATGAAACAGGGTCCAAAAAGATATGATGAGGATCACTTTGGAAAAGAAGATGGTAATAGTGAAGACAGGAAGGTCCGTGAGGGACACTGTATACAAATGGAGATCCTTTCTCCTGGGACACATGAAAGGGGGCCCCATCAGAGGGTATTAAGTACTCAATTGTGTCCCTCCCCAAATTCATATGTCGAAGCCCTAACCTCCAATGTGTCTGTATCTGGACATAGGGATTTTAGGGAGATAATTAAGGTTAAATGAGCTCATAAGGGTGGGGCCCTCATCAGACAGGACTGGTGTCCTTATAAGAGGGACAGAAAACAACCAGAGCCCTGGAGTCACTCTCATTCTCTCTCCCACCCTCTCTCGCCCTGAACACAAAGAGGAAAGGCAGAATGAGGACATGGAGAGAAATCACCTGTCCTTAAGCCAGGAAGAGGGGCTTCAACAGAAACCAACCCTGATAGCTGCTGCCTTGATCTTAGACTTCCAGCCTCCAGAACTGTGAGAAAATCAATTCTGTTGAAAGCACCCAATCTGTGGTATTTTGTTATGGCAGCCTGAGCAGAGGATTTAGTTGAAAGACGTGAAATCTGGAAAACATGCACAGAGAAGACAGAAAAAGCAGTAACATAAAGTCCTGAATAAGCAGAAACTGTGAGGTAGAGAGGCGAGTAGAGAGAGCTTTCAGTTGACAGCTTCAGAGGATGAAACAGTAGATGTGTGAGTTCCTTGGACCAGGGAGTTCTAGAATAAGGAGCGATGGACATTTGTTTCTGAGGAGACTATTCTAGAGTAGGGATTGGATCAGCCAAACTGTTGTCCAACTACTATCGTACACTGAAATCTACTTCATCCCTGGAGGCTGTGTCACAGCCAAGTCTGTCCCTTGTTTGCCTTGCCTCCCAGTGCTGTGACAGCCACGCCCCCTCCCTCCTCCTGTATCAGCTAGAACAGGCCTTTTCTCTTGCACTCGGAGACTGCCAAACAAGCAGAGTGGGAGGAAGAGGAGGTGTCAGGATGCGCAGACAGACTCAAGAAATCTTGGGATGTGATGTGAGTAACCCAAGAAGATTTTGTAAAAAATATAAACTTTTTATGTTATCAACCCAATTTATAACATCCAGAAACCTCCTGTGCATGGAATGAGAGCCGTCTATGTAAGACAGAAAGGGTGGTGTGATGCTGTCTCTAAATGAAGAGGGGCTCTTTAAAAATAACACCATAAAATCTGTTTTTATTCACCTCTATAACAAACTGGCTCAGTTTAAATGCCAGGCTATAAAAGGTTTCATCCATGCTCTCAATACCTACCGACTGTATGAAGAGAAACGAAGGAAAGCTTTGAGTGCACTTGTCTTCAGCACCTGCCAACATGGCGCCTAGGTTTTTGGACAGAATTTCATAAACAGAACAAATGAAGAAAAACGACCTTTCCTTTACCTATATGCCATTATAGGCCCACTGAGTTGAAGACAAGTAAGATTATAGGATTTACACAGTCCTTGTGGAGGAATTGGCAAGTAGATTATTCTTCTGCCTGCTTAAAAATAGTTTCAATTTTGATCTAAGGCACATCTATGTGCATATGTGTGTGTGTATGTGTGGCAGGGAGGTGGCAGAGTTTGTGTGGCAGTGTTCCTCCTTTTGTCTTCCACAGTCATGCTTTCCACCTGTGCTATTAACATCCAGATGCTACCATATTTTAATTATACTGATTAATCTCTGCAAAAGAATTACAAATGATAAACCAACCTTCCCTCAAATTAGGTAAGTCAATCTGCTGAAAGGCAGAACAGTGAAACAGGACACCAGGCTAAAATCATTTAAGAGATGAAAATGTCTTCATTTGTTTTTGTTTGTATGCTTTTAATTAAAGGTGACAGAACCACCCTTCACTACCAGTTCAGCAAATGTGATGTGCAAAGATGAATGCATTTACAGCTGCAGGTAGCGTTGCTGTTTTCAACATTACTACTCTCACTGTTGGGGAAACATCTGTGGAAAATAAGAAGAGAAGGGAGTTATCTTAACAAAGCTGAAAAGAGATGTCGAAAGAAACCTCTTGCCCGTCTCCATCTTTAGAGAGCTTCGTGAAGAGGGCCACAACACTGTGTACTGCAGTTGTTTTGACCAGAGATTCCAAAAATACTCTGAAAAATCTCCCAGCATATCCAAGTATTTCCTCTATGGCTCTCTGGCACACTTCTTTAGGAAAACACAAAATAAGAAAACGGAAAAACCTCTCACCTAATTCACCACGTAGTTTAATAAAATATTTTTATCCCTGACCACACCACCCTTTAGTCATTTTTCCTGAGTAAGGGCATTTTTGAAGCAGAGGGGTGAGGGCTGCTTTTGGCACTGGTGACCTGCCCTGAAGCTTTTTGAGTCCATGATTCTCAGTTCTATCTAAAAGTGGAGATCTTACCACTTCCCGGGTATATTATAGGATTAAATGATGTAATGTAGATGAAAGTGCCTTGAACATTTCTGTATGCTGATTTACTGTGAGTTTGTAGAGATAAAGATCCCAAGATGTTCTGTGCTCCAAAATATGAAGTAAATATTGCTTCTTCATTCGAGCATTTTATCTTATCTGTATCATTGCCTTCCCCACTCTTTTTTTTTTTTAACATCTTTATTGGAGTATAACTGCTTTACAATGGTGTGTTAGTTTCTGCTTTATAACAAAGTGAATCAGCTATACATATACATATGTTCCCATATCTCTTCCTTCTTGCGTCTCCCTCCCTCCCACCTTCCCTATCCCACCCCTCTAGGTGGTCACAAACCAACTAGCTGATCTCCCTGTGCTATGTGGCTACTTCCCACTAGCTATCTATTTTACGTTTGGTAGTGTATATATGTCCATGCCACTCTCTCACTTTGTCACAGTTTACCCTTCCCCCTCCCCACATCCTCAAGTCCATGCTCTAATAGGCCTGTGTCTTTATTCCCATCTTACCGATAGGTTCTTCATGACCTTTTTTTTTTTCTTAGATTCCATATATATGTATTAGCATACAGTATTTGTTTTTCTCTTTCTGACTTACTTCACTCTGTATGACACACTCTAGGTCCATCCACCTCACTACAAATAACTCAATTTCGTTTCTTTTTATGGCTGAGTAATATTCCACTGTATATATGTGCCACATCTTCTTTATCCATTCATCTGTTGATGGACACTTAGGTTGCTTCCACATCCTGGCTATGGTAAATAGAGCTGCAATGAACACTGTGGTACATGTCTCCTTTTGAATTATGGTTTTCTCAGGGTATATGCCCAGTAGTGGGATTGCTGGGTCGTACGGTAGTTCTATTTGTAGTTTTTTAAGGAATCTCCATACTGTTTTCCCACTCTCTTTAAGCACTATTTGCCAAGTGCTTTCTTTTTAGAGCACATCAATGTCATATAGCAATTCCACACAAAACCTGTTTATATTAGTCTGATGCTAGTGGATAAAGACAAGGTCATCAGTTTGGGGTAACTTTTATAACATCATATGTTCTTGTATTCAAGATATCTACTACTGGCAAAGTGTGTGTGTGTGTGCGTGTGCGTGTGTGTGTGATATGAGAGAGAGAGACAGAGAGAGGGAGAGAGCACGTGCTCAAGCAAATGCGCACCCCTGAGAAGGTCTTCTCAAATCAGAGATAAGATTACTTCTGAGAATAAGATAAACATTTAAACCTAACAGTGATGGTAAGCATGGCTGCCATCCATTGTGTGCCTAAAATGTGTCCTAGCTACAAGGAGATTACAGTGTAGAAGTGTAAAACAGACAAGTAAACTCAGCAATTACCATATAAGCACCATGATATGGGCTTGAGTGGTCATGAAAAACTTCTCAGTAAAATGCTACGTAAGATAACTCCTTGATGGATAATAGGGTGATGGAGATACATGGGAGTGGAAAAGTAAGAATGCAAGGGTGGGAATGGACTGGAGGAAAAAATGGAGAACATTACAGGCCTGCAGGTTAAAATTTTTTTTTTCTACGTAATTTCATACATTCCAGAATGGCTAAAGGTTTAAATTACAATTTTACATCTTTTATACATTCTCATATTTTCCTACATAAATGCAGACCACTACATTTTTATATACATACTGCTGGGACCCAAAACCTGATTCATGGCTGCCAACTCCTCCACATATAGGCAACAAGAAAAAGGGCAAATACCACGTAGCTGTGACGACCAAAAAGGCTCCTTTCTATTAAATGCAACCATGAAATGATAGGGTTTAACAAAGATTCATTAAAGTCTCATCTTTCAAGCACAATGCAAGTTTAAATAGATTCCAGCTCCATTCAATCTCAGCTACAGGGCAATCATTACTGTAACTAACTCCTACATCTTTCATCTTTTGACAATGAAATTAAAATACTGCTTCATGCTACAGTAGGAAGGAACACTCTAAAATAAATAATCCCGAAGTGAAAAAAAACTGAAAATAACAGCACTGTCTTTCTGAGACAGTGGGCGGCAATGTAAATGAGTGGAAGCTTTGCATACAAATAGAATAAACACACACTGATTTGGAAGGAATACAGCAAGGAGATTTCAATTAAACTATGGACAGCGGAGAGTTCAGAATCCGAAGCCACAAGTAACCAATTTAGGTAAAAAGAAGAATATATATCCTGAAAGCATTGGTACAGTGGGACAGTATGGAAGAAAGCTGCCATTTACCAGAGATGCCCAGTTACAGAAAAGTTAACAAGACGTGGGCCTTATCACATATGGTGAGATGGAGAAGGGTGATTTTAGAACATTAAGTTCTCCCTGCTCCTAGTCTGGATGGATGGGGATCCTAGAATTTCCAAACTGTGTCCCTTAAAGAGAATGGATAGTTTTGTAAGCCAAGGCAAGATCAGCTCCTTTTCAGCCCATTTTTATCTGTGTCTGTGCTATTGATGATGACACACTGGCCTCTCATATTTCTGTAAACCTGGCCTTTGATTTTTCCTGCAGTGACGGCCCAAAAGGCTCCACCGAAGAGTTGGATATCTGCTCTTAACTTTATTCACCCCTCATCATTTCCAGAAAGAAACCAGGTCTACCCATCCCATGTCTTTCTAATTATGAAGCATGCCCCCATTTAGTTCATGCAACTCCTTCCCTTTACTACTCTGTTCATCGTCTCTTGGGAATCCAATCTTAATCATCCTCTCTTGGGAATCCAATCTTAACCCAAAGAAAACTAGTAACATTTGGAATTGGCACTGCTTTAATGACTCAGAAGAGATAATCATCTCTTCTATCACTTGAAGTTTCCTTTTCCTTAGATGTTTCCTATGTAGATTTTGGATTCCCCAAACATCCCAATTCAATCACTCATTCACATTTACATAAATAAAAATAAAGCCAAAACCACAAGAGAAATGCTATTTCTAGAAGGTATTACATTATCCACTAAGAAAACTCACTTGCTTGTCCTTTGGGAATAAACTCATGGTATAGATAACTGTTACTTGATTTTTGAGCTTTTCTTTTTGGGGGTCATTTTTCTAAAAAAGACAAAATCTCAACAGATAAAAGAGAAAAACAGTAACTGAGTCTAAGTTTATGCTGGTATTTCTTTCAGCAGTAAATGCAACCAAAATGGGTTAAAACAAAACAAAAACAAATAAAACTCTCAAAAGTGAAGCATGAGCAAAAGCTTTGGAGAGCCAGACTGCAGTTTATAGCTAAATGTGACTGTAAGTACCTTACTAACAGTGAAATCAGAAATTGGAGAAATTCCTTTGTGGGATAGAAACAGTCAAAATACTACAGCAGATTCCAAACTGCTTGTTACAAAAAATCCTATAGCTTTATAGCTTTGCCTATAAGTAGATCTATGGCTCTTCTCCGTGCAGGGGAGATGTGGTCTTCCATCCCAGGGAGAATAATGGTTAGCTTTCTCAACTCTCATTAACAGAATGTCAACAGCACCATTTGCTCATCTGGCTTCTACAAGACGCATATGGACTCATCTTCTCGCCCAGATTCCCCTCTCCTTTTGGGGCTTTTCCCTTCCGTTTGGTCCTTGGATGCACAAAGTTTGCCAAATGCACACTGGAGGCCACTGAAGACTTTTTGCTGAAGAACAGCTTAGTGATGAATTGAATTCTTATCTATTAGGAAGGTTCCCTTAAAAAAGAAGTCTCTGCTGCATATTCAACTTGCACAGCTCCAATTATACACCTCAGACTGTGGTAATTTAGAAGTTATTTCAAAATTAAGAACTTTGTTAATAAATACTGTTGCTTAAAGCTTAAAAATTAGAATTATACTCTTTATACCAAATTGCAATCTCCATGTATCTTTATCTGCTTGTATTAATTAAAACAGAAGGGTCTGGGTCTCATTTGTTGTTCAGAACCACAAAGAAAGCTCTAGAAGCAAACATTTTTGTTGTTTTTGTTCCATATAGGTTTAAAATGTGCTCTGAAAGCACAGTGCTGTCACAACTGAGATGTGGGTGGGCATTATGAATAATTAAGTGAGAGTGCAGAAAGCAGTACAGATTAAAGAAGCAGAAGAATTTCTTAAAGAATATATGAAGTCCCATCCCATTTGAAAAGTAGTATTTTGGAAAAACATTAGTGAGGGTCTCTATAGCTAATTAGCTGAGTGACTTTGGGCAAGACATAATCTCTCCAGAGATTTACGTAAAATTAGAAGTGTGTGTGAGAAAACTGAAGTTGAAAACGATGGCAAACAGTGAAAAGTAAAGAAGTTGAACATAAATCTTGAATATATGATCATTAATTGAGTAATAGAAGAAAAATAATAAAGACCATATTACTGATCTTTGTTTAATTTTCTATCTTTTCCACAAGATTCTAAGTCTATGAGGCAGGAATCATATCTATCTAGATCACCATTTTATCACCTGTGACTAGTACAGTGCAGATTATGCATTGGAGGAAAGACTAAATGAGTTTTAACTGTATTATCTGGTACTATTTTACCATGATGGCCTTAGCTTTCAGTTCTTTGTTAATATAGTAGATGCATTTGTATCCTCTGTAACGTAAAAATGGAAAGGGATGACAGTGGTAATGGTTGACTATATAAAGGAGAAGATTAAGTCTTGCATAAGAAATAAATTTCTTGAAATACTATTAATGGGAAAAATAGATATAAATTCTTCCATTATACTGAGAGTGAAGACTTACAAGGAAAGGGTCAATGGTTAGTTAAGATCAAATGAAATAATATCATATCATACACAAAAGATATTCCATTTGGGGGAGCAACAAATTAGGAGTTTGGGATTAGCAGATATACACTACTATATATAAAATAAACAACAAGGTCCTACTGTATAGCACAGGGAACTATAGTCAGTATCCTGTAATAACTCATAATGGAAAAGAATATGAAAAAGAACCTATATATATATTCTTACACATATGTGTTTTATATATATATGTGTGTTATATATATGATATTCCATTTAATGAACATGGATTACAAAAGTTAACTTATTTAAATTCTCAACAATTCTGTGTTATAGATACTATACCCATTTTAAACAAAAAGAAATTAAAACATAAGAAAGTTAAGTGACTTATTTAAAGTAACATAAGCTATAAGCAGGAAAACTGGGATTTGAGCTCTGCTACCAATGGTTTTAATGTCAGCCCTCTTTCCAGTACACATCTCATATTAATTGAAAGTCTACCAACTACCAGATGTTGAACTGAGCACTCCTTGGGTAGGCAGACAAAGTGAATATTAACATCAATTAATAAGAGATGTTTCCCTCCAACAAGTGTAAATAATGTAGGATAAAAATACATTTTGAGAGGTTGATATAATTTTTATCCTGAAGGAAAATCAAGGTTTTTTACAGGTCTAGCATCTACTAGAATTAAGGAATCTAAAGGAATTATATAAAAACCAACAAAAATAAGCTCCTTAAAATTTATGCCTGATGAAAGCTCATAATAGTTAATGGCATGAGTAAAAGTGCATGATCGTCAATGGTATGGAATTTCTAGAGAAAGAAATTATGCCTGGACAAGACAGAAGGCTTACAGAATCTCTCAGTTGTGTGATCAATGATGATATAGTAATGCTCACTGAGTTAATACTACTATTCCTCTGTTTTGGCATCTTCATGCTTAGTGGGGGACAGCAGAGCCACCTTTGATGTTAGGTTCCACTCAGCCTTCACCGAAGGTAAGGAAGGGAGCTGAGTTTTATGAGCTAACCCTTCAGTATGAAAGTAGAGGTTTAAGTTAGCAGGACTTTCATTCATCAAGAACTGCTACCCTAAAACCCCCAAAGAATTACGCAAACCTTTATAATGTCCCCTTGTCATTCCTTGATTTTATTATCATGGTAATTAGTAGAAAATCCCTCAAATACAAAGGTTCTGTTCTTTCAAATATATTGATATAAAGGAAGAGGCAGCTGAAGAGACTTTCCTGCTTCAAACTAGGCTTGGGAGGGAAATAGAAGATTTTAAAAAAAAACAACAAAAAAAAACCTGAGAGGGACCTACTGGATGAGCATAGCCATTGAGTAAGAGGAAAATATCCTAAATTGCTGGGACTTCTGGGCAAGACAGAAAGAATGCATAAAAGAATCAGAACTCCCAAAAGGCCCTGAGCCTGAGCAGCAGAATTATCCAAGATGATTTACATGCAATAGTTGTGTGTGTGTGTCTTTTTTTTAATCAGCAAAATTTTGCAGCTTATATTTCACTGATATAGAGCAATGCCCATCTAGGGACAATTTTGAGACCCTGGAGACATTTGACAATGTTTGTAGACATTTTTGGTTGTCACAACTTGCGGGGTGGGGCAGGTATGAAAGTGTTTCTAGTATGTAGTAGATTGACACAGGGATGTTGCTACACGTCCTGCAATGCACAGGACAGTCCCTAAAACAAATAATTAACTAACCCCAACTACTGCCAAGGCTGTGAAACCTTGGAGTACAGCAGGAACTAGAATCAAATACTTTTCTACAGGATCTTTTCAGATTTCTTTGATATATCTGACTCAAACAGAGCCTAACTAGCAAACTTCAGGAGTGAACTTGTTACAAAGTGTATCATTTGTCAGCATCAAATTCACAATCTTCTTTCTTATTTAAAATCTACCATTAGCTATTTCTCTCCCAAAAGGCTTCTACAATTTAAGTCAGGACATGTTATGGCTGTGAAATAGATGTCCCTATCATCCTGCTTTAGATGGGAAAAGAAACATTCTGCATTGTTTATAAGTCATAAAGAATTCTAAATATCTCCCACTCAACACATTCAAGTAAAATTATGGTATAATATCTGTGCTGGGTAGCACCGTTTCATACCATTATGTGCCTTGTGAAACAACCGTAGGTAATGCACAATCTTCCTTTAATCAAATCTACATTGTAATTTCTATAAAAAAAATCAGGGCTTCACTGGTGGCGCAGTGGTTGAGAGTCCGCCTGCCGATGCAGGGGACGTGGGTTCGTGCCCCGGTCCAGGAAGATCCCACATGCCGCGGAGCGGCTGGGCCTGTGAGTCATGGGCGCTGAGCCTGCGCGTCCGGAGCCTGTGCTCCGCCACGGGAGAGGCCACAACAGTGAGAGGCCCGCGTACCGCAAAAAAAAAAAAAAAAAAAAAATCAATTAAACACAATAACTAATTACTTATTTTTTATCACAGCATAATTTACTTTCCCAGAACAGCAGCATGAAAATGTGAGGAAAGATCTCATCTCTGTCAGTGTATTTAAATAAAGTATGCATGTTTTTAAAAGAAATGCAAAGGAAACACCACCAAATGTGCAATATATATATATATATATATATATATATATATATATATATATATATATATATATATAAAATGCACCATCTACCTCAACTTTATGGATGTGGTAGTATGGTTTAATAGCAGAAGCCTAGAATTTTTTTTTAACTTTTAAAAAAAATCTAATATTATGCCTGAAAACCTTTCTCAGACTCTTACAGTAAAAATGTAATTAGGCAACAATTTGTTCACCAACCTCATCACATCAGTTTTATGAATGACGCATTTAGGTGTCAAATAAACCCTAAAAAGCAATTTCTTCCAAGCCTCACAAATCCCTCCTTCTTTACATTTCCATACCTATCTCTACTCATTATAATCATCAAAGAATTTTATTAACTACTCGCTTAGTTTGGAGTTGTTCGTTTAGGAGACTAACTCAGTGTCCTTCCAGCTGGGCTCTCCAGTCTTTTCACTCAAATTCATCCTACACTGTGGACCAGTGGCTCCCAAACTTGAGCAGCATCAGATCACTTGGATATCTTGTTTTAGTAGGTGTGGGGATCTCAAAATATGCAGTTCTAACAAGGTCTCCAGTGATGCTGATGCTACAGGTCTAGGGACCACACTTTGCGGTACGCGGGCCTCACTGTTGTGGCCTCTCCCGTTGCGGAGCACAGGCTCCGGACGCGCAGGCTCAGCGGCCATGGCTCACGGGCCCAGCCGCTCCGCAGCACGTGGGATTTTCCCGGACTGGGGCACGAACCCATGTCCCCTGCATCAGCAGGCGGACTCTCAACCACTGCGACACCAGGGAAGCCCGGGACCACACTTTTAAAAAGCCAATTTTCATCATTATGCAGTAATCTCTATGCACTCTTACCCACTCTGTCAGAAGCATTAGTTTGTTCTTTTATTTTTATGCTATCAGTCTCTTTCCTCACTAGGAAACTAAGATTAATCCTCTCTCCCTCTCTTTTCCTTCCTCCCTTCCTCCCTCCCTCCCTCCCTCCCTTCCTTCTTCCCTCCTTTCCCCCAGTTCCTTCCTCCCTCCTCTTCTTCTTCCTCCTCCCCCTCCAGCTCCTTCTTTTCCTCCTTCTCTCTTGTCAGATATTATGTCTTTGCTTATGTTGTTTCTTATACCATTCTATAACTCTGATCTTTCTTTTTTTTAACTTTTTATTTTATATTGGAGTATAGCTGATTAACAATGTTGTGTTAGTTTCAGTTGTACAACAAAGTGATTCAGTTATACACATATAGGTATCTCTTCTTTTTCAAATTCTTTTCCCAATTAGGTTGTTACATAGTATTGAGCAGAGTTCCCTGTTCTATAAAGTATGTTCTTGTTGGTTATCCATTTTATTTTTTTTTAATTTGTTTTTATTTTTATTGGGCTATAGGGGATGGGTTGGGAAATATCTCTGCAATTATGCCCTACTAGGGAAATGTCCATTCTAATTCTCCTGGGACAGCTTTCGGAGCTTTTTCTTTTCCTTGGAGCTGCTGCTCTTGCTGGCAGCAGCCTCTTCAGGTCCACTGCTGAGTGGCTCCTGCTTGGAAGAGAATTTCCTCTTTTTCTTGGGGACCCTCTTGTTTCCTGATTCTTCAGGGTCACTAACTGGTTCCTCTTTGGGGAAAGATTTCTTCCTCTTGGGAAGACTTCCACTGCCAGCTGTCTCTTCAAGATCACTACTAACCAGCTCCTCCTTGATGTACCTGTCAATTCCAAACTCCCTAATTATCCCTCCCCTCCACCCTTCCCCCCTGGTAAACATAAGTTCATTCTCTGTGAATCTGTTTCTGTTTTGTAAATCAGTTCATTTGTATCTTTTTTTTTAGATTCTGCATATAAGCTATATCATACAATATTTCTCTTTTCTCTGACTTATTTCACTCAGTATGACAATCTCTAGGTCCATCCATGTTGCTGTAAATGGCATTATTTCATTCTCCTTAATGGCTGAGTAATATTCCACTGTATATATGTACCACATCTTCTTTTCAACTCCACATTCAAAGCTCACCTTTGCCATGAAACCATCCCTGATTCACCTGACTTAATATAAACCTCTCCTCCATATGCAACCACTGAATACTTACATACTCACTTTTAAGATCCTCCTTTGTACTCCTTGGTACATTACTTAGTAAATTATAGTGTTTGTGTATGCCTATGATGTATGACCCTAATTATATTACTATATTGTTTATTATATACATTGCCCCTTGTTCATGACAATGCCTGCTAGAATGAGTGGCTCACAATCTGTCCGCAATAAATATGGTTAGCACAAAATTACAGTGAGTCAGAGTCTGCAAAGCAGTATTCTCTCAGTCAACGACCCAAAGTTCAAAAGATACCTAATTAACACTACAACCAAAGCCACCAGCCAAGTCTGGAGGATATCAGCTCTAAAGCACAATGCTGCTTTACATTCCTCAGGGGCTGCTGATATTACCCCATTGATGGGGGAACTGTATGGGAGAAAGGTTACATAAGCTTGGTCTGTTGTGAGGCTGTCTGCAGGACTATCTCTAACAGGGATTTCAGAAACTGTTCTAAGCATGTTTAAACATTCCTAAAGTGGCCACTGTTGAAAGAAAAAAGAAAACCTCCTAAAGTTAATTTTTATGCTTCTTTAATAGCCTGGTTTGCTCTAATTCATAAATGAGAAAATTTTTAACTATTCTGTCATATTTGCTGTGTCACTCAGTACAGAACAAAAGGAATTTTGGAATGAAGACCTTCCGGTCACATAGATAATGTAGGTGTCATAAAAAAATAGAACACAAGGTTAATCCAAGTTTCCCTGGCGTTCTTACCTGCCCCCCACCTCTCCCCCTCCCTTTCTCCGCCCCTCCCTCCCTAGCTCTCTCTAAGATCTAGATGGCTAATAGAAGATCAATTCTCTCAGGGCTATAGGAAAACTTCACACATTTTCAGTAGCTGTTAAAAAGTTTGGTTTTCCCCAGGTGCTTCCACACAAATGAAGTAACAGAGGAACACTTTGAGTGTTAAGGAATTTCTGTGAAGGTGTCAGCATTTATATTTTAAATAGATAACTAATAAGGACCTACTGTATAGCACAGGGGACTCTACTCAATACTCTGTAATGGTCTATATGGGAAAAGAATCTAAAAAAGAGTGGACATATGTATATGTATAACTGATTCACTTTGCTGTACACCTGAAACTAACACATTATAAATCAACTATACTCCAATAAAAAAAAAAAGTTGCTGATCAGATCTAAAGGCCCAATGTCATAATTACTTCACATTTAAGAATCGGATTTTCTATTTTCCTTCTTTATTTATAACTATGTCATAAATCCATGTGTTTGTGGGTTTTTTAGTTTCTTTTTTTTTCTTGATTGGTTCATAATTTGATTCATTGTTACATGGAAGCTTAGGCTACAGATTTTTTTGTATTTCTAAATCATGGACATAATATTAGAAATGCAGTAATGGCACTTACAATAAATTCTGAGTTTAGTTAGACAGTGGTTCTCAACCAGGGGAGATTCTGTCCCCCAGGAGACATCTAAAAATGTCTGACAACACATGGACTGTGTATCTTGCACGCAGAGGCCAGGCATGCTGTTAAACATTTTAAAAGCACACAGCAGCCCACTCAGCAAAGAATTAACCAGCTCTAAATGTAAGTAATGCCAAGGGTACGTCAGAGCCCTGGTACATCACAGGTACTACACGAATGCTAACTTCCATTAGTTCAAATATATCTTGGCTATAAGATTCTGGCAGAGAAAGTGATCAATCTAAGATATACTTCCTCTATGAAAATGTACAGAAATTCCCAGTGTAAGCTAACAGAACAGGTTTGTTACAAATAAATACCTAAGTAATCACGTTCCTCTGCCCATATGAGAATTCAACTATTTAAATATTTCCTCGATATTTGTTATTTACTTTAGGGGTGATGGACAAAATTGTGCATTGAAAATAGATATATCCTGTTATTCCATTAAATATTTACCTGGAGCAATAAAGCAAACCCAAGTTGATTGGGAAGTACCCAATAAACAGTTGACTTAGAGAAAAAGAGTAATAAAAAGAATCTGGGAAAAAAATAAGCTATATTTAACCTCTTAGAAGACTCCAATAGCAGTAAAAATATTCATGAGCTTTGAGGTTTTGACTTGGATAATTTTGATCATTAAAATTCAAAACAAGTATTTTCCTCAATAATAAGTCAGAAGTGCATATATTGTTTGAAAACTACTTTGCATAAATGGAACACACTTCTTTTCTTAACCAGGCACTGCTTCTTAAATCTGCTTTTTTTTCAAGTCTTAGAGGATGTACATATACTTCATACAAGCAACTGAGTTTCAGCACCACATGAAAAAGGAGTGATGACTTTATATGTGTCTCTGATCCAGGGCTTATTTTCTGAACCACCCAACATTTTCCATGGACTGCTGAAACTCTCTGACTCAGCCAGTTAACACTGTACATTCTACCTTCACCAAGAAAACTGGAACACTTAGGAAGGAAAGCTAAACAGGAACATCATTTCCCCCACAAAATAAAGTCCATGGGAGCCATGTACTGACTGGTATTTCTGTACAAATTGGTTAGGCCATATCAGATACTACCCCAAAGCTAATTCTGTGTCTCAAATGCTATAAAATTACAAGTCTAGATGCGCTCTCTTTTGAATAATAGGTTACAAAGCAATTAAAGAGAATTTTTAGGTATGAAACAAATTCAAATTTTAACCTGTAATATCAAAAGATTAGAAGATCTTGATAAAATAATTTGAGAGGCATTTTCTACAATGACACTTTAGTTGTCGGCAGCAATTGCTGAGAATCTGATATCTTTACTTCTTTATTGGTATAATGTATCTAAACACCTTGGAACAATTCTAACTATCCAGCCCAGTAACTTTTTCTCTTGTGGGGCTTGAAAAAATTAATATAAATGAATTTCCTCTGTTCATTTATATATGCAGTGAGATGATACTAAAAATAAGTTTATTTGATAAATAAATGAGTTACTTTTGTACTTTGTTTCAAGAAACATATTAAGTTTCACCAAAATCTTGTGCTATGTTTGGATTCCTCGAAGAAGCAATTTTTGAGTTTATATTTGAAGGAAAGGCAAATATAATAATGGCAAAGTTGAAAGGCACATTGACCTGAAGAAACACCTGCATTTGGGGGGGGGGAGGGGAAGGGGTAGACTGAGCCAAAAAGCAGAAGAAGGGAGAGTGTATGAGAATATTCCAGCAAAGCCACCTGAAATCTGAAGTGAGCTGGGAGGATGTGTTCAGCGAATAATATTAGTTTAGGAAATACTTGTTGGAATTAAGCTCTAACTCTAATTTTGTGACACTTCAAGATATCCTCAAATTCATACACGCACACATATGTCCACACACACACACATGAACACACACACTCACATGCATGAGAATTTAATTTTTTATTTAAAGGTACTTACAGTTAAAGATGCTGTGTATGTAATTTGTGGAAATAAATGACAGAAGTGAATGTTGAACAATCATAACTGTACAAAAAGTCAAGTCACTATTTTATGACTGACTCCTGAGCAGGAATACAGACTGTTTTAATCTTGTCATTTTAACCATTTTACTTTGATCCATTGCTTGTGTTGGCTTCAAAGATATTTTGACTTTTGTAATGTATGCAAACATACCATCAGAATTTATAGAGAATTTTCTTGAGTGACTTCCATTAAACTAAATTAATAAATTGCTTAATTTTCTACACAGCAAAGGTTCACTTCCAATTTTTAAATTTCTCCTATTCTTTAACTATGATTATCATGATCAATTATTTTCTATGTAAATTTTATAACAAATTTAAGTCACTAATTAGTTTTGTCCACATTAAAAATTTTAATTATTATTATATCTGGCATTGTGAGATTTTTGTTGTAATTGTTGTTAACATTTCTATCAAACCCAATTTTTCTAAGTCAAGTTTTTCAGATGTCAGTTTCAATATAAAAAGTTACCTATTATAAGTGTTAATTGGTTTTAATAATTTATATGTTGTTATGTCTAACAACAGCATGTATTGTGATTTTTTTTTTTCTTAGAGTAAAGGGTTTGGTAAAAGTTCCAGATTTTATATACATTTCTTGGGGAAAAAGTCTAAAATTAAAAATTTCTGCTCTGCAAAAGACACTGTCAAGAGAATAAAGAGAAAAGCCCAGAGCGAAAGAAAATATTTGCAAAAGACATATCGGATAAAGCACTGTTACCCAAAATAAACAAAGAACTCTTAAAAGTCAACAATAAGAACATAACAAGATTTAAAGAGGCCAAAGACCTTAATAGACACTTCACCAAAAAAGATATACAAATGGCAAATAAGCATGTAAAAAGATGTTCCACATCATATGTCATCAGGGGAATGCAAATTAAATGAACGAGATACCACTACACACCTATCAGAATGGACAAAATCCATTGGCAACACCAGACTCTGGCAAGGATGTACAGTAATAGGAACAATCATTCACTGCTGACGGGGATGCAAAATGATGAAGCCACTTTGGAAGACAGTTCAGCAGTTTCTTACAAAACTAAACACACTCTTACCATATAATCCAGCAATCTTTTACCGAAAAGGAGTTGAAAACTTAACATCCACACAAAAACCTGCACACGGATGTTTATAACAGCTTTATTTGTAACTGCCCAAACTTGGAAGCGACCAAGATGTCCCTCATAGGTGAATAGATAATTAAACTGTAGTACATCCAAACAATGCAATATTATTCAGCACTAAAAAGAAATGAGCTATCAAGCCATGAAATGACATGAAGGAATCTTAAATGCATATTATTAAGTGAGAGAAGTCAATCTCAAAAGGTAAACTACTGTATGATTCCAACTATATATTTTATAACATTCTGGAAAAGGCAAATCTATGGAGACCCTAAAAAGATCAGTGGTTGCCAGGGTTACAGGGTAGGGAGAGATGAATAGGCAGAACACAGGATTTTTAGGGTAGTGAAACTATACTATGGTGGATACATTTCTCTCAGTTTTGCTGCAAACCTAAAGCTTCTCTGAAAAATAAAGTTGATTTTTAAAAAATCTTAATTAGATAAAGAGATAAGATCTGTGTGTATAGTAAATTTTAAATGGCAGGATTAAATTCTAAGGCCAAACCATACTAGCACATTAGATCTTTGACCCAAACTACTTTCTTTGTCCTTTGAAAACAAAAACAAAGCTGAATTCTCTGAAAGAGTCACAGAAAAAAACTCCATTTATATAACAGCTTGGTTCCTAAAAGATTTTGTATGAGTCTAGTTTTGGTAGTGTTTCTGTATTTGTATTTTCATTACTTTAGGACTGGGTTTGATTTAATGGAAACTAGGGCTAAGATTTGGTAAAGCAATGAATCTTTCTAAAGATAGAAATAATTCTTGATACAACTTTTGAAGAAATGTAAATTTTCTTGTATCGTTACCTTAAAATGAAATCAAACAATGCCAGTATCTTGGTTTTATGGGTTCTGTGTCTTGTGGACCCTCCAAAGCAGAGACAGCCAAAGGTTTTTAAGTCCAAATGTCACTATTATACTGTCACCAACCTATAACAAGAATATTACAAACTTTTTTTCTTTGAGATTTTGATAATTTGATATTTATGTGCAAAGGAAAAAAACCCAACAAAATGAAATAATATACGATACAGAATTACAAGATCTTCTCTATCATAAGTTGTTATTGGTTGAGCTGTGTCCCCCAACAAAAAATAACCCTCAGTACCTCAGAATGTAACCTCTATGCAGATGGTCAAGTTAAAATGAGGTCATTAGTGTGGGCTCTAATCTGATTGTTGCCCTAATAAAAAGAAGACATTTGCACACAAAGACATACACACAACGAGGGAAGACAATGTGAAGACACACAGCAAGAAAGCCATGGGAAGGCTGAGGATTGGAGTGATGCATCTACAAGCCCTGGAATACCAAAGATCACCTGCAAACAACCAGATGCTAGAAAGAGGCAAGGAAGGATTCCCCTACAGGTTTCAGAGGAAGCACGACCCTGCTTTGATTGATTTCAAATTTCCAGTCTCCAGAACTGTGAGATAATAAACAATTTCTGTTGTTTAACCCACCCAGTACCCTGCTACAGCAGCTCTATGGAAAAAAAAAAATACACAACTTTTTCCAGTATTTTACAGTGGTACAATTCTAATACAATAAGAATAAAAAAAGCTACTTTTCTGCTTACTCTTCTTGTAAAGTCTGCCAGAGACTCATTTCCTCTGATTTGATTACATTTACATACAATTTTAATTAAAGAACTACTAATAAATGTTTTAAGTACAGGAAAAAATATACTTAAGGAAGAGATTCTCAATGATGATGATTTGACAAGTCTTTTTGTCAGAAAAACTTCATTGATATATTTATTTATTTTTCTGTTCTAATATCACAGAGAAAACTAGGGGAGATACTCATTCAAACCCCATACATCATGAACCGAGTAATGAATCCTTCACCATTGTAGGTAGGAGCTCATAGATAACTATTCCATAGTCTCTTCAGAATATCCTCCCATTTATTATTTAAAGAGTGGAGAATAATAATTTTCATCCTTTTGCAATTTCAATGCATAATTTGTGCAGTTACTCACTGTGCAATATTTTCTAAGATGGTTTCCACACTGACAATTCTCGAGTTCTCTCCCTTGGCAGAAAAAATACATTTTTGGAAGACTTTCAAAATAATATCCTTGCAAATGGGGATGGGAAGCTTAATAAAGCATGTTGTTTGAGGTCAAGATTTCTGAATGCTATTCCTTGTATTACCTTCAGATGTATGAAGTCATGAGGGATGCTTACATAGAAGATCATAAGTGGAAAGTTGGCATAGCTAAGCAACTTCTTTTCCACACTTAAGACACTGCTTTCAAAAACAACATGCACTTTTAACATTTCTTATTTTCTTGATGATAACCCAGGGCTTTGATAATTTTGTTAATCTTTTGGGCTTTTGGACTGGGTCTTTGACACATGAACATGTTCCATACTACTCTAACAAAACTCAAAGGTTTTATTGCACTTTCCTTTAAATTCTGAGTTGCCGTTTAGAGTAATCCATTAGCCAAACCCTTGCAATATACACAGTGAAAAATGGGGGAGATACGTAAATATCACTGTGATTCTTTCACTGAGATATTCTACTTTTTTCCCCTTTCAAAGAGCAAATCGGCTCTACAGATGAAATGTCTTATAGATATGATTACCAATTATAAAAAGATTGAGGTGCCAGTTTTTTAAAACTGGATTGATTGTTAGCATCATTAAGATTAGCTTGCTCACACTTGCACTAGGTGAACCATGGGATCTATGGACATTAATAAGCAAAGATAAGCTTATAATAACAAGAGTTGCCATTTATTTAATTTTTTCACAGTAAAACGATATTATCTGATGCTTTGCAAACATTACCTTGCTTAACCCTCTTAATAAACCTATGAAGTATATATTATTATTCCAATTTCACATGTGAAGAACGTTATCCCCATTGCCACATAGGAAATCCATGTCAGAGGCAAAATTTGAAGTTTAGTCTTTCAGAATCCAAAGTCTGGATCTTTTTCCAACATGTCACCTTGATTTCTACACTGACACTTTTGACCCTTGCCATAAAGTCAGTACATCCTCTTTGACACTGTGAATATAGTGAATACTATCTAGTTTGAACAAAAATAAGAGGAAGTAAAAGTATAAGACCATCTTCAGGCAAAGTTAGGAAGACCTATGCTTGTCCATTTTTGTGGCTGCTTCTTTTTCTAATTCCCTCCTCTCTACCCCTACCACTAAATCAAAAACTTTTTCTTCCACCTGCAGACATCTGGAGAAGCCCCTATGCTCTCTCCCCATTTATCTATCAAAATATCTTCTCTCTCTCCAATCTTCTCCTCCCCAGTAAAAACTTCAATATCAGCAACTGTTACCCAGTGACTGACTCTGTGAATTTAAGCTCCTTGGTTTCTCTTGGGCCAGTGTGTACTTGTCAGAAGAAGCAGTACAATATAATATAATAAAGAGGGAAGGCTTTGGGGCCAGACCCTTGGAATTTGAATCTCTGTTCTGCCTCTCTTTAGCACTTGTCACTTGACAAACCACTTAGCCAGTTTGTGCCTCATTTTATCATCTGTAAAGTAGTGCCTATCTCAAAGGATTATTTTGAGAAAATATATATGAAGTGCTTAGAATAATGCCTGGCACATAGTAGGTAATATATGTATTAGCTTGTCATTATTATCCAAATGTATCTCTCATTAATTAAAAAAGATAACTAAAATATGTCTTCTACTATAGGAACTGCATAAAATACCATATAGAGGTATAAAAGAGTTATTTGGGGGATCCTATTTTATCCTCTGAAATCAAATCACATGAGGATTTTAGACTGATAAGGTTATTTCTATTAAGAAACAAAACGGGAAACATGTGAAGTACTTTAAGATACTCAATTTTAACATTAAAATATTTTCCATTAGTTACCCATGATTTCATTACGAATTAATGGTGTTGATTGGGACAGTAGGAAACAGAGGAAAATTGAAATAAACTTAAAAATGCACTTGATAAAAAATACCGAGATAAATATTTATTCTCCAAAGTCCATAGGAGTCTGGCTTCTGTGCCTTGTAAACCCCTGACGCCTGGCATGATCTACTTTGTTGACTACTTTAATGGGCTATTCTACTCTCTTCCTTAGCCCCTGGCTTTTAATAGTCACATGGAAATATATTATTTTCATTTAGAGGCCATAGCTACCTGCATATTTTCTGTCCTTCAAGCTGAATTATTTTCCAGCCATATTCACCACTTAAGTACATAAAATTGACTTTTATATTTCAAATGATGGACAATGTACAAATGTGTTTGAGTGAAGGACACAATTCATTGCATTCTACTTTAAAATCCACACTGTGAGTTATAAATAATCTGAAATCACTAAAAAGTGTATCTTTTCTAATGTAACTCTAGGCATACTTTTTTTTCCCCAATTTTCGGTAAGCAGGGCTTCAAATAATGCCTAAAGTAAAGATGGTCAACCTTATTATCACCAGACGAAACATTCAGAGTGTATCAGCTTGAGTTGGAAAAATTAGTTAAGAAAATGTTTTGTCGGGAGGCTCAAGAGGGAGGAGATATGGGGATATATGTATACATATAGCTTATTTGCTTTGTTATACAGCAGAAACTAACACAACATTGTAAAGCAATTCTATTCCAATAAAGATGTAAAAAAAAAAGTTTCGTCAGCTAATGAAAGCTTTCACTGTTTAAACCAATGCTTCACAATTTAAGACATATAAGCTCGTATTTAATCATTTTGGCAGGAAACCTCATTATAACATATACTTTAACCCTATCATTTAATGTAAAATGACAAAATGAATATTCACATATACTTTTTGCTATTGTTGTTTCACGCAAGGTCTGTTCAAATGTTTTACTTTTACATATACTGAACTTCTCCTCTCTGCTTAAGGAGTATATGGCTGGAAGTGGCACATATAATCCTAAAAATAACAGGTGTACGATTTAGCTAAATGCCTTGCTCTATAATTTCCCTTACAAATATTTCAACAATGAGCAAGCTAAGTAAATAAAATTAAAAAAATAAATCTTAGTGTATCAATGTGTCTATTCATGATGGGTTGTTTTTCCCCCTCTAACCAAAAGTTAGATGGCTGCTCTTCCATCCTGTCTCTCTCATTAAGCCACCTCTGAATATTCAAGCCTAAAGTAATATATGCCATCTATTCTACCTATACTCAGAAATATATGATTTGAAACTTTAATATAACTTGTCTTTTTACCTCATTGTTGATAAGCATTACCCTGGTTGTTAGCTCCTTGAATTCAGGTACTTTGCATCGCACTTCTAATTTATCTTATATTAGCCCAGTATTAAAAATATGATTGAAATTAAAAATGTAATTTGTGATTAATTGATTTGCTTGTTATCAACTTATTGGCATAAGTTAAATCCTACCTGAATGCAAACAGGTATTATATCACGTATAGAAAACTCAAGTATCTGCAGGGACCAAAAAGGAACTGTAAATAACTAAAGATATTTTTGTTCAAGAACATAAAACACAACCAAACCAAAAACTATAGAAAGTGAGGCCATATACATTCTAAATACAGAGTTCTCAGACTTTGACTGCACTGAGAAAATACTCAGCTAGACTTTCCAAAATTTTCATTTTGGTGAAATAAAATAGTATTTAAATTACATTTCAGGATCGTTGAAATTAACACTTTCAGATCAATTTTTTCAGATTTACTCAGATAACTAAAATAACTGACTGTAATAGTTTAGATAACTAAAATAATTGGCTTAGTGGATAATCCAACCTCCTGACCTTCAATACATTGATTGAGAACCTTAGAACTGTATTAGACTTTAAGGACCTTCTGAACAAGAAGACAATCACAATTTTGCCAACTGCTCTAGGTAAACCATATCAGCTTAACACACTTCTTATGAATATACAGAGAAGTTTTTGGAAAAGGCCATTTGTATAAGAATGTTTTGAGAAAATATATTCTATATTCCTTAAATAGATTCAGTAGAACATTTTATGCAGTGTACAGATAGAGTTTGTAGATTGAGGGGCAGTTGAAAAGAGGTCCCTTTATGCTGAAGAATGTAGACTTATTTAAAATTCATTAATAATCAGAGATTTTACCAAGTTACTGGAATAAAATAAGTCTAGCTTTCTGATATTAAAAGTCCTCAACAGAATCTTAAGAATGACCATAACAACTTCTCCCAAGCACACATCAAGATACTTGCTGACCTCTACCTTAGGCTCCCTCAAAGCCATATGTCCAAATACTTTTAAATCATTACTCTCCCAAATTCTCCTGCTTAGGAATTAATAGCATCAAGTAAAGATTCTGTGTCATGTGGATAGAGGAGAAAAGCTGGAGAGGTATTTTCCTAGACAGAGAAAATAATTCAACACATATTTTAATTCATATTTTATACTAAAAACTAAGTGTTAACATGTCAACACTTCTTTTGTCTTTACCTTAAATGCCATTTCCTTTTTAATTACACAAAGAAAAGGTTTTTAAGGCTATTATAATTACTGGGGTAAAATCTGATTTTGTTTTATACCTTTAGGCTCCAGGAAACATAAGAAGAATGCAATTCTAACCCAGAAGAACTAAACTATTTCTGTTGATAATCAGTTGGAACGTTCCTGGCTGAGAGGAGAGGATGACAGTTTGTTGTGAAATACATGTCCTAGAGAACCAGATCAAGATCACTGACGTATTTCACATTATTTGCTAAACAACTGTCAGATGGCAGTGGTTAGAGGCCACAACCCTTCATGAGTTAAATCCAAATGGCTCTCTGAAGGAGAAGTAATCCACTAAATTTTTGTTCTTTCATGGGTGGAAACAGAGGCACAGCTGTCAGTTTCCTATATAGAAATACATTGTTGAGTTTATTCATTTGAGTGGGTTTTCAGTTATTCCAATTCAGTTTCTTCACTTAACCTACAAGTATATTCCCTTTCAATGCATGCACATTCAAATACAAAAACATGCACCTATCAAGAGAGGAACATATACTTCAGATAATTTCACTGTTTCCTCCTACCACCTGCTATTAATGAATTTGGCTCCAAAATACTAAAAGCAGTCTTTTGAGATCAGTTGTTGGCCATAGAGTACAAAGAATTTTAGGTCCAGCTAATTCCAAGAATTTCCTTACTTGGTACAGATGCTGCTTTGAGACCAGTGGATGCTACCTGGCATTGAATAATTTTATTCGTTCAAAAGCCTTTGAAGGGTTGCTTCAAACTCTCCAAAACACAGCATTCTTTCATAAACACACACACACACACACACACACACACACACACACACACACAAAGAAAAGGTTCCTAATAAAGTAATAATATTTTCCAGTGTTTTGAAACCTGACAGTGAACCAAAGGATGTTTATTACTAGTTGTAATGTCTTTTTAGAGTCAACACCTGATACTTCAAAAATGTTAATCTCTGCAATAAACATTTTACACCCAAAAATTCATCTTATAACATAAACAAGCATAGTAAGTAGCATTATTAGTGGAAATTGCTGGCTGAGTTCCATATATATATTAAATTGCCTCTAAATTTACTCTAAAAATTTTTATCTTGTTTTGACACAACACAGAAATTAATCAGCATAGTTAGTAAGCTAATATTTTAATAAAAGTGTTTGCACCTTACTTTGAGAACATTCATAAAGAAATTCATACTTTGGTAAGTGCGTCAGATAACTTAAAATAATTTGGGGGGGGGCTAGTTTTCCATGGATAATGATCTAATTTAAAAAGTAATGATATGCCAATTATATCTCAATAAAGTCAGGGAAAAAAGGTGTAGTTGGCCTGCAGACAAATGAAGTATGGAATTTTTGCCTTTATTTCTTAAACACAACATAACAAGGTGTATCTTTTCTCTCAAAGACCTGTTAAAGTAACACTTATGATTTCCTTGAAAAATCACTGTGACTTAAATTTACAATTTCTTAGAACTCTTGGGGATTGGATTTTGCTAACTTGATAGTCTCTCAGTTGCTCATATACTTAAATATTCTTTTGTCCTTTCTAAATCTTACCATTATTGCCTGCAACCAATATAGGCACATATCTGTTCTAGACCACTAGAACACATGGAAATTTTTGGAATACACAGTAAGTTATGTCAAATAAAAAAAAATCAGATTTTTACCACTGAGAATGTTTATACCACATTTATATGACATATTTTTTGTCTACTTATGAAAATAGTGCTGAAGATCTACAGTTGGTATTCCAAAACACATATGGTTGCAACCAGTGTCCTAGAGTTACTTCTGAATATTCTGTTAGACAAGTGTCAAGAGCACTGATACTCTTTCATAAGAGAGAGAAAAAAAAAAAAGCCACACTAAGATTTATTACCTGACCTTATAAATTTAAACCAATTGTAGTAACTTGAATGTCTTTGTATAAACTTTTATGTAACTCTAATAAAGGATAATAATCTAATGGAGATCTGCAAAAGGTCAAAAACAAAAGATAACCATGAATAAGCTATCTTCTATCAGAGTAAACAACATTTCACCAATTTCATAAAGAGTACACTTGATTTTTTCTTTAATAGTCTATAGAAGTATGACAACTTGTGATTATCTAGACTAGATGACTAACTCTTTCACTTATACTCAATGGTAAGAGTTCTACCTCTGCATGTGCACCTTAAGAATACAGTTTAAAATGGAAACTTATACTTTTCAAAAAACTCAATCATGTATTTTTATTTTATTTAAACACTTGGTTTCATGCAGCATATATTTAAATTAAATTACTAGATAAAACCATCTAAATAGCAAGTCGTCAGTCATTTCTGTGATTTTTAAATAGATTGTATAGATATAATACAATGACTGACATACAACAGCATGTGCTTGCCAAGATAATGGTAAACTGAATATTTGATTATATGGAAATAATATCTGTGTGGTTACATGTACACCTCCAAATCAGACCAAACTGTTTCCCTTATAAGGCCAAGAGGTAAAGAAACAAAAGTAATTAGGGAAACACCTATAAACTATAGAAAAAGGAGGTTTTCTACTTTCTAGAAGCATAGGAAAGTCCTCATTTTTTAAGGAGTTTTGTTCTACTGTATAGCACAGGGGACTCTACTCAATACTCTGTAATGACCTATATTGGAAAAGAATCTAAAAAAGAATGGATATATGTATATGTATAACTGATTCACTTTGCTGTACAGCAGAAACTAACACAACATTATAAATCAACTATACTCCAATAAAAATTATTTTTTTAAAAAAGCAGTTTGGGGGCTTCCCTGGTGGCGCAGTGGTTGGGAGTCCGCCTGCCAATGCAGGGGACACGGGTTCGTGCCCCGGTCCGGGAAGATCCCACGTGCCGCGGAGCGGCTGGGTCCGTGAGCCATGGCCGCTGAGCCTGCGCGTCCAGAGCGTGTGCTCCGCAACGGGAGAGGCAACAACAGTAAGAGGCCCGCGTACCGCAAAAAAAAAAAAAAAAAAAAAAAAAGGAGTTTTGTTCTTTATCAGTCAGTGTCCAATATGGTTAACAGAAATTATGTTTTCAACAAACATAGTGCATTCACTTATTATATACTGAATATTTTACAAAAAAACCCAACTCAAGTTAATATTAATGTCTGAGAACAAACCTTTTCTGAGGGCAGCTATTTTAAAAACCTACACTGATATATGGGGGAAAGATTATTGACAATTTTCACTTAGCAGTATATGTAAAAACTGATCTGATTTAAAGGAGACAAGATAATTCTAAGCATAAAAGCAATGAAAGGAATCATAAAGAGAAATACAGATGCATCTAGTTATGGAAAGGAAAAGCTTCTGAACTTTTCTTTAAACACCATCAAGAAATGAACAGGCAAATAGGAAATGGGGGGAAGTTTATAATGAACATAAGACAAAAAGATAAACAGATTTGATATTTAGTACACTCCTAAGAACCAATACGAGGATATACAGGACAATGGAAAAATTGGCAAAGTACATGAATATTCATTTTACAAAGAAGAAATTAAAAAGCATCCATTAAATTATGTTTATGAAAAAATAGAAAAATTTAAAAACACACATGAGTTAATACTGAGAAAAATATGAAAGATATACATATATTTAGATGTGTATGTGTGTATATATACAAACATGTATATATATATATAGTGACATGTAAAATGATTTTATCTTATACTTTACTTTGGGTAGGTATATAGCTTGTATATAGATATAATTGCATTTGGCAATAGATATATAGTATATATTACATATAAAATTTATTTAATTATATGGCTATTATAATATATTTGGCTATTATACTATATAAAACATACATATATAATTTCATTCAGCTATTTCATATATATTAAATATTAAATATATGTATATATTTATGCAGTATATATTTAAATTATATTGCTAGATGAAACCATCTAAATACAATGTCACCAGTCACTTTGTGACTTTTAAATAGATTATATAAACATAATACAATTCTTACAGACAGAAGCATATATATGCATATATATGAAATTATATGAATATATATTTACATACATATAGATTATAAGAATATATTTGCATATATATGAAATTATATATATGTATATACATCTGTCTATTTTCATATATATATGAAATTTAGCTATTATTGCTGGGAAAGAAAATAAAAAACAAATTTAAAAAAATGTTAAATCCCAGACAGGACTAAATTAATATAGTATTGGTTGGTTTCTCTAGGTCATGAGAAAATGATTATTTTTATTTTCATTTGATTCTTTTACAATTTCAAATTGCTGCAATAACATGTAGTGCTTTTTAATAGAAAAATAAGAGATATTTAAAAATTTAAATATGCATAATGTCATGCTTGTTAAATTACATCATTATGCACAGTTAAATATTTACTAAATATTTTACCATTTTAGTTTTTTGTTATTATTTTTTAGATCATCAACAAAGTAAATACAGGTAAATGAGAAAGTATTCTCCAAGATTTTACATTTTTATTTTTGTACTCTCAACTCTTCTTTATTACTTTTTTGATTTCAGTTTCAGTTTCCCTTTGGTTTTATTAGCAATATATTACATTTGCAGTGCATTTTAAAATTATGTTGTACCATCTGAAAGTTCCTTTTTGTAGGTAAAAAACAGTTGATTAGCAGCAATTCATATGGCTTAAACTATACTCTTTTCATGCACTCTCTTGTTTGATCAGCACCCTTGTCATAGAAAACTTATTATACTCACATTACAGAAAAGAAAATAGGATTTTAGAGATACATGCACCCCAATGTTCACTGCAGCACTATTTACAATAGCCAAGACATGGAAGCAACCTAAATATCCAATGACAGCTGAATGGATAAAGAAGATGTGGTATATTTATACAATGGAATATTACTCAACCATAAAAAAGAATGGAATAATGTCATCTGCAGCAACATGGGTGGACCTGGAGTTTACCACACTGAGTGAAGTAAGTCAGATAGAGAAAGACAAATATTATATGATATTGCTTAACTGTGGAATCTAAAAAAAAATGATACAAATGAACTTATATACAAAACAGAAATAGACCCACAGACAGAAAACAAACTTATGGTTACTAAACAGGAAAGGTGGGGGAGGGATAAATTAGGAGTTTGGGATTAACATACACACACTACTATCTATGGAGTAAATAACCAACAAAGACCGACTGTATAGCACAGGGAACTATACTCAATATTTTGTAATAACCTATAATGGAAAATAATCTGAAAAAAATAGATATATATGTATGTATAACTGAATCACTTTGCTATTCACTTGAAACTAACACATTGCAATCAACTATAATTCAATTAAAAAAAGAAAAGAAAATAGGGTTTTAGAGAGTCATTACTAAATCTAGATAAACTTGATCAAACAGGTGTGTTAAAGGGGTCCTCTTTGATTGTAGGTTGAAGATGTGAACATGCATATCCAAAGCCATGTCCCTGGATAAGATCCACATTTCCATCTTCCCTCTACAAACCCCATCCCACGAAAAAAACCATCATGATGAGAAGCATGGGGCTCTCCTTCACTGAACTACTAATTATTATTTTCAGTGCTTCTATCATATTATTATTATGACTTAAGCAACACATTTTCAGTTCTCACTAACCTTTTTTATTAAGAAGCTTAGTTTGTTCTACCAAGATTAAAGAGGAGATCATAATCCATTTTTATTCAAAAAATAAAGTCTTCTTATTCTCAGCAAAAGAAGAAGAAATTTGAGGGCAACCATTTGTGGAAATTTAATTTGGGTCATCATTCCACTGTAGGGTAACTATGGCAATTGCATGGAAAATGCAGCAGCTATGCACTTCATCAATGATAATGTGACCAGGCTTTATTCTGAATTTTTTAATCAGTATAAATTGTAACACTTCATTCATTACCAAGGTTGATATGCAAAACTTCCATCCCTTTCCCCTTATCATTCCCTAAGCCCTGAATGTCTACTGTGAAATGAATTCATAAACCAAGAGTTATTGCTTTTTTTATTCCACCACTTACATATTTACATGGCAAACACAGAAAGAGATTGTGAAATACCTTCTGAAAGACCATAAAGAAGAACTTTGGGAAATGGAGAATAATTTCTAGGAGTATATTATACCACATAAAATCTAGAAAACCCTTCATTCCTATCTGCCTATTACTTTCTAAATTCACACCCATATCAGATAAAAATTCTGCCTTAAATTTGGGCAACCTCTCATACCACCTGCAAATACTACTTCAAGGTCTCACTAGAAGATTTAAAATAATGGAAGTCCTCCCTCAAAAAAAAGTTCTTATTTTACAGTATACAGTAGTATTTCATAATATTATTATTTCCTAAAACTTATTATTTTTTAAAGTCAAGTACCAAATTAAAATCTTGTTTTGTGTCCCTCTTATTTACCTAGCATTTCATTGGGAATAAAGGGGACACCATTTATTCGATTCAGTTATTTATCTCAAAGGATGAGAAAGTTCCAGAAAACATTCTAAAAAGACTATCTTGATGCACTTTCTGGTTCTGTATCAAAGAATGAGAAGGTTCATAGAGGAGAATTCTTAGAACAATTGTCATATAATCAGAACGTGTATGGGGCAGAATTCTTAGAATTATGTTGCATTAGAAGATGAATTGACATCTTCTTTTAATTTTTACCTCTTTCTTCTACAATCAAGTTACACTATTTACCTTGACCGTGTTTGCAACTGTCCTATTTCATGTTTATTGAAAAGTCTGTTCCTTCCTTTATGATGAGCAAGTTACATTTTGAAACTTTCTCATCATTTAAAGCAAGGGCACTCTGAGTGATTATATGTGTTGTGTGCACAGATCAAGACAGAATTGTGTCTCCAGGGTATAGGTGCATCAGACAATGTGACAACAAAGGCAGTGGTAATTATAAAAGATCTTTTGACATTCTTATTTTTCTAACTCCCATTAGGATGATGAGTGCTTTTTAACTTTTTATTTGATCAGGATGAAGGGGGTGAGATAATTAAAATCTTTACAGAGCCTGTACTTGATATACTACAACAGAGTAACAATATGTGAGAAGTATACTTCAGGTACTGGATAACCTCTGCTTCTTGTAAGCCTCTTTGTTATTCAAGAAATCATGGTATTTAATCTGAATTCTGTTTATATATTACCAAATATTTAAAATATTTACACTTAATATCTCTGATATTTCAAAGGAAAAGCTATAAAATAACTTAAATGTTTTGATCCCTTAAAAAACTTTACAGTAAAAGCATGACTAAAATAAATGTCATGGCTATTTTTTTTTTTTTTTTTTTTTTTTTTTGCGGTACGCGGGCCTCTCACTGTTGTGGCCTCTCCCGTTGCGGAGCACAGGCTCCAGACGCGCAGACTCAACAGCCATGGCTCACGGGTCCAGCCGCTCCGCGGCATGTGGGATTTTCCCAGACCGGGGCACGAACCAATGTCCCCTGCATCGGCAGGCAGACTCTCAACCACTGTGCCACCAGGGAAGCCCTCATGGCTATTTTAAAAGCAGTATGTGTGTGTGTGTATATATGTATATGTATATGTGTGGTATGGTGTAGTGTGGTGTGTGTGTTTAAGGAGGGAGAGAAAGAGAAGGAAAGAGGAAATTTTAAGACAGATTTCATTGAAACATACACTTAAAAACTGACTGAACTGGTCTTCAAAGCAAAGTATTATTTTCATATTATTTTATCCACATAATCAATAGTTCTGCATAGAATCGCAGAATTTTGTATCTGAAAGAATCCTCAGAGCCCACCTTCCTGCATATCAAGTCATACATAAGCCTATCCAGAAAAATGTTAGAATATCTCTCTTCAGAGAACCCCATGTAAATGAACTAGTTCTTATTCCTGGAAAACAGCCGTGTTGTGTTTGGTTCTCTTTCACCACACCTGGATAGACCTCAACTTTTGAACAAACATCCAATAAGATCTAAAGTATAATTAATGCAACCAAAACACATGAGTATCAATATTCTTCTTCTTCATTGCATTAGTTCAAAAATATTGCATCTCTTTGTTTCCCAAGAACCAGAGCCCTGTAGTCTGCTCTCAATATTAAAAGAAACTCTATAGTGACGAATCAAAACGCATGCTATAGGTCAAATGGTGACCAATATCTAGTATATTACGAATGTTTTGGGAGAATGATGTTAAATCTTCTTATATTAAATGTAGGGCTCTCACTGGATGTTGTACTTCAGTTTACACATTTCGGTGGCCTTTGTGTGCCTGACCTCACAGAATGAAGCAAAGAGCTTTATGCTGAGAGAACAGGAATGTTCCCAAGCTGCTGCTTCTGACATGAAAAAGCAATCATAAATCAAATAGCTTGCAGCAATCTTGAAGATATCCTACAAGGTGTCTTAGTAGAAAACTAAAAAAAAAGGAGCAGATACAGAACTTGAAGTGAAGACAAAGCTGGCATGGTTAGAAAGCAGATACTGCTCATATGGATCGATCTTGTTTCTTTCTGTAGTAATCAAAGATCCTTCAAAGCTTACTGGTTATTTTATTTGACTTGTGGGGTGAAAAGTCTCTATTTTCAAAAACAGAAGAGCCAACAGCTGCAAGAAGAGAATGCCTCCCATGTTGATGCAGATAATATCACCCAGACCAGAGAAGATTCTGGCCCTAAGGCTGAGCATCATTTGGGCCATGAGTTGGTTACTACTGTATCCTAAAGAAGGCCTGACCAAGTGCTATTTTTGCCTTATCAAAAGCAGAGATTCCAAAGTTTAATGACTCAAAAAAAGTTTTTCCCTTTAAGATATTAAAACACAGATGAACCAGGGAGGATTTAGGTATCTTTATTAGAGATGAAAACGATATAGATTGCTTTAGCATTATTGGTAAATTACCTTTAAAGTAATAACTTTAAAAAAATATGAGGTCTCTCAGACTGCACAAATTACACAGGACTCTCAGAGACCATAAATTGTGTCAAGAAAGAGGGTCATGAGGAAACCACCATCTCTTTGTGTGTTCATGACTGAATTTCCATGTTTGCATAAATTTGATTTCTTGCAATGAGAGCTAGGAGACCGAGAAAGAGACACAGACAGACAGAGTAAGAAAGCTATCTTAAAAGAAGATATAGGATAGTAAATATTTTCCAGTTAGAATCTGACTTTGAGAGGATTATAAGAGACTACTATGAACAATTATACATAAGAAAATTGTGCAACCTAGAAGAAATGGGTAAGTTCCTAGAAACATACAACCTACCTAGACTTAGTCATAAAGAAATAGAAAATCTGAACACCAATAATGAATAAAGGGATTGAATCAATAGTCAAAACCTTCCAACAAGAGAAGTCCAGGACCAGATGGCTTCACTGGAGAAATATACCAGACATTTAAAGAAGAATTAATGCCAATCCTTCTCAAATTCCAAAATTTGAAGATGTGTGCATACGTACAAACTCATTTTATTAAGCTTGCATTACCCTTATACCAAAGCCAGACAAAACCTTAAGAGAAAAAAACAAAACTACAGGCAAATATGCATGATGAATATAGATGCAAAATTCCGCAGCAAAATACTAGTAAACCAAATTCAACAGCATATTTAAAAGACCATACACTGTGACCAAGTGGGATTTATCCCCGGGATGGAAAAATGGTTCTACATACACAAATCAATCAATTTCATACAACACTTTAAGAGAACAAGAAATAAAAATTACATAATCTTCTCAATAGATGCAGAAAAGTCATATGATAAAATTCAACCCCCTTTCATGATAAAAACTCTCAACAAACTAGAATAAAAGGAAATTACCTCAACATAATAAAGGCCCTATATGAAAAGCCCACAGCTAATATCATAATCAATGGTGAAAAATTGAAAGCCTTTCCTCTACGATCAGGACCAAGTCAAGGATGCCCACTCTTGCCGCTTCTATTTATCATATTACTGGAAGCCCTAGCCAGAGAGATTAGACAAGCAAAAGAAATAGAAGTCATCCAAACAGGAAGGGGAAAAGTAAAATGATCTGTTTACAAATGACATAATCTTATATGTAGAAAATCCTAAACATTTCACCAAAAAATACTGTAAGAACAAATCAGCAACTTCAGTAAAATTACAGGATACAAAATCAATATACAAAAATCAGTTTCATGTCTATATACTAATAATGAACAATTTTCAAAGAAAATCAAGGGGAAAAATCCCATTTATAGTAGCATCAAAAATAATAAAATATTTAGGAATAAATTTACCTACGGAGAAGAAAGACTTATATACTGAAAACCACAAACATTGCTGAAAGAAATTTTAAAAGACACAGGTAAATGGAAAAGCATCTCATGTTCATGGATTGGGAAGATTTAATGTTGTTAAAATGCCACACCACTCAAAGTGATCTAGAAGTTCAATGCAATCTCTATAAAATTCTCAATGGCATATTTCGCATAAATGGAAAAAATATCCTAAAATTCATATGAAACCACAAAGGAACTCAGATAGCAAAAACAACCCTGAAAAGAACAAAGCTGGAGGCCACATACTTTTTGACTTCAAAAGATAATTACAAAGCTACAATAATCAGTAGGGTACTGGCATAAAGACAGATGCACAGACCAATGGAACAGAGTAGAGAACCCAGAAATAAACTCATACATATATAAGGTCATGATCCTTCACAATGGTGTTAAGACTACATAATAGAAAAAGGGTAGTCCTTTTAACAAATGGTGTTGGTAAAACTAGATATCCACACATGAAAGAATGAAACTGGTCCTTTATCTTGTACCATAAACAAAAATAAACTCAAAATGGATTAAAGATGTAAATGCAAAGCCTGACATTATGAAACTCCTAGAAGAAAACATAGGAGAAAAGTTCCATGACATTCGTCTTGGCAATAATTTCTTGGATATGACACCAAAAGCACAGGCAACAAAAGTAAAAATAGACAATTAGGACTACATCAAACTAAAAACCTTCTATAAAGTAAAGAACATAGTAATACAGTAAAAAGGTAACCTATGAAATGGGAGCAAATATTTGCAAAGCATATATCTGATACCAGGTTAATGTCTAAAATATATAAGGAACTCCTACAACTCAATAGCCAAAAACCTAAACAAACTGATTAAATATAGACAAAATACTTGAATAGACATTTATCCAAAGAAGACCTTCAATAGCCAACAGGAATATGAAAAGATGCACAGCATCACTAATCATCAGGCAAATACATATCAAAACTACAATGAGCTATCACCTCATACCAGTTAGGGTAGTCATTACAAAAATGCAAACAAACAAAACAAAACAAAACAGAAAATGACAAGTGTTGGCAAGGATGTAGAGAAATTGGAACCCTTGTGTACTTTCAGTGGGTATTTACCTAAAATAACTGAAAACAGAATCTTAAATAGATATCTCTACTCCCATGTCTATTGTAGCATTATTTACAATAGCTAATAGTCCATAATGGATGAGTGGATAAAGAAAATGTGATATGTACATATGCTGGAATACTATGTAGCCTTAAAAAGATTAAAATTCTGTCATATGCTGACATGGATGAAACTTGAGGACCTTACACTAAGTGAAGTAAGTTAGTCACAGAAGGACAAATACTGTATTATCCACTTATATGAAGTATCTAAAGTAGTCAAACTTATAGAAATAAAAAACAGAACAGTGATTGCCAGGGACTAGAGGGAGGGGGAAACGGGGAAGTTACTGTTCAATGGGTATAGAGTTTTAGTCATACAAGATGAAAAAGTTCTAGAGATCTAGAAATCTGTTGTGCAATGTTATGCATGTAGTTAACAATACCATATTGTACACTTAATTTATTAAAAGAGTAGATCTCATGTCATATGATTTTTTTATATTACAATAAAAATTTTTGAAATAGAAAAAAGAAATTAAAAAAAAATAATATAACTTTGAAGGCAGTGATTCTTTGCCTGATTATCACCATGGTCACCCTAGCATTTAAAAACAAAAACAAATAAACAAAAAATCTCTCCAGATACCAAAATCATTGGATGCTCAAGTCCTTATGTAAAAGGACATAATACAGTTGGCCAGCCGTACACCATGGACTCAGAACCCTTGGCTATGAAGGATCAACTTTAATGCCTATCATCTCTGACTCATCAGTACTTGCCAGTTGACACTGAACTGAGCCAACTCTGCTCACGACAATCCCTGTGTTTGCCATTTGCATTATACCACACTGACTTGTCCCTGGCTACACCAGCACCACTCTGCTTACTTGTCAATAGACATGTTTTCCACCTGCATGTGTTGGTCACAGGTCACTCTGTCCTTAATTAACTGCAGACTCCCCTTCAAAATAAGTAGAGCAGAATCATTAACTTAGAGATACTCAGTGAAGATGGATTAATTAGGACTCATTCTCTTTCCTCAGTACATCTTTAACAGCCCATGTTTGTTATTCTTTTAGTCCTGGGGATGGGAATGTGAAAGAGAAAGCCATTAAGTGGTCCAGAAAACTGCTCTGGCCCACCGTGATTTCTCTCCTGTCTAAATTCTTATTGAACTGATTATCCATTCTATTTGGATTAGTGCAGAATTGCTTTCTCATGGTGTCTGTCATTATTCTGTTCCCTGTTAAATTTTCTCATTCTGTTATTTTTGACTTTCTCACACTACTTCCTGCAAAGGCTGTCTCCCATAAGCTTACTGCTTGAGTGATTGCAATTAACTGAACTCACATGACTGACTTGCAGTTCAATGGGAGGTGGCCTTTTGACAGGAAGAGAACCTTGACCTCAGGATTTCTCAGCTGTACTTGCTAAAGACCTATTCTGAGACCACAGAACCTTTTTTCAACTACTTACTTAATTTGTTGAACAGATGATATACTCACAAAGCTCAAAAATCAAAAAGTACAAAACGATGTTTGGCGTAAAATTTCTCTCCTATTCCTGTCTCCCTTCTGCTCTTTGTCTTCCCTGCATCCTCCTTCTAGGTGATCCTGGGAGATAGACAGCAACGTCTAAAGCTCCCCAGGTACCTCTAAAATAGAACATTGCTCTGTTTTCAGTCATAAGAGGGGAAGAGCGCCTGGTGTGACTTCAGGGTCTGGTTTCGAGGTGCTGCCTGTCAGGGATTAGAACCATCTTCAGTGCTGATTTCTCAAAAGTCAATTAATCAACCACTGAATCAACCAACCAAATCCTTACTGAGCACTCATGAGGACTAGAACTGTGTTATGGAGTAGGAAGACAATCAGAATAAAAGAACTTCTGATGTTATTAATCTTAAAACATATTGTGGAAAATCATCATGTCAACATGAAGTTGTCAATAAAAGAGTATTTTCTCTTTTAAGCAAGTGTGAAATTTTCATATCTACATTTACCCCACCAATATATTTATTTATTTAAGGTTTGGCAGAACTTCAGATATCATCAAAGCCAATCTACTTATTTAACTAGTGAGAAAACTGAAGATCAGAGAAGCAGCAAGTTTTATAATTAAGAACATGAATTCTGGACCGAGCCTGATTCAGTTTAAATCCTAGCTCTACTGTTTAGCAGTTGTGTGATACTAGATAAACTACTTAACCCTTGTGCTTATATTTTCCTACCTGTAAAATGGGTATAATAAGAATATATCTTTCATAAGATTGTAGCAATTATTATATGAGTTAATATATGTAAATGGCTAAGAAGCATGTCTGACAAAGAATAAGCACTAGAAGTACAAGCTATTATCATTAAAGGTTAAGTGACTTGTAGAAGATGAAATAGCTGAATGGCATAGAAATGGTTATAAACTGATAAAATTAGGTACTGAATTATTCATTACAAAGCATTAAAGGAGAGCAATTACAAGGCAAAAATCAATATAATGTTCATAATAAGGTAATGACAAAGTGTAAAAGTGGAAAAAAAGAATCCAAAAAAACTAGAGTGGATGAAGGTGATACTTGCATCAGGTTGGGTTAGCTCATAAACAAGGAAATAGAAAATCAAGGTAGACAAAAGAAGCAGCCTTTCTTAAGGATCATTCAGCCAGAATACAGGTCTCAGAAACTCAAAGTCTACTCCTGCAAAAAGACTCCTTTTGTTTTTCTTTTTCACATTTTCTAGAAAAAAAAATAGAACAGAAAGGAAGAATACTCATAGGTAAGACCTAAATATTTGGGTAGGAAAACATTTTAAACACTAACTTACTTTCAATCAGGACTGAATAAATTTCAGTAAATAAATATATTTATTTATTTTATTTTTATTTTGACTGCATTGGGTCTTCATTGCAGCACACAGGATCTTCGTAGCGGCACGTGGGATCTTTCATTGCGGCGCACGGGCTTCTCTCTAGTTGTGGCCTGTGGGGTTTTTTCCTCTTATCTAGTTGTGGCGCGGGCTCCAGAGCACGTGGGCTCTGTAGTTTGTGCCAGGCGGACTCTCTAGTTGAGGCGCGCGAGCTCAGTAGTTGTGGCGCGCGGGCTTAGTTGCCCCGTGGCATGTGGGATCTTAGTTCCCTGGCCAGGGATCAAACCCACGTCCCCTACACTGTAAGGTGGAATCTTTACCACTGGACCACCAGGGAACTCCCTAGTTTTCCCTTTAAATTATGTCATGAAAGTTTTCTATGAATATCAAAAAAATTACTAAATGTGGTACGTTTCAAATTATTTATACCTTTATTAAAGAGAAAAATGGATAGTAAAGCTCACAAGCACCACTGATCTACAATTTCCAGATTACCTGTACTGAAGTGATTGAACAAATAATAGGCAATGGTATTATACTAAGTGAAATAAGACAGGGAAAGGCAAATACCATGTGAGCTCTCTTATATGTGGAATCTAAAAACAAACAAACTAACTAACTAAAAACAAGCTCACAGATACAGAGACCAGATTGGTGGTTGCCAGAGGTGGTGGGAGGGTTTAGGGGGGAGAAATGGGTAAAAAGGGTGAAAAGATAAAATGAAAAAAGAACAATTAAAAAGAATTTCAAACCCCAAGCAACCAAAACAGATCTCACCAAATCCACTCACAAAAAGTTCTTAATTCTATTTTACATACCCTTCTAACAAGTTTGGTTAGCTGGTTCCCTAACCCATAATAAATTATCAGTGAAAAATACAGTGAGATCCCTAAAAATAAATATTTTTCCTGCAAAAAGTGCACAAATATATCCTAGTCTTGAGGATTTCTCACCTTTCGCATAAGGTGAGCCACCCACAGGATGCAGTTAGCCTGTAGCGCCTTTAAAGACTGGCAGCCAAATCTAATCATGCTGCGATTACAGCAGAAAGCAAAGGCATCACCCCTCATCCAAGAGTTAATTTTGAGGAACAAGAAAGAGGGGGAAATGTACCTTGCACACTGTAAGATAATTAACAACCTTTCGAATGCAGTCCTTCAGATATTAAGTCCTCATCTTCACTCTTCTTTCCTAGCAACTCTAATATATACTATGAGAACTAGTTAAAATACTTCTAAAAATTAATAATGGAAATGGTTAAGGGTCTGTCTGTCAGTACAGCTCAAGCCTCTACCCAGAATTTAGAAGCCAGTCTTCTAATCAAATTGCAGTCAAATACTTTATTTACAGAGTTAGTGGTTACACATTATAATGAATTAATTTAGTTGAATCTCTGACTTCTTATGGGTTACTGAGAATAGTTTGTGAGCAATGGAAGGGGCAAACAATTGTATTTCCAGCAATGAATCACTCAACTTCATTAGACAAAGAAACTATCAAAGTCAATAATCAATGTGCACTCAAACCTGGGCACCACTGAACATGAAACGCTTCCAGGGACTCCTTTGGGTTTGTCACTTTAACTATTTGCATATTAAGATCTCTGCAGGCAGGCAAACTGCTTCAAATGATAGGCCAAACAGCACCTTCAGAAGTCGTTAAGCCCAGTATTGCCAAATAAATGTTAGCTGTCATACAATTTTGAAAACTAAAGTGATGATTTAAAGTCTATCCCAAACCCATTAGAGAGAGAAGAAAGACTGAGGCATCTAGGTATGGCCCCAGGCCACCAGTGCAGGCTAGAAGAGCTGAAGATTTGAAATAACAGACAGGCATATTTTCCTGGGACCAGGACACTAGAGAGTAACAAAACCTACCATCATACAGTTATAGTAAAAGAAAGGCTTTACTTTACAAGTAAGGTCAAAGAGGGGATACTCAATAAATGCTAACTAACCTTTTTTACTATAATTAGTGGCAGAGGCAACATCAAGAGCCACATTCCTGACTAACATAGCACTGCTTTTTCCATGGATGCATTTTGTTTTCTCAAACTAAACGGCAGGACAAATAAAAAGAAGTCTTGTTTTATCAAAGCACACTAAGTATTTTGTCTATATGCTGATTAAGTCTGCCAAACAGTTTTCCATGCTTCTAGAAGACAAATAATGAATGTTAATCCTAGAAAGCACCCAGAATAGTCCTGGATCCAAAGCAGTAAATGTTCAGTAATTGGTTATTTATTGCTTGACTCTTGAGTAAGCCCACATAATGAAGGACTCAATGGTAAAGAATCAAACAGGAATATAAATTGGTGCAGCCACTATGGAGAACAGTATGGAAGTTCCTTAAAGAACTAAAAATAGAGTTACCATATGGTCCAGCAATCCCACTCTTGGACATATATCCAGAAAAGATGAAAACTCTAATTCAAAAAGATACATGCACTCCAATGTTCATAGCATCGCTATTTATAACAGCCAAGACATGGAAGCAACCTAAGTGTCTATTGGCAGATGAATGGATAAAGAAGATGTGGTTCATATACACAGTGGAATGTTACTCAGCCATAAAAAAAGAATGAAATAATGCCATTTGTAGCAACACGGATGGACCTAGAGTTTACCATACTGAGTGAAGTCAGACAGAGAAAGACAAATATCATATGATATCACTTACACGTGGAATCTTAAAAAATGATACACAGGGCTTCCCTGGTGGCACAGTGGTTCAGAGTCCGCCTGCCGATGCAGGGGACACAGGTTCGTGCCCCGGTTCGGGAAGATCCCACATGCCGCGGAGCGGCTGGGCCCGTGAGCCATGGCCGCTGAGCCTGCACGTCCGGAGCCTGTGCTCAGCAACGGGAGAGGCCACAACAGTGAGAGGCCCGCGTACAGCAAAAAAAAAAAAAAAGATACACAGACAGAAATAGACTCACAGACATAGAAAACAAACTATGGTTACCAAAGGGGAAAGGGTTGGGGGAGGAATAAATTAGGAGTTTGGTATTAAAATATACACACTACTATATATGGAGAAGATAACCAACAAGGACCTACTGTATAGGACAGGAAACTACATTCAATATCTTGTATTAATAATCTATAATGGAAGAGAATCTAAAAAAGAATATATATAAAAGAATCTAAAAAAGATATATATATATGTATGTATCTGAATCACTTTGCTGTATACCTGAAACTAACACAACATTATAAATCAACTATATTTCAGTAACAATTTTTAAAAAAGAATCAAACGGAGTGATGAGTAGGCTTAATCAGGGATGGTTACCAACATGGAGGTGAATTTAAATTCTTGTGTCCTTCAAATCTACAACGTATGTTTCTGCAACATGATACACTGACTCTCCTCTCTGTGAATGGCAACACCATGGGACACTTGTGGTGAGCTGCATCCCCTCCTACCCTCACACTGCCTCACACACCCTGTGAATAAGGGATGAGAAAATGTGTGGTCAGACTGTCTGTCATAGAAACAATCTCTTGCTTATAGAGCAGGGTTTGATGTAGGGGATAATGGGGAAGAAGATGGAGCCTGAGCTATTCTTATGGAATCATCTAACTATGTCTTTTATGCAAAAAAAAGTAGAGAGGAGTGAAATTATGAAATTAGAGGCTGAATTGGGAGGAGAAACAATCTTACTGAAGATTTGTTTACATCCAATATATGAAAAAGTTATTTGAATAAACAGGGTGTGACATATTATATTATTACTGCCATAATTCAAGCCCTTTTTGTGTGGGTCTGTGTGTGTGAAAACCAGTTGGATGTACAAAAATATCAAGTGTAGCATTTTACAATCTTGAAATCTATTAAATATTTTAAGGGTATGACTATTACACTCTGGCTCATTCTCATTCACATTTCAAATATAGAGATGTAGGGGCAGGCAATACCCCCAAAACTTACCATTCTTAAAATTCTATGATTTCACAATTCTTGAGCATAAAAGCAGCTGCTTTTAAAACACTATCATATGTTTGAGCTGATGACTTTCTGAACACAGAATATGCCAGGGACCAGCAAAGGGAAAATAGAGGCTTGGCCTAAGGGCTAAACAAGTATGTTGAGACCACAGGCATAGTCAAAGGGTTAGGCTCCTAGGGAAGACAATAATCTACTTCTGAAGCCTCTAGGTAAACCTGGGGCCCAGACAGTAAAATACCCACTTCTCCAGGGGACTGCCAAACTAAAAGAGACTGGGCAGTCTCAAAGTTGGATAAAAAGTAAGTAGACTAGCAGGAACCAGAACCCCAGAAGTCAGTTCACATTTGGTGAGGGACCTTGTGATTGGTGAGATGAATAACAGTAGGGAATATGTGTTTTAAAATTGCATGAACCTAACTGAAAAATAAAGATTAGGTGCAGGCATCCACAATTTATTATGACTTTTTAAAACTTGGACATTAGGATTCTCTTGTGTGCTTGCACTGACTGCATGCAAGTGACTTATTACAGGAAGGCATGAAGAAAATCAATCAATAAATAAATCAATAGGGCTGCTCGTAGATAATTTGCCAACAGCACTTTGTCCTAGATGCTTCCAATGTATCCACAGTTTATTCATTCAGTTAGCAACAAAGCCCTGAGGTAGGAACAAGCCTAGAGTATATAAGAAATGTAAAGATCAGTGAGTGAAGCAAAGTGACTGAAGGACAGTGAGGTATGAGGTAGTCTGAGGTCACAGATAGAGGAAGGTGTCAAGTCATGTAGATCTAGAATAGGAGTTTGATTTCAGAGAAGCTTAGGTCACAGGCTATTCCAGTCATCTTGCTATCGGATGATGGTGGCTTGATGAGGGTGTTAGCTGTGGAAATGGAAAGATACATATAAATTGGAAGCGGACGCAAATAAACTTTTAGTTGTTGGAGTATATGTGCACATGCGTGTGTGTGTGTGTAAGTGTGTTTTATGGTGGGAGTGAGGAATCAGTGAGGAATCAAGGATGACTTCTAGGTATTTGGCTTGAACAACTAGGTATATGGTAATGATATTTATAAACTTGAGTAAAGGGAAAATGTACAGCTCTGTTTCAGTCTTGAGAAACTTCTTAGACATCCTAGGGGAAATGTCAAGGAAGTGATCACTTGCATAAATCTAGAGCTCACTGTAGAGATCAGTATTAGAGACATACATTTGGGATTCATCAGTATATGATGGTATTGAAAACCACACTATGGGAACATCTGGGGAAAGATTATAGGTAGTCTTTGAGACCAGCATTTAGAGGTCAACAGAGCAGGAAAATCAGCAAGAAAGGCCGAGAAACAGTGGTCAGTAAGAAGCAGAGTATAGCATCATGGATGCGAAAGCACAGTGTGTTTGAAGAAGGGAGGAATGGTCACCTATGTGACTTGCTCCTGCTGAGCCAAACAACATGAGGACAGAAACATGATCACTGGGTTTGGCAACCTGGTGACCCTGGCAAGAGTTTATTCAGTTACGGAGGGCAAGTAGCCTGGAAGAAGCTGTTGAGGTGGGTGCTTCTGATGGGCTGAATAAGCCTTATTGAAATGCAACAGTATTCTTAGCACAGAAATGTTATCATGTTTACCCCTATTGAAATTTATGCCTGATTTCATGACTATCACAATACAGGATTTGTTTATAATTAAATGTTTCATAACAGTTAAATTTTTAAAAAAAGTGGTGGGAACCCACAATAATTAGCAGCAAATAATTTGTATGTTTACAAAATGCTTTGGGGATATATGACTTAATAGTTAGTGTTCCAAATGACACTACTTTTTTTTTTTTTTGCGGTACGCGGGCCTCTCACTCTTGTGGGCTCTCCCGTTGCGGAGCACAGGCTCCGGACGCACAGGCTCAGCGGCCATGGCTCACGGGCCTAGCTGCTCCACGGCATGTGAGATCTTCCCGGACCGGAGCACGAACCCATGTCCCCTGCATCGGCAGGCGGACTCTCAACCACTGCACCACCAGGGAAGCCCGACACTACTCTTATAAGCAATAAATGTGACCCTCTGGCTATGATATTGAATTTTTTTTAAAATTAGGAAGAACAAAGTAAACTATTTTAAAAACTTATTTTCAAATGTCACCATAGCAATAAATTATTGATTTTCACATCTAAAATTAATGTTTTTATTTATAAAGTATTTTTAATTCTGGGTAACATAGTATATAACTTTGCTTTAAGACACCATTTTATTTTAAAGACTTATAGAGTTTGAATGAACCCAATTAAGTGTGCTCTGTGTGTCTTCTCAGTCTGCCCTTAGCAAGACTTACAATGTGAGTTCTGTTCTATTTGTTATCAGGGGAAATTGCACAGGAACCCAGAGAATACTGCCTGCTGGAAAAAAAAAAAATGAGCTCATTTTTTCATAAAGTCTCTGGCTGTGGCCACAGAGAACACAGCATCCGTTTATAGATTCTCCTAATTGGCACTAGGCCATTCTCTAGGCTTCCACTTCTTTACTGGCAAATGCAGCTCGTTTTTATTTGTGCTCTCCAATAGATTCAGCTACCAATACCTACAGATCTGGGTTATGAAAAATTATCTAGGTAAAAAGAACTGAAATATGAGACAGTTCAGTAGCTTGGCAGGAAGAGGGAGAGAGGCCCAAACTACCTTGAAGAAGGATTATTTTGTGAAAATGAACAAAGCTACATGTTCTCTCTTGAATAATAAAAACACTCATCCACATACTGACATGACACTGGGATTTTATTATCAGTTATCACACACAGTAGTTTTATTAGCACCTATTCAAGACTAAGCTAATTTAAAAGCACTTGAAACCTTAGGCAGATGATTTAAATGAAAAAAAGAGTTCAAAAAGCTCTGCATCATATAGCATCTACTATACATAAAATAAGGCTCAGCTCTTCCTTAGTCTTGAAGCACATCCATTTACATATGAGCTGCTCATACCAGGACCTTGGTCATCATTCTCTAGGGCAACAATGTTCCCTGCTCTGTCAGAACTTTAGGACATGCATTTTCTCTTTTGACTAAGTTTAAATCCCTAGTCCATTTCATGCTGTAATACATCTCCTCCTACACTAGATTCCTATCAGATGTCTCATTTAGTTCCTCTTAAAATTAAAGGAAATATCACTTTGAAAAACTGGAGTTCTTCACTAAAGCTCAACATAAGCATACTCTAGGACCTCAACTTTTCACTTCTAAGTACAGAATGCATAGAAAAGACTGTGCAGTTCACCAAATGACATGCACTAAAGTAAATGTTATGAATAGCAACACTATTCATAAAAGCACAAAACTAGAAACTACCTAAATGTGCCCAAATCAAGAATGGAATTCATAAAATTATCACACAGTGGAAACTACTACAATGGAAATGAACAATCTACAACTTTATGCAACAACATGGAGAAGTCTCATGAATAGACTGTTGAGCAAAAGATGTAAGATAACAGAGACTGTAGTGAACACTTTCATCATATAAACTACTAAAACCTTATACTGACTAGAAAGCAGAATAGTAGTTACCTCTAATGCAGTCTAGTGTGTAGAAAGGGGCATAAAGGACTTCTGAAACTCTGCTATTGTTCTTGGGTTCACCAGAGTGCTGGTTACACAAATGCATTCAGTTTTTCAAAGTTCATCACAATGTATAGTTAAGATATGTTCACGTTTTTGTATTGATTGCATAGTTCAATAATTTAAAAAACCTCAAGTTTACATGGATGTTGGCTGAGTTGGAATAGAGATAGCTCAATACCAAGTGTAGTAGACTGAGTTCTTGTTCACATGTATTATCTAGCTCTCACCCTCAACTGCGAGCAGGCTTGGCTATGTGACTTGCTCTCATCAAAGAAATATGAGTAGAGATGAGCACTGCTTCCAACCCAAGTTTTAAGAGCTAGTGTGGGGTTCACCATCACCTCTTTTCCCTCTGCCTCAAGACTGTATCCCAGAATGAAGACAACACAGAAAGGAACCACAACCAACTAGTGTCGGACATGCAACAGGAGCAGAAAAGTGTCCTTCTTGTGGAAAGTCATTGAGAATTATCCTGAACTACCAGATTTGAGTAGAACACTTGGGTATTTTGGACTGTTGTGAACACAAAGAACAAAATTATTTCTATCATGTCCTGCATACTCTACAGAGCTTACCTAATTTAATGTTTCATAGAATCTTCTAGACATGACCTAGTACTCTTGTCTCATGGACTGTCTTAGGCATTGTCAAAGCTCTGTAGGTCTCCAGATATCATCTATCCACACAGAGATGCTAAGACCCCCATGTTCCATTCAGCTAAATAAATTATTTACAGCAAATACTGAACTCCACTGGGAAGAGAGGAACTTGATCAGCTCATAATGATCTTTTCTTTGTTGAAAACAACTTTTGATCCAGCAAGATCTGACTCCCAGTAGTTGTTTCTGTGCTAGGTAGTCTTCCTGGCCATAGCAATTTATACAAGGGAGATACCTGCAGCAGGCTAATCCTGCTGGAAAAACTGGAAATCTGAATGAAAGAAATTGGGAGCCCTGGAAAATGAATCATAAAAATAAAAAGTCTAAAAATTACATAATTTGCTCATGTTTTGGTTATGAGCTACCCTAGTATCCTCTTAATAAACTCACCTATTTTTCTTGGTAGCCAGAGTGAGTTTGATAGCCTGAAACCATGACAAATTAACTATCAGAAATATTCATGTCTCTGGATATATGACACAATAGATCACTAAGCAGAGGCCTTGTGTTTCTAAGGTGAACATAATAATAATGCTTTGCTTCTCTAAGTTTCTCGTGAGCATTTTAGTTCCTGGAAAATTTGTTCCAGAAAGGTAATTTTTATTGGAAACAGGTGCATAAAGTGGCTTCTCCCAAAAATCTCCTAAATTTTTAAGGTTAATTCTAAATTGCATTCCTTCGAAGCAGATTTTTTAAATGACTTAAAAAAAAAAAAAAAAACCCTTATGTTTGGGTCATATTTTCAGTCTCATAATATGACAAGAGAATTCTCCAGAATATGTATGGAACTGGTGGTTGACTTTCAGTGTCATACAAACACCAGTTTGCTTTGTAAACTATAAACTGTATTTCCTAAGATCAGGAAAGTAGGAGCTATTTCTTACGTATTATTAACAGCACTGGTGCAAGAGAAATGGCCTTTTTAGTAGAGCTGATTTTTCACATTTGAGTAATAATGGTAGGCAAGCAAGGAAAAATGGGGCTACGGTATGGAAGACCTTAAATTATAATAGGTTTCCAAGTTTGGATGACATCCTCTAGGCAATGGTAAACTGGAGAAAGTTTTCGAGCAGGGGATAATATAATAAAAATATTATTTTGGTCATGCATAATATACTAAAACCTGGAAAATCAGTGTTAGCAGACCAGTTAGCAGGGTTGCATAAGAAGATAAAGACCTGAACTATGATGATGATGACACCAACGGAAAATAGAGATGGGTATATATGAAGAAAAGTTGGACAAAAATAATCTACACAACTTGGAAACTAATGGGTGTAAAGGGAGTTGGAAAGGCCTAACGTGACAGTTTTGGAAACGAAATGAGATCTTGACAGAGAGAAAAAAATCCTATGGGTCAGTTGGTTTGGGAAGATAATGAAAAATGACAGAATGAATAGCCAAGGGTGAAGGTCAACACAAGATCCACACGATACAGGGCTCAAATATCATAATTCGATGTTTCTGGTTTTCCCAATGTATTAAAATATTAAGGGAGTGTACAGATATAGTGAGAAAGTATGAGAAGATTTAGAAATGCTACACATCATCAAAATTAAAACTTTTTTTCTGTGGAAATCATGGCTCAGAGAATTATAAGACAAGCTACAGACTTGGAGAACATGCCAATCTTATATTTGATAAAGGACTTGTATCCAGATTACATAACTCTCAAATCTCACAAAATAGTTAATGCAAAATTAGTTATCAAAACTAATTAGCGGTGGGTGGTGGTGGTGGTGGGATGAACTGGGAGATTGGGATTGACATATATACACTAATATGTATAAAATGGATAACTAATAAGAACCTGCTATATAAAAAAGTTAAAAAATTAACTAACTAGCAAGTGTACATGGGCACTAACTAAGATGGCTGAAATACATAACTGGGCTTGTTAAAAAATTAAGAATAGCCAGGAGAGTACACAAAAGGTATCCAAATAATTGAACATGGGATGGGTTTTGCTCCTACATTTATGATTATTTGTGATCAGTTTTAATTATCTGAATGGATGTGTCTTCTAGATGAACAAGAGACAATAATAAATCATAAGTGAATAACCTTTTGTCAATATTGTTCAAAATGGGGCTCATGAGTACATCTTGGACTTCTCAGACAATTAACTGGTTTTGCAATTTTAAAGGATTTGGTTCTCAGTTTCTCTCTGGGTTTAAAAACAACTCAACTGCCTGAATTTCATGAGAAAAAGAACAACCACAACAAAATCCATAGTGACTAGTTTCATGTGTCATAAGGGTGCTAAATTGAAATGGGAATCATTGATAGGGAAAGTCAGAAAATCTGTATTTGAAGGATGCCCGTAACAAGCTAGATAATCTCAGGTAAATTTGAATCTCTTTGGGTCCCAGTTTACTCATTTGTAAAATGAAGTGTCTGGATTAGATAAGCAATTCTAATCTTTACTATATCCCTTGTGGGGGGTATGTGTGTGTGTGTACCTTAGATTCCTAGGTAGGACCCAACACCAGGTCTGAGTTAGGGCTCTGGGATCTACCTTTGTAATAAGGAGCCCTAATGATGCTGAGGCAGATGGTCCTTAGATCAACACTGGACTGGATAGAGGGTCCCTACCTCTTGCAGCTCTAATACTCTATGATTTAGTCAATGTCTTTTATTTTGTTCTTCCCTGCTCTTTAGTAGTGCAGACCAGGCTATTAGATTTGTCCTTTTTCATATCAGAAAGGCAACAAAATTACTAGGGTTTCCCTTAGATCTGTATTTTTTGTGAATAACAAAGATAACCACAGACAGCCCAGGAAGAGCTTACTTTTCAAAACTGCTTTCACATGGGGTATCTTCTACCATGTAAGCTCACCTTCCCTATAATTTCTGTAATTTAAACAGGCCTCATAAACCACAATTGATCTTTAGGAAGTCACCTTTTAGATCATCTCCTCAAATAGATTTAAACTCCTAAGTGTAAGATGGAATAATATGATATAAATGAAAACTAATGATATCCTTAAAATAAAACTGTATTTAGGCAAATTGAAAGGCCTACCAAAGAAAATTATGTTTGACCTTTAGTTTCAATTTCTTACTTAATTTCATCCTGTTGTTTTTTCAACAATAAAGAGAAAAATTACATTTAAAAATAATATTTTGATATTTAGTTAAGGGAATTCAACTACTGATTCTAAAAGAAGGCTTTAATTTTATTTGTAAAGTAAATTCTAGTCAATTAATCTACCCTGTGACTTAAAAAATGCAAATGTTTCCAATAATAATGATAATTGACATGCCAGTAGATGATATTTACTTTGAGAATATTAAAGTTTTGTGTGGAAATATGGGTATAAATATTCAAAATTAAACTTTGAGATAATTAATTGTATTAATCCTAAATGAATAATAATAATATTTTTCCAGACATAATCACATTCATTTATGCCGCTGAAGTACACACACTGTGTGGAAAAACCCTGAAGTTGAGGGCTGATATCAGACATTCCAGCCAAAATCAGATGAGGCTAATAAGTTAGAATTCAGGCTCTTTTCCTTACAAAATAGGTTGTTTGGGGCCAGAAGCCTTCATGTACTGAGTCCCATTTTCTTTATCTATAAAATAGAGACAACTTTGGACATACCACCAAATCTCTCCATGTTAATTCTTCAAGTTAAAAGAGGGTAGTATAACTACAGACGTCTTTTCATTCTAATTTAATTCTAATTCTTGAAAACTTTAATATTCTCTTCACATTTGCTAAATGTGAAAACATGCTCTCAGTCACTATAAACCCTAAAATGTTCTAGTTTTGGAAACAAATGAGAAAAAGAGACATTTCTGGTTTTCATTAGTCACAGTAATAGAGCAGGTTTTGTTTTTTATTTTTTTAATGTTTTGTTCTGTTTATCGTCTGTGATCTTCTGTAATCTTGCTCTAAGTCACAAATTTGAGGATCCTTTAGATTTCTATATACTTGGTGTATGAGAAACAGTTAAGTCACTAAGGGATCATGATTGTAACAGAATTTTTTGGAACAGATATTGATCCTGACAATAACTATAGACATCAATTGTTTTATGGAAATTAAAAAATAGATATAACTGTAATGAATCACCTAGAACAATATTCAAAAATCAAGATCCCAAGCATATGGACATGTTTGGGTTTTCAACAGTAAAAAAGTACAAACCCTGAAGATACCTTCTGTAACATCATACCCTTAACTAGACTTTGTTTTGTGAAAAGAAATCCACTCTGGTTATCACTGTATTCCCAGGGAAAAACACATCGCCTGCTAATTAAGAGGTGTTAATTTTCTATAATTGATGAATCAACCGATGAACAATGTTCATATGAAACAACAGAACTCTATAACCTTGCTGTTATCTACTCATAGCCATGTAAGAATGCCACTAAATATTCTGGAGAAGAGCATAAAGAGGATCACATTACGCTTTAAAATATGACTGAGATCAATCTTTTTTTTTTTTTAATTGGAAACTGAGCATCTTCTTTGCACTTGGTTGAGGCAGTATAACACACTGGTTTAGGGCAGGAATAATTGTGAATCAGGTAGGTAAGAATCCAGGTTGTCCTCCATGCAAACATTATTAACTTAGGCAAATAATTTCATCATGTTGAGGTTCATTTTCTTTACAGTACTTACAAAATTGGGAAACATAATTTTAATTTACGGTGCTATTGAAAGATTTCAACGTCAACATTTCTATGAATCATTTAGTATAGTGGCCAGCACAAAGTAACTGTTCAATAAATAACTGCTACTATAGCTACTAAATATATTAAAAATCAACGCTTACATAAGTCATAGCTTTCCTCAACTGGCTGGTGTCAATTTGACAGACAAGAAACAAGATAATTATTCTTCTTTCTCTTGTAGATATTTTTCAAGACATAAAGAGATCAGTCTGCTTTGTAATTCCTTCTTATCTTATTTTTTCATTGCTAGAACCAAGATTAATAATACCTTCCTTTCCTTAGAGCATGCAAATATCAATCCTCTTTAATTCAAATTCAAGCCCCTCCTCCTCTATGACACCTGAAGAATTTCAGCCCATATAATCTCTCCCTCCTTTGACCTCCCACCACTACCATACTACATTTTAGCAGCTTACGTTTATGCTGATTTTACCTCTGCAACTATACAAGGAGCTCCTTAAGGGTAAAGGGCATGCTTAACAATTAAACTGTTTTGTCTTTTCTGTACTCCTAGTGCTTGCACTAACAGAAGTTAACAGGAGGCTGGCATAAGCATGTGCTTCACTTATTTGAGAGATAATTGTGGTTGACCATTCAAGTGATAACTCCCTCCCTACTAAGAAACATGCACCTTGTTTCCTCCTCTGGCACACGTGGGTCTATAGGAAAACTTACGGCTATGCTGTGCATCTGGGATCCGCTCTCCAATATGCCCAAAATCAAGGGTTCAGAGTCAAGTAGGGAGGGGTAGGGCCTATGGAAAGTGGAGAGTGCATGCTCTGCCCAAAAACATTCAAATAAAAAAGAAAAGGTGGGAAAAAAGGAGGAGAAAATTACAACACCAGCCAAACTAAATATTTTTGTGCACCGTATTTGCCTGAAGGCTGACAGTTTCCTTGAAACAGCCTGAAGGCTGTCCATAGATTCATACTCATTGAACTTCTGACAGCAAAAGTCTCAATCTAGAAAAATTACTTTCCAGCGTCAGTCTTTATTTCAAATAGCTTGTCATTGTGTCTTTATAACTATATTCACATTTGCCATATAATGTCTTAAATCTGGGTTTGAAGATATCATTCCTGAAATGATATTAAATCATACTTTTTCTTTTAGGATAGGATCAGTAATTTTTATGATCTCTTACATCTGTGTGACTTCAGATATAAATATATGCATATGTAAAATTTATCTATATGTAATCAAATTTGTGTGACTCTAGACATATGTAATTTATGTATTTATTATAAATTAATATTCCCATATAATATATTAATATTTAAATAGTATAATAAACTAATATAATAAAGTAAAAAACTTACTTAAAAATAAATTTGTATTATAAATTAAATTGTAATATATAATATATAAATTGTATAATTTATACATTTACAATTTCAGTCTCTATATCTTTAAATTGGAGAAATGTTTTAAGCCAACAGATAAGTATAAATACCACAATATGCAAGGTATTTTGCTAGAGACTGAAATATTCATGATGGGTTAGAAGAAGCACTTGAGAGATTTTTATTAGGCAATAATTGATGTTAGATTGTTTTATTCAACTCAGATTTTGACAATTGTATTTAAATCAGCATATGAAAGTAGGTAGCTTGATGTCAACTTTACTATTAAAGAGTTTCCTCCACAGTAGTTTCACAAAACATTACAGGGAATTTAAAAAATGGATTGGCATTCTGAATATTTATAACTAATTTTGTTCAATTAGCTAGCTGCTTTAAAAGTTCAACAAGGGCTTCCCTGGTGGCGCGGTGGTTGAGAGTCCGCCTGCCGATGCAGGGGACACGGGTTCGTGCCCCGGTCCGGGACGGGCCCGTGAGCCAGGGCCGCTGAGCCTGCGCGTCCGGAGCCTGTGCTCCGCAACGGGAGAGGCCACAACAGTGAGAAGCCCGCGTACCGCAAAAAAAAAAAAAAAAAAAAGTTCAACAAGACAAAATAATCATCAAAACACCTTCCTCCTGAGGCGACCCAGCACTGGAGGCTACAGGTCTTTGGTGAGGCTAATGGCAGACTCTGGGAGGCCTCATGCCAAGGAGTACTTCCCAGAACTTCTGCTGTGAGTGTCCTTGTCCCCTCAGTGTGCCACAGCCACCCACTGCCTCTAACACTAGCAGTAATCTCAAAGAAAGAAAACGACTTGTGTAGCCAAAAGTTTTACAAATCAATATTGCCGAGCAGGCTCTAGTGTCGAGAAAAAGCAAGGTAACAGATTCTCCTTTAGAGCCTCTGGAAAGGAATACAAACGTGCCTACAGAACTGTAAGGTAGGTGATCCAGTTCTGGTCAATGACATATGAGGCCAAGTCTGCAGGGCACTTCTAAGAGAAAGTTTTCCTCCTTGTCAGCTGTCTTGGGACTATGAGGGATGGAGCCAACCTACTGAGGCTGTGGAATGGAAACATGAAGGATTCTAGGTCTTTAATGATCTCATTGATCTGTTAAATTAATGGACCTTGCATCAGATCTACCTCTGAAGTTTTTGTTATGCGATATTGTTACCAAAAGAAGCTCAAAAGCCACTGAAGAGGCAAGAGCCATGTGGCTGACAGGGTCTTGGTGCTCCGGCTGGATGTCAGGCCTGAGCCTCTGATACAAGAGAGCCAAGTTCAGGACACTGGACAACCAGAGACCTCCTGGTCCCACGTAATATCAGTTGGCGAGAGCTCTCCCAGAGATCTCCATCTCAACACTAAGACCCAGCTCCACTCAAGGACCAGCAAGCTCCAGTGCTAGCCACCTCATGCCAAACAACTAGCAAGACAGGAACACAACCTCACCCATTAGCAGAGAGGTTGCCGAACACCATAATAACTTCACAGACACCCCAAAACACACCACCGGGCGTGGCCCTGCCCAGCAGAAAGACAAGATCCAGCCTCATCCACCAGAACACAGGCACCAGTCTCCTCCACCAGGAAGCCTACACAACCCACTGAACCAACCTTACCTACTGGGGACAGACACCAAAAACAATGGGAACTACGAACCTGCAGCCTGCAAAAAGGAGACCCCAAACACAGTAAGTTAAGAAAAATGAGAAGACAAAGAAATACGTAGCAGATGAAGGAGCAAAGTAAAAACCCACCAGACCAAACAAATGAAGAGGAAATAGGCAGTCTACCTGAAAAAGAATTCAGAGTAATGATAGTAAAGATGATCCAATATCTTGGAAATAGAAAGGAGAAAATATGAGAAACGTTTAACAAGGACCTAGAAGAACTAAAGAGCAAACAAACAATGATGAACAACACAATAAATGAAATTTAAAATTCTCTAGAAGGAATCAATAGCAGAATAACTGAGGCAGAAGAATGGATAAGTGACCTGGAAAATAAAATAGTGGAAATAACTACTGCAGAGCAGAATATAGAAAAAAGAATGAAAAGAATTGAGGACATTCTAAGAGACCTCTGTGACAACATTAAACACACCAACATTCAAATTATAGGGGTCCCAGAAGAAGAAGAGAAAAAGAAAGGGTCTGAGAAAATATGTGAAGAGATTATAGTTTAAAACTTTCCTAACAAGGGAAAGGAAGTAGTCAATCAAGTCCAGAAAGCACAGAGAGTCCCATACAGATAAATCCAAGGAGAAACACACCAAGACACATATTAATCAAACTATCAAAAATTAAATACAAAGAAAACATATGAAAAGCAGCAAGGGAAAAGCAACATATAACATACAAGGGAATCCCCATAAGGTTAACAGCTGATCTTTCAGCAGAAACTCTGCAAGCCAGAAGGTCGTATTCTTAGGGCAGGACATATTTAAAGTGATGAAAGGGAAAAACCTACAACCAAGATTACTCTAGCGAGCACGGATCTCATTCAGATTCGACAGAGAAATTAAAACCTTTAGAGACAAGAAAAAGTTAAGAGAACTCAGCACCACTATATCAGCTTTACAACAAATGCTAAAGGAACTTCTCTAGGCAAGAAACACAAGATAAGGAAAAGGCCTACAAAAACAAACCCAAAACAATTAAGAAAATGGTAATAGGAACATACATATCGATAACTACCTTAAATGTAAATGGATTAAATGCTCCCACCAAAAGACATAGACTGGATGAATGGATACAATAACAAGACCCGTATATATGCTGTCTACAAGAGACCCACTTCAGACATAGGGACACATACAGACTGAAAGTGAGGGGATGGAAAAAGATATTCCATGCAAATGGAAATCATAAGAAAGCTGGAGTAGTGATTCTTTTATCAGACAAAATAGACTTTAAAATAAAGCCTATTACAAGAGACAAAGAAGGATGCTACATAATGATCAAGGGATCAATCCAAGAAGAAGATGTAACAATTGTAAATATTTATGCACCCAACATAGGAGCACCTCAATACATAAGGCAAATGCTAACAGCCATAAAAGGGGAAATCGACAGTAACACAATCATAGTAGGGAAATTTAACACCCCACTTTCACCAATGGACAGATCATCCAAAATGAAAATATATAAGGAAACACAAGCTTTAAATGACACATTAAACAAGATGGACTTAATTGATATTTATAGGACATTCCATCTCAAAACAACAGAATGGGCATTCCATCCAAACAACAACACTTTCTTCTCAAGTGTTCATGGAACATTCTCCAGGATAGATCATATCTTGGGTCACAAATCAAGTCTTGATAAATTTAAGAAAATTGAAATCGTATCAAGTATCTTTTAACCAAGATGAAAAGACAACCCTCAGAATGGGGGAAAATATTTGCAAATGAAGCAACTGACAAAGGATTAATCTCCAAAGTATACAAGCAGCTCATGCAGCTCAATATCAAAAAAACAAACAACCCAATCCAAAAATGGGCAGAAGACCTAAATAGACATTTCTCCAAAGAAGATATACAGATTGCCAACAAACACATGAAAGGATGCCCAACATCACTAATCATTAGAGAAATGCAAATCAAAACTACAATGAGGTATCACCTCACACTGGTCAGAATGGCCATCATCAAAAAATCTACAAACAATAAATGCTGGAGAGGGTGTGGAGAAAAGGGTATCCTCTTGCACTGTTGGTGGGAATATAAACTGATATAGCCACTATGGAGAACACTATGGAGGTTCCTTCAAAAACTAAAAATAGAACTACCATACGACCCAGAAATCCCACTACTGGGCATGTACCCTGAGAAGACCATAATTCAAAAAGCGACATGTACCACAATGTTCATTGCAGCACTATTTACAATAGCCAGGACATGGAAGCAACCTAAGTGTCCATCGATAGATGAATGGATAAAGATGTGGCACATATATACAATGGGGTATTACTCAGCCATAAAAAGAAACAAAATTGAGTTATTTGTAGTGAGGTGGATGGACCTAGAGTCTGTCATACAGAGTGAAGTAAGTCAGAAAAAGAAAAGCAAATACCGAATGCTAACACATATATATGGAATCTAAAAAAAAAAAAAAAATGGTTCTGAAGAACCTAGGACAGGACAGAAATAAAGACGCAGATGTACAGAATGGACTCAAGGACATGGGGAGGGGGAAGGGTAAGCTGGGACGAAGTGAGAGAGTGGCATGGACATATATACACTACCAAATGTAAAATAGATAGCTACTGGGAAGCAGCAGCATAGCACACGGAGATCAGCTCTGTGCTTTGTGACCACCTAGAGAGATGGGATAGGGAGGGTGGGGATATGGGGACACAAGACGGAGGGGATATAGGTATATATGTATACGTAGAGCTGGTTCACTTTGTTATACAGCAGAAACTAACACAACATTGTAAAGCAATTATACTCCAATAAAGACGTTTAAAAAAACAAACAAAAAAACACCTTCCTCCTATTATTGAAGTATGATTGTTAACTTCACTTTTGGTGAAGACTCCAAAAGTACTTTTTCCTTGTGTGAAAAAATTATTTTTTCATAAAAGCATGAAATCAAGCATTCATATTCTATTTCCAAATACTCATCAAAAATAACCCTACTTCATATCTCTAATAGGGTTTTGCTTATTATATATGGAAAATGTTTTTTATACAATATGCTATTCCACAAAGCTGAAACTGGGTCAAGTTTTTACTTTTCCAAATACCTTTCTGTTTATTTACACTGTCATTTCTAAGGTATGTTAAAGATTTTTTTAAGCCTCAAACATTGGAAAATGATATATAATTGTCTACCGAAATAATAGCAAATATACTTCGAACAAATATGTTATTGAAAATGTATTTCTTCCAAGTTTCACAAACCATTATCAGGAAGGTCAGTTCTTAGGAATCACTTTTACAAATCAAGAATTCAGGCTACAAAGTTAAGTAATCTAATGTTGAAACTACAACTCTTCTACTCCAATGTTTTACTTTTCTACTTATTTTCAATGATGGCTTTGTCGTTGAAATGAAAGTTATATTGCTATAAAGATGGCCTCACTCTAAGAATTCCTATGCATTTTGTAATTTAAATAATGTTGAGCTGTTACCTTAATCCAAAACTTTCTTTCCTGATTAAGCAATACAGAGGTAAAGTACAGAACTGAGTAAAAAATTACCTCTTCCATAAACAAGATTAAAGAAAAATGAAGTAAACTAGATGACAAGCACCAAATTACAGCACTATTTCTATATTTATGTAAATTTTTCATAATGCCTGTTCATGTGTTAAGCACATGTGTTAGGCATGTGGTAGGATGTTCTGTAAGTATGTTGAATGATCTATTGATCAATCAGAGATGTATTTCAGCAGTGTGGAGAAAGAACATAGTATGTTGATGAAATTCTCATATGTCTTAAAAAAATTTGTTGGATTATACATTTTATAGACTATGAGTGTGTAACTGATTAATAGTGATGGGCTGGGTGAGAAAGGATGGTCAGAAAGACCTTTGTCCCATGGCTCACATGATTTTCAACTGGACATTCCTTCCCCTTCCTTTCTCTTTGCCATCCCTCCTACTGCAGACCTAAAGATTGCAGGGAATCAGAAAGTTTCTTAACATGGGCACAATACATTGAACCCACTGAAACAAACAGCTGCTTCTCAGGTATGCCACTCTTTGATGTGGCAAATTAGAACAATGACAATGGTAAAACAAAAATAAACATGCACTTTAAAAAAAACTATTTAAGAAGAAAAGATAAGGGAATGATCTTTGATAAAGATACACATTGTCAAAATATAGCCCTTTCTCCTGAATTTTATTACCAATGAAAGGGAAAGAGAAGTGAATTAAGTCAGCAATGTGTTAGAATCCCTGGTAACAAGATTCCAGGAGCACTGGTCTATTAAGAACATGTTCAATCATAAATCAGATTAACATTAACAGGTCTTTCAGAGGAAAGCAAGTTATTTCTGCACAATGGTGGCTTCAACACAGCAGCTTCTGTCAACAGCCTCCGAAACCTCAGTGAGGATGTCAAAGGTGCTCATGGATTTGCACAACTCTTTTGACCACATGTTTTCTGGAGGTATGAAATGAAATCAAATTTGATTTGACTGCTATTTTAAAAGTATTAAAATCATAAGAAAAATGGACAAATTAGGACATATATTATCTATTCTAACACCTTGAAAAAATTTCACCTTACTGTCTGGCAATTTGTTAGGTTCTATACCTGAGAAGCATTTACCCCTAGTAGTGAAGAATTAAATCAATACTATTTCTGAACAGGATTTTCTATAACAGTAGCTGAGTAAGAAGGAGAGGCTTTTTTATTACATTTGAGATGCATGCAATATTTTTGTATAAACCAGAAAAAGAGACAGAACAAGTTTTAACAGATTTAAGTGGTTCTAATGTGCTTGACATTTATGAAAATATAGTAGTTATTATAAAAAAAATTCTGTTCTTATTAGGAAATACAGAAAATTTGTTATAGAAATTCTTTTCAGACGTATACCTAGAAATACCCAATGTGAATTCATGGTAATCCCCAGTGAATTGATTTCTTTACTCTGGGTATTGAGTTAGAATTCTATTATGTTACCAGTCCTTCAATATTCTGCATTGTTAGCCTCATGAGATCACTGCCTGAGTGACACACAGCTAAAAATTACCTGAATCTACCTTAATCTTAGGGAGTAGCAGAGAAAAAATGGCTGAAAAAAAGTTGCTCAAATTTTATAGAACGTGTCATTTTCTTCTACAAGGGACCTAGTTCAATATAAATACTGAAATTTGTAGGCTTTCAAATCATGTTTCTTTTCAATGTTAGTTTAGGCATTAATCTGAAATCCATTACAAATCATATAAAAATATGTATATAAATCAAGAAAATCATTCTATTTTCCATAATGACCCATTAGATCTTTGTGTTTCGATGATGTGAAAAGATAGAAAAAACAGATATGGCTTTAAATAATAGTTTGGGGATATCTCAAAGCAATATATGATTTTTTTTTAAATTTACATTAATTCTCCTTGCTATTACTTAGAATTAATAGCCATGTAGAACCTAAAGGAACTGTTGGGGGTTGAACTGTTAGTTCTAATCCTCAGTATTTCAGAATGTGGTGTTATGTGGAAACAGGGGTTTTGCAGAGATAAGTCAAAATGAGATCAATGGGTGGGCCCTACTCCAATATGACTGGTGTCCTTATAAAAAAAGAAATTTGGACACAGAGACAGACACACACAGAGGGAAGACAATGTGAAAACACACGGGAAAAGACACCCATGTGACTTGAGTGATGCATCTAAAAGCCAAAGAATGCCAAGGGTTAGCAGAAAATACCAGAAGCTAGAAGCAAAGAATGATTGTCCCCTAGAGCTGTCAGGGAGGGCATGGCCCTGCCAATATCTTGACATCAGAGTTCTAGCCTACAGAACTGTGAGAAAATAATTTCCCGTTGTTGTAGGCCACCCACTTTTTGATACTCTAAGTCCGCTACATATTAACCTTCAAGTTGCGAACTTTCAATCATGTAAGTTAGTTCGCGTGTCTGGTGTTCACTGTCACATGCGTGCATCCTCTACAAGTGGTTGTGTTTTTGTGTACTTTACTTTACCAGAGAAGGGACAAAGAGAGACAAGAGGAAGAAGAAGTAACTGAAGGACCGAAGAGATTCACGATGCAAGTAATGGCGAAGGGATTTTCTTTATTTGAGGAGTCCCTGTTAGTTTTTGAGGCATAGGACCTGAATGTAGAACAGTTCATGAAGGTTGCAGCAGCTGTTCAGAATGCAATCCACTGCTACCGTGCCATCTATGATGAGAAAAAAAGTGCTACTACCTAGACATCACTGGATCATTTTTTTCAAGAGGGTAGAAAGAACTGAATCCAGCAAGGAACCAGAACCTGTGCCATCAATGTCAGGCATGAGTGAAACTGCAGCTTGCTTTCCACCTCCCATTGCTGACGATCCTTCCGCTCTACCATCTCCCACCTCCTCTCCCTCCTCCAGGCAGTAACTCTTCTTGCCTCTTCACTCGATGCCAGCCCGTGTATGCCAGCTCTTGTACTGTACCACTGTACTTTTCAAGGTACTGTACTGTAAGATTGAAAATGTTTTCTTTATTTTTTGTATTTTTTTTATGTATTACTTGTGTGAAAAGTATAAACTTATTACAGTACAGTACTATATAGCCAATTGTGTTAGTTGGGTACCTAGGCTAACTTTGTTGGGCTTAGGAACAAATTGGACCTACAAGACGCATTCTCGGAACAGAACTCGTTCGTAAGTAGGGGACTTACTGTACTTTGATACTGCAGCATTAGGAAACTATAACAGGAGACTTATAGAACTTACGATTCAACAAGGCAAAAAGCTGATATAGAAAAAGGATGAAGTATCTTGTTGCCCAAGATCACAAAGCTACTTCTGACAGAACTCTAGAAACAAGAGCATGGTGTTCTTGACTACAAGTTTAGGGCTGCCTCTTCCCCTCCTTGACAGACTGAAAATGTCCAATGTTATAAGGTGCATCAAAAATTCAATCCCTTAAGCTATTTTATTTAGAGACTTTTGTTAAAACTGAAAATAATATTAGTACTCTGCTTCCCTTTCTATTCTTTCTAAGCAGCCATGCTCCAATTTTTAGAGTTGTTTTTCCCATCTTCAAAATAAAATTGAGACTTCTTATTAACCCATTTGATACTTGATTTTTATCAAATGATCCATTTGGTATGACATGGAAGGTGACGTGACACAAAAAGTATTATTAAAACTTTACAATAAAATTAAGAAGAAAATGAAAGTATCGTGAAAGACTATCAGTTTTTTTAGTTATAAAATATTTTTCGGTAATATCTGAATTATATAATCCCCTAAGGTACCAATCTTCAAACACCTATAGACATCATGAATTATCACTTTTTTGATTTCACTTATAAGAATAGTTATTTCTTCTAACTAATTTAGGAGCCTCATGAAGGCAGAGAAAGATTTTTGTGCATTTTGCTACCTCTAACACCTAGCACCACACCCAACACAAAACCGAGGCTCAATAATGGATAAATACATCCATTCAGCAAGTACTTATTTAGCATTCACTATGTGCTGGACATTACTCCACATGCTGGGAATAGAGCGATGAAGAAAACATACACAAATTCCTGCCATTACTGAGCTTATCTTCTAATGAAGAGAGACAGAGAGGAAAGAAGACAAATAAATTAAATGGTATATTGGAAAGTGATAAGCACTAAGGAGAAAAATAAGGCAGGGGGCAAGGATTAGGGAATACTGAGGGTTGCTGTCATTTTAATTCGGATGGTAAAGGAAGGCTGCAGTATTTTAATTTGACATTTAACACTTGAGCAAAGACCTAAAGAAAATATGTTTGAGGCACGCTGTAAGGTTTAAAACCTAGTTGCATCTTCTGCTGCCAAGAAATAAGATGGCGCTTCTTCCTCGTTTGCCTAGGATGGTCCTAGTTTACATGTTTTTTAACGCAGTGTAACGTCTAAGAGCTCCTCCTTTAACTCTTACTAATGTCCCAGATTGAAAGACAGATTATACAGTCATGCTACTTAGATCATTATCTCTACATAGTGAGTACCAATGTTTGTTAAATGAATGAGTAAAATATATATATATATATATATATATATATATATATCTCTTCCTCTCATGTCTCATCATTTGTTATTTGTCAAACTGTTTAACCTCCTTGTGCAGCAATATTGCCATCAATCCCCAAACTGAGACTGAAACTGATGCTGAGAGAATCTTTTAATAACCTTAGGTGAAAAGCTCAAAAGATACATTTATGATTACCATCAACAATAAAAATTTTCTCTATGTAAGTTTTATTTAGTATCCTCCTTGTCTTTCATTTCACAGCTGACACCAACATCTTTATAGAGGTCCAGATGGTGCAGAGAGATTATGACAATGAAAGGTAGCTCATGCTGAGGGCCTAAAGGAAGGACAAATCACAGCTTGCCAGAAAAACCAAATTCAATTACATATTTACTATGTCCTTATCAGATGAGATGGGGCACTTGCTCTGTACCATGCCTCGTGCAACTTTAGATAACATCTGAGTGGATTAGTAGTTGTACACCAAAGAGGGGTGCTGTGGATAATTAAAATTCTTCCTGTTATAAGTAAGCTACATCCCACTCATTTTTGAAGTGGGGGATTCATCAAAAATGAATAACTGTACAGAAATCCCATGTTAATTATCTAAGGGTACATCTTACAAAAGACTTCAGGGTTCTTTGTAACCAGAGGAAACTTTGAAGCGTTCCATGTTTGCAGGCTGGCCCATTCAATTTGTATGAATAGGTTGTCAGAAGAAGGCGAACACTTCACCTCAGATGTGTAATTTACTCCCCTCACCCCATTCCAGATTCAAGAAGAAATGCTAATTAGAACTGGAGTTGCTTTTTAGAGCCTGCATAAACTCAGCCCTGTCAACTTTGCCTATGCCCCTCTGAAAAGTAGAAAACAGTGATGTTCTACATACCATGCTAATGTATAAATAACTTTTATGCTCATTTAGCCACTTCAGCACATCCAAGAAAATGACATTATGAATGAGCTACATTACCTGGAGGAAACAGACAGACTAAATATGTGCTTCTACACAACTTAATATGCATCTAATGTACAACTTAAGCAGTATCTTCCACACCAAGTGACAGGCAATTTATCTTCATACATCAGTATGTGTCATGAATACGACACAGCTTTACTGTTGAAGGGATTTGAAATTTCCAGCCATAACTAGATTTTCCTATCTCCATTTATTAGCAAGCTGCTTGTAGAAATCAAATTAATTGCCACATTCATGCCTCTGCTTGCTGCCATGTAATTAATTTTAAGCTTCTCCTATTCTTTATTGGAATCAAGCCAAGCAAGAGGTCACTGTCTAAAAGTGACAATGTTACATATCTGCGTATATATGTGCACATGTTGTCATTGCTAAAATCCCTCTATTTCTGTTATGTAAACGATCTACGTTAGTCGCAGGACATTTACCTCAATTTAATACCCGTTATTCAGAGAGCTTGGTTTCTAGCAAGACAAATGTCAACAGTTTTTGAAAACTAAGTGCTGTTTATTGTTTAGCTGGCAGTTATAAAAAAGCACATCTAACATTTTTGCTATTTCTTCGGAAAAAAAAATCCTGTAATTCTTGTAACCCAAAAGGTTTGTGAAAAAACTGCCCTAGTTTATTGCACAAGGTCTTCATATTCTTGGCACCCATTTCCCTCTGTTGTGTTGCGTAGCTATTTATTAACCCTGGAATGCATGTGTTTGACATTTAACTTAATGAAGTATAATGCATTTAGGTGAATAGTTTGTGAAGGAAACAAAGTCTCTTATGTGTGGACACACCTAAGTTTTATTGATCAAAACTGGTTTACATTAAACAACAAACACTATTATATGCAAAGAATCTTTCATTTTGACTGCATAATATCAAATAACTAACCTAGCTGAATTTTCCGCGGGTTTTTTAGCCCCCGATAGCCTCCACTGACAGGGGTCATTTGGGTCTTTTGCTCTGTTTCTTTCTGGGCACCTCATCTCTGAGCAGACAGGTTACCTGTCACCAGCAGAACTGCTCACCAATCAACCTCTCACTGTCATCATCCTCCACTTGGCCCTGCCACATTTATCCCCTTCAAATGGTTTTCTATTACTATTCACAGTCTGATTTAGAACATAGATACATGTTACTATATCTGGGAACAGTGAGGGGCTGGAGGAGATACACTCAAACAATTAATGGAGGGTGACAACAATTTGGAATTATGTCCAACTCTCAGGCAATTTCTTAACTCATCTTTCTAGAACATAGGACAACTCTAAAGAAGTCACATGTTGTACAATGTTTAAGAATCTTTGAATTTGACTCCATAAGTAAACTGTAGAATGCTCAATAGGCTAGCACCAAAAACATAGGTATTTCAGTTAAAATGGCATAACAGAGAAAGGTAGCATGGCATCAGAGTGTCACCATTAAGACAATCTACTATAGTGTCTAAATATTTATTTGTTCTACCCCTGGAAACTAACCTGATGCTAACTTGTGTATCTTGGTCAAATTATCTGTGAAAAGTTAATTGGTAACCAACTACTAATTAGAAAAATAATTTATGGGGCTTCCCTGGTGGCACAGTGGTTGAGAGTCTGCCTGCTGATGCAGGGGACACAGGTTCGTGCCCCGGTCCGGGAAGATCCCACATGCCGCGGAGCGGCTAGGCCCGTGAGCCATGGCCGCTGAGCCTGCACGTCCGGAGCCTGTGCTCCGCAACGGGAGAGGCCACAAGAGTAAGAGGCCCGCGTACCAAAAAAAAAAAAAAAAAAATTTATGAAGATGACCCCCAAAACAGTCAATCTCTAAACGTTCAAGGAATAACTTCCATGGAACCCCTTCAAGTATCATGTTGCTTTTATGAAGAAAGACTCCTTTTTCATTACAAACTTTCACCTCAGTAACTATCACTTTGCTACTGCTGTTAGCAATGTAGGTCTTTGGAAGCTGTGATTGTTCAGTTCTTAGGATTATACAGATTATTTCCCTTATAAGAACTTTATGCTCCTCCTAGTCCATTTGGCATTTATTAAGAGATATCAAATCATTTACACAAGTCTGGAAGCAGTAAAGGTGAAGTCTATGTGTATAGCACTCATTATCTCTAAAGAAAAGGAAACAGATCAGGGACCCAGAAGGCTGGGAGCTCTGTGGACGGTACCAGTTAGCTCAGATGTAAGATGCATGCTGGGGCCCTGGACCCAGGGTCAGGAAACCAAGCTCCTGTCTCCCTGGAAGGTGTATCAGCATGACACTTCTTCAAAAAACCATTAACTCCTTTAATTAAAACATGTTTCCCTCAATCGAGGCCTATCAAAATGTTTAAAATATCATATAAATTGAAACCTTAATATAAGACACAATATTTTTCAATGTAGTAAATTCCTGCTCCTGTATTTAAGTCTTGTTTTCCCATCTCACAGAAGAAAACAACTGGCTCACAAAATATGAGAAAATAATTGAAAAAAGTTGTTTCAGTTTTGAACTAAAGATGGAGGGACTTCCCTCCTTCATGAGGACTTTAGACTTTTCCCCTATTAGCTGAGTATGCACCCTTTGTTGTAGAACTGCCCCACTTGCCTTTTAATTTCATTTCATTGATCATGGGTGGAGCCCATGCAGTGGTAATTCCCACTGAAAACTGAAACTACCTGTTCTCTACCCAGCTTACTGCTTACATTAACCTGCCGTTACTATTCCATTATCCTCATTAGCATAACTTAACTATTCTAGGAAACTCATGCCCCAGCAAATAACTTGGTTGTGAAACACAGGAAATTCCCCAAAGACTCATCCAGACTTTGAAACGAAGTATTAATGCACAGTTAGTGCCCTAAGACTCTTCCGAGCCCCTTCACTCAAAATCCTGCCTGTGCTATTTCTACCAAGACTAAACTGTTACGTTATGATCTTTACCCACTTTCAGTCAAATCCCTAGATTGAAAGACCCACCGTAAACCAAACTTCCAATCCTCAATTTATTCTGACCTTGTCTTTACTGCTCTGAGATCCTGCCAATAGCCCGGTCTAGGTGGTCTCTCTTACCTCGGTAATCGATGTATTCAACTTTGTCTTATGAACAGCTTGCATTGGTGGTATCTGGGAGCAGGCATTTGACATCAACCATTTCTTATACAAAACAGAAGAGTGTACAGATAAATGGGGAAAGACTGTTGTACTAAAAGGTAGAAATCATATTATTAGAATTCCTCTTGAAGATAATTTAAACTTTGATTTTAATTCCTCCATATTCTCCTGGTTCCCAGAAGAGCTGATGTGTCACTTTTCACATGAGAAAAGTGGTGAACAGACTGCCCTGGGTCAGAGGAAGAATCATGGGATGGGGAATGATAAGAGAGCTACCTAGTAAACATATTCATTGCATAGCATGGTGTCATCCTTGACTAATCCCTGAATTGAAACAATTGCCTTTGAAAAGAACAAGAGAGAGTCCTGTAGTTTGGATGCATCCAGGGAATCATTTTAGATAATATCCTTATCCCTAGAGGGACCAAGCCATAAAACCATGATAACACTAACTACCATTTACTGAATACTTACTAGTTTTGAGTGCTTACTATGAGCCAGGCAATCTAAAAGATATTATCACTCTTAATCTTCACATTAGTTTCATCTAGTAGATGTTATAATTTTCCAAAGGAGAAAGTGATTCAGATAGATTAAGGAATCTTCCTTGACCACCCAGTCAAAAATTCCTCCATCCCAGTCACCCTCTATTGAAACATGATGGTTTACCTTCTTCAGGGCACTTTTCACCATCTTAAATTATCTTGCTCATCTGATTACTTGTTAACTCTCTGTCCCTCATCACAAATTTAAACTTCAGGAGATTAGGGACCTTGCCACCTAGTTACCTCTATATAAATATTATTACCAAGAATGGCCCCTAGGAAATAGTAGATGCTTAATAAATATTAAATGAATGCAGTAGCAGATTACAAAAAGATGATGACTGAAATATGCGTTTGAAAAAATTCCTTAAGTAATTCTGATATGCACACCCCTCTCCCTTTCATGGGCATGTCACTGGTATAAACATCTACTCTGACAGCAACTGAAAGGAAAAGAAAGGCTTTTTGTATTTTAGAGGAAAGAAGTGGAAAATTCATGTGAACGCTCACTTTGATTGACTGACAAAACTGATGATTCTTTTGCAACAGAACAGCCCATGAATTTGTTAGCTTACGATCAACTGCCAATAGCATATTTCAATATTGCTGACGGGTTTTTAGAGATTACTGGTTCAGTGTTGTTTTTCACAGTAAAATTTCTTTTCTAGCATCGAATAGTGGGTGACTAGCTGTGAGGGGTGGGAGACAGGAGTAAAGGAGATCTGTAGAGATGACTTAAATAAAAATTTCCATTGATTTGGTTGGCAATTCCACATTTTCAGAACCACAGGTGATCTCTATATACAACCACCAGGTTGTTTTTGTATGTTTTGTTTTTTTCAAGTATCAGTAAAACATACAGGGTCTTACTGAATTCTCAGCAACTGAAGCTGTCACAGATGTGTCCTGAATTGGAATTCTCAAAATGTCAGGCGTGAGGCCTGTGGAAAGAACGAAGGCTCCTCACTCAAACCAATTTTCTCACTCAAATCACTCTACTGCACTAGCCAGTTAATGACTCCTGGTCTGCAAGCAACAAATTCTTTTTTCTTGCTTTTAAGATGTGAATTGTGTGGTATATTTAGCTCATGCTACTACTGTATTTGTCTTAATATTCCTTAGAAATCTCTGTACCCTTTGAAAGACTCATATATATTTTCAGAAATACGCTGAGAATAGATCTTACACCCTAAAAAAATTCTAAAAAATAGCATAGGTCAACAATAAAAGTTAAAAAAAATTTTTTTTTTCCAGTAGCCGTGGTGCCACTGAATTCTTTCACATGGGCTTTTACCGTGAAAGCAACATTCAAGACAAAATAACAATTTAAGATGAAAATATGGTTTCATTTATGATTCCCTTATTTTTATTAATAAATCAGGAAACTGGCATTTAGAGAGAATGCATAATCTATCAAGGTCATAGGGTAAGTAGCTGAAAGAAGTTGGATTGAAAGCCAGGCCTGACTCTAGACTCAAGGCTCCAAGCCGCTGGCACTCTGCCATTTGTCCTCCCACTACTGGCATTCCCTACAAAAGTTATCCTCCAATGGGTCAGGGTTGTCACCTTGTGTGCAGATCTACAATAATGCTAATTCGTGTTTGAGAAGAGCTGGTCTATACTGCTTTGCCTTGGCTTGGTGAGCAAGCGCTTGGCTTGCTTTTCACCTACAATTTTAGACGTGGGAGAAAGTCTGAAGGAAAGGTGAGGGCTAATGAGCTTTGAAACAAAAGCCTGAAGGAAAAATCCTGTGGGGTTTCCAGTTAACATGCCAGAAAGGATTCAGGCTTGAAGACTGGAGAGCTGTATATGATTTATTTTGTTTTTAATTTCCCCATATCTGTTATGTCTCTCAGACCTGACAGTGAGTAGGAGGAAACAACTAACAGAACAAATCTACCAAGGCTTGTCTTTGCAGGCAGCAAAAGGGGCAGGGGAGTCTGTGTCCCACTGCACACACTCGGAGGGAAAGAACCCCACTGGTTACTGCATGAGCTGGCAGCTCTGAGGACGACAAAACAATGGCACCCTGGGGCTTACAGGAAGGGAGAAGAGGAGATTGTTTAAGTTGATCTAAAACTGAGGAATAGCCTTGTCTTAAAAGTAAGTTCTGGGCTTCCCTGGTGGCGCAGTGGTTGAGAGTCCGCCTGCCGATGCAGGGGACACGGGTTCGTGCCCCGGTCCGGGAAGATCCCACATGCCACGGAGCAGCTGGGCCCGGGAGCCATGGCCGCTGAGCCTGCGCGTCCGGAGCCTGTGCTCCGCAACGGGAGAGGCCACAACAGTGAGAGGCCCGTGTACCGCAAAAAAAAAAAGTAAGTCCCAGTTGGTTCTCCACATATAGCACTTACTGTGTTCTACCTGTCATCACTCACTGTGCTGCTCTTGATGGAAATGTCTTTCTTTCCAGTTACTTTACAAGATTTGTCAGAGAAACTCAAGTGAAATAAATTAAATGAGTGGAAAAATAAAAGGAACCAGTCTTTAGCTCTGAAAACCCTTACTAATTGACTGCTATGAGCTTGCTATTATGTAACACTCATCTGTATGGTCTGAAAAACATGATTTTGTTAAGCTATAATGTGAGAATAAGTTTTTCATCAGGAAAAAAAAACAAAGGACAACCCAAATCTTTCCACCACCAGAAAACTCTGTTGATCTCTCTCTGATTTCCAGCCTCTCTGAAATGCTACTCTATGTGTATCCTGAACTACATAGCTCAGAATTAAATTTGACACTTGGCCAAAAAGGCTTTAACATTCCCTTCAACTTAACTAAACTTTTAACAGGTTTCTTCCTATCTAAAGGCTCCTTACCTCCTTTTACCAATACTTAGAGCATTTACTTTAGAAACTTGCAATTTTAAGTTATTTCTCTGCCCCCTTTTTTGTAATATTTATCTATTTATTTTGGCTGCACCAGGTCTTAGTTGTGGCATGCGGGATCTTTAGTTGCAGCATGCAGGATCCAGTTCCCAAACCAGGGATCCAACCCAGGTCCCCCCGCATTGGGAGCTCAGTGTCTTGCCCACTGGACCACCAGGGAAGTCCCTTTCTCTGCCCCTTTGAGATAATTAATATTCTAAACTCCTACCAGTTTTACAACCCAGGAATGTCTTTCTCAAGGACTTGGGAGTCGTCCCTTTGACATGTAATCATCAAGAAAAATAGGGTCCCACTCTGTGGGATGGGAGGAGCCTAAATTTAATGAACACCAAGACAAGGGGGCCTAGTTACATGGACCTCTCCCACCAATGTCCTCCAGTGTGTCTTTTGTTTTAGTGAAGTTGAGTTGAACTCTTTTCTCCTGTTGAAACTGTCTTGACCCCTATTGCAATAATCTTGAATAAAGTCTTCTTTATCTGTTTAACTTGATTGGTACAATTTTTCTTTGATATACTGTCTTATAAATTTAACAACTGCTTCCTCTATGTTAATTTTCTTGACCCAGAATGTAAGATCCTGGAACTACTTTAATTTTAAATGATCTGGGTTTTTCTGGAAAGTTCTTGGTTTACATATTCCATCTCTTTCTCTATTTACAACTTCTACCTTCTCCAACAGACACACACTCCACATTTACACTAGATATCTGAATTCTAATCTCTGAAAGAGTACATATTGGGACTCCCTCCCTCATTTGTTCTTTTTTTTTTTTTTTTTTTTTTTCGGTACAGGGGCCTCTCACTGTCGTGGCCTCTCCTGTTGCGGAGCACAGGCTCCGGACACGCAGGCTCAGCGGCCATGGCTCACGGGCCCAGCCGCTCCGCGGCATGTGGGATCCTCCTGGACCGGGGAACGAACCCGTGTCCCCTGCATCGGCAGGCGGACTCCCAACCACTGCGTCACCAGGGAAGCCCCCTCATTTGTTCTTAACAAGGAACTAGCATGCAGTCAATAATTATCAGCTTCCTTGGTGGTCACGTGATTTTCCTTCTCTCGATCTCAGAAAACAGATTATAGATGAAAAATTCATGAGAAATGTGCCCACAGTTATTACCCCTCATGACTATTTTGACTCTCCCACATTAGTCAGAGTGGGCTCAGAATCCTTCTCAACATCACATTCCAGGCAGCTCGTTCTAGTCTATCTCATTCCATATGCAAATTGGAACCTATTTGCTTTTCTTAGACTACAAGAAGTCCTTTTAACCTAAAGAATATTTGATTTTAAACTCTGTCTTTGGCAAGGTTCATCACCTCCATGTTTAAAGGGCTGTTTATTCTTTGGTAAGTAAACTACTTCACATTCTTAAAAAAATCAATATCAAAGAACAAACTGTCTTTTTTCTTTATACATCTGAATTGTAAAAATCACTGGCAGAGGGCATCTAAAATGAAATAGACCAAAAATTCACTCAAAAACACCAGATTTTGTTTTCTTGAGACAGAAGAACTTTCCCAGTCACTATATCTTCCTTGGAAAATAAACTTTCTGATTGTGATTGCCTGGAAAATTTCCACTGCTTTCCTTCTAAAAATAGTCATTACTATGGAGCAGGGGTAGGATGTTATCTTTTCTAATAGTACAGTCATCCCTTGGTATCTGTGGGGGATTGGTTCCAGGACCTTTCTGCCTTGCAGGTACCAAACTCTCTGATATAAAATAGTGTAGTACAGTCAGTCCTCCATGTTCCCAGGTTCCACATCCACAGATCAACCAATCCCTGTAGTGGGGACTGTCAAGCTGCAGTGACCTCCTTTCCCTGAAAATTGCTCCCAAACACATGATGAACCCTCTTCTCAACCACATGATGGACCCACTCATTTGCCACGTTTGTATCCTGAGACCCATCTCACTCTTGTACATCAGGGTACACAACACTTGACACAAGATGACCAATATGATTTTCAGGGAATTTAGAACTGAGTATGTTTCTTCTTTTCTTTTTTATTGAAGTATAGTTGATTTACAACGAGTACGGCTTATTAGCTTTAAATAAAGTGAGATAATTCCTGAGCAACAAAAGATCTTCCAGAGGAAAAAGACAGATAAAACACAGAGGAGAGACCAAGAGGAGAGAAAGACAGAGAGAACAAAAACATGGCTGCTTGAGTTTTCATCTGCTTTTTACTGCTTTCTTCCAGGCCTCTGTAAGAACCCTTGAGTTCTGTAAGATATGACTGTGTCCTCATAATTCACAATTTCTGCTAATGGTGGCTTAAATTATTTCCCTTAATTGAAAAGAAAAGAGACACTAAGACACTCCTAACTGTGCCTTTGTTTTTACTGTCAGTATTAACAGAAAACATTTCAACGACTTTAAAGATCTTTCCAGCAATAGAAAACTGAAGGAGAAATTGGTAAGCTGTGTTAGTGATGGTCTGAATGGCAAGGAACCCAGGTGGAAGGGCAGATGGTTGTAGCCAGAGGGGAGAAAATGGGCCAAGTTCTTGGTACCCATGGGATATAGAGATGGAAGGTGAATGGAATGCTGGCCAGGAGAGACAACTGGCCCCATGGGACTTGACCAGGCAACAGGACCTACTCTCCCATATGGTAGCCTTACAATATGACATTTGAAATGGCTTCCTGAATAGATTCCAGAATATTCTACACAAGGGAAACACTCACTCCTCCCTTTTTGTCCCCTCCAGACAAAGAAGGCAAGAGGGAAGGGATTCTAAGCAGGAATGGGAGTGGTTCTTTCTTTTCTCTGGTCACTTGAACTTTGAAGAACTTTTGATGAGCTTCTGATTCCATTTTCTTTTGTTGCTATATCACAATAGAGAATTAAAAGATAATTTTTATGATTAAAATATATGTTTGCCTATTTTCCCAGACTCCAATGGAGAGCCATATTTCTGCCAGTCCTTTAATTGTCAAAAGACTTAAGTTCTGGTTCAAGATGTTTAGCAACTTATACTTTTTTTCTTTAATAGATCTTTATTGGAGTATAACTGCTTCACAATACTGTGTTAGTTTCTGTTGTACAACAAAGTGAATCAGCTATATGCATACATAAATTCCCATATCCCCTCCCTCTTGAGCCTCCCTCTCACCCTCCCTAACACACCCCTCTAGGTCATGGCAAAGCACCGAGCTCATCTCCCTGTGCCACTTACTACTTTTGAATTCTGTCTTTGCTTAAGGAGAAGGATGGTTCTATTTGCCTTTCACACAATTTCAGAGTGGGTAAAAACCTCAGAGGCTATCAAGTTTCATGTCTCATTCATTATGCATACTACCTGTGTCAGGATTTGCTTGATATTTTTATTTAAACAAACTCACTTTTTACATTTTAATAGTATTTTAAAAGAAAATCGGTATCCTTAACGTAAATAAAAAAACAGCAGCATATGTCACAAATACAAAGCATTCATTTGATAAAATATTCAAATATTCATCTTAATACGACCCAGAATCAACTTCCATTTGCATATTATTCACTGTCTTGGCTGACTTATTGTCCATTCCTTCTGCCATCCAACAAGAATATCATAAAAAAGCTTTGTGAAATGCTGCGCTAACAAGCAGGCATCTGTTAATCCCCAAACTCTTCTCCCAGTAAAGGAAATCCCATTGGTTTGACTTGGTTTGTTCTGGTAAACCCACCTCAATTCACTATTTGTATTCACTATTGAAAAGAGCCTAGAACCAGAAAAATGCTGTTACGCATGCAAGAGGAGTGGCCCTTTGCAGAAAAAATATTTTGTAATAATTTATTCTCTATTGTCTTGACTACTTGCAGAAAGGAACTTTTAGACATTCTGCATGCTCCCATTTCTTCAGCCTATTACTGAGCAAAACAATTTCACAGTAGGATACAAGTGAGGATTTTATAATGGGAATCTGCATGAAAGCATTGCTTATTACATGCTATCACTGCTCAGAGAGGAAGAATCCTTCACACAGGTTCTCCAGGGGCTCACTCTTTTATTATTTGCAGTGGAACCGGTGAGTTACATTTTTCTGCATCAGTGTCACGAGTTTCATTCAGGCTGTGTGTTTTAATTCGGAACTGGCAAAGTGGAATGAGGCTCACAGGAGAGATGGTGTTAAAAGTTATATGTGAGATAATGGTTTGTAGCTCCTTTATTCATGTCTTAGCTTCTTTCAAGAAACAGGACCGGAGAAGAATAGAGCTGGAATCCACATCAGACATTCACATGATTAGGACTTTGAGCTTAAGAAGAAACCTCTTTTACACCTGTGATAAACTCAGATATTTCCCTGCAATTAAGCATATCCCTTACTGGATAAATTGCTCAAAGAGGTTCTCTATACAAATTGTTATCAATAAACACAGGCACCCTAATCTGTTTTTGTCACTGTTATTTTCTTTAATATGTAAGTCAATTATAGCAAGCTTTAAATAGGGCAGCATAGTGAGAAAATCTTCTCATAACTGAAAAGAGTACAGGAACTTCCTGCCAACATAAACTGTTAATTTTGTAACACACATTTTATGGGCTTTTTCTAATTTCTGTTTTATTCAGAATGTAAGTTTTCCCAAAATAATGTTTTTAATGAAATTTTCCCATTGACTACAATTTTCTTTCTTTAAATGATGACTACATTTTGAATATGAAACGTCTGCAAAATTCTTGTTGGTAAAAGACAAGCTTGAAATCACTTCCATTTTCAGGAAATTGTGTGATCAGCATGGCAGATATAGCAATAGATACTTTCCTTTTTTTTTTAATTGTAATAGTTAATATTTACTGCCATTTAATATATGTCAGGCACTGCTTTAGGGTCTTTATTTAATGAATGTTGATCTTGAACACTGAATGATCTCAACCCCAAATAATTAAAATTGTAAGTTTAGTGTTTTGCCGTTATAAGACCTGTCAACCAGTGTGTCATTGGGATACCTCCCTTTCTTTTAAACCTAGAGACTCGGGAGTTTATTACTTAAATAGCTATGAAATTTATTACTTCATCTCCTATTTCAATATTGTCATTTAATAAAGCATTATATTAGACTTCAGAAAGGAAAAAAACATGGACAGGCAAGAAAACACACACACACGTGTGCGCTTTTTTTTTTCCTATCATAAGTTAAAATTATATTTCACTTAACTGACTAAAAATACAGACTGTAACCTCTCTTCTATATTAATGCATTAATGCATCTTCCTATAAGATCTGTTCCAGTATCTAAGTATATCCAAATGCTAAAATCAACAGAAAAGTGCAAGGGAAGAAACATAATAATAAAATTGAATGGAAACCTACCATCAGAAACAGTGTATATTCATCTTGTTTGCACTACACTAGAGTACATTCAATAGAGAAAATTCTGAACAGGAATAGCCTAACTTTAAGCCATATAGGCTTACATATTTCAAGCCACACTTTATTTGAGAAAATAGGCTGGTGATTTCTAAGATGTCTCACTGAAAACTTACTATAGTTTGAGGAAAACGAGACTTGGTGCCTTGGCAGAATAGCCAAAGGCCTTTTGCTTTGCTGACTACTGTTCAAATCTTACTTGACCCAACTTGACAGTCATTCTTCCTGACAACTTTAAGCGGCTTCTGCATGTGGTGTGATACCTGCAGTCTTCTTCCACTTGGGATTCTGCTCTACAGCTAATGCAGACAGCACAGGGAGTTGAAAATATAATATTTTTACAACTATAAAAGTATTTTTATTTGGCTTTCCAACTTTTATGTGATGTGAATGAAGTACAGGAGTGGAAGAAAGCGATGGACCAGGATAGTTTTTTCAAATTTGGCAAGCACCCCAAAGCTATTTAAAAGACAGATCTAAAAAAAAAATAAAATAAAATATAAATAAATAAATAAACAAAACAAAAGACAGATTAGAGGGTCCTCCCTCCAGAGACCTGAATTCAATGTGTCTGGGGTTTGGGCCAGGAAACCTGTGTTTTGAAAAAGATCCTCAAGTTCAAGTACCTCTTTGAACACACTGAAGCAGGGATTAGAAGATTACCCGAAAACCAGTAGTGTTCGATTGGGAAGAAAAGTGTGTGTGTAGAAGATATTCCTACTTAGATATTCTTACTCCACAATTTTGTACCTTTCTACTATTCCATATTACGTGCATTTTCTATTTTAAGCATCATTTCAGCAGAAGAAAGGAAGACTGGGTATTTACTTGAGCTGCATAAAGAATGCTGCAGATAAATGTTCACACGGATTTGTTATTTAATGTTTTCTTATTTTTATGTCCTAATGATACCTACAGTCCCCTTCTCACTTGCTCTGCATGTAAGCTCTATGATTTCATGCAGTGCCTGAATGGCAAACAAGCAACATCACGCACAAGGAGCAACAGAGCAGGAGTAGTCATTTCTTTCAACCTTGTAGGAAGCCATAGCCTCTAAGAATGCATTTCATTAGGGATCATGTAATTATGCAGAGGACAGTTGGTGGTTCTCAGTTTTCCCTGAGGACAGAATGAGAGATAATAAGCTTCAACCATACAGGTGACATTTAGATTACTGGGAAGCAACCTGCAGAAGTACTGGGAAGAACAGTCTGATAACAAGTGCTTTTAGATTCAACCGTGGAAGAGGGCTTTGCAGAAATGATCACCTTAAAAAACAGAGCTTCTCACCTGACTAGTACTATTCATGCACACCTCTCCTAGCTAGAAGGCAAGAGACAGACTAAGGAACTGACTTAGGCTATTTACAGCCCTGTAAATTTATGGGTAACACTTTTAAAACAACTTCAGAAAACACATTTCTCTTTCAACCTGCAGAGGTTTTACTTGTTTTTCTTATTGAGTGTATTCTATCAGAGCAACTCCAACAGAAAAACTTTTCCAAGAGAAAAGCTGAGATAAAGAATAATATATTCAGTGAAAAGAAAAAAGATTTGTTTTAGGTTTTTAATTCAGAACAAATTTAGTATCAATATATTATCAACACTTCCCCCTCCAATTTTGTATCAAGTCAAATATGTATAAAGAGAGGTATTTAATTTTAATTGTATAGAAATATGTTATCTTAGGCAACTGTCATAACCAGAAGAATATTAGTGATGTTTAAATTAACTACTTTTGTGTTTTAATTCATTTAATTTTTCTCTGACGGTGTCAGTATTCTCTGATCTTTCAGAACAGTGATTTCCACTGTTTCCATATAATTTCCATATTATATTCCACTATAATATCACATTCCCTTATAGAAATTCCTATGGGCATGACTGATTTAGATATTCAATAGATTTTGATTCATGAATAATTATCAGACAACTAGCTGTGGCCCAACCCATTCTCACAGTAATTGCCACATTCAGTGTACCAGACACCACAGGGGACAATGCCCTTTCACATTCCTATCATAGGCCCAATCTTCTAAAATTACTTGTAGATCAACCTGGCAAAACTCATGCACAAATCTAGATGCGAACACAGACTTTTTAAGTGCTACCTTCTTTTTTAGTTCCATATGCACTGAGTGGTATGGATAATATTTTAATTAGCTAGGTGTTTTGTTGAGGGATTACTTATAGATTCACTTCAGGGTAAAAGTTGAGCCTGTGTGCCCTCTGAGTCAGTTTTAAGAAAGGGAAGGAAAGGGAATTTGACATTGCCAGAAAACATTCAGGAGGGAGGAAGGAACTGCTGAGGGGAAAAGTCAGTGAAAAAGCCCTTGGCAGTTACATGGCTGAGAAAGAACTTTGGTGAATAGATAAATCTAGCAGTATTTTTTATGAGTCAATTTGGGGTGTGAAAAATGGCCTTCCTTTCCCATTCTAAAGGATGATGGCTGGTGAACTCTATGTGGCTCACTGATGCTTTTGTTGAAGTAGATTCTGTTTGGAGGGCTTAAAGAGAAAAATGAAGAGACAGTTAACATGGAGGTTTAGGAAGTATGTGCTCAGAGACTAACATCTTTGTAAAAAACATACACGAAGACATCAATTTATCTGGGGAGTGATTCATCATTCCCCATGAGTCTACAATTCTTCAAGATCTAGGTCAAGGTCTATTTTCTCTAGGAAGCCACTTCTGATTATCCCCTCTTCAGTGATCTTCCTCCCTTTTGAACTCATACAATTCTTACCTCTGTGGCTTTTAATTTAGTGTATAATGCTATTGTCTCATAAAAGACTTAATATAAATAGATGGAAGTGGACAACAGCATGGAATTCAGACCAAAGCCTAGCAACCATGTTACTCATTCAACCCAACACTGGATGATGAGGGCTTACATAACTTGCTTTAACATGATGCAATCTGATGCACGGATCTTCTTCTGTTACACCTTTCCATGTGCTTCTGGGTGCTTTGGTTACAGAGCTAAATATCAACATTTTATTGATGGGCAAATGTTTTCTTTTTCTCAACACCTAAAATTAGCAGGTGCGAAGCTCAGCATGTTTTATTCACATAGATTTTTTTTCAGAATGGATTAAGACAAACTTTGAAGCCAAATGCTTCATTGAGGTTAGAACTCAACTGGATGGTTGAATTAAGCTCTACATATTCGTCAACAGGCATTGCTAATAAAGACACAAATAAAGCAAATTAATATATATATTTCTAAACTCTGTGTCTTCAGAAAATTTCTATGTGGTTGTGATGAACAAAACATTGACATAAAAAGCAGCACCAGGACTTCCCTGGTGGCGCGGTGGTTAAGAATTCGCCTGTCAATGCAGGGGACACGGGTTTGATCCCTGGTCTGGGAAGATCCCACATGCCGCGGAGCAACTAAGCCCGTGCGCCAGCCCGCAAGCCACACTACTGAGCCCATGAGCCACAACTACTGAGCCCTTGTGACACAACTACTGAAGCCCACACGCCTAGAGCCCATGCTCCGCAACAAGAGAAGCCACCGCAATGAGAAGCCCACTCAACGCAACTAGAGACAGCCCGGTGTAGCAACAAAGACCCAACACAGCAAAAATAAATAATTTTTTTTAATGGTTAACTTAAAAAAAAACCCAAAAAAACAAAGCAGCACCACTGTCTCAGTGTCTGGGCACAATTATTTTCAAGGACATCTGTGCTGACTCCTTTTCAAGCTTGGACGGCTGCTATCTGAATAAAACCCAGACTCTTTTGTTGGAAAAAAGTCTGAATTTTGAGATTTCCATTTAAGTTGAGAAACAGCTTTCTCCACTCAAACACAAGATGCAACTTACTTTACAGTGTGAGATTAACAGCAATGATTGGCTTGGAAATACAGAAGTCTCGAAGAAAAATACCACGTATTTAAAGCCTACTTAAAAGAAAAAGTAGTCCTTTGCTAAGGCACTGGAGCCATGTTATGTATTTGCAAATCATTCTGTTACAATTTTAGACATACTATGCAGAGTACTTAAGCTCGAGCCTTTTGACACCCGAAAATTTCAGGCTTTTAAATCAGAAATCAAGATGGTTGAAATCAGGCTTGTAAACATGATATTGCATTACAGGCTTTCAATATAAAATTGTACCATTTTTTCTAGAATAAAACCCACCTGGCAAACTCTCAAAGCAATAATGATTTGTTTGGGGGCCCAGAAAGTGGCTATCAGTAGAGATTTAATTTTTCTGAGATGAAAATATTGAGTGGAGTGCACTCCCTCCTTGATAGGAAGCACAACTCAAAAATAAACTGCTGGATTCATTAACAGGCTGGCAGATAAATCTTATCTCCACTGAGATCTTAAAGCAAATGGCATCATTCTTTCATTATGCTGAAGCCCTTACCATCCTGTTCTGAGTCAGTGCTTCAACCTAAAAGACCTAAGAATATTTAAAAAGTGAAGCGAAGAAGGGTTACATTCTTTCCCCTTCTTTTTTCCCCTCAGGGCTCACTTCACATGTGCAATTACACTTGGTTGTGGTTCCAGTGAAGTCCTTAGTCTCCATTTCCAAAATACATTCATTCTGTGCCTTCCAACAACCCACCAGACCCATCACTCACCAAACCACCACGTTTGGCAGTGGTGGGGGGCAATGCTGAGAAGCTAGAGTTGTCAAAAGACAAACGAAGAGTAACTAAGTGGGCAGGGAATGTCACAGTACTGCATCATCTTACTCAGCTCAAGTAAGGGTTATTTCTAAGGGTGGTGGGTATGTTTTGTATGAAAACATATAAGACAAAATAGGGACAAAATGGTTATTCAGAGAAACAGAAGGGATGCAAGAAAAAAAAAGAGAAAGGCTTCAAAGTCTTTTTTGTAGGGGGAGAGGAAGTTAAAGTCTAATAGAAATATATACAGGTTGGTTATAGGTATCTTTTTAGTGACAGATGAATAAATTGGAAGGGTCCTACGGGGAAGGTGTGGACAAAATGCTTGTCACTAATAATGTGGACAAGATGCAGATAATACGGTATGTGCAGCTCTCCCTCTCCAGTAACTGCGTCAACAATTAATTTTATTTCCATTTTTAATACTCAGAATGTCCTTTCCCTCTAAAAAATTGATATCTGTATAAATGTTTCTGATGTATTGGATACAGATTTATCAATTAAAAATTTAGAGCTAAATATTTATGGATTAATGTATATTCCCTTATAAACCATAGCTACTAATATGGCAGTCTTTTCCCTCTTGGGATCCAGTTTAGCATGGAAATTATCCTCATTTTTGTTCTTTCTAAAGTCCTCCTTCATTATATCACAGTATTGTTACCGTTGTTCTGATGAAAAAGATCTAAGACCTATGATTATAACTGTCAATCTGTCAACAATTATTTAGTGGTCATCCATGGTAGGGACAGCTTTGTGCCAATTGCTTTGGTGAGCAGAGGACCAAAAATCACTGACACCAAACACAAGATTACAACATCAGGAAAAACAAAAAAACAAAAAGAACTGTGAGGTAAGTCACTTATCTTTCTGGTTATTTGCTTGCGTTTTTCAGAAACCTATACTAACAATCGCAGCCTAATGTTTGTATTCTATTTATGGAAATCAGAAGCTAAATAGGATTTTAGGGAAGGGAAAATCAGAAAAAGCCTTTGTGGTTTGAGGTGAGGTCTAAAAAGGTCCTTGAAAGGTGGGAAGATTTGGGTGAAAAGATAATGAAAGCTCATTTATGACCAGTAAAGCAGCACATGCACAAGCTTAGACCTGGAATTTGTGTGGGGTATGCAGGCATTTGGGGGAGAGAATATTAGCATGCCCGGATAGAAAGGAGGCAGGTGATAGAGGCTAGGCAGAGTCACACTGACATAGCCTAGAAAGCCAGATAGAGGAGTTTAGTTTTGATGTACAGACAAATCACTCATTCATTCCACCTTCACTAACCATTTCCTCAGTTCCTTCTCTGTGCCAGGCCTTGTGCAAGAGCTGATCTTCAACATCACAGAATCTTATATGAGGGAAGATAATTTATAAAACGGTTTATAATATTATAATAAGAGCATAGGACTTTCAATGATATTTCTCCTTCTAAGGTATTCAAAGGAAGAACAATGAGCTACCTTTGAGGAGAATAATCTGGTTTTTCAGATGACTGTTCTGAAATGGCTATCAAAAAGACCTCTAGTCTTTGAAATGTCTAAGATAAATAATTACCCCACCACAGCAATTTCAGGTCAGAGCTGCTTCCTGAATGTAGCCCCAAATAAAGGTCTTCAAAACACTTCCAAATATGCTAATTAGCTGAATGGGTTTGTCTGTGTTTTAAACTATATTGCATTTCAGAGTCAATCTACTTCAGAGTCATCTGGGGGAAGAGAACCATAGCTTGATCTGAGTTGAAGTGTGAAGAGCAAGCCCAGTCTGCCCTTTCACACCCCACAGCCTCAGTAAACATCAGCGCACTACTCTAGAGATTAAGCTCCAAATGGCCACACTTTTTGAGACTTTAATACAAAAGCTTTGGCCATAGGGTTTTTCCTAAAAATATCTGAAAATAATTGTGATGTTTTCTTGAAGCTGAAGCACAGAACTACAGCTTCCCCCTCCTCCCAGCCCTACCTTCCCTATTGCTGTGATTTCCAAACGAACAGCCTTGGGTTGATTGCTTATCAGGCTGGATAATGGCCTCATTTATTACACAAAGCCTAGTCAGACTTAGAAATGGTAGAATCCTGCTGATTTATCAAATCCTTTTGAGACATCGGATCTATGTGCAATAAAAATCTGCTAGAACATGGTTAGGTGAACAAAACAGTGGTGAACAAAATGATATGTCTGTGGCCATCACAAAATTTTTAAAAACCTGTGGGTCAGACAAAAGCTGAACTTCAGCTGGATTTCAAGCTCCTTGAATTAGGGGAATATCTCATTTATCTTTTCATTATAAACTAGCAGAGCAACTTATAAATAATAGGTACCTAATACATATAAAGGAAATGGAAGTTAAATAAAGGGTTTTTAAATAAGATTAGTTTTAAAGTAATAATAATTATTATCATTATACTGTGTGCCAAACACTGATTGCTTAAAACAATCTTTTGAAATAAAATGATAGAAGACACTAAAAAAAAAAAAATCTCCCACATGGAATCTGCAGATTCCCGCTACCGCATGTAACAATATTCTATCTCATGGGAAACTGATGAGATGAACAGATTGCATCTATTGCTCTTAAGGAAAGCATGCCAAGATCTTTGGTCATCTTCCAAACATAAACATCTACCTGTGTCAAGGAAGGAGAAATGGTGCCACATCTCAAAGACATCTTAAAGTTATCTGTAGTGAAAGCCACGATTTTTAAACTTTTAGTATCAAAGAAACTGCAGGGGATGTTATAACTCATATCCAGGGCCATGCTTCTGGAGTTTCTGATTCAGTTAAGTCTGGGTGAGGCTGGATATTAAATTGATAAATTAAATGTTACATTTCTAACAAATTCACAGGTGATTACTGCTCAGTCCAGTGACTGGCACTGAGAACTACTTATGGAGAAAGGCTGTAAGAACTTATGCTTGCTTGTTCTTTTGAAAAGAGGGAGAGAGAAAGAATGAATATAAATGATTAGGGGAAAGTTGGTCCCTCACTCCTCCAGACAAAGTAAAAGAAAAATAAAACAAAGAGAAAATAGTGAAAAAATACTCAATATATTTAATTTCATCCCTAGAAGAAAAAATAGAAGGAGTGGGAACAACTGTCCTCCACATCATTGTCCCTTGCTTGTACTTGCAGAGCCTGGCTGAAAGCTGCAAGCAAAGCTCTCTGTGGTTCACCTCCATCCCAGAGTGAGTGACTGCAATTGCAGGGTCCAGGGACAGGTGAAACCACAGAAGACAGCTAGAAGCAGAACAAGGAATATTCAGGCATTATCTGTCAGAGTGATTATTAGGGGATAAAGGGAAAGAAGTCCTTTGACTAGTCTTAGTCCCTGAGTATTGTGCAATTTCTATTTCATTACTAAAGAATAAAAATACAGTCTTATCCAGAGAGAGAAAATCAGCACAAATTCTGGAACTTCCTAAAACTCGTGGACTATTATATCATCTCAGTTTTATAAATGAGAAAATTGAGGCTTGGAGAAGCTATGCAGCACACCCATGGTCACAAGGAAAGGAAGCAAAGAGCCCACCTGGATTTGATCCAGGTCTATCTGGCTTCAGAGACCACATATTTAGTCATTTGTATTATTCTCTCCCTGCCCACTATATGTGGCCTCAATTTTTTTTTTTTTTCAAAAATTACCATCAGGGCTTCCCTGGTGGCGCAGTGGTTGAGAGTCCGCCTAACGATGCAGGGGACATGGGTTCGTGCCCCAGTCCAGGAAGATCCCCCATGCCACGGAGCAGCTGGGCCCGTGAGCCATGGCCGCTGAGCCTGCGCATCCGGAGCCTGTGCTCCGCAATGGGAGAGGCCACAACAGTGAGAGGCCCACATACCGCAAAAAAAAAAAAAAAAAATTACCATCAAATGCTTATTGGGAGCTTATTATGCACCAGGTACTTACCATATTTATGTTAACTCATTAATCTTAAAAACAATCCTGAGAAGGGGTATCATAGAATCCCAAATATATAGATAAGGCAACTGAAGATTAAGTAACTTGTCAGACCTTGCAGAACTAATGGCAGAAAGAAAATGAACTTCAAATCAATTTTACTTCAGAGGTAGCATCTTTAGATGTTTTTTGTCCCTAATACTAGTCACCTCCCCACCATTCCTCCAATCTGGTCTCTCACTCCTTATTTCTAATTATGTTTCTACAGAATTAGGTCCTCAGAATCAAATTTAATATGTAAATTAAACAGCCAAGAACATAAAGATTTCTGCTGTTAAATATCAATTATTATAGAAAGGTAGGAAGAATTTCACCACATTGAAACTGTGGCTAATGGCTGCATTAGGGATGATTTATATCTATATTAGAGTTTCAGTTAATGTGAAATAAAATGTATCCTTAGTTTTTTTTTCTCCACTCTCAAAATGAAATGAACCTGAATAAATTACTATGAATTGTGTACTTTCTAATGACAGCTTTTTTGCAGTTAAATTGATTAATTAAATGTTATTATCCAATGAAGAAATCATTTTCTTGAGGTAACTGACCAGGCAATGGAGTTAAAATTTCCTAAGAAAACCAACAGCAATCCACTCTGACACAAGGTGAATTGTTTTAAGCTAAAGGTCATCTTCTTGCAGTATGCACAGCTATCATTACAGTGTATGTTAAAGTTTTCAAGCTATTTACCTTCCCCTAATATCATTTAACAGCATAAGCAATATATTTACAATTCACCTACCCCTTTAAGGTCAAGTACAATGCCAGGAATGGTCAGTACCAGGAAAGAGACAACATTGGTTAACAATGAAATGGTTATAGTTAAAACAAAACTGGGTCAGTATTATAATTTATGGAACTCAGAGAATAAGGCCAATTCACACCACTCTAGAAAATTCCAATCAGCTACGAATGCACTGTCTATTCAAGAAAAAAACTGGGCTATAACCCTTTGGCTTCTTGAAGTCCAAAGGGATGAAGAGAAGAACTCTCTCTTGGCACAATCACCAGTAACCGACAGTGTTGTACAGAGCACTGCCTGGTCCCTAACACCCTCTCAAGTTATTTGCTTGCACCCATCTTTTAAGGATAACTGAATGGAACTGCCTTTAAAATTTTTCATTTCAGTACTAAAATCTGCCTAATTTTCCTAGGAATTCCACCCGGAGCATTGAGTTCACAGGCATATTTAACTTTCCTTTGGCATTGCCTTGCTATCACCCCTGAGAGATACAGAGTATACTCTTACCTAAACACGTCTGTCCAAGGGTCCTCTTTCCATCCCCCAGGTAACATCAAGGTTCTGACTGGTAAAAGCACTGAGTCCTAGAAGGTCACTGCCCTTCTTAAGACCTGTACTTGGGAGTTCTTAGGACTCTATTTTAAACACCTGCTTACATGGCTCAATGAAGTCAATGGGGGATTTTTACTTTCTCACTGACATTGTACAAATGTTCGTTCACTGAAGGGAAATGGCTGAGAGGGGACAGACGGAGAACTGTGAAGAAATTAAAGGACCTTTAATGGATTAAAACAAAAAGCCATTCTGCTCTCCAGGGTGCACATTTATTTAGCTAGATTTGCTTAAAAGTATTCTCAAGCTCCCAAATTCAATGGACTAGAATGACTTTAAACAGTTTTTTTCTGGTCCGCTGGAGAGATGTGCCTTTATATGATTATTTTAATGAGAATTATCTATCAAGTAATTGCCACATAAAGGTTATATGTAAGTAAGGAAGAACATGTGAATTATACACGTCAAATGTCTCCAGCGTATTTTGAAAAGTACTTTGGCTACATTTTTAAGTCTAAACACTCCAACAGAAGAAAGTTATTTCTCTTGGGCAAGATTCCCAAGAATGGGTAAAGTTAAAAAGAATAATTTTCTGAAAGATTTTTGACAGCAATTAACTTTATATGGGACATATTTATTTCTAAATCCCAGGAAAAAAAAATTTTTAACTACATAACAAGATGCCCTTTTTAAAGAATTCTTCCACTAAAGTTTATAATGATATGAACTGTAGAATAAATATAATTAAATTGCTTCTTACAATTTCTTTTAACAAGGTAATTTAACTGCATTTTCCCCAAACCAAAGATAATTTACAGTTATTGTTCAGCTTTAACAAGAATTACAGAAACAAAATCTTGAAAGCTCTATTTATAGGAATTTTATCAGAATTTATTGTTGAGGAATTGCAATTGTTGTAGACCAGTAATAACGTCTGTGCTCTTTTTTTCTCACTGATATTATAAGTGCAGGTCAAAATTAGGGGAGACTCACTGACAACGTTTTATTTACATTTTGGCAAAGTGATCCTTTCGTGATGCTCAGTTAAGGAAACATCAGTTTATCTCCTCCCCACCCTTCTGTATACACTTTTGCCTAAAGAGTGCCTTAAAATTCAAAGTACAGTCACAACTAAGAAGTACAGAAAACTTATCATCTTGGAAAAAAAATTCGTAAATACTAATTTGGAGATTTTAAACTAGTTTTTAAGGCAAAATGATGTAATCAAAGATATAAAATGAGTTAATATTCTACAATGTAGAAATGCCTTCATATTCATAGTCCAATCTTCTTTAGGTCCCTCAGATGCAACTTCATCATACTGTCTTTCCTTTTAAAATTGACTTGATATTAATTAAATTAATTAAAAGGTAATTGTGTCACTAGATTTTGACTTCCATAAAGTCAGGTAGAATGTATTATACTCCCTGCATCTACCAGTTTTTCTTGCTGACATGTGATACTTGTAATAAAAAAAAAAAAATTCTTAAAGTTCAATGATGAAAAAATTAATAACACTATCAAAGAATTTAGATGACTTATCAGTCCTTTCAGAAAAACACTAATTCATTATGATTATCTTCTTCAAGGCTAAAGGGTTGAAATTACTATTTATGTACTAAAAGGATAAGAATTAATAGGCAATATCTTCATAATGACAGAATAACAATAATAAGATTAATAATGTTACTACTACTAGTATTACCACTACTATTGTAATTTAAAATAAAGAAAAAAAAAAAAACTTTCCTAAAAACAGTTTAACAGAATATACTTAAGGTGTTTAAGTAAGGTATCCTGATTTAAAAGCAAACCAGAAAAGAAATGAAAACTAGGTAGGTATTAATGCTTTAATTACTTTCAGAAGAGAGAAAGGGAAATACCACACATAAGAATTCTTTCTCAAGTTACAAATACCAGTTAAATTAAATTTTAAAGGACTTTGATATGGAACTTGATATGACCAGTTTAATTAGTGATATAATTAGATGGACAGGTACTAATGGCACACAGCCTAGAGGTCCTATATTAATGAATCATAAAGAAAATCTACTGTAATTACTTAATTTATCTAATTAAAAGGTAGTTGTGTCACTAGTTTTGAATTCAATAAAGTCAGATGCAATGCACTATATCCCTTGTATCCACCAAAACCCAACACATTCTTAGCCCTTTTTAGGAACTCAGCACATGTGAGTTGATTTGAAATTTCTAGCAAATTGACAAGGCGTTAAAGTTGAAGGACTCTAATAAATTAAATATATTATTATTCATTGGTTTAATAAACAGTTGTTAAGTCCCTGCTCTGGACTAGGTACTATGATAAGTTTTGGAAAAGCAAAAGTGAATAAGACATTTAAAGGCTCTTTGGCTTTTAAAATAACCTAACAAAAGTTATTTTAAGTTGCCATTTCTACATAATTGTAGGTACCTAAAATTACATCACAATTGAATCTTGAATATTATAAAAATGTTACTAATAGGTCAATAACATTTTCTATTCAGGGAAATATATGCTGGCATATCAAATCTGTGTGAAATTTGGGGAAAATAATATAGAAATAATGAACTGCTCTCAAAATTCTCAAATTTCCTAGTAAACTTTCATTTATGCTGAATCCAAGTAACTATAGGTTTTATCTTTTAAACTTCACTTACCCAAGCTTGAAATTACAGAGTTGGCTTTCACTTCCCCATTCTATCAATGCTTCCACATTGAACAGAATTCATTCAACCACTGAGTCTCATTTTGTAGCCACACATTCACCTTGGTTTTTTACCTAGTCCTAATTACAGCTCTATATTACTATAGAGTAAGATACTATTCTGTGGCATACATTTCCCAGTTTGGGCTTTTCTTGTCTCAGTCTCCAGAAAACAATTTCCTACCACCACACTTTTGGCCATGTAACCTATCTTTTGGCAAATCATCTTCTTCCTCCTTTCCCTCCAACAATCTAAATCTTACTTGGATTTTGAAGATGTTTTCTCCTTTCTCTGACCTTCGAAGAGAAGCTTAATTTTTGACTCATCACATCTTGCACAGGGGCATATGCAATCTATTTGGCATATTTTATTTAGTCACTAATATTGCAAGCTGTCTGTGGGTAGGACCTATGTCTTAGACCTCTGTGTATCATCCCAGAAGTTAGTACACTGCTGTGAATAAAGTCAATCTATTTTGTTAAATTATATGTAAATGATTATTTTTTGAGATACTAAATTTTTAAAGTGCATTCTGAATATATGTACATTGTAAATATAGTGTTAATCATATATTTTATTGAAATATACTTATTTAAAATTAAACATTTATCACTAGTATATAATAAATTCCTATTAATTAGAAAACTTTATTAATTAGATCCTTTCATTTTCTAATTATTCAGAAACAATATAAAATAGAAATCTACTGAAATTATCTCAAGTATATATGCTCACTTTAATTCTAAACAGGAATGCTCTCCTATTCTGACTTTATTTTTACATATTTATCAATTTACCACTTAAAATGCCTTAATCTTGTATGTCTGAAATTTTATAAAGCAAAAAGTTAAAAAAATCCTATACTCTCTAATAAACGGACTATATCATTTTTAATATGACTTTCTTTCAATTTATTCAGATAAGCAGGTTCTAAAACAGGCTTAGAATTATATAACATTCTAAAATAGTGTGGTATCCTCTTCAAGCAAGACTTACGTGAATAATAAATTATGCCGAGTAAATAAATAACTGTTAATTCAGTTTAAGAGAAAGATGTAGGCATATGCCATGTTGTTAGATCTAGATATGCTTAAGGACATCTCTGATATGATATATTTTCTAATTCCACATTTCTTTAAATTGACCTTTTTATTTTTGCTATAGAGAATTGGGAGAAAAGAAAAATGCTCAACATGTATAGGGTCTCTAAAATATATTGGGGAATCTTCAAAATTCTCAAGATGTATATAGTGTAGAATGATTTCCAAGTATAAGGATTTCCTCAGTTTAAGCAGATGTCACATTCCTTTATTCATCCACTGATCCAAATATATTAAACACTCACTATATTCCACACATTAGGAATTATACTATTTTTAAAAGACCTTATATACAGTGTTCTTATTCAGTAAAGAACTCCATTTTTATTTCTAATAGACCTAGGACATGCTTATATTTTTTAATTTAATGAAAGCAACTCATTTTCATTGTAGAGAATTTGAAAAATTTAGGAAAAGCGTAAGAAAAGTATCTCTCATAACCACTACTCAGAGACACCTACCCTTAACTCTTTCATGTATTTCCCTACATTTTGTTTCCCCTGTACATGTGTATGTGTGTGGCATAAATGAGTTATTATTCTACATGACATATTTTTGCATTTTTTCTTTACAATGTGAGTCTTTTCCTCAAGGAACAGTCACTATCCTCAAGGAACTTACTATTTAGTGAGAGAGACAGACGTGAGACCAAAAGATTAGCTAAAATGTAATGTGTAATAACAGAGATTATATACAGTACAATGCACAAGTACAGAAAGGTCCATCCATCAGTCTGGTGATGTGAAGATATAAATGCTTGAGCTGAGGGTTGAAGAGTATGCAGCGGTTGCCAAAAGATTTCTGAGGGGGTTGTAGGGTGGGAAAGGGATTAGTGGTACTAGGCATTTTGGGTCTAAGGGATACCTTAGAAGGGCTATAAAACTAGCAATACAAGAGTACAGTACTGTTGGAGCAGAGGGGACTAAGCAGAGGATGCTGGGGTTATGTCATGCTAAGTAGTGCTGGATCTTTCCTCTAGGCCAATGCTCAATGAAAAAAAAAATTACAGTGAATGAGAAAGAAAAGAAATGCTACACTCTCATTGTTGATACCCTTGAAAATCTCCCCCTCTTCCCACTCTGATGTTTAATATGAGAATCTGCCAACCTCTACTTTAAGCCCCTGTTGCATTAAAGACTTTAAAGGCGACCAATGTTTTATCTCCAGTATAACCTCAAAAGTATTAGGATCCGGTGCTAAGAGGATGCTCTTATGTAGTTAGGGTCACAGATTCTAGAGCTAGATTACTTGGCTTAGAATTCTAGTTCCACCAGTTATGTGGCCTTGAGGAAACTGTCCTATCTGTGCCTCAGTTTCCCTATCTGCATAATGAAGATAACAGTAATATCTAATGCTTAAGGTTGTTCTAAGAATCAAATGTGGTTATATTTGTACAGCACTAAGAATGGTGCCTGGCACCTAATAACACTATATAAAATTTGCTAAATAAAATCAATATCCTCAGAGGATCAGAATACAAACAAAGAAAACAACCTGGTATCCAAAATCCCTGCTATAAATCAGAATCCACGTGCTTTGAGGTAACTGCTGGTTCATTACAGTTATTTCTAAATAACTTCATAATTATAAGATGGATCAATCTAATAATACTGTTTCTATGGATGGATTAAAAAAGTAAAGCATCAAGTTGATTGTAATTGAACTCATTTCAGGTCTGATAATTTTGGCATTTGGGGAGGAGCAGAGTACATTGGTTCTGAGTTATTTTTGAAATGGGGGGAACCTATGCTCTGAATTACCACAGACCTCACTTTAGAGAACTTGCAGAAATGCTCAGCGATAGCTGCATTGTAGAACATTTTGGGCATTATATACACATTGCTTAATAACTGCAAAGGATTGAGAAATTTTTCAAAACATACACATTGCAGCTATTAAATCAGTATTAATTATTTTAGAAATTCTATATTGTATATGGAAGAAAAACTCCAGAAGTGTTTTTTGTATTTAAATCCAAAGGCTGATCAATGGAGATTTATGCTGTTACATGCAAAATAATGCTGATCTGGCCAGTGCCTCCAGAGAGTGAGTGGTTTCAGATCCCACTGAATGAAATAAATTCTTATCAAGTATAGTACCCAATCTTGACTCTGACACACCATACTGGTTTGTGACCTTATTTTTTCAAATTCCTTAATTCAATTTATAATAAAGCATCTCCCTGAGTGTAGACAAACTGTCTCTTGTATGGTTTTTGAGAGCCCAACATAGTATTTTGGCACATTACACATGTTTAACAAGTATTTGTTAAGTCAATTAAAATAAATACAAAAGCATCGTCAACAAAGCCTGTTATATTGGGGCATCAAGTGTTTTGCAAAGAACGCCTCTCCTCTTTTAGCTCAGATGCCATCCTTATTTCCGACGTTAATTTATCCAACATTTCTAAGAAATCTCTAAGAAATAGTTAATTCTAATTAATTTTTTCCTAGGACAGAACCTTAAATAGTTTAAAGTGAATATCAAAACACACACATATCATAATATCAATTCTGTGTCAGGTGCACTCTTCACATTAGATTTAATTCTCACAACCACTCTGCAAAATGAGTGTTTTCCATAGATGAAGGACCCTGAGGTACCAAGTGGCCACAAGTCACACAGGGAGAACAGGGGGATCTTTAGGATTCTGTTCTACATTAGCTTTGAAATAATCTGCCTTTTTAGGATCTTGCTTTGAGAATAATTTTGGATGAAATACGGTATAATCAAATTCTAAAAGATATGTTATATACCCCTCCTCTAAATGAAATGGTAGTAATAAAAGTAATAATGAATTTTATTCCCTTTTAATATTTTTTTTAGCAAGAGATGGTCTTCATCTTACTTCTACAGAATTATGCTTAGAAAAAAGAAAACCCTTAATACCATTAACAGGAAGAAGTTGAATCTCACTCAGTTCCCTGTGGGCTCTTCCTTTCCACGCATCACCAGACCTACCATCAACACATTGCTACATTTGATTTGCTTCAGTTCAGTAGGCAACCTGAAAATCTTTTGCATTTCCAAATACTATGCTGAGGAGTAAGAATTTGTGTGCAATAAGGAGAAGATGTCCTGTCAAAAGCATCTGAGAAATGCAAATGCATATATCTGTAGAAAACTGTCACATGGGTGGATTTAGAGACTAAAACCAGCAGGACCACAAATAAATAATATGTTAAAAAGCCATTCCAGCTGTCCATACCAAAAAACAAAAAAAAAGTGATATTTTAGGTTAGAATATAGAATTATTTTTACTAGAGCATTCTACATATGGTAGTTTTGTTTAACTAGAAAATCTTCTAGTAATATCAAGTCTGTCCTTCCCTGAAACAAACTTTCAGAGTACCTTTTCTTGTTTTAAGAGTAGAACACATTTATAACTCAACTTCTTAAGTGGGGTAGAATTTTTTAGCATGATTATACTAAAATTTGAATTAAGTAAAACTAAATTGTCCCCAAACCTTAGTACACCAAATATGGAGATACTAAGATTTTATTAATATGATCTCTCTAATAGACAGTCCCTGTGAAAAACTGACACATGCTTGACATATGACAGTTCCTCAACAAATGTTAACAAGTATTATTACTTTTATTGTTGTTATTATTACTGCATAATCAAATCCCTCTGCTAAAACCCAGCATCTTTCCTCCAATGCTTTCCTCTTTATGGTTTGCAGGTTTGCTCTTGGGAAACAAGATAAGATTTCTACCTCATGCCAATCAATTATGTTAGCTCTTAAAAATTTAGTTGCTCAGTTATGATATTTTACTTTTTCCCAGTCACATTCTTCCTGTGGGATTTGTGTAGAGGTAAGCAAGGAACGAACAGAACCAACAGCTTAATAGCTAGGCACAAAAGTTCCAGGAATGATGATTCTGAATTGAGAGATGGTCAAGCTAAGCTAATGGGTGGCAGAAGCAAACAGCACCCCAGTCAGTTTTTCTGCCTCAATCAAATCTGATACCATCTTAGATTCTTATCACATCTTAGCAGTTTTCACTAACAGCCCAAAGTTTAAAAGGTGACAGACCCTTCCCTTCCCGAATCTAGCAACAGATAATGCAACTAGACTCAGCCCAACCAAGCATCCCAAAGGATTCAAGTTCTAAGCAGAAGGCCTTGCAGGTAGAAAGGACCCTGTAATTCTGCATTGTTTATTACACTGTCTGATGTAGCCTGACTCCTAAGAGGTAGTCTGTCCTGTGGTGTGTATTTGCAGGATCAGAGCAGAACTTCTAAGACTATCTTCCTCCCGCCCCTACTGGATTGTGACCATTAGATGGGAAAGCGTGATCCCAAATAAAGATCCCTAGTTAAAATTGTTGAAATGTAGAAGCACATGGTGCATCTTCCTCTTAGATAACGGGCCTAGACTTAAACAGAACAAAACAAAAACTGCAAGCAAGAGTTTTCTACCTAATGAAAATTTAGCAAAGGATTTTATCTACCTATCTATTCATCTTAAAGCATTTCCAAATATCTGTGACACTATTATCATAATAAAAATTCCACTCAGGAAGTCACAAAAAAACACTGTGGTCTAGTGATAGAAAAAATATCAAATACTTAGTATATGCTTTATAACTAAGTGCTTTCCAACTGAAATGCAACTAAACCCAACAAATGTTTTTTGAGTATCTATTATATATCAAGCATGGTACCAAACATGAGGAGAACAAACGTGGGTAAATCTCAGTGTCTGATGTAAAAATAGGAATCTCCACATTTGTTATTCTCTTTGGATATATATATTATAATGCATATTGCTCATGAGTTCATTTCTTTCAAAATCTTCTTAACTTATTATAGTATGCATCTATAATTGTAATGAGATAAAATATAACAGTTTATCACAGCAATTGATATATATCCAGCTATCTCAACATTTGCCTACTGTTCAGTTTTCATATTTTCAAGCAGTAACATGGTAGAAGAGACAGACATTGATTTTTTTTATTTTCTTAGGAGACAATTAAGCTTATTCCCAATTATCCCAAGATATTAGTGTGGTGAATGAATCCTGAGGATTCATATGTCTCATACGGGAGACTGAGTTAAAAACAAATGTGATTCTTTCATTGGTCAAAGGAAGTATGTTTGTTCCTGGTTAAAATCTTTGAATGCTTTAGAGATAGTAAGTTACTTCCCCTTTTCTCTCTCCACATATCCACAGTAGTATTTTTTTAAATAAATAAATAAATTTATTTATTTATTTTTGGCTGCATTGGGTCTTCATTGCAGTGTGCGGGCTTCTCATTGTGGTGGCTTCTCTTGTTGCGGAGCACGGGTTCTAGCCACACGGGCTTCAGTAGTTGTGGCTCGCAGGCTCTAGAGTGCAGGCTCAGTAGTTGTGGCGCATGGGCTTAGCTGCTCCACGGCATGTGGGATCTTCCCGGACCAGGGCTCGAACCTGTGTCTCCTGCATTAGCAGGCGGATTCTTAACCACTGCACTGCCAGGGAAGTCCTCACAATAGTAATTTTTATATTTCATTTTTATTGAAATATTCAGATTTCACTTTAATTCATTTCTCTTCTTTTCCCATTAGAACTTAAGGAACTCATCCACAGGATGAGTTGTTGACCTGAATGTTGACCTGCTGGGTGTAATCCTGCCTCAAAATACACAGGAGCACGCTGCAGTGATTTTTCTCTATTGATTCTTCTAAACAAGTTAGACCAAAGTTAGACTATGAACATATCAAGACACTTTTCCATTCTGGGCTCAGTGCTTAGCAGGCCAGTTAAAGGATGGTAGGGAGAGTAGAAAATTCTACCTTAACAGGTGAACTTTTTTTTCTTCCTGTTCAAATACTCAACTTCTTTCCACACTCAGATCAAGTTCCACCATCCCCACACACCTTCCCTGGACCACTGCACTCTGGTGACTCCTTCTTTGTTTGAACTCTACATGTTTTCAGTCATTGACAATTTAACAGAAAAATATATACACTATATATATAAACACTGTATAAATACTATATGTCTACTGATCTTTCATTGTTTTTAATTCATATTTTGCCCTCCTGCTTAGTCCGTAACTTTGTTGAAAACAAGGCGATGTTTATATTTTATTTAGAGTCTGAATGAAAATATGTATGTAAAGTTTTATTAAATACATATTGATGACGACTTCACTATAATGTCATACTCATAAAGCCATGAGTGAAACTTGTTGCAGGGTTAGCAGAAAGCCAGAGGAGCTTAGCAAAGCCATGCTCTGTGGGAAGAATGCAAAAAGCATTGGAGAATTATCTTTCTTGGCAACAACCCTACTGAGATGGAGCCATACAGACATTCTATAAATGTTAATTGATTGTGATTCACATCCAACCAGCTGCCACTCCTCCACCTCCAGTGTTAAATTCCAAAAGGACTGTAAGTCTGTTTTCAAGGTTTGCCTTTCCTGCTTCTCTGGATTCTGTTTCTCAGGGAAGGAGGTACCACGGTTGTGAAAAGGAATAAATACAGTTTTAAATATTTCTGACCTAGGCACTTCAAAAAGTGCCTGAAAACAAGGAGAATTACAAAGTTATTGCAAATAAGAATTTAAAATGGGGAAAACTAATGCTGCTTTGGCAATTTCTACATTACCAGAGCCCACTTTTAGATGCTTCAAATCTTTCCTTAGTACCAAGCCCTAACCTGGGACCCACCTGGGGCAGAGTGCCATTTTGAATTTCTCCTGTGAGTAGAGGACCCTGTGAAGAAGCTTTGGAAGTTTTGGAAGGCTTAGTGAGTTTGATTTTTTGGTCAAGCGGTTTCTTTGATCAATAGCTGGGCCAGGCACACAGAAGCTACTCCTCCTCCCCTTAGCCATACAGCTCCAGACATATGAAACAGCCACCAGTTCCTGTTTTGCTTTTTGGTTTTTGTTTTTCCTTAAAAGAAATATACATGGGCTTGATGTACTGGCTTTTTATAAACACTGTATGTCTACAGCTGCAGGGATCAGAGAGACTACCTGTTCTTCAAACTGATGGAGCTATAAGGATCTAATTAAAGATGAAGAAGAAATTATGCATTCATTTGTAGATGTTTCCCTTTATGCCACCCACAGAATCCAATAAACAGTATGGCTTACTAGACTGCTCCTGAGAATCTTTCATCAGATGTACCTGGGGGAAAAGCTCTCTTCAGCATCACCTGTGCCAAATGTGAAAAATCATCAGGTAGATTTTTACTTTCTCCCCAAATTTTGAGGTACAAAGAAACATTTTAACGATGCTATGAATACAACATTTTTACAAAGTAGATGAGTATTGTTTGTGTTTATGTGTAACTTGACTAGACAGTGGTGACCAGTTATTTGGTCAAACACTAGTCTAGGTATTGCTACAAAGGAATCTGTAAATGTGATTAACACTTACAATCACTTGACTTTAAGTAAAGTGGATCACCCTCCATAATGTGGGTGGGCCTCATCCAATCAGTTAAAGATTTAAAAGCAAAGACTGAGGTTTCCCAAAGAAGGACTTCTGCTTCCTGACTGGAACATAGAAATTCTGCCTGAGTTTCCAGCCTCTAAACTGAAGACTACATCAACTCTTAGAGGAATCTCCAGTTTGCTGGATTTTGGACTTAACAGCCTCCACGTGTGTGTGAGCCAATTCCTTAAAATTCCTTCTCTCTCTCTCTCTCTCTCTATATATATATATATGAATATCATATTGGTTCTGTTTCTCTGGAAAACTCTGATTAATATAAGCACTAAATCCAATGCCCCAAAGATTCTGCTTATAAGCAAGTCATGGCAATTTACTGGTTTATTTGTATCAATAGTTATTACTAATGATTTTTCTCTTTACATTAGTACATAAGGCTGGGAACGAATCTATACAACGTAATTGCAGGAGTTCTGAACAACCCTTTCTCTCCAATAAAATTTCTTATTTTCCCTCATAATGTTGAAACCACTTTCTTAAAAAAAACAAACCTCTTTGTTTAATAATCTGGGATCAGCCATATGATGTTACATGCAGCACATTAAGGAAAACACTAAGGTAGGACAGAAGTTCCAGGAGGGCAGGTGGGACTTCTTTGTAAAGATACTGTTTCCTAGTTTTGCCTGTGGCCTATTCTGTGAAGGGGTAGATATATAATTAGAATTCTCTGTTTCCACCTTTGCTTTTCTTGCTATTCTGAAGTGCCTGGATATGCCTATAGGCATCTGTGGATCCAAGTATCTGCTACAGGAAAAGAATCGTGCCAAACCATTATGGTCTTAATGGTATAGAGAACAGCATGACAAATATATACTGAGGCATTCTCTTACTTGGGACTGATCTTTGGTCTAAGTCCTGCCATACAGCAATCCACATAAATTGGGCTACTGGAGAAATAAAAATACATTTTCAACACTGGTTTAAAGATGCCTCCCAGTATGCTGTGATAGCAACAGAAATGAATTCCAGGGACATGGAGAACAAAGACACAGACAAATGGCTCTCTCTGCCAGAGTTCTGCAGTCAGATATGAGAAGAGCGGAAACATTTGCTTTGGAGCTACGACACATCCATAAAGCAAAGGAGTTGCCGTTTTTTAAAGTTATCAACAAGAGGTACAAGATCAGAGTTTGAATGTTTTATGAGTATTTAAAACTTTCTATATGGGCTCTTGGGAGATTTAACTCTACTCACCCAATACCAGGCGATCTCCCTTTATTTTCCCTATGACCAACTTGAAATCAGCAGTGTATACTCCTAAAGGCCAAGATGACATTACATTTTTTGTTGACCAAATAAAATTAACTCAAGAAAAATAAAGGTATCTACCATGTAGACTGGCTATAGTAGTGATGATATTACATTCAAACCTTCACAATTCATAAGCATTTAGCAGATAAGCTCCATTAACCATTGTGTCTCTCGCAGACAGAACAACCCACAGAACATGAAAGGCACTCACTAATATTTGTTGCATGAACAAGTGAGTGCTTTTTAAAAACATGCTCTCATCTAATTGTCATTATTGTTTCTGAGGTTCTTCACATTTCAAATAAGAAACTTTGACTCTAAATGGTCAATAATTTGCCTTAGGTGTCATAGATAGCAGAATCAGGAACTGGTGTTTTGTTTTGTTTTCAGAATAACAGGCTTTCCTTCCCAAACACAAAGAAATGGAATTTGACAGTGAGAACCAATTTTGGAACTTAGGCCTATAGAAACATACCAAAAATAATGCTGCAGATCGCTAAAGGAAGAGGATAAATCACAAGAAACGTCAATATGGGACAGTACTAACGTGAAGCAACCAAAAGTTAGCTGCCACAGATAACAAGCTTTAAACAATGCATGTACTAAGCCTTGGGGAACAATTGTGATTGAGAACACGCAAGTGGAGGCACGATCTAACTGTGCCAGGAAACAGGTAAGTAAGAGGTGTAGACCAGATCTGAGGGTTAACTATGGATTATTAAGCAACACCCTGTCATCAACTGAATAAAATACATTAAGTCAAAACATGATTCAGGTGAACTTATCTAACGTTCTCTGAGAATAAAACAAAAGATGATTTTCTAAGACAAATATTTGAAATTTGAGCGTCCTCTCCAGTTAAAAGCATAATTCCATTAAAATCTTAGACTGATAAGTATGTAATCTAATCTTAAATATTTTGGGAAGTTTTATTTTCTTATTTTCTTTAGCAATCTATTCCCCTTTTACCCATAAAAGCACAGAATATTGGCCTCTAATGCATTTTATTGCAAAATATGCACATTTCTCCCTTGTTCCAGCTTTCCTAAAGAAATAGAAAGAGTATTGAATGTTTCTAGCAAAGTAAATACTACTCACCTATAAGTTTTAAAAAATATAGCATTTTTCTTTATTTTGGTTGGCCATTTCCACTTTTCCTTTGCAATGGTAATTGGACATTAAAATGTCTTTGTTCGCATGATGCTGATGAAAATAGGACTGAAAAACTTAGCGAAATGCCACTAATTCTGTAAGAATGGATATATGGGTTTTTTTCCCCACCCAAAAAGACTTCTAAATAAGGTAAAATGAGGTATGGACATATCAAACAGGACTGGGAGAGTGTTGGACTCTGGTTTGAGTTGGGAGTAGTTTAAATCTATGTACTAAGTTAAATAATAATGACTATGAAAGTTTATGTAATTAAAAATACATGACAACTCTGGGGGAAGATGGCGGGAGAGTAAGACGCGGAGATCACCTTCCTCCCCACAGATACACCAGAAATACATCTACACGTGGAACAACTCCTACAGAACACCTACTGAATGCTGGCAGAAGACCTCAGACCTCCCAAAAGTACCTCGCCACGTACCTGGGTAGGGCAAAAGAAAAAAAATAAACAGAGACAAAAGGATAGGGACGGTACCTGCACCAGCGGGAGTGAGCTGTGAAGGAGGAAAAGTTTCTACACACTAGAAGCCCCTTCGCGGATGGAGACGGCGGGTGGCGGAGGGGGGGAGCTTCGAAGCCGCGGAGGAGAGCGCAGCAACAGGGGTGCGGAGGGCAAAGCGCAGAGATTCCCGCACAGAGGATCGGTGCCGACCGGCACTCACCAGCTCGAGACGCTTGTCTGCTCACCCGCCGGGGCGGGCGGGGCTGCGAGCTGAGGCTCGGGCTTCGGTCGGAGCGGAGCGAGAGGACTGGGGTTGGCGGCGTGAACACAGCCTGAAGGGGGCTAGTGCGCCACGGCTAGCCAGGAGGGAGTTGGGGAAAAGTCTGGACCTGCCGAAGAGGCAGGAAACTTTTTCTTACCTCTTTGTTTCCTGGTGCGCGAGGAGAGGGGATTAAGAGCGCTGCTTAAAGGAGCTCCAGAGACGGGCGCGAGCCGCGGCTAACAGCCCGGACCCCAGAGACGGGCATGAGACGCTAAGGCCGCTGCTGCCACCACCAAGAAGCCTGTGTGCGAGCACAGGTCACTCTCCACACACCCCACTTATCCGGGGAGCCTGTGCGGCCTGCCACTGCCAGGGTCGCGGGATCCAGGGACAACTTCCCGGGAGAACGCACGGCGCGCCTCAGGCTAGTGCAACGTCACGCCGGCCTCTGCCGCCGCAGGCCCGCCCCGCACTCCGTGCCCCTCCCTCCCCCCCCCGCCCCACCCCGCCCCACCCCGCCCCACCCCGCCCCACCCCGCCTGAGTGAGCCAGAGCCCCCGCATCAGCTGCTCCTTTAACCCCGTCCTGTCTGAGCGAAGAACAGACAGCGACCTACACGCAGAGACGAGGCCAAATCCAAAGCCGAGCCCTGGGAGCTGTGAGAACAAAGAAGAGAAAGGGAAATCTCTCCCAGCAGCCTCAGAAGCAGCGGATTAAAGCTCCACAATCAACTTGATGTACCCTGCATCTGTGGAATACATGAATAGAAAACGAATCATCCCAAATTGAGGAGGTGGACTTTGAGAGCAAGATTTATGATTTTTTTTCCCCTTTTCCTCTTTTTGTGAGTGTGTATGTGTATGCTTCTGTGTGAGATTTTGTCCGTATAGCTTTGCTTCCACCATTTGTCCTAGGATTCTATCCGTCCGTTTTTTGTTTTTGTTTTTTTTTTTTTTCCTTTAAAAAAAAAATTCTTGGGCTTCCCTGGTGGCGCAGTGGTTGAGAGTCTGCCTGCCGATGCAGGGGACACGGGTTCGTGCCCCAGTCCAGGAAGATCCCACATGCCGCAGAGCGGCTGGGCCCGTGAGGCATGGCCGCTGAGCCTGTACGTCCGGAGCCTGTGCTCCACAACGGGAGAGGCCACAATAGTGAGAGGCCCGCATACAGCCAAAAAAATATATATATTTTTTCTTAATAATTACTTTTTATTTTAATAACTTTATTTTCTTATTTTATTTTATTTTAGCTTCTTTCTTTCTTTCCTTCCTTCCCTCCTTCCTTCTTTCCTCCCTTTCTTCCTTCCCTCCTTCCTTCTTTACTCCCTCCTTTCTTCCTTCCTTCCATCCTTCCTTCTTTCCTTCCTTCCTTCCTTTGTCTTTCTTTCTTTCTTTCTTCTTTTCTACTTTTTCTCCCTTTTATTCTGAGCCGTGTGGATGAAAGGCTCTTGGTGCTGCAGCCAGGAGTCAGTGCTGTGCCTCTGAGGTGGGAGAGGCAACTTCAGGACACTGGTCCACAAGAGACCTCCCATCTCCACATAATATCAAACGGCAAAAATCTCCCAGAGATCTCCATCTCAACACCAGCACCCAGCTTCACTCAACGACCAACAAGCTACAGTGCTGGACACCCTATGCCAAACAACTAGCAAGAAAGAAACACAACCCCACCCATTAGCAGAGAGGCTGCCTAAAATCATAATGAGTCCACAGACACCCCAAAACACACCACCAGACGTGGACCTGCCCACCAGAAAGACAAGATCCAGCCTCATCCACCAGAACACAGGCATTAGTCCCCTCCACCAGGAAGCCTACACAACCCACTGAACCAACTTCAGCCACTGGGGACAGACAACAAAAACAACGGGAACTACGAACATGCAGCCTGCAAAAAGGAGACCCCAAACATAGTAAGATAAGCGAATGAGAAGACAGAAAAACACACAGCAGATGAAGGAGCAAGATAAAAACCCACCAGACCTAACAAATGAAGAGGAAATAGGCAGTCTACATGAAAAAGAATTCAAAATAATGATAGTAAAGATGATCCAAAATCGTGGAAATAGAATGGAGAAAATATAAGAAATGTTTAACAAGGACCTAGAAGAACTAAAGAGCAAACAAACAATAATGAACAACACAATAAATGAAATTAAAAATTCTCTAGAAGGAATCAATAGCAGAATAACTGAGGCAGAAGAACGGATAAGTGACCTGGAAGATAAAATAGTGGAAATAACTACTGCAGAGCAGAATAAAGAAAAAAGAATGAAAAGAACTGAGGACAGTCTCAGAGACCTCTGGGACAACATTAAACGCACCAACATTCGAATTATAGGGGATCCAGAAGAAGAAGAGAAAAAAGAAAGGGACTGAGAAAATATTTGAAGAGATTATAGTTGAAAACTTCCCTAATATGGGAAAGGAAATAGTTAATCAAGTCCAGGAAGCACAGAGAGTTCCATACAGGATAAATCCAAGGAGAAATATGCCAAGACACTTATTAATCAAATTGTCAAAAATTAAATATAAAGAAAACATATTAAAAGCAGCAAGGGAAAAACAACAAATAACACACAAGGGAATACCCATAAGGTTAACACCTGATCTTTCAGCAGAAATTCTGCAAGCCAGAAGCAACTGGCAGGACATATTTAAAGTGATGAAGGAGAAAAACCTGCAACCAAGATTACTCTACCCAGCAAGGATCTCATTCAGATTTGATGGAAATCCTTTACAGACAAGCAAAAGCTGAGAGAGTTCAGCATAACCAAACCAGTTTTACAACAAATGCTAAAGGAACTTCTCTAAGCAAGAAACACAAGAGAAGGAAAAGACCTACAATAACGAACCCAAAACAATTAAAAAAATGGGAATAGGAACATACATATCAATAATTACCTTAAATATAAATGGACTAAATGCTCCCACCAAAAGACACAGATTGGCTGAATGGATACAAAAACAAGACCCATATATATGCTATCTACAAGAGACCCACTTCAGACCTAGAGACACATACACACTGAAAGTAAGGGGATGGAAAAAGATATTTCATGCAAATGGAAACCAAAAGAAATCTGGAGTAGCAATTCTCATATCAGACAAAATAGACTTTAAAATAAAGCCTATTAAAAGAGACAAGGACACTACATAATGATCAAGGGATTGATCCAAGAAGAATATATAACAATTGTAAATATTTATGCACCCAACATAGCAGCACCTCGATACATAAGGCAAATACTAACAGCCATAAAAGGGGAAATCAACAGTAAAACATTCATAGTAGGGGACTTTAACACCCCACTTTCACCAATGGACAGATCATCCAAAATGAAAATAAATAAGGAAACACAAGCTTTAAATGATACATTAAACAAGATGGACAGAATTGATATTTATAGGACATTCCATCCAAAAACACAGAATACATATTTTTCTCAAGTGCTCATGGAACATTCTCCAGGATAGATCACATCTTGGGTCACAAATCGAGCCTTGGTAAATTTAAGAAAATTGAAATTGTATCAAGTATCTTTTCCGACCACCACGCTATGAGACTAGATATCAATTACAGGAAAAGATCTGTAAAAAATACAAACACATGGAGGCTAAACAATACACTACTTAATAACAAAATGATCACTGAAGAAATCAAAGAGGAAATAAAATAATACCTAGAAACAAATGCCAATGGAGACACGACGACCCAAAACCTATGGGATGCAGGAAAAGCAGTTCTAAGAGGGAAGTTTATAGCAATACAATCATACCTTAAGGAACAGAAAACATGTCGAATAAACAACCTAACCTTGCATCTAAAGCAATTAGAGAAAGAAGAACAAAAAAAAACCCAAAGTTAGCAGAAGGAAAGAAATCATAAAAATCAGATCAGAAATAAATGAAAAAGAAATGAAGGAAACAATAGCAAAGATGCCGGTTCTTTGAGAAGATAAACAAAATTGATAAAGCATTAGCCAGACTCATCAAGAAAAAAAGGGAGAAGACTCAAATCAATAGTATTAGAAATGAAAAAGGAGAAGTAACAACTGACACTGCAGAAATACAAAGGATCATGAGAGATTACTACCAGCAACTCTATGCCAACAAAATGGACAACCTGGAAGAAATGGACAAATTTTTAGAAATGTACAACCTGCCAACTGAATCAGGAAGAAAAAGAAAATATGAACAGACAAATCACAAGCACTGAAATTGAAACTGTGATTAAAAATCTTCCAACAAACAAAAGCCCAGGACCAGATGGCTTCAAAGGCGAATTCTATGAAACATTTAGAGAAGAGCTAACACATATCCTTCTGAAACTCTTCAAAAATATAGCAGAGGGAGGAACACTCCCAAACTCATTCTATGAGGCCACCATCACCTTGATACCAAAATCAGACAAGGATGTCACAAAGAAAGAAAACTACAGGCCAATATCACTGATGAACATAGATGCAAAAATCCTCAACAAAATACTAGCCAACAGAATCCAACAGCACATTAAAAGGATCATACACCATGATCAAGTGGGGTTTAATCCAGGAATGCAAGGATTCTTCAATATACACAAATCAATCAACGTGATACACCATATTAACAAATTGAAGGAGAAAACCATATGATCATCTCAATAGATGCAGAGAAAGCTTTTGACAAAATTCAACACCCACTTATGATAAAAATCCTTCAGAAAGTAGGCATAGAGGGAACTTTCCTCAACATAATAAACGCCATATATGACAAACCCACAGCCAACATCGTCCTCAATGGTGAAAAACTGAAAGCATTTCCACTAAGCTCAGGAAGAAGACAAGGTTGCCCACTCTCACCCCTCTTATTCAACATAGTTTTGGAAGTTTTAGCCACAGCAATCAGAGAAGAAAACGAATCCAAATCAGAAAAGAAGAAGTAAAGCTGTCACTGTTTGCAGATGACATGATACTATACATAGAGAATCCTAAAGATGCTACCAGAAAACTGCTAGAGCTAGTCAATGAATTTGGTAAAGTAGGAGGATACAAAATTAATGCACAGAAATCTCTGGCATTCCTCTACACTAATGATGAAAAATCTGAAAGTGAAATCAAGAAAACACCCCCATTTACCATTGCAACAAAAAGAATAAAATATCTAGGAATAAACCTACCTAAGGAGACAAAAGACCTGTAAGCAGAAAAGTATAAGACACTGATGAAAGAAATTAAAGATGATACAAATAGATGAAGAGATATACCATGTTCTTGGATTGGAAGAATCAACATTGTGAAAATGACTCTACTACCCAAAGCAACCAAAAGATTCAATGCAATCCCTATCAAACTACCACTGGCATTTTTCACAGAACTAGAACAAAAAATTTTGCAATTTGTATGGAAACACAAGAGACCCCGAATAGCCAAAGCAATCTTGAGAACGAAAAAAGGAACTGGAGGAATCAGGCTCCCTGACTTCAGACTATACTACAAAGCTACAGTTATCAAGATGGTATGGTACTGGCACAAAAACAGAAAGATAGATCAATGATACAGGATAGAAAGCCCAGAGATAAACCCATGCACATATGGACACCTTATCTTTGATAAAGGTGGCAGGAATGTACAGTGGAGAAAGGACAGCCTCTTCAATAAGTGGTGCTAGGAAAACTGGACAGGTACATGTAAAAGTATGAGATGAGATCACTCCCTAACACCATACACAAAAATAAGCTCAAAATGGATTAAAGACCTAAATGTAAGGCCAGAAACTATCAAACTCTTAGAGGAAAACATAGGCAGAACACTCTATGACATAAATCACAGCAAGATCCTTTCTGACCCACCTCCTAGAGTAACGGAAATAAAAACAAAAATAAACAAATGGGACCTAATGAAACTTCAAAGCTTTTGCACAGCAAAGGAAACCATAAACAAGACCAAAAGACAACCCTCAGAATGGGAGAAAATATTTGCAAATGAAGCAACCGACAAAGAATTAATCTCCAAAATTTACAAGCAGCTTATGCAGCTCAATAACAAAAAACAAACAACCCAATCCAAAAATGGGCAGAAGACCTAAATAGACATTTCTCCAAAGAAGATATACAGACTGCCAACAAACACATGAAAGAATGCTCAACATCATTAATCATTAGAGAAATGCAAATCAAAACTACAATGAGATATCATCTCACACCAGTCAGAATGGCCATCATCAAAAAATCTAGAAACAATAAATGCTGGAGAGGGTGTGGAGAAAAGGGAACACTCTTGCACTGCTGGTGGGAATGTGAATTGGTTCAGCCACTATGGAGAACAGTATGGAGGTTCTTTAAAAAACTACAAATAGAACTACCATATGACCCAGCAATCCCACTACTGGGCATATACCCTGAGAAAACCAAAATTCAAAAAGAGTCATGTACCAAAATGTTCATTGCAGCTCTATTTACAATAGCCCAGAGATGGAAACAACCTAAGTGTCCATCATCGGATGAATGGATAAAGAAGATGTGGCACATATATACAATGGAATATTACTCAGCCATAAAAGGAAACGAAATTGAGCTATTTGTAATGAGGTGGATGGACCTAGAATCTGTCATACAGAGTGAAGTAAGTCAGAAAGAGAAAGACAAATACCGTATGCTAACACATATATATGGAATTCAAGTATAAAAAATGTCATGAAGAACCTAGGGGTAAAACAGGAATAAAGACACAGACCTACTATAGAATGGACTTGAGGATATGGGGAGGGGGAAGGGTAAGCTGTGACAAAGCGAGAGAGTGGCATGGACATATATACACTACCAAACGTAAAATAGACAGCTAGTGGGAAGCAGCCGCATAGCACAGGGAGATCAGCTTTGTGACCACCTAGAGGGGTGGGATGGGGAGGGTGGGAGGGAGGGAGATGCAAGAGGGAAGAGATATGGGAACATATATATATGTATAACTGATTCACTTTGTTATAAAGCAGAAACTAACACACCATTGTAAAGCAATTATACTCCAATAAAGATGTACAAAAAAAAATACATGAAATTTACACTAAAGGGTAATGCTTTTCAACAGAAAATTATGATGCAAACAGTGTAGCAAATTCTTGAATTATATACCCCTTTTTTAAAAAATCAATCCAAAGCATATATCATTCAAAAGAAAACACTATTTCCATGAAAAATGACTTGAAAACTTAAAGTGGAATTTATGAATATCTAGACTCTGAATTAGGTTATACTATCTAGCCTATCAAAAATCAATTTCCTAACATTTAAGTAGATATTCACTTATACATTTCCTTTCTGGTGGTATTTTCTCACTAACGTCAGACATAGATATGTCACATTTAAAACCATCATTACTATGTTTGTTTTTACTCCTGTTGCTCTGATAAAATTTTAAAAAGTATACAATAACTTCATTTATGATATTTCTATTTGTCAAGCACTTTGCATGTATTATCTCTTGCTTAAAAATACTGCTTTCAGTATTGTAGAAGATAAATTTCAGAGAATTTAAGCAACAGCTAAGGTGACATAGCTGGTGAATGACAAAGCTAATGTTTAAACTATGTTTATCAGGCTCTAGTGCAGTTTTCTTCCCTTGGCACCCAGAGAGAAAAAGCAAAACATAAAAGACTTTCCAGGTACTAGGTCTTACACATGGGGATTAAGCCCATTAAGTTAAAGAAAATCCCATATATACCACAGCATTTTTATTGTCACCTTGAATAGTGTTCTAAATTCCTGACAAATAACAGTCTTTGAGGTTTTGGAACAAGAGATTGGAATTCACAGGACTTCATGGGAATCCCTGCAATCATAAGTTTTTTCCTTATTTTTAGTAAAATTTTATTTTTAAATAATAATGTGATCATAATCATAACCAGTAAATCACATTTCTGTGATAGGATTATATAAAATTTTCAGAGATTTTCTATAAAAAAGATATAAGTAAATGCACAGGTTCTTTCATTGTTATGAAAAAATATATTATGAAGAGTTTATATATTTCAATAACATAAAAATATATTTACCTGATATAGATATATCATATAAAACTTTAAAAGGAACATTAATACAAAATGAATGCCCATAAAATTATTTTTAAATTGTAATTTAATATAACAGCTATTAATATTTTAAAGTCATCATTCTTAAAAAGAAATTTTAAAGCACACAAATTTAGCTACTCTATCTTATAGCACCGATCTGTTTTGTGACAAATATGTCACACAAAGAATTTTTTCATCTTTCATTGATGTTAGTCTAATTATTAAGAGGGAATCCAAAATAATCTTGAAGTTGGACATGAGGTTATACACTGCTTCATATAACTTAATTTCCTCTTAGAATACAGTATTTTATAGTCTTGCCCAGAGTTTTGTTTTGCCATTGAAATTTATACTACTTTTGCTAATTAGAGTTTTAAATTATTTTCAGATTTCATGTTTACATAGTCCACAACATTCATATCTTCTTTTGTTTTGCATTTTGTTTGTTAAAGTATTTACAAACAACTGCAGCAAACATTCAAACACTGGAAAACACTGGTGAACATTATTGAGTATTATTTAAATTACATAAAATTTGGTTCTCCCAGCAAAGTTAACACCACTGCACAGAATCAATTGTAAAAATTGTCAACTTAAGGATATATTTTCCTTCTAAAACTTGTTCTTTCTTAGAATATCATTCATAGGAGTTGTTAAAAGTATACTACTTGTACAAACGTGCTAACATTTATTTTATTTGTAAGCATGACTCACTGCCAGCAACAGACGGGGCCATGAACATACATTCATACCATGGCAATATTTATAAGCAAGACAGACTGATTATGAATTGGCTCCTCTCCATGTGCTCATGTCCAGTTCCTCACAAGTCAATCTTAACCTTCTACCCCATGTGTCAGCATTTCCTGATCTTGCTTTCAGTGTGATATCAGTGAATTCCTTCATGCCAGTAACATCTCTATGTTGATTGCTAATCTCTAAGTCTCAAAGGAGAATGATAATACTTTTTCTGGTTGTTGTGATTCCCTATGTGATTTTGTGTGTGTGTGTGTAATGTAGGATTAGGGGGGAAACATATGTTCTCTGGGAAATCCAGGAAAGATTTCCCTCATGAAAATATGGATCTCAGGTATACTACCTTTTACTATGTATCTTATTGAGACTTAAGAAAAATTGCAAGACTGTTGCTTACATATCTTTAAAAGAAGTCCATATCTATCTATCTATCCATGTAATTTAACAAGAGAAAATAAGCCAAGAGTTAAGTCCTAGCCACAGCAATCAGAAAAGCAAAAGAAATAAAAGGTATCCAAATTGGAATGTAAGAGGTGAAACTGTCATTATATGCAGATGATATGATAATTTATATGGAAAATACTAAAGACTCCACATAAAAACTATTAGAACTGATAAATGAATTCAGCAAGGTAGCAGGATACATCATTAATGTACAGAAACCTGTTGCATTTCTTTACACTAACAATAAAATGTCAGAAAGAGAAAGTAAAAAACTAATTCCTTTTAAAATCACATCAAAAAATAAAATTCCTAGAAATAAACCTAACCAAGGAGGTGAAAGACGTATATGCTGAGAACCATAAAATATTGATAAAGGAAATCAAAGATGATTCAAGAAAATGGAAAGCTATCTCATGCTCTTGGATTGGAAGAATTACTATAGTTAAGATGGTCATACTACCTAAAGCAATCTACAGATTTAATGTGATCCCTATCCAACAACACATGACAATTTGCACAGAACTAGAATAAATAATCCTAAAATTTATATGGAACCACAAATGACCCAGAACTGCCAAAGCAATCCTGAGGAAAAAAAAAAACAAAGCTTCCTAAGGAAAAAGAACATAACCCTTCCAGGCTTCAGACACTACTACAAAGCTATAGTGACACTACTACAAAGCTATAGTAATCAAACAGCATGGTGTTGGCACCAAAACAGACATATGGATCAATGGAACAGATTAGAGAGCCCAGAAATAAACCCACCCACCTACGGTTGATTAATTAATCTTCAACAAAGAGTCAAGAATAAAAAAAGGAGAAAAGACAGTGTCTTCAGCAAGTGGTGTTACCAAAGCTGGAAAGCCACATGTAAATCAATGAAGTTAGAACACTCCCTCACACCACACACAAAAATAAATTCAAAATGGCTTAAAGGCTTAAATATAAGCCATGACATCATAAAACTCTTAGAAGAGAACATAGGCAAAACATTCTCTGAGATAAAGCATAGCAATGTTTTCCTAGGTCAGTCTCCCAAGGCAATAGAAATAAAAGCAAAAATAAATAAATGAGACCTAATCAAACTTACAAGCTTTTGCACAGGAAAGGAAACCATCAACAAAATGACAAGACAGCCTACAGGATGCAAGAAAATATTCGTTAACCATGTGATCAACGAGGGCTTAATTTCCAAAATACATGAACAGCTCATACAACTCAATATCAAAAACACAAGTAACCCAATCCAAACATGGGCAAAGACCTAAACAGACATTTTAGGTCCAAAGAAGATATACAGATGGCCAAAAGGCACGTGAAAAGATGCTCAATATTGCTAATTATTAGAGAAATGCAAATCAAACTATTACAATGAGATATCATTTCACACTGGTCAGAATGGCCATCATCAGAAAGTATACAAATAATAAATGCTGGAGAGGGTGTGGAGAAAAAGGAACCCTCCTACACTGTTGGTGGGAATGCAAATTGGTGCACCCACTATGGAGAATAATACAGAGGTTCCTTAAAAAGCTAAAAATATAGTTACTGTATGATCCAGCAATCCCACTTCTGGGTATATATCCAGAAAAGACAAAAACTCTAATTCAAAAATATACATGCATCGCAATGTTCATAGCAGTGCTATTTTACAATAGCCAAGACATGGAAGAAAAGTAAATGTCCATCAACAGATGAATGAATAAAGAAGATGTGGTGGCATCTTAGCCATAAAAAAGAATTAAATAATGCCAATGTTTGCAGCAACATGGATGGACCTAGAGATTATCATACTAAGTGAAGTACATCAGAGAAAGACAAATATTATATGACATCACTTATATGTGAAATCTAAAATACAGCACAAATGAATTTATTTACAAAACAGAAACAGACTCACAGACATAGAAAACACACTTATGGTTACCAAAGGGGAAGGGGGGGGGGGGGAAACTGAAAGTGTGGGGTTAAAAGATTCACACTACCATATATAAAATAAACAACGAGGATTTACTATATAGCACAGGAAACTATATTCAATATCTTATAATAAACTATAATGGAAAATAATGGAAAAAAAAGAATATAGATAAATGCATATATATGTATAATCAAATCACTTTGCCATACACCTGAAACTAACACCATATTGTAAAGCCAGTATACTTCAATTAAAAAAAAAAAAATTGTGGTAAAATACATACTTAAAACTTTGCCGTTTTAACTATTTTAAGTGTATAATTCAATGGCATTAATCATATTCACAATGTCATGCAACTATCTATTTCCAAAACATTTTTTATTACCCAAACTCTGCAACCATTAACAATAAATTCACATTACCCCCAACCACCTGAGTCGCTGATAATTTCTAATTTACATTATTTCAATGAATTTGCCCATTCTAGGTAACTCATATAAGTGGATTCATAGTTTTCATCAAATTGTTCCACCACTAGCAAACTGTTTTCTACAGCAACTGTGCCATTTTACATTCCCACCAGAAATGTACAAGAGTTCCAATTTCACAATGTCCTTTACAAAATTTGTTATTTTCCATTTTTTGGACTGTAGTCATCCTAGTAGATGTGAAATGGTATATCATTGTGGTTTTGATTTGCATTTCCCTAATCACTTATGATATGGGACTTTTTATGAGCTTATTGGCCATTTGTATTATATATTCTACTGAGAAATGTTTAGTCAAGCCCTCTGCACATTGGGTTTTTGTTTTTTTTATTTTATGAGTTCCTTATATATTCTGTATATTAAACTCTTAGATACATGATTTGCAAATGTTTTCTATCATCCTGTAGGTTGTCTTTTCACTTTTTTTTGTTTCATTGATGGATAACTGACATATAGCATTGTATTAGTTTCAGGTGTACAGCATAATGATTTGATGTATGTATATACTGCAAAATGATTACTACAAGTTTGGTTAGCACACATCACCTCACCTAGTTAAAATTTTGGGTTGTGTGATAAGAACTTTTAAAATCTACTCTCTTAGCAACTTTCAAATATATGATAGTCTTGATAGTCCCCATGTTGCACATACATCCCCAGAACTTATTTATCTTATAACTGGAATTTTGTACCTTTTGACCAACTTCACCCATTGCACCCATCCCCATTCCAGACTCTGGCAACCACTACTGTCGATTTCTTGATAAGGTCCTGTGATGCACAAAAGTTTTAATATTGATAAAGTCCAATTTACCTATTTTTTCTTCTGTTGCTTGTGCTTTTCCAAGGTCATACAAATTTACCCCTATATTTTCTTCTAAAAGTTTATGTTTTTAGTTCTTATATTTAGGTCATTGATTTATCCTGGATTAATTTTTGTATATAGTGTAAGAAAGGGATTTAACTTCATTCTTTTGCATGTGGAAATTCAATTGTCTTAGCACAATTTGTCAAGGAAATTATTCTTTCCCCATCAAATGATCCCAGCATGCTTATCAAAAATCAACTGACCAGAAATGTATAGGTTTATTTCTAGATTTTCAATTCTATTTCATCAGTTTATATGTATATCCTTATGCCAGTACCACACATATGTATACACTTATGCCAGTACCACATTGCTTTAATTATTGTAGATTTGTAATAAGTTTAAAATTGAAATGCATGGGTTTTCTTGATTTTGTTCTTCTCTTCCAAGATTATTTTGGCCATTCATGGTCTCATAAAATTCCATAGGAATTTGAGGACAGGCTTTTCCATTTCTGCCAAAAAAAATGCTACTGGAATTTTGGTAAAGATTCCGTTGAATCTGTGAGATTAAGTCTTCCTACCCAAGAATACAAGACACCTTTCCAATTATTTAGGTCTTTAATTTCTTTCAGCAATGTTCTGTTGTTTTCAATGTACAAGTCTTTCACCTCCTTGGTTAAATTTATTTCTATATTTTTAGATGCTATTGTAAATGGAATAGCTTTTGTAATTTCATTTTTGGATTGTTCATTGCAGGTGTATAGAAACAAAACTGATTTTTGTGTGTTGAACTTGTACCCTACAACTTCGGTGAATTCATTTATTAGCTTTAGCAGCTTTCTTGTGGATTCTTTGGGATTATATGTATACACACACACACACACACACACACACACATATATACATACATACATATATATACACGCATATATACATGTCATATATAGAGAGAGATAATTTTACTTTCTCTTTCCAATTTGGATTTCCTTTCTTTTTCCTGTCTGATTTCTCTGGTGCAGTGATGAATATCATAGTGAAAACGGGCATCCTGTCTTTTCCTGATCTTAGGTGCAAAAAATTTTAGTTTTTCACCATTGAGTATAATGTAGGGTGATATTTTTGTAAATGCCTCTTATGTTGAAGTTCCCTTCTTTTCATAGTTTTTTTTTTTTTTTTTGGTATGTTTTTGTCATGAAAAAATGTTGGGTTTTGTCAAAAGCGTTTTCTGCATCAAGATGACCATGCTTTGTTTTGTTTTGTTTTATTCCTTGGTTCTATTAACATGGTATATTACATTGATTGATGTTCTTATGTTGTAATTCAGCATTCACTTGGTTGCTGTAAACATCTGACTTTTTCAGAGTTCTGAAAAATTTGGTTCTGACAGTTTATTCTCATTTTGATGTTATTGTGGAGTGATGAAAGCTTGAAGCTGCCTATTCCATTTTGCTTATGCCACTTTTTATTTTACTTTTTGTCACATTTGATATCATAATTATTGAAAGTATCTATGCAGATAGAGTATTTCCCTCAACATATGTTAGCTATTATCAATCATAACTATAATATTTTGTTGTGTGTAGACACTCAATCTCTTATAAGGTTCATTGGTTTTTGCATTATTTGTTGAAGTTCTTTTGAACACTTCTAAATATAAGGGACCTAGCCAGACATAACAAAAAGATATGAAGATGAGAAAAACATAATCCTACCAGTGAGGAATTTACTGTGCTGTAGGTAACAACATGAAGTTATAATACTATGTAAAATATATGAATATTCTGACATGGTTACTAGCACCGTTCAGTTAGGTATCCAGAAAAGACAGAAGTTTGCTCTTCTCTCCCAAAAGAACTACAAATACCTTGAATGTGGGGAGTACCTTTCCTATTTCCTTTTACACGGAGAGTAGGAACTAGGCATATTGCTGGAGAATATGTATTCATTCCTTGGAGATCCAATATTTGGCACTGTAGCCTTGTAGGAGGTGAATCTGAACTATGTTTTTCACAATCACATTATCTTTCAATGAAAAGGTAGCAATAGCTCATGGAAACTTGAAACTCTATAACAGTCTGAAACCCATTGTTCACAGATACTTACAATCCTGACTTAAACTAAATCGAATAACAGAAATTCATGGATTTTAATAGTATCCATTAAATGGAGTTTACCAGCTGAGAACATATTGCTTTTTAAAATATATATATATAATACTAATACTAGGTTTTTTTCTATAAAGTGAAAAGCAACAATTGGTTGGGGAGCAAAAAGTCTGTCTAATATTAAGTATCTGGAAGGAAAACATATGCTCAATGTTTTTGTTCTCTGCTTTATTTAAAATAATTTATTGGAAAAAGAAAGAGAAAGATCATTAAAAAATATTCAGAACCTGTTACAAAGGTTATTTTCAAAGAGGAGATTTAAGAAAAATATAAAATGAGACTGGGTTCAGTAACAAATATTACTACCAAAAGTTAAATTCCCATAAATCAACACTGTAACTATAGCAACCTTACAAGGTAGCACAAAAGGGCTCATCTTTATGCAACACAGTTTTATAGAATCTATCATCCTGGATGTGACAGTATGTACTATCTTTTGTGATCTGCTATGACATCCTAATACATAGACATTATTAACTATAACCAATGGCTCATTTATTACCGGTCAAGTAAAGTTATTTCTTAAATACACACGTTTAAAATTAAAATGAGGTGTTTAAACAGTTAAGCTTACTAACCATAAATTACCAAAAATAATACGAGTGATGCCAACTTTGTCGATATTCTTAAACATAATTAAAAACATCAACAATTCTTTATGTTTATTTTCAACAATTTTATGCTAGACTAAAGAAAACTAATCAAAGTGCTATGATGACCCCATAATGAAACCTTCCAAAAAAAAAATCTCCTTGGTCTCAAAGCATACAAAACTCTGACATAACTGAGTGAAAATATGAAAATGAAGTTCTCCCAGGAGACTTGTAGAACATACGTGCTGAAACCAGCAGTATCATTAACAATTCCCACAATGGCCTCAATGTGAAAGCAAATAGATTTTATTCCATTTAGATATTTCTGATGATGAGATTGGGAAAAAAATCTACATTAAGAACTTTTGGAATAGTTTATGAATATATTTTTGGCCATAAGGTATAAATTATAAATTGTAAATAATTCTGTATATTGTTGATATACACACACACTCATGCACACACATATACATATATACAGTCATCCCTCAATATCTGCTAGGGATTGGTTCCAGGACCCCTCCCACAGATATCAAAATCAGTGGATGTTCAAGTTCTTTATATAAAATGGCATGGTATTTGCATATAATATATGCACATCATCCCATAAATTTTACATCACCTTGATTACTTATAACACCTAATGCAATGTAAGTGCTATGTAAACAGTTGCCAGTGTGAAGCAAATTCAAGTTCTGCTTTTTGAAACTCTAGAATTTTACTTTTTTCAAATATTTTTGATCCAATTGATTGAATCTGTGGATGCAGAACCCATGGATACAGAGGTCTGACTCGTGTATGTCTGTGTGTCTGTGTGTGTGTGTATCCTTTGTCTACACCATTTAGTTTAGCACAAAGAGATTGACTGGTGTTATAATTGCATTTTAGATAATTGTCTCTCCTCAAATAACTCCTTGAGAGGGGAAATAAAACATAAAATATCTGGAATATTTTAGTATGGAATTTAACCCACATATTAAGTATAAAGAACTCTGTAATTTGTTTTGGAATAAGATCTGGTTTGGTTTTAACTAATACAGAGATTTTTATTTGATCATTTTATAGACTACTAAAACCATTTTTGTGCTTCCTTTTAAGTAGTCTACTGGGGAGTGTAACAAACATATACTGCTGACTTAATATGAAATCACATATATAGGTATTTACCCAAACATTTTTATGAATGGCTAGATAATTTGTACTCAGAATAAAGGGGAAAGCACATATAAATGAGAAGAATAAAAGGGAGAGAGTTGTTAGGAAAATAAAGGTAGTCATTTCCTTAATATTCTTGAACATATATTGTCAAATTTTCATCTAATGGGTTCTTTTAGAAGGCGATAAAATGGTGGTTTTAAAAGAGCTCTGGAGGGCTTCCCTGGTGGCGCAGTGGTTGAGAGTCCGCCTGCCGATGCAGGGGACATGGGTTCGTGCCCCGGTCCGGGAAGATCCCACACGCCGCGGAGCGGCTAGGCTCGTGAGCCACGGCCACTGAGCCTGCGCGTCTGGAGCCTGTGCTCCACAACGGGAGAGGCCACAACAGTGAGAGGCCTGCGTACAGCAAAGAAAAAAAAAAAAAAGAGCTCTGAAAAATTCTGAGACCCCAATGTTTTATTTGTCATAATACCTTAGTTTCTATTTAAATAAATGCTTCTAATTTTAAAAAAGAAAATATTATGCACACAATTATTGTACAGAGAAAAATCAGACAAAAATCTCATAAGGCTTGAGATACAGAAAATTACAAACAAAAGAAAAATTATGAATAGAACTTTGAAGGCTCAAGCGAAGTTATCTCTGCTTGGAAACAAATTACATTATTAAACTCCATGTTCTATCAATAGTCACTTGGGTGGTTGGGTGGGAGTGTTTGTGTGAAACAGACAATATGTCCATCTAAGAAACAGTAAGCCCACTGAACAGTCAGGAGACATTTGCTCATATTCTGCCTGGAAAGTTTTAAACATCCTTTAAGGACACAGTTTTTATTTTGTTCTTTTTGTATCCAAGAATAGGTACATTGTCCTTTGGAGAACCTAAGTTCTAAAGTATCCAAAGAAATACATTAGCATCATTATCTCAGTCATCAATTCACAGACATGTGCTCCTCTAATATGGCCATCATTGGCCTTCGTGTGTCTTTCCCAAGGAAAAAAAAATAGTCAAGTGAACCTAAAAGAATTTTCAGCATATGCTAAAACTGGGACGAGGACTATGACAGATATACACTAGAAAACAGGGCTTTTAATGTGCACTTATTACAGTTAGTGGTAATAATCAATTGTCATAATATATTTTTCTTGCAAAATTAATAAAATTATCTAAAAATAAATGCGACTAAGCCTCATTTTATTCAAATTTATTTATTTATTTCAAATTTATATTTTTTAGCATACCAAAGAGATCTGACCAACTCCAATTTAACTAGAGTTCTGGTGTTGGAACAGAAAATTCTTGCATCTCCCCTCTAATTGATTCAGTAGAGTGCTATGGTCTACTTTTATTCTCTTGGATTGCCTAGCTCTATATAAAAACCAAGCACTTAAACATTTTTACAAGAATATCAGTTTCAGATTTATAATAGGCTACTGAATACCATTTTACTGAGAAAGCTAACAGGATTTGTAAATACTCAGAATAGTTAAAACCTTCAGAAATATTCTCCTGCCCTAAAAACTCAATAACTGCTGGTACAGTTCCCAGAGTGGGGTAGAGGTCTTAAACACAAGAAGCTTTGGAAAAATGTTGCAAACTTTTGACAGCTTGACTTTAGCCTCTTGATATCCATGAATTAAAATATCAGAACTGTGTTCAGACATATACCTTTTGATATACTGAGCTTGCAATCTGACATACATTTCTTCATAACTGTCAACAGCTGCCATATATTTAATTTTTCCATTGTGTTTCATCCATGCTCATGCACTATGCTCACGGTGAGGGGAAAGATGAGACTTAGTCACTGGTATGCATAGGAAGCTGTTTCCATGTTTAAGGAATAGACTCAAGGGGCTCTGTCAGAGAGCGCAGCTTTTACTTTAACCTCAAATTATTTACTTGGACTCTAGTTCTTGCCAAAATTCACACCAAATTGTAAAATAGTTAACTCTTTATTTTTCCTGTAGGGAAAACAAAACAAAACAAGAGCATCCCTTTTAAGGGAAAAAAGTAGAAAAGGCCCAGTAATATATAACTGGTGTGTTTCAAACTTTTATTCAGCCACTAACTTTTCCATTGGTAACCATCCCTGCACAGAGAAATAATATCTGTTTTCTCAATCCTTCAAGACAAGAATGATGGCAGAGGTGTCCGGGAGGAAACAGAGAGCACTCTTGAAAAATTGTCAGAATGAATCTAGAAAGGCACTCAAAACACTACCTTATGCTCTCCTCTATTTCTTTACTCCTCACAAAAGTCAAAACTGACTCAACGTTTTATTGAATTATAGCACTTCCAGAAAAATGGTATGAATATTACTCCCAAACATTAAAAAAAGTAAAACCTTTAGAAATTGTAAAAGGGAAAGAGGGGAGATGGTCAAGACCCAAACAGAGTACACGCACAGACAGGAAGAAAAGGAAGTCCATGAGATTTGGTCAGAGGAGGCTGAAATTCAGGACTTTTTCTAATTCTACTTTGGTAGAGGTCTCATGCCAGTCAGTACTGAGAAGAAAGAACAGCCCAGCCCAGGGCTCTGATGGGACTGAGAATGGTAAAGAAAGCGGTGGATGTGGGAGGGATTAGAACAGAAAGAAATGCAAAGTGGGAGGGAAGGCTATACAATTAATCAAGTAACTGGGAGAGTTAACACATTAGACATAAGTTCCCTCCTTCTCTCCTTCCTTTCTTTTCTCTCCCTCCTCCCTCCCTCTTCCTCCTCCCTCTTTCTCTCTTTCTGCAGAAATCTTGAAGTACAATAAGTGTAATCCATTATCAGCTTCAAAAAAAGTATAATATTCCTTGCATTTAATAACAAATTCTGTTTTGACAACAGCAGATTCCTAATTGCCCTAACAATGTACTCTCAATAATCACACACAATCAGAATAACACAGGTACTCAATTTTAATTCTATGGCTTAACTCTAACTTTCACATGATAATTAGCACAAATCACTACTTACATACTATCTCTGATTAAGAAATGGCTTCTTCTTGACCTGATGGACTTGATAACCACCTGTTTTAAGAATTTGCTTTCCTGTTTTAGTATCTTTTTAGGATTGTCACAACATGGAAACGATTCCTTGTTGTTTGAAAATATCAGATTATAATATACCTAATTGGTATTCTACTTGACAAATCAGACTATCACAGCCTAAAAAACAAAGTTAAACCTTAGCACAGCAGCTAAGATTTTCATTGCATTTAGACACAACTTGATCATTTTTCACTCTTCTAGTAAAAAAGGATCACTCTGGAAATGTGAAGACTGATACAGAATTTTAGTGCTGTACACTGTCTCTTCAAGTACTCTGTATTTAAAATCATACCAAGATTTCAAATTGGCTCATATCAGATGTGCCCTCTTTCAGAAGTCTTTTGGACGGCCCCTCAGAACGGAAGTGTTCTCTAAGCTCTTCAGAACGTCCAAAGCACTGTGTTCCTGTATTTTTTAATACACTCTTTTATATTAATATGTTCAGTTATTTAAAGACAGGAACTATGTTTTTCTTTCTTCAGTGATTCCTACTCCACCTGTCACTGACTTCTACACACATAGCAAATGCTCAATAAATATTTCTTAAGTTCAGGCAAATTAAAAGCAGTCTTCCATTAAAACAAATTAAAAAATTTCTGGCAGTAGCTGCTTTCCAATTTTATTTTTTTAACCTCAGATTCAAACTAAGATTTCAGAAATAAAGAAATGTAATTTTAACAGTGAAATATATTTATGTAGTTGCTGTATATATTTGAATTAAGTACAATATAATTTATATGATAGGGCTAAAAACCTTCCTACAGGTAACAACTTTTCACTTAAATATAGAATAAAACTTTGGTTGCATCACTGATTTATGTTCTAATATTCCATTTTAGGCAAATTGTGGAAAATATAAATACTGTGAAAAACTTTATACTTATCACCTTTAAAAAATGTTCATAAACAAAACTGGATACAATATATAATATACACAGGAAAATACAGTATTTTACTAAATATTATACCAAGTTATTCCTTCTTAAACATTTAAGTCTTTTCTATAAGCTGCTTTCCAATAACCAATAAAAAGGCACTTTTTCTAAAGATGTAATATTTTTGGAATAAATACAATTTATAAGTATTTAAAATATCTTTATAATACTACATATTAATAACCTCTTAGTACTTCTTTGCTCATGTTATCACCTTAAGATTTCACATTAATATAAGAGGCTGTTTAAAATGTTTACAAATGATGTGACTGATAAGAGATTAATCTCCAAAATTTACAAACAGCTCATGTAGCTCAATATCAAAAAAAACAAAAAATGGGCAGAAGACTTGAATAAACATTTCTCCAAAGAAGACATACAGATGGCCAAGAAGCACATGAAAAGATGCTCAACATCACTGATTATTAGAGAAAAGCAAATCAAAACTACAATGAGATATCACCTCACACCAGTCAGAATGGCCATCATCAAAAAGTCTATAAACAATTAATGCTGGAGAGGGTGTGAGGAAAAGGAAGCCCTCCTACACTGTTGGTGGAAATGTAAATTGGTACAGCCACTATGGAGAACAGTACGGATGTTCCTTAAAATACTAAAAATAGAGCTACCATATGATCCAGCAATCCAAGTCCTGGGCATATATCTGGAGAAAAACATGGTTCAAAAGGATACATGCACCTCAATGTTCACTGCATCACTGTTTACAATAACCAAGACATGGAAGCAACCTAAATGGTCATCGACAGAGGAATGGATAAAGAAGATGTGGTACATATATACAATGGAATATTACTCAGCCATTAAAAAGAATGAAATAACACCATTTGCAGCAACATGGATGGACCTAGAGATTATCATATTAAGTGAAGTAAGTCAGACAGAAAGACAAATATTATGTGATATCACATATATGTGGAATCAAAAAAAAAAAGATACAAACAAACTCATTTACAAAACAGAAACAGACTCACAGACTTACAGAATGAACTTATGGTTACCAGGGGGAAGGGTGGGGAGGAGGGATAGACTGGGAGTTTGGGATTGACATGTACACACTGCTATATTTAAAACAGATAACCAGCAAGGACCTACTATATAGCACAGGGAACTCTGCTCAATATTCTGTAATAACCTAAATGGGAAAAAATTTTGAAAAAGAATAGATAAATATATAAGTGAATCACTTTGCTATACACCTGAAACTAACACAACATTGTTAATCTACTATAATCCAATACTGTATAAAATAAAAATTAAAAATAAACTTATTTCCAAAAAAAAGGAGGCCATCTATTTTTTTAATTGTGATACTGAATTTTTATTGAAGTAAAGCACACTAAATCAAACCAATTACAAAGATACATGTGTCACACCAAGAACCAAAATGCTTTCAATTTTTCAGACAGTTTTAATGCCATGGGAAAACCGCTCACAATGTTAAAAAATGAAAAAAGCAAGATACAGTACCATATATGCAGCATGATCTCAACTATGAAATAATTTTAATATTTATACATTGAAAAAAAAGACTGGAAGAGAATGCACCAAACATTTAACTGCAGTTAGCTCTATATAGTGGGAAAACAAGATACTGAATTTTTTACTTTTTGTAAATTTTCAAATTTTCCAAGAAATTAGTATTTATAAATCAGAAAACTAGTGAAAAAAATTAAACTTAAATGTTAAACTGCTTCACAACTACCAATGGATTATTAAGGAAGTACTAGGTGAGTAAACTGGCTTTGAGGCATGGCTACATGGACTCTTTCACCTCAGTGAAAAAAATTGTCCAAGAAAATTTTATTGCAAATTCATAACAGCTTTGTATTATTAATGTTGGAAGCTTTAGTTAAGTCCTACCCCCAGAAACTTCAGTAGCTAACATCTAATCTTAATATACAGAAAATGCCAACTTTTCATCAAAAATTTAATGCTATCGTAATTGCCTTAATTGTTCTTGCTCTCAGAGGCTGGTCTGAACAAAGGGTATAATTTAAAAATTCCAGGGCTTCCCTGGTGGTGCGGTGGTTGAGAGTCCACCTGCTGATGCAGAGGACATGGGTTCGTGCCCCGGTCCGGGAAGATCCCACATGCCACAGAGCGGCTAGGCCCATGTGCCATGGCCACTGAGCCTGCGCGTCCGGAGCCTGTGCTCCACAATGGGAGAGGCCACAGCAGTGAGAGGCCCGCGTACCGCAAATAAATAAATAAATAAAATTCCAGCCTTCAGAAGTTTCAATTAAAGATTAGTTGAAATAATCAATTTTAAGCAATTAAGAGATGAGATTTGCTTTTGGTGCATTAATCTCTTACATCTTAATTTCCAAATAAGTTTTTAAAACATTTTACTGTCAAATAATTATTGACAGTTCTGTTATTTCAGGAAGATGCAGAATGCAACATTCAACAAGCATTTATTAAGAATCTACTGTGTTCCGCACTTTGTGCTAGGAGTGTGGGCAAGAGGAGGAAAAGGGATTCTGAAAGGTGGTTGGATATAAATCCCCCACAGGTCAGTTCTAATTCTGTAAAACAGAAAATTGCCAAGAAGTTTCTTTCATACTGTACTATCGGTTTAAAAGCACTTAACCTAAGTATTTGTGTGGCTGTCAATGTTTGTTTCTATATATTTAGCTTTATCAATGGAAGGAATGAAGAGTGATAGAAAAGGGGAGAGACACAGAACCAAGCATAAATAATCAAATTTCTTCTTAAGCATACAGATCTCAACTTTATCAGGAAGATATGTTCTCACCAAAATTTGGTAACTTCTCTAGTACACACAGGCCAAAAAATGTTCTGACAAAATAACAAAAGCTACAAAACCTGTGCTCAAAGGAGAAAGAAAATCCTATTGGTCCATGCTGCCTAAAATCACAGCTTTCCAAAACTCTAGGCGAATAAGGGATCCATTTTATGACAAATTAGGAATCTGCCTTACATTTTTTTTCTAGGTAAAAGTTCCTACCTGACCTTACACCCCGAATACGATATCAAATGAATGCATTTTTCTTATATGGCCCTTCACCCAGTCTCTCCAGATCCAAGAATCTTGCCAAGCAACTTAATGATTTAAGAGAGTAAGGATCACCACATATGACAGAAAAAGACTTTGTTAGACAAAAAAGAAAAGCCAGATATGGAGGCTATTAACTCCTAAGGCGATGGCACTGTGCCTCAATCTGATTACCTGGGATTACATGCTTCAAGCTGTCTAACAATACAATTCTATTAGGCTAGAAACTCCTTGAGAGATTATGTGATTCATCTTTGTATCACCTGTCCCTATCAGTAACCTCTAATAAATGGAATGCTTGGCTGTTTTCTGTTTTCAATAAATGTTGGGCAATAGGAAAGGCTGCAGAATAACAATATACATTTGTATTTTTAAATGACCACACCTTCCACAGAAGGATTTTAATTGCAGAAATCAGAACTCATAACACCACAGCCAGCCAAACACACACACACACACACACACACACACACACACACACACAAACACACACGAGGGTTTCCAGACTAAAAATGCTTCAGACTTCAACCCTCACTAAAAACCTATCTTTTCTTAACACACAAAAGCGTTTTCACAAAAACAAACAAAACAACAAAAAAAACCTTTCCTTTTGTTTCTTTCCTTTTGGGGGGGAAATTCTCCAATACCATATTAAAGGCTAGACTGCCTGCATTTGCCTAAGACCCTTTCGGTACTTACAAGTGTAGTAACCCACTGTCTTTTTTAAACTTATGTTGTTTAAACACGAAAGGAACTTGAACTTGAGCAAGGAGATACCTTAAAGCCAAATGCCAGTGACAGCAATGGCTCCAACCAGTGACTAACACCAGACCCTGTGTGAACTGATGAATTTTACAGAGGGTCAACCCAGGCCCAATGGGGTTAGTTCCCTGTACTGCAGTCAAAAATGCCATCAAAATGACTTTTGGGGGCTTCCCTGGTGGTGCAGAGGTTGGGAGTCCGCCTGCCGATGCAGGAGACGCGGGTTCGTGCCCCAGTCCGGTGGGATCCCACGTGCCGCGGAGTGGCTGGGCCCGTGAGCCGTGGCCACTGGGCCTGTGCGTCCGGAGCCTGTGCTCCGCAGCGGGAGAGGCCGCAACAGTGAGAGGCCCGTGTACCGCAAAAAAAAAAAAAAAAAAAAAAAAAAAAAAAAAAGACTTTTGGAACTACTGATAAAACCAAGCATCTCTGATTTTTATGGAATAGTCTGAACCAGGGCCAGAAACCTACAAAGACCACCTACGAAATGACTGAGTGAGAGCAGGTTTTTAATAAAGTTAGCAAATGAGTGAAGTCTGACTTGGCACCCGGCTTACTCTCCCATCCAGGTCTCTATCTTCCACATATGTGCCCCATTCTAGCTCTGGACCCTTTTCACCTAATCCCCATGATGGCAAACAGAATTCAAAATGAGGAGACCAGATTTCAGTCTAAGGCTTTCTAGACACAACACTAGCTTAGGCAAGTCAGCTCAGAATCTCTCCATCCAGTAGACAGAGAGAACATCATCAACTTCACCAGTTTATACCAATATAAAATAAGCTCAGGATCTTAGCAAGTAATGTAAGTAGGTAGTTAACACTAAGGTTTAACTTATCTCTTCCTCTGGAATGATATCTGCAATTTAAAAAGCCACCCTTACTGAAAAGGGAGAAAAAGTACCCTCAAAGGCCACCTGAGCTCCAGGTCTATTTTTGCAATAATGCCATCCAGAGGCAAGGAGGGCACTCATAGAATTAAGCAGAAGGCCTCCTTCTCTCAAGGCAAAGAACACTACATAGCGTCGTTGAAGGGTAGGTACTTTGCTTAGCTTCTCACTTTATGTATCTCCTTTTCACAGAGGAGACTGCCTTGGAGAGGTTAGCCATCTTGCCCAAGGTCATCTGGGAATGCAGCCTATATAATAAAGCCTAAATACTCTTCCTGCTAAAATGAACCAGAGGGGCTTCCCTGGTGGCGCAGTGGTTGGGAGTCCGCCTGTCGATGCAGGGGACACGGGTTCGTGCCCCGGTCTGGGAGGATCCCACATGCCGAAGAGCGGCTGGGCCCATGGGCCTGCGCGTCCGGAGCCTGTGCTCCGCAACGGGAGAGGCCATAGCAGTGAGAGGCCTGCATACCGGAAAAAAAATAAATAAATAAATAAAATAAAATAAACCAGAAATACAGGTCACAAGCCATTCACCTTCAAGCCTACTTATCTAGATTTACTTATGGGGAAAAACCCCCGGAAGAAATACCAAACTTATGTATATTCTGATGTCTTTGGGGAAGAAAAAAAAGCCTAGAGAGCTTTCCCACACCACCCGCCAGCCCTACTAAGGAGGGGAAGGAAAGAAACCCCAAATGTACACATGTAGAGGTACTGAATTTGGGAGCCAGACAGATCTGGAATATCTGTTCTACTATCTACTGACCTGGTCTATTTTAGCCAAATAAGCCTTTCTTCATCAATAAAATGGCAATAATCCAGGGGAAGTGTGAGTTTTAAATGAGACCCTCCTCAGCAGGATGCTGATGTGACAGACACACTGAAAGAACCACTCTAAAGGTACGTCACCCTCAGGCCCCACTCCAAGTCTCAGCTGTTCAGTGTGAAGAGCTGACTTTGCAGCACTCCTAATATACACCCGCTCTGTTCTCCGTTCTCCTCACCCTCCTCACACTGCAGTCACCTGGGGATCTACAAGCCTCAACTCTTTGGAAAGGTTCTCTGCCCCCACTGTGTTGACTTAACAGACCTCTGAACCCCTGAGTTAAGCTCAGACACATCTATCCCAGGTTCTGTTAAAGCCAGAAGCTCCAAGACATGGCCCCTGCCCCACCGTAGCCCCAGTCTATGGGAAGGGATAGCTATGGAAACAAAGCAAACGGGGAGAGCAGGCGCCCGGCTCAGGGAAGGCTGGAGAGAATAGGGAGAACTGAAGGAAAGCTTTGTCACAGAGGAGACGTTAGATCATTCTGAAGGGCTGAACAGGCAGAAGGAAAAGCTTAGAAAAGAGCATGAAGGTATTCAAAAGATTACACAGTATGGCTAAGATATCTGACCCTAGGTCAGATCAAATCACAAGGGCCTTACAATGTCGTGCTGGGTTCTGACTTCACCCTAGAGGACACAGGGAAACAAAGGTTATTTTTCAGTGAAGGAACAAGGTCAAAAAGATCACTCCAGTGGTCCCAGGAAAGAGGGACTGGTGAGTGGGTAAACTCAGGACTGGGAAGCAAAAGCAGGAAGGAAATTATCCCAAGAGCCCAGGACTCACCTCCTCCAGAATAGCCTTCTCTAACCCATGGCCAGGCTGCACTGTGAAATGTCCTTTTCCGACGCCAGAACGTCTTACATATGACATCAAAATAAATTATCATATACATTGGCCTCAACAGAAAAGGAAGCACCCTATTCAATCATATATTCCCTAGAAACTGCACAGAATCTGCCACGTACGCATCTGCTGAGTGGCAAAGTGAAGAAAAGACCTGTTTTTGCTGTTGTTGAGGCTGGAACGATGAGTCTGCTCTGAACGCCTGCAGGACACCCTGGTGGAGATGTCTGCCAGGGGACAACGGGGCATACATGTTTAGCAGTCAGGAGAAACGGTCTAAACTATAAGGACAAATTTTGGAAATTAAGACTGAAATAGCCCTTAAAGGGACTAAGGGCTGGGGACATCCTGGGGACATGTAACCTAAGGGGGGGACATGTAACCTAAGGGGGGGACATGTAACCTAAAGGGACATCCTGGGGAATGTAACCTAAGTCACTGAAAGGTCAGAGGTCAAGGTAGCCTAAGGAGAAGACAAGAAAAGGAAAATCTCTAGAAGAGAAAGGATGACTAAGAGAGGGATAATCAGAAAGGCAGGCAGGGAACCACAAAATAGTCCAGATGATTTTCGGTCTATCTGAAAACTGTTTACATAAAAACAAGGTGCCAGCTATTAACCCAGTTCTCAGTAAATTTTCAGTAATGTTCTTATTTTAAGACTAGGATGAATAAGGAAAGGACAGAAATCAATTTAGCACATGTGTATGCATTTCTTTGATTTCCCTGTGACTTCAGCATCCAGATAAGGAGACATCACGGTACACAGAAAATAAACAACATATGTTGCAAACAAGTGCCAAAATAAAGCACTGGATTATATTCCTTAAACCTCAGTAGCCATTAGTTGACAGTTTTGGTTGAAAATGTTTGATAACCATTAATTGATGTACTTTTCATTGCAATTGTATAATTAAGTCTAAGGCTCATGAGGGTATGGATCAAAGGATCTTATCATCACACCCTCACTGTCTACATGAAACACTCTACAATTATCTTATGTCTTGGCCATTTGTCTTCAAATAAAGAACATATTTTAAGCATACATGGGTGCATTTGGTGGAAGTGAGAATTTAGGAGCTGATAAAGAAAAAAAGAAAAAATTACAGGGGTAACTGTCCTCTCTTTAAAGGACAGGAGGCCATCTATGGATAAGAACAAATCAATGTGACCTCCTACACTAATGTTTGCTTTTGATTATAAACTTAAGTCTGCTTCAGTATACCAATTCTTTTCCTATTTCCCCCTGGCACCCCAAAACTTCATGAATTTAGACTTTCCCTCCAACGTAGAACACCAAGAACTTCAAATTGACCTCACATTTCATAGATGTGGCTAAGCAAATTATATGCAAAACCGAATTCTGACCAGCATGCACCCTAATTAAGATATTTCCAAATATATTTCAAAAGATCTGAACAGTTTTGACTTCAATTTACAGACTATTCAAAAAATCAGATCATGAGGACACCTGGTTACAAAGTTAGTCATTAATCTGCTTTATAATTTAGTTAACAATGCCCTATTATTAGAAATCATTCAAATTACTTAAAATACTCAAATCAGACTAGCATGCTCAATACACCAATGTCCTCTAAAACCAATAGAGCACAAAACTCAGTATAATTTCTGTTTCTGTGTACTCTTTTCAAGGGGCCCTATTACTGTACTGAGAGGTCACCTATTTTTACTTCAAACACAAATGTTTGCACTGGACAGGGTCCTGAACTTGTAAATATAATGTTTACTTATGTGTTACCTAATTTTAAAGAGATTTTTTTGCTCTCTGTTTTAGTTATGTAGAGAGATGTACAGGCCAGCAATATCATAATATCACTAATTGAATCCATTGCAAAGGTGGTAAAGTGAGTGAATCTCTAGCCTTAAAAGAAAAATTTTGTACCACTGTAGTTCATAGAACTTGGAAAGGACATTACCTTTACCATTTAGGAACCAAACAGTAAATATAATGTAGTATATAAGACTATGATTTATGCCATATAGTGAAAGAATAAGATGAAACAGGAGGATTGAAACTGACCTTCTTACTTAAATGGTGGCTATTTGAGGAAACTTATTTATTTCAAAGTTTAACTTAGATGATGAAAAATATGTGAATTGTTAGTACATCCATCAGACCATTCTTGTGTTTAGCTACTCTTTAATGGTATTTAATACACCCGTATCTCAAAGTTGAGATCAAATATATCCAACATTTCGTCAGTTTACATGAGTATGACTGTGACTACTGTACTGATAGATGTATACTTCTATCATTCAATCATAAAGTAAGAACTAGCCCAAGTGGGCCATGATATGATGACATGGAGAAAAGAGTATCTCCTATATTGCTACTGCAGAGGCAGAAGAAAGAGAAAGATGTCAAGTTGAAATCAATACTAATTTTAGCCTTATTGATGGGATGCTTCCTGATCACCAGACTGACTATAAAGCACAGGACAGCAGGTCAGTGGCAAAGGCCACATCTGTCTGTCCTTTCTTCTCTTCCTAGTGGATATAAATGGAATAGTCTGTTTATTTATAAATACATTAAAAAAAATCTGATTATGCAAGTTGACAGAAGACTGTGAGACTCTTGTTGACCTTGCAGAGAATTACACTGTTTGAAAGACTCTCAAATGCTTACAAGAAGTGGGAAAAAATTCTGTAAAATTAACTAGTCATTATTTGAAGCAATGGCTCGTTAAAACAGATTGCTGCTTTCATAAAATTACATACCAAGGCTAAAGAAACATTTTTTTTCTCTAACATATCTTGCTAAAGTAGGTATATTACTGGGGGAAAAAAATCCATTTTCCCACATGATGGCAAAGTTTCTCCTGAACTGGGAATATACCATAAAGCCAGATCTGGGTAAACGCTTGCTTCTACACAGGCACAATTATATTTTTGAGTGGGGGAGGGTGGGCAAAGACCACTCAACATATTCATTAGTTTCCTCAACCATTCATCATCTATCTGTTCATTCATTCAATGAATATTTTTTGACTGCCTACCATATATACATTACACTAACTATTACAGAGGCTGGGGGTACAAGAGCATACAATACTGACAAGATCTCTGCCCTTACAGAGCATGCAATTTTATTGGGATAAACAAAAAAATAAATAAATAGCTGTTTAATAATGCCACATAGGGATAACTATTCTTTTTTTAAAAAGCAGAGAAGAAGACAGTATTAAGGGCTGCTGTTTCAGATTGGATGGAGAGATGACATTGGAACAGAGGTTACAGCGAGGCATGGAAGTTTGTATCATCAATATCTGAGGGCAGAACATGCAGAAAGAAGAGCAGGTGAAAAGGCCTTGACACAGAACATGGCAATAATTAGGCATACTTCACTAGGTGAAGAAATCTTAAAAATGGAAATATAATATCAGGAATAATTATTGATAGAAGTTGCACTGCTTCTTATAGCAATCTGTCTTTACTCAGTTACTGGGAACTGAGAGTTCACTATCTCCTAAGGTTGGATAATATCAAGTTCTTTGCATTATGTATCCCAATTCATTAATCTCTCACAACTAAGGATGTTTTTTTCCTATTCAAAAATAATATACGTTGGTGCAGAATTTACTTGGTGACCTTACAAAGGCAATAGTGTTTATAGTTAACCAGAGAAAGAGCCACCTAATCAGTCTGAACTTTCCATAATACAGCCTTAGCTTTATAGTTGCAATTTTTTTATCTTTCAAAATTATCTTGAGAGACTTCCCTAATGGTGCAGTGGTTAGGAATCCGCCTGCCAATGCAGGGGACATGGGTTTGAGCCCTGGTCCTGGAGGATCCCACATGCTGCGGAGCAACTAAGCCCATGCACCACAACTACTGAGCCTACACTCTAGAGCCTGCGAGCCACAACTACTGAGCCTGCATGCCACAACTACTGAAGCCTGTGCGCCTAGAGCCCGTGCTCTGCAACAAGAGAAGCCACTGCGATGAGAAGTATGCGCACCACAACTAAGAGTAGCCCCTGCTCACCACAACTAGAGAAAGCCTGCTCACAACAACAAAGACCCAATGCAGGCAAAAATAAATACATAAATAAATAATTTTTTTAAAGATAAAATCTTTAAAAAAATTATCTTGAAATGTAATTCTTAAATTTTTGAGAAAAATCTATGAATTTTAAAGATCTATTGGATCTAAGATATTACTAGAAATTAGATGAACATTCTGTATTTAACCATACATGACATATTGCATACATAGATATATTTACTCATAAACATATGCATGTAAACTTATTTCATATTGGAGCAGCTATGAAGGTGTGCCAGTCACCATATGTCACGCAGTGTCCCTTCCTACAACATACTATTCAGCTGCAAGAAGTACAGTTAGCTGACAACCCCCAACAATTAGCACTTTCAGGATCTGCTGAGGCCATGCTCTCCGGGGCAGCCCCTAGCCAATGACTAAGCATTCACAGGGCAGTGGGCTATTGGGGCCTGGCCATTTCTACCTACCTAGGAACTCCTCTAATGAGCCACCTTTGCTCCAGAGCACTCCACAGAGTTGGCTGAGAATCAGATCTGTATTGTGTTTAGAGGCCCCTACCACTCATCCTGTTCCTTTCCTAATTTATCTTTCACAGTTGTTACTCCTCAACAGCTTTTTGTAGCTCTAACTACATCCGAGCATCTGTCCCCTGGAGGACTCAAGTGACACACATATGCTTATAGATGTACATGTAAATATCTATTAATTTAGAGTAGATTAATGCATTATTGAAACTCTTTCATGTATTGACAGTTTGACTAATGCCAAAAAGACAAACATTTGATTGTTAAATCTGTTCTACTTGAATACTAAAAGGGGCTTTCTCATAATAAAACATTTGACATTTGTGTAAAATTTTTCTGAGACCCTCAGTATAGAAGGCAACCTCACTAGTACACTTTTTTATAGGGTTTGATATAGGATTTAGTTTAGTTGTCTCATCTAAATTGTTTAATTATTAAAAGACCAGAAGATACTTCTTAGAAGCTTTTCTTACATCTGAGATGACCCCATGTCATATAAATAAAACGTTAGTGTAGCACAAATCTTTACCATGTGATTTTCATTTTTATTGAATTGATAGCATCATTCTTGATTATGTAGGAAAGCATTATAATTATAGTAACATAAATATAAGTCCGAGTATACATTCCCAAAAGTAGAATGACTTTCGGTAAACAAAAGTACTTTAATTTATTGATGAGGATTTCCATGGTACTTTATACATCCTTGGGGATTTCCCAACACTTAATTTATTAAAATCTTGACTCATCTCAGAGTTTTGACAAATGAAATTGGGGAGATTGTCAGTAATCGTTCTTTACTTTCAGCAGAGAGAATTAAAGTCAATTGGAAGAACAGTTCAAGATTTCACCCTGATTATTCATGTGGAACTTCCTATTTTCCACATGCTTTTCACAGAAGCAGAAACGTTTAATTAATATTTTCTGTACACACAGAAATGGTTGGAATAACATGGGCAACATTTTACTGTATACGTTTATAGTCTCTAAGGCTCGTTGAACATGAAAAATATCTACCATCACTGTCCATAAAAAGTAATGTAAAAATAACTGCTAATATAATGGTGGACTCCCTGTGTGGTTATATAACATATAGCAATTACCTCGGCACTAAAATATTACCAAAAAGGATATTTTCTCCTATTCAATCAACTAGAAGAGGATATCATATGAGAAAGGCTGTTTTACATTTTTAAATTAATTGAAATAAAATCTGGCAGTGGAAGTTTTGTTTAAAGGGATAAATTATATGCCAATATGGCTCAATCTGATACTTTTCTGACTAGGAAACAAAAGTTTCTTGACCTTCCCCCAAGATTATATTCTTCCTAGAAATATGAAATGATACTATTATTCCTTCATGTTATTCCTATCCCCACATGTACATCAAATGTAATCCCTACTGCTTTTCAAGAAAATAACATGAAAAGCCAGTAAATAAATTATTTTGACTTTGAATAGGGTTCCCACTACAAATGAATTACCACAAGAGTAAATAACAAATGATTCGTTCACTTTTCCTTTCACCAAGTTTAATGGAAGATTCTCTTAGATGATCTTCTCCTCGCAGATCATTTAAGAGAAATTTATGATGCTGAAAGAAGGCACACCTTATCTGAGCCTAAATGACCGCAAACAATGAGCCATTTTATGGGTGTTAAGCAAGGAATTCAATAAAAAGGTGATTTAAAAGGGCAGAATGATGATATTTTCTATTTAATCTTTTCTCTAATTGATTGGTAAGTGCTTCAACAATACTGAATTTTTTTTCATTCAGGGGAAATGGCTCTAAATCATCATTTCATTGTAGGCAACATGCTTCATTTATCTAGTTTCTCTTCCCTAAAATAAAGATGTTGTAGTAGAGGCAATCTAGTTGGCAATGTTCTGGGTCAGACATCAAAATGAGTAAGTCAGAGTGGATTAAGACAAAAGACTGCTTTGATAGGAAGTTTCATCTAAAGCCATTCAAATTCAAAACCCATGTGAAATGCATTTGGTCCACAACTCTCCAAAGTCCCAAAGTTGGGACTTTTGGACCAAGTTATTGCAAAACTCTCCCAGGTCCTTCCAGTTCTAAGAAGCAATCCAGGAAATCACTGTATTATGAACTAATAAGATATAAAGGAGATAAAAGACTATAGAGGGTATTAGAGTGAGAAGCTATTTCTTATTCTTCACTGACTCCTCTTATAGAGCTGGATATCAATGTTTATATCCTTTCATCTTGTCCCTAAGTCATCCAACTATTGCTTAATGCCGTTTCTTCTGAGAAGAAAAATTAGTTGGTAGGAGAAGAAGACCAAAAATACCCCAGCTCATATCATAAACACTTTTATTGGGAACTTATTATGTGTAAGGCACTTATTATGGACCAAATGTTTGTGTCCTCTCAAAATTCATATATGTGAATGCTAACCCCCAATGTATTAGGAGGTGGGGCCTCCGGGAAGTGATTAGATCATGAGGTGGAATCCTCATGAATGGCATTAGTGACCTTATAAGAAGAGACAAGAGAGTTTGCTCTCTCTCTGCAGTGAAGAAACAATGAGAAGATTACCATCTACAAACCAGAAAGTAGATCCTCACCAGACATCAAATCTGTCAGCACCTTGATCTGGGACTACCTCAACTCCAGAAATGTGAAAAACAGATGTTTGTTTGTTAAGTCACCCAGTCTATGGTAATCGTTATAGCAGCCTGAACTAAGACAACATTGTTCCAGACATTTGGGATAAATCAGGTAACAACACCAGCAAAGATATCTGCTCTTGTGGGGATTATATTCTGCAGAGACAGGCAACAATTATTAAACTTAATAAAATGAGTAATTCATGTATATGTGAGAAAATAGGAGGGTGCTATGGAGAAAATAAAGGGAAAACATAAGGATAGAAGGGACTGGGAGGGCAGGAGGTGAGGGGTAGAGGGGTGCAATAGTTAAAAGAAAGGTTCAGAGTAGACCTCAGTGAGGTAAAATGTGAGCAAAGACTTGAAAGATGTGAGTCAAGCAAGTGTACTGAGGTGGGTGAAAGGGGCACTAAAGTCAAGGCCTTGGGATGACAGCATGGGTCATGTGCCCGAGGAACAGCACAGAGGCCGCTGTGCAGGAGACAGAGAGCAGGAGTCCTGAGAATTCACTTGGAAACAAATAACATGTGCCCTGTAGCTATAGTATGGGCGTTCAATTTAAATTAGAAAGAAATGAGGAGAAACTGCTGTGTTTTGAGCAGAGGAGGAAGATGGAACAACTTTTCTTTTTTCTGATTGAAATGGGGTACCATGGTTAAGAGCAGTGTCTTCGGAGTCCAGCATCTCTACGGCTTATCAGCTTGTGTACTCAAGGTCAAGTTCCTTAATCCCTGTTTCACCTACTAAAGCAGCATACAAGTGTGAACACCACATAGGACTGATTATAGAGATAAAAGAGACAATGCATCCAAACAACTTTGTATCGTAACAAGCATGTTGTAACTGCTGAATAAATTATCTCGTACTTTGCTACTTCCAACACAAACAATTTCTCCAAAAATGAATACCACTAATACAGGATCATTCTAAAACTCCATTCCAACATCTATTTTCAGAGAGGTGAATCAACCAAACAATCTCAACTATGTGCAAAGGATTGTTCTAGGTACTTGGAGGATATACAGAATTTAAAATGCAGCCATTAATATTAATAAAAATATGATTTAGGTAAAGAAATAAAACATACATATAAAATGAGGTTTGTTACTACTCAGCAATAAAAAGTAGTAAACTTGATATGATAAACACATGAATGAATCAAATTCATTATGCAGAGTAAAAGAAACCTCACACAAAGAGCACATACTATGTGATTCCATTTATGTAAAATGAATATTAATCTACAGTGACAAAAAGCAGATAAGTGGTTTCCCGGGTCCAGGGGGATACAGAGGAATGAACTATACAAAGGAGCACAAATAACTTTTTGGAAGTAATGGAAATGCTCTGTATCTTGATGATATGGTTTTATAAGTGTACAACTGTCAAAATTCATCAAATTGTATACTTTAAATGGGTGCCATTTATTATATTTAAATTGTTCCTTCGTAACATTGATGCCAGCAAAAACAAAAACAACTGTAAAAACAAGTGATCACAATGGCCTGGATGCACAGGCAAGAGTGTACCTTTTACCAGCTTTCGACTAGAAAATTACTGGACATGTTTAGTTTAGATTTGAAAGATCACACAATAATTTCCAAATATTACTTGATTTGCCTTAGGTCTAGAAATCTTGTTGAGTTTGAAGAAGAAGTCCCCCTGTTAAGTTGGTTAGTTTTGGTCTCATCCAGTCAAATGTTTCAGTAACTTTATGTCAGCCTTTCTATTTCTCATTGGAACATCCTTTCACATTAAACTTATTCTCTTTTATTTTTCTATGCTATATATGAGCTCATTTCCTCTTGGAACACTGGCCCTTACAGAGACTTAGAGCACTTTCTTACTGCTTTCAATGTAACTCACAAAGATTTTAATTAGTTTCATTTTTAAATACAGGTAATTATGGCTTCTGTCTGGAACATTTTTCAAATGATGTATGAGAGAAGAGGGGGAGTGCCTCATCTCTCTAATTCTGAAAAGGGAAAACATTTCAAAAGATTTTTTTAGGTGATCCTATACTATATTTGGTTCCCAAAAGCTACAACACATTTTTTATGAAATGGCAAATAAAACAGATGCACATGTCCCTAGAGTGTGAGGAAATAAATGGTAAAGGACACTGTGTTCTTCCTGTGATTAATTTTGGTACAATGTTCTATGAAATTACCAATGAATCATTTAAAAACTGCGATTCCCACTTATTTAAAAGGTTTAATTTACTTATAAAATTAATTGCTTATTATAAAGAACACATTTATAAGTTATTCTCCAGAAGGTAATCTTCGAAAGTATATTTAAATAAATATAAAATACATTTTATATTGATGGAGGATATTAATAGCAAAATATAGTTTAAAGAGTAAATTGTTTAGTTTTCTTATGCCTACAAGACAAAACAAAAAAAACAGATCTCTATGAAAGCTTTCAGTTCAGCATATTAAATGTGTAAGGAGTCATACTGGATTTCAAATATGGTATCCGTTTTGGAAAGCAAATTTCGGATTCTTGTAGACAGACTGAAAATTATTTCTTAATATAGATGACTCAAAGAAATACCTGTCAGGGAGTTAAGAATTCTGAATGCAGACACACCTGAAAAAAAAGGTGATGATGTATTTTCTGTGGAGCATTTGCCAAAGGACTATTCAGCAGAGGCATAAATAATTAAAATTAAACTACAGTCACCAAAACAAATGAACCATATTCTGGAGCAGTGGGTTGACTTTTAATCCTGATTTTTCACATACTTCTAAGCCCACAAAATTCAAACATCTGCAGCAAATCTCCACATCAATAATCTGAATTAGTAGGATTCCACTGTAATTTCAGAAGTGCTCATCACTGGAATCTCTGATGCAGTACAATTGAAAATTCTTCTTAGATAAAACTGATCCCAGCAACAACATTAAGTGCTTTTACAGTGGTAAACAAAGTAAGGTGGGATGGGTCTTAAAAGGTGTGTCTTTGTATCAATAGTACACTGTGTTTATTTAAATCCCAAGGCTCCCCTCTGCCTCATTTCAAGGTCTTATTTCCTTCTTTCCCTGCCAGTATTAGATGTGGGTCCTGCTTCCCCGGAGTTTATATTTCTGTGTAAGGCTAGCCCTGTAAAATAAAAATATTACCAAAGAAGAAAAAAAAAACAAAAATACAAAAAAAAACTTTAAAAAAGAAAAAAGGTAGAAATTATACCAAAGTCCTCTTTGAAGATATGCTGAGCTTGTTTTTTCTAAACTTTTGCAGGATGCATTAAAGAAATCTGTGGAAAGCCTGAGAAAAAAAGGTGACAGGAGACCACACAAATCACTTCTATGTTCTTGTTTACAGCATTTTTGCTTGACATAACCCCATGTAGGTGATGTTATAGAAGCTTTGATATCTGGCAAATTAAGTCAAATATATGAACTGCAGTTTAAGAAGCATAAATGTCAGCTTTCTAAAGCCTTCCACATCAAAGCAATCAGCAAGGGTTTTTAAACACACACTATAGCAGTGTATTAGGTGTCATGCGAGATACAGAAGATGTACTCTCATATTAGGCACACAGAGGTATTTTAAAAACATATAATGACTGAAAGGATGAGACATGAAAGCTACCCGTAGGGAAATTTTTTTGTGCAAATAAAGTGCCTAATCATAACTTGATCAGAGAATTAGGAAATCTAGAGTAAAATGCATGTTATAAAGGGAATACTAGGCAATACAAATTAAAAAAATAACATGTCTCCATGGTCAATGACAAGGAACTCAACCTTTCTGAACTTCTGTTTCCCCGAGTGACAGGGGTCAGCCTAAGGGACTAGTGTTCACAAGAACAAGTTGGATTTGCAAATGCGTGATGGATCCCAATTCTCTAAATCCTCAACCCTCACCACACCTCATTCCAACCCATCACCCTCCAACTCTCCAATGGAAGAGAAAATATCTGGGAACTCAACCTTTTAGGACAGTAGTTGTAAAAGCCTACTGTGTACTTGGGATCAGCTTCCAGTTGAGGATACCAGATCTAAAATAGTTTTACTTGTTTTATAATAAACTGTATTTGTCACTATCAATTAATCAAACCCTAGGCTTAGGGAAACAAATATTTAGAAAAGAGATGGCATTTCAGGTGGGAAGGAGGGTATAAGAGAACAGAATTAGAAATGAGCATGGTTTACTCAGGACACAGTGAAGAAACCTACCTGCTAGGAGAAAGGATTATACATAAAATTACTGGATAAATAAGGCTCTTACAAATTACTATAATAATGTGGGGGAATTCATATAACAGGCAATAGGGAACAACTGTACATTTCTGAGCAAGGGCATCCATGACACCATATAAGCTAGAGAGGGGGAGCCATAAGAAGAGAAACCAGCTACAACAGCTGGGAGGAATAAAATAGTGTAAGAATGATGTGATGATGGATTAGGAAGGACCTCTGGAGGTAGAAAGGAAAGAGACATTTTTCCTAAGAAACAAAAGGATTGAACACATATTGAATCCCCCGCCCCCCGTTTCAGGTCTCTTCTCAAATGTCATACAAATGAGGGTCTTCTCTGACAAACCTCCATAAAAATTACAGTTCTGTTTCTCATCTGTGTACTCCCATGTCCCACTCACTGTTTTATTCTTCTCCATAAAATGTGTCACCATATGACACACTAGGTATTTTATTTATTTCTTTAATGCTTTTTCCCACCATTAAAATGTAACTACCATGACCTTGTTCTGCTTATTTTCCAGTTCTCCTGAGCCCATAGGAGGGGGTTTCATAAATTTTGAGTTGAGTGTCTTGAGTGAATTAATATGCAATAAAGAAAACAAAGATGAAGGAACTAATTATGTTTTTCCATGTTCCTTACCTGGGGTTCTAGTAGAAAATTAACATGCATGAAACTATTTCACTAAGTAACTCTGAATAAATTTTATGTTCTTAAAAGGAAAGTTCAACAACTGTTCAGTGGAACACTATAAAGAAAATGCCATTTGGGCAACTAGGTAACCCAAAACAGATCACACAACAAACCAAAGAAATTTCCCATAGTCCCCATATCCTCTAGTAAATGTGAATTATGGCAATACTATTGCTAATTTATATTCATCAAACTGTCTTCTTTCAGGATTTCACACTGTTCACAGAAGGTTTTCATCTGTCATTACAATATGCATTGCAAACAGAAGACACTAAGGGATTAAACGACCTCTCATATGTTGTCACTACCAGATCCATGAATAGAGCATTCCTTACTTCAATACTAACACAGAACTTAGCTGGAAAATGTTGTGGTTCTCAAAAAGCAGGTTAGAGCCATTAGATTCAGGAAATAAGTATAAGAATATGCTCTTTTTTTCCTGTGGAAGAGCATAACCTCAACTGACCACTGAGATGGAAGACTTTATTAGATCATGACGAATCTTAAATATCATTAATTCATTCAACAGTATCTAGAAACTTTCTTCAACCAGATGGGCAAGACAAAGAAAAATAGTTTATTCTTAGCAATATTCATACCAAAACATTTAACCATTTTGCTTACAAGAACCACTGAAGTAAAAATAGACACATACACACACACACACAAGGACGCTAAATCATATTCTGAGTTTAGAACGAAATGAGAACAAAAACAAGGTTTCTCAGGAACAAAAGGGAGTGGGACATTAATGTTTAAGTATTAGACCCACACACATATTATAAAAGAAAGATTTTCATGACTCCAAACCAGAACTCATTTTAGCTCACCTTGGAAAATAGTGCCAGCGAAACAATTCGGTATCAGTTAATTTTGTTTTCTAATAAATTTGCGGAACAGCACTGGGTTTATTGAGAAACAGTACATCTTCTGATCCCCTGAGACACAGGATAATTCAGGAGTGCTGGCCATGCATTCCTCCATCCTCAAAGCCCATGAACAGTATAGCTTGGCCTTAGGCTGGGAACTTCAGGATCTCTATCCATTTCTGACTCAGTCATCACCCTATAATTTAGGAAAGTTACCATCTCAGTTATGTTTTCTCATTTGTCGAAGGGATTCAAATATTGTTGTCCCTTGAACTCAGACAGGTACATGAGATAACAGATAAGGAAGTGTTTTAAAAGTTGAAAATGAATGTACTGATTGATTCAATGTATTAATCTATAACTTCACCTCAATCAGAACTACTGGTATTATTTGAAGAGGATAAAGAAAGACAGTAAAGTTGGAGAAGTGTCTTTACAAATCATGAACAAGTATTTATGAATAAAAGATGGGGCTGCTGAGAAAAATAGAAAATTATAATAATATTATTTATATACTAAGTATATATTCCCACCCAGTATCAATATATTATTTTACAGCAGCAAGATAAATAAGAATAAAGCTATTTTTATTTAGACAGGGCTGTAACTTAAAAAAAAAACATAAACTAAAACAAATATGATATTGAAATGAGTTTGGGGACGCTTCTTTCTCTTTCTTTTCTCGCTTCTCTAGGGATTCACCACCCAGATGATTCCAACCTAAATTTTAACTATCTCTGACTTTAGCACTGTTGACCAAATGACAACTATTTAACCTAAACCATATAGAGGTTGAATTCAATCTAACTATAAAAAGACATTAATCTGGTTCAAACAAAGCTTTGAGTGACTGTTTCCATGGGATTGATGTCTTGGAGGCAACTGCCTTTTTTTAAAGATAGAAGTAGTTTGTGTTTTTATTTGTGGTGACATTTAATATACTACTATGTCATAGTACCTCCTAATACACTCTATGGATGTTTTAAATAATTATTCTGTGGATTGTAACACAAAATAAAACTTGGTTCACAAACAGCAACAGAAACAAATAGAAATGGAGAAAAATATATGAAAACGTTTTATTGCTCGTAAAAATTAATGTCTCAAGTTTTCTTCTATCTCCTCTCAGTGGAAAGTCTCACATTTAGTTGTGAAAACTTAAAAATCTCTCCTCTCACTGTGGCCTTAGGATAAGGGAGCTATGCTGGCAAAGGCCAGAGATGCTCACCACGGGGCTAAATGATTGCTCCATGGTACTTTTATGGTAAAATTGAATTTGTATGATCTATTCTTTTGAAGCAAGAGGACTTGGAGTGTTTTAATGTCATCCACAAACTCAAAAGGAAAAGATCTGAAATGCTGGCCATAGCCCTGAGATTAATAACCTCTAGTAGTAGTTTTCAAACGTTTTAAAATAAGAGACTCTTTCTTTATACAAAATCCTGAAGAAAGCTCAATATTAAAACAGATAAAAGGCTTTGGTACCCTACTGGATTCAGGGCAGAGACTTTGATGTCCTCCCCTCTCTGTGCTCTTAACCCTCAGTGGTGGTCCTGAGGTGCCTACTCAGAACCCTTAGACTTCATAATGCATCACCTGAAATCCATTGGCCTTGTATAGTTCTGTGAAATTTAGAACTGAAGAATACAGTTTGTTTCATAATAGCAATTTGACTCAAAAAAGGAAACAAATCAGGGTGCCCAAGCCAGTGACTTTCAGCCTAGGCTTTCTTGTAGCCCCACTCTCTTTATACTAGGTCTTGACATTTAGGAAACGCTATCTTGAAGTCCCTATGCCCTGAAGAAGTTTGGAATCTAGTTTTTCATATTTGATCCCTCCTTCCTCTTCTCAATTATAATCATAATCGTTCAGGATCCGTTACCTGAACCATTTTTACAAATGCCTAACTCATTTACCTTCCTCTAATGATCCCATCCTTCTTCAACACTATAATTTGCAGTCCAGTCTTCCATTAACATGTCTTTCTAAAGTAAGGCTCTGATAATTGGCACCCCCCCCATACACACACACACACACACACACACACACACACACACACACACGCACACACACATTCTTTGGCAATATATTGACTGCTAAGTAAACTTCTAAATGTAAGGTCATAAACCAGGTATCTAAGGCACCGGGTAAGAAATATCAATGTGTAAATCTGCTTAGGGCACACAATAGGGAGTTACAGAGGCTCTGGAAATATGGAGAGTGCACACCCTGCCCTACGCATTCAAATTCAACTAAAAATAACTGTAGCTTTGGACCAGAATGCTACCGGTTCCTTGATTCTAAATCTCCCATCTAGCCATAGCTGCGTTTTAGTCACATCACGTCATGCTTGGCACGATGCTGTTTCAATGTTTTTGATCATGCTGTTCTTTCTTCCAAGTGCTCCGTTCCCTAGTAAGTCTATCCTCATTCCTCACCTCTTCCAGTTCAACTACTATATCTTCCAGGAACTTTCTTTTGTTCTCCTAGTAAGAATGAATCTCTTATTCTCCTGTGTGGTCACTACATTTTATTTCTTACATAGTTATAAGCATGGAATATATATTTATGTTCCACAAAAAGCTTTGCACAGAACCTTACACACAGAGTGCACCGAATAAGTGTATTTATTGAAGTGGAAGAGCAAGTGAATTAAACACTTACCACTACTAAATACAAATAACTATCCCAATACTGTTTCATAATTTAGACAGAGTATATTAAATTATTAAATGTATGAGCAAGGCATTTGAAAAATATTTTAAGATATATTTTGAAATATGTGGAGAAATATGATCTGGCTAATACTACAGAGTCAAAGCTGGTTGAATGTTACTATACAGTGAATTCAGAATGACCTAACAGTGGCTATTGAAGTGTGGTTCCTTGCAGCATTCTGATGACTCTCTTCTCTTTTACAATTGTACCCATTTTTTAAAAAATCACCAAGTGGATGTAAATCATATTTGTAGGTGGCACAAGGACAGAGTTACAGGTCAATATTCAAAATAGCTGACTGGCTGTATTCATGAACTAAAGTGGAAACCAGGGTATTTTTCCTTCCATTTCTTCTCCACCCCCACTTTCTCTTCATTAATCCATGCTGTACTGATGAATGACACCACCATCCACCTAGAGACTTAGGATGGAAGCCTGAGAGTCAGTCATGACTTCAGTCTCACTCTGGCTCGTACATCTCATCAGTCAAGTCCTGCTGAACCCAAGTCCTTAGGATGTAGCAAATCTATTCACTCTTCTCCATCTCTCATGCTAAGACAAAACCATAAGGCCTCGATGTCTTTCTTGACTAAATCATAGCTGCTTTGCCACTTTCTTATCTTTTTCTTTGCATTCCTCAAACCTGTTCTCTTGCCAGAGGAATCTTTCTAAAAAGCCAATTTTATCTTGTTCCTTGAGGCTTTTCCTCATCTTGACCCTTATCTGTTTCTCCAGTTGTATCTTTCAGGTTCCCTTTTGCATTCATGTTCAACTGTTTCCAATTTTTAGAATCAGTACTTCTCTACCATACCTCCATGACTCAACTTACACTTTTCTTTTGCTTTAATGTCTCTACACCCTGAAGATGTCCACATCCTAACCCCCAGAATTTGTGAATACGTTAGGTTACCTGGCAAAGGCAGCTAAGGTTGCAGATATAATGAAGTTTGCTAATCAGATGACTTTGGAATAGGAAGAATACCTTGGATTACCCAGGTGGGCCCAGTGTAATCATCAACTCCTTGTAAGTGGAAAAGAGAAACAGAAGAGAGTCCGAGGGAAATGTGACCACAAAAGAATGGTCAGAGACATGCAAGGTTGCTGGCTTTGAAGATGGAGGAAGGGGGTCACAACTGTAGCTTCTTTCCAGCTTCAAAATTTTATAAAAAGGAAGGAAGTGACTGTCTCATAGACTCTTTAGAAAGGAACACAGCCTTGCTGTGGGTTTAGCCCAGTGAAACCCATGTTGGACTTCTTATGCACAGAAGTATAAGATAATAAATTTGTGTTAAGATGTTATATTTATGGAACTCGTTATGGCATCACAGGAAACATATACACTGCCTAACCATGTCAATCTAGTGAAGAGACAATTATTCTATGACATCCAACTAATGAGGAATATTGGTCCTTGTAAATAATTTCCATCATAAAGCTTTTAATTACTGATGAAACTTACATGTAAAATTTTTCTACCTATCACTGAGCTATAAATCTCTCCAGGACAGATACCTTCCTTCATACCACGCCTTATTTATTTTTGTATTTCTAGCATCTTGCATAGGACACTGAGTGGATATTTATTTTTAAGGCTTTAATAATATTTATTTTTAATGATATTTATTTTAATGATTAAAGGTGGAATTGAATACAATTATATTTCATGCTTTGAAGTAGGCTCACAATATTAACTGTTCAGTAGAGAATGGGAAAGCTGACCTATGAGCATGTGAAAAAACTTAGGTTTCAACTGACTGAATGTTCAGTATGAGGCAACAAAATGATAAGTGACCAAAAATAACAACACACACACACCCCCACGTATCTGATTGTAGGTATCATTATTTCCAGACCCAAAGAATGCTTCCATTTTACTCTACCCTGCTCAGACATGTGAGGAACTATGATTAATTTTGGAACTGACATTGAGAAATCTTCCTACAATTAGAGTGTATCCAGACCAGAAGGAGGAGAGAGCCAGGAAGGATTTGGGAAGGATTTCAACACTGTGAAGAATGGTTTTAGAAACTGAAGATATAAAATTTAGAAAAGAAAAATTGGGATTTGGTTATGAGGGTGAGGGATATATTTATAGAAATTATTTTTTTAGTGTGGATGAGGAATTAGAATGCGTTTAAGTCCAGATCAACTGAAAACACAGAGCACAGCGCACTGGAGAAACTCAATAAATATCTTAGGAAGCAACAACAACATGCAGATGGCTAACTGGCAATAGCTTCAGTAGGCAGATTTTGATTCAAATAAAGGAAAAGCCCTAATAATTAAAACTCTCCTTAAAAAGACTGTTACTTTGTGAGGTAGCAAGCACACCCTCCTTTTGAACAAGTAAACAGAGTTTGGATCATCGCCCATCACAGAAATAGCAGAAGGGTTTGCTGAATAGACATTTGGACTAGGAGACTTCCAAAGTTCTAGTCCAATTTATGATTCTATTATTTGTTAAGTCCTTTTCCATTCTGAAGCAATTACTGTGATTCTCATTTTAGTGAATTTCACAATTATCTTGGTTTAAGACACATTACCACATACTTCCTGACTCCTAGTAAATTATTATTAACTTAAATGTTATCTCTAGATCCAAAGTGTCAACAGACCTGCCAAGTCACCTAAATAATATCCCCTGCTCCCCCTAAACTTCATTTACTCTCTCGTAATAATCACTCTCTCATAACTTTCACATAATTTCTAACTCTCCAAAACACACCCAGGAAGGGAATTTGAGGACAGGAAGAAATTATGATATTTTTTTCATTGTATAATCTCTTTTAATGAAGAAAAGCAATTAAGCAAAACAAGTTAAAAGCAAGCTGAGCTTTTTCTTACCGAGCCGTCTAGAACAAACGACTTATCTGATTTATGCTAAAACTAGCTCATTTTAAACAGAATCTTAATACCCTAATCAAGTAAATTTAAAAAATAAATTAAAGGAAAACATTTTGCCTTTGTTATTCAGAGGCAAAAAAGATGACAATTAATCCTGCTCAGCATTCTCAGGCTCACTTCAGACATGATTTTTTTTTTTTTTTTTTTGAATGAACAGTAATACAAATCATTATAAAACAAAATGGTAGGGATGTACCACAAAAAAATATTTTCCAATTTCTTCTGCTCTCCTCTCTTCCCTTCTTTTCTCAACATCTGTGAATCGTATTTAAACTTGTACTTTAAAATACATATACAAAGGATAAATGTTTTTGACCTTTTTAAAAAAAACCTTCATGTTGTTTGTGATTTTAAAAGTTACCTTTTGTTTTCTTTGAAAATTAATTTTATTTGAATCATCTATCTGCAATACACACCCAATACTCTACTACATGTCCACTATTGAGCACTCACTATGCTCTAGAAATACATTATACACTTTACTGATAATTATACATGTAATTCTCAGAACTAAAAGAGGTGAATTTTATTATTTTCATTTTACAGATGAGGAAAATGAGGTTCAGAGACATCAAAAAACTTTCCCAAGCTACACAGCTAATAGATAGTAACTCTAGGGTCTAAATGCAGGTCTACTCAACTCTGATCTCCAAGATTTTTGGCTATCTACTTTGCAACAAGGTTTACTGAGTATCTTCCATGTTACCAAGCTCTATCCTCAATACAAAATTGAAAATAACAAAACCTCTGCCTTCAAGGATCTCACATTCTAATAGTAATGATTGACAAATTAATGAGTGCAATTCAACAGGAGAATTTCATAATAGAGATAAATATTAGGTGTAACAATGGTCCTAAAGACAGAATAGATCCACTTTGCCAAGTTTGGGATAGGAGGGATAACGTATTCAATGACTGAATGTATGCTGCTTGTGTAGCTAGTCCTTGGACAAAAAATAAGGTTCTTTCCTTGAGTGGATTCTGCTTCTTCCTTGGTTCCAGGTACCAGCCATGCCAATGTACCTAGGTCTCACTAAGGTTCACTCAAGAGCTGGACAATCCCATCTGATATTGTTCATTCACATTAAAAAGTACTTGTCTAGTGGTCTAGTGTCCCATTTCATCAGATCGCTTTTTTTTTTAAATGTAATTTTTTAACATCTTTATTGGACTATAATTGCTCTACAATGGTGTTAGTTTCTGCTTTATAACAAAGTGAATCAGCTATACATATACATATATCCTCATATCTCCTCCCTCTTGTGTCTCCCTCCCACCCTCCCTATCCCATCCCTCTAGGTGGTCACAAAGCACCGAGCTGATCTTCCTGTGCTATGCAGCTGCTTCCCACTAGCTATCTATTTTACATTTGGTAGTATATATAAGTTCATGCCACTGAACAGATAAATTAGTTAAAACTATGTAGCACTTTCAAATACTGTATGTTAATTTTTTTTTTTTTTTTTACTTTTTAACAAGACAGAGCTACTGAGAGATTTATCTTTGCCAAGGAAATAATTTTTGGTGTCTCCTCAAATCACATGGACTATGTATGTAACCATGGATGTATAGAGCTTTCCTAGCTCCTGAAGCTGCCCTCTCAGGCTGCTGTCATTACTCTTCCACACCTTTTCTGCCTAGGGAAGTAATGTCTTACTGTCACACACGATCATCTACCTTTGCCCCCATCCCCCAGGAGGCTTTCTCACCTTCAGCACTCCTCTCCCGGCTTTTGCCTATACTCACATCATTCCTTAATCACTTCTTTTTATAGATATTTTTAAAATCCAATAGTTTATCTCCCTGTAATTTCTACGTCTGGGTCTGTCATTTCTGAAATGTCTCATAAAAATATTACCTCTTTTTTTTAATAGACTCCAGAGACCAAATTTCCACCCCCTAAAGTTTGACCTTTGTAGAAATGACATATTCCTGCTTTATTTAATGCCTCTTTCGCCACAATCCTCAGTAAAAAGAAAAAAAAAATCATTATAATCAATTTTTCCATTGTATAGAAATACATTTGTGACATATTTTTTTAGGTGAACTCAGCACTTGTTCAGCTTTCCCGTTGTCTGGGTATCTCTATCAAGGGCCATTATGGACAATGACCTAAAATATGTTACAAAGTATCCATGGGTGGGCATCCCATCAAAGGTTATATGTTGCCACCTATTCAATTTGAGGGTTTTTTTTTCTTTTTTTTAAAGCACGAATCTGAACTCTACACAATGAAAGTTTTAATGACATGTATCACAGGGTTGCAAAGAGCCCAGTGACATCTTTATCTGTGTGAAAACCAATTGTTTAGTTTCAAGGATAAAGGACAGGCCTCACTGAATAACCATATCTCCTTTCCCAGTCCTTTCATAATGGACCAAGGCCTAACTTCTCTTAAAGCAAGATAATAATTACTTCCATTAGTAAGGAAAACCTTTCAACACAGAAGCAATATGAATTGAACTGACAAACTGTACAGTGGCCCTGCAAGGAAAACAAACACCCTTCATCACCATGAAGATCAAATCATCAATTCTTAAAGGACAAAAGCCAATTAGCTGAGTTGGTAACACTCTGCACAAAATGGCTGTGCTTTAGAAGCTGCCTGGGGAGTTGAGGGGGTTTTTTAAGGTACAGGATTACAATCCACCATAGACCTATTGAAAAAAAATTATCTCTTAGGTTCCTTGAAAATGTATGTATTTTTAAAATATGCCCCAGGTGATTGGGGGTGGGAGGAAGATGGAGGAGGGCTGGGCAGCCAACCTAAGAACCCCTGAGTCAGAACAATGGTAATGAGATCAAGGTTTGTAATGGTGTTTCAGAGACTGTTCAGATGTCCTAACAGGGAAGTCAGCTACTTCACCAGCCTTGCTACAACGGTCATCCTTCTTTATATAGGACATTCTTCTAATTACGAATGACAGATTTGAACTGGTAAAGAAAAAAGAAACAGTGATTTAACCTAACAGGTCATGACATTACTCCTTACAAATAATGAGAGGGCAAATGCTCCACCAAATTGTTCTCACATCCATTAGTCCAAGTTTTGGCTTTCTTTGGACCAATCACCTTCTCTCTTTCCATCGCACTGAATGACTCCTAATTTCATGCAGTCCTCTCCCAAAGAATGCCACTGGTCATAGCAAGTACAGGTGGGTCAGTGCAAATCCAACCACACTGCCAGGGAAGCTATTCAAATTGTATGCCCTATGGACTGCCAGTCAGATAATGCATTCTTTTATTTAAACAAATAATCACTGGAAAGACAGTTACAACAAGGCATCATGTAATTCTTTTAAGTCAGCATAGCATTAAAAATATCTGTTCACTAAGTTTAGCAGAAGATTTCTGGCATATTTTGCCACCAGCAATCTGCAAAAAACTTATGGTTAGCTTGTGAATGAGGATTTCCCTGTGAATTGAAATCACAGTTGGCCAATTTAGGGATTTCCATCCCTCTGGCAGCACTTTAGTCCAATCTAAATTTGATTGTTTCCCTGAATGGAGTAATTTAATTTTCTCCAAGTGTCTACTGACTTTATAATGCCAAGTCCAGAAATGGAAAACTGGGTCAGTTGACCAGGTAATTCAGGCCAAAAAAATAAAATATTGTTTAGAAACTTCATATACCACATGAGTCATTTTAATTTCCTGAATTACCCATTGTCTCAGTAGTCTAATTTTCTGGTCTGTATCTGGGCCATGTAACACAAAAATCTTTAAGGTGAAAGAAAATACTATCCTTACTTCATACCTCTGGTAACATCCCTGTACTTTTTTTACTTGGTTGAAAGGAAACACTAATAATTACTGGAGATTACTTCAGCTGCTACAATTCTGAATGAGCTATCATGTGGTCACAGGCACATGGTGATTCACAGGCAAACAAGACAAGCAGAAAAGAGAAAGCTGCACTTAGTGGAATACACATTTTATGTAAGTAGATATAACTTGAATGTGTAAAGATGTGTTCTATAAAGTGGTAACTATTATTATCCTCGTGTTTATATTTCTTAATGTCAAAAATCTTGAAAACATCCATTCTGGAAAGCTATGGCTTCAACAGTCCCACAAGAGAAGGATCACATTGGTGATTTAAGTAACAATGACTAAGATTGAATGAAAACACTCTCATTCTTTCTAGAGAGAATTTTCTCTCTCTCTCTCTCTCTTCCGCCTCTCTCTCTCTCCCTCTCCATCTCTATTTCTACCAAAAGGACAAATAATAAGATGCTCAATTTAAGGAAAATATGGCCTTAAGCACTGCAGTTTTGTTCTTGCTTTTTAATTCAGAGATTTCCGACCACTGTAATTCTTCAACTCAGGTTCCACAGTTTAGGACAGCTGGCTGCAAATCCAGACTACCTGATAAATCATCTAGTTGAACAAACGATCATTTATCCCCAGGCTGGGAAAAAGTCAAAGGCCCTTCGGGCGTATATAGCTATTTGAGGATCTGAGAAGAATGAACCTATTTCTTTCAATATGAGAAGCACTAGATAAGCTACATAAATATAAAGTACAAGGGGACCCACTTCATTCTTTGAAACTTTTCCTCTGTCACAAATTGCCAAAAGGTACTTCCTGAAAGTCACAATGAATCCTGCTAGTTAGAAGCCATTAGAAGCCAAACTCCCAGGAGTCTCTTCCTGTTACCTATACACAGAGATATATACAAAAATGAATTATTATCCCTTTCTTAAAGAAATATTCCTTTAAGACTGATTGTTAGAGGGATTATAAAGAAAAGGCTTGACCACCAGTGGTCAATGGAGAGGTTTTCAAATCCCTTCCAAATTCTGTGAGATCACCTACATTGGGCAGCAAACAAGGAAGATCAAAAGGGTCGCGTCGGAGTCCTCCTCACACCCAGTTTAAGGAGAAAAATTCTGGTTTTATTGATCTTATTTGTTTTTCCTTTATTAGAATATTTACCTTGAAGTAAAAAGAAATTTGAAAATCAGTGTATTATGAGAAAGAAAAAAGAGCATCCAAAGCAAAATCTAAAAAGAAATTTTATAAACTTATTTAACCAATCAGTCAGTCATTAAACAAGTATAATATTTTTGAGGACCTACTTGTGCCAGCCCCTGTTCTGGGGTCCTTGAGATATATAAGGCAGGGCAGAGATCTCTGCCCTTTTATATCCTGGTGGAAGAAAGACAATAAACAGTAAACAAAATAAATGAAAACATTTTAAAGCGTGTTAAAAGATAATAATTGTTATGGAAGAGAAACTAGATTGGGGTAAGAGAGTTCAGGAAAGGGTCAAATCATAGTATTAAATAGGATGGTCAACATAAGTCTCTTGAGACTCAGGTGTCATTTGAGCAAAATCTTGAAGGATGTGAGGGCATAGCCAATTATTTAAGTATCTTAAGGTAATTATGTTTCTTTTTCCCACAAAGATACCTATCGAAGAAGAGAAGACCCTAATTAGCTTTTCTTTGAAAATTTGGTCTTCAGGTGACTAAGTGGTTAGTATAAACTTAACTCATATATCACTCTATTACTCACTAATGAGGCAAAACATTAATTCATAAAAATGTTTCCTCTAGATGGTACTTCCAGTCCACAAGAAAATATTTAACTCCCTGCCCCCTTCAGCCCATTAATTTGCATCTAAAGAGCAGCATTTTGCCACTGAACTCCTATGCTTGTTCAAAGGGGAGGCAAGTCCATTTCAGGTTCATCACTGTATGCAAGAGAAATGTGAAAATGTAAAGAGTTACAGAAATATCTAAATACATTTGACTGAGTAGACTCAACCTTTCATGCTTTATTGTATTTACAATATTCTTTGTAGTATGGGCCATCAGAATACTGATGTCCAGTTAGTTATAACTTAAAACAATCACAGAATTATAAATTATAGGGTATTCATAGGATGGGCAGAAGATATTAAGACATTAATACTTTTTTAAAACCCTGGGCAGATTACAGACCATTAGTTTTCAAATTTATTTAATCTAAACGTTCACTGTGTGTCTTATTTTATCATCACCACTGACAAAAACCATCTTTTACTTTTGTGATTTGTCATGTAACAATATACTTGAGAATGGAGTGTTTTTACTGGCTAATAATACAGACCCTATTATCTAGATATGTGAGGCTAAATTATTTGCCCAAGGTCAGTAAAGAGCAAATACAGGATTTGAACCCAGGTCTTATGACTTCATGACGCTCACCTACCAACCTATACTGTTCCCCTGTTATAAGGTAGAGTTTTACCGCTAAAATGAAACCTTCAAAATGAGAAACAACAGCATCTTATATAATACTCTATGATCAGTTTCCTTCACATTACCTCTAACTTTATTTTTAAGAATACGAAGATAAAACCCTGTTTCATGATTATTAGTGTGTAAGTGGAGCAAGTCTTTAAGGTCTCCTTAGGAATGGTTGGTTACTCTATATCAGTTATTTTAGTTCAAAATCTCCACAGTGTTTTGCCTATCATAATAAGCAATATCTCCTCTTATATCTTATAAATAAAAGAGTGTCAGCAATTTTTTAAAGATTATGTGTAAAGTTCTTCCCTGCTCCAAAATTCTATGATTCTAGTTAAAGATTCAAATCTCGTTAGTATACAAGCTAAGCATTCTGCGTAATTATAGTGTTCTTTAAAACCACTGGCCAACACAATTTAAGAAATACCTTCTTACCAGCCTAAATGTTTTGATTTTTTTTAATCCAGATTAACAAAACTACATTTCAAAATGGATAAGTAAGATAAAATCATGATTTTGGAAAAGGAATTCTCATTTTAATATCCAATATGATATAACATAAATGTTTTTCTATTTATGATCTATTTTAGTAAAGCATCTAAATTTATATTTTTACTACATCATTCTTTAAACTGTTAGACTGTGAAGAGTCCTTTCTGTGCTCTTCTCTGAGGATTAATTAATCCACTACAAGCCTAACAAAATCCTTATTTAGTTTTCCAGTTACTCAATGTCATAATTGTTTACAGAATGTAAATGGGAAACTTCTCATCACAGAGCCAATAGTGCAGAGATAAAAAGAAGCTGGGACTTTTCTTAGTAATAAATATAATGACAAAATTGATTAAGTTGCAGCAAGAGATAATACAGAAATATTTACTCTTCGGGTAGCTTTTCTTGATTGTACTCAGAAATGACAGACACGTAGGCTAAAGAAGAACTGCAAAATATATACCGAATTCTAAATAGTCGCATAGCCTTCTGAGTATATCGTACTGATGAAGTAGACATTTAATATCTCATTTCATGAAGTGAAATTCTGGTCTTTCCATGTTCGGTAGCTGTGAATGAGGGGCTTCCAGGACTGCAACAGTAGAAATCGTAACAGATAAACCAAAATAAATTATGTCTTGGTTGCAAATACATCACACATAGGCATTCCAATACAGTAAGATTCTGTCAACATTCACGAATGCTTCTGAACAATGCCGAATAGTTAATATTTTCAAGCTAAATGAGGAGATATGATTTAAGAAGCCATACAAAAGAAGAGAAATGTGATTATTTTCAAAATTAAACTAGTTCTACAACAGAAACCACAGCAAAATGTATTTCAGAGTTATAAAACAAATACACATCATGACATTGGTGACTGCAAACTGTGCACTTCACAGACAAATCAGCTACACAGCAACATGAGAGATGAAAGATGGTAACAAAAATCATGGAAACAGAAGAAAATGTATAAGAATACTAAATGTGTTATTCTTCTCTAAGTTTTAATAATATCAAATCTACTTCAAGAGTAAATAGAATACTAATTGTGGTTTGACATTACAGATAAATTTTTAAAATACATAATCTTTGATAGTACTTATCAATTAGTTGAGTGGAATCAATTATACCTAGGTATTAACACAATTGCTTACGAGAAAAATCTGTATTTTCTTTGTAATTATTCTAAGATCTTCATTTTCACTAATACAATAAAGTTTAGGCACTTTTAAAATGTGTAATTACATGCTTGACAGTTGTAATAACTTGGCCTTCTAGTAACATGAGAAACCTGGATAATCAAACAATAAACATTTGAAAGAGTCAAATGGACAATTATTTTGCAAATATGTTGTACGATTCATAAATGCAAGGAACAGCAAGTATGCTCATATCACAAGATAAGACAAATTTTGGCTTTATTGAAAGCTTACAATCCTAACCCAATTTAAACACAGTTCTTACGATACATCACAGTTGATACAGTTTAAAAAAAAAAACAAACTCATGAAACCACATTAGTTAGCTTATCATCTTATATGAATTTCAGGAAAACTCCTGCACTTGTTATCAAGTTAGAAAATAAAATTTGATTATTTGCCACTGTGACAGTGAATCACATTAAAATTTTTGAAAACCCTCCAACACAAAAATACACTGACTTTATTTCATTACAGGACCATTGCTGTGCATAGGCTAAGACATATTAAAGTGCTACTGGAATGATGTCTTACTAGAAAGAAATACTGCAGCTTTGGACAAGGATATGAATGGTAGGAAACAAAAGAAGTTCAGAGATAGAGACAGAGAGGATTCAATATAATCTGTTGCTACAATTTTTTTAGATATTTGAATAAGTTTCCTTTTCCACCCTCTACTATGTCCACTACAAACCCTCCATGTCCTCCTCTACATCTACCTTTTCCAATATGCTCCCAACACACACATACTTAAGTCATGAGAATTGCAAATTCAAGATACAGTAAGAAAAATATTCTGGAAATACAATGGTCGAAAAAAGAAAGTCACATGGAGCTTACATTCTACTAGGAAAAAGTTGACATTAAACATATAAATCACTCACATAAATATATACAATTATAATGATTAATATGATGGAAAATACAGGCTTTCAATCAACATTTAACTGACAATTATTAACCTGTGCTCCCAAGCTATTAACCAGCCACGATGGCTGGATTTGCAGTTATTTGATGTAACTTTCTTTGACGTTTTCTTATTTGAATGGTCATTAATTTCTTTCAAACATTAGAGTAAAATATAAGTAAATAATTGTTGGAATGAAGTGACCAGTTAAACATACATAGAAAAAAAACAAAAAACTAAATTCCCCAGGCAAATAGATAAATCTAAATTCTAAATAGAGTGCAGAATAAAGTTAGTATTATCAATAGTCCTAACAACACCCATGACAAATTTCAAACCTAAAAAGAAAGTAAACACAATGTCACAAAGACCACTTGAATCTACCTAGCCACAACCAACAGAAGTAAGGTTGGCCCTGAATACTCTCTCTCTTCAGCTATTCCAAAGAAAGCAAAGTTTATTCCTACCTGTGACCAATTAAAGGTGACATATCCTTGTTTAGAAAACATGAAAACAAATCCAAATAATCAACTCTAAAATTTGAAACAGAATTACCAAATGAAAATATGAGGCCTAATGGTCTACAGAGTGAGAAAGTTTCCGTTTCATTCATTATGATTCTGCCAGCACATAGCAATGAGCCTTAACATGTCTCCAGCAGACTTATCTGTTTTTGTCATGTTTTGTGGTAAGGAATTCTGCAGGTTTCAAACCCTGAACAGTTAATTATGGAGTATGGAAGGATCCACACCAACTCTGTAAGGATACATCATAAAGTGATACCAGTGCTTACCTCTAGAGAGAAGCCTGGGGAGGAGGATGAAGAAGGTTATCAGAATAAATGTTCTTTTTTTGTAAATGTACTTTTAAAATGAAATACATTTGTCTATCATTGGACATTTAAAAATTCAGAAAATACTTAAGAATCCATACAGGATAAATCAAAATGATAGCAATAATGTTCTTGAACCTAGTTTTGCTTCTGGATTCAACAAAGGAAGACTTTAATCCACAGATGATCATTGCAGAGCACCTGAATTCACTAAAGAGAAAAGTGGTGTCAAGAAAAATGCTCCAGGATTATAATTTGATGGGAAGACTTGAGAAGCATGAATTTACAATGCATATCAGTTATTTTAGAGTAGGTAGGTTTAACACATATTTTATGCACAACTAGGATTTAACCTGATACAAGAATCCACACTGTCAAGTTTCTATACATTTTTGACTCCTCCAACAGGTGGCACAAGACAAGGATATCTTCCTAAGGGAGATCCTGATTCGTGTTATCTTTATCTTTTCTGAATGCCTATCACTGATCATACTTTTTAACCACTCTCCTAGCACTTCCATTTCCGTCACTTAAACTAACTTACTCACATGTTTTCATTCCCTATTTTATTGACACTCATTGAATATGGATGCCACATCATAGCCAAGATTGTATTTTTTGCTCTAGAATGCAGATTTGTTGAACTAATTTGCAATTAATGAAGACTTATAAATCATGTTTCTCATTTCTATACACATAATTAACCAGCATGTAAAGGTGATCACTTTGATTTGCAAAATGCCCAAGTCCATCTTAAAGTCTTCTTTCCCCATTTAACACCAAGAAGCATCCTGGTCCTATTAACAGAAGAATATAAAGGAAATACCAAATTCTTGTCCTGTGTAGTTTTGTGCTGACTGAGGAATAAAATTTGGTGAAAACTGGTAAATATATGTTTGACACACATGCCAACAGAAAACATTTAAGACTGACATAGTAAAACTGAGTAAAGTTAAGTGACACTTAACATTAATTACACTGAAATGAATATCAGCTAAGTTTAAACATTAATTATTCCATATGTAGAGTTAAATGGTTATATAATTAGCATATTATTTTATGAGTTACTTTTTTCACAATATAATGGGTATATATGTGTGCGTATATTTAGAAAGTTTGTGTATACACATGCATTCATACAAATACAAATATGCACATATACAAACACATAGACATTTTACTTCACTCAGCCAGTAAAATAAAATATAAATAGATTCCCTCTATGCCATCCTGAGTCCTACACTACGGAACATGGTGGAAAATGCCCACTTAAGAAAGGAAAGTAATGGTAATTTGGCCTCAAAAACAAAAAAAGTCTAGAAAGTATCCCAAATGGTACACAAAATCTCTAAAAGAATTGATACATACTGTCATTGCATAGTTGCTAAAGGCTTAAAATACGATTAAATTACATTATTGGAAATGGTTGACCAAAACACAAACTGCAATAGCATATGTTCTCTTTTTATTGGCTCAAAGTATCCAAACATTTGTTTCTAAAGCTCTATGTTACACATTTAAAACTTTGATATCATTTCTTATTTATTGCTCTGCTCATGTTCAGTGCTTTTTCAAACAGAAAAGTTTCCCTGCTAGATGACACTAATGTAAAGGTGCAGAACTGTGAGCTTTGGTCTCAATTCACCAGATTAAGATTCAGAGCAAAAGAAAGATTCAGAGAATTCAAGGAAACACATGCCTGTCTTTAAAATAACAACAACAACAAAAACCAAACAAAATAAAACAAAACTAGAGACCAAGGGCACATTCACCAATACATAGTTAAAAATGGTTACTTTAAAGGCTATGACACATATTTACCACAGTTGCATATCATCTACTTTCTTTTAAGGAAAACACTAAACACAACGTGGATGGTTCTAAATGGCAAACTAAGCATGCTTTTAAATTTGGCACCAATACTGTCAAAGAGTACACATGCCTGACTTACCAAGTGATGCAGAAATGTGAACCTGAGTTGATAATGTTCTTAAAACAAAGTTAGTATGCACAAAAGAGAGAGCAGGCTCGTCTTCTCCTTTGTCTCTTTCAGGACACTGCCTTTGCAGGTTACCGTGGAGTCAACGTGTATATATGACATCTAGCAGACCACAAGCTGATGAGCCCAGAGCAGCAGCATTTCAATGCTGCACATGCTTAGACTTACATCCCTAGGCAGAATGGCTGGGGCAGGTGCGCTCCAGAGTTAAATGTTTGAGGATGATACATTTCTGGTGGCTACACTCATCATTTAACTACCATCAAATGATACTGCAAAAACTGACACTGAAACCTGTCACTAATTTCTAAATATGCTAATTATACTAGCAGCTGACACGAAAAATAAGTCACTCTAAAGAGCAAGAAAAAAAACAAAGGGAAACATTTTGATGGATTTTTCTTACCTTAAATTCATAAAATATTCATTACCACACATACCTACCTCCCAGTGCCCATTATTAATGCCAAAAGGTCTAAATACATTTGAAAAATGTATTTTGCAAATGTTATTCACACTGATATTCATATAGATGATATTAAGAAGAAATAAAATAATGTTATTCATATAGACGCACTGTTATTCATATAGATGATATTAAGAAGAAATAAAATAATGTAATACCTTTACTTTTACCTATGGATTTGATGAAATGGTTCCATGAAGAAAGGATTTCCATACAAAAAGAATAAAGAGGAGAGAAACAACAATAAGAATTATGAATATATGTATATGCACTACTCTTTGAAAATTAAATATACAAGAAGGTATAAATAGGATTTGAACACAAATGGAGATACAATCAGTACATGTTGAGAAATCTGCCTTTTTTAAGGCAATACATGCAAAGAAATTAGAAAGCCCATGCTCACTTTAAAAGACTACACAAAAGGAGATACACAATGCTTATAGGTAGAAAAAGTATTGATTTTGTAGAACACTATACTCAGCATTCGAGAAGCCAGAAGCCAAAGATGTCTGCATGTTCCCAAACTGACATGCATGGGTGAAAAATGGACTCTTTCTGGTGTAGTACATAAAACCAAATATCTTTTTTCATATGTTAATTTATGATGGTTCTCGGTTTTTCTTTACTATAACTACCCTTAACTGCATATGCTGATAAATGTATGAAAACTTTCAATTACAAGTTCTTATGTCTTATTTAGTTGCAGATATTATAGTGCAAAGAATAAAGGAAAATAAAATCAAAGGTGCAAACCAATATCAAAGCAACAAAGGGGAGAAAAACACATGAAAAAATGTGAACAAAAATTATGTATTTAATTTGCAGCCAGATAATTTGCAAGCATTTGCCCATCCTTTGCAGTGATGGTTTGAAAGCAGCTACAGAACAAGAAAACACTGAAAGCAGAGTGGAAAAGGAACAGAGCCCATACCTTGGTCGCCCATCATCAGGTGCGCCAGACCTTGAAGGGAAACAAGAGCACAGTCAGCAATAAACAAGGGAGCATGGGAAGGCAGGGTTGTCACAGTGACAAAAATGTTCAGTGACAGACATCTTGTTTCCTATGAGACATGTCTGTATCACAGAGGCAAATCAAAAAGCATTCTTTCAACTCCTGGTTGGAATGCTTTGGGGCAAAGAGTTATAGAACTGCAATTTAAACAATTGCATATGCTGCACCGTGTATTTCTTCTATGTATCAGTTGGAACATTCAAGAGCATAAGAGCATGACTTAAAATCCAACCAATCCCTTAAATATTGCACTTGCCCTTCGTGCCCTTTGATGAGACTGTTTTGAACACTGCCCCCACAGGGACTGCCATTCTTTGGTGATGAAATTATATTTTAAAAAACCCAAAAGAATACCTGAAACATGGGCTGGGTCTGATCTTTTTCCCCTCATCAAAAAATGAGAAGTTTCATAATTAAATGAAAAAAAAAAAAACCACATCCTTAGCACACTGAAATGATAATGCAGAAATGTCTCCTTGTCTGACACATGTAGCAATCGAATAAGCTTGTTCAAATACAAAAAAGATCATCAGACATGCAGGTGTAAAGTTTGAATTTACTATAGAATAATGTTTTTAAGAAACAATGGATCACCTTTAAATAGGGTTAAGTAATTTCCCATGGAGAAAAAAATTATTCAGCATTTTACTTAAGCATTACTTAAATACTAAACTATGAGTTATCATGAGTATATTTAAGATATAATTTCATCAACGAAGTTTTCTGAAACAATATTGAATTCCCTTTATTTAAATTATTTTTTAACTCTTGCTTGACAATTTCAGATTAAGATCACCCCTTTTCTAAAGAATACTAGCAATGTTCTTTTAAAAAAAATTTCACTGTCCAAGAAGATACGACTTACTTTTTAGCATTAATTCCTAGTTCTTTATTCTAAATTCAGAAATTAAGTTACTTTTCAATCCCTGTATATTTCAAGAATATGGGATAATGTCAAAGAAATATACCATACATACAAATTTAATAAAATGTGTATTTCATTTCCCACTGTTAGTTCAAATATATTTGAGACTTTGAGCTACATAACATTGTGTATTACTTGCATCAGTATTGAAATAATCTGTATCATTTCCTTAAAAGGAGTATTTAAACATTCCTGTGGGGCAGATACAATTAAAATCATCATATAATCACAATATAAACATTATTTAACATAGTATTTTAAAGTTTCTGAAATCTAGCTTCTTTTGTATTTTCTAAGTGATTTTAACCCCCCCCCCCAAAAAAAATCATACAATCAGTTTAAAAGGTTTATGACCTGTTGGTGACTCATGATATCTTCTATGCTTAAGAATAGTGGCTTATCTGTCCAGGTTATATAATTTTTCATTTAATTTCACTTTAAATATTACTATACATATTTCCTAATAAAAGTTTATAACTTTTTTGTAAACTATTGATAAATCAGGGAAATATCTCTGTACAAGATATAATTTTTAGATTCCTCAATGGTTTTTAATACCACCTTAGTGAGAATGGAAATTTTTAAATCTCAAAAGCATTAACATTGTTCATGCTATACTTTCTACCTCTAAAGGAGCTAAACTATATTGCCAAAGTGGAGTTATAAATAGGGATGTTAAAAATTATGACTGAATAAACTTTATTACAATAGTTTATGAGCCTATACTCTGAAAATCTTGTCAAAATTTTTCATGGGATGAGTGTGTGTAAGGACAGGGGTATTCATGCTTATTAAAGTGATTTTAAAGCTCCTTGGAATGCAACTGGATTTAAAGAGAAAAGAGCAGAAACATGGAACATTTTACAGGATGGTTAAGGAAATGCAAAAGCAGTCAAAAAGATACTTAAAAAAACCCTTTTGATCTCAAATAACATGCACGATTATAAATGAGACTGATTTTGAAAGATGTCAGTCAGATCTGCAGCGTAATATCTTTTCCAAGTACACACTCACATGCTATTTAAATTATAGTATAGAAAAAAAAAGCCATATACAGATGCAACACTTGGAAAAATAGTCACTGATGATTTCTTTTAAAGTTTTAATCTATTTTACTTAAATAATGAAACAGAAATGTTTAGCAACTAAGCAATTGAAAGAATCCATGAAAGAATCACAAATAATATGCCGAAACCTGTTACTGATCAACTTTGTATTATCATGTATTACTCTTTGAGACATCAAATCTTAGTAACTTTAATGGTTATTTATCTGTAACATTAGATGGGGACTCTTTTTCTAGGGAATCCATCACTGGGCAGAAATGAACATTATAAATGGCTATATTTCAAAACATTGTAACAAAATAAAATATGCTAAACACTTTCTTCTGATATAGATACTAGTAAGTTGTTTATGCAACAACTGTTAATGCTGTGATTATGTAAGTTGATAGGACATAAACTTCCCTTTCACAATTCTTTGCTCTTCGTAGTTCTTTTTGTATTTTTATCCTTTACATATTTCTTTGGCAGCACATGGACTAAGTTCTTTAAAGGTAAGAATGTTAAAATATGAAACTAACACAACATGGAAAATCAACTACATTTTGATAAAAATCTTAAAAATTTTTTAAAAGAATGTTGAAATATGTTTTAGTTTGTTGGATTCTACAGGAAAAATGTGTAACTTGCTCAAAATTCCTTGATAGATATAACTTTAGAAAACCTTAAACAAATACCATAATTTTATTTAACAGACACAGAATATTACAAATATACTTACCAGTAATCACGCTGGAGTGCTGTATGCTTTCATTTCCACTGGCCAATGGCTTATTTTTAATCTAAACTTATACGTCTTAATTATAGTCAGTACTTTATTTTGTGTTTTTTTTATAAATCAAATCATTTGAAACTAGACCAATGGGCTAGAGATGATGTAATGCTCAACATTTCCCAAAGAAATCATTTTGACCAAGAAAAAAAAAATGGAGAAAGAATCATGCACTGTGTTCAGAAACTGCAAAGAAATACTTTCTCATTTAAAATAAAAGAAGCAGGATTGTGTCATTTTTCCATGCAGAACACTGAAATAAGTATTCTAAGGTTCATATGGGATGCTGAAGTCCACCAAACGCTGGAGTTAAGGTTGAAGGAGTTTCATATACTTGGGGCTGATGGAGTTGAGAGTGTGTGTGTTCTATATGAAAAATGATACACAATCCAGAAATCAGCAAATACTCAGAAAGAAGTTCAACTTACCTTCTATATTCGAGATGTACTCTATTAATACTAAGAAATAAAAGGCAAATGAGCGTTGGAAAATAAAGTACAAAGCACCCACCTTCCACATTGTTGTCTTCTGAAAGCACATGACAAGGAGGGAGAGAAAAGGAAAAACATTCATTAAGCAGCATGCAGACTGGACCTTGCCTTTGCATGTCTTTTTCATGCAAGGCACCAAACACATCATGCAAGTGCTCCATCGCTCCCATTCAAAGGGGAAAACACAATCACGGGAAAGCAGGTTCCCTCCCATTGGCAGCATTTAAAGAATATGAGACGAAATTACAGTAATACTGCTGTGTACTGAGCAAGGAGTGTTCAAAAGTCTTTCACTGCCCTGTGTAAAGCAAACATAACTCTTACATGTTGCTGGCATGGTTGCCCTAGGCAATTATTTTTACAGCTTTTCTTAAAATAACAATTCTAAAAGATTCTATTTCTAAATTCTGACTTGGACTTACTTGGACAAAAGAAAGTTCATTGCAAATAGCCATGACATTTCACTTAAAGGTATGCCTGTTCTACCAACTATGTAATCGACTTACTATAATGGCCTTTAAATATTTCTAATACTTCAATTTCTTTCCTTAAAAAAAACACAACATAAATGTATGCACCTAAAATCTATCATTTATTTAGCTTGTTTATAGTGTGTTCATATTTTATCACAGATGACGATGGTTTATTATAATTTTTAAATGCTAACTTTCAAAAATGTTAAGTAGAAAGAGTAATGAGTACAAGAGCAGTCCATTTGGCAGCAGTCCTTTAGGCAGAGTATATCATGATTTATTCACTTTGTGCTTCTGTTTAGGGTGAGTATATGTATGTAGTTAAGATAATGATAATATTGGGTGAACTTTCCCTTATATTTCCGTATATCTGCACAATATTTACATATTTTTATATATTTATTTAAGTATATTTCCATATATATATATACAAACACACACATATATACAATCAGATTTTGTATGTCTTTCCTACACATAATCAATGTAAGGGTATGGCTTTCCTACACATAATCAATGTAAGGGTATGGAATTTAAAATATTATTAGTATATATTAGGCAATTCAAGTACTATTTGAGACACCGGGCTTGGCATCAGGTAAGAAATGGAAGGAAAAACTGTTTTACGGCACTAGGGAGAGAGCAAGGTTTCAATACTTATCAAAATGTTTTCAACAGTAAAGTATATCCATGTTGACATTTCTTGTCTCATTCTTGTATTTCAATTAATTAGCTGTATTTTCTTTAGCTGTATTTTTTAAACTGCCCATTTGATGAAAAGTGTTTATAAAAAACAAAACAACAGCAAATGCAGTAACTTGAAAGAAAAACAACTGTAAATGCACCATTTCATAAGGTTCAACAAATAGCTTTTTTAATGGTTAAAGTTACTAATGAATTAAAAAATCATCAATTTTGTTTAAAATATATTAGATGGAAACTGAGATATCAACACAGGTACACCTACTGATATGGTCTTACATAATAGAAAATTGTTAGTGGATAAATGTGGACAACAACATTTATACAAAATACTTGGTTTGCCAGAGCTCATTTTAAAAGAAATAAAAAATGATTGAAATATTTGGTATCTGATATTCATCTCCTGTTTGATTTAGGCTTCCAATCTACCAAATAAGGAATTAGAATTTGTTACTTTTCAATGGCAACTTGGACATGACATGGACACAAATAGTAAAGTTTCATTTTATTGTTTTATATTGGAAATCATACAAAGATATAGATTTTAATGTTATATACTTTGGTTTTTACAATGACATCCTTTGAAATTCTATTTCCCACCTAAGATGCTCATTTTTCAATAAGTTTATTAAATATGTAAAACAACAAAATCAGGGAATTTAGAGGACAGTCCTTTGGCAAATATGGTCATGAGCAGTACAGTCCCAGAAAGGGGTTTTGGGAAAGTGCTGCATGAAAATCTAATAGGGAGGGAAAAGAAAATGAAAAACAAGTCAACAAAATAAAACAGGACAAGTCTTGACACAAATTTTATAAATGTGCTTAGTAGGATATTAGGAAAGGAAGGTGCACTAATAAAATCAAGGTCATTGACTTGGTTCCTTGAAAATGAGTTCTCTTTTCACTCTTAACTAAGGCACGGAGCCACAGGCAATACCGCTGATCCCGCCCAGTCATCCAGCATTTCTCTGAGTTATTCATACAGAGAACCAGCTTAACTAAAGGAGCTCCTTTTATGCAAATCCAAGTCATGCCCAAAGTGTAATCAAATCCTGACTTGACCATGTTCAGAAAAATAGTCTTCTCCGAAGACTTAGATTTTTTTAAAGAAGTACTAGAGTGAAAGAAAGGGTAATATATTAACTCTTATTTTAAAAATTTAAAAAAAAAGAAGAAAAAGAAGAAGAAAACTGGCTTAGAACAGACTTTCCTTGAGTTTCTATATATTTTCAGATTCAATCATAGTATAAAATACTTCTCTTTTTTTGTTTCATTCTATTCCACCCCTTTGGTAAGCATTTGTTAGCTTTAGTTGACTTAAAACCTGTTAACCTAGAGATGACCTCTATGTTATTTCAGAATTTGGAAGTAGCTATAAATGGCAGAAGCTCTAGCATTTACAATCATTCTCTATGTATTTTTCTTTTTTTCTTTCCTTTCTACTTGGTTTTTGGACTAAACAAAGAATATCAAGTTTAAAAAGAATAGTTTTTCTCATCACACCAACTTTTGCTTTCTCTTTGCGATCAAATACTATTTTGGTTTTGAGCAGCAACAGAGAGAGGTGCTGAAATTGGCATGCTCCAGTGTAAAGGTAAAGCAGTATATTTTGTCTTAGTGTAAGGTAGAAAGCAGTCCATCCAGCCTTACCTGCATACATTGTCAAGTTAGGGAAAAGCTCTTGGTTTGAAGAAAACCCTGGCTTCTTAATTCTGCTGACCTAATCCTGCTGTGTACATGAAGTGAGCCTCTTAGTAATCAACTTTATTATGATCACCATGCCACCTATAAAGATCACACTCTTTTTCTTTTGATTGTGAAAATAATAAATATAAAACCATGAAAAAGATAACTTAAACCTTATTTTTCTTTCAGATAAGACATACTTCCCTCACAGAGACAGAAATCAAACACTAGAATATCAGTCATGTTATTTGTGTGCTGACATTGAGGGAAGCTGCAGACTATTAAATTGTACGTTTTAAAATTACTTCAAAAGAGCATCTTCACAAATGTTTTTCCTTTGGCCCTCAGCTTATAAGAATGCAAGGACGGTAACTTTATTATGACAGTGTTCTTTGCACATAATCTTAATGACATACTACTTGGAAAAGAGAAATGAATAAGGAAAAAAATGTTCTTGTTTCAATGTAAAGAAAATCAGAAATTTAATCATGACAAGTGAATAAATTAAAGTTTGGACTAAAATGTCACAATTAACTCCTTTTTGTATAATCAGTGTTTAAGCTTAGCAATATGAAAGGCTTCATCTAAATGCACATGCAGTAGTCAACTTACACACTACATTCTACATTAAAAACTGGCCAGAAGAAGTCTCCTGCCCTCACTTGGGCTTTCTTTCTCCGTTTCAGCTTTCTTCCTTCTCTGCTAGTTGCCTGTGACTGGCTCCCTTCATTTTCTTTCACTCTCTCGCTCCTCCATCAAAACTGCCACTATCTCAGGCGGCTTCCCACACAGATCTATGCCCTCCACAGTGGGCTACATAGAAAAACTGGTGGCGGGTGCTAGCCAGCAGAAGGAGGAATTCAGAATACAATTTTATTTCCTTTCTTAACATACCTCGAGCTTGCTAGTGTCTATCCTCGTCTTTCTAGCCCCTCACATTGCTTTTGAAGATTTCACCCCTTATTTGGAGGACCAAATGCCAGTATAGCAGGGTCTGGTTCCCATGGTGGCACAGGATGGAGTTTTGTTTTATTTTTCTTTTGGTGTTAACAGTGAAAGCCTTTAGAAAACCTCAATAATCTGGGAATGCTTCAAGGACTGGGAAATGGAGAAAATCATTGGTTCTTTGGATCTGGGCAGCAGTCCGCTGGAGGAAGACAAAAGCCAGCCAGAACCAACAGGAGGTGCAAACAGAAAATGAAGCAGAAAGGTCCATTATGGAGGCTTAAGGAAGGAAAGAAACAGCCTGGGCAGGAATCCGGCTAGTTGCAAAAATGCTTTTTAACAGGTGGGCTAGGCAACTTATTTCAAATTCACGTAAATGACACTCCCACTCAGCCTGCTGGAATCTGGATCCTAGGGCATGAGGGAAGCCAACTAGAGATGCTAATTTTTTCTCTCTTTTCACTGTTCAGGAGTGATAAGGGTATCTCTAACCAACTTGAAGCAGCAGAGATGTTCCTGGCATCACACTTAGAACTATAAAACCATTCTCCCTTGGAACATTATGGGCAATGTCTGACTATACTTTTGGTACAATACAATGTGTCAAGTATATCATGGAATTAATGAGTCCTTTGTGAAGTGGTCTGAGTTTACTTTGCCTTACAGTGTTGTTTCCATGGGAAATGTGATATGTGTTTCAACCTATTTATTCAAATAACTTTTGAGATTATACTTTCATAAGCTGGAGACTCCCTCTGTTTCTGCTTCACAAAGTACCTACCAATTTTGTTACAAAGAACTTGTGGTATTCGATTCAAAATGTTCCATCTTGTTAATGGAGGAAGAAAGTAAGAAAGGGAAAGAAGGAAGATAGAAGGAAGTCTAATTATATGGCAGATTCTTCTGGTGTTTTAAGCTGTTCAATTGTCCTAATAGAATTTAACAGTTATTAGTCAACATATTAAAGTATATATTAAATAGCACGCATAAACTATATTGCATACAATTTCACATTTTCTTTTCATGAGGGACTATTACAAGGATTTTATTTTGCTTTTATAGCCTCAATTCTTCCCTACATCTAAACCTTGAGAGTTAACATTTATATATTCATATCAATAGCTGGACTTAGGGAAAGACCACTGCATTTAACAGTGACCATAAACAGAGCATAGTCTACACCGTGTGTGCTCATTTTTATTGTTTTATTGCTTACTGAGAAGTGGACGTTTCCTAGTACGGAACTGACAGATAACAGTGAACAGGGTGTTACCATGTACTTTCCCACCCAAGCTCAATCATTGCTACACAAACTCTCCAAAGAAAGCTGGTTTTGGTGAGTAGTGCTTCCTTATTAAGAGTCCAAAGTCACCACATTTTAGGAGGAAAGCTCTTGGTTTGGAGTTGAGAAAATAAATTTAAATACACCCCTACCTACCTACCCAACATATCACCCCTTCTAGTGGGTGTGCCAGTACTCAGATGGGACTTTTCTTACAAGCAAATAAACAGGAAACATCCTCTGGCTTGTGTGGTACCAGCAGAGAATACTCCACAATGTGTCCTAGGTTCTCCAACATTAAATAGACAGTAGGTGAATTCTGCTGAAGGACACCAATGGCCCTTCATTTGAGAGAACTGTCTAACATATGCTTGATGTGTACAGTTTTTTCACAAATCATTTTATTACAGAGATGTTTCAAATAAACTTTCAAATCCTTCTGATTTTACTCATTTATACTTAGCTTCTCAGACAAATCTATTTAATTTCTCTGAGAAATAAAAACAAACATATTTTGTCATTAAATTAAGGGGATATTGCACAAAAATATGACTAAACCATACTGTAAGAAAAAGTCCTAAATTTAGAGTTTAACAAATTAGATTTGTACAAATTGAACAGAAAATAGTTCGTATGATATAAAACTGACCTGTCATTTATAAATACATTATTATATTTAAGGAAAAATAAAATTTTATTTCAAAATAAATAATTCATGTTATCTTTAATCCATTAGGACCTTTGCACATTTAACAAATAGTCTGGAAGAAAAATGAAATAAATATTAAAAGGCTATTTCAGTTCTTCAAGACTTTTTCATTTTCTTTAGTGTTTAAAACTCAAGATATTTGCATATTTTATAATTTATGGCTAATTTAATTTTAAAGTTTTATAGAAATCACTGAAAATAATTTTAAGGGGAATTAACTGGGTTTTTTTTTTCCCTAAATGAATCAGATAGTATGTTAAAATTTTCCAGGAATCTCTCAGAGTTGACTAAAATGCTACCTACAATGAACCAAATATCTAGTAATCTTTTCACATGTAGGACATTTGAATAGGAGGAAGACTGTTGAAAAGAACTCTTCTGCTTCTCCAAAGACTGAAGCACTTATTAGTCCAATAGTACCTGGGGTTGAAACATATAAAATTACTGTTTTCAGATCAAAATTGGTTAAATAGCAACAATTTAATATGGTTAGATCTAATATTTGTAAGTTGGTGGTTTCTCTACAAACTGTGCTATTCTCTGCTTACTAAATATAATGTAGGAATATCAGGTTAAGACAAAACATTAATGCATTCCTCAGAATCAATCAGTGGAGAGCAGAAAATAATCAGAGCAAATGCAATTTTTATTAAATGTTTTATAAAATGTTATGAAGATCTCAAGTAACTTCTTCTAAATGCTCAAGAGAAATAAGAATAAAAAATAATATACTAACTCTTGGGTAGGCCTTACCACTTTAAATGTACTTTCATAAACATTATCTTATATAATCTTTATATTATCTCACTATGGTTGGGTGACTTGCCCAAGACACCCAGATAAAAAATAGAAGATTTCAAGAGTATACAGAAAGTATGTTTTAAGGCTCCTTGTGCAAGTTTGTGTAGATTTCAAAAAAAAAATTGTTTTTCTTTTGAATTTTATTTATTTTTTATACAGCAGGTTCTTATTAGTTATCTATTTTATACATATTAGTGTATATATGTCAATTCCCAAAAAAATTGTTTTAAAAAGAAAATAAACATGAAGAATTTGGACAACATAGGGTAATGCTGAAGTGTCTAGTAAGGTGGTGCGATGTTCCTGGAACTATTATCAAAATATATTTATTATTGTCACATTTTTTAAAGTAATACGATAAAGAAGTATGAAGCCTGTACTCATTATTTCTTTGATGCTGTTACAAGAAGGCAGAAATATTTAGGGAAAATATTTCTTTCTTAATTGCATTTACGTGTTAACTCTATAAAGTCAAAAAATATAATACTATTTCCTTTATTGAAGAAAAAAAAAAGGTCCCAACACTCTTCTTCCCTGTACTATTAGAATGAATTATTTCCCATAAAAAATTTAAAAAACATGTTTATAAAACCTTTGCCCTATTATAATAGCAAAGAACAGGTGTGTTTACCCATGGGCATTCTAACCACTAGAAATAAAAGGGAGAATTATTCCATAATTTCTTGCTGCCTTTAAAATTTAAAGGAAAGTGTACTTTTCATTCACGGCACATAAAATTTTTCTTCCCTTTTATAATATCTGAAACAAAAGAACACTTTCATTCCAAGTCAAATATTTTGGAGGGTAAGGCAATATAATACAAATTTGCCGCATATAGTGTATCTGCCTTTTCGTTTTACTTATAAAATGGAAATCTGATAAAAATATTACTTTTATTCCTTTTACATACATGCTGTATAGTAAATCTCCTCGGAACTAAGCAGCAAGTTCTAATCTTTTAAAATTTGAATCAATAGACAAGAAGAAAGAAAAACTAAATACATTGTCCAGTCTCCTATTTTCCTTAAAAAAATACAGTTTTATGTTACAGGCTAAGAATAAAATAGTTTGTTCATAGGTACAACCAATTCTATATCACTGAAAATTTCATATATAGAGATGTTTGGGCTAATGTCTAGTACTTAAGTAGACCCATATGAATGCAAGTCCATGTTGAAGAGGGGACCATAAGCTTGAATAATCTATCCTTTATCTGTTGATTTACTGATCCATAAAATCGAATCACTACAAATACAAGCTTTTAAGGTAGCCTTATAATTCCCCATCTTATCTTGTCCTGAAATGGACATTTGCTGCTTAAGAAAGCACTCTGAAAGATAAAGAAAAAAAAAATTTGGACTCTTGTAGAGCATATGTAAATGTTAATTCCATCATTCAAAACAGTTCATTTTATTTTTTAAAATGGAATAATATGAATATGATATAACATTATTTCTTGACGCTTGTACAAACTGCTTTCTGATTGCTGGAACACAGACTTTTTTTTTTTTTTTTGACCCAAATGACTTCCAAGATAAAGACTTAATTTTCAAAATAATCTCATCAGGTTATAATTCATAATATATTGCTTCCAAATGTGTAGCAATACAATGCTATTATGACCACTTCAATTCATAAACTCCATCCTAAACATCAATACTTTTCTCAATATTCCCCATTAGGTCATTAATATTATTGTCACAGATTTTACCTGTAAGTCTATGACAATGTTTTTTACATAATAGTTTAATAACAACAGGGGTTTTCAAATTAGTAAAAAGCATCCTCCATCACACAGTCTCATACAGTGAATTCTCTTACATTATATGTCAAAGACTTCTCTTCCTATAAAATAGGCTTCCTATTGAGTACTATACTATAGGAAAATAAACCGAATGGGCAAATAAAAGGATCAACGTTTCTGTAACACTGAAATACGGCAGAGACAAGGAATATAAAAGGATAAAAGAAGCAGCTCAGACCTCTAGTTAATTCTATAAAAGTCCAAGATCCTATCAAGGGGCTATGACATGATAACAAATGCGCCACTGAGCAGGCAAATAAAAACTATGAGTAGGAAGAATGGAAAAATAACCCTGAACATGGAAGCATTAATTGTGACATAGTAAAAAAAAAAGGAGGTGGCAAAAACATCTAAGAGATGAAACAACAGGTTAAAGAGTTTCATATAAAGAATGAAAAAGGTGAAGAATAAAAATTGAGTGGATCTGCCGACTCCATTTTCAGTATTTAAAGAATATAGGCCTGATCATAAAATTAAACATCGTTCATTTTATTATAGAAAAGTACTCTTATTTATGATTGGTTAGTGACATTCAATCTCCATTTTTACATGGTAAAGAAAATGAGTCAATGTAAGAATGGAAACAGAAATATATTTATAGCCTCAACATCTGAATCACATTTAATCTAGATATCCCAATGAGCTGTTGTCTGGTAAATAAATAAAGTATTGAAAAGGATAGATGATTTCCAAAGGGTCCTGAGTTCGTCTGACATCTAAGTCCAGCCTCTGCCATTAGAATGGCTTGAAAGGGATAATCCAACATAACCAGATATTTATTTATCTTATTTCAAAGAAGAAAATATATTTTTCTAAACCAGAATAGCATCCTGACTCAGTACTTTTTATGGACTGAATGTTTGTGTACCCCCAAAATTCATGTTGAAACCCTACTTCTCAGTATGATGATATTAGGAGGTGGGGCCTTTGGGAGATAATTAGGATTATATAAGGTTATAGGAGTGAAGCCTTCATGAATGGAATTAGTGCCCTTGTAAAAGTCATGAGAGAGCTTGCTTCCCCCCTCTACTCTCCACCGTGTGAAAATTCACCAAAAAGTCAGCAGTCTTCAACCTGAAAGCAGACTCTCACCAGAACCTGATCATGCTGGCACCCTGATATCGGACTTCCAGCCTCCAGAACAGTAAGAAATAAAATTTCTGTTTTTTATAAGCCACCCAGTCTGTGGTACTTTGTGACAGCAGCCTGAACTATGACAGTACTATTTTAGAACTTGTATTACTATGGAAAACTCACCTGTACAAAAAAATAGTAAATATGACACCAAAAACTTAATAGATTTCTGATATTATTACAACTGAGAAAAATACTAGTTGTGCAATATGTATAATACATGGAATGGCTAATATCTACCAGCAAATGTAGTTCAGGGCAGTACCTAGTAGCTTAGGGAACGTGTACCTTATAGCTGTCAGAAGTAAATTATGTTCAAAATGGGCCATGCTGCAAGTAATGCTCACAAAACATAATGGAAAAAGACTAGAAAAGTCACTAATTTGAAATACTGATTTTTTTTTTATTAGCTAATATGCTTCTCTTAGAGTTGAATAGAAACTATGCTGGATGCAGTTTGAGAGAATATACTTGATAATTTTAAATGGGCCTATTAACATAGAATAATTAAATCAAACACCTTAAGGCATGTAAATATGTATGAAAACAGTCACAGAGAGGAAAAATGATTTGAACAAAGTGTCAGGGTGAACAAATAACACTGAATCTTTAAGAAACTAGAAATCCTTGGAGAATCTAGGCATTTCCTGACAATATGCAATACTTTAATGTTTCATCGCATTCTCCCTGAAGAAGGAATTGGAAAGGAGGATGAGCTTGGAGTTAGGATTCTTCTAGGTTCTGTCACTACAAATCAGTTTTAGGAATCTAGATACATTTTTTTAAACATTTCTTTAATTTTCTCATTTGCTAATGTTTAACTTGTTCCATAGAGAGGCTGTGGCTCATAGCAGTGAAAAAATGTAAAACCACTTATTCAATAATGACAGAGTATAAAGCATTTTATGTATAGATAATACCTGTTTACTGGTGTTAGCCATGGCATTATTATAATTAATGCTTCCTTATACAAACTGTAGGATGCTTAAGAGCAGTGCCTTTTCTATTCCTCGTCTTTTGTTCAGGATGATCAGCACCAAAGATGGTGTGTACACAAAGGAGTTGCTTAACAAATGTTTTATTGAGTAATTAATTTCCTATCTTGTCTTCTATGAAACTAGCAATGTGGGATGAGGATGACTAACTTCATTTTCATAGGCAGGATTTATTTGCCACAAAAAGCCAACTTTTTAATTCTCACATCATATTTAAGGAACTTTAACAACTGGAAGCATTTGGGCAAAGTAAATCACAGGCCTTTGGTATTAGTTTCTATTATAATATCGTTTTGAGGCAGTTCAAGGTTCATTAATTGGGCATTTCCAAACAAATCCTCCATGGATTGTCCTTTCTTAAGTAGATCTGACGATGATATCATCATCCCGATGAAGGAGATGATGGAGATGAGGCAGAATACAATAACTGCCACTTCAATTCACAAAACCATTTGTGTAATCTTATTATTAACTATTATATAATTAATAATTATATTAATTATAATATAATAATTAAGACTATTAATAATCTTATTATTAATCTTATTAACTACCATAATGATGTGGCCAAGACCACTGGAGAATAAAGTAACTATTAAAATCTAATGTACTGCAAATATAAATGTTTTCTTCACCACTCTTCTTAGCACGGTGCCTGGCACATAGTAAACAATAAATACAAGGGACTAAATGAAGAACAAATGACTAAATGGTAGAAAGTAGATCTTCTGACCCCAGATTCTGTGTTCTTTCCTCTATATTATAGAGATTTAGAAAATTTCCAATTAATCACCTTTACCCTAAAGGCTTATCGGCATCTCTGTAGGAAGCAAATTATTATAAGTTAAAAAAAATTGGAATGCAGGTAACCCCAGTAAAATAATGGCTTTTTATTATGAAGCCTCTTTTTAAAAAATCATCTGTGAAAAATGAGCATTATTTCCTAAATGTAATCTAATGTTTCATGATATATTGATATATATATAGTAAGATATCAATAAAACCAAATATTTTAGTAAATTAAATGATTTTAATGAAATTATAAGGATCAAATTTATTTTTCATAATTAAGGTAAGTTTTTTGATTTATTAATTTAATGAAATGTGTCAAGCTCACATATTTGTATCAGATGGAATGTGAATCATTAATATGATTAGATTAATGACATTTTAAGATGATCTCAAACAAATTTTAGTTTTTCTACCAATTTTGCACTGAAAAACTTTAAATATCAGAAAGGTATTTAAAATGGCATTCTCTGAATTTTGGTCCAAACAGTCTCAGGTTTCACTTAAATTGGTCACTATAGTACCTGATGTGTAGTTACTAAACTAAAATGCTCCATCCAATTAAAACAATTCAAAGCAACTACACCAATTATGTATATGAGAAATATATAATTTAAAGTTTTCTTTAGTAACTTCTAAACACTACCTTTAGGGATACTAATCTGGTAAATGTGATAAACATTTTCTGGTTCCAATGGGATGTATGCTGATTAGAATACTTTTTCATACTGTGGTTAACTCATATAGCAGAAATAACTGAATCATCCACTGTATAGAGTCATATAGTAGCCATTTAAAATTTTTAAGTGACTTCCATGAAGGCATTACTATACAAGGCCTAGCTTTAAATACAACACACTATGAAATTATTTCCTACTTGTCAGTTAATCCTATTTATGGCTCCTGAAATTTTGTCTGAATTTATCTTTTTAAAAACAATGAACTTAAAGTGCAATGGTATTTAGAAATTTAGAGTTTTAGAATTTTAAAACAAATGAATACTACCTTGTGTAACATTAAAAAATCAAAGCAAAGGTCCACTTTTGTAACACATGATAAAACCTTAGTTAAATGGCCTCTGGGTAACAATTTTGAATACAACTCCAAAAGGAATGGTATCAATAACAAGCCAAGCTGCTCGAAAAGCAACTAACAAAACAGACCAAAGCTACATACTTCTTAACTAAGGGTAATAATCCAAAGTTGGGTAAAATCTGTGTTTTCTTTTCATGTGAATTTTAAATAAGAATCTGGAATTCTAATTTTTCCTGCTGATAAATTCCTGTATGGAAAGGTTTGAGAAAAATGATCAAAAATAATCAATCAACTAATGCCTCACCCCCAAAAAGGGCACCTGAAACCACATATATCAAAATTTGCAAGTAAAACATTCAAAATTTGTCTGCATCAAATAAAGGTGGAGTTCACATATAATCTTACTTTCATTTTACAGATGAATTAGCGAGGCCCAGAGGGGTTAAGCTATTAAAACATACTACTAATATATAAGCTACTAATCCATAAGCAACCAGACATGCTGTATAAGAACATTTCTAGGCTTCTTTCTAGACCAGTGCTATCCAATAGAACCTTCTGTAATAATAAAAATGTTCTATAAAACCTAGCACTGGATTATGACCCTAACCAATGCTAACCTCCTCCATGTAACTCTTCCCATCAATAATCACGTCCTAGGAAATATTCCATAGGCCTTGTAAAGATCTGAATGAGAAGCAATCATCCCAATAAAAATTCCTGTCTGTGAGGGACTTCTGTGCAGCACTGGGGAAATAAAAGAAGACTCATGATCTAGCCCAGATCAGTCTCCTACAAAAAGGTAAAGAAAAATGCAATGTGAAATAACTCTCAGAAAATAATATGTGTTGCAGAGATACTAAGAACATGTTAGAAAACAGTAAAGAAATGGAAATAATTTCTTGTAGGCGTTCTTTCTAATTCTTTCAAGGAAATCCTTAGGACAATTAATTAAGAAGTAAGTTTTATTTACGGAAGACCTCGACATTTGATTTCTGACAAATGATGGAAGAGATCGGAGAAGAGAAATTAAGAACCACCTTCTACCTCTGATAAAATCAAAATTGGCTTCAGCATTCAAAATATGCAGAGCTTGGATGTTTTTGTTTAGATATAATTAAAAGGAAACTTGTAGACCTATTTCACAACTGATTTTTCACAAGGGTAAAACAGTAAGCAGGATAATCCAGTGCCATAAAACCAGGAATGTGCATTTAACTTGTCAATTGTTTATGCACAACCTAAAGCACATCTTGGCGGGGGGGAAATGGGAAGAACCGATCCATTTTAGGTACCGGTTACAGAGATCATGGAAAACGGGTCTTGGCCTTGTGGCTAAGGCAACAAGTCAGGGTGGAAGAAACCCACACCTCGGCTGCGAGACTAGGAATTCCCATCCTAATTAGGACTCCATCACAAACTACTTTCTAATGTGACATTGGGCAGATCATTTCACATCCTGAGCCTTAATTTCCTCAGACTTAAAACAGAAATAATGAAACCTACCTCATAGTGCTATCTTAGAATAAATTAGTAAGAGTCATATAAAATGGGAAGCATGTAGCTGGTATATAAGAGACAGCCAATCATTTCTCTATTTCCATTAAATCATTTTGTATGAGCAAATAGGGAAAACATTTAAATTAAACCCAACTTTATTTTTTTCATCCTATACTTCTATCTTGCAAAAGGAAATTGTATACAGAGTAACAGCAAGAATCTGAATGCCAACTGATTTCCAAAATGGTGCAGTATAATTAGGAAATTCATGAGTCAAATTCCTGTTTATGCCTGTAATGTAAAGGCTAATCATTTGTTTGTTTTCTATAAGAAGGACTTGATTAAAGCCTCTTGCAGCAATCATTAAATAACCCTGTGCTCGAAGGATGCAAGCTCAGCTAGCACTGTGGTGTGCTAAAACCCATGATTAATGCATAGGGGTGTGTGTAAATTAACAAATGAGTGTCATTTATACTAACAGTACAAATATGTTTCTTTTTTTGGAATTACCTCCATGTTTTCTGTTAACCATTACACATTTATAAGCACAGAGCAATATAAACAGCATTCCAACATCTACATATAGCCTCTAGTTCAGGCCATGATCTACATAAGGAGTTTTCCAACTTTTCCATAAAGGGCCAAACAGTGAATATTTTACAATTTGCAGGCCATATGATCTTTGTTGCAATTAATCAACTCTGTCATTGTAGTGTCAAAGCAGTCACAAACAATACATAAACAAATGTGTATGGCTGTGCTCAGAAAAACTTTATTAAAAAAATAAATACAGGCATTGGGCCAGATTTAGCCCAATGGTCTATATGACAACAGATAATAGTTTGCCTAATTTTGAACCATAGCCTGCTGATCCCTGACCTAGATCCTAATTCTCAGGTAGTACAATGTAGAGTATTATATTAGAAAATCATTATTTATACAATAGGTAAGGGCAATGGAGTATGAACCTGATGTGAAAACTTGACAAGTTTCTGCACCTAAGTTATTCTGCCTCCTCAGACATAAGTTAGAAAAACCAGGACAAACTGAATTTACCACAAATTTGCTGCAACAATCAAGTGACTCAAGATTTGAAAGCATTTTGAAAAAATGCCACGTGCTTACTTGCAAATATTATCATTGTTGTTATTGTTATTATTAATTGCTCTTTTCAGCTCTATGTTTAAAGACCCCTGGAAGTTACATCTACTCTGGGATAACTTCAGAAGATGCAAACTGCATACAACTCACTCAGAGCTGCTCTAGCAATTCTAGAATTTGAGGAAGGTTAGGAAAGCTTGGGAGCCTGTGGAACTGCCATCCTAAGGCTAACACTCCCTGAAGTCAGCCCCAAGGTACATTAGTCATGAGAGATGTTTTTTAAATCCTTCACCAATACATTTGGAAACACTGCAAAATACATTATAAACATTACACCATGAACATCAGTACTAAAGAGATATTTGTCAAGGAGTTCTTGACAAATATGTTTGGAACACTCCTGTCCCTCTTTCAGAGATTCACAGTGCATAATCACAAACTGAAGATGCTGAGATGTCCTGCAATAAATAAACAGTACACCTTTGTCCAACCCAGTATTTCTCAAATTTATTTGTGTAGAAATTCTTTGCTTTGTGGGTAAAACCGATTAACACTGTTCCCCAGAACACACACTGGGAAAAGTTGTCATATAGATTATTTTGGACTATTATACTCCTTTCACCCTGGGTGTAGGGAAACTGCCTCACAACTCTCACACTTAAAAGTGCACATTTAGCTATTTACTTACATTCCATCGTGTGTCATTATATTGAGATTTTCACTTACAAGCAATCATGTGGGAACTAACCAAATTTGTAAGATTATTTAACCAGTATGAAAATCATAATAACCTCAATATATTTTAAAAAGGGAGATAGAGGATAAATTTCAAATGTCAAATAGCTCTGATGTGAACTTTGAAAAATAACAACAAACATATCCACTGGAGACAATGTCAAGTGATAGAAAAAAAGCACTTTGTGCTTAAAGCACTAAAATCCATTAAAATCCAAATAACTCTTGCTTTTACTGAAAGCTGCTTCAACTGGTCAGCAGGGAAAGAAAGTTGAAAAAAGAGCTGCGTAGTCCACCAGTTTCCTATATGGCTTCCTACTTACAAGATTTCTTCTGATGGCTTTTTTACATACTATTTAATTGAAAAAAGGCAATTTTGTTCTTATGGCAAATCCTCACTGGCCAGTGATCATCTGAGTTATGGTGGGTCTTTAATTTCCCTGTCTCTTTCCTTTACAAACAAAAATTTCTTCTACAAACAAAAATATTTTTGTCCAATGTTAATTTGGATACTAGATGTTGGAGCTAACTTCTGGAATTAAACATATAACTTACCCAAAAGCAACTTAAATCTAGAGAAAATAAACAAGATACCCTATTTCTAGCATCTAGCACAGTCCCAGACATAAACTAGGCATTCAATACATATTTGGTGAAAGAGTAAATGAAGAGATGAATCAAAGACACTTGTCAACTACTTTAGTTCAATTATACAACTATTATTTATAAATCATTTTTACTGAATAAGTTAGAGATATTTTCTTAACCTAAATATCCGATAATTCACAAAAACTGACGCAAGAAAAATAATCTGTTATTACTCATTTCAACATCATAACCACTGTTTGCCCATGTACAGGAATGGAGAACTAAGATACTATTCTAGACAATAAACCCATCCATGCTACACAGACACTAGGCAGAATAAACTTTTTATTATACTGCTTAGATTATATTGCAGAGACGATCCTAGTACATTGAAGGATCAAAAACCATTAATACAAATCCAACATCATAAAATTCTCTCACAGATCAATAGAACAATCTTCCATCAAGTGCTCAGGACAAAGTACACATTCAAATAGAGCCACTGATATAAAAGCTATGACGGTTTCCCCTCATTTCTAATGAAATCTACATGTATAATATCTACTTAACAGTGTACTTCCTAAATTCTTTTTTTCACATCATTTTTTTTATCACTCAGAGTATCAAATCTAATAGGTTTGTGCAATCTCCAAAGTACTGGTTTCATTTATTCAGACAGAAAACATGGTTCCTAACATATCTCTTTGCCATTTATGAAACATTTGCTTATTTCAAAATAAGTTAAAAATTCATGTAATTATCCATTTTATTTTAAAATATATTAATATTTCAAAACACACTTCCCAGAACATGCTTCTAATGCATATGGTGTACATATACCACATTTTCCTTCAGTGAAAAAATAAAAGCCTTTGTTTCTAAGTGTACTGTAAAAGATTTCCTGAGGTGATTTTTGTTTTCTTTAATCTTTTAATGCATATACCTCTTAACACTTTAATACTGACAATTTTTAAAAACATCGTATGTCTACTATCTATTCTGAAAGAATTAATAAAATCTTCCATGGCAATTGAAAGTGATCCAAAGTTTCACATAATTAAACTAGATTTTTATTTTTAAATACTTATATGCACTAATTATTGCTAATACCTAGATGCCTTTTATAAGTGAAATAGCCAGATGACAAATTAAACCATGAAAATACACTTCAACCAAATTGTGCAAGGAACACAATTACAGTCAAAAGGTTTAAAGGATACAATAAGTGCTCTGTACAGCTGTACCGAATGCGATGTCAAGAAATAAAATAATGAGAATCAAAATTACAAAATACTGATAGGCAGGTTAATATTTTCCAAAGTGTGTTTGCTTCTTTGAGGTTCACTGGCTGCTCTGGACTTACTACAATCTGTCTCACTGGTTTAGAGCTCACTTGCATTAAGACTTCTGATGATGGAGGGAGCACCTAATATATATGGCCCCCCAGGCTTCTAATGGAATAATAAGAATTAACAGCTTTTCTTGAACCTCAGAGCAGCCACGCAATAGACAACTCTATCTTTCAGGCAGTCGGTAATTGAGCGCACTTACTTTTTGTCTGTGTTTCATAGTCAAGACACCAAACTGAATTATAGAAGATCTGGAGCTTTTTTACAAGAATTAGTAGACAATTTACAATTAAGGACAACAAAAAAGACACACTTCCCCCTGAACAGTTTCCAGAACACTGTGAGTTTACTGAATAGGTACTTCCACAAATTCAAAATGGCTTATTCACCAATTTTAGATCTGTTATTGGGGTACACCATGAAAACCTGCTGCAGAAACTGACAACCAGGCAGCAAAGACACCCAAAGGAATAAATACACTTAACCAGTCCAGCATTTGTTAATGAGCAGATTTGTGCCTAGGACTGTGCTAACAGGAACTCAAGAAGAGAAACCTGAAAACACATGACTATTATCACTATCTCATCCAATTTATTAAAATTATATAAATAAATTTTACCACATTCCCATTTCCAAAAGAATGCATGGGGGATCAAAAGAAAACAGAAAAAAAAAAATTCACTATTCAAACACACCATGCTGAGTTGAAACAGGGATTCAGTTAAACAAACCGAAGGAAAGTGTGTTTGGTTTTAAATGTGTCTAATTTAGTCACTTACCTTTTATTTCAATTCTGACGTTTCCAAGGGTCAAAAAATGACATCAAGAAATAGACTCGGCTGAACAGTTTACACACACTCATACTGAAACACATCCTTTAAAAAATCATTACTAATATAGTTACACATAAAAAATCAAACTGAGGAACACAAGGCATAGAGAAAGGCACAGTACTGATTTGCTAATCCCACTTTGTCTCCAAATGAGAAAGCCTTTCTCACTCTCCTTCTTCTTGGTGCAATCCAGACATCCTGCAATGCCTTCCAATGTGGACACGTTTCTGAGCTAACTCAATCTGTGGTTTCATTCCTACTCAGTCCTTCTTTTTCCTAAGAGCTTCTCAAAGTTTCTGCAAGGAAAGGATCTTCTGACATCTTGGAGAAATTGGGAGCTCAAAATAAAAATTTTCCTGGAGAGCTTTTACTTGCACCGCCAGCAACTTGCCATGCAAAAACAATTGCTAACCTTGCATTTCATAGGTTAGATATTCCTACAGATGAGTGGTTCCAGAGCCACAGTCAGGTTTTTCTGGATATCATTTATGTATGTCTCACCTATTTCTTCTCAAAGTGTATATGTACACGGGGCATCCCTGGTGGCGCAGTGGTTGAGAGTCCGCCTGCCAATGCAGGGGACATGGGTTCGTGCCCCGGTCCGGGAAGATCCCACGTGCCACGGAGCGGTTGGGCCCATGAGCCATGGCCGCTGAGTCTGCGCGTCCGGATCCTGTGCTCCGCAATGGGAGAGGCCACAACAGTGAGAGGCCCGTGTACAGCAAAAAAAAAAAAAAAAAAAAAAAAGAAGTGTATATGTACAAGGAACATTCTGGGAAAACTACAATTCGACTGAAGTTTTACACCATCCACCAGGTATCTTGCTACTTTATATAAATGTGAGGGCAGAGGAAATTAATTAAAATGGGAATGTGCATGCAAGTGCTAGTTACTTATGTGTTAAGCAAAATAACAGTATTGGAACCATCTCCTGGTCTAATGTTTAGAGCAACATATAAATGCTCCCAACATCTTTCCACCCATAGTTTTTTTTTTTTTCCCAAGGTGCTAGGAGAAAGTGGCTGAGTTTATCCTTTTCTGGAGTCTGTAAATCTTCTAAAACATGTTTCAAGACATTAGCTTCCTAAATACTTCACATAGGAAAGTTATATAAAAGGGAAAATGGAAGTGATGTGGCCCTTAAGATGGCAACCGAATATTAAAAGATAAATATTTATATATGTGAAATAATATACCTTGTTCTCATCAGTTTCTTAGAATATATATGTGACAATTCATGCTGGTTTTCATTGGAGAATAAGTTAACTCAGTGAATCTGAGTTAACTTCATGAGTTTCTTCATTTCAAGAATAAAAGAAAGCAGATGAAAAGCAAATACTAACAGTAAACTGAAGACCACAGCTATATACCTATAGCAGGGTCTCCTCACCTTTGTTGCTATTGACATTTGGGCTGGAAAGTTCTTCTTTGTAGGGGACTGTCCTGTACATCTTAGGATGTTAAGTAGCATCCCTGGCATCTAGCCACTAAATGCCAGTAGCATCCTCCCCCCCGCCATCACATCACCCCTAATTGAGAACCACAGATCTATAGTAAGTTGAAAGGCAAAAAGAATTTGGTAACAATAAGCACTAACATTATCTGTGGGCTTGGGTTTATGCTAACAATTTTATACAGTTGATATCTTGTTTAATAATCCCAGATACAACTTCAGTTATAATTATCATTTCTATTTTATAGAAGAAACATCTGAGTCTCCATGATATTAAATAACCTGAGAGTTCTGGTCTATAACAGGTTGTTAGCAAAATTACATAATGTCTTTGGAAAGCCAACATAACTGAACATTCCTTTCACAGATACATGGTAGAGGTCTGAAATTTTACAAGGATGCCTTAGTGCTGCTGTAATTAAAAAATATGAAGTAAAGCTTTAAGTCCCTATATGTCAGTAGTAGTATGCTGGGAGCTGATTTATCAGATTTTATTAAATTGCTCAATGCCAGCACTTGAGATAAGAATTCAGAAAGGCTAGGCTCAAAGTCCAGGATATTTCTGGGGAGATGCACCTTGAAGACAACATGAGGGCTGAAAAGGGAGGGTATAAAAGATTGACGGGAGGCAACCAGTGTCAGTGACAGCAGATTTAATTGAGGGAAGATATCTGTACCTCCAATGAAGGCGAGAGAGTAATAACTTTTGCCTAGCTCCTTATTTATCTACAGCAATGGTTCTCAAAGCATGTAGTACTACCCCAGAGGCACAAATCTTTTAAATTTGCGATCTCATGTATGTATGTAGATTCCACACAGATGGGGGCGCTGTGCTGGCATCTAGTGCGTAGTGGTCAGGGATACTAGACATCCTGAAATGCAAAGTATGCTCCACGCAGCTTTCAAATGTCCAACCAGATATCCATCTAGATGAATAACCTGTTTATAATTATTTGAGCCCAGAACGTAGTTTTAAGCAAATAAACACCATGTATTTTTTGCACACTTTTATATTTTTCTCTGAATGTTTTTTTTTGTTTTCATTTTAGAATGCAACCACTATGTAAACCTGGACAAGTATAAAACTTAATTGATTTGGAAATTTACCAAGAGTTGTTCCCCAATTCAAAAAAGCTAAGTCACCAACTGCAACACATCCGATAGTGTGAGTCACCAACATAACACACCTCCATTAGTGTGCAAATGTGGCTTCATATTCATGGAGAGTCTGCACTTAGGTATAAGCAGCTGATTACCTTCTATGGCTTCTATTCTTCACACGTCTGAACACTGCATACTGAGATACAAAGAATTTCATTAAAATAGCTTTCTTCATATTCCTCCTTTATATTAATATGGAATCATATTGATTTTTTAAGTTAAGCGTTATATAATCTGTGTCATCTATCTTATTTTACTAGATTACCTTACTTATGAATTTCAATTTAGGATAGTAAAACAGGGCCTCCATAAATATGTTTTATAAGAAAAACATATTGAAACTGAGACCCTGGTAAAAGTTCTATCTTTTCTCACAGGTCCAAATACTACAACAAAAAGATAAACCTAATAAACACCCAATATTTGTAACAATGGACCGGATAAGTTATTGAAAAGAGCATTCAACAGTTTAAACCTCTTTAATATGCATTATTATAGTAATTAGAAACCAGAATGCAGAATGCCTTTGTCAGTCATGCCTAACTCTTTCACCACCAAGTTTTTTAAGAACTTGCTACATGCTAGAGACAGTTGTAGCTGTCAGAGATATAGAGGTGAACAAGTCAGGCGTGATCTATGCTACCATGGACTTCATATTTATAGCAGTGGGAGATGGAAATTAAACTAAAAAACAAACCATCTTAGTTTAAATTTAAACTGTTAAAACTACTAAAATCTTTAAAAAGAAAAGCAAAGTGCCTCTGATGAGTATACATCAGCATCAAAGTGTTTCAAAGTGTCTGTTGTCAGGTAACAGATCAGCACCCAGACCATCCAATTTGGCCCCAATCACTTCTTCAAAGCAGCTCCTGTTTTTTCTATTCTGAATCATCTTCCACCTTTCCTCACCTGTGCCAGAGCACAGTGAGCTTCACCTCCACCCTCCTCATTTGACATACTCGGCCAGTTTTATTAATTATCTGTAGTGAGATAGTTTTGCCCTGTCAATCAGAAAGTAAGCTGCCAGAATGAGAAACCCATCTCCTATGCTTCTTTGGGCTCCATCATGTGCCCAGAACAGTGCCTTCCACAGAAAGTGACCCATACACAGTCAATGGAAATGGAGGAGAAAATACTAAGGGAGATGAACACTGTTACCCTGGCAAGATCATGGCAGAAAAATGAGAGATTTAAGAGAATGACTTTAATTTTCCTTTAATAATTAATTTCCACTTGCTGATAGAATGGAGACTAGGGTAAGCATGGACCCACTATGGACACCAGATCCACTGAACAGAGTTCAAATCCTGATTCAGCCATTTATTATTAGAAGCGTAAGCAAATTCCTCAATGTCTCTGAGTCTCAGTTTCCCAATAGAGAGCGTTATGAGGTTTATGAGGTTGTTACAAAATAATGTTTCAGAAGCACTTAGCAAATTTTCTGGAGTACAGTAAGTGGTCAATTGTAGCTGCATTTTTCAGGTTTAGCAGCTGTGTTTATATTGCTGGAAGCAAATGGTCTAAGTATTCTATATGTGATTGGGCCATACCAATTACATCATATATCATCTAAAAATTGAAATAGAAAAAGAAAAGCTGTTAAAATAAGACAAGTCTTATAATATGTCTGTATTCAATAACAAATTTGAGTCATACCAACTGTTATTACATGGGGTAAGGTGTGTAGGTTAGAAATAAAATGTATATTCCTCAAAGGTAAGAAGTCCCACCTTGGGGACAAATACATAGATTAATTGATTACAAACAACTTTTAATAGCTGAATCAATACTTTCTATGCATTATATTTAGGAAGTCCTTAGCCCACACTCCCGTACATTCAGACACACGAAAGCAACAGTTTTTTAAAATGGTACCCAGAGGCCTAAAGTATTCATTCATTTTAACGAGGTTAATCATTTCTTCCTCTACCTGAGGAGAAATGATATACACAAGCTGTAGACATTATGTGCCATCAAATTTCCCTTCTTATGTTCATTATATCACATCATGCTTATGTCATGATATGTTTTATTTTTCCAAATGAAAATCAAAAATCACAGCATAACACTGTTGCTCCACTCCAATTTAATACAATTATTATTATTATTTTGTGTGTGTGTGTGTGTGGTACGCGGGCCTCTCACCACTGTGGCCTCTCCCGCTGCGGAGCACACGCTCAGTTCGAGCAGGCTCAGCGGCCATGGCCCACAGGCCCAGCCACTCCGCGGCATGTGGGATCCTCCCGGACCGGGGCACGAACCCACGTCCCCTGCATCAGCAGGCGGACTCTCAACCACTGCGCCACCAGGGAAGCCCAACACAATTATTTTAAAGCTACTCTGCCAATTCCTTTGAAAGGATGGGAGTATATGTACCACATTATGGAGACTTCAGTCCCCAAGCTGCCTACATGTTACTGCCAACACTGTTTTCACTAGAGAGCTTGCAGAGAGAACTTCAGTCGACACAAATCCTACCCACAAACAGCATGATGCAGGGCTGTTTCAGCAGATAACGGAGTAGATCAGGGACATCCAGAAATTGAGGCAGTGACAGATGCCCTTGAGTGGAGTAAATACTTGAGAAAGGTCTAGTAGAACTGGGAAGGGAACATGGATGAGTGCACGGTGATGCAGGGAGTTTAGTAGTACACAGTGAGAAGAATTCCAGGAAAACAGAGAAGCAGGCAAGAAAGCAGTAGCAGGGACCTAGGGCAAAAGGGGTTTGGTCCTAAGGCTTGGGATTCAAGGTTGAATTTCATTATTCATAAACTGGGAACCAAGACTACGATGGAGTTTCTGTAAACTGGGTACTTGGTAGGAGCTTCTTCACAAAGAAAAGTGCTTGGTATCTAAAACCAGGATTCACCATCAGAGTGTCAGAGCAAAATGAGATACCCTATATCACCTGACTCGATTAGGATGGTCCCAGGACTTTCAGATGGGAGATAAACTGACTTAGCCATGAAGACTGATTACTGTGGCACTCACAGATCGGGTGCAGCAGGTGAGGAAAGACAACTGTGGAAGGAGAACAAAGGGAAGGAGCCAGGCGCAAGAGTGTATTGCTTTCAATCCCATTCATTTTCTCTCTCTCTCTCTCTCTCTCTCTCTCTCTCTCTCACTCACACACACACACACACACACACACACACACACATACACACACACACGGAAACATAATGGTCTGGCTAGGGAAGTAGCATTTTATTTATTTATTTATTTAAATTTTGAATTTTATTTTATTTTTTTATACAGCAGGTCCTTATTAGTCATCAATTTTATACACATCAGTGTATACATGTCAATCCCAATCGCCCAATTCATCACACCACCACCTCCCACCGCTTTCCCCCCTTGGTGTCCATACGTTTGTCCTCTACTTCTGTGTCTCAATTTCTGCCCTGCAAACTGGTTCATCTGTACCATTTTTCTAGGTTCCACATATACACGTTAATATACGATATTTGTTTTTCTCTTTCCGACTTACTTCACTCTGTATGACAGCCTCTAGATCCATCCACGTCTCTACAAATGACCCAATTTTGTTCCTTTTTATGGCTGAGTAATATTCCATTGTGTATATATACCACTTCTTCTTTATCCATTCATCTGTCGATGGGCATTTAGGTTGCTTCCATGACCTGGCTATTGGAAATAGTGCTGCAGTGAACATTGGGGTACATGACTCTTTTTGAATTATGGTTTTCTCTGGGTATACGCACAGTAGTGGGATTGCTGGATCACATGGTAATTCAATTTTTCGTTTTTTAAGGAACCTCCATACTGTTCTCCATAGTGGCTGTATCAATTTACATTCCCACCAACAGTGCAAGAGGGTTCCCTTTTCTCCACACCCTCTCCAGCATTTGTTGTTTATAGATTTTCTGATGATGCCCATTCTAACTGGTGTGAGGTGATACCTCATTGTAGTTTAGATTTGCATTTCTCTAATGATTAGTGATGTTGAGCAGCTTTTAATGTGCTTCTTGGCCATCTGTATGTCTTCTGTGGAGAAATGTCTATTTAGATCTTGTGCCCATTTTTGGATTGGGTTGTTTGTTTTTTTAATATTGAGCTGCATGAGCTGTTTATATATTTTGGAGATTAATCCTTTGTCCGTTGATTGGTTTGCAAATATCTTCTCCCATTCTGAGGGTTATCTTTTCGTCTTGTTTATGGTTTCCTTTGCTGTGCAAAAGCTGTTAAGTTTCACTAGGTCCCATTTGTTTACTTTTGTTTTTATTTCCATTACTCTAGGAGGTGGATCAAAAAAAGATCTTGCTGGGCTTCCCTGCTGGCGCAGTGGTTTAAAGTCCGCCTGCCCATGCAGGGAACACAGGTTCGTGCCCCGGTCCAGGAAGATCCCACATGCCGCGGAGTGGCTGGGCCCGTGATCCATGGCCGCTGAGCCTGCGCGTCCGAAGTCTGTGTTCCACAACGGGAGAGGCCACAACAGTGAGAGGTCCATGTACCGCCAAAAAAAAAAAAAAAAAAAAGATCTTGCTGTGACTAATGTCAAAGAGTGTTCTTCCTTTGTTTTCCTCTAAGAGTTTTATAGTATCCGGTCTTACATTTAGGTCTCTAATCCATTTTGAGTTTATTTTTCTGTATGTTGTTAGGGAGTGTTCCAATCTCATTCTTTTACATGTAGCTGTCCAGTTTTCCCAGCACCACTTATTGAAGAGACTGTCTTTTTTCCATTGTATATCCTTGCCTCCTATGTCATAGATTAATTGACCATAGGTGCGTGGGTTTATATCATGTTCCATTGATCTTTGTTTCTGTTTTTGTGCCAGTACCATATTGTCTTGATTACTGTAGCCTTTGTAGTATAGTCTGAAGTCAGGGAGTCTGAATCCTCCATCTCCGTTTTTTTTCCCTCAAGACTGCTTTGGCTATTCAGGGTCTTTTGTGTCTCCACACAAATTTTAAGATTTTTTAGTTCTAGTTCTGTAAAAAATGCCATTGGTAATTTGATAGGGATTGCGTTGAATCTGTAGATTGCTTTGGGTAGTATAGCCATTTTCACAATATTGATTCTTCCAATCCCGGAACATGGTATATCTCTCCATCTGTTGGTATCATCTTTAATTTCTTTCATCAGTGTCTTACAGTTTTCTGCATACAGGTCTTTTGTCTCCCTAGGTAGGTTTATTCCTAGGTATTTTATTCTTTTTGTTGCAATGATAAATGGGAGTGTTTCCTTAATTTCTCTTTCAGATTTTTCATCATTAGTGTATAGGAATACAAGAGATTTCTGTGCATTAATTCTGTATCCTGCATCTTTACCAAATTCATTGATTAGCTCTAGTAGTTTTCTGGTGGCATCTTTAGGATTCTCTATGTATAGTACCATGTCATCTGCAAACAGTGACAGTTTTACTTCTTCTTTTCCAAATTGTATTCTTTTTATTTCTTTTTATTCTCTGATTGCCATGGCTAGGACTTACAAAACTATGTTGAATAAGAGTGGTGAGAGTGGACATCCTTGTCTTCTTCCTGATCTTAGAGGAACTGCTTTGTTTTTCACCACTGAGAATGATGTTTGCTGTGGGTTTGTCATATATGGCCTTTATTATGTTGAGGTAGGCTCCCTCTATGCCTGCTTTCTGGAGAGTTTTTATCATAAATGGGTGTTGAATTTTGTCAAAAGCTTTTTCTGCATCTATTGAGATGATCATATGGTCTTTATTCTTCAATTTGTTAATATAGCTTATCACATTGATTGATTTGCATATATTGAGGAATCCTTGCATCCCTGGGATAAATCCCACTTGATCATGGTGTATGATCCTTTTAATGTGTTGTTGGATTCTGTTTGCTAGTATTTTGCTGAGGATTTTTACATCTATATTCATCAGTGATATTGGTCTGTAATTTTCTTTTTTTGTAGTATTTTTGTCTGGTTTTGGTATCAGGGTGATAGTGGCCTCATAGAATGAGTTTGGGAGTGTTCCTTCCTCTGCAATTTTTTGGAAGAGTTTGAGAAAGATGGGTGTTAGCTGTTTTCTAAATGTTTGATAGAATTCACCTGTGAAGCCATCTGGTCCTGGACTTTTGTTTGTTGGAAGATTTTTAATCACAGTTTCCATTTCATTACTTGTGATTGGTCTGTTCATGTTTTCTATTTCTTCCTGGTTCAGTCTTGGAAGGTTATACCTTTCTAAGAATTTGTTGATTTCTTCCAGGTTGTCCATTTTATTGGCATAGAGTTGCTTACAGTAGTCTCTTAGCATGTTTTGTATTTCTGCGGTGTCTGTTGTAACTTCTTAGGGAAGTAGCATTTTAATCCATACCTGACCTAAGCCACTACTTATACAATAAGAAATATAAAGTGAAGGCTTCAAATAATTATATACCAGAGATGTCATGAAGAGGATGAAAATCATAGTTCACAAAACAGTAAATAAAAAATAGGAGAGGCAAGGCTTGGGTCTGACTGCCACCAGCCGTGTACATTACAGCTCTTCAGTGGAGTCCAAAGAGTAATTATAGAGAAGTGAGTTAAACTCTCTAAGTGGTGGTGACACAGCATTTAATGCGATAATCTATTTCGCCATCATGTTCCTTCTCTAAGAGGAAAATTTTAAACTAGGCTTTTTTTAAAAAGTGAGGTGGCAAATATGCCAGTTTAAAAGTGAATTTGATTAATAAACCACATAGGAAAGCTTCTCAAAGGTCCCCTAAAGCTGTGGCAGAGGATCATAAGTAAATACATCTATTTGCTGTATAACAAGAGCAATTGAAGGAAGACTAGTCAGCCTCTCCCAAATGTTCTCAGCAAAATCCATTGATTTTCCACATCACAGTTTTTGGCCAATAAATTAACATATATTAATCTAACACTGCTATATAAAAGATGCTATGCAAGGTACTATAAGCTATTAGAAAAAGAAAACATTATGCTTCCTACCTACAAATTTATAATTTAATTAGGAGGCAAAACATACTCAGAATAATTGATTTAAAAAATGAATTTTATAAAGTCTAGGAGAAAGTGCCAAAGGTGTTGAGCTTGAAAGATATCAAAGAGTTTAACATCACAGGAAAAGCTTCAGAGAGTGAATGAGGGTATGTATTTGGATAAACATATTTCTTCCTTCAACCTGGATTGTCTTCTACCACATTAAACGACAACAAGAAGATACAATCTTTTTTTTCAGTCTGAGTACATCTTTGGATGCATCAGTGTGTCCTGATATACTAGACAAAACTCAGTGTGAAATCCTGTGGCCACTCTGATCATTCCTCCAACCTGGCTTGACATTTGGTGTCAAACTGGAAGTTCTCACGTAGTTTTTTTTTTTTTTTTTTTTTTTCTTTTTTTTTTACTATTATTTCAGGACTGGCACACAGGAGCCAAGAACAGAATTTACCATTCAGCACACACTTACCCTATAGGCTAGAGAGATGCTGTGTGGTTTGCACATATTAGGCCATCTACTGCAACCACCCCAGGAGACAGGAACCATTACTGTGGCATTGTCATTTATGAGGAAATAACAGAGAGGTTAAGCAACTGGTTTATAGCCAAACAGCTAGATAATGCCTGCATTGAGATTTGAAAGTAATTCCACTGAATGGATATGACAGAGCTGGCTTTTATATCTCCTGAGAACATTTTTATAGAAAAGGCAACACTTCATTCTCATACAGCACTTGGCACAGAATCTTGGAAATAGAAAGTGATAATTATTTGAGGGTCAAATGACTGAATATATAAATGAATGAAATATGCAGCTTCCCAGCCAGTTCTGTAGCAGCAGATTAGGGTGCAGGGTCAAATTTTCCCTAGAGACCTGCCTGGCAAGAGCTGGGTTAGCAAAATACATGAAACACACATGTAGGGAAAACAGTGTTGGAGAATCAGTGGCTATCTCTGCCCTAGAAACTCAGATTCTTTGTAGGCATCAGAAGAGAAAATGTTCAGCTAGTTCTTACCACAAAGCAAGGCTGATATATATACTTCTAGTAACTTACTTAGTCAGGTGATGGACTTAAGTAGTATTTAAAAGCTAAGGTTTAACATTTACAGAGCTTGTGCTCCATTAACTGTTCTAAATGCTTTATACATGGTACCTCATCTCATCCTAGTGCAAACTCTATGTGGAAGTACTCCACCAGCCCATGCGTACATGTGGGGCCTCTCAGGTCCAGAAAGACCAAGTTTCTTCCCCCAAATCACTCAGCTAATAAGAAACAGAGTCTGGATTCAAACACAGGCAGTCTGACTCCAGAATCCACACTTTTGTCATGATAACTTACCATCCTTTAGTAAGAAGTGAGAAGAATGACATGAAAGATGCAATTGACGGTGTGTGGGATTCAAACACATTAGGCAAAGTTACTCTTAAGATCTGTGCCCTTGTGTAAACCCCTATTGTTGGACCAGAAATAAGAATTCAGGAGAGAACTGGGTGGTCAGGATGGTATATGTAAGCATCACGATAAGTCTGGTTTCGAATTACGGCTCTGGCACTCATTAGCTATGTGTCCTTGAGCAAGTTATTCAATCTATCCCAGCTTCTTTTTTGGGGGAAGGGGTATGAAAGGGGAATCATAATTATATCTACCTTAAAGTTGTGGTGAGGTTATAAAGTTCTCAGTCAAGGGAGATTATGCTCCCATAGAGCATTTTTGATGCTCATAACCAGGAGGGGATGTTACTGGCATCTAGTGGGTAGAGGCCAAGGATAACGCTCAACACCCTGCAATGCACAGAACAGCCCCACAGCAAAAAGTTACCCAGCCCAAAATGTCAATAGCCAGTAAGTTGAGAAACTCTGGTCAAATGTACATTTGCAGTACGCCTGGCGCAATATTAACAATCAACAAATTTCGTCTGTTGCCTTTTACTGTTGCCTTACTGTATGCACAAAATTCGTGAACTAATTAGGCCAAAGTTTTAAATACTAAAGACTAAAGGATTTTTATTCTTTCTTTAATCCAGGAGAGAAAAGTGACTTCAACTTACATAAGTATTGAGTCCTTCTGTGAATCGTTTTTTATGATTCTTCTCCCACGTTAAATAAAACTAAATTTTAAATGATATTTAAAACAGTTGGTAACTTATACTATGATTCTGGCCCTGAAGTCTCCGTAGCTTATAACTGATTTACAATATCCACTGGGAACAATGGAAAACTTTTTAGGAATGAAGGCAAAAGAAGCCCATTGAAAGGTTTGTTTTTGTAGTAGAACCCTTCCATTCCTCTCTCCCCACTTCTGAAGTAACTTGCAATATTTATTTAAGAAAACACTAGAGGACTTCCCTGCAGTGGTGCAGTGATTAAGAATCCACCTGCCAACGCAGAGGACACAGGTTCAAGCCCTGGTCCAGGAAGATCCCACATGCTGCGGAGCAACTAAGCCCGTGTGCCACAACTACTGAGCCCGCGTGCCACAACTACTGAAGCCCACACGCCTAGAGCCCGTGCCCCACAAGAGAAGCCACCGCAATGAGAAGACTCCGCACCACAACGAAGAGTAGCCCCCGCTCACTGCAACTAGAGAAAGCCTGCACACAGCAATGAAGACCCAACACCAAAAATAAATAAATAAAATAAATTTTAAAAAAGAAAAAAAAAGAAAGAAAAGAAAACACTAGAGATCAGAATCCTCTATTTACTTGTCTTGCTCAATTGTTCTGAATAGCTGTCTTTCTGGGCCAAGGGTTCTTTTTTTTCCCCTAAAGGCTCAGTCCTGGAAATTGGACTGTTTTCCTGAAATAGTTGGCAATATGCATATCAGGAAATATGGTCAAGAGAACAGGAGGCTCCCATGTTCAACACAGAGGACAGCTGCAAAGTAACATTCTGTGCTTTGCAGTTCAACAATAACACGTTTTCTGTGTACTCTGCACTGTGTTAGATATGTGTAAGCACCAGGGACTCTCAAATAGTGGCTTTTGTCAAGTTGTATCTCTAGGTCTTCATTTCAGCTCTCAGAAGTTAACATAAGTACTATTTCTAAACTGAGAGCTTGCATTCTTTCTTTATGCTTTCTGCCAGAAACACATCCTTAAAAATCCTATCACTGGCAGATGCTACTGTAGTGGACTTGCTTTTTAAGTTCATTTTCAGAGTGTTTGTTACAATTCCACAGAAAGACAACCAATCTTCATATATTGATCTTGTATCTTACAACCTTGCTGAACTCATTAGCTCTAATAGTTTGTGTGTGTGTGTCTGTGTGTGTGCATGTGTGCGTGCATTGTGTGTGGTTTCCTTAGGATTTTCTGTATTCAAGATAATACAATCTGCAAGTACAGATAGTTTTATTTCTTCCTTTCATACTGCATGTCATTTATTTCTTTTTCTTACCTAATTGTCCTGGATAGAACATTCAGTACAATGCTGAAGAGAAGTGTCATGAGTGGACATCCCTTAAAGAAAATGTGACATGTGTATCACATATTATCCAACCTTAAAAGAAAATCCTGCCATTGAGGACAATATGGATGAACCTAGAGGTCATTATGTTAAGTGAAATAAGCCAGGCAGAGAAAGACAAATACTGCACGTTATCACTTAATATATGGAATCTACAAAAAAGTCAAACTCAGAAGCAGAGAGTAGAAGAGTGGTTGCCAGGAGCTGTGGGGAGGAGGACATAGGGACAGGTAGGTACAAACTTTCAGTTACACGATGAATACGGTTTGAGGGTCTAATGTATAGAACGGTGACTATAGTTGATAATGATAATTCTGCACTGCATTACTGAAATTTGCCAAAAGACTAGATCTTAAGCATTCTCATACACACAAGAAATGTAAATATGTCAGGTGATAGACGTATTAATTGTGGGAATCCTTACACAATGTATATGTATATCAAATCATAACATTGCACACTTGAAATATATTGAATTTTGTTCGTCAATAATACTTCAATAAAGCTGGGGGGAAAAGAGTAGGTATCCTGTCTTGTTCCTAATCTTAGGGGAAGAGTGAACATTCAGTCTTTCATCATTAAGTATGATCTCAGCTGTGGGTTTTCCATAAATACTCTTTATCAGGTTGAACGAGTTTCGTTCTATTCCTAGTTTGCCATGAGCTTTTTGGTCTGGTTCTTTGTTTACTTAAATTAGAAATGGACATTATATTTTGTCAAATGCTTTCTTGTTTTTAACATCTATTGAGATGATCATATGATTTCTTGTTCTTTTTCTTTTTTTTTTTTTTTTTTTGTGGTATGCGGGCCTCTCACTGTTGCGGCCTCCCCCATTGCGGAGCACAGGCTCCGGACGCGCAGGCCCAGCGGCCATGGCTCACGGGCCCAGCCGCTCCGCGGCGTATGGGATCTTCCCGGACCGGGGCACGAACCCACGTCCCCTGCATCGGCAGGCGGACTCCCAACCACTGCGCCACCAGGGAAGCCCCTTTTTCTTTTTTAATTTACTAATATGATAATTTGCAGTGAATCATTTCCAAATGTTAAACCAACATTACATTCTAAATCCTCGTTAGTTGTGACGTAGTATCATTTTTACATATTGTTGGTCTACATTTATCAAAATTTTGTTTAGAATTTTTGTCCCTATATTTATGAGAAATATTGGTCTATAGTTTTCTTTTATTTAAATTACTTTGTCTAGTTTTGATATCAGCATACTAAAAAAAGACAGACAATAACAAGTATTGGTGAGGATTTGGAGAAATTAGAGCCCTCATAAATCACTGATTAGAATGTAAAATGGTGCAGCTGCTTTAGAAAATAGTCTGGTAGGTTCTCAAAGCATTAAATATAGAGTTACCATAAGATGCAACAATTCCACGCTTAGGTATATACTCAAGATAATTGAAAACATATATTTACATAAAAACTTGTTCATGAATGTTTACAGCAGCTTTATTCATAACAGCCAAAATATGGAAACAACTCAAAAATCCATCAAATGATGAATGAATAAACAAAATGGGGTATATTCATATAGCCAGATATTATTCACCTACAAATAAGAATAAAGCACTAATAGATGCTACAACATTAAGACCTTGTGTTAAGTGAACAAAGTCAGACACAAAGGCCACATATTGTGTAATTTCATTATATTAAATGTCCTGAATAGGCAAATCCGTACAGTCAGAAAGTAAATTACATAATGGTTATGAGGGGCTGGGTGGAGGAAGAATGGGGGTGACTGCTAGTCGGTATGGGGTTTCTTTTTGAGTGATGAGAATGCTCTAGAATTAGACAGTAGTGGCAGTTGCACAATCTTAAGAATATGCTAACACCCACTGAATTGTTTGCCTGAAAAGTAAATTTTATGGTATATGAATTATATCTCAATTTTAAAAGTCATGTGTGTATACACACACACATTGATTTTTATCACATGTACCACAATTATTTTCAAAAAGCATGGGATTTTAAAATGGAAGTAACACTGCCTTACAGCTCATGCTAACATCTTATTTTAGCAAATGACAACTTGAGGCCTAGAGAAATGAAGTGACTCGACAAAATCACACAGCGAGTTACATAGAAAAATTTTTTTAAATTACCTGTGGTCCCTGACTGCTTCCAGAACCATTTCCTTACGTGTGAAAATTCTCCAATGTTGAAAGTATTAGACAAAAACAAAGGAAAACTAAAAACGTATTAACTCCAAAACGCCTACTTCCTTGACGACTCCCTTGTTGCCAAAATATTTTTTTTCAAGTCAGTTTGCTTTTTTCTTAAGTTGTAACAAATGCCCTTTGTGGTAGATTTTAGTATTAAGAACATTAACAAATCTATCATCTCGCTCAGAAAGTGACTCACATTGAAAAATTCTAAGTGGATACAATCAATGTTATTCTCCCTTATCTTACAGATGAGAAAATAAACAATAAGCTTCAGACATTTGTTTCCATAAAAAGATTAGTCTGAAAGAGAACGTGTCAGATCTGCACTCTGTAAGGTGCTAATTTTTCATATCAGATAGAGACAGAAGCTCTTAAAAGGACTTAGGGATTCTTTTTCCAAGCTCCCTCCCTCCTTCTCTCCCTCTTTTTTCCCCTCCCTCGCTCCTTTCTTCCTCTTCTGCTATCAGACTTTTCTAAAGTAGTCATCTCTACTTGGCATAAATACAATGAGAATGTACTCAGCATTTAAACAATATGAAAACTGCAGCCTTGTTTTGAAAAAAATAATCAACCCTTAAAAAAGAAGAATTACCAAAAATCAGTACTGGGAAGAACCCTAAGCTAGTGAAGTTAGTGCACACAAGGACACAAATTTTAAAATCTGGAATGGAGGAAGTATATATGGCATCCATGGAAGGACATGACAAATCTCTGAATTACTAGACTTTGCTCACTCTCAGGATTAGCCTGTAGCTTCTGAGACCTAAACTTGGGGAATCCTGGTGCCAGGAGAGAGACCTCAAGATATTTATACTTTGCATCTGGGCCCATATCAGGACTCTTAGGACTCTTCTACCTAGTGTATGTTCAAGACAGTTTCTAAAAAAGTATTCTATTTACGTTCCCATAGAGTTACATAGATTAACCTGGCTTTACTTTTTTGCATCAGGTGCTTAGAAAAATCAGGGCTAAAGTAACTTAATCTCAAATTGACAGAGGGATGATTGTTTTCATGATTATAATGGTATATTCCATCTTAGTTTCAGAAATTCAGCTAACTTTTTTCTCCTTTTAACTCTGCTACAATTGAGACAAATGCATTATTTTATTTCTCTCTGGACATTATGAAGTTGCATGCAAATCAAGGAATTAGAGTCCTGCCCTAATGTGATATACACTGGCTTGTTCTGAAGAGAAATGGGCCCTTGAAAGCATGTTGGTCACAAATATGCATGACCCATGCAGTCAGTCAAATTAGTAGACCGAACTGAATGAATTGTACGGTTATGACAGTTTCAGATTGTAGTTTGAGAATTCTCACTGAATTTGACTTACCATAATTTATCTAATAGGGAGAATAAATATTTGTGTTTAAATTCTATAAATAAACAGGAAAAAAAATAATAGAAAAATAGTGAAGTTATTTTTTAATATGGTATAACTTGTCTATAATCATTAAGAAGAATTATAGAAACTTATTTCCAAAACACTTCATGCTGATTCACAAAAAGGCAGGGTGACTTCTTATTTGTTTGTTGTCTCTACAGTACAGACACAGCTTTGTAAACACAAGACTTTTTGTGAGTTAGCTCTTAATATACCCAACTGCCACATTCTGACACTATTATGCATTTAAATACACAGCCAGATATATCTGGAAATTACCAGAATGTATATTTGTAAATAACTTTGTAAAGATTACTTCCCAAAATGAAATAATTTATGCTTAAACATATTTGAAGAATACAAAACAGATTCTATTTCTTGTAAATGTAATTTCCAGTATGCTAGCAGGCTAGATTTAGATGTTTAACCAAAACAGTAAAAACAATAAAAGCAAGCACAAACCAAAACCACAAATGCATATTTCCAAGAAATTTACCATTCTTTACTGAATTCGCACAAATTAACTTGTAGCTTAGAAGTCAAAATGTGATATAAAAATAATATAGTATAAACATGTCTCTTTTTAATCCTTAAAGCTGTCCTATTGTTATCATTTTCAGGTGAGTAGTACATTAACTAAAATAAGGTTTTGTAAAAATTAGCTAACACGTATTTGGGACAAATGAGCATGTATCTTTTTTTTTTTTTTTTTAACTAGTTGTCCCTTTTTTTTTTTTAAGACTTTGTTTTCTTTGTTGTTGTACAAATCACAATGATGAGATTGTCCTCTCTCTCTTTTTTTTTCCGGCTATGGCGCTGCATGTGGGATCTTAGTTCCCTGACCAAGGATCGAACCCGCACCCCCTGCAGTGGAAGCATGGAGTCTTTAACAACTGAACCACCGGGGAAGCCCCCAGCATGCATCTTTTGACTACTCACTATTTACAGGTATGCTGATATGGATATATGACCTTTAGAAATTATATGTCCATTGACAGAACTATAATTACTCTTTCATGTCCATTATATTAATTTATCTCAGTAGACCTGTGGAGTGGCTTGAGTGTATGTTATAATGTCCCCTTTACAAATAAGAAAACTGAATCTTGAAAGAGTTATCCACTAAGGATCAGAATTCAGTTCTAGATTCCAATTTTCTTCTAGACACCATGAGAGAAATGACATGCAAAGAAGTGTGAATTATTGAGTATATACTTAAGAATTCTTAGGATAGAACCAGTATGTAGTGGTTTCAAAATGCTTAACCTCAAATAAATTTCCCTTTCTCTAGAGTGCCTCTCTAGACACATTTTCAACATTCCATAAAGTTAAAATAGAGCAGAAATGTGATTAGGTGAGAGCAAATCACTGTGATTTTGTGAAAGGAAACTGCTTTTCAAGGATACAGTTGTTGGTTTTTTTTAAATGATAAAAAAGAATCCCATTTGGACATTACTTTGTTTTTTTTACTATATTCATTTATTCTCTTCCTTTTTATAAGAACATAATAAATCAAGCATAATATTTGAAAGCTGGCGCCTCCTTATTGTTTTAGGAACCATCCTTCCTTGCAGGATGCCATTTTGGAACCAGAGTCCTAGTTCCTCAGTTAGGATAAGAAGTCCTGTATAGGTTTCCAAAACGTAAACAGGTTTTATTATCATTGCATTATCCAAGATTAGAATAGATACCTTTCTAACTGGCAGCAATGAAATTACATGATCCCTTTAAAATAATGCTTCTTTTGATTAAAAAAACCCATTGACAAAATACAAATAATCATTTTGTGAAATTTTCAACTGTTATTATTTGCCAGAATGTATTCCAAACATACTCAGGGGCCTGTGCTGCTATAAGACTTTTAATAAATAATGATAATTACCATAACCTGTGTGTTTAAGCTATGCCAACTGATTTACATACACTGTTTTACTTAAACCTTACAATAATTCTAGGCTGTAAAACCATAGGCAGATGAAGCTAAGAGAGGATAAACTTTTCTAAGTCACATATCTAAATAGAGCTTGTGTTTGAGCCATGGTTTGTCCACCACCATTTCTTTCGCACATAAGGTGGAAAGTTTCCATTCCTGGAGAGTATCATGGCTCAGCTCTTTAGCTGCGTGTAACATCTTAGTGAGTCTCTTCCTGTCTGATGTGTTGGAAGCAAACCAACATATAAAAAAGACCTGTTATGATTAGACATAAGTCCCCAATTACTAACAGTCTTCAGTATTCTGTAGATATTAACTTATAAGTGAATACATAATTACTTTGCATTTCTATACAAAAATCACTTCCTTTGGATGGTATGTTCATCCTTTTCCATGTCTTCATAATTCCAAACTGTGCTGGTTATTTACAACTGCAGAACTCACAACAATCCTGCCACAAGCAGCCTTCCCACATATTCCTTCACCTACCCCGTCCACATACTTAAGAATTTTTATGAGTTCACATTTGTCTTCAAGTTTTGTGCCAAATTCCAACTTTCGTCCCAAAGTTTCATTCTGACCCTAAGACCTAGTGTAGTCTTAGTGTGCTTATCTATGTCTTTTCCACCTATTCATTCCTCAAAATTGCTTTCATTGGTAATTACTTTTTAAAAAAACATTTTAAAATGTTTACCCTTGATTCTGGCTTGTCATCTAGTTCACAGCTTCTAAAACTAACAGGTATACAAATTTCTGGGATATACTGTTAAAATGTAGATTCTTTCTCAGTACGTGTGGATTGAACATTAAGATTCTGCATTTCCAACAAAATCTCAAGTGACGTTGATGTTTCTGATTGCTGGACAACACTTTAAGGAATAAACAGTAAAAAACCACTACAAAAAAGTTATACATAAGATGGATTCATCATTTGTTTTACGTAACTCTTCTATACTGCTCAAGGGTGTAGCTGTTGATGTAATCCATGTGGTTATTGGTTACAAAGAACGTTATACATAAACATATAGCTACAGGGAATATATAAGTTCTACACAGGAAAATTAAAAAGAAAGAATATAATATGATCAATTTGGATTCACCTATACCATTTGGAGAAAAGCTACATAATATACTTAGTCAGACCACACATTCTGGCCAATAATTCTGGCACTGAGGATGGTGTCTACTTGAAAATAAATGGCCCAGAATGGTGATCCATACTCTGAGCATTTGTGGTACTAAATCAGGGTCAATAAATGGGGATTTTATTAATTCTTTTCCTAGGAAGAAAAAGATCATTGCACATATGAAGAGACAAACATATTTTCCATGGAACAGGGTTTATTCTTATATATACTATCTGTTACATTTGAGAATCTACAAAATTTTCTATTAGTTATTAAGACAATTTCTAGAGTAGGCTTGATGGTTAAAAAAATAGAAAGTAAATTTAAAAATTAAAGGCAATGTAAGAAATCTCAAGCATTTGGAGAACAAGCTGGCATTTGCCCTTAAAGTACCTTTTTTAACATATGAAGTGATTCTGAAAATACTATTGACTATTTCCTAAGTTAACAAAATACTCTCATCTTCATTTACATTGAGAGCTCCACATACTTACATAAAATAATAAATGGAATATAAATGTATCCTAAACCTCTGTTCTGTTCCACAATTAGAATGTTCCTGTAGTTAATATTAGCAAAAGGCCCATCTCCCTTCAGCTTACAATTCCCTCTATCACTGTTTTTCACACCTGCCTTCCAATTAAAATTCTGATTATCTTCCTGAGTCTCCCGAGGTCACTGTTTCTTTCTTCATAGTTGCTAGGTGAGCTCTATGCAAGTGCTTTAAAACACCAGCGCAATCCAATGATGGAGAATCTTCTCCTAGTGTGCACCATGGAAATTTAAATTTAAATCTCCACACATCACAGCTTCTAAATTTGTTAAGTCTTCTCTGTATCCACAAAACCAAGAGAGCCTGCCTACTTTTATTTCCCAAAGCAACCATGTTCAAGACCCTGGGACACACACCACAAGCTTTACAACGTTTACTGGCTCTCACTGCCTTATGTATTCTTTCTTGTGCCAGTGGTGACTTAACCATTAGTTTTGCCTCAGAAATTGTATTTCTGCTACAGATGTTGTCTTCAGTTTTTTCGAGTTTTCGTAAATGTTGATTATAAAAACAATTTAAGCCTCATCAAGAAATCAAGTGTACCAGTTAGTATATTAATCTTTTGCTCCCATATAATCTCAATTTTCCAAACCACAGGTGAAGCCTTCCTAAGGTTTTGTTCATTATCAGTCAACCAGAAAGTACTGAATATGTTCTGTATACTCAGCCCTATAGAAGAAGGCATGAGAGGGAGGCAAAACATAGCCAAGATTATCAGATATGCACAAAGATGGCTTAATCCTGTTATCTGGAATTACAGAATGTCTCACTAAGATAGGTTATATAAATAATTATTTTACAACGATATTTTTCTCAAGGAAAATAAATTCTACTCCCTTCACATTAAGCGTAAATGAGTGAAGCCCTAATCGTACGCTAAATTGACTATAGCATATGCTGCAAGTGCAGAAATCTTTTGTTGTACATACATCTGACTAGGAATTGCCACACTAATCTGTCAGTTTTTACTTCACCACAGCACCTGCTGGGATGCTATTGCCCATTAAGATTGTTCTGATATTAAAGAAAGCAATGGCTCACACGCGGCCTATCTGAAGGAGAACAACGATATTCTTTCCTTTGTACCTTCCTTCTTTCCTTCTCTCTTGCCTGCATAACTGCCTTCCTTCTTCCTCTCTTTCTTTCCTTCTTTATTCCTGTATTTTCTCTTTCTCCTTCCTTTTCTTTCTTTTCTCTTTGTTTCTTTCATTTCCTGAAAACATCTTACAGTGGTGAAATGGAAAAATATACTATAATTCCTCCAATGCATCTTTTTTATAAAGTACTTGTCCCTAACTATCTTTCCTCCAACAGCTTTATTTATAATTTTCCCTAATTGATGAATTTATCTTACAAGTGTAGAGGGTTGAACTATGTGCTTACAAATATGTGACACAGGAAATTCTTCAGTGATCATTATTAATGGAGATACTGCCAGTCTACATAAATGGGGGATACACAGGCACTCACATGCATGTTTAAAAAGGCAAGATATGGGGATTTCTTTCCCACAATTATATAAAGTAGCAGAGATACTAAGGGCCTTACTTTTTAAGCAGACACCTCTAGCTTGTTAATGAAGAATTATGTCTTTCCAAGGAAAGTTTATGTTTGAATAAATGGCTCTCTTCTATTTATTAAATAGCTTTGAAAATAAGGGCCTCTTTCTATTCACCATACACAATGCCTTGCAAACAGTCGACAAAAAAGATTTGTTTAATAAATTATGGTATCCCTGTACCCAGTATCATCCCAGTTTAAACTGAGCTCAAATAACACCAGACTAAATATATGCCATTGCTTTTCTCTTGATAAAAAAAAAAAATAGAGCAATACACTAATCAGAATCTCACTTTCTGCCTACTATGCAAAAGAATGGGGAATGAAGATATTAAGATCCTGTTATGGTATTTCATCAGGAATCATTACAAAATCCTTGTCATCTGAACTATTGATACATTTGAAATTGTCCAGTCAGTAGAAAGTTCAGACCATGCAAAGAAAAAACCTTTATCTTACTAATCATCTCAAATTTTCTTCCATTCCAATTCCCATTTTAAAATAAGAGTCAAGACGTAATTTATTTTAAGCAATGAGAAACTTGTGACCACCTTTAAAATGAATCCACATGTGTCAGATGACCACAAAATCAATATACAATTCCCAGTGATTTTGTTACTATGCTGTAGCATAGAAATTCTGCATTCTGTCCATCTGCTCCTTTAAGATGGAGAACACAAAGTTTAGTCTGGCTTTTCAGTTAAAAGAGAACAGATTTTTTCCTTTCCATCAAATGTGTGCTTTTTAAAAATAAAACCTGATTTACAAATATCTAAATGTATCAAATAATTGTGACAACTCTGTCTCCAAAAGAATTTTGCATTTTGTAAGAGAAGGCACCATGAATTTTTTTTTTAAACCTAGTTAGGTATCATTAATTTTACATGAATTTGATTGACAACTTTTCATTTAGATCCACTTTTCTTTAGAGATTATAATATGGCAGTTACTCATAAATGCTTTATTTCAGGTAGATTTTTACCTTAATGTACATTCTCACATGAAAATATTGTTAATAATCAGGTACTAAATCTGGTCAGATTCCAATTTCCATTAAGACATTTAAGAGAACAATCCCACTGATGCTTCTAAGAGAGCTTAATATTCTTTCTTAAGAGAGTTAAAGATAGAAAATATGCAACATATTCTGGAGTTTTTTGTTGAGCCCAGGTAAATGCATTTGAAGAAAAAAATAAAAAACAGAATTTCCAGTTTTAAATTTTAGTTTTAAGAGCTGAGTACACAGTTAGATGTACTTCTCATTAAACAACTGAGATAAGAATCCATCGTGAAGTCAGTGAAGGGAGAGAAAAACTCTGTGATTTTCACATCCTTCCTATTCTCTTAAAAAATTATGAAGCATTTTAATATAACTACAATTTATTATATACACAGACACAGATGCACATATATATGCATGTAAGTGAGTGTGCTGTAATGTGTAAGTGTACATATGTATGATGTAATGTACATGTTTGATATGTTTCATTTCAGTGAAAGACATTACAGTTTTGGGGACTATATGAATGGAAAATATTAGTTAATATAGAAAACACAGAAAAATAATGCACTGTCATAAAATAGAGTTCGTCATGTTTACTGATCATTTGTACAGGTCTCTGCCTTCAAACTTAGCAGATAAAATTCTTTGAGAGCTTGTCACACAATAGACACTCAATTATGTTTTTTTTAAATAATGATAAATTTCAAACTGATGTATGTTTTTTTTGTTGTTTTTATTTTTGCGGTACGCGGACCTCTCACTGTTGTGGCCTCTCCCGTTGCGGAGCACAGGCTCTGGACGCGCAGGCTCAGCGGCCATGGCTCACGGGCCCAGCCGCTCCGCGGCATGTGGGATCTTCCCGGACCGGGGCACGAACCTGTGTCCCCTGCATCGGCAGGCGGACTCTCAACCACTGCGCCACCAGGGAAGCCCGAAACTGATGTTTTTAATTGACTTATTTATTAAAACTTAAATATTTCAAAAGTGACTTTGAATGAATATCTTATGGCCCAGATTACACTTATTTTTACCTGGAGGTTTAAAAAGTTTTGCTTTCTCTAGGATTTTATGTAATTGTAAAATCTTTTGTGGATTTGTTTGATGTCATGTCAGATCACTGGCTAGATAAAACCTATGGCTTTCAATGCTGACAATAAATTAGCAGATCTTAGTAACTTTTATGCATGAATAACTGCAATAACATAGTCAAAGTAAATAAAAGATTGTACTTTTTAAGAAAAACCTTAAAATTTTATATAAGAATGCAATTTTCTAGTTAAAATGGACCTCAGTATTTATGCTAGTTTTAGGCTTTTTACACAAACATACAAAGTTTTAGTTTTATATATTTATATGGAACTTTTCATGAGGCCAGTAAAGAACCCACCATCACTTTTCCCTATCATGTTTTCTCTCCCACAGAATGATGATTTTCAATTCTTTAAAGTTACACCTACTAAAAAATGGAGATTTTTAAAATACAAGAGACATGATACATCATCAGCTTTTGTATATTGTTTCTTAATAGCAATGAACAAAAAACTCACCTAATATTTTTAATTTTCTTTAAATTGCCCAGTTATTCTGAACACTTCCTTTCCAGTATTTTTTGAAAATTAAGACTGCACTTCAAAATCATGAAACTCTAAAGCACTTATGCATTTTATTCAAATGGGAGGTAATTACATATATGTATGTGTGTATATATGATTCTTTGCTGTTATGAAATGTCTGGTGCTGGAAATTCTTAACAGAGCTGCCTGTAAGTCAATTAAATCCTCTACACGGCGCCACCTCAGCTTTTCCCCCAATCCCAATAGAGATTTTCTAAAAAAAACAAAAAACTAATAACATCTACAATGAACAGCATTCCTGTAGCCTGTAGGTCTAGGCTGCTACTTTAGTTTTCCCCTGACAATAATGGAGGGCCTTATTATTTTGTTTCCCCTGGGCATTTATGAGGCATGATGAGGAAAAGGGTTATCTCTTCTCTGGAAAAGAGCACAGTTTTCAAATCTCTTTGGCCATATAAACGTCTTAATGGGCATTACATTAGAAAGGCATCCTGTGCTATTATGTTACTTCTTCCCAATTAGAATCTCTATTTTAATGTGATTGCCAAAAAATTTAGTGCCTGTCATTTGATGAGACTGAGAGTAGGATTTGCTAGACAACAGTTAATAAAAACTGTGAGGCAAATGCTGCATGAGTACACTGGCTGCCAGTGGGTAGAAATGAATGGGCAGTAATGGAAATTAATGGATGGGGAAAATCTACTTCAATTTCCTTGGAAAATGTACTGTAACTGCAATGCATTAATAAATCAAACTTATTTCTATTGTTTAAAAAGTGAATAATATATTTTGATTTAACAGGGTAACACCTCCTCCTAAACTGCATAACCATATTAGCTATTACCCTTTTGGATATATTTAAACTATATGTTTTGCTTTGGTAAATCATCTTTTATGATGCTTGGCACTAAATCGAAACAACCTGTCAACAACTAAGAAAAGTTATTACAACGTCATCTTCCAATTTATTGCTTTAAATAATAAAAACTGTTTTAAATAAATCAGTTTCTTTCAACATCTATTTTTAAAAATTTCTCCTCCATTTTAATCCCACATTAGGTTCTGACCTTTTGTTGATGCTAAGTCAGATACATGACTTAAATTTCTGATAATCAAAGGGAGACATAAGACACTTGAACTTAAAAGACAATATAGGTTTATATGGACTCAATATTTGACAAATATATTTATTTAGCACAAATACATTCAAAATTATTTCAAATCTTTAATGTGCTTCCTCTAACATTTTCTTCTGGAGAAAATCTAGTTAAATCTATCATCTCACCTGAATACTACAATTACTTTTAGCTACTTAAATTAAATCCATCCCCCACACAGTACAGGTAAACTCCCAACATAATATTTAGTTAAAAATTTGGTGCCAGCCAAGTTTTTTAAAGGAAGATGTCTGCTGATGATATTCTGGAAAACTGGAATAGGTCCACTAATCATGAAGAGTCCAAAATGCAGAAAAGGAAATGTGCATGTATAGAGCTATTATGATGTCAAACAAATTATTGACCCTCAACTAAGTGCAAAATGATAAGAGAGTGTAAAGGGCTGGAATGGAGATACCTTCTTCTCCTCCTAGTATTGCAATTAAAGGGGCTGATGTTGGGTAAGTCATTTCACCCCCTGGGCTTTTTCCTCTTTAGCAAAAGGAGATAACTTGCATCATTTCTAAGGTCTTTTCTAGCTCTAGAAATTTGATGAGTCCATATTATTGCAGTTGGTTTTTCTGCTCATTTATCTCACAGTAGGCTAAAATTATGGAGTGAAAAAATCGAAGGCTAAACTTAGCATGGCGATAATAGCAATGCATGGAGCCCATGAGTAATGATTACACCTCTCAATGAAATCATTAAGGAACTCCCTGGGGGACAACTTCCTACCTAGGAAACTGAATAGTTCTAAAAGGAGGGATTCGCTTAGAGATTTAAAATAAAAATAAAATAACATTAATACTACTAAGAAATTCTTCTGAATAAGTGAACACGGAGTTCTAGAAAGAATGATGGCAAAGTTTATCAAAAAGGTTGTCCCTACCCATTCTCTTTCACCGTTTCTCTGCACAAGGCTTCTGTGCATATTCTTTTCATTCTGTATATGATCCAGTCAAAAGAATGAGATCCACATTTCAAAGTTTCACATAATGCCTGAAACAATTTGTTATAAACTGATATACTTAGTGACAATGCTGAAACCTTTTTACCCATCTTTTCCACTCTTCTCAAACTTGCTATATACCCAGTCCACTCACTTATTTGCAGTCATTATTCACTGAGAAAATGGAAGTGACCTATCTGCCTTCTGACCACCAATTCCACAACCCTACCCCCATCCATACCCCTGCTCTCTACATTCCCTCCTGTTATGGTGGAATTTTATTTATTTATTTTTTTTTTTGTGGTACACGGGCCTCTCATTGTTGCGGCCTCTCCCGTTGCGGAGCACAGGCTCCAGACGTGCAGGCTCAGCGGCCATGGCTCACGGCCCCAGCCGCTCCACGGCATGTGGGATCCTCCTGGACCGGGGCACGGACCCGTGTCCCCTTGCATCGGCAGGCGGACTCTCAACCACTGCGCCACCAGGGAAGCCCAACACATTCCTTACATTCAACATTTCTTGTTTCTTCAGTAACTAATCGTATATCAAGATTTTATAGTCTCATACTACAAAGCTACAGTAATCAAGACAATATGGTACTGGCACAAAAACAGAAATATAGATCAATGGAACAGGATAGAAAGCCCAGAGATAAACCCACGCACCTATGGTCAACTAATCTATGACAAAGGAGGCAAGGATATACAACGGAAAAAAGACAGTCTCTTCAATAAGTGGTTCTGGGAAAACTGGACAGCTACATGTAAAAGAATGAAATTGGAACACTCCCTAACACCATACACAAAAATAAATTCAAAATGGATTCGAGACCTAAATGTAAGACCAAACACTATAAAACTCTTAGAAGAAAACATAGGAAGAACACTCTTTGACATTAATCACAGCAAGATCTTTTTTGATCCACCTCCTAGAATAATGGAAATAGAAACAAAAATAAACAAATGGGACCTAATGAAATTCAAAAGCTTTTGCAAAGCAAACTACAAACAAGACGAAAAGACAACCCTCAGAATGGAATAAAATATCTGCAAACGAATCAACGGACAAAGGATTAATCTCCAAAATATATAAACAGCTCATGCAGCTCAATATTAAAAAAAACAAACAACCCAATCCAAAATTGGGCAGAATACCTAAACAGACATTTCTCCAAAGAAGACATACAGATGGCCAAGAAGCACATGAAAAGCTGCTCAACATCACTAATTATTAGGAAAATGCAAATCTAAACTACAATGAGGTATCACCTCACACCAGTTAGAATGGGCATCATCAGAAAATCTACAAACAAATGCTGGAGAGGGTGTGTAGAAAAGGGAACCCTCTTGCAGTGTTGGTGGGCATGTAAATTGATACAGCCACTATGGGGAACAGTATGGAGGTTCCTTAAGAAACTAAAAATAGAATTACCCTATGACTCAGCAATCCCACAACTGGGCATATACCCAGAGAAAACCATAATTCTAAAAGATACATGCACCCCAATGTTCATTGCAGCACTATTTCCAATAGCCAGGTCATGGAAGCAACCTAAATGCCCATCGACAGACGAATGGATAAAGAAGATGTGCTACATATATACAATGGAATACTACTCAGCCATAAAAAGGAACGAAATTGGGTCATTTGTAGAGACATGGATGGATCTAGAGATCCATCTGTATGTTCATCTGTCACACATAGTGAAGTAAGTCAGAAAGAGAAAAACAAATATCTTATATTAATGCGTATATGTGGAACCTAGAAAAATGGTACAGATGAACCGGTTTGCAGGGCAGAAATAGAGACACAGATGTAGAGAACAAACATATGGACACCAAGGGGGGAAAGTGGCGGAGGGGGGTGGTGGTGGGATGAATTGGGAGATTGGGATTGACATGTATACACTAATATGTATAAAATGGATAACTAATAAGAACCTGCTGTATTAAAAAATAAATAAATATTTTTTTAAAGATTTTATAGTCTCTTCATCATTTTGCCTGTTTGGCTCTAAATACTTCTTAGAGCTCCTGTTAAAGAGAGTACTAAAAAAAGACAGAATGTAATGCTCTATGTGAAGTGAAACTAACCCAAAGTAGAGCAAAACCATCATCTCCTTCAACATCTCTTTAAGTTCTGCTAACGCAGGAAAAGAATTTAAGTATAGAAGAATTTGCATTCAAGCTGTAACTATAAACAGTGTGCTGTCTTTGGTGATTTATAAGGCCTTTGAAGTTCTCCAAGTATCCTAGGGGCAATATAAGGAACAATTATCTTTCTTCATCTCTAAATAAGCAGAAAATTTTGGTTTAACTAAATCTTTATATACCACATAAGTATTATGATGTTAGCTTCATAGTTTTTGATATTTATCTCAATCATTATTCGTGGATTTCAAGGCAGAAAAACACGGTTATTGAGGTTCTTTGGTTTCTCATATTGAACAAATTGATTAACATATGTTAACCTAGCCCTGTATACTCAAAACTATGGAATGTGATGTAAAAGTAGAAAAAGAATCAATTATGAGGTCCTTGCACCCATGAGGTAACCCATCTGGTATAGAGAGATACTATCACTCATGAGATGATTTGCAGAACATTACAGAACAGGCTGAGAAGTGCCCTCCGCTCCGAGTGATTCAGGTTACCCAAACAGAGAGTGAGGGAAAGTCGTGCAAAACTCCTTCAGTGACATTCACTCAATTATTCAAATTGCCATTTTTTCTCATGATGTGAATACAGCTTGACTATTTCAATAAAGATTGTGGTGAATAATAAGGACTTTTTGTACAAAATGCCAGACAAGAGACAGGAAATAAGCTTCTATTACATATTATTCTCATTTTGACTATGATTCACTCACATTTATCGGACATATGCCTGACAGATCTTCAGGCTTGAAGAGCAAAATAAGGCCTGCACCTGGGGATTGTGCTTTTCCAGCTTACGCAGCAGGATGTGAAGAAAAGAGGTCAGGATTTGTGCTAAAGGAACTGCAAAGAATAGCGTATTTGTCAGAATATGAGACACAGTTACATTTAAGGAAAAGTTGACCTAAAATTGCTGACCATCTTATTGTCTGTTAGTGGAGCTTTTGCTTCATTCTAAGCACTCAGACTTTATTCTTATCACAGATATCCAAGAGCTCTTCCTTTTTTGAACAAATTGGCTATTCATGTTCATGGCATTTTCTAAATCAGTCCCTTGATGTCATGCCTATGTAACTGGTCTCCCCACTTCTGTTTTTTTCCCACCTGAAATCTAACCTTCACACCGATACTGAATAATCTATCATAAATGTAACTTTAAAAGGTGATTTTCAAAGTTTTAAAACTAAAACTCCTAATAAGAAAAATATTTTGCATTATGACAAAATTTGATCACATACACACACAAATTGATGAAATTTCACAAAAATTGTATCCTTCATATATTCAATGTATTCGTATTTTCCAATGCTTTTCATTCTGTTTCATTTTATTTAATTCCACTCCACAAATACTGATTATGAGCCACTGAATTAATATCATGATCCTCCAAAGTATGGTTCCTAAATGTGGTCCAGGGTTCCCTTGGTGTACCCATGACAATCTCAGAGATCCACACGGTCAACCTTCTTTCATAATAATACTAAAACATCACTTGCCTTATTCACTCTCATTCTCTGATGAGTGTACTGTAGAATTTTCTAGAAGTTATATGATATGATGATGTCACACCCTGACAGACAGTGGAAGTTATGCTTGCGTGTTCTTTTGTTTAAATTTTTTCTCAGCTTTAACTTACAATACAGTAAATATCAATAAATAAAACCACATAAACAAAAGCTCTTTGGGTTTCTCAGTAATTTTTAAGAATTTAAAGGGATCGTGAGACCAAAAACTTTGAGAACTACTCATCTCAAGCAAGTTACAGTTTGAAAAACACTGATTTAAATTGGATAACTGCGCACAAGCGCGCACGCACATACACACACACCTCTTTCTATAACCCTCTATTGCCTGCAAAGCAAATGCAACCTGGCACCAAAGGCTTCAACAAGTTCACTATGATTCTACTGCTCCCTAAAAACAACTCTGACTCAACCAGGAACACCATTCTAAGTCCCCTAAACATACCTTGTTCACTTCTGCCTTTGAGCCTTATTTCACATACTGTTCCTGAAATATCCTTAAGCCTATTTTTTGACAAGATAAATCCTATCTATGTGGACATCTGCAATTATTGGCTCTGCCTTATGTCCTTTTCTGTTTGTTTGCTTGTTTGTTTGTTTGTTTAGAACTGACCCTACAGGACTCCTGGGATTCATATGGGAATGCAATTATGTGACCCTAACTTTTTCCATAGACATGCAATCCACATTAATCAATCAGAGTACCCCAGTCTTTAGGATAACCGTTACTGCAGTGTGCAGATTGCACCAGAAGGGCCAACCAGAGAGTTACTCAGAAAGCAACATCAATGCTAGGGGAAGAAGAAATCATGTTCTTTTCTTTGAGACTGCTCACTGTCACACAGGCAATGAGAAGACCAGCCTACTTCAGCAATGACTTAGGGCCACTATGGAAAGAACCACATTTACATTATTAAAAAAGTTTATCCAGGTCTTCCCTTGACTAGACATCTGTGTGTAATCTCGGTCCCCTGTGTGGCACTGCTCCCAGTAAGGCCTGTATCACCTCTATGCTCTGACGAAAACCTACACCATCACCTAATACCTCTCTATTCTCTTTTAAGATGCACTATATTATTTTACATTGTGATTAGCTCTTTTACGTTTTTCTTTTTTTCTTGCAAAATCAATAAATATATACAGGGGAACTGATTCTACTTCTGCATCTAAAGGGGTATTTTTTTGGTCTTTCTTAGAACTCAAGGAAGACTCTAATTTTTACTGTATTCTTTAATTCATTCACTTGAATTTTTTTTTCGTTTGAGGATGATTAACAAATTGAATGCTGGCTTATCTCAACAGTTTTTTTTTTGTTGTTGTTGTTGTTACATTTTCTTGGATTGCGGTTCCATGCACAGTTTTTCTTCATTTATGTTTTGGAGAGAAAACATTATCCTTTTTTCCCCTCCAAATGTTATCCCTTTATGATTTAAGAAGGCACACAACTTACACGTGTTAAATAAAGGTAAGTTCCATGCTATTTAAATATAAAGTTGAAATTTCTGAATTCAAATATTAGGGAACAATTAGTTAATATTCATACTAAAGAGAAAAAAATGAAAACCCATCTCTATAATGTCAGAAGACCACAGTAGTCAGGAAATGAGACCCTGTGTGAATTTCTGTAAGAGGAAGACCAAGTATACCACAAAGAGTAATCAAACCACATTTGAACGTCCTAAGTGAGCAGGCTCTGCTACACTTGCCTGAGATTCCCAATTAAGACACAGCCTAGAAGAATCCAATGATTCCATTACCTCCTTGCAGAAATTAAAAAGGATGCTACTCAAAGGTCAAACATATCTTCTCATGTTGAATTTAATTGTTCAACAGGTCATTTGAAATTTTCAAGGCATAACTTAATATTCTTAGAATTGGCACTTTTTAATTAACCAAACAGCATAACAGAATTACAAGGGTGAAAAAAAAACTTAGTTAAAGTGACATAAATAGTAATTCACGAAGCTCAATATTTCTTGGTTCATTGATCACGACAGGATACTTCATTAACATTTAAACATACCACATATAAAAAGAAGAGAAAAAACAGGGAAAGAGAGAACATTTAGAACATATTCATTACATCATCTTGGTTTGTCTTACAAATGTAATTATAGCCATATTTTGGGGTCAGGGATGATCTTTTTTTTTTTTTTTTTTTAACATCTTTATTGGAGTATAATTGCTTTACAATGGTGTGTTAGTTTCTGCTTTACAACAAAATGAATCAGTTGTATATATACATATGTTCCCATATCTCTTCCCTCTTGCGTCTCCCTCCCTCCCACCCTCCCCATCCCACCCCTCCAGGCGGTCACAAAGCACCGAGCTGATCTCCCTGTGCTATGCGGCTGCTTCCCACTAGCTATCTACCTTACGTTTGGTAGTGTATATATGTCCATGCCTCTCTCTCGCTTTGTCACAGCTTACCCTTCCCCCTCCCCATAAGGGATGATCATTTTTGTTTAATCTTCCATAATGAAATAAAAATTCCTTTTCTAAACATGAAAAGCCTTAAATATCTATTCAGTCATATTTTAATATGAATATATTTCATTCAATACATGACATTATTAACATAATATACATAATTTTACATATTATATATAAGATTTTCATTATCTATACTTTTCTGTGATTCATTTAAATATTTTAAAAAATATATTCATATATACAAAGACCACACATGCCCCAGTAGAAAGGAATATAATCTCAGCTACTTAAATTTTCATTCAGGAAATATTACAGGTTTAAGTTTAACATTTAAAAATGGTTTAAGTGAAACACAAGAAATAGTTAATGCTAATGCAAACTAAGGTCTCTTTTCAGCTGAAATATTACACAGCTTGAAAGTAACATGAGCCTATCCACAGCATTAAGCACACTCCTACTCTCCTCTGACCTATTTTCCAGAATGTAAGTCAGGATATGGAATTTATCTAAGTCATTTCAACCCTCTTATCTTTCAAAGCCCAAAGGTGGTGTCCATTTATTATGCTACCTTAACTCACATCACTTTATAAATCTGCTTCCTTTAAAAAAAAAGTCATATCATACACCAAGAGGGCAAAAAGAGAGTGGGATGAATTGGGAGATTGGGATTTACATATATACACTAATATGTATAAAATAGATAACTAATGAGAACCTGCTGTATAGCACAGGGAACTCCACGTTGTTGTACAATAGAAACTAACACAACATTATGAAACAAGTATACCACAATAAAAATAAATAAATAAAAACCTTATGTGAAATGTACGTAAACTCCCATTTACCTCATGAGATTTCATGCATTTCTTAAGAATAAATTCTTCTGAAATGAAATACTTAAAAAAAAAGTCATACCATAAATGAGTATGTAAAATACATCTGCCTTACTTAAGAAATGCTTAATCATTAAAAATGAGGCATTTCTTCTATTCTTATTTTCAGACTGTTCACAATTGTAGACTAAAAAAAAAAAAACCTAAGAAAGCAAAGCTGTCTCCTCTTGGGAATCATTCTAATGTGTATTTCAGATGTTGATGATTTTGCTAAACTAACCAGGCCATTTTCCTGACTAAAACTTGGCCATCAGAAAGCAATATATCCTCCTACTCGTACTATAATGATCTATACATGTTAATTTTTTATAACGGTTCAATTAACTGTCAATTTTTTAACATCAGAAAAAAAATAGACATGGAAAGACTCCACTACCCAGAAGAAAACACCATTAAAATTTTAGTAGATCTCCTTCTAGAGAATGCACCATGCAAATGGATAGAACATATGCATATTGTAGACAGATTTGATTTTAAATGAACAGACATTTTAAAATATTATTCCATAACCTGCCTTATTCACTGAGTAATAGTGAATTTTCATAGCATACATATTTACATGATCTGTATCGCTGTTCTTAATGTCTGTACAATATGCTATTAATGATCATACCATGATTGAGCTAAAAAACCTCTCACTGGACATCCAGTTTCTTTCCTTCTAACTTCTGATACTGTAAACAATGCTGGGATGAACATCTGATTACTATAATTTGCACATCCTTCTAATTGTTTTCAGTAAAATGCTTGGCTGGTGCAGGTTGTCAATATGTATTTGTTGCACGAATGATTGGATGGATGAATAAAGTAATAAGTGTGGGTTTCAAAAATATCAATTTAAGGGGCATGTCTGTTTGACATTCTGATTTTTGAGTCAAGTCACTTCATACATTGGTGTGCTTTTCCCTTGGAACTATGATAAAGAGAAAACATGCAAAATTGATAAATGACTTTCATCCCTGGATGCTTTCTTAACATGTGAGACCTTGTGGGACCTATCAGTGATATTCTGTGTGAGATAATGTGTCCAATCAATGTTTGGTTAGAGTAGAAAAAATAAGATTACTGTTTTTAAAAAGTGTAAATTTTGAACTCACCCTGTAATTTTCCTTTTTTTTTCTGCATAGAGTATCTAGAATTACAACTGGAAAATATCTTTTTCAGCGTAATTCATAGGTTCCATACTTTTCTCTAGTTTTCTAAATTTGATTTAGTAAGCATCTATTGATAGCATTATCACTATGGGGAATATTAAAAAGCTTGAAATAGCTAAAAATATATAACCTTATATAGTCATCAGTGTGTTATGTGGTAACAAACAAACCAAAAAATAACACCAGATTCCCTCCCCATTATGAGAAACGACTATGTGTTTCATTCTCCAGCTGAGAAAAATAGATGCAATATTTATACCAGCTGGAAGGAAGACAGAACTTCTCACCAATGGATGATATGACAGCAATTCTATCCCTATTCTCAGCACAGTATCCTCCTTGTTTAACAAATACCTTGGAAACTTGCCAGTTTTCAGGTATTCTCATCTTGGGATAGTGGCCAGTTATTCACAATGACACCAGAACAAGAGGCCAGAAGTGCAACATTAAAAGAATAAGAATTATTTTTCTTTTGATTGCTTTATCATGACAGCAGGGGATATAATGTATACTTTAAATTATAAATTATTTCATAGACTGACAAAATTTATAAAAATTAAATCGAACTTAAAACGATATACTTATTATGCACAAAATTATGGACCAAGTTGCACAGGCTTATTCCATATTTTGGTTATGTCTAGCAATGAACTTTATTCAACCCACAGAACCCCATGGATTTTCACCGAGTACACTGCACGGGATCTCACAAGGAAGGGATTCTATTGAGGTAATGAGCGGCTACTCAGTAAACAACCAATACCATCCCAGACTTGAACATACCCAATAACATTTTCCTGTATAACTTCTTTTTCAACCTTAAGTATCCATTTTCCTGAAAAGGTCGGGAGGGGGGTGGTGAAGCATAAAGACTTGTTTCAAACATCTGCTTGCCCTGATTTTAACAAAGGTTGTCCCATGATTGGGAGCCAAATATTTTGAGCAATATCCTGTTTGTTCTCTGTAAATAACACAGTAAAATTGCTAAATGTAATAAAAGAGGTAGCCAACAGCACAAGTAAGCCAAAACTCTACTTGAAGCTAATTTTGCCTATTATCCTTTTAGTCTTTCTATTGTTGGTATGGTTTTGCTAGAGCTGAAGTTCTTCAAGTTAGGAATAATCCAGTTAAATTTCTGAAATGCTGTCACAATCTGTTGAAGAGCTTTGTTCTTTACTTTTCATCTTTTAAATAAGTGACAGATATTAATTGATTAGGAATAGTGGTGGTAATTATAATGGTAATGAACATCATTGTAAGATGTTAAGGATTTAATAAAACCAACTTTATTATAAAGCAAATTTAGAAGATGGAAGTAAATAAATGCATGTAAGAATGTATTTTCTCTATTCAGTCAAGAAGATCCATAGATGCTAACATAATATGTGAAATATCACAATGGTGTTTTACACTAAAATTGCTACATGAGAAAAGTGACATTTATTAAACCTATTGTCCCAGAGAGCTTCTCTGCATTTTGCTATAAATATACTTATTTTAACTGAGACCATATTTCATGCACATTTGTTCTGTAGGTTTGTATCCAGAAAGATTACCTGTAGTAGAATTATTTCTATATAAATCTCAACGTTTCCTGCTGTCCTGTTTAACAAATTGCCTAAATACTTGTTTTTTCTTCTAGGTACAGACACCTAACGTGGTAACAAACTACATGAATGTAGTTTTCAAATGTAAGGTCTAAGCCTTTCTCTAGAGGTAGAAAACACCAGAAAGGCAAACCAGATTCTGAAATAAAATGTTTATTTCCCCAAATTATAAGAAACCTACCCAATTTATTCATTGTGGAAAATAGCCTCTTCGGTCATTTGTATTGTCTGTTGTGTTTTTTTAAATTATTGGTTCTATTTTTGTCATGAACACATTGATCATGAACTGATTCAAAAGTTCTTAACCAAAAGAACAGTCCGCAAAATAAATCTTTGGGTTACAATGCCTTTGCCAGCTTTTAGCTCAGAAATTAGAAAAGGAAATGACAACCACCAACAAAGGAATTCCAGAGTTCAGTATGGATTTTCTCCTAGTGATAGACATTTTTGTAAGCCCAGAGCCTAATAATTATTTGGAAGAGTAAGAGGTGCCTTGAAAAGAATTGATACAGATTCTTTTAATCCTGGAATCTCAAAGAACATTTGCACTTCCCTCATTCATCTTGGTTGTTTATAGAATCAACTCCAATTTCATCCTGCATGGGGAGAGGAGGAAAACATATAAACCTTGAAATAACAACTATCAAACAGGCAAAAAAGCCATGGGAAAAAAAACATACAGATTTATCCTATAGTTTAGCCTGCTGACTTCCAAGTTGAAAGTTTGAATGTGTTTTCTAACAATGATTAGCTGAAAATCACTTCTTTACAGTGATTTTTTTATTCAGTTACAAAAGAATTTCTAAAAAACAAATCAAGTTTATTTATTAGGCTCTAGGAATAAATTACTTTAGGCAACTCTGGTACCCTTAGTTTTATTAATGAAAAGCCTATCTTAAAGAAGCAAGTCATGCACTGAAACCATTCTGTTTTTGCACTTCATCAATAGTTAATTTGGACTTCACAGCAGAATGTTCACTGGATATCTGCTTTGAACCTGGGCTGTCAAAGGAATAATTCTAACCTGTCATCAAAAGAGGTCTTTGATATTATTAATATTGACACTGCATTATATATAGGAGGTACTTCATATATAGTAGTTAATGGACAGTAATTAAAATTTACCCCAATTTCACCTTCCGGAACCAACTAAGAGCATTCTTAATTTTCAGAGACTGAAAATTTCTGTGTTTTTTTTTTTAAAGGAACTACTTCCAAAACAACAATTATGAAGGTCAGGAGGGAAACACAAAACTATAAAGAAAATCTGAATGTTCTTTTTTAAAACTGGAGTTAGAAATAAATTATAAATTGGGCAACAATAATCAGCAGTTAGAGACTGCTGACAGGTGAAAATATTTGCCAGTTTTATAATAGTAGTTCATTTAATGCATTTGAAAAACATAAAACGTGGGCTATATTCATTATTAAAATGCTTTTGATTCCAATGATAGATGTACAGAAAACAGTCATGGCTACTGTTCACATTTAAATTAAGTTTTATGGAACCACTGTCCTGGGCTTTGGCCCATCCAAAGATCCTTCTATTCAAATTGGCATATTAACATATGGGGATGACAGATCTCTAATGCAGAATGCCATTGGAAAAGTGCAAAAAGGCCCACAGTCAAGTGTCTTCTCTATTACCAAAAGGCCCACAGTCAAGTGTCTTCTCTATTTATTGTTTTTCTAAATACTCAACATATAAACTAATAGTCAATATCACCAACATACATGACAAGCATTTTCAAACACAAGGTTAAGCAGAAAACTAAAAATCGCTACACATTTGAATAATATCACCGTTATAAAAGAGAAGTACCAATCTCAACTAAAAGAATAATTCACATTGGATAAAGTAGAAGATATAAAAATAAATATAACTAATAAATACAAGTATAAATTTGAAGAAACTAAGGTCTTACTACCATTGAAAAGAAAAAAAAAAACTGGAGATATTGAAAAATAAGTATAATACTTTTAAAATAAAAACTTAATAGTAATAAATTGGACACACTACAGCTCAGACTAGTAAACTAGAAGACTGAGCCAAGGAGTACCTCCAGAAAGTAATGCAAAAGATCAGAGGTGAAATGTATGAATGGAGAAAAGTTTGACAAGGAGGTTAGCTAAGTAAGTCCTCAAGTGCATCTAGTTAAATTTCTAGGTAGCACAGACAGAGTAGGTATGACAAAATAAGATTTCCCAAACTGAGTACATACATGTTTGATTTACAGGTTTATCAAGTGCTGATAAACATGAACAGAGAAAGACTTATACTTAGATACCTTGATAAAATTTTAGAACATTTAAAAGGATTAAAATAATGTGTTTTTAAAAATAAAATAATTTTGAAGCTTTCTGATGAAAATCCAAAAAGCTTCCAGACAGAGGTAGTAAAAGTTATCCATATTAGAAGGAAAACCAGACTGGTATCTCATCTTCCACACTTCCAAGACTTCTCATCTTCCACACCAGCTAACAGAAGACCATGGGTGAGACGGCCTCAAATATCTGATTTTGAATCTAGCATCTTGTACCCAAGCAATATAATATTCAAGCAGGATGTAAACTACAACTTTTTTTAAATCTGCAAGCATTCAGAAATTTTAATATCAACAAAACCAGTCTGAAAGTAATAAAGCTGTACTCCAGTAATGAAGTAAAAAGGATCCAAAGAAGGGGGAAATACAGAGTACAAGATATCAATCCAAGAAAAAGAAGGAGCTGGGCACGAACAAGCAGATAGAAAATGTTAGCCAAAAATATGAAAGAATTGAGACATGGGAGGCTGGGCAGAGTAAGAAGTACAATCCAAAGTCATAAAGAAAAATATTGAAGTGTTTGTCCATATAAAATCAGAATAAAAATTACAACTTCTAAAAGAGGAAAGAAAGCATAAAGTTTTAAAAGCCAGTGTGAAGTCTGGTAAACGTATCTGCTCCATATATAACTGACAGAATATCAATACGCAGAGTATACAAAATATTTTACAACTCCAAAAGAAAAAGGAACAAAGATATAAGCAGGAAAATCACAAAGAAAAAAAAAGAAGCAAAAATCGTCAATAAATATGTAAAGACACTCTACCTCACTAGTGAGCAGGGAAATAGAAATTGAAACAGCAACATACTTTTCTCTTCATCAGACTGAAACAAGCAAAACATGGTAATATTCTGCCTTGGTAAAGTGCTCAAAACAAAAACTTTATATATGTGTTGATACAAGTAAAAATTGGGAGAGTCTGTTCTGTAGTAACCTGGTAGTAATTAGCTCTCAGCAAATTTATTCTTTCAAATCTATCACAGTTTTCATGCACATATGAATAAATATGCATCAACGTGTTAGTGAAATATGGAAAAAATATATACAGGACGTCCACTGCAACACTGTTCTTAGCAGTTAAAAAAAAAAAAAGAGCCTAAACCTTGACCAATAATGAACTAGTAAAACATGTTCTATACTAGGCAACACTAGTATGTAGGTATTTCCTTAAAAATTGAGGTAGAGTCATCAAATTTCAAAAACATAAGAAATGGGAAAAAGCAACCCACAGAAAAATGTTTGTTAAGGTAATCCTATTTGTTTAAAACAACAGATATAGAAATATATACATGTACATTAAAAACTGGACTCCAAAATCTTTATAATGTTTAGCTTTGTAGAGAGTAATGAGAAAAGGACAGGAGTGGTGGAAGTTTTTTCCCCATCACAATGTTATTAACCTTTCACAATGTAAACGTACTTCTATACAATTTACTACCAAACATGAAGGATTTTCTATTTAAGTCATTAGTATATTCACACAGAAAAAAATAAAATGAATTTTAAAAATTACACCCCACAAATTTTGGTGATTTTTAAGTCATGGTCCTCATTTTCTTCTTCCAAATATTCTCTCCCGTATTACATGGAGATAGTTTCAGGTTAATGTATATATAACTTGTGAAATGTGTGCTCTTTTCCCCACATGATGGAAGTGGAATTCATGGTGACATGCTTTGAACAGTCAATTTTTCCAAAAGATCCTGTTATAAACTTAGAACAAAATAATGAACAAATGAATTACCCCACTTGAGTATGTCTTACGTTTATCTTAGGAAACCAGAAACTGATGGAGGGAAAGGCCCAAGTCCAGTCATCATGACCACTGAAGTACCTCCCCACTCGACATTCAATCTGTGCGACTAAAGGCAGCTTCTGAGAGAGGATCCATATGTCTTGAGTTATTCTGGAACATACGCTTTTTGTTTGGTTGGAAGGGCTTGTCAATGAATCAATAATAATATAGGATCTGGGAATTTCTTTGGGGATTAATGGATAGCTAAGTAGAGCTGTTCAAGACAAAGACCAAATCCCAAGTGGTCCCTGTCCAGTTTGTGGCAGCCACAGAAAAGAAGCAATACAAAATATACACTAACTTTTTTGGATTTCAATGTTTCCTTAGTAAGTATCTTTTGCAAGCAATCAAAATAGACTGATTTTTGAGGCCAAGCTCACTACATATTTCTATTCAGTTCAGAAAATCCATAGGTCTAAATTTGAGTACCTGCTATTGAAATCATCACGTACTACTCAGGTCTATCCAGGGAACTGGGATAGTTCTCATGTAACAGGGCTTTATGGGATATGTATTCTTCGATAACGGTCAGTGATATCTCTAATATTCAGTCGGTTAAAAATAAGCCAGGCCTAATTTATCACAAGAGTGTCATCTATTCCTTACATGTAGCCTGCAACATCAATAGATATTTCCGTGGCACTCCAAAATCAGCCTAATTCCTGATCATTCTCTTTTATGATGTTGGCCCCCATTTAATAACTCATCTGGTAAAGTACCAGCTTGAAATAATGTTTCTTTTGACAGAAACTGTTTCTATTAATTTCCTCCCCAAAGGTACACTTGAGGTGAACAATACGGTCCCATGGCTCTCGCTACTATGACAAAGTGGCTAATCAAACAAAGATGCCGAGTCAAAAGGAAAGGACCTTTTGGAAGATGAAATGTCAGGGCACGTTCACTTTAGACCAAACCAAGAAGAGGTTAACAGCTTCACATCCCCTTCCCTGCTTAATTTCTTATCATTCTTATGGTATATAAACCAATACAATCATGCCTTGTGTTGAGATACAATTCACTGAGATACCTGGGATAATTCATTAAGTAGCAGCGTATTTTACCATAAAGGTCCATGCAGAGCTTCTGAGCACAAGCTTTAGCAGCAGCTATACCCGATATGAAAATTATTTTGCCCCCATTTACTGGCTGTGTGAGGTTGCCTAAATTATGTATCCTGCCTAAAACCTCAGTTTTCCCTTCTGCAAGTGGGAATAACAACAGTATCTACTCCATTAGGTTGTTGTGAGGATTAAATTAGATTATCAATGTAAATTCTTCTCACAATGGCTGGTATATAGTAAGCACTCAACACATACATATCATTTCCATTAATATTTCTGTCGCCCCAGTTTCCTATCTTTTGCTCTTCTTTATGATATCCTCCTACCTCCTCATCTTTCAATTTTTTATCTTATTTTTCTGCCTTTCCCACCTTTTTTTCCCTTTCTCTTTCCCTGATTTTTCATACTTTTAATACACAGGAGCTCAGGTCCTCAAAGGGATTCATTTTTTTATTCAATGTTTTTAAGATATTATAAAATTATATCTAACTTTTCCTAATTGGAGAGATTGTCAGTAAATATTAAGCATCTTAGTAACAGAATATTTTGAAATTTATGAAGTTTCAATTTCAATGGACCCAGGAAGTTACTGCTGACAAAAGAAAGAAGGTTTTGTTCTTAGATAAGCATGCAATATATGCATTCACTTTATTATTATGATTACATTCAATATTTGAGTATTTGAATGCTATTGCTCAAGTTATTTTTGAGGTATAATTTACATACAGCAAAATGACCCTTTTTAGGTATACAGTTCTATGCATCTTGACAAATGCTTACAATTGTGTTAACTACCAGTGCAAGCAAGATATAATTTCCACTCCTGCCCGCCAGCCAGGTACCTGCCAATCAGCAATTATTTTGTCCTACAGTTTTGTCTTGTCCAGAATATCATATAAATGGAATGATACAGTCTGCAGACTTTTGAGTTGCCTTCTTTCACTTAGCATAAAGCATGCCAGAATCATCCATGTTGCTACATGTGTTATTATTTTGTTCTTTTTACTGCTGAATGTATGAAATGTATAGATGTACCCCCACTCGTTTGTCCACTCATCAACTGATGAACATTTGGGTTGTTTCTAGATTTTAGCGATTATAAATAAAGTCACTACAAACATCTAGTGTAAGTTTTAATTTTTTGTAGCAGAGGTAGGAGGGGGACATGTTTTCATTTGTCTTCACTAAATATCTAGGATTAGGAATGTTTGTTAGTATGTTTAACTTTATTAGAAACTGCCAGTGTGTTTCCAAAGCAACTTTATCATTCCTCATTCCTACCAGTAAGGCATAGAAGTTTCAGTTGCTCCACATCCTTGACAGCACTTGATATTGGCAGGGTTTTTTTTTTAATAATTTTAGCCACTGTAATAAAAATGGTGCACTGTCTGTGTCTTTAATATTTATTTTCTAATTTTCTGATGGTATTGAGCATTCATATATCTTCTTTAAAGAATTGTTCACTCAAATATTTTGATCACTTTTGGATTGCATACTTTGTCTTATTATTATTGAGTTACAAGCGTTCTACATATGTTCGGGATATACATCCATTATTAGATATAAGTTTGCAAATATTTTTTCTACTTTTTTATTTATTAATTATGCCTTTTGACATCTACTGCAAAAATTAATTTTTAGGAAGGTAAAAACTTTTATTTAAATTATTATTTCACAACAAAATTTCCCCATATAAATGCCAATGAAAATTCATGGCCATGTGGTTTACAATGCATTTAGCTCTTCTTGCAATCACTTTCAAAATCTAGTTTCAAAAAATATGCATATTTAACAGTTCAAATGCTCTGATGAATTCTCTGCCCCTTACTTTACCCTCTAAGGGAAAATACTTCCTTAAATATTGTTTGCTTTGCAGAGTACAGAGGGGAATCTGAGTGAGTGACTTACAGTTTTTGATTCTGTTATCAAATAGAGATATAGACGTCAACTTCGCTAACCTCTTCCCTCCATTCTTACTATTTTTCCAATTTGGATTTGGACCAACACTCATCTCTGGATCCTATTAAATAATGTGATTTCTACTCTCCCAACTCAATAAGCCAACATCTTGCTAACTTTCTTTTTCTCCCACCAGCTCTTCCCGAGACCACATGCTCACATGTTGGCAAGGTGATAAAACTGTCATAAAGAATAAGCTTTCTCAGGCTAACACTTCAACGTTTCCCAAATCCTTGCCTCTTTCTCTGGAATAAGTATAAATGGAGATAGCGATAATATTAGGGAAAATACACACTTTGGGAAATCCAATAGAACTGGGTCTCTGTTCTGGATCTATCAATATGCATTTGTTTATTGACTCTTTCCTTCATGTATTTATTCATTCATTCAGCAAATTACTTTTGACCATCTGCTATATGTACCATACTAGAAACTGGAAATAAAGTAGTGGATGAGACATAGTTTTTTCCCTCAAGTAAGCGGCAGATTGTCTGTTGTCCTGAGTAAGCTATAAGCTTTTCTGTGCTTCATTTTTTCCCACTCTAAAATGTGGAAAGAAATTCTTAGCTCACACACTTCCTGAACATGATGATTAAGTAAAACATACAAAGAAATACACAAATATCTGTATTTTAAAACACTTAGGTAAATGGGATATTATTTTTGACCTTCCCTCCTCCACTTTCTACAAAGGTAACCTCTTAAATAACTTGTCCGTAAGGGTGAAAAGTCTCACTGACATGGATGCCTGTGAGAATGGAGAGCTGACTGCAACTGGAAGTCTAGGCAAATTGGCTTTCTGCTGTATGTTATTGATAAGCTATTTAAAAACAATGGTATTATTATAATAGCTTCTGAATAAACCTTCAGCAGAGAAGGCTGCCTTTCAAAATATCTTCACTTATATACTAATGCTTTGCCTGTTTTCTCTAGTTTCTGTTCATCCATACATCTCCTTGGTAAGTGGGCTTTGCGCATGTCAATGAAATCTCTGCACTTCAAAAAGAAAGACTTGAAAAACAGAACCAGAAAATAGTTTGACATTAACTCCACACTAAATTTCCAGAAAACAGATTCTCTAATGTCTTAGGAATGTGATTCAAGGGGCATATTCTTCTGAGATAAAAACAGCGTTTACAATATAAAGTATTATAAAACACCAATGCAATACAAGCTTCTAATTGTTAATTCTATTCTCAGAACATCAGTTTCAATAAAAGATCCCTTTAGAAATGCTTTCCCATCTGGTGGCTGCTTTGGAATTTCTGCCATTATTTTCCAAGCATTTTATCTACTTTTATATACATCATAAATGGCTAAAAAGATGAATTCGTATCAAGAGTGTTCATGTGTAAATTTCTCAGCCTAAATGCCTAAAACTTAGTCCAAAGGAAAGTGAATGAAACTTCAAAAGCCACCCAGTTTCTCTCCATCTTCATAAGGATCTGTCACCAAATCAATCGAGAGAGCGAGTGAGAGCAAGAGAGAGAGGATGAATAAACCTGACTGCTATTTCTATTCACAAAGGTCTCAACAAGATGGTCACCTTTTATTCTGTACACTTTTATCATAACTTGGTCAACATCTGAATCCGATCCTTCAACCAAATAATGACCATTGAGTACCCAATGTGAGCAGGTACCCATGGCAGATGCAGATACCCATCAATATGAACATTTTCTTTTATATAACACATACACACACACACACACACACACACACATTCTCCAAATATTAACTAGTGTTAGTAAGTTTATTGATAGCTAAAATTACATGTGATCTCTTATTCCTAAACCAACTAATAAAGTGGATATGAACACTATTTGCATTTTATGGAAAACCAACTGAGGCATATGGAAGTTATATAACCTTGTCCAAGGTCACCCAGATAGCCAGGAATAGAAAAGATTTAAAAGCAAACATTCTGCCTTCAAAGATTTCTTTAGTTATACATGCCAGGACTTTAAAAGGTTAACTCCCTCATCATTTAGCACACAGTAGGCATATAATAGAAAATGTCAACTGGCAGATCAGTGAATCCAAGAGTCCCAAAATAGGTGTAGTGCTTATAAAAAGCATAGCTCATTGTAGTCAGAACACTAGCAATTATGAAAATAAACTATTGGCTAGACCTGAAAGAAACCAGGGGCCGCATGAGGATTAAGGAGAAGGTATAATGAAAATCAAGAAACTGGCTTATTATTTCTTAATAAAGAAATTCAATATACTTCGTATCTCCTTCAATTCTTTTTGTGTTTGGCGTACTCATCTAGGAACAACTAAGACTGTTTTCTTACTATAGCTTTCCTTTTTCACATGGCCTAGAAATTATTCATGTTTCTTTAGGAGCATGGGGTCAGAATGTTTTATGGGGATGATTATAAAATAGATGGACTATTATAAAAGGCAGATGGGTCAATATAACATATGGGTTAAATGCAACTAAATACCTTTGGAAGTTACTGACAAGCTTATAGGTACAGCAATATGAAATAAAATTTACCAAGTGCATGATTTTACGGAAGAAGTAAATTTTCTTATTGCCAAAAGCTACATAAACTAAGCCTTCTCTAATGATTTGTAAAATAACCCACACAGGGACTTCCCTGGTTGTCCACTGGTTAAGAATCTGCCTTCCAATGCAGGGGACGTGGGTTTGATCCCTGGTCAGGGAACTAAGATCCCACATGCTGTGGGGCAACTAAGCCCGCGAGCGACAACTACAGAGAAGCCTGTGCGCCACAACTACTGAGCCCACACACTCTGGAGCCTGTGCACCACAACTAGAGAAGCCCGCATGCCTCAATGAGGACCCAGTGCAGCCAAATTTTTTTTTTTTTTAAGTATTAAAAAATAAATAAATAAAATAACACAGGACAGTCAAATACAGAGGACATATAACGAACAGGTAAAAAAGGCATCAAGGAACAGGAAAATATTTGAAATACACATATATTAGAAATGAGTGCCTTTAAGTTAGGGAAAGTAAATGCTGGTTATAGAAGAAAATAGCTACATATTAATGGTTTATAAGGGAATTAATCATAGACTATTTAGGTTGGAAGGCACCATAAAGAAAGGAGAGCCTCATTCCTTCGTTTAACTAAATGAGAATGGAAGCCCAAATAATGCATGCTATATGTATATTTATATGGTTAGTCTCGGCTTTTCCCAACACACATTGCCCCCAAGATTTTTCATCACATAAAAATATATACTACTAACTTGCCTCTTTATCTTCTATTTGAGGTCCCCTTTGATCCTTAGATATGTTTTTTATACTTTTATTAAGTCAGCCCTTCATACCTTCCTTTCATTAGTTAGTGGCCGAATCTTTGTTTCAATGTAATGTTATTCTACTAATTAAGGCTTATTTCTCCAACCTGTCATGATTCTTTTGAATTCTCAGACTGTCATCTAAATTCTTTGTCAGCCCCACTGTATAAGATGCCAGCACACCCACAGCTCATGCTAGAGTATTGTTCATTCCTGGTAAAATTACCATGTAAGTGGAATGCCAGGACAATTTTAGATTCCACATAACAAAGTGTGCTCCAGACCATCTTACAATCTACAATAGGCTCCTCAACACATTATTAACAAAGGATTTTTCACAAAAAATAATTATACAGAGGATGTCCTTCTCTGGTCTCTGAGCCATTCATTGGCAAGAAGAAAGGTTTATGATTATGTTGAAGAGGGGAACCCCAAGCACCCTGCAAATTTTTGTCATTTAAATGGTATATATTTTAACCTTCAACACCTTTCTATTTTCCTACCTTCACTACTTATAACTCATCTTTCCAGAAAACCCGTTTCGATTCCCAAAATACACACTAACAATATCTAAAAAAAGAGTTTAGATTTTGTTTACCATGTTCTTTGTCTGTGCCAGATGCAGTAGAAAGCATTTCATGTTCATCGTTTACTGCCTCTTTTCAAGCTAGGGACTGTCACTGTCTTTATGCACAGGTGAGAAGACTGAGACTCAAAGAGGTTAAATAACCTGATCACTGTCTGAGAGCTGAACCCAGGCAGTCTCATTTTAGAGCTTGCCCTCTTATACTAAGTTTCACTAATAAATACTCAATACTCCATTTAATGAACTACATTGAGGCTAAATGTCAGTTGTATCTCACCTTCTGTTCTTCAAGGAATAGACTCATTAGAAGAAAAAACATACAGTCATATCTTGTTTTACTGCTTTTTGCTTTATAGCACTTTGCAGATATTGCTTCTTCTCTTTTCTTTTTTTTTTTCTTTTTTTTTACAAATTGTAGGTTTGTGGCAATCCTGCGTCGAGCAAGTATATCAGTGCTATTTTTCCAACAGCATTTGCTCACTTCATATCTCTGTATCACATTTTGGTAATTCTCACAATATTTAAAACTTTTTCATTATTATTGTATTTGTTATGGTGATCTGTGATCAGTTATCTTTCATGTTACAACTGCAAAAAGATTATGACTTGCTGAAGGCTTAGATGATGGTTAGCATTTTTAGCAACAAATTATTTTTAAATTAAGGTATGTACATTGTTTCTTAAACATAATGCTATTACACACTTATCAGACTACAGCATAGTGTAAACATAACTTTTATATGCACTGGGAAACTAGAAAATTCATGTGATTTGTTTTATTGTGATATTCACTTTATTGCAGTGGTCTGGAATCAAACCTGCAATATCTCTGACTTAAATATGGAGAAAAAAGTACACTCGAGTTTCCCAACTATATTTGAACACCTAGTCAACAAGCATTCAGGATGGCACAGATCCCTACATTATATGAGTTTATCAAGGTTTTCCTTTCCAAGGGAGAGGGACATAGCCAAAGAGGTAGAGCAGAAAGTGTAAGCCAAAGACCTAACTACTCTAACAAACCTCATCATATTCAGAGAAATGATTTCTAAACTGTGTCTTCCATAAGGAGAATTACTAATCTAGATGCAGTTCACTACTGGAGAATGCATTAGCTCTGTGCCATGCATCCAGAAAATGCTCAATAAATATTAGCAGATACTTACCAAAGCTAGAGAGAACATAAATTACACATGTAATACACACATCTGAGTTTTTTAAAAGCATACATTCCAAACAGGGTTTTAAATGATATACAAGAACAACAACTGCAAAATTAACTCTGTAAAAACTACAGCAAGCACAGGATACAAAATAACCTGAACCTTACTTGGTAATCAAACATGAACAGTGATGTGGTTATATTGGGCTTTTTATTCTTTTCTTCAAAATTCATTCTCAGTATGATTTTCAGTTTTAAATATTAAAGTCACTCAAGCTTGAAGAAAAATGTTTGCATTCAGTTTAAGAGAAACAGAGTAATAATCTTGAATATAAATGATCATTTTAGAAAAGAAATACACTGCTATGAGCATTTACACTGAGGCCTACACTATCAATCAATATGTCACTTATTATCAATTTGGGGGAGAGCTGCATTGCTTTAAGGGCTGACAAAAGGGCCTAAACAGGGATATAATAAATTGTCAAGCTGAAAGGGATCTTAGTGGTCACTGAGTCCCATCTTCTAGTTTTCCAGATAAGGACACTGAGGCACAGAGAGGAATAATTATTACCCGAATGTCACACCATGAATTAGGGGAAGAGAAAGGATAACAGCTCAGAGGGGCTTACACCTCAGAGACCACATTTGAACGTGGGGGAATCTTAGAAGGTATCACTGGATTTTAAATAAATGCTGCACCCCTTCTAGTAGTTTATCTTTCAGTTAAGGATAAATGCAACTGCAGACAGGTCCTGGCTTTATGTGGAGTAGGGCAGCTCAGAGATTCACAGCAATAACTCCTGTATGACTCAGAAAAGGCCTCAGCTGCTTCAAAGCCTTGCATGCTTTCATCTCCACACTGTCATCCTGGTCCACTCTCTCACAGTAGGAAAAGACCTCAGAGGTAATAACTTTTAGCTTTATAAAAATTTCAGATGATTTTAGCAGATAAACATTTAAATAGGTTATATTCTTCAAAGACCATACACTGGTGAATAAGGCAGTTATTATAGAGGAGGAGTGTCTTGGGTATGTGGAATGTGTAAGACTCATAATGAATAGTGAGCAGATTCTACAAGGAGATATATTAGTATAAATACTGAGGTTCCATGACTAAAATGAAGACAGAGAAAATAAAACAATCACTTCTCTGGAAAGATGACAAATGGGCAGTATGTGGGAGACAAGTGGAGGTAAATTTTTTTTTAATCCCTGGTTTTTGTGGCACAATGCTACAAATGTGTGTGTGCGCTCTGCTTAAAGAATACAAACTTAAAAAAAAAAAAAAAAAAAAGAATACAAACTTAGAGGAAACTATCATCTCACATCTTCCAGGAAGAGACTGGACAGAAATTTCTGAGCTGGGATGAGGTAACAGAAGGTGGGCTGGTTATCCTTGCCAAACAAGCTGAATCATTTTGATTAAGCTAGCACAAGACTAGCTTAAGCCAGCTTAAATCCTGTGTGTATGTAACATCTGTGTTTGCATGTACATATGTATTTATTTTTCACGTATTTAATTAGTGTAGAGGTAGCAGTCATAATGGAAAGGAGCCCTGGAATAAAAAACAGAAAACCTGAGTTCACATCCCAGATATGCATTTACCTAGTTTCTGGCCTTCATCAAATCAATAGCTTCAGGATTCTAGGGCTAGAAAAACAAAATCACAGAAATCACCTAGGGCAACCTCCTTATCTCAAAGTTGGGGAAACTGTGCTTAAGATTTGTTCTGAAACAGAGATCTTGGTAACTAACTGGCTGAGTAAGGGCTCGGTCAGCAAACACTCTAACCTCCCTCTATATTACCTTCAACTACTTGCGCAAGCTGGAAAGAAAAACAACTGCCATTCCCTTGAAATTAGGATTTTTCACATGACCAGGGTTTTACCAATCTCACAAAAGTAGGGAGTAAGCATCATGAATGGGCCAGTAGAGAGGTGGAGTTTCTGTCTCTGTTCTAATTACCCACTCTGTAGGAAAACGAGTTGATGAGGACTTTTCTTTCGTTTTTACTTATCATAGAATTTTAAAAGTTGCAATAAAACATTTTAAATATATGATTAAGTTTGTACACTGTGCATAGAAATATGCCACGATTCCTTCAAATACACATTTTTTAAAAATTGTGTTTATTCAGTTTTGTGACCAACTTTTTCTCCAAGGAAATATCTCTAAGTTTTAAACATATAAAGGGGAAAACCTTTTAATGTAGACAATTTTAATTTCGAACAACCTGAGCAATATTTCTGAGAGCCAAGATATAACAAACACACTTTCTTAAGTAAAATGTGGATTGCTTACATTATATGTGTTTCTAGTTTAAAGTGCCATGAAGATTTCTGAATTTTCATAAGAAATCAAAAAGGAGTTTCAGAGGAAATGTACTCTCCAGAAAAGCCAAGGCTGGTCTGGAAATAGAAGCAGGGTCACCATCAGTAGCAGCCAGAGGAAGACAGACCGCATGCTTATGTCTACACCAAGGAATCCTTCCAATTTGTTGAAAGCATGTTACTGCATCCCTTCCTTATTTAATCCTGCTTATTAACTGTAACATAAACATTTTAAATGGGGTATTTGGTCCAAAAACCTCAATAAGTTTATTAGACACAGACAATGCTGATATGTATTAAACTGTTACTCAACAATACACACACACACACACACACACACAGAGAGAGAAAACACTAAGGTCAGATATATTTCAGCTATGTTTGAATGAATGTTCTCATTCCAAAATTAAGACCACCTGTGCCAACTAGAATGTCGCTGCAAAGAGGTTGTTGAAATAGAGGAGCCATTTCTCATGTAGCATCCAAAGAAAATCTTCCATATTCAAACTGCCTTTTACATTAATGAACATGCTAAAAGGATTTGCATTTGTTCATTCACAAGTCATATTTTTTAATACTTCAAAGGTAATGGATTGAATTCACCCCTTAACATGTTTGATTCTAACCAGATTTTCAAAAAGGAGCTTTTGCTGGACACAACTTAGATAAATGCTATCAAGTACATGATTGCACGAGGATATGCATGTGTAGTGTTTAGAATGTGCCTGGCACATATTTAAACGCTCCATTAAAAAAAACCATTAATGTTATGATGAGAAAATAAAGCTTCAGCAAAGTGGTATTGATAACAGAAAAACATTTTTAATGTCCTACAGGTAAATTAGTAGCATTTCAAAGTATTTTACAAAATTCTGTACACTACACACACCTACCACAATAACGTTAATCCCTTCAAAACAAGAACTTTGATTTGTACACATAGTGCAGTATCAATTCAATAAATATTTGTAAAATTAATTAAGAAGGGAACGAAGTAAATGCAGTTAGCCAATTGTTAGAAACTACAGTTCTTGGATCATATTTAGTAGTCAAAAAGTGAATACAAAAATATGTTTGGACTAGTAATGATAGCAAGGTCTTCCCAGAAAATTAAAACTAAAATTGACTAAGATACCTAGTAACTTATTGGAAAATATTCTGTAGAAAAGGCTTACAGGGGCTTCCCTGGTGGCGCAGTGGTTGAGAGTCCGCCTGCCGATGCAGGGGACACGGGTTCGTGCCCCGGTCCGGGAGGATCCCACATGCCGTGGAGCGGCTGGGCCCGTGACCCATGGCCGCTGAGACTGCGCGTCTGGAGCTTGTGCTCCGCAATGGGAGAGGCCACAACAGTGAGAGGCCCGCGTACCACAAAAAAACAAAAACAAAAACAAAAAAAAAACAGAGGCTTACACTGACAGCTTAACTGTTGTAGCAAAGTATGTGTTCAAATGCTTTAAACTGAAGAAGACTAAAACATTCCTCCAGCATGCCTGCAGACCCCCATCACTGGTATTACTCCTTTGTGCAATTTGCTAGCATGGTATCTAAGAGTTGACAGAGGAAGACAAACACCATATTAGCTAGATAATTCATTAATCCATGTTACTTTATCTTTTTTGGTCCACTATAATCACTCTCACTTATTTATTTATTCAATAAATATTTACTGAATCCCTATTATGTGCAATAAACAGTAGATATTCAACATTAGGCTTAACAGATATGACCCTTACCTTCTCCGAGCTTATTTTACAATGAAAGATCATTGGGAGTGAGGAGGTTTGTACGGGGCTGAAGGAGTAGACTGGAGTAACAGAGAAAAGAAGCCATGCTTATGGCACATCTCCTACATGACAAGCACAGGGCTCGGCACTCCTTCCCCACTGTTCCTCCAGGAAAGGACCCCTCCAGTCATCCAGACACTCAGGTCAGTCCTTTTGGAGTCATCTCTGATTCTTCTCTTTCACTCCCACCCTACTATACAAACCATCAGCAAATTCTGTCAGCTCTGCTTTCAGAAAAATGTACTAACATAAACCAGTTCTTCCCACCTCCTCCATTACCACTCCAGCCTATCGTCACATCTGCCAGTAGAATGGTCCCTCTACTCCCTCTCCTGTGCACCTACAATCTATTCTCTCTAGAGTGTTGAAACAGAAACAGTATCGTTCCCTTTTTCAAATACTTCAATGGGGTCTTATTGAATTTAGAATAAAATTTCAAGTGGATGTTGTACGTCAAGTTCTGTGTAATCTGGATTCCAGTTATCACATCAAACTGTCTCTCTACCTCCTCTTTGCCCACTCTGTTCAATCGCTCTGGCCTCCGTGCTCTCCCCTGAGCGTTCAAGCACACTCCCACCGCAGGCCAGAGCATTTTACCTCAGAATTGCATGTTTATGTTCACTCAAATGTCACCTTCTCAGAAGGCCTGATGTGATCAACCTACCTAAAATAATAATGCCCCTTATGCATTCTCTATGCCCCTATCCTGCTTTAATTTTCTTCGTAGCACTAGCCATTTTCGGGCATCATACTACATTATATAATACCCCTATAGATTTATTTATCACCTGCCTCATCACCTGAAAATATCCAAAAGAGCAGGGTTTTGTCTTTACACGGCTCAGCATCTACATGGGTACTCAGCATACAGCAAGAGCTAAGAAAACATTTTTTGAAAGAATGAATTATTTCATTCAATCCCTACATTCTCTGAAGTTGCTAACATTATTACTACTTTATAGACAAAAAGAGTAAGGTGCAAAGGGATAATGCAACCATTTTTGGAAGCAGATAAAAGGATCCAGGAAATGGGGCTCTGTGGTGGAGGACTAGATGCCTAGTACAGGATTGAAACAATGAGGAAAGAAGTAGAAATAAAGGAGATTAGGTGTTTTGTTTGTTAATTTCCTAATTTATTTGATATTAATACTACAAATAAATACTTTGGGAAAATATTGTACCTTAATTCTACAAACTCAATGTGCTTTGCTAATTTCAAGTCAAAAATTACAGACTAAAAACAATGGTCATTATTTACAAAAGATGAGAAATGATCAAAACAATACAGTGGTCACTACTTAATTACTCCTCTATTCTTCTGTTTCCATACCAGACACATGCCTCGCTTCTGATACATGTTAGACCGGGCACAAATTATAATTTGAAAGTAGGGTATAAAGCAACAGAGTGGAACTTGCAGGGATGCCAGAGCTTACAGCCCAAAGAACACTGGAAAATGTGATGAGGGCTAAAGAGGATTATAATGTCTTTCCCGATTTGGTGGATGAATAGGTTTTGTGTTTTGTTTTAGCATATCTTCAGGGCTGAATGAATGCTTTGTGTACTAAACAGAGTAAAGCTTGAATCAAGTTTACTGCCTCCATATGGTTCCAACCACATATGCACAATGGTAGATTCACTGAAAACAAAAAGGATAAGTCATTTTCCTAGAAAAGGCCATTGTGTTGCTAAAACTTTAATAAGCAAGAGTTCAAATGCAAGCCAGGAGCAAAAAATCAAACTTAGAACATCATTCTGTTGGTGGCTTTCCAAAACAGCAATTTGCTAAAAGAGCGTAGGCAAGTCTTTCATCTGCAAACTTAATTTCATTATTGTATTATACTATACTTAAAATAAAAAAAAAAACAGACCAACACATTTATTATGTAATGAATGGATCACTTAGGCTTTGATCTCTTACACCAGTTTTATCAAGCTCCCCTAAAGGGAGACCAATTAGGAGTACTTTTTTTTTTTCTTCTTTAGGAGTATCTTTTTTTTCTTCTTTTCAAATAGTACTCTCAGACTGAACATTTGAATTTCATTTTATCAAAATTTAGGCATGGCACACATTATTTAAAAATTAAACTCTCCCCCAATCATGCTATTAATATGGGCAGCATTCTTGATTTGAAAAAATAAAATGCTATATTTAATGACATTTCCTAAAGCTGACACAATACACTAAAAAAAACTCTTTTATGACACAATCAAAAGTATTATTAAACTGTAGTGTTTCTAGGAAAGTACTCTTTCAATCAACTGACATGCCTTCCTAAAAAACAGAATCTTACTCCATATTGTGAGGGTTTTGATTTATTTGCTATAGTATACCATTGCTTTTGTGTTCCAAAATACAAAGAGGCTTCTATAATGATGAATTTGGTAAAATGACTTTCCCTAAGAAAAACAATTTATTTTCCAGTGCATACAAAGAGCTTTGTTATGAATCTGAAAGCCTCTTCCATGTACCTAAGAAGGAAGTTACCCAATCAGACCAGATAGGGATAAGAATTCTCTTTAAATGTAACCAAAAAATAACAAAAGGACACACATCATCAGAAATATTACATCACGTGTACAGGATGATGGAATACAATTTTTGAAGTGTTATTTTCTTTGCTATCTGAAAATGGAAGATGGAAATCGTGCTGGGCCTGTATTCTAGCTCTGGCTATGAAACTAGTTTTGTCACTTGGAAAATTCTCCAAGTTCTCTTTGTCTCAGTTTGTTCATCTCTAAAAAAGTTGTAGTATATCTCTTCATGGTCTCTTCTAACTCCAAAATTCTACAGATTCTATAACTTGGACATTTTCAAATATATTTTCATTTCTTAGTAAATTCTTGATTTTGTGACAAATTAATAATGACTTCAAGCATTCATATATGACTCCTCCAGTTGAAGAAACTGGTGAATTTAATGAACTTAAAAAAGGAGGAAGAGGAGAGGTTTTACTTATAACTATCCAGGAGTATCCCTAAATTCTACTCACTTGAACTTCTCTTATATGCAGCGCTCGTAAGGTAAAACAACATACAAGTACAGTTGACTCTTGAACAACATGGGTTGGAACTGCGTGGGCTCACCTATATGTGGATTTTTTTCAATAGTAAATACTGCAGTACTACACTATCCACAGGTGGTTGAATCCACGGATGCAGAACAGTGGATACAGAGGACCTTACGTACAGAGGGCTCACTATAAGTTGTACTCTAATTTTCAACTGTGCAGAGGGTTAGAGCACCAATCTGCATCATCCAAGGGGCAACTGTATAGAGGGTCTTGACGGAACCACGCATTTCTGAAGAACTGATTTACCAAAGTGAAATTACTGACATGAGCTAATGGGCCAAGCTAAGACATACCACTGAAGTAATGTGAGATCTTTGTTTAACTGCTTTACTTTTATTAGTTAACCTGTAGCACATTACAAACTAAAATAAAGATTATATACCATTGAGAGCACTGTTTCAAGGTCAGTTTCACATATGATTCTAATCACTAAATACTCCAGAATGAGAAGAGAATACAGATGAATTATGGTAGCTTATTAAAACTTTTCTTGAAATTTACTTTCCAAAACTTAGTATCACATTTAATCATCAAAATATTCTATTTAAATTGATTTATTTGGTTATAGTCTACCTCCACACAGGATTTTGGGTGGCTATACGAGACATGGAAGAAATTCTAATTCAAAAAATCTTATCTGTGCAAAAGAGAACCAGATAAACTAGATGTATTACAATTAAGTAGTTATTTGCCTTTACCCTAGATGGACTCTCATTTCTTGGTTTTTAAAGAAAACTTGAAAAAAGCTCAGCCATATCTCCCGGTTTCTGGAGGTGAAGCAGGGAAGCCCTAGCTCAGAGCCTGGCTACCTCTCCCGTGGATGGTGGAACTGATATCAGGGAAACTGCTGCTCATACACCCACCATGAGCAAAGTCCTACATAGGTTAAAAAGGACAGCATAAATAAACAGATTCTGGGTGAAAAAACAAAGGAAATATGCAAAGCCCAAAAGAGACACAGCAGCCACTAAATAAATGTTTGCTGTCAATACAGGTTATTTCTGACTTTGGAGGCTCCTCATTCCCTTCTCTCTCCCTTTTGACAATGTTTTGCATTTTCTTTGGGCATTTCACTGACCTAGATGATATTTTATAACATGGCAAAATATACATATTTTAAAACTTATGAACATTTTAGAATATCAAGTTTCATGAAAGTAACTTTAAAGTACATGATTTTATAAATAAACATTTATTAAAAAGGGATTTGGGGGCTTCCCTGGTGGCACAGTGGTTGAGAGTCCGCCTACCTATGCAGGAGACACGGGTTCGTGCCCCGGTCCGGGAGGATCCCACATTCCGCAGAGCGGCTGGGCCCGTAAGCCATGGCCGCTGAGCCTGCGCATCCTGAGCCTGTGCTCCGCAACAGGAGAGGCCACAACAGTGAGAGGCCCGCTTACCGCAAAAAAAAAAAAAAAAAAAAAAACAAGGGATTTGGGAGTACAGTATGTTGCTGTTTATTTTTTTTCTTCACCTATGAATTTTTATGTGAATGTATTATTTTGAAATGAGAGGAATATCAGTAACTGGGAGAATCACTTCTTTATTCATCTAGAGAAACACTTTTCTTGTGCCAAGATAACTGGAAGTTTGGATTACAATGAAAAGTGTGCTTGGTAAGCATGGAAACAAATCAAAGGAAGGGGGTAAGTCCTGAGGGATATTAATTTTAGACTGGTGAAACTTAATGGATAAATCTTGTCCCACAAGAGAGAACATAATGAACAGTCTCTAGAATATTCATGCCTGCCTAAATCTAGCTGTTTGCAAAAATTAGCCAAAATTTTATTGTGATATTTTCATTTATGTCACTCCTGGCTTCCTTCAATTACTCTCTTAACTGGATCTACAACCTACATCTTCCTCTGAATTTCACTCTTGATAAATCCTTCTCTTTCATTCCATATCCTCTTCATCCTAACTTGACAATTAGTTTACCCTTACTCTAATCACTCAGTTTTATGCCTCCTTTTATTTCCTAAGAACAAATCTACACTTTTCATTGGGTTTCTACTCACTGTGGAAGCTAACGGTCTTCAAAACACGTCTAAATCTATTGGCAGTCATAGATCTTTCTTACAAGACCCTGACTTTTCTTTGTATCATGTGGGTCTACAGTTATTTATTTCCAATTTTGCTTTCCATCCAAGATCTACGTAGTCACAGTGGTCTTTCTAAAATCATAATCTTATATTACTACCTGTTCTTATGACTCCTCCACAAACTCAAAAGATAAATTCATGCCCCTTACAAGACTTACAAAGCTTAGTTTGCAGCTTGTATTTAGCCACCTTTACCATTTTTTTTCTGAGCACCACAAATTCTAAACTCTTCAATGAGGCACAGTCTCGTTTTGCATACTCTTTTCTCTTCTCCTTCCTGTTCCCTTAGCTGACTCTTATTCACGTCTCACGCTAGCTGTCTTATCCTCTGGAAAGGTCTCTCTGCCTCCTCAGTCTGAGTTGCATGTACTCTATCATTAGTGGACATTCTGCATTATAGTTGACCTTCTACATGTCTATATTCACTCATAGATTATAAACCCCACAAGAGTAGTGACCAGGCCTGTCTGATCACAAATATATCCCTAATATCTAAGCTCAGTGCCTCTAAATACTACTTTACATGTCATAAATGTTTTAAAATTTCTCTCTGATACATTATCACCTTAGATACTATAATCAGCTGAAGTTATTGATCCATTTTTACTTCAGAATTTCATTTTGTAACATAGTATCTTTTCTTTCTTATGTAATTGGATATATTTTCGGATCATTATCAAAAGATTAGGAAAAATCAGAACTATTTTGATTTCTGAACTATTTCTGGAATCCATGGTTAGTAGTCAGAGAAAAAAATTATTGCCCAAAGAAAAATTGATGACATACCTATTTGGGGGTTCTGAAATCTAAGGAGGGCCAAAAATGTGCATATTGTACTACAATTTTGGATTTACAGAAGGTTTGGTGATATAAGAGGAGAACTAGAAATATACTTCCTTTATGAGTCATTTATGAAATCAACCCCAATGTCAAATTAAGTTACCTGGAAATGTTTAAGGATTTAAGAAAAGTCTGCGTAATATGTACTTAACACTATACAATTAAGAATGTACTTTTCCTTTGTGTTTTATGTATTATTTCTCTTTTTTAAAAATGGTGTTTCTGGGGCTTCCCTGGTGGCGCAGTGGTTGAGAGTCCGCCTGTCGATGCAGGGGACACAGGTTCGTGCCCTGGTCCGGGAGGATCCCACATGCCGCCGAGTGGCTGGGCCCATGAGCCATGGCCACTGAGCCTGCGCGTCCGGAGCCTGTGCTCTGCAATGGGAGAGGCCACAACAGTGAGAGGCCCATGTACAGAAAAAAAAAAAAAATTATGTTTCTGAAACTACTGTCAATACATTTTTGAAAAGGAGAAAAGAGTAATATTGGTTAAATAAACATTTTCATGGGACACATTTTTACATGAATATTCATTTCTTAAGCTGGGTAAATTCTGAGTTAAAATATCACCAAAAATATATTTAGCTAAAATGTGGACAAATCCATAGAATTATGGTTTGCAGAGAATAGTATAGAATTCTATGAGATACTTCCTTCTTTTCAATAACTGTCATCTTAGTAGATATATTGTTTGAATGTTCTATGATGAAAAATAAGGTAAAATATAATGAAAAAAATCAAAAGGTGATATAGCCCTAAGAGAAGAAGAAACAGTAAAAAAGAAAAATGACTCTTTTACAGGGTGGAAGGAAAAGACATAAAACCAGAAACACACTAATGATCAGATGACAAAAATAATAGTAGAAAACAAGGAACCTTCTATGTATTGAGGTTTGCCTACAGTCTTCCTGTAAAGTCTCTGGAAACCATATTTAGAGGTTTCTTGTTGTCATTACTAGTAATATATCATTCAGTTGGGAAATACATTCACCTATACATAAAAGAGATGAGGTAAAAAGAAAAATACAAAAGTCAAATTAAAGCAAACTTGACTCCAAATCAAAGAAATACTCTCAAAGCTTGACACTAGCTCAAATGCTAGTATGTTTTCTAAAAATAGGTTGACTCTTGATCGTTTGTATCTATGACTCCAGAGAGTCTACACAAGATATTTTATTTTTTTCTATTTTAATTAATTTTTATTGGAATATGGTTGCTTCACAATGTTGTGTTAGCCTCCACTGCACAACAAAATGTATCAGCCATACACATATAGATATCCCCTCCCTTTTGGACTTCCCTCCCATTTAGGTCACCACAGTGCACTAGGTGAGTTCCCTGTGCTATAGGGCATGTTCGCATCAGTTGTCCATTTTATACATAGTATCAATAATGGATATGTGTCAATCCTGTCTCCCAATTCCTCCCATCCCCCTTTCTTCCCCCTTGGTATCCATACATTTGTCCTCTACGTCTGTGTCTCTATTTATGCTTTGCAACTAAGATCATCTGTATCATTTTTCTAGATTCCACATACATGCATTATTATACCATATTTGCTTTTCTCTTTCTGACTTACTCCACTCTATGACACCCTCTAGGTCCATCCACGTCTGACAGTGAGGACACAGGGGAAAGCATGGGGTGTAGAGGAAATAAAGCCTGTGTTCAAATTCTCTCCTTACTACACAGATTCTCTGGACCTTAGTTTTCCTAAACGTAAAATGAAGATAGTTAAACAAATCTGGTTTGTGGTGGTAAGAATTAAATGAGATAACATGTAAATCTGATAATACCAGTATGTAGTAGACAATCAGTAAACATCAATCCCTTCCTTCTTTTGCACATTACTACTTAGGGAATTTTAAAAACATACTATTAATTTTACTTCACATAATATATAATTTTAATTATGTATAAAAGATTCTCAGTAAATACCAAAAGCCATCAACATAATGATAATTTCCTAACTTAAAATATTTTCTATTTATAAATGGTCATAGGCACAAAACATTTTGTTAGACTTTTTTTTTAAGCTTGTACAAAGATATTTATATTTTTCAGGAGATTGCCTTTAATTTAGTGATAATATTAGTATTATTTGCTGGGGTAAATCACATTATTGATTTAACTTTGGTGTGTCTATATATATATATTTTTTAAACTGGAAAAATCATACGTATACAGTTAAGGAAACCAAGGTCCAACAAGGTATAGCTAATTTGTGGAAAAGCAAAAGACACAACCCATAAACTAATTATTCTAATGAATACCTTTAGTTCTCATAAAAATCATGAGTTGGTAAATAATCTGGATAGTCTGAATAAATTCTTGTCACTTAATTTCAATCTTGCCCTGAGTAATTTCAAGGATCTGACCCATGAAAGCAAGATCCTAGTTAGAAATTATGGCCAATGGCAAGATCTAAGCCTTCCCTCTCCAGCTTTTAGCATTTTCTATAGAAATCCAGTCCTGCAAGTATCTGAATTTCATGTGTGGTTGGCTCACACCAGCTAAATTTTTGAGGAAGAGGTAAAAGAGCCATTTGGGGTTAGATATGAAAAACTTTATGCAACAAATGCATATTTGGAAACCGCAAAACGAGCATGCAAATCAATTTATACGCATGGGTGAATGAATATAGATGAGCTATTTTCAAAGTATAGCCATCCTGGTGTAGCATATCTGTACAAAAGGAACGGGAGGGAGGTGAATTACTCAGCTTAGTCACCCATTTACAATTTTCAGTGGAAAATTGCATTGTCAGTTTCCATTATGCCTGCACAAATTTGGACAAATTAAAGAGTCAACTAAGTAATTATTGATAACATACATATGTATGAAGTAAAGCAGGAAAGCCTTGCCAGTCATTTGGAACTTCTCAGAAGTTTCTAGGATCTCCATTAGGAAGAATGGTAATACATGTGACTCTGAAACCAATCTGAGACACAGCACTGGCCTATTCAGCCATCTCTCCAACTTGGTATTGGAGATGTGTGAGAACAGGGGAAGATGTCGTAAATGGAGCATTACGAGAAATCACTCTGCTGAACAGAAATAGTACATCTGCTCCCAGTCCCTGCACTTTATCAGGATCCCTTTGTTAATTACCAGGAGAATTAGCATTCAACCTGACAAATGGGTCTAAGTAAAAAAAAAAATAATCCTTGGAATTACACAGGATTTAAATTCTATAATTCTCTCTTTCATGATATTCTTTCAGAATATATCCTGTGAGATTAGTGCCATGTTCTGGTCTGACAATATGAACATTCTGTTTTTATTTCTATAACAGAATGTTCAACCTAGAATGATAATACAAATCCTTGGGAAGTCATATAAGAGTCTGATCTTCTGAAATGGACTATTAGTTTGACATTTCAAAATCTGATTGAAAATCCCTCAATATGGAGTCACCAACTTCTTTTATTAATCTGGTCTTGTACTTGCAAACATATTTATCTTGCAAACAATTTAAATAGATTTTCTTTACTCCCTCCATAAAAACAGTATAACACCTGATCTTTATAAATTACTTACATTTTTATATAAATAAGTATACAATCATATTTTTGTGTATATATTATGTGTGTGTATGTACATACATGTATTTGCAATTTGATTATGTTTACTAAACAAAATATTTTTAACATGTTTTCATTCCCATTTAAATAGATACACCTCATTCATGTTATGTTGTGAGGTGCTATATATGGGTCTACCATGGTTTATTTAGCCAATTACTTGCTAATACTTGAGTTGATTCCATTTACTTGATTTCACCATTACAGACAATAGGTAATGTGTATCAGTGACAATGTATCTATGAATCAAGTGAACTTAGTCATTGAAGGTACATGATTAGTCCCTTTATTTTCTGACTTCTAGTAGCACTAAATATTCATCTCTGTGACAGTATTTAATGCATTATATTGAAATCATTTATGCATGTATCTGCCAGCCTACTCCACTAGAACATGACTTGTTCCCCCTTTCAATTCTTAGACCAGTGGTGACCAAACACAGTGTCTCACCAAAAAAAAAAAAAAAAAAAAAAGTCAAGTTTCCTGGTTTTCCTTGTCATCAAACAAGGAAAAAACAAACTCAGTATTCATTAATCCAATGCTTTTTCTACACATCCTCTGTAACTTTCTAAAGACTTACTATAAACTGTTTCCTTTTAATATAAAATAATCTAATGATTAGAGTAATTTGAAATTATGGTGACTTAATTGAGAGTGTGAAACAATCCATTAAGTGCAATTTTTAAAAGGATTTATGTTTCTCACTGTTCATAGGCATACTGCATTTTTCAAAAAGGCTCATTTTTACAACTGAGGATATCATTAATAATATCACTAATGGCACACATGTGTACCCTATTATAGATCTTCATATACTACGATTAATAGTGAGATTTATTCACAGTTTTGATCCCTGATTTTTTTATACTTGTATTTAGGTCTCAACACTTTTCATTTGTGCTGCCTAACTTCAAAATTGCTGAGAACACAAAGGTGAATTAACATCTCTGAGATGTTAAGAGCTAACATCTCGTCTTGTGTAGGACAGCTTCTCAGTGAGTGGTTTTGGAATTATGAATGAATTCATGAATGGACAAAAACATAGGGGTCAAAGATAAAGCTAGATTTCTGGTTTGTGTAACTGGCTGTACTAAGAAACCATGGACATTACAGAGTACCCATAAAAAAGTGTTCTTAATGTTGTGAATGGTTGTTGCTTGGGTTTTATTTTCTTTGTTTTGTTTTTAGCTCAAAAACTATTTTTCGCCCTTTCATCTCATCCTTCTCCAGGAAGAATTCACACAAGTGCTAAAACCCCTTTTATCCAAAGCTGTATTTCCCAGAGGAAGAGCAATGACCCAGAATATAAAAGGCTTGATATGGGAGTGATACCACTCAAATGTGCTGCAGTGAGGTGGCAGGGCAGAAATATCACACCTGGTGGATGTGGATTCAGTACCAGGAGGATACCCTGGAGATGGCAGCATGAACAAGTACAAGGTATGCTGAGATACAGGCAGCAGCTGTAACTCGAGCTCAACCACGTTGAAGGAAACATGAAACTGGGGCAATCCACCAGGTAAAGAGGACTACAAGGGCAGCTGGCTCAGGGCAAACAGAAGCATATGCGCAGAGAGCCCGCCCAGAGTGGATTCCAGGGACACCTGTATGCAGCACAGCAAGTTAAGGCAACTGGGGAAGTAATTTATGCTCTGTAGCAGTTGGTGCCATATTTTACTCAAATGAATGTGTGAATTTTAACTTCAGACACTCTTAAAATAGATTCTCTGTTTTTTTGTTGTTTTTTTTTTTTCTTTTTTTGGCAGGGGGTAGTTTGGGGGAGCTTTTTTTAGGGGTGGGTGTTGTCTTGGGCTATTTCTATCTCATACTTGGAAGATTCGTATGTTAAAAGTTTTCCCAAAAGTACAATTATTTACATAACTATGAGCTGAAAATGTATTTTGAAGGTCATTTAGTCCAGGCCTCTGATCAGAAGAAGGGACATCTTAAACAATTTAAGAGCAGCAGTTGTCTGTCTAAGCTATTGTTAAGGATCTCCAGGAATAGAAATTTGCCCACCACTTCCGCTGGCCTGTTCTCACAGTTATACTAGAATTACAAGCAAATGTTGTTTACTCTTTCCTTGGGCCTACCTCAACACAATCTGGTTCAAATCCATTTCCATTGGTTAGCGCTCTGTGGACCAGGCAACCACTGTTCATTTTTCTTAGTCCAAATTCTTTTTTCTGTTTGTCAGCTCATATTTTTCTGGCCTACTTTTCTGGCTTAAAAATGCAATGCTATCAAGACTCTTCCCTTTACACAATCCTGGACTGCCAGATCTACAGACACTAATGACAGAGACCTTTTTTTTTAACCACCAGGTAACAACAACCTACCAAGGATTTTATGAAGCCCTTGCCAATGCCATGTCCAAGGTATAAAAGGAAATTAGCAAGTCAGACAGAAGGGAGAGGAACGGTTAGGGAGTCCATGAAAGTGCAACAATGCTAACGAACATATCAAGAGGACTGCAATACATTTTGGGAACTAACCTTTGGGAGAGTATTAGTGAATCGGAGCAATAGTGAGTAAAATAAATAAAGCAGGCAGTTACTAGGAGAAGGAGGCTGAATGTCAGACCAGTTTCACAGAAGGGAGATCTGAAATGTTTTAGTTCAGTGAAAACAGTACTCTTTCTCTTAGGCAGATTAAGATAACTCAAGGAGATACTGACGATATGAATTTTATTTGCACTGAGGACATAACAAGAATAAATTAATGTCAGCAAAGAAAGGATTTTCATTAAATTTAAGGAAGAAATTCTGCCCAGAAATAGTTATTAAACACTTAAATGGAATACTAAGAGAGGGGGAGAAAAATAAATATGAAATTGTATTAGCTTATACAGGCATCTTCTAAACACAGGGGAGATTCTTACACGTGAAAGAGTGTACAGAGGATACACAGTCATTATTTTAATATTAAAAAAGAAGGAATTACAAGTTCAGGGCATAGCCTCAGGAGTCATGCAGGCTTGGTTAGAATACCAGCTTTGCAAATTCCTAGTGGGCCTCAGTTTTCACATCTTTAAAATGGAGAAAATAACACCTACCTTATAGGTTTGTGGGGACAATTAAATGAATTAATATGTGTAAAGAACTTAAAATAGTGTCTGACACAGAGTATGAGTTATGTACAATTTTGCTATTGTTGTTGTTCTTATTGGTATTAGTAGGAAGAAGCCCAATGACACATTGCCAAAGACAAAGAATGATTATAGTTTCTACGACTGAATTGTAGACAATAATATGTTTATCCTTGTCTTTTTTCTTCCCCCTATGCTTGCCTTCAGCTCAATACCAGGACTAGAAGCCAAGAAATGTATATTCTTGTTCTCTCCTCCACTAACCAGATATGCGATTTTTTGTATTTTAAGTCACCAGCTCTCAATGTTCTGGTTGTTTCAAATTCTGTTAGTTCTCCACTCTCTCTCAACTAACCTTTTTTTCCAACACTCCTTTTCCCCAATCATCTTCTTTTTTCCTATCTCCTGTTCCTCTTTCTCAGTCTTCTGTCTCATTTTCTCAATTATCACACATCCCAAGCTTCACAGCTTCCCTGAGGCCTCATCATCCTTCCACCCTTCATCTCTTATGGGCAGAAGACACGCCAAGATTATACATCTGGCCCCAAAAATCTATATTGCCTCTGTTTCAGGATGAAACACATTTTCTGTGTCATGCAAACAGGGACTTTGTCCAGGATGAATAATGTCCTGAGTCTGGGGGAGGGAGAGGCACCCATCACTTTTCTTTATTTCCAGTGACCTCTGGGAAAGGGGACAGCTCTCGCTAACAGTCAGAGAGGGTCACCATCCCCAGATGAAGAATTATTCTAATTCATGAAGCTCTACCTCTGCCTGTACTTTGATGAAGGAAGTCAAGGTAGAGAGCTGAAGAAGAAGAAACAGTGGATACAATTCATGGAAAAAAAAAAAAAAAAAAAAAACTTTAAATGTTATTTGAGTCAAAAACATATAAATTGTGGTAGAAAAAAATCATATTGTTTTAACTCAACCATTCTAATCTGAACAAAGGTGTAAAAGGCCAGAGGAAGAGAGAATTAATGATGCATATACCAAAAAAATTCCCATATAATGATAGAAACTGACCAACGAGGCATGTTCTGAAACTTATAAATGCCTCATTTAAATATTAAAAACAAAATTTTGTATAGATTCCCTACCTACTCTGGTAAAAGAGGTTTGGGGGCTATTACTGACTTTTTAAAAAACTGGCTGGCAGTTTCAAAATATTCCTGTGGTGGTCTTAGCTTATACTGAACTCACTGGGAGCTCAGTAAGTTTAACCTCCTGGTTTTCTTATGTATGAAAGTTTTAAAGAAGTCATTATTAATATTAGCTTAACTTTTTTCACCTTTTTGAACATAACTGTGGCTCATTCCAAAAGATAGTTAAATAATAACTATTATTATTTTATAATAATAAAGTTTCATCAAAGTAACTTACTCTTGGTAACTGTCAGAGAAATCTTAGAGCAAGACAATACATTTAGTCTTTCATACAACCCCCAGGTACAGTTGGGATGTTGTTAATCAATAGTATGAAAATGCTACTTTGCAAAAACCTCAAAATCTCTTAACACTATGCCTGATCACAGAAAGTCATTTGTCATACTTTAAGGATACATTTTTTTGGTTTCTAAGGTCTTGTATAGAAAAAATACATATATAGGCTATTTTAAACCATAAAGACATTTTAATGATATGTTTAACCGATATATATTTTTGAGGATTTTAATATGATTTCTAAGACTTTTAAATAATATCCTTCTCTGTTTATATTATGTAATTTTCTTGTACACGTCATATTTTTGTGTATATCTCTGTTTATATGCATATACACAGACATACATTTATGTATCAAAAACAAATTTCTCATTATTTTAAAATCTCAATACTTTATTTAACAGAAAGTTGGCCCAATTTTTAAAATAGGGGTTCATAAATGTATCCTCCTACACATGTAATTGTGCATTTGGGTCATGAAATGCAATATATAACTTCCTATTTTTACAATGTTTTCAACTGGATAAATTAAACATTTAGTACCTTAAACATCACATATAGTAACTTTAAATAAATAACTACATTATTTGCAGAAGAAAATCAATTTTGCACTCAAGACGAAGAGCTTAAGCTGGAAGGTAGTGTCTTCCATACGGCAGCTATAGTTATATGCTGCCATGCCAGCTACTTCCCTAAGGAGACTCCAGGCATGCTTAATTATAGAGAGACATCATTACTTAGAAGAAAAACCTGAGTCTGTAATTTCCTTGCCTCTGCTGGACTGGGGCGGTTCATTCTGCTGAATCCAGCAACGTCTGAGTAACACCTAAGCTTAGCTGGTTCCACATACAAGGCCAGGTATTGTGAGGTCACAAACCACAGTAACTCCTAAGCTGTGATCAGTGCTGCTTCTGTTATGGATTGCCATCCATACAGAATTCATTATGTCTATAATTAAACACAGAAAGCCCCTCCTGATGTTAGGATGCTAGTGAGGCAACTGTTCTCTTGGCAGCACCTCTTGTAACTTTTAGACCACCAGATCCCTCCTGGGAACCGACCTGAGAAAATGCTATTTGAAGTAGCACTTGTTCCCATCATGTGGCATCAATGTATTTCTAATTACAGTCCAGATAGTTTTGAGCACAAGTAACTAGACAAGAGTCCAGATCAGCACTTCATCTTACCAGGTCAGTCTTACTTCCCTCCCACTTCTTTCCAATAATAGTTTCTCATATATACCAGAAATAGCATAGATAATATATCTTTCTAACTCTAAGAAGTACTCCCAAGTTCAAATTTAGGCAATGCGTTGGGAAGCCAAACTCACTTGTGCAAAAAGAGACACTATTTTCTCATTATGTAATTTCAGTTAAGTGCCCAGCGTACCATCATCTATATCTTCAGCAGAACCATGTTCTGACTCAGCAACTCTCACAAAGGGTCTGCTTAGGGAACCGGCCTAGGTCTTTACATTTGTGCTGAATCACCATGGACTTTGATATTTTCAATAATTTTATCTCCTAGAATCTGAAATAGATGAAAATTGTGTTGCTTGTTTTCTGAAAACTAAATATTTTCATTCAAAAGATCAAGAATTAGTTGTAATATTCTTTAGATGCAATATACCGGGGCTTTACTTCTGGTTACATTAGAGTAGAATCAACCTATTAAGCAGAATATGAATAGAAGGCCAACAAAAGAAGCAAATAAGCAAGCATTATAGAAACAAAGTGTGATGAATCCTGACAAGCTAATCCATTTCTTTACTATCACGACATTAGGAAATGGCACTGAATGTAAGGGTCTGCCACAATCCTCAATTCTGAAGGCGTTATAATAAATCGGCCATTCAAATTAGCACCAAGTTAACAACTAGTGAATACATTTTCAGCAGCCATTACCTGCCTGTTAAAACACACAGGTTTTGTCATATAATGGACAGCGTTGCCTGCTGGGGCAACAGACACACCTGGGCTCAAATTTCATCTCTGCCATCGAGCTATGGAACTTTTGGCAAGTTAGCTTTTCTAATACATACATAGTTTTAACATTTGTAAAAGGGGAATTTTATAAAACCTATCAAGTACGATGTTGCAGGAATAAGTGAGGTAAAACAGATAAAGTATACTATGTATACTTTGTATACAATGCCTTTCACTCAGTAAACACTAAATAGTAAGTATAATAAATGTGATTCTAAACAGAATGATGTTAAATTGTATTCACATTCAAGAAGTGCTTATGGCACCGTTAAAGTAGGGGTGCCTAGTGCATCTTTTGAAACAATTTGATGCCTAATATTTTGGGGGGGAAATCATGTATATTTGTAGATTTAGACAGTATAGTTGCGCTAGTGATTTTTTTTTTTTCCAATATCCAATCACTCATTCAAATATTTGAGCTTTTACAACTTACTGATTACTAATTAACTAAAATACCAGCAGTTGAGTTGTTCTAATTAGAAAACATACATTGCTTGAATGTATTGGTAAGACTTTCACTCAACAGATGAAAATGTAAAATAAGAACCTACGTTTTATCTTCATTATAAAAGCACAAGAAATTGGAAACAAGTTCAAAGGTTGTAAGGTATTTAAAACAATACTCTCTCTCCTTTCTCTTAGATGTATTCATATATAAATACACTTGCTCCCTGGAACGGTCATTGGATTTATGTTACAAATATTTGACTCTTTTGCTAAGATTTGTAAATATGGATTTACATTAAGGACCCCTTTGTAAATAATTTTTTATACGTTTTCAGTGCATTAGTATTCATTGAGCAACATTCCTTTCACAATCTGAAGGATTTTTTTTTTTCAGGTAGAGCTTATATACAGTAAAGTACATAAATCTTAAGTGTATAATACATGCATCTTTACAAATATATATGCCCATGTAACTACACCCAGATCATGCCAAAGGCTCCACTGTGTCCTCTTCTAATCAACACTACTAAAAGGTAACTTCTATTCTGACCTCTATCACCACAGATTAGTTGTGTCTGTTTTGAACTTCACATAAATAGAATCATGCAATACGTACTCATACAGCTGCTACCTTAAATTACTAATTTCATTTGTTTAGATTTCACACAGGAGGAACAAGGGGACCACTGCCCTCTTTATTCAGCTTGTCTATATAATGTGTCAATAGGTACTAAGAGAACCCCACCAAATCTTACACCTACTATTGAGTGTTAATGATCTAAAATTCATCTAAAATGACCTCAAAGTAGATTTACAGAACCAAGTTTAACATTTTCACTATTAACATTCACAAATCCTAGAGCCACTATGCTGCTGCCATTAGATATTTCTTCTAAATTTTCAAGCTTTTCTGAGAGTTTACATGTATCAGCTACTCACAAACACTCTTTGAGGTAGGTTAGCAGGGGTTCACAATCAGAAGTAGTCTGATTAGGTGTTTCTCAATTTGCAATCTTGGAAATTGAAATTAGGACATTAGCAGCTTTACTCTACTTTTAAAAGCAACTTAGAGGCAATGCCACACCTGGAATTTAGTTCTTCAGACCCCATGCCACATTCTGTTTACACACATTGTGGAAACAATAACACTGTAGGAAAAGAATCTGAGAGAGCATTGTACCCATTCGCATATTCAAGTGGGAATACATGGACTCCATGCTTAAGAGAGAAAACCAAAAAGCCGTGCAATTTCTGAAGAGCTCTAAAGCAACTAACAAAAAAACCTTTTTTTCCCAAAACTTAATTCAGACATTTTAAGACTTACTACTCATCAAGGACCACACACACTTACCTATTCCTGCACTTCCAAGTAATAGAAAGGGACTGAGCCATAAAATTATAGAGAAGTACACAAGGAAAAAGTATAAGGGTTTTGCATAATACTGTGATGCATAATGAACTAAAATCTTTTGGAATGCAAAGATGATTTATTCTGAATTACGTCAAATTTACTTGTGCAATGTCTTGAAAGTACAGTGTGCGTGCGTAACAACTTCTAATAATAGGTTTATTATCTCCATAATAAAATAAAACCTGAATATCTTAATAAGGCCTAATTTTCAGTGTATATTTATAGGAGTTAACCCTACGAACGGTGTAGCCACCAACTGCTCACTGAGAAAGGGATATGGAATGTGGTTCCTGTTTTCAGAAACCAGTGTGGCTCAGGGTCCTAATACTCAGAATGCAGCTAAGAATAACAGAAATATTATATAGTACCTGTCCTTTTTGCAGTCTATCAGGGATTCCTTAAATGACCATTTAATTATCACACTTCATTTAATGCTATCCAAAACTGGAACATGATGTTACTAGCATATATGATTTTACACTAAAAATATAATCTGTTTATAACTATAAGAAATCTTTCTTGAGCTTTTTAAAGCTCAAGTATCCTAGCTTCTCTGCAACATACATGTAAATAACTTTAACTTATCAAAAAGCCTCAAAGACAAAATATAAATAGGATAGATCCATGAGATATCTATACCTATACATTAGGATAAATATAGTAAAAATCACTAAGTATAGGATTGGGATGGATAAAGGTATTAGTTTATATGGAAAGTGACAGTTTTTACAAATGCCTTTGTGTTAAAGGCTCACTTAATCATAATAAAAATTATCAAGTAGAATATGATGTTTTAAATATTTTGAATCACAACCAGACATGGTTAACATTAGAGCACAGCTGTGTAAAACAGAAATAGAGGCTCAATGTGTTTACTCTTTGCTTTTCTTTATAAGCTGAAACTTTTGGGCTAATCAAGCAAGGATCATTATTACATTAGAATTCCTTTTAAATGAAAAAGAAAATGTTCCATATTTGAATTTTGCTTGACAGTAGCCCTAAAGAAAATAGTATCAGTAGAAGTAGTGGTGCTGATGGTAGTGGTGATAATAGTAACAAAAATAGCAAGTGGGTACTTCAGAATATTTACTATGGGCCAGACACTGTTCTAAGAGCTTTACATGAAGTCACCTGCTTAATTTTGACAAGAGCCCTATGAAGTAAGTACTATTATTATACCATTTTCACAGATGACAATATTGAGGAATAAAATTTGAGTGTGCCCACTTAAACCAGGCAGCATGGTCCCACAGTCTACATAATTCAAATGCATCTCAGAATAGTTAAAATCACACATTCAACCTCATCTGTGGCATTTTAGAATGGTAACTCAGTTTTGATTGTTAGTTTATAATAAAGATAAGCTTATTGTGATAGATCATTGTTATGCTTTAAGAGCTTCCCAGAACATTTTATCTAAATCAAAATTATGAATTTATCCATTCCACTCAAAGCTTTCTCAGCACAGGTGATCCACCTTTTCCTCAGATGGTAGGCTTCAAACAAAACTGGCAAAATCTCTGAATCATTTTTGTCTAGTACCTACCTATATGGTAACTACTTACAATTTTTTAACCTTATGAAAATTATAAGTATCTATGTAGTGTTTCCCTTTATTGTAGCTGTTAAAATATTGAAAGCCTAGAATCAATCAATCAATATATACTGTCAGAAGGAAGGCATGTTGAGCGAGGTACTTGGGGGTATAATAAAGTATGGCACTGCCCATGTGCTCCAGGAGCCTACAGATTCGATGGGGATATCTGAGAGAAACCACGTGATAATCCACATAAAGGGTTCAGATAATGCATTTTACAAGTAGAGCCACAGTGTTCCAAACAACAAGTGGCCTTAGAGTTCTATACATAACCAAGCTCACAAAGATTCTAACTTCCTTAGAGAAAGAATCTTTTCCTCTATGTCCCCTGGTTCAATCTACAGTTTACAGTGTGTGCTTAACAAATGTCGTTGACTGACAGAAAATCATGCTTTCTCTTTTTCTCTAGGCCCCTATCAATCTGGTCTCTACACTGTAGTCAGTGACATCTGTGAAATGTAAATTTGATAATGATACCCTCCTCCTTACCTTCCACACTAAACTCCCTCCATTGCTTTTTCTTCATTTTTACAATAAAGATTAAAATCCTTGACATAGGCTAGAAGGCCCTACATGACCTGGCCCTACTCCTCTCTCTAAGAGCTCCATACTCAAGGGCCTTCCCTCCGTTGTTTGAATGTGCCATGCCATCTCCTGCCCCAGGCTTCTGACCTAATAGTTCTCCTCTGCCTTTACCTAGCTAATTCCTTCTCAACTCTCAGATTTTAGTTTAAATATCACCCCTAAGGAAAATTTTTTTTTTACTAGGTCTGTTCACACTACTTTAAAGTTCTCAAAGTACCATGTACCTGTCCTTCAAAATACATACCATCAGTTAAAGTTTTCATTTATTTATTTTTTAATTACTGTGCCTCTGCAAAGAAACGTGAGGCTTCTACCTTCCTATTAAGGTAGGAACTATTTCTGAGAGCTTACTCACAATTGTATTGCTTGGGCCTATGATTCAGGCACATACAAAGCACTTAGTCAATATTCGTTGAACAAAGAAAGGAATGAATGAATAAATGAGTGAGTGAATACGGCTGTCCGTCTGGCCACATCAGTAAAGTCATAGAAAGCAGAGGCTTTATTAAATGATATCTATCACACTGTCATGTTTAGTGATATTAAGCAATCAGCCATCATAAGCCATATGTGTTTCTGGCTACTTAAATAAAGGAATAAAATTGATACTCAGAGTCTAGTATGAAATTTTCATATAAGGGACCCTAAAATGCATAAAACCTGGACCTGGAAATCGTAAAACATATAACTTAAATTCTCACTGATCAGCGTTTTATTCTCATTTTTAACTGGGCAGCCTTAGAATTCACTAATTCTTTTAAGCTGCTAAGAAATTATTAGTCTCCTTAAGTAGAAACTTATTAAATAACAATGGTCCCAGGGCACTTAGATGGGTATGATTCACTGAAAAAGCTATGTACCCTATAAGCATCCATCATTCGGGAATGGTGACATTCTTGTATAGTGACGTCTGAGGCTGACTCTCAGGGACAAAACACGTAAGTTAGTTCTGTTCCATCAGCCATATATATATATTTTTTTTTTCTTTTGAATAATCCCTGAATCTGAAAAAATATCAAACCTAATAAACTGGAAATCTTATTCAGCAGACATGATAAGTACAGGGCTTGAGAATAAGGGTGTTGGCGCTCTTACCCAGGCTCTGTTACTAACCTGATCATGACACATAACTGTCCTTGTGTCCTCTTTACATCACCACATAAATAAATAAATAAAACTTGCTAGGCCTGCCTGAACAAATAGAGCAAGGATGAACATGAGCTCATTAAATGAAAATATTCTAGAAATCCATAGATGTATAAGTTGTTTAAAGACATTCTAGAAAAAAAAGAATATTCTTATTTTATTTTTAATAATTCTTACTGTATTTTGAATACAAAGGCAACTAAAATAATATTAGACTTTTTCATTAAGTTAAAAAAATAAATTATAGTTGGGACCAGATATAATTTGAATATTGTTTAATGTTTGCTGTTAATTTTTTTTCCAAATTTTCTCTAATGAGTATGGATTTATTTGTTTTTAAATTATTATTATTTCTTTAATGTGGCAATCAGTGCAAATACTGGCTACAGGCAGGGCTTTGTTTATACTTCATCTGAATAGAAATCATCTATCCGTAGCCATCAATACATGATTGGTGTTGGGAGAGGCAGCCATTCTCAATTAATTATTTAATAGTCACTTGACACACATGAAACAGGGAAAATAAGCAAAATGGAGCCAATCCTTCTGGGGAGATCAACTCTGCCTTTATCACTCCATCTCCCATTTCTGTGATAATCAAAGGAACCCAGCCTTTTGTTTTCCTTTCATGACTAGTGGTGATCTTTGCACTCCGTTTTCATTTCAAATTTCCAAAATGAATCAATGCTCCAGAACTATCCTGATGGATTTTCTTTTCTGGGTTGAATTACCTTATGCATCAGGTAGTATACTGTTCAATTATATATCTAATTCCAAATTCTTCATCTCATGGAAAGAGCTATCCACTTGCAAAATGCATTTCAGAGCTATCTAATTCTGCTTCTCTTCAAAATATTACTTCTGCCATGCTTTCTCCACTCTTAACTGTTCCTGATTATGCACATCCCTGGATTCCTACGTTAAAAATGCACAAAAAATAAAAATTTTCATTTAAAACACCCTCCCACACAGAACAAGCTGTCATTGTGTCATATTTGTTTCCTAATTTAAGGAAGGAAGTTACATCTCATGTGTTCTTCGTTAAATTGCCGGCTCTGTATTTTAAAGTGGCACTGGGATACTTAGAGCAATTTGTCCTATAAAATAATGTCCATTGTTTTAATAATGTCCATTTTTAATTCATTTATATTTATCAGTGCAGAGGTATGCAACTTCAAATTATACTATAGCAAACCATCAAATACAGCTATCTTATTCATGGTTTACAATTAAGTTAGATTTGGTAGAGAAAAAGTATGTACTGTTTTATTCTTGGAAAACATAACTATAAAGCCTGATGCTAAATCCATGGAAATTTACTGATCAACCTGAAGTGCAGTATAGGCCATGGAATACACAGTCTTCTATAATTACTTACGACAAGATACATGAAAACAAAAACCTTCGTGAAGGCAGAAAGCAATGAAATAATGTTTTACTTTTTTTCCATTAGCCCATGAAGGCTACAGAACTCTCCTAATGACCAGATTTTTTTTCTTCCTAACTCCCTTTGCTGTTTAAACAATTACAAATTTTATCAAGTCTTCATTTCTCTTAAAGTCAAGTAAGAGAGGACTGCCAAGTCCAATAAGATTTACAAGGGCTAGTTCCCCTTAGCAGTGTCAGCAAAAAAAAAAAAAAAAACAACAGAAGACATACAATAAAATACAACCATACATAGAGCTTTTGTCACTACAGCTTTCAAAATCAGATTTAACAATCCACCTTTTAAAAAAATCAGCCATAAATGCCATTTATCCGTGTGTTGATTGCTTTGATTTGACCCATAAGCTATCTACTTTAAACCTTGACATCTCAGCCACAGATCCATCCATATTTCTTCTTTTTCATATTACTTGGATTTTGTTCATAGGCTTTCCTGTGTCTATACAACAATATTTCTCCTTGGTCACTGTCGTGTAGCAACATTGGAGAAACACAGTAACGACTGAATTTTATGTATAAAGGGGAGAAAATAAAACTTATAGAGATATGAGTTTTTTAAATTCCACACTGTTTCAATCCCTAAGAACAACAGGAATTACAGCTTGGCCTCCACTACTCAGGTAAATATCATTAGCTGAATATCCTTGGAAAATCTCTGGCAATCCTTCATCTGCAACCCCTGTTTATTAGCGTGAAGAAGCTTCCCAGTCCAGCAACATCTAAATTTCTGTACTATTTATCCTCCCAAGTCATCTGCTAATTGAAAAATATGCTATTTAATCTCTAACGTTTCTAAACATGAGCTGACCCCTCTCCCATTTCACGAAACCACAGAAATAATATAATTTTATTAAACTGACAAATGTTGGACTTGGACATAACCAAAGAAACTAACATTAATTCCAAGAACCCTCTTCCTTCTATTCAAGGAAATCCTCACAAGCCCTCTCCCGCCCCACCACCTTTTCCCACAACCAGGAGCAGGTCGTATCACTTTTCTTGTAAAAAGCACAGCTGTGCTTATGAATCCTGTCTCCCTTGTCCTTTACCAATGAGTAACTACGTGGGGATGTTCAACCATGGTGAGTCTCTCCTGACTTCATTTTTCACCAAACGTGTGCCCCATATTCTAGATGCTTATCTGCATCATACGGGGAAAATAGGTGTATTACAGACTTAGTGGTGGTAGAGGAAAAGCACAGCGTACGTTCGGGTGTGCCCCAGCCTGATGAAGATAGGGAGCGGCTGGGCAAAGAACCAGAGGAATGAAGAGAAGAGGTCATTCTCCCCGCCCCTTGAAAGGAAGTAGGGTTGGGAGAACGGGCTCCCGGGAGGAACTGAACCTGGAAATGGGGGCTGCTCAACCATGACGAGGATACCAAGGGAGGGGCTGTGAGAGATGATAAGGCAGAAACACCCCAAACAGGTCTTCACCGGGACCCTATCTGAAACACGCTCCAGAGAAGGAAGCCCCCATGCACGGGCCCGGGCCTACCTCGCCCTGCCTCCCCGCGCCCTGCCCAGGCCGAGGCCCCCGGGGCTCAGACGTCGTCGGGCCTTACCTTGGCTGCAGTCTTTGCCGCGGAAGCCGGTTCGCGAGCAGTCACACACCGCCTGGTCGTCCACTACGGAGCACACGCCTCCGTTGAGGCACACCCCGCCCTCGCCCTCCTCGCCAGCCTCGCACGGGCTCCCGCCGCCGCTGTTAGGCGGCTCGTCGTCCAGCTTCACCTCGCCGCTGTCCACCGGCAGGGCCTGCGAGGAGTTGACCCGCACGTCGCGAATCCACCCTTTGAAAGGCTCTCGCTCCCGCACGGAGGCCAGCGTGAGCTTGAGCGCCGCGGCGCGCAGTTCCGGTGGCAGCCCCCCGACGAAGAGGCCGCTGAACACCGTCATGTCCCTGCGCTTGGACTTGACCTCCACCCACTTGGCCTCCACCTGGTCGATGAAGAGCGTGGTGTTGCGGAACTGACGTCGGATACGCACGCTGTGCCACGCGCCGTCGTTGACCGGGGTGTCGGCCAGGAGCGTGGCGGGCTCGGCGCAGAAGATGGAGAAGCTGAGCTGCAGGCGGCCGCCGCGCGTCAGGATGAGCTCCAGGAAGTCGCAGAAGCCCTCATCGTCGAAGTAGAGCACTAGGCCCCGGGCGCTGCGCGTCTTGAGCTGGAAGCTCATCTCGCTCTCGCAGCAGGCGTTCCACTTGGGGAAGCGCGTCCACTGGCCCTCAGCGCCCGGGAACTCCAGCCCGCTGCCCAGCTCTGCCCAGCAGCCCAGGAGCAGCAGCGAGAGGCACACGAGAAAGCAGCCCCCGCGCTGGAGAAGCGCCGTCCCCATGCTCGGGGCTGGGGTGCGGCGGGGGGGTGCCGGGGCCGACAGGGTCAAAATGGTCCTGGACACCGTGATGCAGAAATAGGGATCCGGAAATAAGTCGGGTAAGGGGAGGGGCAGGAGTGGGAGGGATGCACCCTCCTTTATCTAGCTCTTTTTTTCTTCTTCTTCTTCCAGCAACCCCTCCCTCTCTCCCTATAGTCCCCTCCCAACTGGAAAACGTAGACCCCAGTAGTACAGGGCAGCCACAGAACTTCCAGACCAAAGGGAGGATACACTTTGGAAGCAACGCTCTGGAAAAGGTGTCAACAGAACGTCAAGGGCAATCACGCATCCATTTATCGGTGGTGTCAACAGATGCTTCACTCTTCAAATACCATCATCTGCCAGGTACCATCAGTGGTACCAGGCAAAAGGGAAGAAGTTCGAGTCACACTTTCCAGGCAATTACAAGAAGCCAGCAATGAACCAGGGTCCTTGAATGCTTGGTAATGCCTCAAGTGTTTCTCCTCCAGATGTAGTGTCCCAAACCAGAAGGGAGAAAGGGGTCCCTTGCCTCTTTAAGGCACCACTTATCAACCCCAGAGGAGCTTCAAAGGCCTGCTTCTTCTGTCATATCATGGACTTCCAGTACCACTGTAGCCAAAGCAGAATTCCTTGCACACGGCGGCCTCACAGGCTGGGTTTTACTTCTCTTTGTCCCTCCCCAACAGTAGGGTTCAAACACAGACGCTGTGAAATAGCCAGAAGCTGTTAGATGTGGAAATCACAACAGCTCCTATTCTTTCCTCTCCGCCTCTGCAAGGCCAAGCTAAGATGCCAGCATATCAATTGGTTGTGTGTCGGTGATGCATTTTGATTTTATTTTGTCTTTTTATAAGGACCCAGAAATCTGCAGAGAATGAAAATAAAAATTAAGTTCTAAAGTCTGTTAGAGTATCATATAATCATTATTCAGCCCAGAAACCAGGTATACAACTAGTGCTGTTAGGAAGTCAGAGTTAACCTTATTGGAAGGAGCTTATTTGTCCTGATCTACAAGTAAGAACTAATGTCTCCTAATAATTAATATCACACTCTTACAATCAGCCATTACACCCTTGTAGTTTATTATAACTGTTAATAGGTAACCCTCCCAGGTTTGTATAGAGATTCGGTTAATGTTGTCTTTTACAATTTCTGAGAAAGTTTAATTTTTAAAATATAGGAGAAGGAGAGGGAAAAAAAGGCTCTGTTAGGGATTTCTGCTTGTATTGTGCACTGGTTACATGGACAATAAAAATACAACCTATTTAAATCTCAGTTAACAGCTGATTTTACAACAGGCAGAGCACATCAAAATGTTGACTGGAAGCTGCCAGCATGGATTTGTATAGCATTCCTACCATTTTATTTTTCTCAGAGAGAGAAGGAATATTGATAGTTTCTTGGGCATCTCTCTTAAATTTCAACCAAGTATTTTCTTCCTTTTTATTAAAGGAATAATCCGTTATAGGAGAAAACTTCCCACTGGAGTCAGATGTCTATTTTTAGCAGCATTTGTGTCTCAGCTGCCATAATATTAACTCCTCTAAAGATGGGTGAAGTATTTAATATTTTGCCTAACAGTGTAGTGATCTTAACTCCTCTTCAAGTCCTTTCTGGCTGTCAGCTCTTAGAATTTGTGTGGTTAAAACAGCAGCTGGCATGTGTGTCACCTTAGCTGCTGTGGTTCCAGGATGCTCGAATTTAAAATCATATCTTTGAATTACTCACGGTACTATTAAATCACCTCTCTTTATTCAACTCTAACCTGACAGGTTCTTGTAATGGTATAGAAATCATAACTAGTGAATTGTTTTTAAGGCATTTTTTTTTTTTTACCAAAAAATTACTCTCACATTTTGACAAAAAACAATCACAAATGTGTCATCTGGTCATGTCAAGAAAACACATGTATTTCCCTCACCACTTCCCACTATCTCCTCCCACCACATACACACACACACACACACACACACACACACACACACACACGCACGCACACACAAACCAATTTATTGCCTAGACACAGAAGCTCACTATCCAATTAACACTTTTTTTTCCTACAAGCTGAAACTAGCAGTAATTTATGGCACTGCATTGTGCTGCCGCTCCTCCATGGAGGGAGCTGAGAGCATTTCTCTTCAGTACAGAGCAATCCCTACAGGTGTCAGCTGAGAGCCACCAAGCTAGGGGATCCCACTTCAAGTTCCTCCCCAGATGAAATTGATGACTGGTTCTCTCTCTTTCAACACACACACAACACACTACACACACACACACACACACACACTGCCCACTAGCAAAGGGAAATAAAGATCTCGGTTGCTTATTTATTATGGCTGATACATTCCACACCATCAGCAATCAGCAGCCATATCTTGTCTACTCCCAGGCTAAGCCCAAAAAAAGTGCTCTTAAAAATCATTCTAAGATAGCATACTATTCAATATGCTTTGATTTTTTAACTGGACTCAGAAATCTGAAATTTTCAGTCATTGTGAAATAAATCTGGAATTTCAAGATCAAGAGTAGTGCTTTGAAACCATCCACAAGCTCATGTGTTAGAAAACCATTTTTTTTTGTAAGTCAGTTGGAGCCAATTATTTTATTAACTTATAGTACATAGATCACAAAACCTTTCATTACACCTCTCTCCTGCCCTCCTCCACTGATGCATACCTAGACAATTTTTTATGGAATGTAAGAGAAGGGGAAAAACATATATATTCTTACCACAGCGGAGGTCAACTGACTCTCCCAGTTCTTAGAGGAAGCTCATTGTGTGTGAGAGAGTATCTGTATTTATATGGAGAAAAGGATTCTCTCTAGGTGCCCAGAAAACCTAGTGAGTTCACAAATTAGAGGATAAAATAAAAGGATCTGAAAAACAACCTCACTGCAGCCAAAGGAAGAAGCACTCTAATTCAGAAGCAGACTAACAGCCTCATTAATCTTTTCTTTCATTTCTAGAATCAAATTCATTCCCAAGCCACTGGAAGGATCGATATAGTATGGTCATCGGCTGCAGTTGCATTTATTTTAATATGTTTACGGTAACACACACCACACACACGCACACCTTTCCATGCACCTTTCAATAAACCATAGTAAAGAACCTGAAATCTTTGAATTTTTAGAAGTGCCTATCTTTTCCCCCTGGCTTTTGCAAAGTCCCTCAATACCAATGCACACCCAAAATTCTCCCTGGCTTTCCCGCCCAGTCTCTAAGCTCCATCTCTAATACCAGTGCAGTGTCTTAGAGCCTGGAGTCAACTGCACAAATTAAGGCTAGGCACAGCATGGAGCTGATGGGGAAAGGAAAGAAAGATGTAGCTATAGATGTATCTTATTGCTTTGGTTTCTAACTTGCCCATTTTCTTTTTTTTTGCTAATAAATCACTGCATTCAGTCTTTAAGTTACTACCCCAGTTCCACTGTCTCATCTATTTAAAAAGCTTCATGCAAAACAACCAAGATCTATACTCCTCCACCCTCCCACCACCCATCCTTCCCTGTGCATTTGTGGCGGATGCTGGCTCGGTTACAATGGGGAAAGATATCCTTCTCGAGCTAGCCTCGCCCCATCCCCTCCCCCCAACACAAATTGAGCTTCTTTACCTGCCCGGTTATTCCCCCTTAGCTCGAGCCAGAGCTTGAGGCATGCATCGGTCAAAGCGAATTTCCTGAGGTCTGTGCAGAAGGCGACTGCTGCTGCCTTTTCAGAGGCGTCAGGCTTAAGCGTCTATCTCCAGGAGTGCGGGAGGGAAGAACAGGCAAAGGAGGGGAGTAGAAGGGGGAGGAGAGGGAAAGAGCTGGGAAGGAGGAGGCGGTCGTGGAGCCCGAGAAGGCTGGGTTACGTGACGCCGGGTGCTGTCCTTCCGAAAGAGAAGGGCGGAGCTGAGCTCTCCGCAGTACCATGGAGAGCGGCGGGCCGTCCTCAGACTGGGATACTGGTGGGCGCAGCCCTGGGGCGCAGCCCCTCCCGGTCGGGATGCTGCGCAGCGAGGTGTGTTTCTGCCTTTGCTTCGTCCCCTTGCTGTGGGAGCCCGCTCCTGGGGGCGGGGACCTAACGCAAGTGCTTCTAACTTGTCACCACCCACCCTCCCCCACGGGGTGGTGGTTGGGGGAGAGAGAGAGAGAGAGAGGAACCAGAGAGCCACGTAGCCTACTGAGCATGCCCAGGCCCCTGCTAGACCCACGGAAAGCTGTGTGGAGATTCCACTTCTCCGGGGTTTAGTCGTGATTGGGAGAGGGTATCTGAGAGTGTTCTAGGGCCAAAAGGAAGGGGCCAAGGAGTCGGTGATTAAGATGAGCTCTGGCTTTACTTGCGCACTTAGATCTCCTGCTTGGAACCCTTGAAAAGCTACAGCTCTTCGCGGAATGCAGGGACAGGCAAGATTCACACAGTCGCTGGCATTCCCCCAGATCCACCGTCCTTGCCCCACCCCTTACTGTGGCCCTGGGCTGAGTGATCACTTCAGATTTTCACGATCTGCCTAAGCTGTGCCGAAAAGATGTGAAAGGGACCCATCTGTGCTCTTCCCTGGCCATGGGCATCCTGAGCTGAACCAACTTCTGTAGCTGTTTAACTCTTCCCTCTGTCTCCTTCTTTTTGGGAAAGCCTGGAGGAAGTGAAACTTGATGCAAGCCTCTAACCATATCACTGTGCATGCCTAGTAGGCATTGCTGAGTTTGATGACAAAGGCGTTAAATCTAAGGGAGCTTGCAGAATAGGTGGTAGAGAGGTCTGAAGTGTGTGGCTAAATTATAGTTTGAGTCCTATGGACATTTAAATTCCTAACCCTATTACATTCCTAGCCTGGGTTAGTTTTAGAGCAGAAAAAGCAGACATATTGATCTCAACATCACAAAACTAACAGCTTCAGCCTCAAATGCTATAAGGTAAGACTATCTTCTGCCTCTAGGCCGTATAAGGCAAAATGGTAAAAACTAGACAAATTCAGGAGTACTGAAATAATAATATACATTCCAAATGCAATATTCATTTCCTGCCAAAGAAACCAGAACTCAATTCCTTTTGATAAACCTATTTCTACTTTCACTACTTTTGTAAAAGAGTCTAAATAACTTGGAGACAGGAACAAGTTTTATTATTTTTATTGGCTTCAGTAAGACACTGTGGTCAAGTAATTAAACGTGTGGGAACTAGAATCAGGTTGTCTGGGCTTGAATTTCATCTCTGCCATTTATCAGCTATGACCTTGGGTAAGATGCTTAACCTTACAATGCCTCAGTCACCTCATCTGTTAAATTGGATATATTCGCAGCTCCCAATTCATCTGTTTGTTGTTGTGGAGATTAAATTAATAAACGGACATAAAATATTTTAGAATTGAGTGAATACTAGCTTTTTTCTATTAATTCCAAGCCCATTCTGTTCTGTTTGACCCAATGGAAGTCACTTCTCTGAAATCCAGATTCCCTGACTGTGAAGTAGGGGTACTGGTGAGTACCAACTTATTTTACAGGATTACTTTGGGGATGTAATGAAATAATAACCATTAACGTTTTAAAAAACAAAAATGAAATTTTAAATAATGTAAAGCTAAGTCTCAGAAAAATACCTTATCTAAGGTTAACCAGTCATTACGTGAATTTGGATCACAAGAATACTCTACTTAATTCAGGGCCTTTATAAATTTTTCCTACCATTTGCCAACAGGTTCTAGAGCAAATAGCAGATAAGCTATGCCCACACATGTCTATTATAGAGGTAAAGCTTACTGAAAAGTAAGTAGAAGGGACAGTGAATTTTTAAGAATTGAATCTAGAAATGTTCCATGATGCCCTTAATATCTGTGTGTACATTCATCAGTGAATCTTATGGTGATAGCAGAAGATTTCTAGAGGCTCTCTTAAGAGTCAAACCCTGTCTTTTTTTTTTTTTTTTTGCGGTACGCGGGCCTCTCACTGTTGTGGTCTCTCCCGTTGCGGAGCACAGGCTCGGGATGCGCCGGCTCAGCGGCCATGGCTCACGGGCCCAGCCGCTCCGCGGCATGTGGGATCTTCCCGGACCGGGGCACTAACCCGTGTCCCCTGCATCGGCAGGTGGACTCTCAACCACTGCACCACCAGGGAAGCCCTCAAACCCTGCCTTTTACCTGGACTCTTAAAACCCATTGATTGCCACCAGTGTATATGACCTGATTAATTATTTAGTTTCTTTAATTTTACGTTTGTGAATTTGGATCTTCAGTTGGGCCACAACGTTTCCACTGGATCATGGTTTTCCTTGGGGTGTCTTCTGTGGGTTTCTAATTCAAAGACATGTTACAATTCTTATTCTTCATGCATAAGTTTTAAAACAAAAGGTCCTCCGTGCCCACCCCTTACTCTCTCTCACACACACACACACACACACAAATCTAAACTGAGGGACTAGATTATATGTTGCAGTAATCCCCTTTGCAGTTATCAGGTTTAAAGTAACTACTGTATCTAGTCTAAGAAACATGGACAGATATAGATCTCTTTATTTCAGTAAATATGCAGAGGGAAAACTATCAATATGTGTTTAGAATGGAAAAAATATCACAACATAATTTAGTGATAAAAGCTCTTTATTTTAAAGTATGACTTGCTGTGCTGTTTCTAAACAAATTGTTTCAACTCTCTGAGCACTAGTTTCCTCATCAGTAAAATGAGGATAAGGGCACCTCACTTTATAAGATCTGGTGAGGATAATGCCAATATCTAATTTTGAGTGTCTGCTCCATGTGAAACAGTGCTCCAGTGCTTTACTTACATTAACTTAGTTTATCCCTCACAGGAACCCTATAAAATAGAGTCTAGGATTTCACTCATTTTACCAATGAGAAAAGTGAAGCACAGAGAGGTTAACCAAGACAGTCAAGGTCACACCTAGCAATATAAGAGCAAGGAAGGATTCAGACTCAAGACTGTGATCTTAAACACCTGCTACACTGTCTCTCATCAAATGATCAAATATGCCTAGCACACTTCTTGGCACAATGCAGATGCTAATAAATGTTAATTCCCCTTTTAAGAGTTTCATCAAGAGGAATTCAGGAAACTAAACAGTCAACTTTGGAATGTGGTAATGTCTTTCCCTAATGACAAATACTATATGAAATATCTTAATGAAAACCGGTGAGGTGTTCTTAATATTACTATCATTATTTTTGTTTGTGGGTAAGATGTGAAAGGATTCCTACTGATATGAATTTGAGGCAATTTAACACTTGTCAGAAGAATCTAGTATTTTTTTTTTTTTTTTTAGGAAGTGGAAACTAGGATTAATTCCTCTGCAATGGACCTTAGGGCATCTACCAATTTTAGGCTACAGTAGTGTGTGAAGAATTATAACTCCTGTCCCTTGCTACTACTCAGAACAAATGAGATAATTGTGAAATCAAGGTGTTTATGATTATGTCTGATTGGGAGAATTTCTTACAACCCAAATATGGAAACATAAATAATATCTCATGCCATAAACTGGTTAACTTTTTGCAACAATGAAAATGGAAATGCATGATCATCATAAACAAATACATTTCCATAGGGTATTAAATATTAATGAGCATTCTAACTTGGAAACTTGCTCTACACTAAAAATAAATGAAACTAAGTGATAAGATTTTTTTGACTGAGAAATGAATACAGAGACACTCTGTGTTTATTACTGCAATCATAGCTTGTGCTTTAACATTAGGAAATCAGTGTAAACACCTACTTTCTCAATTAACATTAGGCAAAGTGGAGGCTTTGAGATACCCATGAATTCCAAGACTGATATCAATTTGGAAGGGAGTTTTAACTTTACAGATATGTGATTGAGAAGAAATGCATGGTAATAATGAAGGAATATATGAGTTGATATGTATTAAATAATTTTCCACTAAAGATGGTAGATAATTTAAAAGAGCAAGAAGGTTTATCATTTTGAGGGATTTTCTATTTGCTGTGATTCAAGTGATCAAAATGAAGCCATTTTTTCTACTGAAATATGGTATCACTAGGGAGAGATTAAATTACATGATATTCTCAACTAAATTTCAGATTAATAGTGAATTCCTCTAACCAATTACAGTATCACTGTTGCATAACTGGAATGCTATTGTTTAGTTTACAACTTATTTATTTTAATAATATATACAATCCTTGTAACTTGGTTTGTGGTTAAATGTCTCTAGCTGGTTTCCTTTGTATGAACTGATATGAGTTTCTCATGAACAAAAGTTGATAAATAGTTCTTGAACATGCTGCTATGTAAACCTCATTTTCAACACAGCAACTAGAGGAATTTTTAAATGCAAGGAAATGCAATAAGTCTGGGTCTTTGGACTCAGCTATAGACTGGCACAAACATACTGGAACTTTCATGTAGAAAAATCCCAATAATTTCTCATGAAGTTTACTAAGTTACTTTCAGGAGAAATAAGCAAACTCAGCATGTTAAATACTTTTGTACTACTTGAAAAAATCTTCAGCATAGTAAAATTAGGCTACTTTCACATGAGTATATAATTTTTCAGTAATCAGAAGATAGACTGTGAATTTTTTAATGCTACAAATTATTTGAATAATGATAATTATTAAGGTATCAAGCTACAGTAGAGAAAGCACATGGATAGGTACTTGAGAATAGTAGTTAAGTTCTAATCAGTGCACCTGCTAGAGAGGTTTCAATGTGCGACCACTGCAGTGTGTTTGATGAGCAGTGTTCTTAAATCTAGGGCACCACTAACACCTGTGGATGTTCTGTCATGCCTACCCCCAAACTTCCTTCACCCCACAATAATGAAAAATCTTTCTGGAGAAGAATAGCAGCTACTAAACTAAGTTTGTGAGAAGCCCCTGCCTGGGGTGTTATTTCACTCACTGATTAGTTACATATTTGAGCCTGTCTTTGTTATCCCCTGTAGGAACTTAGTTCTCCTCCTGTCACCGAACTTTGTCTCTTTATTGCCCCTGCACCTACCCCCACCCCCAATTACAGTCAATCCCTTCCATTCCCAGCTGCCAGACTTCAGGAAAGGAATTTTCTCATTCATCAGAATCTAGCTTTACGCATATTTTCATTGGGTCCCTGCATCCAATTTGTTTAATTTAACCAATCCAGTTTAATTTCCCTTACTGTGGCTTTTGAGGGAAGAGCAAGAGTTGTGCTGGAGTTATAGATGCCAGTGAGATTCAAGCCTTATTGTACCTTTGCTTCATTTCAGCTTATTTCTGCCCCCGGAAATCTGTGGAATCAATTCTTTGTGCTGGCATATTGAAATATTTTGTAGTTAGCTTTTAAGGCACATCCTGTGTGAATTGTTTGTTTGTTGTTCGTTTGTTTCCCATCCTATCACAAACTACTGCCCCTCCCCCCATTTCTATATATAGTTTTGTGTTTTTTGTTTAGACTTTTGAAGCTACTTGTGAAGCAGAATTAACAAGAGTTTTATTTTTATAAGAGCTTTTCTCTTGCTGAAAGAAAAATAACAGTAAAACGGAGATGAACTAAAGCCTAAATTATTTGCACTTGATCTAGACAACCCATTGAATGAGACTATAGTACCATACTAGGCAATTAAATTTTCTGTAAATCAAGGAGAGCAGATGGAAATGACTAAGCAAGTCCAGCATGTGACATACATGAGTGAGGTAAACAGAAGTGGGGAAACAATGAGAATGGGTTGGCACTGTGGCCAAATAAAAATTGCATACTTTTCCAAAAAGGGCATCTACTCCCCAGCCCTGGCAGATTGTGGACAGGTGGGTCCAATGTTGCCAGATTATATGATTTTTCAGAAGCACCTGGAAATCTGGAATTTTATATAAAAGCTATTGATTTATAAAATCATATATCATTAAAAAATAATGATAACCTCCACAACAACAAAACTGTACAGGACAAAACAGACTTCTTTGCTGCTTGGAAATGGCACATGGGCTGCCAATTTGTCACCTTCACATTTATGTTCACACATACACATGCAAACTCACACTTATGCATTATTTTTGTCTGAGTTCAATATTTCAAAAGATGTGTTTATATGTTCTAAATCCAGCTAAGAATATAAAGTGAACAAATAGATATAATCAAGATTAAAGTTTTATCTATTGGAATCAAGAAGATGATTTTCTAAGTAGCTTGGTATATGGGAAGAAACACTGGATTCTGAGTTACATATGTTTCCTAGTTCTAGCTTTGTTATTAGCTTTGTTTAATGCCCTAAGCAAATCTCTTAGCTTCTCTAGTTTAATGCCTGCTTGATATGTTGTGGGCTGAATTGCATCCCCCAAAACGATATGTTGAAGTTCTCACCCCAGTATCTGTGAATGTGACCTTATCTGGAAATAAGGTCTTTGTAGATGTAATCAAGTTAAGATGAAGTCATACTGGATTAGGGTGGGCCTAAATCCAAAGATTAGTGCCCTTATAAGGAGAGAAAGATTTGAAGATGGAGGAAATACAAGGAATAGAGCCATACAGACAAAGAAATCACAGTGATGCAGCTATGAGCCAAGGAACGCCAAAGAATGCCAGCAACCACCAGAAGCTCTGAGAGAGGTATGGAATAGAATCTTCCTCAGAGTCTCAAGAAAGGACCAACGATGTTCACATTTTGATTTCAGATTTTTAGCCTCCTGAATTGTAAGAAAATAAGTTTGTGTTGTTTTAAACCATCTAGTTTGTGGTAATTTGTTATGATGGCCCTAGGAAACTAATACAGTATATACATAATAGAGAGGTTGGGAAAATATACATATGGAGAAAACTAGTATAAGAGGCAGTATGCTAGATGATTTTACATCTGTATTACTTTAACCCATATAACGACCTTGAGAAGTAGACATTCCTTCCTTCATTCATTCATTCCCCTTTCTTGTTCTTTTCCTCTCTCACTTTCTCACTCTTGTTCCTGCTCTCACTTTCTCTCTCTCTCTCTCTCTCCCCCTTTCTCTGTCTGTCTGTCTTTCAACAAGATATGGCTTAGAGATTCTAATTAACTTGTGCCCAAACTCATAGACTGCTTCTGGATGGAATGACAACCAGATGTGTCTATGACTAAAACGCACATTCTTGTTCACTGTACCCTTCTGTTACAGTACTTTTCAAAGACAGAAAGCTATAAAATATAATATAAAATTATTATTCTGGAGTTTTCTTTAATTTTTAAGAGATTGAAAAAAGGAAGAGAAAAAAATACCACAATAGAGAAAGCAAGAATACCTCTCCCAAATGCATACATCTCAATACATTTTAGGTAAACACAGGTCTTGAATAGGCTATCAGGATAAGAAAAAGCAATACTGTAGTTTTCTAGTCATTTCATACCAGCAGTAATTTTAAATGAAACTTTTTTATTGTAGTATGGAGTAATACAATATAGAAAACCTAAGTCTAGAGCTTGATGAATTTCAAAAGAAAGTGAACACACCCATGTGATTTTCATCAAGATAAATAATAGAATATGACACTCATATTCCTTTCAGCCATTTCCTATCCCTTCCTCCATACATGTAACAACATCTGTATTTCTAACCCCCAGACTAATTTTGGCTATTTTCCAGTGTGTATCTATACTGTAATTCAACATATTCCCCTTTGCATCATATTATGCTTGTGAGATCCATTCACGTTGATGCATGCAGTGGTAATTTGCTCATTTTTTAATGCTTTATTCTGTTTTATAAATATATTAATATTTATTTATGTATCCAATTGTTGATAAACATTTGGATTACTTTCAATATCTAACACTTACAAACAATATGTTATAAACATTCTTATAGTTATTTGGTGCAAATATATACACAATTCCATTGAGTCCACACCCAAGTTTGCATTTCTGGGTCATGAGTTACCTTTAGTAGTTGTTGCCAAAAAGATTTCCAAAGTTGTAATAATTTATACTCTGAAAAGCAGCATGTGAGAGTTTCTCACTTTCTGGCCAACAAATACTTATCAATCATCTTAATTTTAGATATTTTAGTTGATATTACTGCTCATTGTGGTTTTATTTTTTATTTTCCAGATGACTAATGATGCTGAGCACCTACTCATCAATTTATTGGACATTAGGATATCCTCTTGGAAAGTAGCCTATTCAAGTATTTTGCCCATTTTTCTATTTGATTACCTGTTTTTAAATTTAATTGTAGGAATTTATATATATTCTGCATATGATTTATTTTACATCTATGCATATTAAAATACCTTACCCTCTCAGGGTAAGCTTGACTTTGTGTCTATTTCATGTTTGTTTGTTTTTTTGATAAACAGGAAACTTAAACTTTTCAATATTTTCCATTTTGGTTGTTTCATGTGTCCTATTTCAGAAAAAAAAATCTATGCTAAATCATTATGTTACCTTGTAGTAATGTACTTTATGCTTCAAAAAAATATGTCTTTCACATTTAGATCAACATTACATCAGGGTTTAATTTTTTTTTCTTGATAAGAATATCCAGTTAACTCAGAACTGTATATTGAAAAGACCATAATTTCTTCATTGTTGTAATTGTTGTAATTTTGTTTGGTAATACTTTATATAGGGTTTCTACAGCTAAATTCATGAAGAAGAATGGCCTGTAATTTGGGAACAAGGTAGGTAATGCTGTCCTTATAAAACAAAATGAGAAGTGTTCTCAGTTTTCCCTATTTTCTTGAAGGATTTATGTAATACTGGTATTGTTCTTCATTAAATGCTTGGTAGAATATTCACTAATGAGGTCATTATATATTTATATATGATCCTTACAGATGCTCCATTTTCCCTGGTATTAGTAAGTCTTATTCTTCTCTCTTTTTAACTTCATTACTCATCATAGGGAACTATCAACTTTAATCATCTTTCCTAAGAATCAGTTGTTTATCTTTATTTACTTTTTATTGTATATTTGTTTTCCATATAATTGACTTCTGCTTTTAAAAATTATTTTTCTCTTATTTTCTTTTTGTTTAATGCACTCATTTTCTAATTTCTGGCTAAATTCTTAAGATGGATACTCATAACCTTAATTGTCACTCTTTCTTCTTTTTCAATATCTTCTTTGAAGATTATACATTGTCTTCTTAACATGACTTTAGCTGCACCCCACAAGTCCTGATATGTGGGATTTTCATTATGATTCAGGTGAAAATATTTTTTTCATTTATAATTGAGATTTCTTTTTTGATCCATAGATACTTAGATGCTTAGTATGACAACTTTCAAACATTGGAGGATTTTTTTCCTAATATTATGCATTCAGAATTCATGTTCTTTATGATATCAATCCTTTGAACTTTGTTGAAACTTACCTTAAGGTCTTGTATATATTAATTCTTTAGGCTTGAAAAGAATGTTTGCTCCACAATTTTTGTGCATGAGTATTCTATGTCTGTTGGTTAAATCAAGTTTATTTACTGTGTAATTCATATATTATATATTCTTTATGTTCTGTAAATTTTTCTTTATGCATTTTGTTATAAATAAGCAAATATAATTTTTATATATTTTAATATATTTTGTCATATATGTATAATTTGTTGAATAAAATATAATTGTTATATATTCTTGGTAGAAGAATGCTTTAATCAGTATGCTATATCCTCTAGTATTGCTGCTGGCCTTAAAGTTTATTTTGTCAGATATCAGTGTAGCTAACCCACTTTTCTTTGTACTAGTTTTTGTAAGGTATATATTTTTTATTTTCACTTTAACTTTTCTGTATGTTTATATTTAAAACGCTTCTCTATATATTACATTTGGTTGAGTTTTAAAACTCTATATGACAATCTTTGTTTTTACTTGGAGTTCTTTGTCTATTTATACTTAAAATAATTGCTGATATAGTTGGATATATACTATCTTACTATTTATTTTGTAATTGTCCTACCTAGTCGATGTTTCCTTTTCCCCTCCTTTTTTGAATTATATTGGATTAGTCAATTACTTGTATTATTTAACTTTTTTCCTCTAGCAGCTTTTAGTGGTTTCCTCGGATTATAGTATGCATGCTTAACTAATCATAGTCTAAATTACTATGTCCAGGGCAATGTAAGGACATTTGAACTCTTTAACTCTCTTTCCCCTTTCTGGTTTTTGTGCTATTGTTGTCTTGTATTGCATTTCTATGTTATAATCCCTATGATACATTACTATTATTATTTTATAGGTCAATATTTATAATTATCCACATACTTAACTTTTCCATAGCTCTTCATTCCTTCCTGCATTTAGTTGTTTTCATTGGATTTATTTTTTTCTGTATGAAAAAGGTCCTTTGCTATTTCATTTAGTTGGGTCTACTGGTGGCAAAAATCTCAGATTTTGTTTCACGATATACTTATTTTGCTTTCCTTTTAAAAATAATATTTTAGTTTACAGAAAATTGTTGTTTGGAAAATTATTCTTTCAGCAATTAAAAACCATCATTCCAATATATTTTGGCTTCAATAAATTATATTGAAATGTCAGTTATCATGTCATTTTGCTGATCCTTTAAGGTTATGTATCTTTTTAGCCCCCGTGGTGATTTTTAAGATTTTTTATTGTGGTATTGGGCAGTTTTACTATGATTTTCAAAGGTGTGGTTTTCTTTGTGTTTTTTCCTGCTTAGGGTCTTCTTGTATCTGTGACCTGATACCATTCATAAATTTGGGAGAATTCTTGGCCAGTTTCTAATCACATATTGCTTAATTCCAGTTATTTCTCCCCTTTTTTGCTTGAACTGCAATTTTGTACATGTTAGATAATTTTACCACATTCTGTGTCTCGAGTAATTTTTCTTTTTGTTCCCATTTTTTTTTATGGTGAAATATACATAATATAAAACTTACCATCTTAGCCATTCTTTCTTTTTTTTTGCAGTGCACGGGCCTCTCACTGTTGTGGCCTCTTCCGTTGCGGAGCACAGGCTCTGGACGCGCAGGCTCAGCGGCCATGGCTCATGGACCTAGCCACTCCACGGCACGTGGGATCTTCCCAGACCGGGGCATGAACCCATGTCCCCTGCATCGGCAGGCGGACTCTCAACTACTGCGCCACCAAGGAAGCCCCATCTTAGCCATTTTTAAGAGTACAGTTCAGTGGCATTAATAAACACATTCACAACATTGTACAACCATCAACCCCGTCCATCTCCAGAACTTTTTCATCTTCCCAAACTGAAACTCTGCACCCATTAAACAACTCCCCCATCACCACTCCTCCCCCAGGGCCTGGCACCCACCATTCTGCTTTCTGTCTCTATGGGTTTGGCTTCTCTAGGAACTGCATGTGAGTGGGATCATACAGTGTGTGTGTCTTTATGTGATGGGCTTATTTCACTCAGCACAGTATCCTCAAGGTTCCTCCATGTTGTAGCAGGTGTCAGAATTTCCTTCTTTTTTAAGGCTGAATAATGTTCTGTTGTGTTTATATAACACTTTTTATTTATCTATTCATCTGTCAATGGACACCTGGGTTACCTCCACATTTTAGCCATTGGGAATAATGCTGCTACGAACATGGGTGTACAAATCTCTCTTCAAGACCCTGGTTTCAATTCCTTTGTGTATATACCAAGAAGCAGATTGCTGGGTCATATGATAATTCTTGAGGCATACCATACCATTTTCCATAGTGGTTCCCGGCAATGCAAGAGTTCCAGTTTCTCTACATTCTTGTCAACACTACTGTTTTCTGTTTTTGTTTTCTTGTTTTTGTTTTTGTTTCATAATAGCCATCCTAGTGACCATGAAGTAGTATCTCATCACAGTTTTGATTTTCGTTTCCCTAATGATTAGTGATGTTCAACATCTTTTCATGTGCTTATTGGCCATCTGTATGTTGTCTTTGGAGAAATGTCTAATTAAGTCCTTGCCCATTTTTTAATTGAGTTGTTTGTTTTGTTCTTGAGTTGTAAGATTTCTCTCTATTTACTGGATATCAATGCCTTATCAGATATATGACTTGCAATAATTTTCTTCCATCAAATAATTTTTCTTTCTCCATTCTATATTATTTTCTATGCTTTAGTCTTGATATTTTCTGTTGGCTTAATATTTAGTTTACTAATTTTTTCTTCTGCTGATTCTAACCTAACCTCATTTAGGTTTTTTTTTTGTTTTTACTTAAGTGGTTTTATTTTTCTAGTTATAGAATTTCTATTTGATTATTTTTAGATTCTAGTTTTTGGTGAAATTTTTCATCACATTATCTATTTTCTTAACATATTAATCACAATTATTTCAAATTCTGGATCTGATAACACCAATATCTGAATCACTTATTTTACTTTTTTGTCTCCTTTTTTAAAACTCTTTTTCTTTTTTTCTTTTACAGTCATTTGGGGTTTTATTAGGTCAAATGCCTGGTAATTGTTTGTTTGTTTTTTTGGAATAAAACATTTTTTAAAAGTTTCTTAGCTTTTCACCTGAGATAAATTTAATGAAAGTAATAGCACAGCAGACTGCCAAAATACACTTATCTTCTATTAGATAGCATTGCCCATCAACTCTCGGTGGCCTCGGTTGCTCTTTAAGGCTTGTAAACATTTTTTAAAGCTTTTTCTAGTTGTTCTTGGTTGGCACGTTAGTCTATAAAAAAAATTCTATCTTCAATAAAAGTGGAACCTCAGAGAGTGTCCATTCTCTGTATTATTAAAGAAAAGCCATGGCATGTCAAGGGAGGGATTTGTCAACTACGCTTTTGGAAACATGTAAGGACATGTCTGTATTCATACCAAGGCTTCATTCTTCATCCAGTAGGTACAGAGGGTAGAATGTTTTTCCTCATAGAACAGATAGCTTTATGCAGAATTTTTACTTCTAACAGCAAATTAATCCCATGTGCAAACAGACATGCTTTTCATTATGTTTGAAATTTTTCAAACATTTAAAAAGCATGCAAATGAGGCATAGTTGTCCAATGTGTAAATTACTAATGCATGCCTAGGTACATAGAACTATTTCCTCTAAAGTATAAATCATGAATGCATTTGACTTCCACATCAAAACAGGATTATTATATGACATTATCATGGTTATCATCACTGGGCTTTATTCAAAAAACACTCATCATCAGTTGAGTAAGAGTGAGCATACATTTTTCCATTTTCCATTGCTTTATTCCTCAAAGTAATGTGGGAAATTCTAATAATAAAAAGCTAAATGCCTTTGAAAATATTTTCTCCAAAGTTGATAGAGTCTAGAATAACTATGTCCAGAGTTACGGGCAGGATATTTTGAAATTTGCCATTTGTTGGTAATTTTTTGCAAAGCAATTGAGGCAAATAGCATTTTCTTCCTGAGGACAGTCATTACATCTAGTTTGTTTGCCTCTCCTCAGGATCTCACAGGGTCTGCCATATGGTAGGTACACAGGCAATATATATATTTTTTAATAAATGGATAAAAAGAAGAATGACTAGAGAATCCTTAAATAAAATATTATTAGTTAAGTTTGGGATAAAATATAAGTGAAAATATGACATAAATAGTAGTCTTAATTTTCCCTTTATAAATTACAAAAAAGGCTTAAGGCAAAGGAAACAATCTCATACCCTTAAATATTTTAAAAAGTTGCTAGAACTTTATTTTCCTGAAATGAACTAGGTTTTTGGTATAAAATATTTACTTTCTTAAATTAAGAAAAACTATATATGGCAGATATAAATTTTTCATAGAAATTTATGAAAAAAAGTATTTTCTACAGTAACAATGGAACCAGCAAAATTCTCAAGAACTTACTGTAATACTCTTTTCTCAATTTTTTTGAAAAAACATTTCAAACTATAGAATTATGAAGCTTGAAATGACCTAAGTAGTCTTCCTGCTCATTTCTCCACCACTGTATAGGACAATAAAATAAACACTTTCTTAAAGTATCAATTTCAATTTTTAATGTCTCTGAAAATGTTACCATATAAAATGGATGCAATTAAGGGCTTTATAATCCTTATAATGCAAAAAAAAAGAAATTTCCTTTAGGTCCTAACTGAAAAACTTTCCTACTGACATTAAGATATGAATATATTTTTCTAAGGTGACTACTATTAAAATGCTTTGTATGTAGGCAAAATAATCTCATTATAGAAAAATCAAACAATGTACTTTTTATAGGAAGATAAAAGCACCCAGATTGTATTTCTAGTGATCATCTCTATCAACATATTGGTGAACCTCTCCACTGCAAATTGTACTCACCTACAAACTTGCTCTTTTTCTTTTAGAGGCTTTTAAGAAATTTTCACCAACATATTGCAGTGTCATCACAATGACTACGTCCTCAATTAACGAAACGCTGGCTCCTTTAACTGTGCTCAGAAGGCTAACTTTATGTTTTAGACTTCGTATTACTTTTTAGTCTGCAATTCTATGCCATGTTTGAACAACTAACAATTTTCAAAAGATCCCTGCCATGTGTAGGTTTTAAACAAGCTGTTTTAGTTTAATGAAGACAATAGTGAAACTTTGCAATAGTAAAACAGCCAGTATGACAAAATCTGCTTCTGTGAGTATATTGTCACAACAAGTACTTAGTAGGCAATCAAATACTTGGCTTGGGTTTCTTCTTCTTGGTCATGGGGATTCAAGAAGATTTTCTTTAGAGAAACTCTTCCATCCAAAATACAATAATAACAGCAAATAGAACCTCTGAAGACATTATTAGTTGTTGAGGAGAACTATAATTTAATCAACTCAGTATTTTTTTTTTTTTTTTACTTTATACTCAAACCTGGATACAGGCACTCTAGTTTAGCATGTTCCTCTCCCTTAATATATCCTCCTCCCCCCTTATTTCATTTTTTAGTACATTAGTTAATTTTAAAAATTATTGACCTAGCCATATGTTTTAGGGCACTCTCACTTCAATCTCAGTCTAGGAATACATAAGTTCATTTGACTTCATTACATAATAGATCCAACTAATTTGGGGAGCATGATTGGTCTTAGCTCCAGGCAGAAACATATTTACCCAGGAGATGCAATTGGAGGGAAACAACCCATCGTGCTTGGATGTCAACATGCTTTTAAATAACTGAGGCAATTCCATTCTGCACAGTGCATAGAACCAGAGCTGTAACTGGGGTGAGGTGTTTGCCTCTGGTCCAAAAATTAAGGAGGTGCTGAAAAACTCAGTAATCAAAATAAACAATATTTTAATGCACTATTTAAAAAGATAAAATTAATGCAAAATTATCCATGATGGACAAAAAATAAAAATTTAAATAAAGGAGTAAGTATTACTTATTTTACTTCTTTTAAGTATTACTTATTTTACTTCAGGATTTAATATGGCTTGGCAGAGCTCTGTATTCTGCTTTTTTTTTTTTTTTTGCGGTACGCAGGCCTCTCACTGTTGTGGCCTCTCCCGTTGCGGAGCACAAGCTCCGGACGCGCAGGCTCAGTGGCCATGGCTCACGGGCCCAGCCGCTCCGCGACATGTGGGATCTTCCCGGACCGGGACACAAACCCGTGTCCCCTGCATCGGCAGGTGGACTCTCAACCACTGCACCACCAGGGAAGCCCTGTATTCTGCTTTTATTATTTCTTTTCTTTTTTTTTCTTAAATAGCCCCTTAATTTTTGCAACCAAGGTAAGAGCCTCATTCACCTTATTTTAACCCAGGCCCTGCAGTGGAGGCTCTCCTTTGTCACTACTGAAAGAAGTAAAAGTTTCAGAAAATACAAAGGAAAATTCAAGCTACATAATATTTTTTTTTTCCTTTCTGTTGTAAGGAGAGAATTTGATAACATCATTGTGCCTATGCATCCCAAAGTGGACATTATTTACTTACAGATATCCATGATCATCCTGGTACCCCCTTTCAACTAGATCCTTATTTAATATGTATAAGGCGGGGAGTCTAGGAATCGGAACCTTATAGTAAATATCAAGTGATTCTCTTGAAGATTTTCTGGAGATTGCTTCTACTGTTTTCTTTTCCTGGCCAGACTCTAACAGCCATCCACTGTTGCTTTTATCTCTCCTAGCAGAGGAAAGTGTTCTTAATAGTAGCTATGTGGTAAAAAACAAAAAGAAACCCAAAAAAACCACCAGAGACTGTGCCTGGTTATATTCAAAACAATGCCAAAAATTTTTTTAAAAGGCTGGGCATTTTTATGTCTTTTTAAGTTTTCATGGGGCCTTCACAGCTATATGACTTTTACTAAGTTGTACAATTTGTCAATTTAAATTAGCATACATTTGGTGTGCTGAAAATGACAATAACTGGTGAATGCTATGCTTAGTTAATTTGGGATTTAATTTTATTTACTGTGTGGGAAATTTACCATTTCAACTATTTTGCCATTAAAAAAATAATACATGAATAAGAATATATTGCATAATGTAGATCTATATGTTTATAAATTCACCTAAATTCTTACAATGAGAACATTAATATTTTCTTATAATCTCTTGAAGAGTAAATGTAGGTTTTCTAACTTCTACGTCTTTTCATATTGTATCAGCTTATTAGTGTTTATGATAATCACGTTCTAGGAACTACACATATTGAAATCACCTGGGCTGTTCACTACAATACAGATTCCTGGGCTTGTTCCAATATCTCATGATTTGGAATTTTCTAAAAGCAAATCCCAGGAATCTAAATTTTTAATCTTCATCCCCATATAACTCTACTGTATCTTAAACCTTGATTGGGTGTTAATCCTTCTGTAGCACTCGGCATATACACTTTATGTGTTTTTGGCATAGTAATTTGGTGGGATGATCTAGTCTTCCAAGGAGCTCTGCCCACTTCCCAACTGGCCCAAATGGAGAGGAACATATGACTGCTCTTCCCCACTTCATAAATAGCAAAATAATGGAACAGCATAATTAATAACAAGAGTTGAGGCTGAACAAAAACTGTAATTCAGATTTCTCTCTGATGCTTTTCCTGGGGAGGTTATAACTTATATTATATCTTTATAGACATAAGTGTCCTATATGGGCATGAGGGCTGACATTCAGAGACAGATCAATAATCCATTTGGCTGTATATACAACACTCTTACTCTAGAAATGAACTAACAGGAGGCACAGGAAGGACACGTTCTTAATTTTCATAGTACTGGAACCAATTACTCTACTGATTTCTTTCCTAAAACTAACAGTATTTAAATTTCAGCCAACTTCACCAAAACAAAACAACAAATTCCATGAGTATACTGTCATCTATGGACAACGTAAAGGAGCACTTCCATTCACGTACCTATTTAGAGGCTTTATAGCATCCCTCCTTCCTTCCATATGTCTTTGTCTCTTTGTATCCCCCACCCCAATCTATCTCCCTAAACATTATGTCTTCAGTCCCCATCTGTTTCAAATTGAAGAGTTATGTTTTACTAGTTGACTTCACATACAATTCAACATATTTAAGACATTTTCTAATGCCAAAGCTTCACATTGACATCAGTTAAAAAGCATAATCAAAGTCAATAAATACCATTATTTCAAAGTCATGTATCCAAGAACTAATGTCTTTCCCCATGAAATTTAAATCTAGAGAAATCAGTTAAATATTACACCCACACAGACATCCCATTTGCAAATCAGAGTCTCTGTAGTTAAAGCAACGAGATTTACTGATAAATATTTCTTAATAGCAGTCCTTGCACATTTTTGTTTAGAGTCACATTGTCTATGCACTATTAAAATTCTTATTAGGTTACTCCCTTACAGAGGCTTAACAACATAAAGGCAATAAGAGGATAGCTCTAGCATACAGGAATCTTGAGGTACAAAAAAAAAAAAAAAAAGATGTCATTTAATGCCAGACCTTCATGAATGCCAAAGTAATATACATGAAAGCAGAAGAGAGTCACCATGTTCCCATCTTACTACCTAAATTTAAGTATTGGTGGCAATTCATTGACTCACATCAGCAAGAGTTTCTTTTTATGATGTGTACAATTGTTCATGATGACACGCGATCATAAGTTATTTATAAATATACTCAAGATGTTTGATCATCAGACACATAGGAAACATATTTAGTCTAACGCATGAATGTGATCACATGGGTGATTATTTTTTGAATAACTGTTCAATCTCCTATTTCAGGAATTTTAGTAACTGCTCTAGATGAGAGATTAACTTCTGAATTTTACAAACTAGCACCCACTTTAGTTTTGTCATTAATCTCTGAAAGTCACTGATATTAGATGGCACTCTGAATAGTATTCAGAGGGGAGCGCAGTGACTCAGAAAATGTCCACTAGCCACTGCCACTCTGGTTCACTAGTCAGACAGCTTAAAGGATAACTTGGGCTCTACATACATCCCAAAATGAGACTTGTTCTACTGTTAAACCACACATAGTTTCAACAAATGCCCAGCATGACTTACTTTAAATAAAAAAGAAAATATTATTCAAATTCAGATAAATGCAAAAATACAATTCAAAATGTCCATGTTCCTTTACCCAACTTCCAACAATTATCAATTCATGGACGATCTTATTTGTCTGAGCAGTTTCTGTATTGTACTTTCTTATGCTCTGGGTTTTGCAAATTGCACCCCAAGGTTTAATGTAACATGTTTCTGCCTCCCCTGCACCTCATATAAATTAGAGGTGAGATCTAGAGACTTGATTAGATTGAAGTTAGAAAGTTTGGAAAATACTACTTTATAGGTGGCATTATGCATTTTATTCAAGAAATATGCAATATCTGTTTGTCTTTCTTTGGGTAATGTTAGCAATTGATGAGCATTGCTTAAATCTATTAGGGGTTGTAAAATAGTGATATTCTAATTTATTCAATCATTATTAGTTTATTAACTGAAATACATGCATAAAGGGAAACTTTCTCTAATCAATTATTTGTTTACCCTGCGTTACAGCTCATATAGGAAAAGCTGGGCAAATGCCTGATTGTTTCCTTTATTTTCCTATGTTTAAAATAATGAGTTGATTTCTTTCTATCATCCAAATGTCACCCATGTTTTATTTTTACTTGTTTGAATTTTGTTTGTGTTCAATATTTTTATGACTCATACATTCAAATATTTTAATGAATTTTGATCCATTGCTTTTATTCTGCTTATTGATGCTCAAATTTTGTCATCTTTGGCTAGTGGGAGTCTATTTAAATTGGTTCTCAATTACTTCCTGGCAACTCTGGTATTATTTGTTAGTTTCCTTGCTCCATAAGCTTTTCACATATATTTCTATCAAGCACTGATGATTATGTGCCAATACGTTATTTCATTACCAGTCGAGAATGGTGATATTCTAATTTTAGAGTATTCAAGAATGGCAATATTCTAATTTCATTGTTCTTTCTTCATTTATTAGTTTTTAAATACATTCTTCATAAACTCTTTGAATATCTTGATGCATAGTTTGCAATGGAAAGGCAGGATATGTATTTTTAAAATATCTTTTTATTTACTGATATTTCACATTATTAGTTGGTTCTCTAGAAAATGTCCCATAAGTGGCTGTGGGAGATTAAATTATCCCACCTGTGTGGGATGAAGAATTAATGTCATGCTATATTATTATACTTTTGAGTTAATTTTAGTAGACGCAGAGTGTTCTTTCCCCTCTTGACTTTGGGGTCAGTCATGAGAAATTACTTTGGCTAATGGCAGCCAAACAGCAATAAGCAGCTTGATATGTGCTTGTGTGGTCAGGCTTGCTTTCTTGCCTTCCGTCACTATCATGAGAAGAACATGTCTCATCAGTCTGCTCCTGACCCAAGGAGGATGACAGAAATGCAGAGGAGATCTGGACCCCATCTGCTGCTTGGAGCCAAGCCCAGGCAAACCCAAACTAGAGCAGCTGACCTCCAGGAGCCCCACAGACATATGAACAAGAATCCATGAATTTTGCTTAAGCCACTGAGTTTTGGGTGGTTTATTTCACAAGACTATTGGTAATAGATGATTGATATAGTGACCAGTGAGGACTTTATATTATTATGGACTGATGGATTTTAAGAGGTTTGCTATGTTTTAGTCCATTTGTTTTACTATTAGAATATTCTCCAAAGTCTCACTTTTATCCAGTAGATGTCTCTTCAAGTTGCTTCCTAAATCTATTTGATCTAACTTTAATAGTATTTGATAACTTTATTGCTTTCTGTTATAATCAGATCTTTCAGGCTAATTTGTACAGTTTCTTCCCTGGACCTGTAGTCAGCCATTTCTCCAAGAAGCCTGTATCCTTTTAGTACAAAATGTTACTTAAAGCCAACAATCTTGGTGTTAGCGATGTTATCGGTGCTATGTGGATCAGTTCCTAAGCTGACTCGCTGGACAGAGGTAAAGTTTTGGGTTTTGTTTTTGTTTTTGTTTTTAAGGGAAAACATGCCATGAATTATATGGTTCTTTCCAGTTAAAATGTAAGAATTTAAGATTATGAGGTTTTACTTAACGTCTTTATAAATAATCTCTTTTCTTACATATATAACATGATTTTAGAACAATACTGATATTATTACTGAAATATGATTGCTGAAAATTCCTTGAGATTTATTATGTAGTTATTTTTGGTTTTTACGCTATATCCCTCCCTGGAAATTCATCATCAAATTACCATCTTTAACAGTCACTTATAATGACTTTTCACTATGTAATTAAGGCACCAACTGGATGCATTGCTCAGTTCATTTTTTCTTTGGTTCTTGGAAGCTGTTGTTTGACTTTAGCTTCTTCCTCTAATTATGTAAAGCATTTACATGGTTCTAAACAAATGTATAAAGTAAAGCATTTTCTGTGAAGTTTCGTTTCTGTCCCTGATTCCTTCAACCTATTTTCCCCTCTTAGGTAATTTATATTACTTTATTATTTTATTTTTAAGATTATTCATTTTCAAAACTATATAATTATATATCAGTACTCCGTTAAATAAATGGGCATGTATTATACACATTTTTCTTCATGACAATTTGTTGTTTACTTAATAATACATTTTGAAGGACTCTATAGAGCAGTATATAAATATATTCCCAATTTCTTTAACAGCCGTGTAGTACTCCAAAATGCAGATGAACCATAATTTACTCAGGAGTCCTCAACTGATGATGTTTGGGTCATTTCCAGTCTTTTTTTTTTTTTTTTTTAAGACCTATTATTTCAGCTTTATTGAGGTATAATTGACATAAAATTACAAGACATTTAAAATGTACATTGTGGTGATTTGATATATGTGTACCTTGTGAAAGGATTCCACTCATCTTGTTAATTAACACATCCATCACCTCACGTATTTATCCTTTTTGGGGGGAGGTAAGCACATTTAAGTTCTACTCTTTCAGCAAATTTCAATTATACAATACAGTGTTATCACTACAGTCGCCATGTTTTTTGTTAGATCCTCAGACCTTATTCTTCTTATAACTGAAACTTTGTACCCTGTTACCAACCTCTCCTTTTTGCCCCCACATCCTGCCGTGGCAACCACTTTTCTGCTCTGTTTCTAGCCTTTGTTATTATAATAGTGCTATGATAAATGGTCTCGTGCCATGATATTTTATGCCATTTCATTTTGGGAATGTAATCCTAGAAATCATTTTGCTGGTTCAAGGATAAATGCATAGATAATTTTGGTTCATATTGTTGAATTCTGTCTGCAAACGCTGTACTGGTTTTGCATTTCACCTGATTTACCTACTATTGAATCATAGTAGTAGAGTTGGGAGCTGAGAATTACACATTTGAATATGAGAAAAGTTCATGAAAATAAATGCACTACCATTTAGGTGGTATCTGTTTAACACTATTAAGATTTGAATCTTAAAAACTGAGGCTCTTACACATTTTATAGTAAATATGATACCTATTTAATCCACAAAGTAATGACACATTTCTTTCAATGGTTTTGCCTAAAAAATAAATGTGATATGTATGTTGTCAGTGCTACTCCTATGTTACCCAGCAAAGAATCAATTACATCTTTAAGCTTCTTGAATCACAGAAAAGATTCTATTCTCAACAGGAGTTAATGTGAGTTGAAATGTATCATATACTTAAATGTAAATATGAAAATATAAACCTTCTAGAACAAAATAAAGGAGAAAAATCTATGCAATCTTGGTTTAACAAAGATTTCCCAAAAAGCAAAAAGTACTATGCATAAAAGAAAAATTGACGAGTTGAACTTCGTTAAAATCAAAATCTTTGTTTCTTTGGAAGAGAACATTAAGAAAATAAAATTAAAAGCCACAGACTATAATAAAGTGTAATAAAGGGCTTGTAGTCAGAATATGTAAGACATTTTTACAACTCAATGTTAAGAATACAATCAACCCAACTAAAACATGGGCAAAATTCTCCAATAGATATTTCACAAAAGAAGACACATAAATGGCCAAAAAGCAAATGGAAATATCCTTATCATCATTAGTCATTGGAGAAATGACAATTAAACTAAATGAGATACTGAAACATCTCCATTATAAAGGCTACATTACTAAGTGTTGGAGAGGATGGGGAGCAACTGAAAATCTCATGTATTTCTGGTGGGAGTGTAAAGTGGTACAATCACTTTGGCAAACTGACAACTTTTTATGTTTTAAAATACACTTACATTTGACTTAGAATTGCACGTGTAAGTATTTACCCAAGTATTATTTCATATTTAAATGAGGGTTTAATATCCTTAAGTATCTACCAAAAGTAGATTAAAATGCATGAATATCACATAAAATGAACTTTACTTCTCAGCATCACAAACATTTGGAATACAAAAAGTCCAGGGATAGATATTATAAGTAAGACAGGTATAAAAAATTTTCTTAAAAAGAAAGTTTAAAAATTGATTTTCCCCCCAAGGTCCAAATAATTGTGGCCTAGGTAACCATCAGGGCAAAGGTTTCATATGTTCAATACCCAAGTATTTACTTACCTAAGTGTTCACAAAAATATATACATATACACATAGCAGCTTATTTATAGTAGCTATAAACCGGAATAAAGTGTTCATAAGTGGGTGAATGGGTAAATACATTATATATTTATACATTGGAAAACTACTTAGCAATTAAAACGAATGGACTGCCAATATACACAACAATATGTCTGAATTTCATATACGTTTTGCTAAGCAAAAGGAAACAGCTACAAAAGAGTAAGTACGTTATGAATCCATTTCTTTGAAATTGTAGATAAGACAATCTAGACTTTAGTGGGAGGAAGGGGAGAAATACTTGTGTGGGGCTGGGATTGCAGGGACTGTGAAAATATTTTGAGGTGGAAGTGTTCTATACCTTGATTGTGTTGGGTTTACATGAATGTATGCATTTTCAATACTTATTAAGCAATATTCTTAAAAGGACACAGTTTGTTATACATAACTTATATTTCAATAAAGGTGATTAAAAACATTTTAATAAAAATGTTCTCTTTTATTTGAGGGACCACACTTTAAACACAATTTCTGTGCCATTAAGAGATTGGGTTAAAATGAAGGCGACTTGACGGCAAAATCTTTAATTTAGGGATAATAGGTAATCAGTTAATTTCAGATGAATAAATCAATGGATGCATGAATTAATTATTAATTTGATTACCATTGACATTATGCATTCAGAAGTTATAAAAAAAAGTCTACTAGAAAAGATATTCCATGCAAATAGTAAAAAAAAAAAAAGACAAACTAGTATCAGACAACGTAAACTTTAAGTCAAAATCTATTACAAAGACAAAGGAAGACATTATATATTGATAAAAGAATTAATTTACCCAGAAAATACAATAATTATAAACACATACACCTGAAACAACAGAGCCCCTAAAGAAATGAAACCAACATCAACAGACTTGAAGGGGAGAAATAGACATTTCAAGAATAATAGTTGGAAACTTCAATAGCTCACTTTCAATAACAGAGAACATTTAGATAAAAGATCAGTAAGGAAATAGAGGACTCGGACAACACTATAATCCAACTGTACCTAACAGATATATATACACTACTCTACCCAACAAGCACAGAATATTCATTCTTCTCAAATGCACATAGAAAATTCTCCAGAGTAGACCATATGTTAAGCCACAAAACAAGTCTTAATAAATTTAAAAAGACTGAAATTGCACAAAGAATTTTTTCTGACAACAATAGAGCTAGAAATAAATAACAGAAGGAAAATTGAAAAAAACACACAAATATGTAAAAATGAAACAACACACTCAAGCAACTAATGGGTCAAAGAATAAATCGCAAGGGAAATTAAAAATACTAAGAGATGAATGGAAATAAGAGCACAGCATAAAACTTATGGGATAAAGCAAAGGCAGTAGTCAGAGGACAGTTTAAGGAACCTAACGTTGTACCTTAAGGACCTAGAAAAAGAAGAGCAAACTAAACCCGAAGCTAACAGAAGGAGGAAAATAATAAAGGTTCAAATTGAGATAAATAAAATACAGAATGGAAAATAATAGTATCAGTAAATCCAAACGTTGGTTCTTTGAAAACAAAACTGACAAAGCTTTAGCTAGACTGACAAAAACAAAAGAGACAATTTGCAAATAACCAGGATCAGAAATGAAAGTGGGGATGTTACTACTGACCATACAGAAATATTTTTTAAGAAGATTATAAGAAAATACTATGAACAAATGTACACCAACAAATTAAATAATCTCATTGAAATTGACACATTCCTAGAAACATTCAAATTACCAAAACTGGCTCAAGAAGAAATATGAACAAACCTGTAACAAGTAGAGGTTGAATCAGTAATAAAAAATTCTCCAAACAAAGAAAATGCCAGGACCAAATGTCTTCACTGGCAAATTCTACCAAACATTTAAAGAAGAAATAACACCAATCCTCTCTAAGTTCTTACAAGAAGAAGGGGGGGGGGCACTTTCTAACTCATTTTGTGGGACCAGCATTGTCTTGATACCAAAACCAGATAAAGATGTCACAAAAAAGATTATTACAGACTATATCCTTTATTATTATAGACACAAATGTCTTCAATAAATACTAGCAAACTAAACCACCAAACAGTATATTAAAGAGATTATACACCAGGACCAAGTGAGATTTATCCCAGGAATTCAAGGGTGGTTCAACATAAGAAAATCAATCTAATACACTATCTTAATAGAACAAAAGGGAAACACACACACTTACACACACATGATATCTCAACTGACACAGAAAAACATTTGACAGAATCAACAGCATTTTATGACAAAAATATCACAAAAACTAAGAATAGAGGAAACTTTCTTAATATGATGAAGGGCATTTATGACAAACACAGAGATAATATCACACTCAATAGTGAAAGACTGAAACCTTTCCTCCTAATATTATGAAGAAGACAAGAATGCCAGCTTTTACCTTTGCTATTAAACATTGTACTTGATGTTCTAGCCAGAGCAACTAGGCACCAAAATCAATCAATCAATCATTGACTAAAAGGCATCCAGACTGGAAAAGAAGTAAAACTATTTCTCTTTATAGATGACATGATCTTATAGGTAGAAATTCCTTCCAAATCCAAAAACACTAATAGAGTAAAAAATGAATTCAGCAAATCTTCAGGGTATAAGACCAATACCCTTAATACAACCCCAAATCAGTTGTATTTCTATACACCAACAATAAACAATAAAAAAGGAAATAATAAACAATTCCATTTATAATAGTGTCCAAAAGAATAAAGTAACTAGAAATAACTATAACCAAGAAGATGAAGACTTGTACAGCAAAAACTACAAAACACTGCTGAAAGAAATTAAAGAAGACTTTAAAAAAACTGAAAGACATCCCAAGTTCATGGGTTGGAAGACTCCATATTGCTAAGATGTCAATGCTACCCAATGTGATCTTCAGATTCAATGCAATCTCTATCAAAATCCCAAGACCTTTTTGCATAAAGTGAAAAGGTGGTCCTCAAATTCATATGGAATTGCAAGGGGCCCCAAATAGTCAAAACAATCTTGAAAAAAGAACAAGGTTAAAGGAATCATACGTCCTAGTTTCAAAACTCACTACCTGGCTATAGCAATATAAATATTGTGGTAATGGCATAGGATAGACATATAGAACAATGGCATAGGCTTGAGAGTCTAGCAATAAACCCATACGTCTGTGACCAGTTGATATTTGACAAGGGTGCTTAGACAATTCAATGGGGGAAATAACAGTCTTTTCGCAAATGGTGCTGGGACAAGTGGATATTCACATGCAAAATACTGCTGTTAGACCCCCTACCTCAGAACATTTACCAAAAATTAACTCAGAATGGGTCAATGACATAAATATAAGGGTTAAAATAATAAAATATTTGGAAGAAAACAAATAAACCTTCATGACCTCGGATTTTGTGATAGATTCTTAGCTATGACAAGAAAAGCAGGAGCAACAAAAGACAAAATAAGTTAATTGAACGTCATCAAAATTTAAAACTTTTTCATCAAAGGATATTATCAAGAAAGTGAAGACAATCTAGAGAACTGGAGAAAATATTGTCAAATTATATATCTAATAAGGACCAAAATATATAAAGAACTCTTACAGATCATCAAGAAAAATAGAAACAACTCAATTTAAAAATTGGCAAATTCTTGAAGAGATATTTCTCTAAAGAAGATATATACAAATGGCCAACAAGCACATGAACGTGTGCTCAACATTATTAGCTGTTAAGGAAATGCAAATCAAATCCACAATGAAGTACCACTTCACACTCAGTAGGATGGATACAATAATACCTAATTAAAAGAAAAGGAAATTTAAAAGTGCTGTTCAGGATGTGTGGCAATTGAAACTGTCATATACTGGTAGTGAGAATGCAAATTGATGCAGCCACTGGAAAATAGTTTGGCGATTCCTCATAAAAGTTCAACACAGAATTACCATACGACCCCACAATTCCACTCCTACTTATATACCCAATATAATTGAAAACAGCTACTCAAAAAAGCACATGTACTCTCGTGTTCATAGCAGCAGTATTCACAATAGCCAAAAGTGTGGGAACAGTATAAATATCAATCAAGCGATGAATGGATAAACAAATTTTGGTGTATATAGATATATATAGAATATAGACATACTTCAGAGATACTGCAGGTTCAGTTCTAGGCCACCATAATAGAGCAAATACGGCAATAAAGCAAGTGATATGAATTTTTTGGTTTCCTAGTGCACACACAAGTCATGTTTTCACTGTGTACTGTAAGTCTATTAAGTGTGCAATAGCATTAGGTCTAAAAACACAATGCACGTACCTGAAAAAAATACCTTATTGTTAAAAAAATGCTATCATCTGAGACTTCAGTGAGTTGTAATCTTTTTGCTGGTGGGGAATCCTGCTGCAATATTGATGGCTGCTCACTGGTCTGGGTGGTGGTGGCTGAAGGTTGGTGTAGTTCGGGCAATTGTTTAAAATAAGAGAACAGTGTAGTTTGCTGCATCAGACTCTTCCTTTCAAAAACAATTTCTCTGTAGCATGCGTTGCTGTTTGACAGTTTTACAAACAGAACTTCTTTCAAAATTGGAGTCAGTTCTAGAAAATGCTGCCACTGCTTTATCAACTAATTTATGTAATATTCTAAGTCGTTTGTTGTCATTTTAACAATCTTCAAAGCATCTTCATCAGAAGAAATTTTCATCTCAAGAAACCACTTTCTTTGCTCATTCATAGGAAGCAATCCTCATCCGTTCAAGTTTTTATCATGAGATTGCAACTATCCAGTCACATCTTCAGGCTCCACTTCTAATTTAGTTCTCTTGCTATTTCCACCACATGTGGAGTTATTTTCTCCACTGAAGTCCTGAACCCCTCAAAGTTATCCATGAAGGTTGGAATCAACTTCTTCCCAACTCGGGTTAATGTTGCTATTTTGACATCTTCCCCTGAATCAAGAATGTTCTTAATGGCATCTAGAATGGTGAATCCTTTACAGAAGACTTTAAATTGACTTTGCCCAGATCCATCAGAGAAATCACTATCTATGAAAGCTATAGTCTTATGAAATGTATTTCTTTAATAATAAGACTTAAAAGTTAAAATTACTCCTTGACCCGTGGGCTACAGAATGGATGTTGTGTTAGCAGACACGAAAACAACATGAATTTTGTTGTATATTTCCATCAGAGCTCTTGAGGGACCAGGTGCATTGTCAGTGAGCAGTAATATTTTGAAGCTAATCTTCTTTTTTCTGAGCAGTAGTTCTCAACAGTGGGCTTAAAATATTTAGTAACCCATGTTGTAAATACATGTGCTGTCATCCAGTCTTTCTTTTTCCATTGAGAGAGCACAGGCAGAGTAGATTTAGTAGAATTCTTAGGGGCCGTAGAATTTTCGGAATGGTAAATGAGCATTGACTTCAACTTAGAATTACCAGCTGCATTAGTTCGTATAAGGATAGTCAACCTGTCCTTTGAAGCTTTGAAGCCAGGCATTAACTTCTCATCCCTAGCTTTGAGAGTCCTAGATGTCATCTTCTTCCAGTATAAGGCTGTTTCATTTACACTGAAAATCTGTTGTTTAATATAGCCACTTTCATTAATTATCTTACTTAGTTCTTCTAGATAACTTGCTGTAGCTTCTACATCAGCACTTGCTGCTTCTTGCACTTTTAGCTTATGAAAATGGCTTCTTTCCTTAAACCTCTACTAGCTTTATACTCTTCCTCCACAGCTTCCTCACCTCTCTCAGCCTTCATAAGATTGAAGAGTTAAGGCCTTACTCTGGATTAGACTTTGGTTTAAGGGAATGTTGTGGTTGGTTTGGTCTTCTATCCAGACAACCAAAACTTTTGTCATCTCAGCAATAAGGCTGTTGCCCATTTTTATCATTTGTGTGTTCACTAGACTAGCATTTAAAATTTCTTTCAAGAACCTTTCCTATGCATTCACAACTTTGCCAACTGGCACAAGAGGACTTTTGGGCCTATCTCATCTTTTGACATACCTTCCTCACTAAGCTTAATCATTTCTAGCTTTTGACTTAAAGTGAGAGGTGTGTGACATATTCTTTTACTTGAGCACTTAGAGGCCACTGTAGGGTTATTAACTTAGAGACACAGTGCAGACTGGTGGATGCCAAGGGCTAGAGGATGGGAAGAATGAGGAGAAATTGTTTATTGGGTAAAGGGCTTTACTTTGGAGTGATGATAATGTTTTGAAACTAGATAGATTTCACAACTTTGTAAATGTACTAAATACCACTGAATTGTTTACTTTAAAATGCTTAATTTTATGTTATGTGAATTTCACCTCAACACATTATTAAAAATATGTACTTGGGCTTCCCTGGTGGCGCAGTGGTTGAGAGTCCGCCTGCGAATGCAGGGGACACGGGTTCGTGCCCCGGTCCGGGAAGATCCCACATGCCGCGGAGCGGCTGGGCCCGTGAGCCATGGCCGCTGAGCCTGCGCGTCCGGAGCCTGTGCTCCGCAACGGGAAAGGCCACAACAGTGAGAGGCCCGCGTACCACAAAAAAAAAAAAAAAAAAAAAAAAAAAAAAAAAAATGTACTTATCCACGCATGCAATACTTTCCAATTTATTCTCATATGCTTATGAAAATATGTGGATGATTTGATGCTTATAAATTTTTTAGTGGATGAATAAAAAAGTATTCAGCTTCCTTGGCCACCTATCTTTTTCCTTATTATTTATTGGGCACCTATTTTTTCCTTGAAGTTATGGACGGTCATAATATAGAGAATATGTAGAGAAGAATTTACACTTTAGTGGAAAATAATTTATATATATGTGTATACCTCTGTTTCTACGCCTTTGTTTATAACTGTTTAGAATTTGCTCTTAATCTTCATCCATAACAATGCTGCACTTTTAAAAATCAGCTTGTATATTTCCTTGTGGAAACCTAGAATAAAAGATCTTAGAGATGGTTTGATGTAGGCAGATTTGGATACTTCTTGCCCTTTGCTGCTCTTAATTGCCAATGGGTCTTTGATACTCTGAAATATTCTCAGAATCCTAGAACTTTCTTGAACCCCTAAATCTCACTCAGCCACATTCAAAAGTAAATGCTCATTTGTACCAACTTCTTTAATGATTCTTTCAGTGTGGGAATAAAAGGGTAATCTTATCGTTGCTTTCCATATTTCAGTTGCTTTCCATATTTCAGTCACTTTTGAGTGAATTTGCTTGAGGTTGCATGCTAAATTTTTAGTTATTTTTTGCATAGTTTAACTTTAAGATGCATGCTAAATTTTCATAATGTCATGCATGTTAAATTTAATCTATTACTATTTTAGTAATATATCATACTATTGAAAAGCAGTCTTTTAGAGGAAAATCTAAGAGTATGTGAACAAGAAAACAATTTTCTCATTCCCAAAGGAAGAAGTGGAAGAAACACTGTAACTCTCAAAACAAAACAAAACCAACCAAAGAACAACAAAAGCAAAAGAAAGAAAAGCATAGCAAAATATCCAGTTTGTTTTAGTTCATTCTGAAGTAGTATGGGTTTCATGTTTGGTAAAGGTGAAAGAATCCCACGTAACAGACAATATGATCTCAATCTAGTAACTCAGTAAGGATCATTACCTTCACTAAGACTAAGCTTCTTCCTTGATGATTCACTTCATCACTACACCTATTTTTAATTTCTAGGAAAGTGGCTATATTAAATGTTTTATTTGAACATGATTCAACGAAGATAATAATAAAATTACCTAACAGGGAAGAATAGTTGATAAAATATTTTAATAAACATTTACTGTGTGTCTTTTTATGCACCAGACCTATTCTAAAAACACAATGTCCATCATCTCTTTTAGTCCTTGCAATAGTATTATGAAGTAGACATTATCACCACGTGATTGGCAGGTCTTGAGCAGAGTAAATGTTGGTTGAATATATTTTGAATGAACTATCTCCACTTTATGGATGAGAATGCTGAAACTTAAGAGTGGCTAAGTCACGTGCCCAGGACCCACTCACTGTCAATGATAGAGCCAGGTCTCAGACTTATATCAATCTGCTGACAAAATTACATTCTTAGCTCTAAAGCCTAAGATTCTTTGAGTGTCTGACAAGTCAAGTAGGCATTCTTCATTCTCCTATTGAACAGATCTCTATAATCAATGGTATGAGAACAATTTGTCCTTTTAAAAGAGCTGGTTGATCTCCAACCTTTACTCTAAATTGCCAGCCTTGCAAATAGTGTTGAACACCATTTAGCCACAAACTTTCTATATGGGGGGCACTGTGCGTATTTTATGAATTTGCCCTTACTCTTCCTGCAGCTCTTAAATAGGGAGAGAAGGTGAATTTACAAAGCATTGCCAACTGAATGCCAAAATTGAGAAATGATTAAGAATGCCTGTGTGATTTCCAGATAGAGGAGAAGTTCATCCTCCTGAAGTGGCTGGAGCTACAATGAATTCTTATAGTTCTGAAAAAGTGAGGTTTAGGGAGGGGAGACATGTAGAGCTATTCCATGCCTCACGCTTTCCTTCATGTGGTTGGTTTCTGAGCCTGACTGCCTGTTTCAAGTTATGAAACTCAAAGTATAATTGTAGTAAAATTGTGACTATGCACTGTCTGGAAATTCCACTGAGTGACCCTAGACTTGAAGCAGTCTGGACATATATGATAAAAGTTAGAGATGTAGGGGGTGGTTCCAGAGCTAGTACCAGACTCTCCAAGGAAACTCTTTCTCAAAGAAGAGAACATCAACCTTATGATATCTATAGGAAGATCTAGAGATGTAGCTTTCTAATTTGTGTATTTATATGTGTGTAACATATATATATATATATATTTTATAAATGGATATATTTTAATAAAATGTAATATTAATGTATATGAGTTCATAAACATATAAAATATGTAATACTTTATAAACCTTTTTTAGAGAGAGTACTGATATAAGTGCCAGGTGCTTTCATGTCCATGGCCTCATTATAATTCATATCAACACCCTAGTGTGGACTTATTTAAAAAGAACAATCTTTACTTCACCTCATAATCCCAAAGCACTACTTTTTTTTAACAATTGCCAAGGTTCTTTTCATATTTTATTAACTTTCCTTATAAAACTTGAACCTCAGAAAAAAAACCATGGAAAAATTGATAACATTTTCTGTCAATGAAGTAAGGATAGTATCTATGTATGAACAGTAGGAAGAAGAGAAAGTTGGACAACAGCACTTTTTCTCAACATGTCTTTTTACCTTATGATCAACAAATAATAATAAAAATACTAAGAATTTATTACTTTGGCAATATTATAACAAAGAGATCTAGCTATTTACTCTGTCTTGAATTTTTGTTCATATCAGAGCTGCGCTTTTTTTTTTTTTTTTTTTTTGTGGTACACGGGCCTCTCACCATTGTGGCATCTCCCGTTGCGGGGCACAGGCTCCAGATGCGCAGGCTCAGCAGCCATGGCTCACGGGCCCAGCCGCTCCGCGGCATGTGGGATCCCCCCAGACCGGGGCACGAACCTGCGTTCCCTGCATCGGCAGGCAGACTCTCAACCACTGCGCCACCAGGGAAGCCCTGCACTGCTTTTTAATATTAGGAAGTAAGTTGGATATATTATTACCATTTCATCATTGAGTTATTCAAAGTAAAAATACCAATATGGCCCAAATTAAGTAAGCAAGTCAGCACCCAAAAACGGTGAGGACACTGAATTTTTAACTCTAAACAAGGATTCCCTACTTCAGCTTAGATTCTCTTCATTCAGTAAGTAGAAGGAAACTGGCTGTCTCCCTAATAGCCTGTGAAAGGCGAGCTGGTATCATTATAATAGACAAGTCTCTCACATTTTAAATTGGTAAAATTTAACAGTTCCACTTGTATCCACTTCAAACTTTAAAGGAAATATCATTTCACAATGAAATATTTTGCCTTTATTTCTCACATTCGTGTTGGATTTAAAAGTGTGTCCTAAGTTTGGTAAGAATCTCAAGATTTCAGGCACAAAACTAAATCATGTGTGTAGGAAAGAAGCTAAAAGTCTCAGATTCTTATCTCTCAAACCTGGTTCTCTTTCAAAAATATGAATCATCAAGGAAGACATTTTTCTTTTATTCTTCTGAGTTCATTAACATAATTTTAGATTAATAGCAAAGGGACAAGAAATGGCATGGTGGCTCTTCTGTTCATTTTATATAATTTAAAAATCATTGTTTTTCATTAAGAGATACAACAATCAATTATGCCAGAATTAACTTCTAATTTTGTAATATTCCTGAGATCTCCTTTGTAGATATCATTAAATGATAAAAGTAAGATGAAGTTCTTGTCTGAGGACAAAATATAGCTATTTACTGGAAAGGAATGATACTAACAAATAGGTAGGATTGTTTAAAACTCATTTTGGGGGGCTTCCCTGGTGGCGCACTGGTTGAGAGTCCGCCTGCCGATGCAGGGGACATGGGTTCGTGCCCCGATCCCGGAAGATCCCACATGCCGCGGAGCGGCTGGGCCCGTGAGCCATGGCCGCTGAGCCTGTGCGTCTGGAGCCTGTGCTCCGCAGCGGGGGAGGCCACGGCAGTGAGAGGCCCGCGTACCGCAAAAAAAAAAATAAATAAAATAAAATAAAACTCATTTTGAATAACAAATATTATACCAAACTCTTCATGTCCATTGTTTGTTTACCTTGCCTTGTTGATGCTAGTTTAATTTGTGGGGATAGGATGAGTAATTTTAGCAGGCATAATGAAGTGTAGTTCTGTAAGAGTAATCATCACACTCATTATTGGTTAAAAAAACAAAAAACAAAACAAATAATCCAAAAAACTTGTATTTAAGAATCTTCTGGGTTGCAAGTTCAAAATGTGGATTTCCAGGCTCTATGCCCATAAATTTTGTGTAAAGGCTGACAGGAACCTCAATTTTTAAAAAACATATGTTTATTTATTTATTTTTGGCTGTGTTGGGTGTTCGTTGCTGTGCGCGGGCTTTCTCTAGTGGTGGCAAGTAGGGGCTACTCTTTGTTGCGGTGCGTGGGCTTCGCACTGTGGTGGCTTCCCTTGTTGTGGAGCACCGGTTCGGCATGTGGGCTTCAGTAGTTGTGGCACTCAGGCTCATTAGTTGTGGTGCACAGGCTTAGTTGCTCTGCGGCATGTGGGATCTTCCCAGACCAGGGCTCGAACCAGTGTCCCCTGCATTGGCAGGCGGATTCTTTTTTTTTTTTTGCAGTATGCGGGCCTCTCACTGTTGTGGCCTCTCCCGTTGCAGAGCACAGGCTCCGGACGTGCAGGCTCAGCGGCCATGGCTCAAGGGCCTAGCCACTCCACAGCATGTGGGATCTTCCCGGACTGGGGCATGAACCCGTGTCCCCTGCATCGGCAGGCGGACTCTCAATCACTGTGCCACCAGGGAAGCCCGGCAGACGGATTCTTAACCATTGAGCCAACAGGGAAGTCCAGGAACTTTAATTTTAAAACTGACAAGGGATTAATCTCCAAAATTTACAAGCAGCCCATGCAGCTCTATATGAGAAAAACAAACAACCTAATCCAAAAATGGGCAGAAGACCTAAATAGACATTTCTCCAAAGAAGATATACAGATTGCCAACAAACACGTGAAAGGATGCTCAACATCACTAATCATTAGAAAATGCAAATCAAAACTACAATGAGGTATGACCTCACACTGGTCAGAATGGCCATCATCAAAAAATCTACAAACAAATGCTGGAGAGGGTGTGGAGAATAGAGAACCCTCTTGCACTGTTGATGGGAATGTAAATTGATACAGCCACTATGGAGAACAGTATGGAGGTTCCTTAAAAAACTAAAAATAGAACTACCATATGACCCAGCAATCCCACTACTGGGCATATACCCTGAGAAAACCATAATTCAAAAAGAGTCATGTACCACAATGTTCATTGCAGCTCTATTTCCAATAGCCAGAACATGGAAGCAACCTAAGTGTCCATCAACAGATGAATGGATAAAGAAGATGTGGCACAAATATACAATGGAATGTTACTCAGCCATAAAGGAAACAAAATTGAGTTATTTGTAGTGAGGTGGATGGACCTAGAGACTGTCATACATAGTGAAGTAAGTCAGAAAGAGAAGAACAAATACCCTATGCTAACACATATATATGGAATCTAAAAAAAAAAAAGATTCTGAAGAACCTAGGGGCAGGATAGGAATAAAGACACAGACGTAGAGAATGGACTTGAGGACCCAGGGAGGGGGAAGGATAAGCTGGGACAAAGTGAGAGAATGGCATGGACATATATACACTACCAAATGTAAAACAGATAGCTAGTGGGAAGCAGCCACATAGCACAGGGACATCAGCTTGGTGCTTTGTGACCACCTAGAGGGGTGGGATAGGAAGGGTGGGAGAGAGACGCAAGAGGGAGGAGATATGGGCATATATGTATATGTATAGCTGATTCACTTTGTTATAAGCAGAATCTAACACACCATTGTAAAGCGATTATATTCCAATAAAGATGTTAAAAAATAATAAATAAAAACAAAATAAAATAAAATAGTATACCCAGGTGATAAAGAGGAAGGTCCAGACCACATTTTGAAAGTTGTTGTCTTAAGGCTTCATCCAAGCCGAAATCTCTCCTTTTTTCTATGACTGCTAGGAATGTAACACACTGGGTGTACATTGGTAGGCCATGTTCCCCTGGGTGTTATTGTTCCATTTACAGAAACTGTTAAAATTTTTCCAGTACGTTGATGGCAGAGGGAAGATGAAAATCCAGGAGTTTTGCATAGTCATTCCAAGTTCTACATCTTTTAAATAAAACTAATAATTACACACAATTCATAAGAACTCATTGCCTTGCAAGATTTTAAGTTCAATATCCAAATAAAAAGAGGCCTTTTTATGGGAAGTTTATTTAATAACTACAATGATCTTTTCTCTGAAGGTACACCCACAGAAAAAAAATTTTACTGACTTTTCCACATATTTTACCAGCATTAAGTGGAAAAATTGCTCACACATAAGGAGACATGCATAAATATTGTATAAAATTCTTCTTTAAAATTAAGAAACTCTCTTCAGCAGCAGTGCTCAAAGAAAAATATCACCCCTATTTCTAGTCAAAAAAAAAAAAAAAATCTTAGAATCATTTCAAGTACAAAAACATGTCTAGATCTTAAGAAAAAAATTTGACAGTAGCCATAAGGAAGGAAGTTAAACATATTTTTTTCCCCAAAATACAGCTACCCAATTATAGTAGCTGAAAGACAGAATGGCATTTCCACTACTTCAACGACTGTCATTCTACGTCATACATAAGCTTCTTACTTGAATGAGGTACAATTCCCTGTAGTTTGAGACGAGTGGTATGCCTAAAATATCTCTCTACTGGATCTACCTACTAGAACAAATTGTGGGCTTTCCTGCTTGGCACAATGGTTCTAGAGAAACTCCTGTGCATAATCTTTTTCTCAGGGCACTTTCTTTACCTGTAGTTCATCAACTTATCCCATTACCTTTCATGTATATTTGAATGAACAACGTTAAAAGTTGGGATTTTAAGAGATAGATAATAACTCAGAAAATATAATTATTTTAGTGATAAACAATCTATAGAAACAGGAATTTATCTATTAAGAAAACTAGATTTTAGTTATATGCATGCTTGTATATATAGATATCTATATATTATGTATGCCATATAATACTTAGTATCATACTACGATTTTAATTTTTTTAAATTGAGGCATAACAAACCTATAGTAAAGTACACAAAGTGATCTAATCTTAACTGTCTGTTCAGTAATTTTTACCCATATTTTAATACACATAATTTTTACTTGTATGACCACCAACTAAAAAATTTTTTTATAACATTTTATAACTTTTATCATTATATACTAGTTTGTTCCTGAACTTCATATAAATAGAATTACACAGTATATACTTATTTGTGCCTGGCTTATTTCACTCAGCAAAATATTGTTAGGATTCAATTATATTGTTTATCGTACCAGTAGTTCATTTTTTATTGCTGCATTGTATTTCATTTTATGAAGTTATCACAATTTATTCAGTCTCCTACTGAAGAATATTTGGGTTGCTTCCACTGTGGGGTTGTTATCAATGTAGGTGCTAAGGTTATTCTTGTATAGATATTTTTGTGGAAATATGCACTTATTTCTTTTGGATCTATAATTTGGAATAATGGAAATTCTTGGCCATTGGGTTTAGTTTCAAACATTTTTTCTAAGTGGTCCATGTCCCCAAGAGATGGACACTAAAATGGGACTAAATGTACAATGATTTTATTAGGGAAAACACCTGTGAGAGAAAATGGAGAGAGAGCCAGGAAAGGCTGGTGGAGCTGTCAAGGGGCAATGCAAGTTTGGACCCCTTATGAAGAATGAGGAAAGGGAAAGTTGGGTGGAAGCATCTTACACTATCATGCAGTTTAAGGGAATTTTGGCAAGGCTGTCAGGAAGGCTACTTGTAGTTTGAGATTTATAAGGTGCATTCTCATGGCTCCCACAGACTCCAATCCAGAAATGTGTGACAGTTCTAGATGTCTTATAACTTCACCAACATTTGGTATTATCAGTCTTTTAAAATTTTAGTCATAAGGGGTGAGTGCATAGTAGAATCTCATTGTGTTGTTGTTTTTTTTTTAATATAAATTTATTTATTTATTTTTGGCTGTGTTGGGTCTTCTTTTCTGTGAGAAGGTTTTCTCTAGTTACAGCAAGCGGGGGCCACTCTTCATCGCGGTGCGCGGGCCTCTCACCGTCTCGGCCTCTCTTATTGCGGAGCACAAGCTCCAGACCCGCAGGCTCAGTAGTTGTGGCTCACGGGTCTAGCTGCTCCGCGGCATGTGGGATCTTCCCAGACCAGGGCTCGAACCCGTGTCCCCTGCATTGGCAGGCACATTCTCAACCACTGCGCCACCAGGGAAGCCCTCATTGTGGTTTTAATTTGTGTTTTCCTGATGCAACACAGGTTAAATTGACTACTTTTTCAGATGCTTATTGGCCACTTTGCTATCCTCTTTTGTGAAATCCCTGGTCAAATGTTTTGTCCATTTTTTGGATTATATTGTATGCTTTTTTTCCTGTTGATTCGTAGAAGTTCTTCATATGTTCTGGATACGAATCCTTTGTTGGCTATATGTATTTTCCGTATCTTATCCCATCTATCAATGTCCCTATTTTTGATGACCAGGGGTTCTAAATTTTAAGTCTTGTGTATCAATGTTTTCCGTTAAACAGAACTTGTGTTCTGTTTAAGAAATTTTTGTCTATACTAAAGGGATGATGATTTTCTTTAATACTGCCTTCTAGAAGCTATGTAGTTTCACCTTTTATATTTAGATATATAACCCATCTCAAATTAGCTTTGGTCATCATATGAGGTAGAGGACCAAGATTTACTTTTTCCCGACGGCTATCCAATTGCTCCAGCATCATTTACTGGGGGAAAAAGAACATATCCTTCCTATTGAATTTCATTGGTACTTTTGCTATAAATCAAGTAAATATTTATTTAGTAAATACTAGGTACTATTCATTATTTTAAATGCTTTATAAATAACTAATTTAATCTGCTTTATAAACTTACAAAGTAAATTCTACTCTACCCACTTTAAAGGGAAAAAAAATGAAGTACAGAAAAGATAAGTAAGTAGATGTCATTTAGCTAATAAGTGGCAAAACCAGCATTCAAATATAGCCATTTCAACTCTAGGGCCTGTATGCCTAAACACTACTCCATGTCAACTTTCAGGTGGTTTGAATATAAAATTTATGATAAATCTTATAATATGTTATTATAAATTATCTAGAGATGGTTAATATAGTTATTTTATAAGATATTGATAAGATATGATTATACGTTATATGATAGTTTATAAGGAATTAAGTTATACAGAGGTAAAGAAGATGTCTAACTTCTCTGAATTTTAAAAAGTTTTGAAAGTATTTATGAATCATTATTAAAAATATAAAGTGTTTTATAAAATTAACAAGTTAAAACTAATAAGGTGAAGTTCATAAATGTAAAATGGCATATGATGTTGCACCATTTGAGAATGGGGACAAGTTATAGCAACGAAAAAGTTTCAAGCATTTCCAAAGAACTAGTATTGAGTGCCCAAGATCTGCAACACACATGGAAACACAGAGATGGATTAATCATATCTCCTTATCCCAAGGAAATTAAGAATCTATGAAATTGTATTTTACATCATCGGTATGCTGCATGCCTAAATTGGTTTGGGAACATAAATGGGAACTAGAAAGTAAATCTTTCAAGCCAAAGTAAAAACCTTTATGTCCATGGGAAGAAACTAGCCATATAGCAAGAAAACTCAGTTCTGCCTTAAAGAGGGTATATCATATGATTTGGAAGGAAGAAGTTGTTAGAGTTCATGGTGAAATGTTAGAGTGAAGAAATAGGCCTTTTTTCCCCCTGTAGTTTAGTCTTTTAATAATGCTGATTATATTCTAAACATAAAATTAATATACGCTTCTTGTATATAATCATATAAATATACGTATAAAGAAGAAAATAATAAACATTTGTATGTAAATTCATCACTTACTGTTACTATTATGTTGTATTTTCTTCCCACAATTACATTTATATTTATACATGCATACATACACACACATACACACACTCATATATTTTAAACAAAATTGATGTATATTTTATATATATAGTTGGAAGTTGGCTTTTTTCACTTACTATTATTTTATGAGCATTATAAACCTCAAAAATGAACTTTTAAAATAGGCATATGATAGAACATTATGTAGCTTCAAGCTAATCTTTATAATGTTTCTAATCTTTCACTGTTTCTATTGAAGTCCTATAAATTCTCAAAGTTTTAGACTCCTACACATTCCAAACAGTAAAAAATGCCTTCTAAATATAAATGATTTATAGACTATTCACAATTCCTTATTAGTACAATATTCAAACCTAAATGAAAATAAAGAAGTCTTATGTCATGGGCCTGCACAGAATTTAATAACCTGTGAAACCACATGAGAACTTATTATAATTCAGAAATGTACATTTTTCTGGTACAGTGATTCCCAACATGGTATCTCTGGTCTCCTAGGGGTCCCTGAAATAGTAATAATAACCTTTGAGCTATTTTCAGTATTTCAAAAAGCTGAATATAAATCATATATTTATCTACAACAAAGCAAAATGCCAAAATGGCAGAAATTGTACAACTCAGTATGGTAACACTGGCTATCATATTCTAATCCAAAAATCTGATTGGCTGATACATAATTTTGATTAACTTAAAAAGGAAAGTAAGTTAATTTTTACTTCATAATTTACTGTTTTGTACATAAAAACTTTTAAAATATGGCAGATGGGCAGAAATTTGTTTTTTTAATAAATATGTGTTTTTGGTGGTGAAAATAGTCATAAGTATAATTTCAAACCATATCTCCCCCATATCTCATTGAATTTAACAACTATTATTTATCACATACATCTTGATATCATAGATATCCACGTGTGAGGAAAAAAAGGTGATAATAATTGTCAGCTATTTTCAATTATGAGTCACATCTTGATTTCAGACATGACAAGATGTGTGGCCTAGAAATCAAGTTTAACAATATCAGTATTTACCATGTTGTTAGAACAATAACTTTATTAAAACTATACCATGTGGGGATTGGTTTAAGACGGCAGAGTAGAAGGATGTGGACGTACTTCCTCTTTCAAGAGCACCAGGATCACAACTAACTCTTGAACAATCATTGACAGGAAGACCCCAGAACTCACCAAAAGCATACCCCACAACCAAAGACAAAAGAGAAGCCCCAATGAGACGGTGGGAGGGGCACAATCACAATGAAATCAAATCCCATAACTGCTGGGTGAGTGACTCACAAACTGGAGAACACTCAGACCACAGAAGTCCACCCACTGGAGTGAAGGTTCTGAGCCCCACGTCAAGCTTCCAAACCTGGAGGTCCAGCAATGGGAGAAGGAATCCCCAGAGAATCAGAATTTGAAGGCTAGCGGGATTTGACTGCAGGACTTCGACAGGACTGGGAAAAACAGAGACTCCACTCTTGGAGGGCACACTCAAAGTAGTGTGGGCATCAGGACCCAAGGGAAGGAGTAGTGACCCCATAGGAGACTGAACCAGACCTACCTACTAGTGTTGGAGGGTCTCCTGCAGAGGTGGGGAATGGCTGTGGCCCACTGTGAGGAAAAGGACACTGGCAGTAGAAGTTCTGGGAAGTACTCCTTGGCATGAGCCCTCCCAGAGTCTGCCATTAGCCCCATCAAAGAGCCCAGCAGGCTCCAGTGCTGAGTCGCCTCAGGCCAAACAACCAATAGGGAGGGAACCCAGCCCCACCCATCAGCAGTCAAGTGGATTAAAGTCTTACTGACCTCTGCCCACCAGAGCAACAGTCAGCTCTACCCACCACCAGTCCCTCCCATCAGGAAGCTTGCACAAGCCTCTTAGATAGACTCAACCACCAGAGGGCAGACAGCAGAAGCAAGAAAAAACTCAATCCTGCAGCCTGTGGAACAAAAACCACATTCACAGAGAGATAGACAAAATGAAAAGGCAGAATATTATGTACCAGATGAAGGAACAAGATAAAACCCCAGAAAAACAGCTAAACGAAGTGGAGATAAGCAACCTTCCACAAAAAGAATTCAGAATAATGATAGTGAAGATGATCCACAACCTCGGAAAAAGAATGGTGACAAAGATCTAGAAGAAGAAAGAAATGTTTAACAAAGACCTAGAAGAATTAAAGAATAAACAAAGAGAGATGAACAATACAATAACTGAAATGAAAAATACACTAGAACAAATCAATAGCAGAATAACTGAGGCAGAAGAACGGATAAGTGACCTGGAAGACAGAATGGTGGAATTCACTGTCGTGGAACAGAATAAAGAAAAAAGAATGAAAAGAAATGAAGACAGCCTAAGAGACCTCTGGGACAACATTAAACGCAACAACATTTGTGTTATAGGGGTCCCAGAAGGAGAAGAGAGACAGAAAGGAACCAAGAAAATATTTGAAGAGATTATAGTTAAAAACTTCCCTAATATGGGAAAGGAGATAGCCACCCAAGTCTACAAAGCACAGAGTCCCAGGCAACATAAAACCAAAGAGAAATATGCCGAGACACACAGTAATCAAATTGACAAAAATTAAAGACAAAGAAAAATTATTGAAAGCAACAAGGGAAAAAAGGACAAATAACATACAAGGGAACTCCCATAAGGTTAACAGCTGATTTCTCAGCAGAAATTCTATAAGCCAGAAGGGAGTGGCATGACATATTTAAAGTAATGAAAGGGAAGAACCTACAACCAAGATTACTCTACCTGGCAAGGATCTCATTCAGATTTGATAGAGAAATCAAAAGCATTACAGACAAGCAAAAGCTAGGAGAATTCAGCACCACCAAACTAGCTCTACAACAAATGCTAAAGGAAATTCTCTAAGTGGGAAACACAAGAGAATTAAAGGACCTACAAAAACAAACCCATAAAAATTAAGAAAATGGTAATATGAGCCTACATATTGATAATTACCTTAAACATGAATGGATTAAATGCTCCAACCAAAAGACACAGGCTCACAGAATGGATACAAAAACAAGACCCATCTATATGCTGTCTACAAGAGACCTACTTCAGATCTAGGGACACATACAGACTGAAAGTGAGGAGGTGGAAAAAAATATTCCATGCAAATGGAAATCAAAGGAAAGCTGGAGTAGCAATACTCACATCAGATAAAATAGACATTAAAATAAAGAATGTTATAAGAGACAAGGAAGGACACTGCATAATGATCAAGAGATCAATCCAAGAAGAAGATATAACAATTATAAATATATATGCACCCAACAACATAGGAGCACCTCAGTACATAAGGCAACTGCTAACAGTGATAGAAGAGGAAATCGACAGTAACACAATAATACTGGAGGACTTTAAAATGTCACTTACACCAATGGACAGATCATCCAGACAGAAAATTAATAAGGAAATGCAAGCTTTAAATGACACAATAGACCAGATAGATTTAATTGATATTTATAGGACATTCCATCTAAAAGCAGCAGATTACACTTTCTTCTCCAGTGCACACAGAACATTCTTTGGGCTTGATCACATCTCGGGTCACAAATCAAGCCTCAGTAAATTTAAGAAAGCTGAAATCATATCAAGCATCTTTTCTGACCACAACACTATGAGATTAGAAATAAATTACAGGGAAAAAAATGTAAAAAACACAAACACATGACGGCTAAACAATACATTACTAAATAACCGAAGGATCACTGAAGTAATCAAGAGGAAATCAAAAAATACCTAGAGACAAATGACAATAAAAACATGATCATCCAAAACCTATGGGTTGCAGCAAAAGCAGTTCTAAGAGGTAAGTTTATAACAATACAATCCTACCTCAAGAAACAAGAAAAATTTCAAATAAACAATCTAACCTGACACCTAAAGGAACTAGAGAAAGAAGAACAAAAAACCCCCAAAGTTAGCAGAAGGAAAGAAATCATAAAGATCAGAGCAGAAATAAATGAAATAGAAACAAAGAAAACAATAGCAAAGGTCAATAAAACTAAAAGCTGGTTCTTTGAGGAGATACACAAAATTGATAAACCTTTAACCAGACTCATCAAGAGAAAGAGGGAGAGGACTCAAATCAATAAAATTAGAAATGAAAAAGGAGAAGTTACAACAGACACTGTAGAAATAGAAAGCATCATAAGAGACTACTACAAGCAACTCTATGCCAATAAAATGGACAACATAGAAGAAATGGACAAATTCTTAGAAATGTATAACCTTTCAAGACTGAAGCAGGAAGAAATAGAGAATTTGAACAGACCAATCACAAGTAATAAAATTGAAACTGTGATTAAAAATCTTCCAACAAACAAAAGTCCAGGACCAAGTGACTTCACAGGTGAATTCTATCAAACATTTAGAGAAGAGCTAACACTCAACCTTCTCAAACTCTTCCAAAAAATTACAGAGGAAGAAACACTCTCAAACTCATTCTATGAGGCCACCATCACCCTGATACCAATACCAGGCAGAGATACTACAAAAAAAGAAAAATATAGACCAATATCACTGATGAATATAGATGCAAAAATCCTCAACAAAATAGTAGCAAACAGAATCCAACAACACATTAAAAGGATCATACACCATGATCAAGTGAGATTTATCCCAGGGGTGCAAGGATTCTTCAATAAACCCAAATCAATCAATGTGATACACCATATTAACAAACTAAACAATAAAAACCATATGATCATCTCAATAGATGCAGAAAAAGCTTTTGACAGAATTCAACACCTATTTATGATAAAAACTCACCAGAAAGTGGGCATAGAGGGAAACTACCTCAACATAATAAAGGCCATATACGACAAACACACAGCAAATATCATTCTCTATGGTGAAAAACTGAAAGCATTTCCTCTAAAGGAAATTTAGAGGAAATTTAAAGGAAATTTAAAGGAAATTTAAAGGAAATTTAAAGGAAAGCATTTCAGACCTGATAGATCAGGTACAAGACAAGGACATCCACTCTCACCATTATTGTTCAACATAGTTCTGGAAGTCCTAGCCACGGCAATCAGAGAAGTACAAGAAATAAAAGGAATACAAATTGGAAAAGAAGAAATAAAACTGTCACTGTTTGCAGATGACATGATACTATACATAGAGAATCCTAAAGATGCCACCAGAAAACTACTAGAGCTAATCAATGAATTTGGTAAAGTTGCAGGGTACAAAATTAGTGCACAGAAGTCTCTTGCATTCCTATATACTAATGATGAAAAATCTGAAAGAAAATTTAAGGAAACACTCCCATTTATCACTGCAACAAAAATAATAAAATACCTAGGAATAAACCTACCTAGGGAGACAAAAGACCTGTATGCAGAAAACTATAAGACACTGATGAAAGAAATCAAAGATGACACAAACAGATGGAGAGATATACCATGTTCTTGGATTGGAAGAATCACTATTGTGAAAATGACTACACTACCCAAAGCAATGCACAGATTCAACGCAATCCCTATCAAATTACCAATGGCACTTTTTACAGAACTAGAACAAAAAATCTTAAAATTTGTATGGAGACACAAAAGACCCCGAATAGCCAAAGCTAACTGGGCTTTCGTTTCTAGAGAAGTTTTTTTTAACCTATGCAACAAAGATTTTAAAATGAGCATATTTTATGTTTGTAGCACTAGAGTTATTGAGAAGATCAAAATGTGTGTTTATGGAGAGGTTTACATATGATTTTTCCCATTCGATGAGCCAGGAACCTGAAGCTCAGAGAGGAAAATCACTTACCTAAAGTTGGCCAGCCAGCTGATAACTGAGTCAAAACAAACATTGATAAGTTTTGTCTTATCAATGTGGTTTTTTGTTTGGTTTGTGTATTTTTTTTGAGTTTCAGACCTTAGTTTATTTAAGTCCATGCTAATGTATTTACATTTTAACCGCTATTTTATGATACAGACTGTCTTTGTTGTGTTTACAGTACCTAAAAAACGGTGCACGGAATAACAAGATAATTTTTAATTTTAATTCCTCAGGATCAGTATCTAGAAACTGAATAGCTAGGGCAGACTTTTGATTCAATACCAAAATTCCTTCTGAAAACCAAGTGGTTGCCAACTTATTTCCAGTAGCATTATAATATTCTTGAGCTAATACAGTGTAACACAATAACAAAAAACTCTTGACAACTTGATGGGCAAACAGCATTCCATCTTTAATTTTTTATGCTCCAACTTAATTTCCTTACATACTTTGTTCTTTTTCTGAAGCAAATATAGTGGGTACTTTTCCTTTTCAACTTGTTACTTATTATTTGGTAACCTTATTCTTTTTCATAACATACTGGAGTATTCCCTCTAGCAAAATAAATTGAGTTATTAAAGCAGGCATAACTCTTTCAACAACAGCAACAAAAAATGATGGTGTTTTGTTTTTATATACTTATTCATTAAGGCCTTTATACATGTTGCTCTGCTTCCTATTGGTAAGAATCATTCTCTTGGAAAACGTATGCACAGCTGGAGATATGCAAAGTAAATAAGCAAGTAAATGTCTCACATTGTAAGTTTCAAATAGACCTGGTAGATTTCAAGGGATTGATAAGAATGAATGGGTGAATTGCAATAATGGGGAAAGATAAAATGCATTGAGTATGGAAGAAAATTAATTATTTCAACACCTATTCCATCTGCATATGTTGTCCAATCAAGGGTTCACTATGGATAACAACTTCATGAAACTGAATCTTATGTGTATATTTTTAATTTTAAGTTTCTTCGCATTTTTGACTTTCCCAACCTCAGGTCCATCTTCCAAAGACTTCAAAAAGATCAAAGTTATAAAAAATAAAGATGGGTATTCAGTCTTCCTTTGTAAGTATAATTTAAGGGGCAGTACTACTTTTGTTTTTAACTGATAATTTATTGCCAAGGGAAACAATGGCATTTAACATTCATTCTATAGCATAATAATCTTGACTACGATATAAAGCTTGATTATGTCTTGTGATACTTTGACTCATTATTTCAGCAAGTTGCTTTATTTTAAATCTTAGTTAACCTTAAATGTTTACATCATTAAATTTCCAAGGACAAAAACTGTTTAGAATCATAAGGTGAATAAATCAAAATGGTGGGGCCGAAGTTTAAATTCCAGTTTGCCTCATCCTTTTTCACTGGATCCTTTAGTCTTCTTATAATTCTATTTTTTTAAAAAATAAAAGGTGTTATCCAGTATAGCCATCTTATTTTTTATGTAGAATATTCTTGCCAAGAAAATTATGATAGGATAACTTTCTATCGCCATGCTCTTTCTATTTTGCAGTGTCTCCTTGCCCAAATACATCACATGGGACAGAACACAGACAATAACAATAAGTACAGCAAACAAAGCTAGGCCATCATTACTTTATTCCAAATCCAAAGTTTAGCTCCAAATTATCTTCCATAGGGATTTTCAGAAATACGTATAGCATTCCAAATTTGTAATTTCTGTACTTATTTATTTATTTATTTTTTGGACACACTGTGCGGCATGTGGGATCTTAGTTCCCCCATCAGGGATTGAACCCGTGCCCCCTGGATTGGAAGGTGGAGTCTTAACCACTGGACATATACCAACGTATTTAGTCTCTGGGGTTACTACTCTCTCTCAATCTTCCATGATTTTGCACAGCTCAGCCCCTCTAAATGAAGGTCCTTAACTTCTTGCTCATTTTTATCTTCAATTTAAAACTAAAACACTACCTCCCACATTATGAAGCCTTCTTTGACTCCCAGGGAAATGCGGAGTACATTTGCCTCTGTTGGTATATTTTGTGATACATCACCATGGCAATTATCTTAGTGGTTTCAAGTAGACCTGCCTGTGTCTACACAAGAATCTAGGCACGTTGATGATACGGAATAGATTACTACATGTCTATATCCCCAACACAGAGTAGGCATTTAGTAAACATTTCTCAAAAGACTGGGTGGATAAAGCTTTTTGTTATATCTCTAGCTATTTTGATTTATAAAATCATATTTAGAAGATTTTTCCTTACAAATATTTGATGGTTCTTTATTTAATAGCCAAAAGGTTTTCTATGTCCAACAAGCTCAATTTTATGATTAAAGCTTGGCATTATCTACAGATTCTTAGCTGTGTGTCAATGTTACAAAGCTACCGACTGTATTACAAGCTTCAAGTGCCAGGGAGGAAAAATTTCTCCTTCTACCCTTCAATATTCTTTGGCTGGTCTAATAATCAAATTAATGTAAGACAGATTAGCAGGAGAAAAACAAATTTAATTAAGTATTATGGAGGAGGGGGCGCCCCATAAGAATATGAGACCCATAGGCACTAAGGCAATAGTGGTTTATATGTCATCCTGAGCTAATGAGAAGGGGGTAAGGGTCTGAGACTAAAAAGGGAAGGAAGATAATTTACCAGAAGTTGGGAAAAGCAAATGTTTAGTAAAGATATATTTGCCATGCCATGTAGACAATGAGATACATAGGAGACTTTGAACAAGCAGACCTTGCTAATTTCCCCCCAGTCTGCCATACCTAGCTCATAATCTTTGTAGTTGACTCTGCTGATAGATCCCTTCCTGGAATAGGTCCTCTATCTAAGCTCTTTTAGGTAGTTAAGTTAAGTGAGTCCTTTGTTTCTTAAAAATAATCAGCCTAGAATAATCCTCATGCCAAAGAGACAAATTTTGGGGTGGCAAAATTCTGCTCCCCTACATAAACAAAATAGGCTGCAAGGAATTCTGTTATTATTTTAAACAGAATTTGGAAAATAAAAATAAATATATTTTTTGTATCATTACATCACTGTAATGGAGGCCTTAACAATTTGATGGGACTACATTCTATCATGTTTTGCAATTACATTATGAAATATATTAAAGAAATGTGAGAAAACTGAAAACCATCTTTTGATAGTATTAGTACTAATTATATTCCCTAGGTGTGGCACCAACAAAATTCTTCAAACAATTTGCTAAAGCCTGTTAATATTATAAGCTAAACTTTTGTTCAAATGACTATCAGCTGATTTACTACTTGGATGAATTTCATATGGTATCAAATGTCATTTTGAAAGGTTCCTCTTCATCAATTTACCTTTCCCTTTGGCTAGTCTAAATTTACAGTTTTTATTTATAGAGTATAATTGCTTTAGGTACTTTTTAAAAAACTGTATACCAGTTTTCTATTCCTAGGTAATTTGCCCCTGCCTCTAAGAGTAAGTCTCAAAAAAGAATTGTGGCAAAAAGAGACACTTTGGATGTATATATGCCCCAGGCAGCAGAAGAATCTAGTACTTTTTCTTCTGGGTTAGCCTAACATTGTGTCACAGCTGATATTTTAAACATGATTCTGCGAATTGAGAATTGAGTTTAGTTCCCTCAGTGACACTAAGTCATACTCCTGCTTGAACAGCTATTTGTGTGTCTGGCTTTTACATCTAACGCTTTTCTTTTTCCCACCTTCCATTTGCGAGGAGAATTTTTAAGACGCATTCAAGTCCAGAAATTCAAAATTATGGTTCCCAAAGCAAGTGTGACTCAGCCAGGTTGTGAATTAAGGCAATAAAGCAAATGCCTATGTTCAACTTTTATTTTTATTCATTTCGAAAACGTTATTCCCTGGAATGGCCTCATGAGACAGACACCTCATAGTGATATGCTTCAGCAAACTTCTTACCCATCTGGTGATCTCTAGAATGAAAACGGAACAGGCACAAGTGACAGAAATCCGGTTAACATAGAATAGGCCAATTTCCTTCCTTCCTCAAGCACATACACTTCCTAATGGCTTGGAATTAGGAATGCCTTTACCACCCTCCAGCCTTCACATATCCAACCTCTAATCTTACTCTTTCAGATCTCAACTACAACTCCCTAGCTAACCAACACCCCCATTTTACATGCATTCATAACTACCAATTTGTCTGCTTAATAGTACTTTTCATAGCTGTTTTTAAATAACAACGTATTCACTTGTAGATTGTATGCTTTTGCCCCTAGGATGTTAATTATACCAAGACAGAAACCTGCATTCACACCTAGTAGCTATACAGTGCCTTAGTCTTTATAGGTACTCAATAAGTATGAATTACTGAATAAGTCTCCTCTTATTACCAATTTATGCAGTCTTTATATTAACTGGTTTTAGAGAATCATCTCCTCCAGATTTGCTAGTAGCATCCTGGTAATCCTTCTTGTGCCAATCAAGTGAGTTTTCCCTCATCTTTCTGTTTAAAGACACAATCTCTCTGTGACTCTACCTCAGAATCATTTCTAAGTGTATTTGCACTGATACACAAAAAATAAAAGGTTAGTGTGACTCCAGACTGACTCAGACTCTGAGCACCACAAAGGGAGGGTCTATTATGTCCTTACGCTCCCAGAAAATAGTGTAAACTAGATACTTATTAAATAAATGGACAAACAGATGAACAAACGAATGAGAAGCATACATCAGAGCCGTTCATGGTGCTGTTTCCCACATTATAAACATCTTATATATTGTAATTTTATCAGTTGCTGACTAAAGGAACCTGGCACTCACTTTATCTTACAGGCCAATTCTAAACTACCTATCAGTTTAGGTGACATGACATATTCTGCTCTATTATAACAGGGAAGAGCCAATTTTGACACCATGTTGGATCTGTTTCTTTGACTTTAGCCTTTGCTTTTTGTTGCTTTTGTTATTATAATCATACATAACAGCCTGCCACCGGGAACCGTACCCACCTGTGAATGGCTGCAAGAAAGAAGAAATTAACACATTCCCTCCCCGAGGCTGGCCATTCCAGAAGATGTTCAGCAAGACTGATGGCCCTTTTTACTTTACTTCCTCCCTGCCTCTCCCTCTCTATTCTGTCTTTTTACTTTACTTCCCTCTCTGATTCTATAAAAGAAACTGGCATCCAGACCCCGTAAGATGGTTATTTTGAGACACTAGTCTGCCGTCTTCTCGGTCTGCCGGCTTTCCGAGTAAAGTCGTACTCCTTGCCTCAACACCTCGTCTCCCGATTTACTGGCCTGTCGTGGCCTGTCAAGCAGAGTGAGCTTGGACTCGGTAACACGATCAGTATAACATTCTGGGTTTCCCACGATACTTTGCCTTTGAAAGCAGTTTCTGAGGAATAACTTTTAGAAGTCAAGGGCATCCCGTATTAACCTAATGAGGCTAATGTGGCAAATCAACTGGTATTCACTTGTATTGACTGCTTATTGAATCCCATATGAGTTTTGAATTCTATGCTAAACACTGAGCATACAGAACTATAAAACATGGTGCTGAGCTACAGGGGTATACAATGAGGAAGCATAAGTGAGAAAACATTGCAAGGCAACACATGCCATGTGCAGATGAGTGAAAGTGACTAAAACTTCCCTTGGCATTCAGAGAACTAAGTCACTCTGTATGGATGAGTCAGGAAAAGCTTCACGAAGAATTTGAACTTAAGTGACAATTTGAAAGATTCAGACCAAGTACATAATAGACAAAGGAGGAAGCATGAACAAGACTACAGGGGTTAGAATTCATATGCTATTCAGGCAGCACACAAAAAATGGCAGAACACGAATGATTAAATAGGCTGTGCTGGCCAGAGTAGAGTTATTCGTGCTGAATCTGAAGACACTATACATGATTAGATAGTATATGGCTGTCAGGAAAGGAAAATTTTCCTCTACCTTGATAGACTGTTACTGGGGCCATATGAATTAAACTAACAAAAAGATTAATAGGGGAAAAAGTAATACAATTTTTATGAATATTTTGTATGCATCGGAGTTCACAGAAGAGAAGTGAAACTCAAACAAGTGGTTAGACTTGACGGCTTATATACTATTTTAACAAAGGAAAGGGTGTTTGGACTTCAAGGGATGATAAATCATGGGGAAATGACAAAGAAATACATGGGGGAACTAGTGGAAGATGAGGATTATTTTAGTAAGGTCTGTTTATGCAGACTCAGCATGGTGTCAACCTTCCGTCTCTGGTGATGAGTGTTCTCTCTCTCTCTCCTCTTCCGGGTACAGGTGGGGACATCTTCACAAAGGAAGAATTATGATCTACTTTTAGACAGTTCGGGAGAGGACAGAAAACTCTTCCTACATCTGCTGATTCTCAACTTCCTACAGCTCAAAATAATACTTATGGCAAAGGGGCATATTTAGAGTGGCATATCCTACTCCCCTTCATGGCCTTGGATACCTAGTTATGGATCTTGGATTGTATCTTATGTGTAAAAAAAGCCATTCAACGATTTGAACAGGAGATAAAATGTTTCCCATCCCTTCACCTCTTCTAGCTTACCTGTTGTACTAGCTGATCTCTAAATATTGTCCTTTGCTGATATGAATACGGAGGAACTAATCTCTGATCCAGTGCTCATCTCAAGTATCCTGAAAATTTGCTTGAGAGACACAGTCTCAACTTATCACCACTGACCTCCTGATCTACTGATAAAACTTATGATCACATGTCTACTTCTCCAATTGGTAAAAGAGATAGTAAGGGTAGCTGTGTAATGGGAAGAGAATAGGAAAAAAAGACTGGACATTTCAATTTTAAATATCCTATACGATAATATATCTTTCTGGGTCTCCTGCATCACTGTATGGGGAAATAAAGAAGAAATGAAACAATATTTGAAAACTGCACTTGACCTGTTATATCGTTTTCTGACAAATATCATGAAATCCAAATTCCTCTTACCAATCTTGAGTGTTATGAAAGGAATTTTATCTTTACTAATTCCTTGAACAATTATGATAGCTTTTATAATTATAGTCTGAGATAATACCAGCTATTTGCAGACAAGATGAGATGAAATACCTTGACATCAGTTGCAGAAGCATCACATAATTCCATTAGGAGCATTTAGATTGCCGTAGCACCATCTGGATATCTCTTTGTTAAGGAGTTCTTTTTCACAGATTAATGTACTTCATGATATATTTATTCATGGGTGAAGAGTTAGTTGATGAAAACAATGCAACAGTAACTTGCTGCTATTCTTTTATCTTCAAGAGAACATCAATGCCTCCTTTTTCAATACACCCTGGATTCTTAAACCAAATTGTAGGATTTTAAATTTCTAAGAAGATGTTTATGCACAGCACAATTTCACTTTTTTTTTTTTTTAGATGAACATTTCTTGCTAAGCATGGAAGGGAGAAGGATCAGATTTTAGCATGAAAAGCACAGAAACAAAAGTTCTATCTGCCAGTAAAAAGACTGTCTGAGGCGAATAGTATTAATCAGAAGGCGTATCTACAAAGAAGCATTCGATTAAAAGAAACCAAGCAGCTTCAGTGAATACAGAGTAATATTCTTTTCAAATCTGGGCTCCCAATCTAGTACCCTTAAATGTTTATTTGCATTTAAATTGCTTGAATAACAGTAGGATATTAGTGAAATTCCTCAGAAGGCAAATAGTCAAAAGACTCCCTTTAAGGCCTGTAGTTAGTGATTCTCATTGCAGTACCACAGAACACCTTCTTTAATAGGATGCCTTTAGAAGGCAGTCTCAATTTGTAATTCTGGGGCATGTGCAATGCGATTAACAGCTGTGTTTGCCATGTCTTTAGGGTGCTTGTGGCAAAGGCTATGGCCTCCTTTCTTTATAATGGCCACAAAGGATTATAATTATATAATTATGCATGGAAATTATGTTCATAACCCCATGGATTAATAATTCTTTACCTCCATATGTCTGCCTATCTTGAAATCTACATCATAGAGAAAATGAGTAATATTTTCACTAGTTGGAAAAAAAATCCAATTGCAGTAACCAAGTTATTGTCAAATACCCTTTGTACAGCAATAGATTTTTAAAAAAATAACGGCTACCCCTAATCCTCCCCCAAAACCTGGAGTAATATTTTGATGTTCTGTTTACATATATCCAAACACTTTTGGATCTAGGTGCTCAAATGTCTGAAGTGTCAACAATTGGAGCAGCTAACATTTAGGAACATTTTATTTTCACTATAAAAATCAATACAATGCTTAGGCAAAAATACTGCACAAAACACACTCTTCATGTAGATTAATATCTTAAATACTAAATTGGGCAAGAGATACATCTGTGAAAAACTAATTACTTGGGAAAATAAAATGGAAGTAGATTATGTGTGACAAATTTTATTGTTTTAATAATTTTTCTTTGGAGTGTCCTATTGCCCTTCTTATTTGCTGACCTATCATCAGATTGCTGTAATGAATAATTTATTAACTTTTTTCCCTCTCTTTCGATAAGAGAAGAAAGGTATCAAGTGCGGTAAGGAATTTAGACAGCAGTAATTCCAGGCAGTCATGCATGCTACCCTTTAACTACAGGCTCAGAGATTACATGTATGTGCGTGTGTGTGTGTGCATGTGCGTGTGTGTATGTGGACATGCATCTATGTGTGTTTATATGTATACGTAAATATGTGTATCCACATCTAGATTCATACCCATTGCAAAATTAGGCAAATGCAAAACAACACGGACAAAGAGCAAAGTGATTAGTTGTGTCCTGCTGCTGCTTGTTACTAAAATCAAAATAGCATCATCTGTACTGAAATACTATAAATAACTAATGAGAAGTAATAGCTAATATATGTTGAGCATTTGCTAAGTGGCAGAAGCTGACCTAAGTACTTTTTATGCACTAATTTGCTCTTTATAACTATGCTATAATGTAGGCACTATTACTATTCTTTCATCTTTTTGAATAAAAAGCTAAGGCACAAAGTTCACACAAATTTTTCAAAATTACAGGACAAATAATTGGTCGAGAAAAGATTTGAATCCAAGTAGTTTGTGCCAAGTCCTTTCCCTTAATCACTATTTTATGTTGCATCCTGGTTGGAAGCATAATTGACTGCTGAAATATTTTGGAGCAAGTGGCAAAGTTAATAAAATCTACTGTACTTTAAGTGTGCACCAAGAAATTTAACACAGTTTTCTATGCTTTTGCATTGTTAATGTATTAATTGTCTCATGTTTTAGTGTTAATCCCCACAAATAGCTTTCAAGCTCCTTGAGTACAGGTACAATCCCCTTTGTTGTACATATTTGGAATGCCACCAAACATGTAATATAATGCCACATATACAGCAGGTTTTCAAGAAATGATCTATTATTTGATAAATAATTAATATGCTTGAAACTTGTCCTCACTTTATCTGATAAATTCTATTTCATAGTTTTCAGCATTAGAAGATATATTATGTTTAGATTTTTCAGTTTTGTCACTGAGAGTATAAAATCTCTCTATAATATCCCTGCAAATGGATCATCTATTCTAGGCAGGAACTTCTCCATTGACAAGGAAACATGGATTCCTGCTCAAATCTTATAGAAAGTATATTCAAAGGAAGGGTTCTCTTAGGTTGCTTGTTTACTTTCAGATCCATTCTCCACTGTTCCCTGCTCTATTCTGCTGCACTGCAGGGGCTGACCCTGCAACTACATTTCCTAGGCTCCCTCTTGCCCCCTGGTTCTGGGTGAGGCTTCCTAAAATACGCAGACAGGAGACTGAAGAGTGGGAAGAAGAGAGCCTTGTAATCTGGGGTGATTTATCCTGAAAGTGGCCTTCATGGTGGTTATAACTGTCATCAGATCACCCTGGTTTCTAAGATCTGGTAACATCTCTTTTTCCTTGTGTCCCAACTGACCCAGGAGTGCCTCCCCATCTCCTGTTTGGTCTGTCTTTTCTATTACATGTGTAATGAATTCCCTGAACTAAGTTCCTCTTGTTTAAAATACTTGTAGTGGTTTTATTTTCCTTATCGGACTCAGACTGATGTGAGATCTATTATAGATACATAGTATTTTGTGACCCACCAAAAGTTTGTGTCATACAGATTTGATTCTATTATCATCCCTGATGTTCTTTATTTTCTACTTGATTTGGTTATTTACGTAGCATCAGTAACAAAGCTTCATTCTTGTGTAATAGGTCATGTATATTTACAATCCAATGACCTCCTTCCTCCCTACTGCTTACATTCACTGGTTCACCAACAACCTCATGTTCTGAAAGAAAAAGTTACTATAAAAAATAAACAAGTTCATGTGAGTTATGTAGTTCCTGTTTTTTTTTTAAACCACAGCTATGTTTTTGATGGAGAAAAAAAGACCCACAAGAAATAGAAGTTTTAAAGGAATAGAAGTTTTAAAGGCAATCACTTCTGTAAAAAATGTCCCTCAGAGGACATGCTTTATCTCCTTGCATTATTTTGTGATTGTCATCCACTTAAAAATAAAGGATGGCTTCTCAAGTGCCTGCCAACTAAAAGACAGTAAAGAGACTCCTTTACCTTTCAAAAGCAGTGACTGTGAGGACCACAGATTGTGCTGTCATCCACCAGGATGCCAGGAGAGAAACAACCATAGTAAGTTTTATATACTGTTGGCATTCCTTAATTACATTTCACATCTTGGTTCCTAGTGTGTAACCACAGAACCCACAAAATATTTTCTCTGATAAGTTCTGATATAGAATTATTGAAATGCAGAGGTTCTATTTCCCTAATTAAACGGAGAAAATATAGTGTTATCCTCCTATGTTTTTTTCATCTCTGACTCCCTTACTGCCTCTAGCAGGTTCCACATTAGTAGGTTCTGAATGATACAGGGCTAAAAATGGTGCTAGAGGAAGCTTCGTTGTTGTTTTCTTTCTTGGAAATAGTTAACAAGTCTGCATCCAATAGTCAGATATATTTTTTGAGTATCTATTTTGTATATACACTATTCTAGATATTACAGGGTATACAAAATCAATATACAAAAATTCTCTACCCTTTAAGACTTCACAGTTTAGGGGAGATAAAGTTAACAAAATCAAAGTATGTATGTATGAGTACATATATGTATATATATATATATATATATATATATATATATATAAATAAAATTGTATAGTTTTAGTAGGTATAGTAAGAAAGAAAAACAATCATCTGAGCTTGATCAACACCAATCAGCAAAGATTTATTAAGGGTTTTCCTTTTTGCACCATACTAGTTTGACATTTGTTAAGTTTTAGAGGAAAAATATGGCATTTGAACCAGGCTGCAAAGAATGGATCTGTGGATCAGGTATGAAAGAGTAAGGGGTGAGCAAAGAACACTACAGGCAAGAGGTCTGGTACAAACAAGAAACGACTGAGTTTGGTGAAGAAGTAAACTTGTAACTCGGTGTTGAGATAGTCACACTTTCCCCAAAGTTTATTTTAAGTTCAATAAAGGTATTGCTGGAGCATAGAAAAGACAAATACAAAACATGTGTCTTTATGCTATAAGCATTATCAGTATCCTCTTGTTTGATAATTCTGTGAAAGATTGATTTCTTCTCCTTTTAATTTATATATCAATATGGACTCAGGTACATTTGTTTTCTACTTTGGGTTGTAAGCCAATATTACGTTTTTGTTTTTTTGCTCAAATCATTCCAGATTTGACCACTGGAAGCTTTACAAGTTGGTTCCTGTATCCCTTGACACACACCCATCTTTTGTTTTTTGAATACTTCCTTACTTTCTGATACTACAAGAGTTCCACTATCATCTTGTGTTTTCCCTGCCCTTACCCTAGAATCAGGCATTGCCCCAAGGAGTCTTGGTTAATTTTATTGGAGAATGGATTTGGGTGCTGGGTTCATTATTACTAATGAAACCCCTCAGGTTTCATTACCTACTCTCAGCAGACAGAATAGGTAATATATTTACGTATAATAACTCACATATCAATCTATATCTGTAATTGTCTCTGTGTCTATCCTTATGTATACATATTAAGCAAAATTTAAGACCACTCTGATGTGTCTGATTCTAATTCAGTAGCACAAGTTTATTCTAGCCTTACTTTCTTGTTTATCTGTAACTTTCCTCTCCAATACTGAGAAACCTGACTCCTGCCATCTGCCATCCATTTACTTATTTGTTCACCCTCAGTATATGCATATAGTGGCTTCAGAATTGTTCATCTGTACCTCTGTAAGAAACAACTTTACCAACTAGAGTACAGAGTTTATGTATAATTCCTTTTGTTTATGGTCTTATAATATCCAGTCAAAACATCTTTTTCCAAAATTACTTAGGTCATCTCCTTCTGTTTGTTCTTATTTGCTTTGCAAATATTAAAGCTTACTCCTTTTATTGTACAGTTCTATGGGATAAAGTCAGGTATCTATCACTCCAGTACCAGAAAGAACAGTTTCTTCATCCTAAAAGTTATCTCCTGTGTGTCCCCTTTGTATTGACTCCACTTAAGTTAATTAATGATTATCAGAAAACATCCACTGAGTGATCAGATGGGAAAACTTCTTTAGCTTTCTAATGCCAATCTAAAATTTTACCCCCCAGCTCTCCATCATTTATTTTAAAAAAAGATAAACTTCTTGGTACGATATGTAAGATTCTTTATGATCTGGTTTCTCACTCATTTATTCTCATCTGGTTTCTTCCTACTGAATGACTCATCTTCTTTGAGTAAGGAAGTTAGTCACTCTTTTCTTAGTATTCACATAGCACCAGAAACAAACTTTTATTCTAGCATTCCCCATACTGAATTGTAACCTTTTATGTACATTTCTGTTTCCCTAACTTGAAATGAGTGCCTTCCTAGCTGATGCCTGATGCTATTCATCTCTGTGTCTCCAGCAATTTGAACAGTTCCAGGTACATAGTAAGCCCTTGATCACTGTTGGCCAGGTGAAAAAGGGCGTGAGTGAAGTAGTGTGCTTGATGCTGGGGGCTGGCAAGGGGAAGTCAGAGGCAAAGGCAAAGGTGATGTTTGGGTCCCTAGCTCCAAAAATTATAAGGTCTCTGCTATGGACTGAACACTTATGTCCCCACTAAATTTATATGTTGAAGTCCTAATCCCCAGGATGGTGGTTTTTGCAGATGAGGCCTTTGGGAGTTAATTGGGTTTAGATGAGGTCATAAGGATGGAGCCCACCCCCGCATGATGGGATTAGTGCCGCTATGAAAAAGAGCAAGAGCTCAGAGCTCTCTCTCTGCCAAGTGAGGATACAGCAAGAAGGCAGCCATCTGCAACTAGGAACGGTGCCCTCTCCATACCTCAAATCTGTTAGCACCTTGATTTTGGACTTCCCAACCTCCAGAACTGTAAGAAATGTATGTTTGCTTTTTAAATCATGGTATTCTGTTACAGTAGCCCAAACTGACTAAGAGTCTCTGAAGATGCAAACTATCAATACAAGTCAGTAAAAGTTAATTAGGAAATGAATGACTCCATAGAACATTTTTAAGTTCTGTTTTTGACCTTTAACCCTGTGAAAACAAGAAAAAGGGTGAGCAATGTATTAGTGGTTCCCACCTAATATTTTTTTCTATTAGCCCCTTAAAAAGACATAGCATGTAGACTATATGAGGGTTTGATAATGGGCTTTTGTTAAAAATGTAGGAAAATAAAAAATGACTTTGTTCTAGGAAAGCTGACAAGGAAAGAAGAATGTTTTGATCCTCATGTTTATCAAATTCTGCTTCCCTGAATAAGATAAAGAAATTGAACCAAATACAAATCTTCCTCAGAGTTATGAGGGAAGCAGACAATGATAGGAAAAATCCCCAGCTTTGCTGTAACAACCTTATGGAGGTGAGTCAGTGAGAAAGAAGTGCACTCACAGAGCTGGGAGCTGGTGGAGAAAGCTGATCAGGTTCCAGGCTGTGGCTGCTGCAGCTAACCCAACGCTCGTCCATCTGCAGTAACGCTCAAAGTCACCTCTATTTTTCTGACTAGCCACTTGCCCAACCCTTTTCCCTCTGTCCCAGCTATGGGATCTAGCCACATATATCTCAAGTGGGAAAAGATCCAGAGACTATGTCTGCTTAATTCCATTCTGTGTTCACAAAGACCACAGCATTTCTGATCACAGCTTTTCAATGCGTAGAATGAGTGACCAAACCGGTCAATAAACATGCCTGAGTCATGTGGAATTGAAATAGGCCATTTGAATGTGGCCAACTTGGAGGTGCCATCTGCATCAAAGGCACAAGAAGTAAAAACAAATACTCAGAGGGAAGATCATTTTAGGACTGGATATTCAGGGAATTACTCTAAAGAATTGGTCAATTTTTAGCTGAGCCCTCAAGACTTAGTGTGATTTTAATGAGTGAAGAAAATTTTTTTTCTAGGAAAGAGAGACTGCATGGAGGTGAGATCACGCAAATACATGTGGGTCAGTGACTATCCTAGTCTGAGTAGAATAGTAGGTTCGTAAAGCAGAACGAGGCATTCAAAGACTTAAAATATAATTTGAAAGCTGTAGAGAGCATAGAGATAAAAATATTACTTGCCAAACAAACCTACAGAGAACTAGTCTCCCCCAAAAGAAACATCCACATTTATTCTACTGTTGACTAAGTAACAGATGAGGAAAGTAGGTGAGGTACTTTCTGGAAGAGTTCCTCACTGCTGACCTCTAGTTTTTAAAAGTTTGTCCTGATTATGTTTTGACTCCACTGACAGGGCGTCAGTGTTACAGATTCTGGATACTTTTTTTTTTTTTTTTTAGACTAACATAATGAAAGCTGCTCCAAAAGCAAGGTCAGAAGCCCTTCACTGACCAGGGGAAACTGAATCTCTTCCTTTTTTTCTCAGTCTCTTCTCAAACACTTTTTGCTGATTGACAATACGTAAGATGTTCGTGCATTCGTGAATGTTTACCTCAAAATTGCAGTCTCCTGCAACTCTATGGTTTCCAAGAAAATTATATTATTTCTAACAACTTAGGCAAATGATTAAATTGTTCTTCCATATGACAGCTTCACTCAGTTTTCATTTTATGAGGCAATAAATGTTTCCTACTAGCTGGTTTTACTTAGCACATTTAGATGAACTAATTATTACTAAGCATATAATATACGGTAGAAATTAAAAAAAACACATTTATTCCAAGATGTAACAAGAAAATGGTTTTAAAAAACTCACTGTGCCATTTACCTCCTAATAACCACCTTTTAAAATTATTTTCCAGATCCTCGTGTGTGGGAGGATTATGTGTGTTGTGTATCAAGGTGCATGTGTGTATTGTGGGTTGTGTATTAAAGTCCTGGTAAATATAATTATGAATGCATCAAAAGCAATTAAGCTACTTGATTCTGATTAGGTATATTGTCAAACTGTATTAACAGCTGACAGTATGGGGGAAAAAATCCTCTGACTACTCAAGATTTAATTTACTGTACAACATTATTCTATTCTCTGAAGCTGACAAATCATTTTGAATAAAGTATTATATTTCATTATATAAAACTCTATTCTTTTCTTGATACACAATGAGTTTCAACTAACATTGTGTATGATGACTAAGGCTGGCAGGTACCCATGTATCTAGTTTCATAATTATTCTCATTATTATTTGCATAAACACAAAGCATAGCCACCTAGAGTCAGGCTTGCCCAGGATCCCAGTACCTTAGCATCATTCAGAAACCTGTTTCCATCTTTGTAGCTCTCTGATTTCCTTTAGGCCATAATAACACCTGTCCTTTGTCCACACAATTGTGCAGCCAGCAGGTGGAAGACCACTTAGCACAGTGCCTGGCTCAAAATAGGCACTCGATGTCTCTCTATATAGGGTTAAGGTGGGGACCCAGAGGGTGAACAGACTCTGACCTAGAATTAAAACTCAAAGTTGGTGTCTCAGTCTCGCCAGTGCCAGCTTGCCAGCTCTTGAGGCCCTGCAGTTAGCTTCCTGACTGCCTGACCATAACCAGCTTTCTGGCTACCCCTGCTCCTGGACTACACTTGCTCTCTGACTACATACTGCTTCCTGATCACACTCTGCTCCCTGACTATACTTGGCTCCCTAACGACGATCTATTTTTGAGACGCCCTACTCCCTGTCTACACTCTGCTTTTTGCTTAAATGCTGTCTCAAGACTACACTCAGCTAGGTGATCCCATACCGCTCCCTGCTACACACTCTGCTACCAAAATAAATTCTATTCCCTGACAGCATCCTATAACCTGACTATATCCTACTCCTTCACTATCCCCTAGTCCCTAACTACACTCTGCTCCCTGCTGACACCCTTCTCGCTGCTAGCACTCTGCTTTTTGACCGCACTCTGCCCCTTAATCGCACTCTGTTCTGTGACTACATTCTGCCACTTGACTACACCCTGTTCCTGGAGTACACCCTGCTCCCTGAGGACACTCTGCTCTATGGCTATATTCAACTTCTTAACTACCCCCCTGCTTTGTGGCTGCACCCTGCTGCCTGACTACCCACACTCCCTGACTGCACTCACACCCTGCTCAGCTCCCTGACCACACCTTGTCCCTGACTACAGTCGGCTCCTGCAGCCTGATCACACTCCACACTGATTCTACTCTGCTCCATTATACCACCCTGGTCCCTGACTACCCCCCGTGCCATGAACACACCCTGCTCCCTCACTACACTCTGCTCAGCAATCACACTGTTTCCTTAGTCCACTCTGCTCCCCCATTGTGTCAACAACATCCCCACTGCCTTGTTTCTTTCCACTTAGGCCTGTATTGTTGGCAACTCTTGGCTAACCTGACTCTCAAAACTGTCATTCTGTATCACACGTAATATCTGTTTAATTCTGATCTTATCTAGTGTAGTGGTGGGTGGGTAGTAAATGGTTTAGGCTTTGTGGGCCATGAAGTCTCTTTGGTGACCACTCGACTCTGGAGTTATTGTGCAAAAGCAGCCACAGACAATACGAAAACAAATATTTGTGGCCGTGTCCCAACAAAACTCTTTTTATAAAATCAGGCAGTGGGCAGGATTTGGTCCATGGACCTTAGTTTGTCAACCCCTGGCCTAGAGTATTTTTTAATCTCTGGTAGGAGATTTAGTACATTTTTACCATTTTAACTGAAAATGAACACTTTCTTATATTCTGCATAAAAGGGTGAAGGGAAAGGCAGATTGATAATTTATACAGATTCAAGAAAAAACAAAGGGGGGGGGCTTAAAATTGTCTAATAAGAGTCTTATTTTTCAAGTAAGGAAAATTAAACTATAGTTATTTTTTCTATTCTATTCTTTTGTTTCCTAAAATAAACTCAGCTTCATGTTGGAAGAACTATTTTTTTTCCAACTCAGTAAAAGAAAACCCCTGAAACATCTAACAGTCTATGAATGAGAGCTCACTTGCAAGTAACTGATGACCACATGTATAAGCTCATTTAAATTCTCTAGAAAGGCAGCAGTGGTGTCACAGTACCTTTCCCCCCCTTAACAATACTTGTAATTCCACTGTTAATTATATTCCTGCAAGAATGTTTTAGACTCCCAAGGGAAACATTAAAGCACAAGTTACCTAACTCTTAAAGCGAATATTCCACATCCTCTATGAAAATAAGGTTTTGATAAATGAAACAAGAAGAGAATATATGAACACTTGGTGTTGAGGTACTTGTGGACAAATTTTATGCTTTTGATCAGGGGCTCACGTCAAGTGCAACTTTTGAACCAAGTATTCAATTTAAAGCCTGTCACATTATTTCCTAGCTATGAAATTGTGAGCAATTTATTCACTTCTCTAAGCCTCAATTTTTGTATCTCTAAAATTAGATAGTAATAGAGTAATAAATGGGACTGCATATACGGTAAGTCCTTAACAAATTTAAGCTACTGTGATTACAACTATCTAGGTGCTTTGGGCTGTCAGCAACTCTCACACAAAGGTTATATATAAATGTGGCATTTGTATAACTCCTGGCATTTTCTGGACAGTTTAGTTTTAAAGTTTTCTACTAAATTGGTTGAAATGTAATCACTATACAACCCTGGGAGCAGATAGTATTAGTCCTGATATATACATAAGGAAATTTAACCTGAGTAAATGTAAATGGTTTTCACTAGTTCATTCAATTTTTTAGTAGTGGAATCATGTATTCTTCTCGAGAGATATAAGTATCTCAGAGAATCGGTTACCTAAATCACACCTAGTGGTTTTGTGGGGAAGTACATCTCTCAAAATGCTGGACTTGGGCCAAGGGCAAATCAACTTAGTTGTTTCTAATGTGCCCTGGAAAACTTGGGCTTTTTTCTGAGAGGGTCAGCCTGGCACAGAAAAATTCTCAGTTTCCAAAAATACTATTTGTCTTCACTCTTTGACGCTTGAAGGAACTTCACATGAGGAAAACCCCTTTATTCGACAATTTGAAATATGGCTTAAAATAGATTTTGGCAGATGGCACTGTGTGGTTCCACGCCTACTTACATCTCCACCTTCATGCTGAGCTTTTTCTCTTTTGTCCTCCCCATCCATCTAAGCTGGAGGGCTCTCTGTTCCTCAAACTCTCCTATTCCTAAGTCTTCCAACTGCATATCTGTCCAGTTGAAAACAAACCATTATTCCCTTGCAATTGCCATTAACGCTTTATATTTCAGCATAGACATCTTTCCTTAAGAAAGCATTCCATATGCCATCAGACTAAAGTTAAGGTACCATAATTATTTAAATTATTATATTTATATTATATATTATAATTATTTAAATGTCAGTCTGAAAGTATTTCCTTTATGTCTCCCTTCCTCAATAAAAGATATGCCCCATAGAGGCAGGAATCATGTCTCTTGTGCTCACTCCTCATTCCTCAGTATCTGTCACATACTCTGCACTCAATTAATATTTGATTGACTGAGTTGCATTCCTATTCAGGGGCAAGTAATCAATATCACATCCTCTTCCTGAGAAAATCATGATAAAGGAGTGCACTGAGAGAGCACAATGGTGCTATAAACCTGACTGAGGTTGGAGTAAGAGGACATAGCATAGAAAGAGGCTGTTTCAGAGATTAAAGAGAAACACAACCCATTCACTAATTTACTTTCCCTTCCATCCTAACTAGAAGACAACAAATTCTCCTTTTTTTCTACACAGTACACTTCTGTGGACTAGGAATGAGAACATGATTGTCAGATATCAATTCAGATGGCTGAATGGTGGTTACCACCCATGGCAAGCATTGGAAAAGAATAAAAGATCACATTCCTGAGAAGGTCAAGGTGAAGTCTCATATTCAAAGAATCACAGAGAAATTGTCCTGGCTACAGGGTTCCTGAGCACAGTGGTGTGAGTTATGCATTTCACACAACTCATGAGGGGACATAATTCACATATATTTGCAGCTACCTCCTATCTAAGTGGACTTTTAGATATCCTTTTGCCTTAATTATTCCAGGGAGGACAGCACGTAGGTCCCAGTGGCTAAGACCACTAAGATGAGGAATTGATGCATTAATTAATATTTTATCAGGTCACCTTCAACAGAGCCCTAACTTTATCAAGTAAAGAATTCATTTATCACCTAACAAGATGTATGCAATTTGGGACTGGGGCAGCTTGTTTAGAAAATCATCAAGGACTGAGACTCTTTCTATGTTCCTGCTTTATCACCTCTGCTTATAAGATAGGTTGGGACCTGGAGGATTTGAGCTGGGCATATTCTCTTCTTAAACAACATTGAAGTGTCTTAGTAAAGGAAGAACAGGGATAGTAGATGTTGGGTAGGCAAATAATAATGTCTGGCATTCTTAGGGTTACATCTAAATGTAGGACTGCAGCTCCTGCTTTCTGGTAGGAGATGAGGTTTGAACACTGAGTCTGAGCCAAGTATGCTCTGGATCTATTTCCTAACCTGGTTAATCATAAGTATGGGTCTGTCTAACCAGCGTGCAACTTCAAAACATTGATTTTTAAAGTATTAAAGAATGGACAGAGGTGAAAGGAAAGAAGACAAAAACCACCTCTTTTTGAATGAGATGCTTGTAAAATATCGTAAAATAAAGATCGTAAAATAAAGAGGCTTAAAAATAAGTAGTTAGAATAAAGAGAATAATACCATTTAATTTTCAAAATAGTAAAAGCACTGTCTAGATGTGGGTGGATAAGAGGAGCATGCATTTAGGTGTTGGCCCAGTAATTATTATATATAATATGAGACTACTTTATTTCAACAGAACCGGCAGGGACTAGATTCACTGAATAACAACATCTAATTATATCAACAAGGATATCACTATATTTTGCAGAATGGGACAGTTTCATGCAAGAATTTTGGGGCCATACGTGGGATTAGCAGTCCCTTTAAGAGGTACATGTACATTCTTTTTCATAAGAGATATAAGAGCTGCTAAGGTACCCAAAGGGAATAAATTTAGAGTTTTCCATTTTATTTAAATGACTCAATCATTCAGATTACCCAGGGAGAAAAATGTCTCCAGCATAAATGATGAGTTAAGCTCTTTCATACATAATAACCGTTTCAACTAACCAGATCTTTTCTAATACATTGCCTCTTTTGAATTAAATTATTCCCATTAAATAATTATGTAATTTTGGGTGCTTCATGTTGCAACTAGAAAATCCAAATTAAAAGAATTTAACTTAGAAATATAACTATCTACATAGCTCCCTTTAGTGTCTTTCTTCAGGTTATTTTATCCTTTATTTCTACATTTTCTTTATCGTACTCCCTAAGAAGAGCAGTAGCAAGAAATTGGGACCTAGGGTGAACTAGAGAAAATTATTCAGTCCCTCTGAGATTCTATTTTCTTATCTGCTGCTCAGAGGTAAAAGGTACCACCATCGGTTTGAAGGAATGATTAGAGAAGTAAAATGTATGTATAATATCTAGCAGAGACTGGCACGTAGTAGGTGCTCAGTAAAAGTTAATTTCTCAATCCCACCTCTCTTCTTTCCCTCCACCTCCACCTCTTTCTTTCTTTTTCTTGTGGATGCAAAGTGTCAAGCCTTTCCTTTTAGTTTTGTAGACAATCTCTTCTCTCTTGACTGTCTCTTTGCCTTTTTTTCACCCAGTTGCACCTTGGACACTATTGTTAAATTCAACCTTGACCTGAGGGTTGAATTTGAGAAAGTGATTAAGACTCAAGAATTACCTCCCTTGCGAATATGGGAATTAAAACTCTCACAAACAGTAGGCTCCCAGGAATGCATTAAAACCAATCCAGCGGGAAATGACTTGCTGGCAGTCAGTCCAAGGATCCTCAGGAGGATCTTGTTTCCCATCCTCATGCTGGCTGGGTCAATGTTACCCACATTCAGGTGCAAACATAAAGAGAGAGTCATTTTCTGTATGGGGCAATGTCTGTGGCTGTTTTAAATGGGGAATGTGAAGTTGCCATTCCTAGTGAGATGGGGAATTTTTAGTGTTAGAATTATCTAACATTGCCTCAGCTAGGCTTACAGGGTTTAAAGCAGAGCTATATAACTCATTTGATCTCAGCAGGACAAGCTCATTGGAAATATAACATCTGTTTACCTAATGTTTGTCTCCTCATGTAAGTCTCATTGCCTGATTGCTTGAAGTAAGGCTTAAAACCTTCAAGCAAGTAAACCCAAAAGTGATCATGCACACAAACATCATGCTAGAATTATATCTATATCTTTCACTATACTAAAAAATTCTCATTATCTGACAGGATCCATTGCCTCATTATTTAACCTCTTTCCTCTTAACCAGGCAAAACAATTTTCTTTGTATACATCTACTCATTCAAGCAGTAAACAAATATCAAGTATCTTTGATGTTTCAGGTTCTATGATAGACAATAGCATAAAAGTGGTGAGGAAAATAAACACATTCCCTTGTCTGTCATAAAATATAGATACTAAGCAAATAGTGACAAAGCAGTCACCATTGTTTTTTGTTTTTTTTTTTTTTTTGCGGTACGCGGACCTCTCACTGTTGTGGCCTCTCCCGCTGCGGAGCACAGGCTCTGGACGCGCAGGCTCAGCAGCCATGGCTCACGGGCCCAGCCCCTCCGCGGCATGTGGGATCTTCCCAGACCGGAGCACGAACCTGTATCCCCTGAATCGGCAGGCGGACTCTCAACCACTGCGCCACCAGGGAAGCTGGTTACCATTGTTTTGTCTGTTCAGCATACTTCTAGAATGAGACCTTGTCACACATATATGTCTTTTTTTCTGGTAATAGGCACCACCCCCTAGAGGAGTGGCCATGTCTCTCTGACTGGTCACATCACATTACTCTATATTTCTTTAACCACAGAGACTGGTCCAGATTTGGGCATGTGATTCACACTGGCTCAGAAGGATCCTTCCTCTGGATTTTTCTAACTATAAACAATGAGGAAGAGCCCAGAAACTTTTGGCTGCCACGATGCCCACCAGATGAAGAAGGTTCATTTGACGTAGGAGAGGATAAAGCCAAGCACAGACAAACTGAGTATAAATGGGAGAATAATGAAATCCTACCAGTTTTATCCTTGTTTCCAGAACCCAAAGTCCCTGGAGGTCACTGGTTTCTATATTTTGTCTCTTTAGATTCTGGGAAATGCCCAGATACTGTGCAATATTCACACTGTGTAATCCCATTTTAGTTATATTTCTGTCACGTGTAATTAAAAACATTCTTACCAATGAAAAAATATAAATCCATGTTTATTAAAGGTGGTACCTGCCTTAAAGGAAATATTTGGACCAGGAGAGCATAAAACAGAGGGAGTCATCTCATCTAAGAAGGCAGGGAAAACTACCCTGAGGAAAAACTTTTAAGCTAAAATCTGAAGGATGAGTCTGTATTAACTAGCAAAGGAGGGAGAAGGAAACAGCAAGTGCAAGGGCCTGGTGGCGTCATGTTTGAGTTCCTGAGTGAAGGCCAGAGTTGCTGAGAGCTCATCTGCAGACCCAAATGGTCACGGGTCAAAGCACAGAGAGAGTCTTACGGGACATGTTTTTCTCCTGTCCAGGGTTATAAACAAACACTTCCTCACATGTATATCACAAACTTAATTTGTGGACAATTTTGACCAGCTGGCATTGTATTACAAACTCTGTGATAACCAGAACTGTATCTTCGTAATCATTAGCAATACCCACTCTCTGACATAGCTTATGGGGAAGCTAAGTGACCCTATGACTGTGAAATAAATACAGGCAAAATGAAATATGAGTGAAAAAAAATTGCATAATGGACTTTTGTTCTGTATACACAACCATAAGAGCTGAAAAGAAAGTCTGTGCCCCACAAAATTTCATTAGGATAGGAGATTCTACCAGTTAGAAAAATGGGTGATTACCTTGCTGGAATTTAGTTTGCAAATACAAATATTTGACTAGTATCTAGGGCATTCCTGAAGAGATTGATAGATCAAAAATCCAGAAAAAGAAAGTATTCTTTTTAAGATTTGGAAGAAAGATGAGAGAGCAAAGGGGGAAGTAAAGTAGTGGGTATTCCTGCTTAAAATACTTAACATATCTTTCCAACACATAGAGATTTTTCTCTTTAAATTCTATGGGCCTCCCCACGTCCTCAAGTCCATTCTCTATGTCTGCGTCTTTATTCCTGTCCTGCCCCTATGTTCACCAGAACCATTTTTGTCTTTTTTATATTCTATATATACGTGTTAGCATACAGTATTTGTTTTTCTCTTTCTAACTTACTTCACGCTGTATGACAGACTCTAGGTCCATCCACCTCACTACAAATAACTCAATTTTGTTTCTTTTTATGGCTGAGTAATATTCCATTGTATATATGTGCCACATCTTCTTTATCCATCCGTTTGTCATGGGGAGGGGGAAGGGTAAGCTGGGACGAAGTGAGAGAGTAGCATTGACATATATACACTACCAAATGTAAAACAGATAGCTAGTGGGAAGCATAGCACAAGGAGATCAGCTTGGTGCTTTGTGACCACCTAGAGGGGTGGGATAGGGAGGGGGGGAGGGAGACACAAAAGGGAGGGGATATGGGGATATATGTACACATATAGCTGATTCACTTTGTTATACAGCAGAAACTAACACAACATTGTAAAACCATTATACTCCAAAAAAGATGTTAAAAAAAAAAAAAGAAAATTCTATGGGCCTATGGCCATAGTCATGCACCAGAGGGAACAGACATTAGTGGTGATTTAATGGGAATAGATACACCTAGAAGGAAAAATAAACATTAACCAGCAGCATTATGTAAAGATTTAAGAAAAAAATCATAAACCTGCACCCACTTATTATATTTTATTGCCTAGGAAAAGACATTGCTTATAAAAACATGGCTTCACATAAAGACCACAGTCATTTAAAAAATAATTTACCAGTACCTTGCAGAAAAAAAGATTAAAAAAAAATTATAGCAATGCTATTTTATTAGAAGGTGTAGTGATGTGCGTCATGTTAAGGTACAGGAAATCTCACTCATTCTGGCTCAGGCTGTTTCCATCGGTGGGAAATGATTGACTAGCTCAGGCTCAAGACTAGCTGTGTGTTAAACTAAGGAACCCCTTCAATTATCATTGTTATCCATATTCCTAACACAGCTTATTAACTGCATATTTCTAGGTTCACTGTCTATATTTAGTATTGTAATCTTCTTTATTAAACATTACTTTTACTAAAGTAAATGAACGTGTCACTAAACAATAGTTGTTAGAATTATTCCGGTCCATTCTCCTCAATTATTTATGAAGTGATTTTTTTTTTTTTTTTTTTTTTTGGTGGTACGCGGGCCTCTGACTGCTGTGGCCTCTCCCGTTGCGGAGCACAGGCTCCGGACGTGCAGGCTCAGCGGACATTGCTCACGGGCCCAGCCACCCTGCGGCACGTGGGATCCTCCACGGACTGGGGCACGAACCCGTGTCCCCAGCACCGGCAGGCGGACTCTCAACCACTGCGCCACCAGGGAAGCCCTATGAAGTGATTTTTTTAAAGTCACTTAAGGGATGGAAGAAGAATCAAGGAAGCTTAGGTTTGGTTGGGGCAAAAAAAAGGAAACAAAAAAACGGAGCAAAACCTGCTGCTTAAATGGAGGTGGCTTGCTTCCTTTGAAGTCCTTGTGAATGTTGCTTAATATCGCTAATTGACAACTCTCATTAGCATTAGAAAGCTTTAATTAAATGTTTAGTCCCCTGTGCTGGGTACCACACCACTTTCAAATTTTGTAGGTCGAGCCCTCTGCATTACTTGTAGCTGAAGGTGCCTAGTCTTCTGCTTGATCTACAAGCCCTTAATCCTCTGGCCCCTGTCTGCTTCTCCAGTCTCATCCTTACCAACCTCTTCACTGATCATTCTCACCCGGGTCTAATTACTTTCAGATTCCCAAACAGCTCTAGCCTCTTTTACTCTCAGGGCTTCCAGAACATTGCTATGGGTTTAGGACACCTTCTTCCCTCTCTTCTCCTCTTTCACTTACCCCTGTTCTCTCTTACAAACTCACAACAAACACAATCTTTTTCAGGAAGCCATTTTTGATATCGCTAGGTTGGGTTAGGTGTTGCTCCGGTATATAATCTCCTGGCATTGTGTGCTTAATTCGAACACAGTCCTTTGCACTGCAATTGAACATTTTATTGTGTTCTAGTGCCTGGTGAAGTTCATATAATAAATGCCCACTAAGTATTCAATGAATAAATAGGTTAAAAAATAAATCACAAGTGAAAAAACTATGAACCAGAAAATCAAGGAGTCACTCATTCCTTAATAAAACTGCAAAAATAGTGTAATACCCTAAATAACTCTGATATCTTTGAAACTTCCCATCTAGTTATTCCTAAACCAATTATTTGTACTTCTGTTTATTATATTGGTACCTTTTAAAAGCCCTCTCTTTCATAAATTTTTTGAGCATAATTAAATTGACACTAACTTATATTTAACTCATCTGTATATCTGACTTGCAAAAATAATATTCATTTAACACTCATTTTTCTCCAAAATATGCAGTCTTAAAATGGCACTGTACCCATAGCTGATAACTATCTTGATTATGCTAATCTAGGCCAACTGAACGAACAATTCCTTTTGAAAAATGGCCGGTGGCCCCATAACTTCTCAATTAATTGCCTATGGTATATATTATTCATAGTAGATTCTACTTAGAATTATACAATTTTGGTTTGGGGGAACCTTAGCAGTCAGCAAGTCTGGGTAGAATTTATAGTTCAAGTCCATCTAGTTATCTGATTCAATTCTAAGACTGTTTACAGCTTTACAATTTCATAGCACAGTTTGGTTCAGTGTCAAGGATGTGGACAAAACATGTAAGACTACACAGGCATGGGAGAAATCCATGACTCTGGGCTTCTCCCTCCAGGCTGACTTCATTTAAATTGTTCCAGAGAAGCAGGTGCTGACTCTACTTCCCTGTTCTGCTCAACGTTCAATAGCTGAAATACTCGATTTGATAGGAAAATATTAAATTTCTACTTCTTGCTATGGTCTACCTTTAATAAATTAGGTTTTGGTAGTAGTTGTTCAACCATTTTTTCACTGTTTTTCCCACGATGCGTTTGTTTTTGTTTTTCAGCTCTCTGATCTCTATTTGCTAATTGAATTGAAGAAGTTAGTAAAATGAAACCAGTTTTACTTTAGCAAAACTAAATACCAGTTTTAATTTCTGTCCAAGTTTAGAGAAATGATTATTCAAAAATAATTACAATTATAAAGATAATTAAAAGTAAATAAGCGTTACTTTCCCCTCCTGATTTTACTGTAAATCCTTGAGTCAATTGAAGAGTTACTTTTTCACTTAGAAAGATGCAAGTCTTTGCTAAGGTATTTTCAGGGGTCAAGACTTGTGAAATGCAATGAAGCATGGACTTGTAAATAGTTCAAAAAGATACTATAAAACTTTGATAAATCAAGTGGCACACCAATAATGCATTGGGATATTATAATAAATATGGTAAAGTCCACTTTTCTCCTAACTGGCTTAACTGGAAATAGAAAATGGACATTGAAATTATGGAGCCTTGTTATTTACTAACTTTGAGACTGTGGAAAGTTACTCAAACTATTAGTTTTCTTGTCTATAAAATGGAGAAAATAATACCTTGTAGGTTGGCTATGAGTATTAATTGTAATATATGAAGCCCTTAAACAGTGCTTAGCATATACTAGGCTTCAATACGTGGTGGCTATTTTTATTACAGGCATCTTAATGTAGTACTGGTTAAGTGTGTATTACTAGGTCCCCTGCATTATAATTACCAAGTGTTCCTTAAAAAAATTTTTCCTGAGTTACAACCAAAGACCCAAAATTAGAATGTTAGGAAGTTAGACCTAGGACTTTGAATTTTTAAGAAATATCATTGAAAAATTATTTTTATTTATCCTATTAACTGAGCATTGCTCTATGGAATGAAACAACTCAGTTTTAATAAGATGAATAGAGTGTATGTGATCAGAAAGTGATTGGGGCATCTGAACTTTCTACTTATTCTTATGACATTATGCCTACCATTTTTATAGCCTCACAATGTTCCGGTTAACATGATCATCTGTATGCTCAGGAATCCACAGTGTAGACTAACCTTTTCTGTGCTGACAAATTGTACCACAGGCACTTAGTAAATCATATTCTAATGAACTATTTTAAAAAATTGTTATAAGATGGTTGTAATATATTAACCTGTATGACACTAGAGTTAACTTCAAAAGAAAGAAAGAAAAAAGCTTTGCTGGTGCTTTGGATTGCAATTTTCAAGATGTACCTTTGACCTATATACTCTGTACAACTGACCCAAGTACTGTAACTAAAGTATAAACTCCTCAGTGTAATGTCTGCCAAATACTTTAAACTGCTCTTTTCTGGGGCCCAGGAGGCATCATTTTAACAGACGTGTCATTTGGAATAGCTAATATCTATCTATCTTGTGGTAGTAGAAGTCTCTGTCACCTCATTGGGTGGGAGAAACTCAGTTGTGAGAATTGAACAGAATTATCCAACATTTTACAGACTCTTTCATAAGGAAATCTATAAAGCAAATATGCATTAGCACATCTGCCCTGACCCTGGGAAAAAAACAGCTAACATGAATGAAATTGTAAGCATTGATTAATCATTCCTTTTGGAATCATTCCTTTTGGTTTTAATAGCCAAGAAGATGTCTGCCATCACCCAATTTAATAAGGGACTCCTCCTATGTTGGTTTTACTATTATTATTATTACTTTTCATATCCGTGATTGTTTGCATCAGCTAAACTTCAGCTTCCACTGACTGAGACCTCAGAGGCCACTGCATCTGAAGGTGTTCAGCTGAATGTACAATTAGCCTATTTCAGAAAACTGCAGTGTACAGATTATATGCTAATACAAAGAAATCTGGATGTTTCCCTCCTAATGCCCACCAGACCTTAAAGGTCAGCAGGGAGTTCAGGAAGTTTCTAACACCATTCCTTTCTCTCCAATTAACTTTGATTTTAAAGTATCCAAGGGGACCTAGAGTATTAATTTTAAAGTGTTCTAAATGAAATGGGGTTTTATGAGGCCAAAACAAAGATCAAATTCATTTCAACCTACTTCCAGCCAAGCAGGATGATACAAGAGGTTAAGTGGCCCCGGTTTTGGTCATACCAGGATACTACCACTGGTTTTTGAACAGAGATGTTTTGATCTAAAAGTGATCTTTGAGTTTACCTCAATTAAAGTGACCTTTTGCTAAACATTTATATGTAACACTCCTCATTTTTCAGATAAGTAAAGGTTGAAATTCAGAGAGAATGAATTATTTGCCTCAAATTCTATAATTAGAACCCCACAGTCCAGATTCTTATCTAGTACTCTTTCTAAACCATGCATTTACCTTAGTAAGGCTTATCTAAGAGATGGAAGTTGTACCTTTGCAAGTTGCCTCCACACTACAGAATATCAGAGAAAACCCTCTGAATTTTTCTCCCATTCTCTCCAGGCTTTGCATAAATTTATTATTGGATTTCAATGATCTATTAGAAAACACTATGAGTGAGATTCCCTGGTACCTCCTCAGGGCTGAAAAAGACCTGTAATCTTCCTGAAACTTTTCTGGACCCAACACTCACTCTTGCTGCTGTGAGATTTAGTAGTTATAGGTGTATGTTTTATACTATCACCTTGTCGAAAGAGGCATAATAAATTTAATTACTTAATTACAAATAATAAGTTTAATGCAATTAAAACAAAAGATTTAACCTGGTTAAACCATAGGTTCCAAATGAGACCTCAAAAACAATTTTGTTGTGGAATAAAAATGTATGACACAGTTTGAGGGCTGTTTGTTTGCCTCAACATATTTTGCACAAGAAGCTTAAGAATTCTTATTATATTTCCTTCCTAGCATAACGCACTGTAATCAGAAAATACATTTTAAATTGCAAGTCAAAAATATATGGACATCACTAATTTGCATACACATATGAATTAGCACAATATTAGCTAAGAGAAAAATCTTGGGTAAAGTGATCTCAGGGGTTGAAGTTCAGAAAAGATGTGACAGAAAGAAAAAAGAAAAAGAGTCTGGAAGTCTCTGTGCCCCTTTTTAGGGACTCCTAACTATTTTGAAGATCACGAGCGAGAGAAAGAAGGCAAAGAGGTTTGTCAAGCAAAGGGGAAGGGACTTCTTTACTTTCACAGCTTTCTTTAGAGTCAACCCTAAACGGCACTGGTGGAAATAGGATCAGGATTCTATAATAAAATAGTTTGGGGAACTAAAATGGCAAGCGTATGTCTTGTCATGATATTCAATCAAATCAAGTCATTAATGACATTTATTCTTGTTTATCCCAAAAGAAGAAGAAACTCTGCATTCCATATTTCCGTGAAGGTCTGTTTTTCTCTTCTGTTTCCAGAGTTGATGATACTAGGTGGCCAATGTCTTCATATTACTAAAAGTCCTTAAGTCGTCCCACAGGTTTTCAACACATTTTCACTTTTCACTAAAATGTCCATAAGTATAAATTCTAAAGCAGATTTTCCCACTCTGTTCAACCCTCCTTACCCTATATCATTGACCTCACAATAAGATCCATGTGCCTTATCTTGGCAGACAAGGTCCTACAGGATAGATAGATCCATGCCTACTTTTCTGACCTCAGCTCCTCACCAATCTGCCAACTTGCTCATGTTAATTCAGCTGATCTAGCCTTGTTTTTTTCTCAATCACACTAAGAACCTTCTTGCCTTGGGGCCTCTTCATTCGTATTCTCTTCCCTTTGACCTTGAGAGGCAAAAGAATACAGTGGGTATGAGAATGGGTTCTGAGAATGGAAGGTTCTGGTTCATATCCCGGCTCTGCTACCCACTTTTTGCCCCAACTTTGCAGGGGATTTTATATGGACATCTATGTGTAAAACACTTGGAACAGGAAAGAGCACATATGAAGGGTCTCATAAATGATAGCTATCACTATTATTATGGTTATTATTATTGCTCACTTTTACATAAAGTCTAATTCCTTCTTGCCATTTATGTCTCAGCTTAAATGTCACCACTTAAAACAGACCTTCCCTTACTACCAAAGTAGCCCTGTTATTTTCCACATATCAAGATATTTTAATTTCTTCATAGCACTTATGAAATTACCTGATGTTTCCTATTGATTTATGTACATAGTTCCACCCCAAACCTCACTGAAAACTTTGTGACAGCAAAGATCTTATCCATTTTGTCCACTGCTGACTCTGTAGGACCTAGTATATACTTGTTATATTAAGTGCTCAATAAATATTTGTCAGGTAACAGCTGCTCAAAGCTGTCTGAATGGAACTGGTTGCTTTATGAATGTAAGAGTGGGGCTAAGAGGAAATGAACTTGTGTCACATCAACTCTCTTCATAAGAGCCCAGTACAACCTCTGTCCAGCTAAGCTTGTACACAGTCTCTGATGATTATTGTTGGTATTTAATCTTCGGTTGTTCATTCATGTCAAGATAATATATATTCCAATCTGGTCATAAACAATCATGTCATATGAGGAAAAGACACACATCTTACGTAAATTAGGATATATGGCATTGCCTGATTTTGCCTTCAAACAAAGATCATCATTTTGTCATGAAAATAAATCAGATTGGTTCAACATAATTTTTTGTTCACAAGGACATTCTTGTTTAATGTTCAACTCCCTGAGTTACTAGATTAGGTTGGAAAATCAGGGGCTTGGTGTATGATTTCAGTCCTCCAATATCCTTCCTTTTTTAAAAGAATTGTGAACCTACACAATTGCTTTGATATCTGGGGAATATCTCTTTATTCTTTTTGTATCTACCGTCCGCCAATCAGAGTATTTAGCTTATCTTGTTAATGTCTTTCCTAACTGAAAACATAGAGCTGTTTAGTCCTAAGAAATATGAATTCTGTAATACTTTTGTGGCACATCTGTGGAAGAATTCCCTTTCCTGGGTGAGTGTGAAGAAGGAGTCAAACTACAAAAAATAAGTAGCAAAGTTGGAAAAAAGCCTTCGCAGAAATTCTGATCCCAAAATGTATGCTTGTGTCATGATATTCTTAGAATTCCACTTTGGTGAAAAGCAACAGTTTCATCATAAACGTTTGCATGCTTTCAGATTGGAAGTTAATTTTTTTTTTTTTTATTATACTCCAGTTTCTCTGCAGAAGAGCTACCAGCCCATGTGATATTTTGAATTTTCTAAAAGCTCAAATTTTAAAGATTATCAGGTATAATTATTTTTGCATACATGATTAAAAATCAGGCCTATAGATGAGTAATCGCAGTCACCATCAGGGAGCTGAGAGACTCTTTGGTCAAGGGGAAAAGAATATTGCCTTCTCCATAAACTCTTCCACTAAACTAAATGTCTTTTTTTCTCTATGCATTGGACCTTGGATATATGTTTTTCCACAATTAAGCTCAAACTGTTTATAATTTTGTTTTTTTTTTGTTTTAGATGTGGACCATTTTTAAAGTCTTTATTGAATTTGTTACAATATCACTTCTGTTTTATGTCTTGGTTTTTGGCTGCGAGGCATGTGAGGGATTGAACCCGTGCCCCCTGCATTGGAAGGCAAAGTCTTAACCACTGGACTGCCAGGGAATTCCCTATGTAATTTTGAATTCTGATTTATTCCTAAGGAATGTGTTAATAATATAACTCTTTGAATAAACTCAGTTTTGTACATTTACATTTAGTCATGCAGCCAAAGGCACTAATTAGGGACACACTCGATCGGGCAGTTTCCTATAGGAACATACACACATACATACACACACACACACGCAAGTGCATTTGGAAAAGAAATTCAAGACATGGGAATTTAGACTGGTCAGGAATTTACAATATTATATAATATTAAACAATGTTACAAATATTGGTTAGTTAAGGAGGGAAATGCTACTTGTTGAATTTAAGACACTTGTTAAATACTATATCAAATTAGAAAAGGATATTTGGTACTCTAAGGTAGTAAAACTTCTGCTCTTTTTAAAAAGCATATTATGTTATAGCTCTTGCCATTCTTTGGATACAAACTAGCTCACTTTAATAAAGAGATGTGAATTTCAGTACCTCAATAGCACTTTTCAATGAATAGCTTCAGGTTCTCAGCCTCCTTTTCAGATTCCCTTCTCTCTTAATAGCTTTGGGAGCCCACAAGCAGTATCTTATCTGTAATGATTAAGGTGTCCACTTCTGTGTACTTTTTGGCCACTACTCAAATTTTCTGTAGCTCCAAAACTGTATGGCTTATTTTTTATTCTACCCTAATGGGTATAGATCCCCTTCTGTGTCCCTCACTTTTAGATGAGCTATGGGATGAATTCAAGTACCCTAATACATGCAATTAGTGACCTAGAAGGTGGCGGAGACAGGGAGGAGAGAAAATATTTGAAGAAATAATGGCCCAAACTTCCCCAATGTGATGAAAAAAATAAACCCACACATGTAAGATGCTCAATGAACCCTGAGATATTTGGAGAAAATTACATTAACATACATCATAATCAAATTTCTCAAAAACAGTGACAGAAAATCTTAAAAGCAGCTGAGAAAAAAAGACATGCAAAGAGGAACAAAGATAAGCATAACACCAAATTTCTTTTTGGAAAAAATGAAATTGAGAAGAGAGTAGAACAACAATTTTAAACTTGAAAGAAAAAAGACTGTCAATCTAGAATACATATCCAGCAAAATATCTTTTAAAAAGGAGGTAAAAATCAGATATTTTCAAAGGTTGAAAACTGAAAAAAATTCATCACCAGCAGACTTGCACTACGCAAAATGTTAAAAGAAGTTCTTTAGGCAGGAGGAGCATGATACCACATAGAAGTATGACTCTAGGGGCTTCCCTGGTGGCGCAGTGGTTGAGAGTCCGCCTGCCGATGCAGGGGACACGGGTTCGTGCCCCGGTCCGGGAAGATCCCACATGCCGCAGAGCGGCTGGGCCCGTGAGCCATGGCTGCTGAGCCTGTGCATCCGGAGCCTGTGCTCCGCAACGGGAGAGGCCACAACGGTGAGAGACCCGCGTACCGAAAAAAAAAAAAAAAAAAAAAATATATATATATATATATATATATATATATATATATATATATATATATATCTACACAAAAATGTGAAGAACACTGAAAATTGGTAAATATATAGCCTTTTTCTTAGTACTTAATGTGTTTCAAAGATATGTGATTGTTTAAGCAAAGTACTAAGAATGTAGTATTTGGTTTATAACATATGTAGAAGCAAAATGTATGACAACAATAGCACAAAGTCCTAAAGGGAAGAAATGAAAGTATGGTGTTTCAAGGTTCTTATAATATATGTGTAGTGGTATAATAATACTTGAAGGTAGACAGTTATAAGTTAAAGATCTATGCTATAAACCCTAAAGCAACCACAGCAAAATGAAACACATAGATATAGCAATAAGTCAACAAGGGAGATAAAAATTAGGATATGTTGGTAAAAGTTTATAAAAGTTTCAGCTACAAGATTAATAAAGCCTAAAAAAATTAATTAGGCCTGAAAAATCTAATATAAAACATGGTGGCTATAGTTGATAATACTGTATTGTATAATCGAAATTTTCTGAGAGTAGACCTTAAATGTCCCCCTCTCCTCCCCAAAAAAGCTAAATATGCTGTGAGGTGACAGATGTGTTAATTAACTAGACAGGGGAGATCCTTTTACAAGATGTATGTATATCAAATCACCATGATGTACACTTTAAATATCTTACAATTTTGTATGTCAACTATACCTCAATAAATCTGAAATAAATAATTAAAAAATGTGCAATTGAGGTAAATAAGGCAGAAAGATGAAAAATAGAACAAAAACAGAACAATTAGAAACAAAATAGGTGGTATATTTAAATCTAACCATATTAATAATCATATTAGATATAAATGGTCTAAACACCCCATGTAAAAGGCAGAAATTATCAGGCAGGGTTAAATAGCAATATCCAACTATATGCTACCTATAATAAACACATTTTAAATATAAACACAAAAATCAGTTAAAAGCAAAAAAATAAAATGGAAGTACAACACTAATGAAAAGAAAGTTGGAGTGTTTATATTAATTTAAGACAAATTAAATTTCAGAGCAAGGACGATTACCAGAAACAAAAAGATCATATCATAATGATTAAGGGGGGATTTATCAGAAGGGCTTAAAATCCTGAATGTTTATGCACACAACTATTAGAGTTTCAAAATACATGAAGTGAAACTGATATAACTGCAAGGAGAAATAGATAAATCCACTCTGATGGTTGGAGATTTCAGCTCCCCTCTCTTGATAACAGAACAAGTAGGCAGAAAATATGCAAGGAAAAAAGTAGATGTCAACCAACTTGACCTAATTGATATGTATAGATCCTGCCACCTAACAGTAGTAGAATATACATTCATTTCCGAGAACATTTACCAAGGTAGGCCATATTCTATAAAATATGAAAAGACCATAAAACAAGTGCTATTTAAATTGAAATGATGCAAGAATTCAAGTCATACAAAGTATGTTTTCTGAGCACAATGGAATTATATTATAAATCCATAATAGAAAGATTTCTGGAAAAAATTCTAATATATGAAAATTAAATGGCACACTTTTTAGAAAAAACATGGTTTAAAGAAGAAATCAAAATGGAAATTAGGACATATTCATGTGGATATTCAAAAGACCTAATTGTCCAAAAGAACTTTGGAAATGAGCATAAATTTTGAGGACAAACATTACCTGATTTAAGGACTTCATATACCATACGGGCTAGCCATTCCACTCTTAGATACAAAGACTTATAAAGAAATGTCCATAGACCCAAACTGGAATCAAACTCAACATACTGATGTGTGTATATATATATATATATATATATATATATATATATATATATATATATATCAACAAGTAAATATATAAATATATTTTGATATATCTGTACTATAAAATGCTATCCAACCATTAAAAAGGAACAAATTATGGATAGATGTATGAATCTCAATTACTGTGAGCAAAACAAGCCAGATTCTTCCTCTACCCTGTTAAAAAAAGAGACAAAGTATATACTCGGTAATTCTATTTATATAACATTCTAACAAATGCAAACTGATGTACTGTGATGGAAGGAAGATGAGTGGTCGCCTGTTGCCACTGTAGGATGGGGTTATGAGATGAAAGGGAGGAATAACAAAAGTGCACAAAGAAACTTTTGAGTTTGATATATGTGCTCATTATTTTGATTTTGATTATGGTTTCATGGATACATATGTCAAAACTTACCAACTTTTATACTTTAAATATGGCGAGTTTACTGCATGTCAACTATACCTCAATAAAGCTGTTAAAAGCAAAAGTAACAGTCACCAACCTATACCAGCATTGTTACTGTCTTGTGCCCTGTTATGACTGAGACTTATTTTGGGATGGAATATTTTCTTGTGATGTATGCACGCCTTAGGATACCTGAGTCCGTTCTTTTGCTATAGGAGCCAGCATTAAATGCCCTGACTAATTCATGGGGATTGATTTGTTTATCCCAAAAGTCTTTTCCAGTTGGAAAATTCTGTGATCTAAATTTACCATTTGAATATAAAGATGATTGTGTTCTCTATTGCTTTGTATGTCTTATTGAATGTCTCAAACAAATTTGTAAATACTTCTTTTTATCTATTTCATTTATTCCGTTTAATGAACAAGTGGGTAAATAATAGGTAGTTATCAATCAATTGATCTTTCTTTGGTATAGAGTATTCTTTCTTCACTGCACTATACTGCTTTTCACTTAAAATTTTCAGTATTTACTGGGAAAAAAAAAATTATATCTGACACTTCCTGTGCTTAGAGGCTTGGAGTGAATTTTTTCCTTACTTTTCTGAGGTTTATAATGACCAAATCTGCAATTAAGATTACTTCCATAAAATACTGAATGATTAATGATTTTAACAATATTAAACTGCTTTTAGTAGATTGCTAATGACATTAGGATCAGGATATAAACCAAAGCAGCCGGCTATAGTCAGTGATGTTGAAAATATGTGACTTTCAGCTGCTCATCTTCCAAATCAAGTATAAAATTTTCTCAACCAAATGTACTTACGAAAAACATAAATAAATATAGCTATAAATTCAAATTTTAATTACTGTGTTTGAGACTATATCACAAATTTTGAGGTGTGTGATCAATTTGTGTTAATTATATAATATGCATATTTGGCTACTTATATTTTTAAAATACACATCTTTCTTTCAGGAAACCCAAAGGATTTCATGACTAATAAAAGAACTACTCTTATCAATTAACTGATTTTTGGTAATGCTGTCATTTTCACTGAAAAACAGAACAAGCAGTTTTTGAAAGATTATTACTCCAACTACTTAGCAACACTTTGGTTTGGCTCACAAAACCCATGCTAACAACTGGCTTGTCCCCTCTATCATAAAAAAAATTTAAGATAAAGCCCATCACTGCTGCCACAAAAAAATTATTTTCCTTGCTTCCCTTCAATGGCCATAAAGATGGCCATTGAGACACAGATCTAATGAGCTATATAACTTGGCATTGTTGGGTGTCCTTCAAGAGGGACTAACTCAGTTGGCATATGCCTTCTAACTTTATGACATTTCCCCCTTTCCTGATTTGAATCCAGACATGATACCTGGAGGTAGAATAGCCATCTCACAGTGGGAGGTGATAACCATAGGCTAAATGGTGGAGCAGAAACTGCCTTGTTATTGATGGCATCATAAAGCCACCATGCCTGTTCCTAACTATTCTTCGAACTTTTTATTATGTTGAAATATAAAATACTTCATTCATTTAAATCACAACTTAATATAATTCTTGACTGACTAACCAGTTTTTCAGACAAACTCATTTGAAGTTCTTTAAACAGTATACTTAATGGTTAAAATCAAGCCCTCGCAAATCTCATATATATATATAAATATATTAAACCTTGTTAATATTTTAACAAGGTAGTTGGATGTACAGCTATATGCATAGTTCTTAGGTTAGAAATTTTAATTGTCAATGGAGTGAAGACAGGAACAATAGAACTCAAGCAAAAGCATCCTATTTTTATAATCACATTATCACATTTCAGAGATTTTTTTTTCCTTTGAAATAGAAGAAAAGTACAGAAAAGAAAGTTGTATACTGAATCTTCTTTCAAAGAAAGCAAAAGAAAGAGTAATAGGATATTGGGAAGCCTTGTCAGAAAGTATATAGATCTTTATGACAAGATTTTCTCGGCAAAAGGAGCCACCAAAAGGCATAGTGGTTTTGTGCAATTCCTCTGCCCCGGCCTGAGTCTTTATAAATTCAAACAAAATCAACATTTATTTGGAATCACTGATATCTGTGTAAGGCATTGTGTTACATCCTTCAGGGGTAATAAAGATAACTGAGTCTCAATCTATGCTGGCACATTGCTTATAATCTAAACTGAAGACACAAGATAAAACAAAATAATGTCATTTCATGAGATATTTGAGCATAGATTTCATATACAATCAGTTAAAATCCTACACATAACCTAATATTTGGTAGATTGTTGAGAAGTAAGTATGTGTGCATTTAGTAGATTGCTGATTAAGTATGTGTATGTTAAATAACAAAGGTGGAAACAAATTGCTCTGGGACAGCACAGTAGGGAGCAATTAATTTTGCCTGGAGAATCAGAGATTATGAATATTTGGATATTTGCACTGAGTTTGGATGAGAATGACAGTGATAATCAGAGACCTTTTTGGGCGAGTGGTGGAGAACTGGGTGAAGGGCATTTTAGAGATGAGCAAAATGATAAAGGTGTTAAAAAATGAATGGTATATTCTTAAAATGCCAAACAGTCTTTTGGAGCTAGGAATCAAGATGTATGGGGAGATGAGCATTTAATGATAGGCTGAAGCAAGTTCATACAGGATTATGACTCTCCTGCAAGGAGTTTAGGTATTATACTGTAGGCAGTGGGAAAACATTCAAATTTTTTAAACTAGAAAAGTGAACTGCTCCTGCTTGGGTTTAGTAATATAATCTTCGTCTACGTGAACACTGGTTGGAGACACTGAAACACAAATGCAGGAAGACCTATCATCTAGGAGACAATTGAAATGGTCTAGGCAAGAGCTATTGAGGATTTGATTGAAGATTCCATAGCCAAAGTAATGAACAAAAGGTGAACATGTTAAACAATAAGACTGCAGATGAATAGGTGGTAAGAGTGGAGGGGTGAATTTGAAGATGGGACTTAGCCTTGAGTTACTGAAAAGATGAGGAGATGAGACTTAATTAACCCAAGAATACAAAAGAAGATAAAAATGTGGAAGGGAAAATAAGTGCTCAGTTAAGAGGCTTGCTCTTCATTGCTTATTTTCAGGAATTCTAAATAGGATGATATTATTAATGATGCCTATATTTTTAGAAGGTGCCATTTCTAATAATAACTATAATGAGCACAGTGTAGTCACAATAACTGCATAATAATTTAAAAACATATTTTATACTCACGTTTGCATTTAATGCTCACAATAACTGTAGGATCATTGGGGCTAGAATTATTATCCCAAGTTTTTAGGTGAGTCAACAAAGAGTGAGAGAACTGAAATTACTTACTAAGGACAGCTAAATATATGGTGAAGATACATGGAACACAAGTCTTTTGAATGCTTGTCCAGGGATGTTTTCACTTTACTATTGGTCTTATGTACAAAGAGACAAGCTGAAAATTCACAAACTCCTTTTCGTAATAGTAATACCATATCATAGAATATACAAATTAATATTTGGGGAAAGTCATTATTTTATTTTATTTTATAAATTTATTTATTTTATTTATTTATTTTTGGCTGCATTGGGTCTTCGTTGCTGCGCGCAGGCTTTCTCTAGCTGTGGCGAGCAGGGGCTACTCTTCATTGAGGTGCTCAGGCTTCTCATTGCAGTGACTTCTCTTGCTGCGGAGCACGGGCTCTAGGCGCGTGGGCTTCAGGAGTTGTGGCATGCGGGTTCAGTAGTTGTGGCTCACGGGCTCTAGAGCGCAGGCTCAGTAGCTGTGGCGCGTGGGCTTAGTTTCTCCACAGCATGTGGCATCTTCCCGGACCAGGGCTTGAACCCATGTCCCCTGCATTGGCAGGCGGATTCTTAACCACTGTGCCACCAGGGAAGCCCAAAGTCGTTATTTTAGATATGTGTGTGTGAGCATGTATATATTATACATAGTATGTGTATATATATATGTATGCAAATGCATGTAAAGTATGTATATATACATATATGTATATTTTTAAATTTACTTCAAACAAAATAATACTTTTTAACAGATTGAGTGCAGAAGCAGAAATGAGAATTTATTTTTCTATTAAGACAGATATTAAGCTACTCTTTCCACTAGATTTTTTTGTTTTGAAAATATATCCATTTTATAAAATATGTAATTACTAATGTTATTTTAAATGAATTTATAAATAAATATTTGAATTGTTTTTTTCATTTTCAATCACAGTAAATGTTGATAGATATTTACCTGTGAGAGTAAAAGCTCATTGAAGTCCTCAATAATTTTTAAGAGTGTAAAGGGATCATGAGACCAAAATATATAAGAACTGTTATCATAAAATTTCAGGTTATTTATATGTAGCTGTTGCTTTAAACCCTCATGGTACCTCTGCAAGGGTTGAGAAAGTATAGCTTGAGCTCACAGGCTTTAAATGTAAGTCATGCTTATTCAAATGCCAGCACCACAACTGATTAGCTATGGAATCTAAGCAAGCTACTTAACTCCTCAGTGCCTCAGTTTTATCAACTACTCCCAATGAATCCAAGAGTTATGACGTGGTGTTCCAAGGGCAGGGTGGTAGAAATAGTCCACCCCAGCTGCATGCAATAAAGGGATGCGCTGTCCGTAGAGAAAAATAAATTTTTAAAAAAGTTGCTAAAAATCAATTTGGTGTTATTATCACCATGCACCTGCAATTCTAAACAATGTCAGTGATGAAATACTCAATCTCCAAAATGCCTTTTGTTAGACGAAGTTCTAAACAATTGCCTGAACCCCGGTGGATGACTTCAGCTGCTCCACCAATACAGACAACTGCGTAGCTCTTAGATTTGCTGAAGAGCCTTCCTAGCTCTTAGAGCGCCCATGACATCAGTGGCTAGAGCCTCTGTTTCAAGTGCATCCCAGTTCAACCTCTCCCTCCGCTCAATTCTATTTCTCTCACCGCTAGCAGCAGTTGTTCCTGAGAGCACAACCCAATACATCTCGGGTATGCAAAACTGTCTTAGAATCTGTTTCCCAGGGAATTTGATGTAAGACAAGTAACTGATCCATGGTCACACAGCTAGTGAGTTTCAACACCAGAATTCAAACACCGGCAAGTCTGACTGCAGTGCACCCATAACTGCTTAATTACTACTTCATTACAAAAACACAATTCCTCTGTATCCCCAATTATTACAAACAAAACGATGACCAGCATTTCAGTGAGGCAGGCAATCCTAGATTTTTCCTTTGTGCTGATGTTCAGTCAAGAGCTTTACTCACAAATGATTAGAGGGACCACTGTAACCTATACTTGGAGTCACTGACCAGAAGCCACTTTGAGTGGCAACCTTCCTAACCTGCAAAATCTCTGAAATGACTACAAAGAAAGAAAGAGACTGAAATCTTGCTCAGGGAGAAAATATTGATGTTTCACCATCAGCAGATCAGCTTTCCTTGATGTCCCTTTTTTAGCTGTATTCTGAGCACCAGTTGCCAGATCCATAGTTGTTTCCCTGAATAGACAAAAGTGTTTGTGCTCTTACAGACCCGGATTGTCTACCAAACCATCAGCTAGGCCTTCAAGGAGTATCGTGCAGAATACCTGCTTTATTTTTCTCGGCTAAAAGTAATACATTTTCTAATATTTAAGTGGCAAAGAGTTGGGATGTTACTTTTACTTTGCACAAAACCATAAAGAAGGAAAGTTAATACACATAACCACTCCCTAACAGAGCTCTCACTGTATTTTCATTACAGCATTTGTCACTACCTGCTATTTTTTCAAATTAATTAGCTAACTTGTTTATTTCTTTTCTTGCTCCATTAATGTAAAATGTATGAGAGTAAGGACCTATTCCATCTTCTTTAAGTTGCTAGAGCAGTGCATGATACACAGTTAGTGCTCAATAAATGCTTGTTCAATGAATGCATATCTGGAAAGAAAGGGAGATACCATGAATTTTGAGAATCTGGTTAAAGTTTGGAGAAATTTCTGCATTCTTATTTATTTTGTACTTTGCAAAATTTTTAAATTTTCTTACTCTCTACCAGACACTTTGCTGGGCACTGGATTTGAGGTGGCAAATTATATTGATAATACCTGTCCTGAGAGACTCAACAGGACACAAACCAGGATATTCTGTGAACATTTGTGCTAGATTATTAAAATTTTGGTGGAAATTTCAGTGGCTAATATATCAATACTTTTAGGTAACATTTGATTATGTGACAAATAAAAATCAACATGTAATAGGTGAATGCAATGTGTTAGCCACTGTGTTAAGATTTCTAAAATGTACTATTAAATTTTAATCCTGAAATGTACTCTGTGTCAAAAAGTATTATTATCCCCATATTTCTAAGGGAATTCCTTACATAGTAAGTCTCTGAGACAGAATTAGAATCCTGGAACGCAGGCCTAACTCTAAAACCCATTAAATTTCTAGCCACCTTCAACCCAGAGAAGGAATTTTAACCTACAAGAAGAGATAAATTGAGTAATTCAGTTTTTGAGAAAGTCATTCAGATAAATATGTCGATAACCACTTTATCATATTTCAATAGGGAAAACATCCTATTAATTTTTATACCACGATTTTTATGAAACTCTTATTAGTGACAAGTACTATAAAATAATTATTGCTCTCAGATGGCTTGGGTATTTCTTCAGGTCCTAAGTTTTATTGAACAGATATTACTTTAATAGAGTATGAAATAAACAGATATTCCACAAGGGAAGGTATACAAATGGGCCGTAAGCAGTGAAAAGGTACTCAACATCATTTGTCATTGGGGAAATGCAAACTAAAGCCACAATGAGGTATCACTGCACACACACCAGAATAGTGAAGTTAAGAAGAGAAAGAGCCTCAGGGATTTTTCTAGGCTGAGGACTACGTTCTGTATCTTGATAGGTATCTTTGTTAAACCAGTGTATGCACTTGTCAAAACTCATCAGATGATATACTTAGAATTTGTACATTTCAGTATCAGTAATTTTACATGAAAAAAGTAAGCAAATATTGAATTCTAGCTATTGATATAAATATTGAACACTTAGTGGTGAAGTACATGCAACTTACTTTCAATAGTATCAAGGAATAATAAAATGGACTGATGGATGATAGAGGGATGGATAGATTTATGTTCACTGCACAATTCTTTCAACTTTTCTATGTGTTTGAATATTTTCATAATGAAATGTTAGAAAATAATATAAGGATTTTCTTAGGTCCTCTAATATCAAAATTCTTGCATAAATTCTGTATCATAGAGCCCTCCTGACTCTCCCAAGGAGAATTAATCCCATTCTCTTCTGTACAACTTAGAGGCATAGGGAATTAGATAGGAAATAGGATTATTTGGATCCTTCTCTCATTACATACTTATTGCTTAAATATTTTACCTAAATTATGATCAATGTTTTTTTTATTTTGAATTATTTATAAGTTGGTCATTGTTGTGGCTTCTTGAGGGCAGGACTTATTTGCATTCATTTTTATATCTTTTTCTAACATTTAGTTCACTGTTCTGAACACAACTGATACCCAAATTATTTGTTAAATAGAATTGAATTTTGGTTATCACCATCCACATTTCCTTGTCTATATTTCACTCTTCTCCTTTCTTCGCAAATTTGTTCTTCTATTCATTCTTCCTAATCATCTATGACTCTTTCTGAAAACGTAGGAAAATGGATCAGGAGGTTTTGATTAAAATAATAATTTTAATTACTATTATAGGGTGAAGGGGATAAAAAGTACAAACTTCCAGCTATAAAATAAATAAATCATGGGGGTAAAATGTGCAGCACAGTGACTATAGTTGGTAATGCTGTACTGGATATTTGAATTTGCTAAGAGAGTAAATCTTAGAAGTTTTCATAACAAGAAAAAAATTTTTGTAACTATGTATTGTGATTGATGTTAACTAGACTTATTGTGGTGGTCGTTTCACAATTTATACAAATATCAAATCATTATGCTGTACATCGGAAACTAATATGTATAATGTTACATGTCAATTACATCTAGATAACAAAAATAAAAGGGAAGAGAAAAATTAACAATACAGTCAATTGATTTTTACTGCATGAGTAGTAACCTAGGTCAATAAAAAAACTACATAAACTGAGGGTCTGTGGAAGGTGCACAGCTAAGAAGATTTGTATTAATAAGGAAAATAGGATTGAAATAAATTTAAAGAGGCCAGATTAAAAAATAGTAATTTTGATTTTATTGCCAGACCATTTTGGCTTGCATACACTATTGTTTCATGTCAGAAATAATGGATACCTATATCTACTGTGTTAATGCCTTTTCATAAGTTCTTCTTACTTAAACGTGGAAGTACTTTACTGACTACCTTACAAAATATCTGCCTGTTTTTAAAGACTATTTGGAATAGTGCCTCTTCAAAGCACTCATTTTGATATGATCCTGAGGACCTCATTGCAGAGGCAATAACTGAAGCATCCTCTGCTTTGTCGATGAGTACACTTGAAGTCATTGGTGAGATGACCTTTAACTTCAATAGTGGTAGGTTCAGGAAATAATTTAGAAATAATTATATGATTTGAATATTTAGGTTACTACAATTATAATGACAATAGGAAGGAACTTTTAACAATCTACGAATACAAATCTAAGTAAAAGTAAGAAAATGCAGGTGAGAGAGAGCAGAACTTAATTCTGTGTAATATTAAAGTCAAAAGGTATGTTGAATATCCATATATTCTTCCCATGAGTATCATGTCTAGAATGCAAAACAGTATGGAACATGGACTCTGCCCTCGAGGGGCATATTTCAGTGCCTCAGGAGAAAATAGTCACTCCCAGGGAAGGAAAAAAAAAAAAGAGTCATGTTCTTAGGGACAGGAAATTTCTGTTTGACCCGCCTACAACTTTCATAGAAAATACTAAATTTTCATAAACTAGAGGCTTAAGGATGTTTTCAGAAGCTATTTTCAAAGTAGATGAAAAGAAAATTCCTGTTTCCTCACACCTCTGTCTCTGAAGGGTGATCTATGGAAAAGCCATATCTACCCAAAAGAACAGCCCTGACCTGGACTTAGAAGCTGAGAACCACCACCCCTGAAAGGTGGTGCTATGAAAGGCAAGGAGAGGGAGTAAAATGGTGGGACAAACACATTTTTAGCAGGAATATTGTTAAAATGGCTTTATTTTCTTAAACATGTAGTCACTCCTGACTATGAAATAATAGTGACAGCTCATCACATAAATATAAGATCTCAATAAGGCTAACAGCATATTATTTTTCTACTTTTGCAAATTCTAAATCTACTAGATTGTTTTTATGAAGTGCTATATTAAGTTAAATATTCTCATAAACCTCTATATAAAATTATTTCTTTGAGTCAACATAAGTTTAGATTAATAAAACTAATTTATTATTTCATAGATTTAAAATATTATAACTGTATACATAAACAGACTCCAATATATTGACTTCTTTTCTTATTTAATATTAGAAAAGCAGTACAACAAAGTGAATAAGAATGTCACCTCTGTAGCTGGACACCTTGGCTTCAAATTCTGACTGAGCACATAACAGCTGTATTAATCTGAGTGAGTTAATTTACCTATCTCTGAATTAAGTTTTCCTTATCTACAGTGGAATGTGAATAATGCTGGTTATCTCACAGGTTTGGTGTGAGGATTTAAAAAGTGTATTTTAATAATATATATAATATATAGCATATTATAATACTATATCCTAAGATATACATATATATCTTAGAACATTGGCACATAGCAAATACTTAATATCATTATTTAATATTGTGATTAGGACACGTATTCAACTAGGAAAAAAAAATATATATATATTTTACCATTTCATGAAAACACAACATAATTCTGTTCAATAAATAAGGGTTATTCTAATACCTCTTGTCTTTGTTTTCAGTAATTTGAAATAACACTGTAGACTAGTTTTCAGGCTAATGATTTAAATGTCAGCTATATGCTAATGACAGCTAAATTTAAATCTCAAGGATGGGATGACACAAAACAGATACATACACTGATGGAATAAAATCAAGAGCCCAGAAATAAACCCACATGTATATGGTCAACTAATATTTGACAAGGGAGTCAAGAATACTCAGTGGGAAAAGAATAGCCTCTTTCATAAGTGGTGCTGGGAAAACTACATATTCCATGCGAAAGAATAAATGTAGCCCCCTATCTTGAAGAAAAATTATCTTGAACTGCATTAAAGACGTAAATGTAAGACCTGCTATCGCAATACTCCAGAAAGAAAACAAAGAAAAAACTCCTTGAAATTGTTCTCGGTAATTTTTTGGATTTGACACCAAAAGCACAATTAACAAAAGCAGAAATCAACAAGTGGGACTACATCAAACTAAAAATCTTCTGTACAGCAAAAGAAACAATCGGCAGAATGAAAAAAACACCTGTGGAATGGAAGAAAATGTTTGCAAACCATCAATCTGATAAGGGGTTAGTATCCAAAATATATAAGGAACTCATACAACTCTATAGCAAAAAAACAATCTGACATTAAAAAATGGGCAGAGGACGTGGACAGACATTTTTTTTTCCAGAAAGGAAATACGAATGGCCAACAAGTACATGAAATGGTCAGTATCACTAATTATCAGAGAAATACATATCAAAACCCCAGTGAGATATCACCTCACACCTGTTAGAATGGCTGTCATCAAAAAGACAAGAGATAAAAGCTGGCATGGATGTGAAGAAAAGAGAATCGTGGTGCTCTGTTGGTGGAGATGAAAATTAGTATAGCCTCTATCAAAAACAGTATGAAGATTCCTCAAAAAGTTAAAAATAGAACTACCATATGATCCAGCAACCCCAGTTCTAGGTATATATTCAAAGGAAATGAAATCACTCTCTCACAGAGATATCTGCACTGTCAAGTTAATTGCAACATTCACAATAGCCAAGACCTGGAAACAACTTAAATGTCCATTGGATACAGATAAAGAGAATGTGACATATATATATATATATATATATATCCATTAAAAATAGGAAACCATGCCATTTGCAACAACATGGATGGACCTGGGGGGAATTATGCTAAATGAAATAAGTCAGAGAAATACAAACATTGTATGATCTCACGTATATGTGGAGTACAAGAACATTGAATTCAGAAACAGAGGGTAGAATGGTGTTTGCAAGGGCTAAGGAGTAGAGGAAATGGGGGAGAGTCAGAGTGGTCATATTGGTCAGAGTGTACAAACTTGTCATATTGGTCAGAGTGTACAAACTTTCAGTTATAAGATGAATACGTTCTGGGGATCTAAGGTATAGCATGATGACTGTAGTTAACAATACTGTACTGTATACTTGAAAATTGCTATGAGAGTAGAGCTTTAATATTCTCTCCATAAAAATAACAACAAAATGTAATTATGTGAGGTGCAGTTTGTGTTAACTAACCTTATTGCGGTAAATATCAGGTTGGCCAAAAAGTTTGTTCCATTAGTGAATACGTTGTTCAAAAATGTTCTTGGTGAAAATGAAAGACATTTTACTTTTACTTAAAACCGAACGAACATTTTGGCCAACCCAATATTTTTAATATATATGTGTATCAAATCACCACATTGTACACCTTAAACTTATACACTGTTATATGTCAATTATATCTCAATACAGCCAGAAAAAAATAAAAATAAAAGGGCACATTAGTGAAAAAATCATCAGTGCCAAACTTTTCCAGAAAGTTCAAAAGTAAATATCTACCTGCCTATTTGATGTGTACACTTGAATAGGCATCTCAAAATTAGTATGTCTGAAAAAGGACTCCTGATTCTCTGTAACTCACAACCTGTTTGTCTTTCAGTAGTCCTGTCTCCTCAATTGGCACCATCATCCATCCAGTTGGTCAGGTCCAATATAGACTCATCACTGATTCTTTTCTTTTACATCTCAAATCCAGTCAATCCATCAGTATAATCCTGTTTGCTCCACATTCAAAATATCCTATATTCCAAATTCATGCGTCTCACCCTTCTCTGCTACCAATCTGGTATAAGCCACTAGCATTTCACACCTAGGCCACCCAGACCACAGTCACTGCACCTCCTTATTTCCACATATATCCTCCTTCAGTCTCCTCTCCAACAGCAGTTTGAATATCTCTAAAAATATCAGATAGTGTGACTTCACTGCTCAAAACTCTCCAAAAGTTTTCCATTTCACCCAAAATAAAATGTATCCTATGAAAACCTGACCAATATAAACCGAGGGCCCCTCTCTTACTTCACTTCTTCAATCTCTCTCTCCTATTCACTGGGTTCCAGCCACACCGTGAGGTTCTTGGAACATGTTCAGTATGCTCCCAGATCAGTCATAGTCTGCATTTTTTCTTCCCTTTGCCTGAAACACTTCTTTTCCTACCAAATGAACACTGGACTCAATCTTTTCCTTCAAGACTCAGTTCAAATATCAATCCCTAAGAAAATTCTTCCTAACTACAAAACAATACCCTTCTCATTTTCAATCCCCTTATTTTAGTTGTCTTCATAACACTTATTATTAATGACATATTTAATATTTATTTGTTTAATATTCATCTCACCCAGTAGAATATAAATTAAACTCTAAGAGGGCAGGGACATCTGTTTTATTTACTGCAATGGTCTCATGCCTAGTTAAGTCCCTGACTCATGGCAGATGGAAAAAAATATTAACTGAATGGATGAATAAATGATTGGTCAATTCAAGTGTCTTAAGATCATCACAACATTGAAACGTGGTTTGTTGAAGTGGTGGTAGTCATTGTGTTTAATAATAATTTAAAAAACCCTGAAAACTTATGGCTCATAGTCTCCACTAGTCAGGATTTGTTTTCCTGTAGCTCTAAAATTATCTAACCATGAAGCATTAAACTGATTTGTGAAAACAAATTCTTAAGAAGAATTGATTTATTCACTATACTCCATACATTTTCCCTAGAAAGGTTAAATAAAAATTAATTAGTGAAAGCAATTTTAACAGAGGGAAGCAGGAACCATAAAGGGCTGCTTTTTAGTTTATATATTACGGAAGTAAGCCTATAGCTTTAGGTATTAATAAATTCCTTGGGATAATTAGTAAATTAATTCTTTAATGTTCATAATATTTACAAATCTTTTAATTTTCTAATTGTTTTGTGATCATTAGTAATTTTTTAGTGGGCCATTAGCTGTCAATATAAGCATTCTTTTGAGGTGAATTGAGAAAATGTTTAAAATGCCTTTCTATATAGGGTATATAAAGCCACGGGATATCAACACAGGCTTTGTAATTTGATTTATAAGCTTTGATGACCCATCCCTTGGAAAGCAATATTGTGAAAGGGTGGTAAGAACAACACACACACACACACACACACACACACACACACACACACACACACACACAAGTCTATACCTTGATTTTATGCACAGTTGTCATAGTACATAAGAGCACAGACAGGGAGTGAGATAATGCAGTAAGACAGGTGAGAGATTAGAAAAGTGTCATCACTCACTTACAATTTTATTCCTTTTCCTCAAGAGGCAGAGAGAAAAATATCGTCTCTTTATCTTAATTTCAATAAAGAAAACTCTGAATGATGTCACCATGGGTGAAAATGATTTCATGGAAATCATTATGTGTTGAAGAAAATCTCAAGGGAATAGAAAGATAGGAAGATTGTTTTATCAAATCACAGAAGATGCAATATAAATATTCTATACAAGCATATTCCTATGTGAGATATAGAATCTAATTTGGGATTTGCAACTCTTTCATCAAAGCATCAGGTTTGTGATCTTGGGAAGCATTTACCTTGAAGGTGGGACAAATCACAGCCCTAGGTTTTTAGACAACTAGAAATGGCCTTTGCTTATCTCCATTTTCTCATTTACATTTAAATCTTATTGAGTGAATGTCCAAGAAGTTTAAAATATTGTGATATGACCTTATATAACTTATTTGACAAGGGACTGACTAATAAAATAATCTTTAATAGAGCTGTAATTTCTTATGGCATTTTATTGGCAATTACTGGAATCTAATAAATGTTTTACAGCTCAACAAATTCTTTGGGGAAATTTATGCAACACATGAGAAAAATATGTACTGAAAAGAAAAAAAAGTGCAGAAAAAAGACAATCTCAAATTAAAGCATATATGTATTCTATAGAAATGGTTTTGTTTGTTTTTATTTAAAAGGTCTTACCTTTAAAGAGATCTCAAACAACAGTTAGAATAAGTTGAATTGATTAACTCTTCAAAGAGTTCCTAAATATCTACAGGTAGTTTAAAAAAGGAAAAGAGAAAAGTCTTGTCTCATACCAGGAAATGTTTTGAAGTGGTCTATCATTATTAATTAACTTAAAATTCACTGTCAAAACATTAGTCACATGTTTGCTATTAACGTCAACTTAATCAGTGCTTTCATGTGGAAACCTGAGATTTCTGCCCGATACTGCATTTCAAGACAATGCTCCAAGAAAGGGGTGATTTTGGGGGAGGGGAGCTTTGTTAATAAGACATGTCTAATCATTCTATAATTACCATTTAAAATAAATGACACTCAAACAAAAAATGTGAGAAAAAATAGATTAAAATAGAGTTATTGCTCACACAAGATAGACAGTTTTTCCCTCTATTTCAAAGTCAACAAGTAGCAGATAGGCAAGGACCCAATTAATTGGATAAATGAAATATTTATGTAAATTCTTAGAAAGCAATCTAAGACATAGTGGCCAAATGATTAAGTTGCATGTGCCATTTGAAAATAGACGTAAGAGTAAAATAAAAAACCTTCATTGATCTGTTCACCTCCTCTTTTATTCATGTTCATTCTTTTATCTCCTCTTTATACCTTTAAAAGTATGTTTAAATAAGTGTGATTGCTTTTAAATATTTCAATACTATACCAGTTTGACAGGTATAGGGTGGTTTAATGGAAAGAGTATGTTACTTTATGTTGTGAGATTCAGGTCTAGATCTTAACTATCTGATGTAAGAAAAGTTCTTTTATTATTTTCTTAAAATTCATTTTTTAAAATTGTTACTCATTTTAAATCATGACTGTACCACTTATTATGTATGTGCTTTGGAATATATGTTTTCTAGTCTCAGATTCTTCATTTGTGAAATATGGAAAAATGACATCCATCTTGAATCTTTGTTGTTAGATAATATATGTAGAAATGTCTGTCCAACATGATGCCAGAAGAACGGGAAGCACAGTAAATTTTTTTTTTTGCACAGTAAATATTGGTTGAATCCGAAAAAAGTGTGTAAGAGCATTAAAAGGAATTCACTTTATTGGGTTAGGACCACTAACCTTTTCTTTTTTGGGGGTGGTCACATTCTTTTTGTTTTAGTTGTAGTATAGTTGGTTTACAATGTTGTATTAGTTTCAGGTGTACAGCAAAGTGATTCAGTTATAAGTGATTCAGTTGTAACAATACAGAGAATTAAAAATTTTTAAGGGAAAATTAAGGGAATTAATGGAAGCATAAAACAGAAAAACTTTAATAATTTCAAATCACATGGTTAATTTCTAAAGGGGCTATACATCCCTTTGCACCATGAATCCTGTATGGAAAGTCAGAAGAATGTCTTTAAAAAATCATCATTCAACACTTTATAACTGAGTAGCTCTACTTGACTAATATAGCCCCAGTGGCTGAAAAAATATTACCTATTCTATAAAATCAGGCTGGCCAAAATCGTTAATGGTGCTTTATTGGCATTGATCGACTGCCTCATTGCTTCATCAGATAGTTTTGCATGAGTAATTGTAGGTCACTACTTGTAAAGTGGATGAATTTGCATAGGGCACATTAATCAACAATCATTCCTGCTTTGAGAAATAATGAAACAGATGGCAATAGCAATAGTACAAGTGACTGACTTTTGCCTCAGCAGTCTGGGTGGATGCTCAATCAAGAAAATTAGTTTATTGTGGTGATGATTTATTTTAGCTCCCAAGTGCTGTCTCTAAGTAGCAGTTCAAGGAATAAGACCTTCTGAAATGTCTCTAGGCTTTTTTCCCCCTAAAATTGCAATAGCAAAATGATGTCTTTAGTATTACATGTTAAAAGACAAATACCTTCATAGGCTATTTCCCATTGGCATTCATTTTTCAATGACTTCAAGGGTGTAGGTTGCAATTTCTGCCTAATGCCACTTGTTTATAAGCTGACTTTGGTAAACATCGCTGCTATATTTCAAATTTACTCTTTAATCTGAGTTTATGATGGATTCATCCCCTAGGCTAGCCTGAACAATTATTTTTTATTTCTTCAAGTTTAAGAATCATAGCATCAGCTCTGGAAAAAGCATATGTTCACAGTTACTGTCATTTTTTTGTAAGTTAATTGGAGGAAAACAAGACCTATTCTAGTTTGACATGATCCTTGCTATTGGGCAGAATGAGATGGGGAAGCAGAGTACATTATTCCATCAGGTGCATTTACTCCACATTAGTGTTGGCTTTTAGCGAAACATAAAAGATATTTATATAAAAAATCATGGGAAAAGTTCATGGTAGAAAATGTCAAAGTTGTAATCTCTAGAACAGAAGAAATCAGAGTGATGACACCAAGTATTCAAGACTGATGACAGGGAAGATATATTTTATGTCCACAAAAGATGAAGCAATTCTAAAGTCGGCGAACATTTTAGGAATTAGGGGACCACTGCTACGTGAGAGTGATTTTTTTTTTAACTTTAAGAGTAATTACTTGCTCTCAAGTATGGCATCAACTTTGTAGCACCTCTGTCCTTGGAAACTTTAAGAACAAGTTGTGTGTAGTGATTTCAGAATTGATATCCAAGTGTGCAGGTGAATAGACCAGATGGACCTTGGTCCTTTCCAATTACATAATTCTATGGTGATAGGAAATCTCAAATTCCAATCTTGTCTTGGCATATTTGGTTGGTTCCTGACAGGAAAGCAGCTGGTGTTTGTGGTTGTGTAATGAAACTTCAAACATCAATTGGGCTAACTGTATTAAAATATGAAGAAAAGCATTCTGGTTCGGTAATTTTCATTTAACCATTTCTCATAAATTTTATACACTTCACTTTGAATTGGGTAATTGAGCTCTTGTTTTATCCCCATTCAATACTAACATCAGCAAAATCTGGAACTCTATGCATGGATTGGAGGACATGCACGCAGAATCACATTTTGGCAGAAGTGAAATCCAACAGGTATACAGGGAGCTCAGTTTGGTGTTCTGTGATGACCTAGATGGGTGGAATGGGAGGTGGGAGGGAGGTCCAAGAGGGAGGGGATATAGGTATACATATAGCTGATTCACTTCATTTGTACAGCAGAAACTAAAACAACATTGTAAAGCAACTATACTCCAATAAAAAAACAACAACAACAACAACAACAAAAAGAAATCGAGCAGGTAGTAGGTAGTAGGTAGTATCTAGCAGATATAGTTATTATAACTTCTTGGAAAAGGTCCCTAAGATTAAGGGGAAGAGTCTATTCTAACACTTAAGTAAAACACAAAAGCAAAGTTTATATGAAAAGTTTATATGAAAAGCTAAGTAACTGAACTCCAGCCATACAACTCAGCACCAGGTCAGACTGCCAGAAAATAGCAGACTTAACTGTGAAACTGAGACTTCAGTGCCTGGTCTTGAAGTAAGTGAGAAAAGCAAGACAGAGATTTAGACCTAGTAGGATCAAAGTAATAGGTGGGATACCAAGAATGAGACTGATGTATGAACAACTTCCAAATCTAGCTACCAAAAGTAGGCTCTAATGTGTGTAATGACACGGATACAAAGGAAGTGAAAGCCCATTTTTCAGTAGGATACTGTCAGGGCAGGAAGAGAATGTTTATGCAGAGTGCCTTAAATTGCTTAATTTTTCTTCTTGACTCTATCACTGGTCCCAGGAATTGGAACTGGCTTAAACTACAGGTGAAGGTCAAGAAAGCCCAGCTGAGAGGAAGATTTGGAACCTTGAAGTGTCTAATAAAAACCTTGGAGAGAAACGAGGTTACCTCAGGTGCACTCGCTTGAAGACTGGCAGTGCTACTGGATAAGGTGAAGATGAGGAACTGTGAGCCTGAGTAACAAGCAAGACTAGGACTACAGACTCATGTGGTGCTGCCGAATGTAAGAAATGTGTCGTCATTTGAGCGCAGCAGGGTAAACATAGTAGAGGACTGATTTGTTCAGCTACTGTTCCAGCTTATTGCACATCTTTGGCACATAGAAGGGCTTAATTGCTACAGACATGGCCTCTGATGCTAGTCTAGGGGTCTTTCTGAGCTATTTTTCTCTGAAATATTTCATAAGGGTGAATATGAGCTCCAAGACCAGAGACAGTGAGATTAAAAGAAAAAACAACTATATTCTACCTCCTGTGCCCTTATGTTTAATGATTATTTTTGAGTCACTAAATGTCACAGGTGGAAATCAGTAAAGTCAGTCAAAAGTCCATGACAATGACATGCCCCAGGAATAAAAAAGAAACATTCCCATTAAAACTAGTCATTACAGAGATCTGCCTGCACCATGGAGCCATAACTTTCCATCCCATTGTAGCAGGATTAACTAATACAATCAAATGAATTTTAATTCAAGTAACAAAGATCTGATACTTGGCTTTTTTTTTCAATGGAAACAGAAAAAAAATCTTATTACAAATAATTCCCATATATCAGAATTTTCTTTCCAGTTTATTTTTATAATATGGTGTCATGTCTTGAAAAAAATGGAAATAATAATAGAAATCTATTTGATATTCAGTAAGGTTTTCCTATTGGTCACACATATTATACAAATTAATAAATACATATGTACAATAAAGATTACATTGATATTGCTTATGGATATAGTTGTGATAGTTATTCTCTGTGAAATAAGGTTGAATTGCCAAGACACAAGTTCCTAACAATTATTAATGATATGTAACTTTTCCAATCTAAGAGAACCTACTCATTTGGTGGTCATAAAAACTTTTTAAATTATTACCATACTATGCTATTTTAACTATTTGATAATATTATTGGGGAGAGAGTTATGAATGCTATACTCAATATCTCTAACCCATAGTAATTTCTCCTTTCTTTGGAATTATAAAGATTAATATAGTTTTATAAAGATTAATATAATGTAAGGATAACTGTTCTCCCAGCTTATAAAGTATCAGATCATTTTGAAAAGTCACTGTAGTTTTTTTCAGAGAAATATTTGTGTGTGTATATATATATATATATATATATATATATATACATTTATATATTTCAATAATTTTTTGAATCTCAGTATTTCAGTTCTTAAATTTTTAGAGATCTAAAAAAAGGTTTGGAATGATTTTAAGAGAAAAGACACAGGATATTATGTGGCCTAGGACAAAATAATTATTCTGCAGTATTTAATCATGTCTAATATTCATGCTAATGATCTAGTTTTAGACTAGTGAACAATTGAGAGTATACTGCCATTGTTTTATCAGTCTTGCTATAAAATGAGGCAAAAATATTTTTCAAAACAGACTGAAAATGACAGTTTTGCATAATATGAAAACTTTGACATTCTACTCTTTAGTTAAGACTTCCTTTCATAACCCTACTCCTACACATTTAAAATGTATTTTTTATACCCTTGACAGTAAAGAACAGCTTTAATTATTCTGAAATCTGAAGGTGAGAAGTTAAGACACATGCATTTAGAAAACAATAACATAAAAAATAAAAGAGAAACTTTGGCTTTCTCAGATGGCACACAGTTTCTGGAAGATCTGACATTCTTCCAATAGAATTTCCAGTGACGTGGAATTTTCCTGGTATGTCTATATATTTAATTAAATAGGGAAGTTTATTCTAAACAAACACAGATGTTTATGGTTCTGCTTGACTGACAACCTTTCTCTTTGCCAAACATTATTGTTTGGAGAGTCATTAAAGGTCTGACTAGAAACAACTCTACATTAAAAGAAGAGAATACAATTTAGTTTGCAGTAATTAAGTCACTTGATAGCAAGTGGGGCTGCACTGAAGCAACGAATGGATTTTTGCCGAAGCTGCTATACAGCTCCTAAGTGAGCTTAGATGTCAGCACATGTTTTCCAAATAAGTCAGGTATCCCTTTGCATATGCACTTACTTGCCTTTGGAAAAACAACCCAGTTCACTGTTAGACAGAAAACACCCTATAAGAAAATAGGTTCTTCACCCAGTGAGCTTGGAAAGCACTCAAATAAACAAATTTAAGCAGGTTTTCTTGTTTCAGCAAAATTCTAAGAGTATTTAATATGCAGTCGTGTCTTGTGAGTAAACGAGATGAACGTTTTCAAAAATTGACTACTAAACTTCTTTTCCCCCATAACGTTTCATGGTATTGGTAGTTTGGGGGATTCACTTCTGGGTATATTGCTCTGAAGTGTTATTCAGGTAGTAAATCTAATCTACCTCTGACATTGTGGAATTGATCTACCTCATGCCTCACTTCCTCAGACACAAACTGGCTCATAAAAGAAATTATCTGAAATGTCTGCCTTCTAGGTAGACTCTTCCCTACTATCTACTTCCCTCTTTAGCTTGTGCTTGTTCCCCTAGTTCTAAGTTTTGGACTCCATGAACTTGTTATAACACCAGAATTGCAGGATAAGTGGAGGAACCTCTTTTCCTCTCTCCCCACCACCAGCTCTCTAAAATAATTTGGTAAGCACACTCACTCAGCTTCTTACCTTCCCCAGTACTCTAAAAGAGGGAAGAGATATGGGAACATATGTATATGTATAACTGATTCACTCTGTTATAACGCAGAAACTAACACACCATTGTAAAGCAATTATACTCCAATAAAGATGTTAAAAAAAAAAAAGAGTATTACTTTTGTGAGCTCAGTTTGAGGTTTTTATAACACAGAATAGAATTGATAGAGGCAGAAGAGAGATAGTGGAAAAGAGATTAATAATAATAATAACTACCAATAAGAAATTCATACTGCTGGCTTTTCTGGAACAGCTACTTTTTGTCAAGAATACGGTAGTAAATGAAATAGAAAGAAAAGGAACAGAAGCAGGAACATCCGTCAAGCTACATAGTAAAAATAATCGTAAAAAAAGGCAGGAGGAAAAGAGAAAAGCCTTGCTGGCTGAAGAGGCAGGAGCGGGTACAATATGTAGGAATAGGCTTGAGTGAAGCCTTTGGAACCACTACAAGGATGAAAGACAATTTAGGGTGAGAATAAAGGTAATTCTGAAAAGTATCTAATTGATTCTGATGTGAATCTCCTTTAATTATCTAGGTAAAAACTGGGATTCCTTGTTAATTACTTTTAGCTATTGGGCTAGTCTCCACGAATGAATATAACTTAAACAAGGACAATGTGGCACTTTGAGTTAAATTTAGATTGTATCAGCCTCTTCCACTGGCAAACCTTCTGGACTTGTGGTTTTAGTTTCTTATCAGTTCTTTGCTCTGCCTACTGTCTTGGTTTTGACAGTACCATCTGTCTTGAATGAGAAATTTCTGTACCATTTCTAAGCCCTGCCATTCCAAAAGAGACCACCCCTTAGCCCTGAGTTCTTTCTTCCCATCACCCTTTCCTATCCATAGTCAGTGGGACAGGGCACTTTGTTAATTACCTTCCAATATTTTCTACTCGGAAATAGAGAAGTTCTCATGTGGTGCTAAAGAACTGACTTCTCTGTTGGTCCAATTTGCGACCAATCCTGCTTTGCTGATGCTTGTTAATCGGTGTCCTGTCTGTGCCACCGTGTTTTTAGACCAAACAAATGAAAACTGAAATGATAATTTCTTTATATCAGAGACTCAAGATGTCCACAACTCAGCTGGGGCTAGGAAAAGTAAAATCCTTAGAGTTCTATTTACGAATATGCAGAGCCAAAGAAGGGAGAAGAAAGAGAAATTGGAAAAAGAGAGTTCAGAAGCTGTGAGAGCCTGGATTGTGCATCGGACCAAAGCATGGAAGTGAGGATATCTGCATGTGGATAGTACAGACTTTGCCCTGCTAGTCAACAGAATTGAAGAAGCCATGAAATAGGCAGAAGGCAGGGTAAGGACACGTATGTAACTTCCTTTTATGCAGTTAAGGCTTGGAAGACTCCTTGTCCACACCTTACTGGGCTGACACCTGTACTATCCATGGAAAACTCTCAATCACACTGCAACCAAACAAAGTTCAGATGTCATATTTCAAGATGTAGAAAAGGTATACCTTTATTGCTATAATTTTTTCTCCTCTTAGTTTTCCCCAAGCTAAAAAAGTTACTCTGTCTCTAACACTCTGTGCCAAATATCTGCACTCATTTATGTATTACCTGACCATGCCATGTCTCTGTGCAATGTGTCTCTCCTCTAGGCACCCTGTGATTTGGCAGCATGCCACGGCAACTCATCACATTTTCATAGCTTGCTCCAGCTTGACTGGCAAGAGAACACACAACAGGGTCTCCTATTTGCATATACATCCTTGTCCTTTTTTGTTATTTTCTGTGAAGGTCTCCTGTTTAACCATTTTGCTTCCTTTAAGAAGAGGTTATAAAATAATTTACAAATAAAGACTTTATGAAGGGATTCACATTTAGGTTTGCTTATCACATATGAGATCACATAATATTACATTTTTCCTCTGTTGTTTTTCATGTACATTTTGCACTAAACTTTAAACTTTTTGCATGTTACTATGTGCAAATCTTATGACAATTACTCCATTGCTTTTATTATTTATCCTTTCTATAAATTCCCTTCTTGTTAATTGCTTTTTCCTATTTAGATAGTAAAAATTGAGTCTCATAATGATGTTAGATGGCATTTTAAAGAGAAGCATCGCATGCTTATTTGTTTTTGAAATAGTACTGACTTTTTAATACTCCATTGAAGTCCTCATTTAATTTTTCTATCAATCTGTCATATGGTTTATGTTTCATATTACCTTGATTCATAAATAGGTATATTTACCATTTTCCTTAGAATATACTTGTTTAGAGCCTTTGCCATCTTATGATTTATATCCTTTTATTTATACAAAAGTTATTCATCATCATGCACTTTTTATACTTGAATATGAAATAAGGGAAAGGTTCATGTAATTTCTCAGAAGTTTCTTTCAGCCTAACTGGAAACAGGTATTTGGTTAGAATTTGCAACAAAGCTAATGCTCAACACATGGAATTGAATGTACAAGTTTTTCTTCATTTCTTACTGAATCTGGCTAGCACACCACAAGGTGAATCCAAAGTCATTGAGGCTTTCTGCCAATAACACTGGAATGTGTGGAAATGGGAGATGATAGTGAGAAGTTTTTTCAGCTTCAAATATTTAGGGAATGCATACATTCTATTAAAAATATACATAGTGAATTGAGCAGAAAGATAGCTAGGGGAGTATAGATTTTTATGGATTTGTGTGAGTTTGCTCTGTTTAGATACAGGCAACACGTAGACAGGAACTACCTTATGCATTTTTCCAACTAACACAGAACTAGCACAGTAAAAACTCAGGACAGTTTTAGAAGGAAATGAATTAACTCCATCAATTTTGGGAGAAGTAGTAAGCATCTGCTATTTTTTGGTTTCTCATATTTATTCTTCATTCTTCTGTTAACTCTACCTCTGTTTCTTCTGGAAACCACCCTCACCCCCAAATTCAGCTCCCACGCCTAAAGTGAAGTTTTTTATCTGGTTCAAAGTTAAAGCCTGTGACCTATATGTAAGTCAATTAATGCATCAATCCACCAATGCATTGGGTTCATGTCCCAATGAATTGAAGGAATTTTCTTAGAGAAATATTTAGAATGGTACTCTTGTTCTTAAGCATGGACTAAAACTCAGTAAACACTGGCTAGGAAGAAGCTGTAATCATCCTGTGACCATGTAGGAGGCCATCCCGTGGTAACTGAGGATAGAAGCGCATAGACAAAGGCAGAATTAAGAGACAGAAAAAAACTAGTTCCTTGATGATGCAATTAAAACCACTGCCTCCGGCTTTGGAGCCAGCCATATCTTGAGACCTATTAGCCTAGTGAGACAGGAAAAAAATTCTCTATTTTCTTCAATAGAGACTTTACATTTTTGCAATTGAAAGTTTCTTTAATAACAAGAAAAAAAATCACTAAAGCTCCACTGTAAAAAAATTGAATGAAGTCTTTGCTCTCTCATTCTATCCAAGAATAGAACCACAGTCTATATCTCTCAACTATTTAAGCAGTGGCTTTCAAACTATACCCAAAGTGTGCCCTCATCCAAGTGCTCCTGGGAGAGAAGAGAAGGATAGAGACACAGAGTCCTAGAACATCATGCTGAATCAACCAGGGACACTCCACATCTCTACTGAGCTTTTGCAGGATGAGTTCTGAGACTAAGACAAGTTTGAAAGCTACCAGTTAAAACTATGTTTTTATACCTCTTAAGCAGACAGCAGAACCGAAGGATGTATGTATTGCTCTGTTTTAAAAACCTCAACGGTAATACTATAGAACCATGTTTACATTTATGAACTTTCCCGTTAATAAAAAATGGCATTATTCAGTGGTAACTAAAATCACTCTACAGTTTATGACATCTTTTAACTTTCATCATTTAGTGTTTTACTTCTCTTCCTGCAGTCGTGGAAAACTAAATCTCTGGTATCTTTTACATACTTTTAATATGCATGAAAAAGCACATTTCTTTAACTAGTACTTTGTTAAATACGTCAAATCAAGTATTCGCATTTATCTAGTGAGACTTTCCCTTAATAAAAGACTATATTTAATTTCTAAAAATTACATAAAAATTTAGGCTTGGGTTGAAGGTTATGTTAATCAGTAAGGAAGCAGCAAGTCTCCCATCATCTTGCTGCTGTCCTTCAATAAGGCAGTTGTTATAAAATAGAAAAAAGGATAATGTATGCAAACGAGATAAAGCATTTTTAAAAAGTCTTGCTCAGTACTAGGCACACACACCTACTCAATATTAGTCATCACTGAGTCATCATCATAATCATGATCAATCATCACCTCATCTTTAAAATTCTTTTTAGATGTAGAGTTCTACAAATCCATAAGTAATTACTAAAATGGATTCCCATATTACTATGTAAATAAACTTTTCATTTGGAATAATTTTAGGTTTACAGAAAAGTTGCAAAGAGAATACAGAGGGTTCCTATATACTGTTCAACCAGCACCACCAACTAAGATAAATGGTCTAAATAATTTTGTCATTAATATTCAAAACCTATAAACCTAATCACTAATCTTTATAAAATAAATCACGTTTAGACACCTCTGATTTGCACATGCAAATCACTTTTCTTGAATAGCACAATAGCCTAAAGCAAAAACAACACTAAAGCAAATGGTTGATTATTTCCAGTCATAGCATTAAAATGAACAGGACTTTGTAAATCTCAATTAATCACAAATTAAAACTGGCAAATTATCTAAAGATAGGATTAAAAAAAAAGATGAGTCATTTAATAATAGTCTACATAGATTCATAGCTAATTATTTATGCTATAACTGAAGAAGAAAAGAGAAAATATCTTACACTATAGAGCATGAATCTTGAATAAACTTAAAATATTTTAACCCAGTTTTTAATATGCTGGAACATATTGTCAAGGGAAGTTGCCAAATCTATTTTTATTGATTTTTTCCTTTAATTAGGTATGTACTTTCTTGGAGATCTAAAATGCGTTGGTGCCAGAAAATGGAAATAGATTCAAAGCTTTCTTTGACTTCCTAATAAATTTTAAACTCTGTAGTTGCTTCCATTGGTCCAAAAACACAGAGATGAAGGATCACCTCTATAATCTCAAAGTGTAATACAGCATTACTAAGTGTATTCTCATGATCTGGTGCAAGTACCTTCTAATACAATGATTATATATTTCATATAGATTTGATTCACTTTCCAAAACCTCTTTGTTAACAGTAACCAAAGCAACAGTTGTCTGAACATCTGTCCATGAGGAATTGGCTCGAAATGACTAACTCATTTCATAAAGAGCAACAAGAGCTCTTTGATTTTAATGCTTTTCACACCCCATGGATCTGGGCCAAATGAAAGCTCTCTATATATCTCTCACAGGTTACAGTGTCCAAACGCTTTGCCCTGTCCTTAAAAACTGAAGTTTAGCCTCTTTCTTTCATTAGTTCTTGGGGTATTTCTACAGTGCTAAGTTGACTGACATGTGTCATTTATGGCAACACATGCTATGAGAGAATAAAAGCTATTAGCAGAATCATTGATAGAATATAATTAAATTTCCTTCTGGTCCCTGAAGGCTCCACACTGAACCACATATTGACATCTGCACCTGACTTAGCAGCATGGAACTGCACTTTTGCTAATTTTCATTTCTTTTCATGTGCTCGCCTCTGATCCTGACTTCATAGTTGTTCAGAAACTGTACTTTCAAAATTTACTTCTGAGTAACAAGAAACTATCAGAAAAGCAATTACCCCAACTTGTGTAGAACCCCAGATTCACTTCATACATCATGCTTCTCTAGGATATGAGTCTGTCAGTTGCCAGTGTAATTCTGGGTACAATCCACTATTACATGGATGTAGTATTTAAAGTAGAACAAACTTCAAGCTGCTTTTTACTAACCCATGGGCACATTTTAAGTGGTGTGCTTAATTGCAAGCCCTTTGTATTTTTGCTGGCAGAATATCCTCTGTTCCCAGGAAGGAAAACAAAACTGAAGTTGATGATGAACAACAACAACAACAAAAAACAACAACAAGGACTAAGTTTTATTGAGAAGCAACTGTATTAGATGTTCTAAATTCAAATGAAAAACCAAGAGATGAATATGATGGCTAATGTAAGGGTCTACATCAAAAGTCATTTATCTGTTGAATTGAGGAAGCATTTAATCTAAAAAAGAAAGTAAACATTTGCATTGGGCTGAACCCTAAAGGTTCCCTGAGGAAGACATTTTTAACTTCTGTGTGTATAGGAAATGTTTAAGGAACTTGAATTCTTGAAACGCAGTTTCTATATATCATGGAATACAGTCTCAATACACAAAGAGACACTTATTCAACACTACTAATCAAAGCAATACAACTTACATAATCAATGAAATACTACTTTTGCCTAGTGAATAGGTAAGTTATGGGCAAAACGAAGATTTCAGTTACTGAAGTTTGAAGCACAAATTGATATAACTTTTTTGAAAGACATTTTAGCGATAATTATCAAAATATTTCAAGAAGCTTATAATTGTTAATCTAATAATTCTACTACTCAAATTTAGTATAAATGTGTGCACAAACCATATATATACAAGGATGTCTATTTTGCACATTTATACAATAGCAGATTTGGAAGTAAATGTCCCATAATATACTAAATAAATTATAACATCTATGCAATAAACTACTATGTACTTACAAAATAAAATCAAATGATATTTTTTACATGGAAAGGTGTTTATTATGTTGAATGGCCATTCAGGACAGAAAGTAACATGCATTTTGTTAACTCACAATGGTACTTCTGGAGGTAGAGATAATGGATATTTTATCTCTCTTTTGTTTGTACTTTTTTCATGCATATATTATATTACTTGTGTAATTAAAAAATGTTCGACCGACAAATAATTAAGAAAAGAATGACACCTAATTGGTGAACAGAGAAATTGATCATTTGTATACATTATTGTTTAAGTGTATTTCTGGCAGTATAATTGGCAATATATGTCAAAATCCTTGAGAATAGTTGGTTGAGTAAATTTCCTACAAATAAAACCCAAGGAGACAGTCAGAGATTTAGACAAATACTGCTTGCATAAACTTAACAAAAGTCAGTTATGAGAATGAACAATAAAAATGAGTACAAATGTCCAACATAAGAAAAATGATTAACTAGGTGACCCTGCTGATTGTGTCTTATATAGCCTGTAAAAATAATATTTAGTATATATTTAGTAAAAGTTTCCAATGGAGTGAAAATGCCCATAATATAACATTTAGTGTACACATCACTATATACAAAATTTTAGATAAAGTGTGATCCCAATGAAAATATGCAAAGAGAAAAGTAATTCAAAAATTTACTAGTAGAATAAAAGGCAAAACATTAATAGTGATTGTTTTAAAGGGGAGATTACAGGTGATTTTTTTTCACGTTACTTTGTAATTTTCTAAACTTTGTTTCCTACAGTGGGCATATACTACTTTTCTAGATCATGCACAATTTTTCTCATCAGTAGCAACAAAGTAAAACAAGCACCTAGTGGTAGAGACCAGGGGTTAGGACCATTTTAAGACAGAGAACAAGCTCTAGATTGATGTACTGTTCAAAATATAGGGCTAAGAGAAAATATCACACTCTCTAAATAAGAATATATATATAGTTTTCTCAGGGTATATGCCCAGTAGTGGGATTGCTGGGCCATATGGTAGTTCTATTTTTAGTTTTTTAAGGAACTTCCATACTGTTCTCCATAGTGGCTGTATCAATTTACATTCCCACCAACAGTGCAAGAGGGTTCCCTTTTCTCCACACCCTCTCCAGCATTTATTGTTTGTACATTTTTTGATGATGGCCATTCTGACTGGTGTGAGGTGATACCTCATTGTAGTTTTGATTTGCATTTCTCTAATGATTAGTGATGTTAAGCATCTTTTCATGTGTCTGTTGGCAATCTGTATATCTTCTTTGGAGAAATGTCATTTAGGTCTTCTGCCCATTTTTGGATTGGGTTGTTTGTTATTTTGATATTGAGCTGCATGAGCTGCTTATATATTTTGGAGATTAATCTTTTGTCAGGAGCAGGACAGGAATAAAGACACAGACATAGAGAATGGACTTGAGGACACGGGGAGGGGGAAGGGTAAGCTGGAACAACGTGAGAGAGTAACATTGACTTACTTATATGCTACCAAGTGTAAAATAGATAGCTACTGGGAAACAGCTGCATGGCGCAAGGAGATCAGCTCGGTGCTTTGCGACCACCTAGAGGGGTGGAGTAAGGAGGGTGGGAGGGAGACGCAAGAGGAAGGGGATATGGGGATATACGTATGCATATAGCTGATTCACTTTGTTATACAGCAGAAACTAACACAACATTGTAAAGCAATTATACTCAATATAGATGTTAAAAAAAAAGAATATATATATAGTTGAGAATTATGTGTTCAACTAAATCCTACCTGTTCTCCAGGATCTAACTCAAGTGCCAGTGTAATTCTTTCTAGACCATACCAGCCCCAGTATGATATAACTTTTTTCACTAATTTGAATAACTAATGCCTATATTTATAGACTAGCAAGGGATTAAACACTATCCTGTGTTATTTATGTATTTAGGAAAGGGCTAACTACATTACTGCTTCTAAAAATACTTTTTTATATACACAGAATTTCTGAACTGTCTACTTCTGGAATGTTAATGAGAAATTGATCTCAGTCAGCATCCACTTCTGAGTGTGACTCTCAGCCACTATATATTCATTTTTAAGATGACCTTGTGATTTGGATCATTGCTCTACCCTCACATCTTACCTCAATAAACATTTTCAGACTTACATTCCATTTGGTAATGAGAATACATAAATTAATAAGAAACAATTTATATATTTTTAATTGCTATTAGAGACAACAAAGAGTGACGAAAGCAATGTTTCTTTTTCTCTCTGATAACAGTGTAGATAGCAGGTCATTGTTTACATGCTCCATTGTTCCCCCGAAATCCAGCCATCTCTTATCCTGTTGTCCTGTTATGTCTAATATGTTTGTCATCATTACCACATCAAAGCAGCAGAATAGATGAGGCATTCTTCTCCCCTTAAGGATACAGCTTGGAAATTGCACACATTTCCTCTCAAATCTTATTGGCTACATGTGTGCTGTCCAGTACAATAGCCCCTAGACACAGATGGCTATTGAGGATGTGAAATATAGCTCAATATCAAATTGAGATATGTTGTAAGTTTAAAACACAATGGACTTTGAAGACTTTGTATGAAAAAATAATGTAAAATATATCCTTAGTACTTTTATATTGCTTGCATGTTATAATGATACTATTTTGGATATACTGGATTAAAACATCTTTAAAATTACTCTCATGTATTTTTTACTTTAAAAATATAGCTAATGGAAAATTTTAAATTACATACATGGTTTGAATTATATGTCTATTGGAATATAATGGGCTAGACATTTGCCATGTGGTCAAATCTACTTGCAAGAGAGTTGGGAGATATATTTTAGAAATCTATGTGTCCTCTGAAATCTAGGGGATTTGTTTACTATGACATAGAATGGAATAATGGGAAGGAGGAGATAAATTGTAGTATCTTTCATATGGAATTTCCTTTCAGGGAACACAGATTTATCACAAAAAAGAAATAAGTTCATATCTTAGGAATAGGAGTTGGTGGGAGGAAACTCTTCATAGGTGTTTTGCATTTCTGCAAGTCTTGTGAGGCACTGACTTCCCTTTGTTCCAGACTATCTTTTCAAAGATGTTTGTATAGTGGATGTCTTTGGATGATATAGTGTCTTGCTTGATAGCAAAGGACAGGCAGGCATGCCTTCTGCCTACCCATTTTAAAAGAGTCAAGTTTCCTAAGCTCAGGGTTTATCTCCTATAATGCAACCCATTGCAAGTACAAGCACCATCTGGCCCTCTTCACATGGCTCTGTGGGATTTAGAGCTCAGGGAACAGTGTAAAAATGGTGATACTCTTACTACTGTTCTTGCTCAAGTAATATACTGTTCTTTGTCTCTGATCCAAAAGTCTTGTGATTTCCAACAGCATCTATGAAAATGCGGCAGATTCTCTTGTTAGCTTCAAGTAAGGTCAAATTCAGACCCTTTACAGTTCTTGCTAAGTGTATTTGTCAGTTGTATTTTATGTAACCTTAACAGAAATGTATAATATCTATTAAAAGTTAAATACATATTTAAAGCACAGTCTTAGAAGTTTGGCAATTCTACCACATATGACCATTGTATGATGTTGCACAAATGATTTAATTTCCTTGTACTCCATTTTCCTATCTCAAATAAAATTCTACCTCATAGATTCATCATAAAGATTGTATGAGATAAATTTGTATAAAATGCTTTGAAAAGTGCCAGGCACATGGTTTCACTCAATTAATGTTGTCATTACAAATTAGATGAGGAATAATGGCTAAATGCAATAAATACAAAATTGCATTGAGCAAATCTGACAGCAATTTGTTTTATATGGTTAATTATACATGGTTGGCATTGTGCAAAAAACCAAAAGAAAAAAACTATTCTGATTGGATATAGCAATATTACTGTTTTGGAGTGTGACACATGGCTGGCCCTGGAAATTGACATATGGCAAAACACTTGGAAGTCCCTAATTATATTGAAGAGAAATTTTTGTCAATTGGGGGCTCCCTTTCAGAAATGTTGAGATTTATCAACTGAGGGTTAAAGATTGGATTTAAAGAAAGAAAATTGTTAGATATTTCTAGGCAGTTAGACTGTTGATAAAGTCTATTTTGAGTCTCCTACTTTTCCCCATGTCCTCTAAGTTCCTTGGAAATTGCTCCCTACATAGGACTTCACTTGCCACAGATGTGATTGTAGCTAATGGATTATTGGTTCTCTCATACTTGATCTAGTTTCTCATTATTACATAATTAGTGTTCATGATTGAATTCTCTGAACAAGGTTTTTCTAGACTATAATCTTGTTGAATGGAGGGGCCAAATCTTTTCACCTTTCTATTACTGGCACTCCCCTGTGATGCTTGGCACATAGAAGGGACTCCATTTCATTGAATAAGGAAATGGAAGTTCCATTTTTCTGAGTCAGAGAGAGTCTACAGCTAAAAGTGCTGATTATGTTACGTGAAAATGAAAGCATTTTTGAGTGTCTTGTGGATTAACCTGAAGGGATACTTGGTAAGAAGGTATGGTACAACAGATGAAATTAAAGTACTGTACAGAGTTTCCTTGGGTTTTCAGTAGTGAATAGAACACCTAAGGTTCCTACCCATATAGAACTTGAACCTGACACATTAGCTTATTGATGATCATTTCTGTCTCAATTCCCATGACCACTTCCTTTTTCTGTGGGTACAAGGGCTGATTTAATCTTATAATATCACTTATGCTTTGCCATCACTATATATACGATATTCTTCTTTGGGAGACATGCGAGGCTCTTCTATGAGGAACTGCATCAAGAACAGTCTAAGTAGGTGTTTCTGTGTCTGAAAAAAATCTTGATAAATAATCTCAGTGCATAAGATGCCTTAACTAATGACCCATTTCTTGATTTAGGAGTATAGATATTTTAATTATCATAAGAATGAAAATTTCTTAGGATTTCCATCTCTCTGCTTACATTAATCATCTGTTCTTGTATGTTGTCCACTTTTTCCATTACAGCCCTCAGAGTATTAATCATAGCTGTTTCAAACTCCTGGTCTGATAATGCTGTCTCTGAGTCTGGTTCTGAAGTTAACTTTGTCTCTTCAGATTGCTTTTGTCTTTTAGCATGCCTCGTGATAGCATGAATCAGCTATACATATACATATATCCCCTCTTTTTTAGATTTCCTTCCCATTTAGGTCACCAGCATGCCTTGTAATTTTTTGTTGATAGCCAGACATGATATATCAGGTAAGAGGAACTGAGACAAATAGGCCTTTAGTGTGAGGTCTTGTGTTTATCTGGATAGGGGTTAGACTGTGTTTAATTTTTCCTGTAGATTTAGGTGTCAGAGACTAACATCTCCTTCAGTGTCTTTGTATTTGTCTCCTCTGTTGTCTCTTTTATTTTCTTAGATACTCCTTTTTTAAATAGAGAATGAAGCTTCTAGTTCTTTCAGGTGTAGTCCCCTGTTTCTACAGAGGAGCCTGACTGATGTGACAGTAAGGTGTGGAGGAAGGGGAAGCATTCTATAATCCTGTAATTCGATCAAAATCTTTAGTGAGCCTGTTCCCCAGGGCTGTGGCCTTCACAAATGCTTCACTGTTTTTTCCCTCTTAGATGAGAGAGCAAAGCTAGATGGGCCAGGAATTGAGCCTTTGCCTTCCACTTGGTTAGGCTCTGGGAAAACACAAGTTGGTTAGGCTCTGGCAAGATCGTATTCTTTAAGAGCAGTTTTTTTTTTTTTTTTTTTAAAGGAGAATAGAATACTGTGGCTGTATTTAAAAAGAGCTAATTTCCCCCTCTTGCTATTGGAAACATGAGGGGGAATTTTCTCCAATATTCACCCAAGACCCTGGTGGGGCTCCTGAAGGTGAAACTTGGGGCCTTGCTAAGAATGGGACTCCAGAGATCTCAACTCTCAAGCTTATCCAGATTGAGCCTCCATCAACTCATCAATCACAGTTTAAGTGTTCCCACAGGTACTGGCTCCAGCAGTGGGCATCTGCTCCTGGCGTCTCTCTTGGTAAACTTCATAGAATCACTTCTCTATATTTGTCTGTTTATGCAAATTTCTGGGAGGCACCTTGCCCTGGGACCAAAATATATGTTTTGTTTATACAGCAGATTTCTAGGACATCTTCATTTTGCATAACTGAAATTTTTACCTTTTGACCAGTGCCTCCTCCCTAGTCCCCACGTCTAGTCCCTGGTAACTACCATTTTACTTTGTTTCTATATGTTCGACTATTTCAGATTCTTCCTGTAAGTAGAATTCTGTGTTGTTTGTCCTGTGTTTGACCTACCTTAGGTTAATCCATGTTTTCACAAATAATAGGATTTGTTTCTTTTTTTAAGACTGAATAATATTCTAATGTATATAACTGCCAAATTTTCTTTAACCATTCATTGATTGACAGACATTCACATTGTTTCCATAACTTGGCTATTGTAAATAGTGCTGTAATGAACATGGGAGTGCAGACATCTCTTCAAGAGCCAGATTTCAAAACTTTTGGATATATACCCTGAAGTGTGATTACTGGGTCATGTGGAAATTCTATTTTTTTTAAATTTTTTGAGGAACCTCCATACTGTTTTCCATAGTGACTGCACCAATTCACTGTTTATGCCAACATTGTATAAGGGTTCCTTTTATTCCACATCTTCGTTAGTACTTGTTATCTTTTGTTTTTGATAATAGCCATACTAACAGGTGTGAGGTGATAACTAATTGTGGTTTCGTTTTGCATTTCCCTGAAGATTGCTGATGTATATTTTCATGTACCTGTTGGCCATCTGTATGTCTTCTTTGGAGAAATGTCTATTCACGTTATTTGAGCAAGAAAAACAAAGCTGGACACGTAATACCTCCTGATTTCAATATATTACAAAGCTAAAATAATTTTAAAAGTATGGTTACAGGCATAAAAGACAGACATATAGGTCAATGGAACAGAATAGAGATCTCGGAAATAAATCCATGCATAAACATTCAACTGATTTCAACAAGAGTGCTAAGAACATATATATTATATGTATGGGGAAAGGATAGTCTCTTCAATAAGTGGTGCTGGGAAAACTGGATATCCATATGCAAAAGATTGAAAGTGGACCCTTATATCATACACAAAAATAAGCTCAAAATGGACAAAAGCCTTAACATAAGACCTAAAACTCTAAAACTCCTGGAAGAAAATAGGGAAAAGGCTTCTTGACATTGGCTTTGGCAATGACTTGGATATAACACCGAAAGCTCAGGAAACAACCAAGAAATAGACAAATGGATTACATTACACCTAAAAGCTTTGGCACAGCAAACAATCAACGATGTGAAAAGGCATACTAAAGGTGGAAGAAAATATTTGCAAGCCATATGTTTGATAAAGGATTATTATGCAAGATATAAAAGAATTCCCACACCTCAACAGCAACAACAACAATAAAACCCCAAACCCAGATAAACTAAAGCATATAACCTCCTTACTTTTTTTTTGTTTGTTTTTTTTTGTTCCTCAGGCTTTTTAGATTGTTTTGCCAGGACCACTGGTCAGTAAGTATCATTATAAGTACTTATATCATTTTTCCTGCCCAATCTTCTTCACCAGTAAACTAGCCCTGTTTCTTGCTTCTGAGTCCCTGTCTTTGTGCTCAGTAACACTGGTTTGCCTTTGATTTCCAGGATATACCATGCTCCTCTTTGAACCTTGCTGATGCTTTCTCCTCTGTCTGACATGCTCACTGTGTGCACTTGCCTTATTTCTAACACTTTACCAGTTAAATTTCTCTTTAATACTTGGATCAGGAAGGCATTTTATCCAGCTAGAAAACAACCCTGACTGAACTTACTTTTTAGATTCTTAGTCAGATAAACTTTCGTTTGTGTGAGATGGTAGAGTTCTGTAGTCCAGCACAGTGAGGACCTAGGGTTATCCTGAGTCATTCAAAGCCAAAATATATCAACTATTTGCTATGTAAACTTGGGCACACTTTAGCTCCTTCACCTTTAGAAGAAGATGATAATGACAGTACCTACTTTATAGGCTTATTATAAGGTTAAATAAGTTAATTCATGCAACTCATCTGGAGTACAAAGGACATAGTAAGTGCTCAATAAATTTTAACTATTATTGAGCTCACACCGTATTTATTGCATAAAATCATTCTTCCCCATTGTTTTATAGTAATGCATTTTAATTGTCTATTAGACTATAAGCTGTCTGGGGGCAAGGTACTCATACTATTCTCTCTCTAGCCCCAGCTTCTACCATAGGGTTTAGACTATCAGGGACAACCAAATTTTTTTTGGTAAATGAATGAATGATGCATCTTTCACTTATCAACTCCTACAGAATAGGGTATTTGTATTTCGGACATTGTCTTTCATTTTAGCTTTATAGGTCCATGGTATACATTCTCCACTGGATTGTTAGCATCTGGAGAGTGGAGCTTATGCTTCTAACACCTATTATGATGTGGATCTCATAAGACTGTATACTTAAATCCTGTTTTCCTCTAACTAGCATGACATATCTAGAAATCTTCATCTACAATCTATATTTCTTTCAGGTCAGGCATTCCAACTGTAGGCTTATAGTGAGAACCTCAGCCACCTATCCCCGCATCCATTTACTTGCTGAAGTCATGGAGGATCAGCTTCTATGTTCCCACTTACTATTCCCTACTTCACTGCCTTACTCCATAGTAAAACAAAAAACAAAAAAACGAGAAACAAAACAAAACACTGATTACCAGTATAGATATGCTTACATTTCAAGGTACATTTTATTTCATCAGTGACACTAGACTAGTATATTGCTAGGTTTTCCATTAGGGCACACATTCCTATGAACTTGACTTTTAACTGAGTTGAACTAACCATTCACATTAAAATGTTTCTTTAGTTAAATATTTTAGTTACTTTTGTATTGTCCATAGCACTAACCATGCCCACTTAGTGGCCGAAGATAAAAACTTGGCAGTAAATTAGCATGGTTATGATTTTTCTTAGCCAATTTTCATTTCCCCTCAAGAGATTTGACTATTATTTATGACACAAAATAGTATCCATGCTAATTAATTAGGCTAGTTTGTTTACTCAACTTCTAATGCTTGATTATTTCTTTTTTTCTATACCATAGTGACCCAGAACAAATTATGGCATTTATCGGGGAAGCTAGCTAAGTCATATGAGTAAAACAGTCCCATAGAGGTGAGGTGATTCTAACAAATACCTCATTTCTCTATGCCAAATTTATTATACCACTTGCCTAGAGCTCTTTCAATATGGTTCTGGTTAATGAATATGCATTTATTATCTTATCATAAGCGTAATTCTGCAGACTTGAACTATGAAGACTTGGTCTGGAAGTCACTCAATCAGTGATTCAACAGAAGAAAATTTCTCGAAATACCTATACCTTCACAATACAAAAAGTTCCATATTTTCCCTGAGTACCATGATACTAAGGTCACTAAGGGAGTAAGAGATTTATAGTTCAATGTCTATGGGCTCTACTTTATGCAAACTGTATCTGTGAACATAAATGTCTACATTAAGATCATCATTGAAAGAATTTTGCTTTATAAAATAGTTGTCACATGATTTAAAATGGTAAATATTTCAATTTATTATTAATGTATTGTAGTAATTAAAATAGTACTTGGCACAAATAATGATTTACCGATTGGCAAACCTTCTAAGAAACAATTTATAATGTCATTTTGTATGAGAAAGATATGAAGGAATTCCCATTTTCTTAGTGGATCACTGCTGGGGAGAATAAGGAGGAGGAGAAAGTTGGCAGTAGCAGATCTAATCCAGTGATGAGAGGGTTACAATCCTGAAGGTCACTTAGGAGTGAGAGGAAAAAGGCTGCCCAGGCTGTGTCTAGAATGGCAATTCCATGTGGTTCTTCCCTACACATGCCAAGACTGAGAGGTTACATTCCCTTCATTTCAGGGGAATAAAGGATAATGTAAAGGAAGGGATCAGCTAAGTAAAGTGAAGGCATTTTCTGTAACTTGAAATATACTACTTTTTCATCTATGTAGTTTCTACTTCTATAATAAAGCTGATAAAAAAAAAACCCGAAGTATATAATGGAACATAAAGTAATAAATGATATTTTTCTCATTTTCTAAGTTTTTTTAAAAACCGTCAATGGATATTGACTTTTATCTGTACTTTTTTGCATCTACTGAAATCATCATAGAAAATTTTTCTCCTTTCAAATCAATTACATTAATTGATTTCCAAATGTTAAGCCACTTTTGTATGCCTGGAATATACCAAATTAAGTTATCATGTATGATCCTTTATATGTATATAAGTACATATATATATATATTTTTCCTACAGTCCATATTTATTAGATTTACCCACGTTTTTCTTTTTCATTGTTCTTCATACATTTTGATAGCACCTTCCATCCATATGGAAATATTCTACTGCTTGAAAAATAACTTTCTGTATTATTTATTATGAGTCTACTTGTAATAAATTCTTCCAGTTGTTTTTTGTCTGAAAATGCCATTATTGCATTATCTTTCTTAAAACGTATATTTCTAGCATTTCAAAGATGTTATGAAGCTGTTTGGAGCTTCCATTGTTTCCTTGAGAAGTCAGTGGAGTCCAGTTTTTTTAAAGATTTTCTCTTTGACTTTGGTTTTCAGCAGTTTTATGTTTTTGTTTATGTTTAATTAACTTTAGTCATGCATAAAATGGGGTTTCTTGAGTTTATGATTTCATATTTTTCTTTAGTGTTGGAAAATTCTCAAATATTGCTTCTGCTCCATTCTTCCTTCCTTGTCATCTAGGACTCTTACCCTCTTATTCTTTATTTTCTACCTTTAATTTAGTAATTTTGGATAGTGTTTTTAGACCTATCACAGTTTTTTTAATTCTCTTTTTTTGACAGTGTCTGATCTAATGACATCTTAATTTTGCTTATTGGGCTTATAAATTCTAAAATTTCAATTGTTTTAGCCTTCTAACTACTTTTTTATATTTTCTAATTGTCTGTTTAAATTTTCAACATTATTTTTTTATCTCTTTGAACACTATTAGGCTTATTTTAAAATATGTATCCGATTTGCTCCAAATCTGGAGCTTATATGTCTTTTTGTTTGTTTGTTTCTACTATTAACTTCATGATTTCTTGTGTGTTCGTGTCCCTTCTTCTTCTTCTTATTTTTTTTGTGGTACGCGGGCCTCTCACTGTTGTGGCCTCTCCCGGTGTGGAGTGTAGGCTCTGGACGCGCAGGCTCAGCGGCCATGGCTCATGGGCCCAGCCGCTCCGCGGCATGTGGGATCTTCCTGGACCAGGGCACGAACCTATGTCCCCTGCATTGGCAGGCGGACTCTCAACCACTGCGCCACCAGGGAAGCCCGGGGTTTGATTTTTTGATGTTGAGTTGTATGAGCTCTTTGTATATTCTGGATATTAACCCCTTGTCAGATATATGGTTTGTAAATATCTTCTCCCATTCAGTAGACAGCATTTCATTTTGTTGATACTTTGCTTCACTGTGCAAAAGCTTTTTAGTTTGATGTAGTCTCATTTGTTTGTTTCTGCTTTTGTTTAGTGGATTTTTTTAAAAAATTGTGCAACCTTTTTTGTTTGTCTTCTGTGGGAAAGTGATCCAAATTTCCAGTTTACTATTACAGAAGTCAGACCTATCAATTTTAAAATTATAATGCCACTTGTACTTTGGTAATCACTTCCCAACCCTCCTCCCTTCAAAAGAAAAGAGAAATGCTGCTCTGATTGTTATAAGTTAACTATCTAGAATAAATGGTATTGGAGATGCAGGCATGATGCAGGTTTAAGCATATTGTAGATATGGACATGGACTGGATAGGTTCATTTTTGTCTACTGTTAAAGTTATTTTTCCTTTTATAGGTCTTTTTTAACCACAGAATTCTAGAACATAGCATTTGCTTTCAAGGCTTTATGTTCATTATTTCAGTTGTTTTCATTCAGTCTGTCTCTCCTCATTGACTCATCTACTTAGGAACTTCTTCTATCTGTCGTCTCCAACTAAATTAAATCCATCCTTGTTCAAGGTCTAATTGGAGCCCCAATATCTCAGCATCTTTACAGTACTCCAGTGCACAGTCATAGCCCCATTCTATGAGATCCTAGTGTAGTAATGAACTATCTAATGGCATAGGAGTTAAGAGCATTGTCTCTGGGACAAGACTGCCTTGGCTCCTCCTTTCAGTAATGCGAACTTGGATAAGTTACATGGTTTTAGTTGAACTGTTTCCCTCAGAAACATATGTTGAATTTCTAACCTCCAGTACCTCAGAATGTGACTTTATTTGAAAATAGGGTCCTTGCAGATGTAATTAGTTAAGATGAGGTCATAGTAGAATAGGGTGTGCCCATAATCAGATTCTGACAAGTGTCCTTATGAGAAGATAGTATCACACAAGGAGAATGCCATGTGATGACAGAAGCAGAGACTGGAGTGATGAATATGCAAGCCAAGAATTGCAAGGCTTAATGGCCACGACCAACAGCTAGGAAGACGCAAAAAAGCATTCTCCCGTACAGGTTTCAGAGGGATCATCGCTTTGCTAAAGACTTGATTTTGGACTTCTAGACACCAAAACTGTAAGAAATTAAAATTCTGTTGTTTTGAGCCTTCCAGCTTGTGGTACCTTTTTACGGAAGCCCTAGGAAACTAATACATTGTATAACTTCTTTTTGCCTAGTTTCCTTATCCATAAAATGAAGATAATAATAGCACCTATCTCATAAAATTTTTGTGAATGATAATATGCAACAAGCACTAGAATGGTGGCTGGCTTTTAATAAGTGCTGTGTAAGTCCTCTTTAAAATTATTCTAGAGGATAAAATTGCCTCTTGAAGGCAGAGGCCACGATATATGTTTCTCATGAATCTTCCAACATGCCTAGTTGTGTGTACACAGAAGCACACAAATACACATTCAGTTATTTTCCCTCTGATTATTTTACTATTTCTCAAGTTCCATTTTTTACTTGTGTGGTTTTGCAAGTTTTAAGTCTTCATTAATTATATTTCTATATCCTGGTTTATAATTGTGACACTTCCCCTGTGATTTGATTGCTTTATATTCCCCTTCATCTCAAACACACTCCCACCACTTCTCACCCTTATGCTTATGTCAAATTCCTCATTAACTCATGATTTTTAAACACTGATTTGATTGTGGAAACCAAAAGAGAAAAGGCAGTTAAAATGAATAGTTTCCAGATGGTTGTGGAATTTAAAATACAAAATGTGGGTTATACTCCTAGCTCTGCTACAAACCTGTTAAGTTACCTCAGACACTTCACATAACACTGTGAAACCTCCTTCCTTACCTGTACAATGAGGAGATTGGATTAAACACTTTCAAACATTTTATCAGTTTTAGTTTCTATGATTAAGTTATTGTGTCCTCTGAGTTCAACAATGACAATGAAAAGCTAGTTCTCACTCATCCAGTATGGCCCAGCACATGCAGGAGGCAGCAAGTATCAAACACAGCAACTGCCTATTAACTGATATGGTGAGATGCATTTGATTGATGGGGTAATGTGTATTATTGTTGAAAAATCTGGCCTCTCCAGCATAATTACCTGTGCAAGCACTGTTAAGAGATATTTCCAAATACCTGCCGTATGCACACACACTTGGTGTATCTCAGATTTCAAAGAGCCTATTATTCTGAAAAGTTTTCACATTCATGGTAGAATAACAAAGGGAAGAAAGTACTTTCACTTTGTAATGCATCATTTTTACTTTTCAGATCAAAACACTGTGACATTTGCCTTTTGCTTGTTTGGCAAACTGATAACGATTTTTAAATAATAGATGAACATTTCCAGCGGTAGTCAAATTCTTGAAAGAAGTTATAAACTCCCTAATTCATTTCCTTATTACCAGGTATTACCTGTGTGGACAAAGAATGTTGTGTGCCATTTCAGGAAACAAAGGATGTGCTATCAATCCATCAGCCCCTGCAGCTGCCCCTGACAGGTGCACCCTGAGGGGAACTCAGGATGGAGAAAACCAGGATACTGGCCCTAGAGAGTTAAGGTGCATATCCAAGAAATTATTGCAAAAAGCTCAGACTCTAGCATCTTCCCATACATAGAAAAGCACTAAATTCATTAACTTGAGAGGTCTGGATTTTTAATGTAATTAGCAGTAATCTTTTGATGTTCAACAACCTGTTTTGTATCTTTTTTTCCCACAAAAACTCCTATTTATCCTGGCTCCTCCCTTACCTCTTTGGAACAGTCCCTCAAAGCTATCTGAGGTACTGTATCCTTGGCTTAAATCTTCAGTAAGTCCACCAAATAAAACATAATTCTCAACTTTTAGGTTGTACATTTTTTTAGTTGACACCTGATTGTTTTCTGTTTGGCTTCTATGTCTACCATTTTGCTAAAAACCCTCTCAGAGTTTATCACTTACTAAACCAAAGACCGTGTTATATTCTCTGTTCTTTTGCCTCTGTTGCCCTTGAAACTGTGAACTGTCTTTCCCTTGCTTCTTTCTCCTCTAAGTTTCCTCGATAACATGTTGTTTTTTTTCAGATTTACTTCCTACCTTATCAATAAATGCTTGATATTTCTTTCTCCTATCTTATAAAGAAAGGTAATCCACAAAATATTTATTTACTTATTTATATTTCTTGGTCCCAGTCTCACTTGAGCTACAGGCTTCTGAGCATCTTCAATTTTCTTTATGTGGTTTAGTTTTACATTCCTTTACCATTCTGACAGGTGTCCTCTATGCTATCTATGGTTTGCCTTTGTTGTTCCCAAATATTTTTTTCTGCTGTAAAAAGAAATCTCAACTTTATAGAGATCCTGTAGTTCCAGTAATAAAGTCCACTGCTCCATTAGCTATGTTGGTAAACATATAATCCAACACTTGGGTTGGGATTTCTAACTTGACATTTCAAAAATGTCTGTCTCCACATTTCCTGCATAACAAAATAAATTTTAAGAAAAGTGTCTTTCACAAGGTTGGTTTTAATGTTCCTTTCCTTACTATATTTTCTTTAAAATAATATACCACACAACATTATTATAATTGACCAAAGGAAGGCTGGAGGGATAAGAATGAGCAGAATCCAGAAAATTATCAAGTTATTTGTATTCTTAGATTAGACATTTGAAGAAATAGCCCTACTTGCTGAGCTCATCTGAGATAACTTTGTATATCAATGATTTCCTTGTGCTAGAATGAGACTGATGTATCTAATAAAGATTACCAGTTGCTTGCTGTATTCTCTTTAATAAGTCAAAGATACGTGCCATTCATTTTCAAAATATTTCCACTATTTAATTTCAATCAAAATAGGCTCTGTGTTTAACTTTCCCTTTTTAAGTGTAGCTATTGTTCTGTGGCTCCTTTGTCCCCCAAAACCACCAGATAAAGAAACAATAACTGTATCGTGTGGACTGAAATACTCCAGTGGCTCTGAGTATTGCTAGTCCTGTAATTCCCTCAGGGTAAGTGAGGACAAGGAGGAAATCCCTCTTCTGCAGTTCCCTAAGTGTTTTCAGTGAAGAGAGTCAAAGCATCTGGCACGCAGTATTCTGTATTCAGCCAGCTCCTCCAAGTAAAGAGCGTTCCCCAGGAGTAAATTAGGCAATTAGCAGAATCATTAACTATTTCAAGCCAACAAAGTATCACTTAGTGCACTGAAGTAATAACTAGCAAATTAGTAATCATGCAGTCAGTGAATGCTAAAGAAGTAAGGTGCTCACTTTGTAGCACCTTATGAGTGAGCTGAGCTCACTCACTCATTTGTCCAATGGAAAGCCTGTTAATGCCCAAGAAAAAGGGTTTGTAATGGTATTGACTAGATTCTCTGGAGGCAAAGAAGTAAACACATTGACAATCACTCACATACTTTAATAGTACTGTTCGGGTTTTGCACAGTATCTTCATTACTATCATATGGTATTAATTGAGGTGCACACGTCCATTAAAAGTGAGGTTCTAATTTATTCTGCACCTAGGTAAATATCCAGCTTTGCTCATTACTGACAAGTCTATTTATCCATCTGTAATCAGAAATTCTAAGTTTAAGAAAGGACTATGTGAGTTTTAGAGACTTGACACATTGAGGAGGTTACAAAACCTCTTTGAATCTACTCCACAGGGCTACTTTCAATATGCTGTAGAGTATGTGAAAACAATTAGGAAAATATTTGGTATATTATATGCGTTCAAGAAGCATTGTTAAATCTGAATCTTACATCAACATTTAATAACTCTGATCCTCGCTGTAAATTAGAGTAAATACTATTTGTTCTGCCTTCCACATAGTATTGTAGAGATGACCAAGGAGGATGAGAATGTGAAAGCACTTTATACCATTTTAATAATTACACTTTTGACTGTTTCCAAGTGCCACATATACTCTACGGGTCAATGTATTATTGCTACTGTAAGCTAACTACCTATAAAGAAACTAGCACAGTTTCTAGGATATACTAAATCCTCAATAAATGGCAGCTGTTATTACTGGAACGGTATACTATCATATTACGAATACTGATGTTTTACAGATATTGTTTCTATACTTTCTAGTATCTTGACTTGGACTGTGTTCTAAGAAAATAATTTAAAAATTAATCTGAAGTCACAAATGACTATCTCTTTCTTTTAAAATGGAGACACATTTTTCATTTTATTAAGTATTGCTTTTTGAATAATTATTTTGAAAAGAACATTATTCAGTATACTTGTCCTATAGACTCCTAATTTTTATTTATTTATTTTTTTGCGGTATGCGGGCCTCACACTGTTGTGGCCTCTCCCGTTGCGGAGCACAGGCTCCGGATGCGCAGCCTCAGCGGCCATGGCTCATGGGCCCAGCCGCTCCGCGGCATGTGGGATCTTCCCGGATCGGGGCACGAACCCGTGTCTCCTGCATCGGCAGGCGGACTCTCAACCACTGCGCCACCAGGGAAGCCCTAAATTTTTTGGACTATACAGTTTTCCCTTCCCTTTCTTCAGGAAGAAAGAGAAGTTAAGAAAAAGGCACATTTCTGGATAGACAAAACTAAAAAGAATTGTATTCCCCTAAAAATAATTTGAGAAGTTTCATCACATTTTGGTTTCCTAACCATAACATGGTGTCTCTTAACGTGGTAGAAAATTAGAAGGAATATTCAAAGCACCTTAAATAATATTTGTTTGTGGAATTTGAAAAAAAAAAGAAGCCATTCAGAAACTGGATATGTCACTGGGATTTACAAAGACATTAACATAGCCCTTAGATACATACAGCTGAATGAAGAGCTTTATCTGCATAGCTATAATTACATTTAATGGATGGAACCACTTGTTAATAAAATGCAAAGATCATTTGATACTAAAATATCCAAGGTCTAATGCATGTAGTGTTTTAATTTTGTTGAGACCTACCTTCCTTCCTTGTTTCCTTTCTTCTTTTCTTTCACCCTCTCTTCTCTGCTTCCCTCTCCTCCCTTCTCACGGTATTCTCTCATTGTCCTCCCTTTCTTCCATTATTTCTTTCAGTAGGCCTCTGGAATATAAGCAGAGATGTTCTAATGGGATATAAACTCTTTTTTAACTAGAAGAAAACAACTTCTTTAGAGTCTTTTGTCTTGTGATAAGTAGCAGTCAAAATTTTAATTTATTAAAATTCTTAATGTCCTGCAAAAAGAATTTTCAAAATATATGCCCTACCCTCTTGGAATTTATAATCTAAAATAGGCAACATAGACATAAACACAAAACTAGAGGATGTATGGAGAGAGCAGTAACCCATCCTTAAATACAGGAATCGATAGGTTATTTTTCACTATGTTTGATTGTCATGATGTAAAGAGCACTAGAAGAGACAAGGGGCTGGTGTTATCTCTGAATCTGCAGCACTGTGCTATCTGACCTTTAAATCCCTTGGGGCCTCAGATTATTTGTTAACAGTGTGCAGTAATTAGACTCGTCCTACTCACTGCACAGTTGTTTCTTTTTTTTTTTTTTTTTATGAATATCAACTGAGGTTGGATGCAAAATGCTTTAAAGATGTGATATGATATTAAAATGAATAAAATTATTTATGTTGCATCTGTGCCTCCTTAATGCAACTAGAAGTTCTCCCCAGCTAGAACCACGCATTTGAATTTAAAAAAAGGGAAATCTCTCGAAATGCCTATTATTGTCTAGGTTACACGTATGTGCTAAATAAATAACTACTGAAAACAAGTAATAACACAGGAGCAATATGTGTGCAAATGCCAAGTCATTCAAATGCAATATCACAAAAAATGTCAAATATATATACATATATATGAACCTACTGACTACAAAATGAAACAATCATGATAACCAGATATACTGAGAAAGTGAGAAATAAACGATTAACTCCTGTGTTTTTTTTTTAACATCTTTATTGGAGTATAATTGCTTTAAAATGGTGTGTTAGTTTCTGCTTTATAAAAAAGTGAATCAGCTATACATATGCATATAATCCCATATCTCCTCCCTCTTGCATCTCCCTCCCACCCTCCCTATCCCACCCCTCTAGGTGATCACAAAGCACCTAGCTGACCTCCCTGTGCTACGCGGCTGCTTCCCACTAGCTATCTATTTTACATTTGCAGTGTATATATGTCAATGCTACTCTCTCACCTCATCGCAGCTTACCCTTCTCCCTCCCCGTGTCCTCAAGTCCATTCTCTATGTCTGCCTCGTTATTCCTGTCCTGCCCCTAGGCTCATCAGAAACATTTTTTTTTCTTAGATTCCATATATACGTGTTAGCATAGGGTATTTGTTTTTCTCTTTCTGACTTAACTTCACTCTGTATGAGACTCTAGGTCCATACACCTCACTACAAATAACTCAATTTTGTTTCTTTTTATGGCTGAGTAATATTTCACTGTATATATGTGCCACATCTTCTTTATCCATTCATCTGTCGATGGACACTTAGGTTGCTTCCATTTCCTGGCTATTGTAAATAGAGCTGAAATGAACATTGTGGTACATGACTTTTTGAATTATGGTTTTCTCATGGTATATGCCCAGTAGTGGGATTGCTGGGTCATATGGTAGTTCTATTTTGAGTTTTTTAAGGAACCTCCATACTGTTCTCCATAGTAGCTGTATCAATTTACAACCCCACCAACAGTGCAAGAGGGTTCCCTATTCTCCACACCCTCTCCAGCATTTATTGCTTGTAGATTTTTTGATGACGGCCATTCTGACTGGTGTGAGGTGATACCTCATTGTAGTTTTGATTTGCATTGCTCTAATGATTAGTGATGTTGAGCATCCTTTCATGTGTTTGTTGGCAATCTGTATATCTTCTTTGGAGAAATGTCTATTTAGGTTTTCTGCCCATTTTTGGATTGGGTTGTTTGTTTTTTTGATATTAAGCTGCATGAGTTGCTTGTAAATTTTGGGGATCCTTTGTCAGTTGCTTCATTTGCAAATATTTTTTTCCCATTCTGATGGTTGTCTTTTCATCTTGTTTATGGCTTCATTTGCTATGCAAAGGCTTTGAAGTTTCATTAGGTCCCATTTGTTTATTTTTGCTTTTATTTCCATTTCTCTAGGAGGTGGGTCAAAAAGGATCTTGCTGTGATTTATGTCATAGAGTGTTCTGCTTTATGTTTTCCTCTAAGAGTTTTATAGTGCCTGGCCTTATATTTAGGTCTTTAATCTATTTTGAGTTTATTTTTGTGTATGCTGTTAGAGAGTGTTCTAATTTCATTCTTTTACATGTAGCCGTCCAGTTTTCCCAGCAGCACTTATTGAAGAGGCTGTCTTTTCTCCATTGTGTATATATATATACATATATATATAGTTTGTTTGTTTGTTTGTTTGTTTGCAGCATGCAGGCCTCTCACTGTTGTGGCTCTCCCATTGCAGAGCACAGGCTCCGGACACCCAGTCTCAGTGGCCATGGCTCATGGGCCTAGCCGCTCCACAGCATGTGGGATCTTCCCGGACCAGGGCACGAACCCATGTACCCTGCATTGGCAGGTGGACTCTCAACCACTGCGCCACCAGGGAAGCCCTCTCCATTGTATATTCTTGCCTCCTTTATCAAAAATAAGGTCACCATAGGTGTGTGGGTTTATCTCTGAGCTTTCTATCTTGTTCCATTGATCTATATTTCTGTTTTTGTGCCAGTACCATACGGTCTTGATTACTGTAGCTTTGTAGTATAGTCTGAAGTCAGGGAGCCTGATTCCTCCAGCTCTATTTTTCTTTCCCAAGATTTCTGGCTATATGGGGTCTTTTGTGTTTCCATACAAGTTGTGAAATTTTTTGTTCTAGTTCTTTGAAAAATGCCATTGGTAGTTTCATAGGGATTGCATTGAATCTGTAGATTTCTCTGGGTAATACAGTCATTTTCACAATGCTGATTCTTCCAATCCAAGAACATGGTATAGATTTTCATTTGGTGGTATCATCTTTAATTTCTTTCATCAGTGTCTTATAGTTTTCTGCATACAGGTCTTTTGTCTCCTTAGGTAGGTTTATTCCTAGGTATTTTATTCTTTTTGTTGCAGTGGTAAATGGGAGTGATTCCTTAATTTCTCTATCAGATTTTTCATCATTAGTGTATAGGAATGCAAGAGATTTCTGTGCATTAATTTTGTATCCAGCTAGTTTACCAAATTCATTGATTAGCTCTAGTATTTTTCTGGTAGCATCTTTAGGATTCTCTATGTATAGTATCATGTCATCTGGAAACAGTGACAGTTTTACTTCTTCTTTTCCAATTTGGATTCCTTTTATTTCTTTTTTGACTCTGACTGCTGTGGCTAAAATTTCTAAAACTATGTTGAATAATAATGGTGAGAGTGGACAACCTTGTCTTGTTCCTGATCTTAGAGGAAATGGTTTCAGTATTTCACCATTGAAAATGATGTTGGCTGTGGGTTTGTCATATATGGCCTTTATTATGTTGAGGTAAATTCCCTCTATGCCTACTTTCTGGAGGGTTTTTATCATAAATGGGTGTTGAATTTTGTCAAGAGTTTTTCTGTATCTATTGAGATCATCATATGATTTTCCTCCTTCAATTTGTTAATATGATTTATCACATTGATTGACTTGTGTATATTGAAGAATCCTTGCATACCTGGGATAAACCTCACTTGATCATGGTGTATGATCCTTTTAATGTGCTGTTGGATTCTGTTGCTAGTATTTTGTTGAGTATTGTTGCATCTATTGGCCTGTAGTCTTCTTTTTTTGTGGCACCTTTGTCTGGTTTTGGTATCAGGGTGATGGTGGCCTCATAGAAAGAATTTGGGAATGTTACTCCCTCTGCTGTGTTTTGGAAGATTTTGAGAAGGATAGGTGTTAGCTCTTCTCTAAATGTATGATAGAATTTGCTTGTGAAGCCATCTGGTCCTGGGTTGCTGTTTGTTGGAAGAGTTTTAATCACAGTCTCAATTTCAGTGCTTGTGATTGGTCTATTTATATTTTCTATTTCTTCCTGGTTCAGTCTTGGAAGTTTGTGCTTTACTAAGAATTTGTCCATTTCTTCCAGGTCGTCCATTTTATTGGCATATAGTTGCTTGTAGTCATCTCTTGTGATCCTCTGTATTTCTGCAGTGTCGGTTGTTACTTCTCCTTTTTCATTTCTAATTCTATTGATTTGAGTCTTCTCCCTTTTTTTCTTGATGAGTCTGGCTAGTGTTTTATCAATTTTGTTTATCTTCTCAAAGAACCAGCTTTTAGTTTTATTGATCTTTGCTACTGTTTCCTTCATTTCTTTTTCATTTATTCCTGATCTGATCTCTATACTTTCTTTCCTTCTGCTAACTTTAGGTTTCTTTTTGTTGTTCTTCTTCTTTATCTAATTGCTTTAGGTGTAAGGTTAGGTTGTTTATTTGAGATTTTTCTTGTTTCTTGAGGTAGGATTGTATTGCTATAAACTTCCCTCTTATAACAGCTTTTATAAGAGCCCCATGTGAGCCCCATGGCAATTGTGCTAGCTTGGGTTTCCTAGAAGCAGAGTCAGAGAAGTTTAAGTGATTCATTAGAAGACAGTGCCTCAGGAGGAGTGAGGAAGGCAGGAGAAGGGAAGGATTAAAATCTAAAGTAAGTGATCGCAGCAGAGACTCTCCTGTATTACTTTAAAGATGCATTACTTAGTATTACATTCAAGGATCATCTCAAATGCTAAACTGTTTTTCTAGTTTCATTTCCCACCACTCTCCTCCTCTACATACTTGTTCCAACATGCCTGGATAGTTTAGGATTTCATGTCTTTCCTCATTCTACTATATCATCTCAGGGGAATGCTCTTACCTAGTAGGGAAAAAAAAAATCCTTGGGGGTCCAAGTCCAATTCAAATGTTACCTTCAGTGTGAATTACTCACCCCTACATTCCATTCCTTCTCAGCTATTCATTTATTTCATCATTCAACAAGTGAGCTACAAGTCACTGGGTAAGGAAAGATGAATCTGAGTATGTATAAAATATCACTGGCCATGTACATATTTGGTCTTCCAAGTTACTCTAGGCAGAAGTTGTAATACTTACCACACAACTACATTACACAGACTGCACTTCTTCAAGTCTCCTAGAGTAGCCTTCTCACTGCTCTTCTTGCATCTCCCTGCCACCTAATCCCAAGGCCAATACCACACATTTAGATATTTGTTAGGGCAGTACCTCATTTCTGGATTCAATTTCTCTCTCAACTATCTCTTGCTATGTAGCAAACTACTCCAAAATTAGTGACTTAATGCAACAATTCATTTGTTCATGATTCCACAGATGAGCAAATTATCCAGGCCTCAGGTAAGGTGGCATGTCTACTTCCCATGTTGTGGCGGCTGGCCTTACTCATGAGGCTGCAGTTATCTTCTGGTTCAATTCCTAGGGCTTCATGGTTTGAATTGGTCTTGGTCACACGTCTGGTGGTTGATAAGGCTCTTAGCTAAGGCTCTTAGTCTCCAGTACACTAGCCCAGGATTCTTCACATGGCCTCAGCAGTGAGAAGGTGAGAGTAGTAGTTGCAAGGACACAAAGTCTAGGCAAAGACATGTAACATCATTTATGTCATCTACTATCAGCCATAGAAAGTCACAGGACAGACTAAATTCAAGGAGTAGGAGAGTCACATCACAAAGGGGAATGCAAATTGGGATGGACAAAATAACTGCAAACATTTTTACAAATAACCCACTAAACTCCAGTCTAGTAAAACATGTGATTGAGTTTATGCCTGTGTTGAGAAGCACATAAATAGGGCTAATGCTACTTGAAGGAGGTAAATATTTCCAATAGAAAAGAAGAGGTTCTCTGGAACAACTTATAAAATTTCTAAAGTATGAGGATTAACTTTCCTTAAAAATTCTTTAAAGCTGAAGCTCTGCCTGAGTTCAATTAGTATTTGTTGAATAAATAAATGAGTCAGCATGCCTATAAAACAGTCTAGAGCTGTGTCCTACAGTGTACAAATTCCTTAACACTATTAAAGAAACTTTTTCCATAAAGATTTGTTCAGGTTTACTATTGCTTCCTAATAATGTATATTTTCCTAAGATACCTTTTATTTTGTTGAGGTTAAAATTTTTAGTCATCTATCCTAACCTCTTATTTTAAACTCTCTGTATCAGTAGTCATGGCCCTCTTCTTCATCTCTTGTGAGATTTTCTCAGCCTTCCTAGCTGTCCCTTTTCTCTATTAATAACTTTATTTTTTAACTTCATTCTCAGAATTAAACTAAAGATATTTAAACACAATCCATATCTCTCAAATTAACTCTCATATCATATTGTTTCTCATTTGCAGAGTCTTTTTCTTTTCCCCTCTTCCTGGCACTATATTATTAAGACATTAATTATAAATTACATATTAGATTTGACTCTAACTCTCAAAGAATTAAAAATGTAAAACAAAATGTGAAATGGAGCAACGGGGTACTGCCTGTTGCCTTCTCTAATTACAGCCCATGGTAAACTTACTAATTCCTGCTTTCCTGATCTGCTGCCGTGTCCTTTATACATATATATTTTTTTCTCAGAAGAATGAAATTCAGGTATTTGTACACAGGGAACCATGGAAAGTATTTACAAAGGCAAAAGGGCAATCAAGGTGTGCCTTTCCCATTAAATTTTCTGCTCTCTCAGTATCATTCTGTCTTCTGCCTTTCCTTTCAACACATTAGCCAAGTCGTGGGAGAAATATTCCTGATCTAGTCTTGTATTTGTGTTTTCTTAGCCCTGCAGTGTCAGGGATAGAAGTGGTTAGATCAAGAACAGAGATAGTCAGAGCTGAAATGTCTTTTATTCTTAACACAGATACTGCATTTCAGATTTTGTGTATAAGTAATAGAGTTTTTTTTTTTTTTTTTTCTTCTCTCTTTTTGGCAGAGCAAATACCAGAGAGAAGTGTGAGCCAAGAGGCAGTGTAGATTGGATTGGGCTGTCACTGATCATTCCCACTGCATGGGTGTGGATCTTAGGGCCTCTTTCCTTGTCTATTGCTTTACAATGTTGTGTTAGTTTCTGCTGTACAGCAAAGTGAATCAGTTATACATATACTTATACCCCCTCTTTTTAAAATTTCCTTCCCACAGAGTACCACAGAGTACTGAGTAGAGTTCCCTGTGCTATTCAGCAGGTTCTCATTAGTTACCTATTTAATATTTAGCAGTGTATATACATCAATCCCAATCCTTGTCTAATTTAATCATGTTCCTTTAACATCCTACAACTTTATTTTGCTGAAAGAATTGATACAGAATGTCACATGTGTTACAAGAACTTAGGAGCCTTCTTTGTACTGTTTTTGTACATGTATGTTTGGAAGTTATCTTAGAGTGCTGGTGATCACAAAGGGACCAACACCTCAACTCTAGAAATTAGACATGTAGAAAGAGAAGTTGGTATTGCTGGCTTCCTTTGGAAGCCTTCAGTTTTAGCCTTCCAGTCCCAAACTGCCTCAAGCTATGAACATTCCTTGGGGTAGATGGCTAGCTGTGAGTAGTATGTGGGTAGAGTGAAGTACTGGGGAATTGACATAGAGAAGAGAGCAGAACTCTGTCTATAACTGTGTGTGTCAGGGAACAGCACTTAACGGGTATTCATATATCTACAGCACAAGGGTAATATGGAAAATGACAAGGATACACCCTGCAGTAACTACTTATTATAAAGTTGTGAGCATATATTTAAGGCTCAATACTAATCATAAAAGAAATAAAAGTAATCAGTTAGAGAAGAGAAAAAATAGAAGCCAGGGTTACTTTGGTGCGTTAATGTTGCCCTCTGATCCTTCTCTAAGTGTTGTTTCTATAACCATCTCTTGCTGAATTTTTAAAAATGCTTAAAGATGTAAGGGGATTGATACACTTGCACTTTCTCTGGATCACTACTTCTTGAAGAAAGAAACACTGTCTAGATGGGTTCTGTTATTTCCAGGGCTTCCCTAGGGGCAACTAAACAACTGTTAATAATGCATATGAAATATAAATAAACCCTGAAAAATATGGAGCACTTGAGGGCTACCAGCTCTTCCTTTATTCCAACAATCCTTATTAATTATTCTAGTCAGGTAGCTTTTAAAAGTAGTTTTTAAAATGACAAAACCCTTGTTTTGAAAATAAATATTGTGCATAATAAAAAAAAATTACACATGTAATATATACAACAGATAAAAGAGCATTCATTGTCCTGCCTTCTCCCTGAAACCCTTATCTTACTTCCAGGAGACACTGAGGCTCCACCATTAAACCCTGGGACTTTGTTGCACACCATGTGATAACCACGGTAGCTTGGCCCAGGTCAATCCTTAAAACTTGTACAGCTCCCAGTGCCATGGTCGTTCTGTCACTTACTATTATGTGACTTGGAACAAGCTTCTTCTGAGGCTCCAATTTTTAGAATTTGAGAAACAGGAATGTCAATAAATCTCATATATCAATATCCAACTGAATATAAGATAAACACAGGTGTCAGGCAAATGGACACCAAAAAGCCCTTATATTATGAATAAAGTTGTTTGCAGGACATAATCTAGCTGCAGGCAAATGATTGTGATTCCTGCCCCCTCCCACCACTTGCCACTGCTGGATTAGACAGACTTGCCTGGTCACAGGTCGAACTGGTTAGCTACAAGCCTGTCTCCACAGCCAAAAGAGCTAAAGAGCATGCACCTTGTCTGTAGGCAGCCAGATCCCAGAGGAGGGGTGGCAGGAAAAAGCTGGAACAGGCATGCCCGATTCTTTCTCCCAAACTTACAAATAAAATAATTTCCCTAGTGGCGAGGTTGCGAACATATGAAGAAATACCCAGGGAGTTACTCTAATAGGGGTCTCTCAAAATGGAAATAGTGGGGGTGGGCAGTAAGTGCTCCCTAAACATTTCTCACCTGAAATTTGGGTCAAATTATACCCACTTGAGAGGTTTGTGCAAGTGAGGTGATATTTTTGAAAGTAGTTATATAGTATATGATAGTTAGCATTCTCTTAATTATTATCTTAATTATTGTTATTGCTCAAAGATTCACTTTAGTAGTATGTTTTTATTTGTTACTACTTAATGACATAGTCATCTCCCCAGAAAGATCACCAAGCATATTACAACAACCAGACAGTTAATTTTCTTTTTTTTGGCACGCGGGCCTCTCATTGTTGTGGCCTCTACCGTTGCGGAGCACAGGTTCCGGATGCGCAGGCTCAGCGGCCATGGCTCACGGGCCCAGCCGCTCCGCGGCATGTGGGATCTTCCCGGACCGGGGCACGAACCCATGTCCCCTGCATTGGCAGGCGGACTCTCAACCACTGTGCCACCAGGGAAGCCCCCAGACAGTTAATTTAAATGTATGAATAACTGCTTTTACATGCATGATGACAATATGATTATAACTTTAAATGTTTAAGATTATGGATTCACTTTGATGATTGATTACCACAGAAAGAAAGAAAGGAAAGAAGAAAAGAAGCAAAAAGGCACAATTAAGCCTAGTATACTATTAATAGATATTTTGGTTAAGAGGTTTAAACCACCAGGTTCCAGTGTAAAGTATGCTTACCTAGAATCAAGATAGGTGACATTAATCAATTTCTATTCTCAGTTGAACGTGTAGCTTTGTTTCAAAAGGTCTGTTCTTACTCATTTCCTAACATGCTGTGAAGATTTCAAATATGCTTTTTCAAAAGCACATTTGTAAAGAAAACCTCTTATGTATAATTTGATAAAACTCTCACTGATCCTTACTAAGAATCACCTAATATGAATGTGATCTTATCTTCATATTTAATCATAACACTCTATTTTGACTCTTGGTCTGATATATCCAGAAAGATTCTCAGTTCCAGGACTTTAGGATCACTTGATACTACAAGACCTTCTAGCTTTTTATGTTTATCAGCAAAGAAACTGAAGGTTAAGGGACTGTTTCTTCATTGCCATTACCAACATGCTCTAAGCATAAGTGCATTGCTAATCTCATCTTCTTCATACAGCCATCATCCATCTATACAGCAGAAAAGGAAAGAAGAGAAATCTTGAAGCAGTATCGTTGTCACAGGGAGCAGGAACATGTCCTGCCTTATTGTGCCTAAGCCCAGACTTAAACTGAATCATAACCATCTATGGCAGAAAGGGAACCAGAACACTGATATTCAGAAAGATGTGGCTTCTACTTCCTAACAGTTATTCTTTTTAAAAAAACTAATTATTTTTAATACCTGTTAGTTTTAATAACTAACAGTAATTGGGGACTTTGTGATATTTATCTATGATAACATTCTACTCAATTCAACATTTTATTGAAGTGAAATTCCACAGTTCTTATGGTTTGAAAAACCAAGCTGCTTCATTAAAAAATCCTTGCATTAAGTTTTTTGCTGCCAGTAGTAAATATACTAATTTTTTTTTTTTTTTAATTATAGAGGCATTTTAACTGACAAAGCAGGTTTTGTTTCTTTTGAGTTATTTGTCTTCTTTCTCAAACAAGTTTTGATATCAGGTCAGGAGGTCTTGCTGAAACATACAGTTTATGGAACAAGCATAGAGTACAGGTAGGTTATAAGGGTCAGATTTTTCTGAACCTGTTCTCTTGCAGCTTCTTTGCAAAGATTCTTGGAGAACAGCCAACATGGAATCAATTCTGAAATACTCTGCTAACCCATCTGGAAGAACATGTTTGTTTCTCAAATAGCCAAAGAGCTCTGCAAGGTGCATCCTGCTTCCATAATGGGGAAGATTTCCCTAAGGTGAAGTCTGCAGCAGGTGGCACAGATGTCACTGTAGTGGCATATCAGGACAATGGGAAGACATGCGGCTAGAAGAAATGGACCACAATATGAGCATATTGGAGTCTGGGGAAGTCAAACAGTACCCTGCACAGCATCGCTCTGAGCACCCTGATTTCAGGTCACTCACAGAGGCCAAGAAGATGAGAAAGCCCAAGAGATATAAACAGACAGGAACAGGGGCTGTCTATTTAATGAGATAGGTCAGTATTCAGAGAATATGGAACACAGAATTTTAGCACAGAAAGGAAACTTGGAGAGCACTTAACCCAAATTTCTCTCTTTACAGGTGAGAAAATGGACTCTGGCTTGCCTAATTTTTTGCAACTATCTTACGGGAGAGGAATGCTAGGATCCATTATGAATATTTGGAAACAACCTAGATGTCCATCATCAAGAGAGTGGATAAATAAAGTTATAATACCTCAACAACTGTATACAGGGGAATATGATGCATGGATTGGCTTAAGTGTGCCTCTCACAAGCTTCTGAAACTGAAAATGGAACCCCATCCAGACGCCATGACTTGGAAATATGGAAGAATTAGATTTCCAACTTGTTCCTAAATTTGGGACAATTGCCTGAAGAATGGAAATGGAGGGTAGAGAGGTAAACAAATGTTCATGACAAAAACCAAGACAGTGTTCCTATCACCTCATCACCCACCAGAAAAATGCCACTTGCGGGAGAAGTGACCCTGGTATCATTTTCAGAACGAGAGAACTGCTCATACAACAGTGCTATCCTAATCAAGAGAGCAAACAAAAAGGCAATGCTTTCTTCTTAGCAGCCAATGTTTTCCCCCTCTGTTATATTCAGGGAGATTCTGAAAACAAACGTCTTAACGCTAAAAATAATGCTCCCAATTAATTCTCATTGAACACACACTTTCGGCTAATTTATACAGACTATTTTATTTAATTCTATCAAAAAATTTAGTCAAAACTATTATTATTATTATTCCATTTTATAGATGTGCAAACTGAGACTCAGAGAGGTTAAGTTGTCCAAGGTCACAAAACTAGGAAATGGAAGAATTTCTAATCAAATACAGACAGTTTATTTGCCCTTGTTGACTGAAAGAAGAACACACAACGTAAAAGTTATGAGTTAAGTTTTATTCAGGAATCTTACTGAGGACTATAGCCCCAGGAGACAACTTCCCAGATACCTCTGAGGAACTGCTCTGAAGACGTAAGGGAGGAGCCAGGATATATATGGATTTTTTGTTGGAAAATTAACATGTAATTGAACATCAAAAGATTATTGTCAATCACAAAGAACAGATATCTCAAGTTAATGATTTTACTGCTTTTCTGTACATGGGAAGATGCAAGAATCAGGGGTCACTGAAATTTTTCCTTAGATATGTATCTTAACTATACATATACATATGTTTGGGCCAGTATATCCAAAGTACAGAATGCTTCCTGTTTTTCTCCATCCTGAATTTCCCTCAGGGTGCACTGTTGGTAGGTGACTGCAGTGGCCAATGGCTTGATCCTTCTAGAACTGGAATGGCAGGCAACATTTTTCTCTTTACACCTTCCTCTAACTTCTATTTGGTTAAAAAAATTTCCATCTTACTTATCACTGTTCTGCAAGACTTTGTTTGTTAGTGTGTCTGTTTGATGCCCACAACAAACATTCAGGTCATTTCTACCCTTTTTTCCCCAGATGTTTTGGGGTTATGGAAACCTTGCCTCACTCTGTAGGGAGCAGTCGTCTTCTTTGAACTGTAAATGAAGTGCTAGCTCAAGTCAGATTTCTCCTACTGTGTTACCCCAAGACAAAATCTAGGTTTTCTTTTCAGCACAAAAATTCACTGTCAGAATTCTACATGCTGCTTATCTTCCTTTCAGCTTAAGTCAGAAGGACTATATTGATTCTTCATTTGGGTCAGCAGGTGGATGTTCTCACCTTAGTTGCAAGAATCTGAAAATAGTATTAGATAATTCAAAACTTCCTGTCTCAGAGATGCACCACCTCCCTGTATATATAAATGTCTTGCTCTCAGGGAAAAATTAGAAACATGATTGCTTGTCAAAATTAGAGGATGCTCATATAGGTAGGTGGCATTATGACTGTAGAATGAAATATCTTGAAGAGACCTAAAATATTATATAATTCAAAGAATGTCACTCACAGGAAAAAGGGCATATGTCAACTAGGGGATACCAGAATCACTTGTGCATTCTTTTTAACAATGTTTCACCCCATCCCCCAACAATCTGTTATAATCCCTAGGAGCATATTGTCTCCTGCAACTTTACACTGAAACTCACCTGAAATTCACTGACTAAATGAGACATCATTACTAAGAAGAATGTGACATAAATTACCAGTGTGTTACTGCAAAGCAGGGAATACTATCTCAGCCAGAGTCTTGGAAGAAAATGGAGCCCATGCATGCCAGACAGAAGAATAGAGAGGACTTAACGTGGGGAATTAGTTTACAGAGGTGTTGGGAGAACTGAAAACCAAACATGAGAAGGTGAATTAACCTAAGAATTAGCAATGGCATGAAGCTGGTGTCTTACCTAGGGTTGGAGGAAAACAGTGAGAGTCAGACTCCAGGACTGGAATCACCTGGAGGGGACAGAACCATGAAGAGAAGAACCACAGTGCGGAAGAAATTCCCTGAGATACTCCTTGTCATCCAGTCTCTTGCGAGTCTCCTATTGGTTGACTCTATCAGGAAACCAGATTTCAAGGAAGCCTAGACATGTTAGCTTGCAGAGCACAGTTTCCTACAATACAGAACAAGAAACAGGGAATAGAGATAAGAGAAAATAACAAATGATCAGCAGAACTGTTTCAATCCATTCTCCTATTGTATACATGACAGCATCATTATCTCCAGATAAACAAGACTGCACAATTTTCCTTAATAACAAACTTCATAGTTTCACTCTCATAGCCAGAAATTATTTCTGTTATTTAAAATTTAATTCATTTTAGTAGTCATTTAATTCATTTTTGGTGGACTTCAATTGATGATTATGTTACAAGCAGAGGCTGTGGCATCATTATATTTTTAAAACTATAACGATACATTTGTCATACTTTAGTGTCAACCACTGATGGTCAAAAAAGTCAACATTTTATTTCTATTTTTAATTTCTTACATATTTCATTGTCTTACCATAGTAAAAATTTTACATTTGGTGTAGGGGTTTTGTAAAAACCACCTGAAATCCAAGAATATTTCCCTTGTTTCTTATTTTTTTTTTTTCCTAAAGTTCATGGAAAGGGAATGTATCTTCCTACGGCCATTTATACCAAAACTTAAGAATCTTCATTTAATATTTTTAATAAAGTCTTACTAAGCTAGAAGAACAAAGTATGTTATGGCTTTGACAGGGGTTAAATTTCTTTAATGGTTTAAATCAATACTTTAAAAAACTACAATAATAGCATTTAATATGACTTTCACATAGTATATTGAATTCCTCTTGTGCCCTGACTCATGTTTCTCAGCCCATCTTTTCTACCAGCATTTTCTGTGGCAGCTGTCGTCATGTAGGTGGCATGGGCAGCACCTTACTTCAACAGCAGGCTCTACCCTTCTGGAGCTTCTTCCATACTCAGTGTGGGAACCTGAAGTAATCCTGATCACTCATGGCATGCAAACCTAAATGGGCTAGGAAGGTAATCTCTTGCTGAGTAAGCTTAGACAGAGAGGAGGAAGCAGCCAATGGATAAATGTTCTCTTCTTCCAGTCCACAGATAAACCCTTCTTTTTTGGATTGAGTTTTATTTTATTTATTTATTTTTATACAGCACATTTTTATTAGTTATCTATTTTATGCATATTGGTGTATATATGTCAATCCCAGTCTTCCAATTCATCCCACACTCCCCTACGCGTGCTTTCCCCCACTTGGTGTCCATACGTTTGTTCTCCACATCTGTGTGTCTGTTTCTGCCTTGTAAACTGGTTCACCTGTACCATTTTTCTATACTTTACGTATATGTGTTAATATACGGTATTTGTTTTTCTCCTTCTGACTTAACTTCACTCTGTATGACAGTCTTTAGGTCCATCCACATCTCTAAAAATGACCCAGTTTCATTCCTTTTTATGGCTGAGTAATACTCCATTGTATATATGTACCACATCTTCTTTATCCATTCATCTCTTGATGGGCATTTAGGTTGCTTCCATGATCTGGCTATTGGAAACAGTGCTGCAATGAACATTGGGGTGCATGTCTGTTTTTTGAATTATGGTTTTCTCTGGGTATACGCCCATTGGTGGGATGGCGGGGTCATATGGTAATTCTATTCTTAGGTTTTTAAGGACCATCCATACTATTCTCCATAATGACTGTATCAATTTACATTCCCACCAACAGTGCAAGAGGGTTCCCTATTCACACCCTCTCCAGGATCTGTTGTTTGTAGATTTTCAGATGATGCCCATTCTAACTGGTGAGAGGTGATACCTCATTGTAGCTTTGATTTGCATTTCTCAAATGATTAGTGATGTTGAGCATCTTTTCTTGTGTTTGTTGGCCATCTGTATGTCTTCTTTGGAGAAATGTCTATTTAGGTCTTCTGCCCTTTTGGTTGGGTTGTTTTTTTTTTTTTTTTTTCCTTAATATTGAGCTGCATGAGCTGTATATATATTTTGAAGATTAATCCTTTGTGTGTTGATTTGTTTGCAAATATTTTCTCCCATTCTGAGGGCTGTCTTTTCATCTTGTTTATAGTTTCCTTTGCTGTGCAAAAGCTTTGAAGTTTCATTAGGTCTCATTTGTTTATTTTTGGTTTTATTTCCAATACTCTAGGAAGTGGGTCAAAAAGGATCTTGCTGTGACTTATGTCATAGAGTGTTCTGCCTATGTTCTCAACTAAGAGTTTTATAGTGTACGGTATTACATTTAGGTCTTTAATCTATTTTGAGTTTATTTTTTGTGTATGGCGTTAGGGAGTGTTCTAATTTCATTCTTTTACATGTAGTTGTCCAGTTTTCCCAGCACCACTTATTGAAGAGACTGTCTTTTCTCCATTGCATATCCTTGCCTCCTTTGTCGTAGATTTGTTGACCGTTGGTGCGTGGGCTTATCTCTGGGATTTCTATCCTGTTCCATTGATCTACATTTCTGTTTTTGTGCTAGTACAATATTGTCTTGATTACTGTAGCTTTGTAGTACAGTCTGAAGTCAGGGAGCCTGATTCTTCCAGTTCTGATTTTTTTCCCTCAAGATGGTTTTGGCTATTCGGGGTCTTTTGTGTCTGCATACAAATTTTAAGATTTTTTGTTCTACTTCTGTAAAAAATGCCACTGGTAATTTGATAGGAATTGCACTGAATCTGTATATTGCTTTGGGTAGTATAGTCATTCTCACAATATTGATTCTTCCAATCCAAGAACATGGTATAATTCTCCATCTGTTTGACTCACCTTAGGTTTCTTTCATCAGTTTCTTACAGTTTTCTTAGTACAGGTATTTTACCTCCTCAGGCAGGTTTATTCCTAGGTATTTTATTCTTTTTGTTGCAATGGTGAATGAGATTGTTTCCTGAATTTCTCTTTCTGATCTTTCATTGCTAGTGTATACGAATGCAAGAGATTTCTATGTATTAATTTTGCATTATGCAACATTATCAAATTCATTTATTAGCTCTAGTAGTTTTCTGGTGGCATCTTTAGGATTCTCTATGTAGAGTATCATGTCATCTGCAAACAGTAACACTTTTATTTCTTCTTTTCCAATTTTGATTCCTTTATTTCTTTTTTTGTCTCTGACTGCCATGACTAGGTCTTTCAAAACTATGTTGAATAACAGTCGTGAGAGTGGACAACCTGGTCTTGTTCCTGATCTTAGAGGAAATGCTTTCAGTTTTTCACCATAAGAGTGATGTTTGCTATGGGTTTGTCATATATAGCCTTTATTATGTTGAGGTAGGTTCCCTCTATACCCACTTTCTGGAGAGTTTTTTATCATAAATGAGTGTTGAATTTTGTCAAAATCTTCTTCTGCTTCTGCTGAGATGATCATATGGTTTTTATCCTTCAATTTGTTAATATGGTATATCGCATTGATTGATTTGCATATACTAAAGAATCCTTGCATTCCTGGGATAAACCCCACTTGATCATGGTGTATGATCCTTTTAATGTGTTATTGGTTTCTGCTTGCTAGTATTTTGTTGAGGATTTTTGCATCTATATTTATCAGTGATATTGGTCTGTAATTTTCTTTTTTTGTAGTATCTCTATCTGGTTTTGGTATCAGGGTGATGGTGGCCTCCTAGAATGAGATTGGGAATGTTCCTTCCTCTGTAATTTTTTGGAAGAGTTTGAGAAGAATGGGTGTTAGCTGTTCTCTGAATGTTTGATAGCATTCACCTCTGAAGCCATCTGCTCCTAGACTTTTGCTTTCTGGAAGATATTTAGTCACAGTTTCAATTTCATTACTTGTGATTGGTCTGTTCATATTTTCTATTTCTTCCTGATTCACTCTGGGAAGGTAATACCTGTCTAAGTATTTGTCCATTTCTTCCCAGTTGTCCATTTTATTGGCATAGAGTTGCTTGTAGTAGTCTCTGATGATGCTTTGTATTTCTGCAGTGTCTGTTGTAACTTCCCCTTTTTCATTTCTAATTTTATTGATTTCAGTCCGCTCACTCCTTTTCTTGATGAGTCTGGCTAAAGGTTAATCAATTTTGTTTACCTTCTCAAAGAACCAACTTTTAGTTTTATTGATCTTGGCTACTGTTTCCTTCATTTCTTTTTCATTTATTTCTGATCTGATCTTTTAAGATTTCTTTCCTTCTACAACCTTTGGGTTTTGTTTGTTCTTTTTTCTCTAGTTCCTTTAGGTGTAAGGTCGCATTGTTTATTTGAGACTTTTCTTGTTTCTGGAGATAGGATTGTGTTGCTATAAACTTCCCTCTTAGAAATGCTTTTGCTGCATCCCATAGGTTTTGGATCATTGTGTTTCTGTTGCCGTTTGTCTCTAGTAACTTTTTTTAAAACATCTTTATTGGAGTATAATTGCTTTAGAATGTTGTGTTAATTTCTGCTGTATAACAAAGAGAATCAGCTATATCTATACATATATATCCCCATATCCACTCCCTTTTGTGTCTCCCTCCCACCAGCCCTATCCCACCCCTTTAGGTGGTCACAAAGCACCGAGCTGATCTCCCTGTGCTATTCAGCTGCTTCCCACTAGCTATCTACTTTAAAATTGGTAGTGTATATATGTCAATGCTAATCTCTCACTTCATCCCAGTTTACCATTCCCCCTCCCCATGTCCTCAAGTCCATTCTCTACGTCTCCATCTTTATTCTTGTCCTTCCCCTAGGTTCATCAGAAACATTTTTTTCCCTTACATTCCATATATATGTGTTAGCAAACAGTATTTGTTTTTCTTTTTCTGACTTACTTCACTCTGTATGACATACTCTAGGTGCATCCACCTCACTACAAATAACTCAATTTCGTTTCTTTTTACGGCCACATAATATTCCATTGCATATGTGCGTCACATCTTCTTTATCCATTCATCTGTTGATGGACACAGGTTGCTTCCATGTCCTGGCTATCATAAATAGTGTTGCAATGAACATTGTGGTACCTGACTCTTTTTGAATTATGGTTTTCTCAGGGTATATGCCCAGTAGTGGGATTGCTGGCTCATATGGTAGTTCTATTTATAGTTTTTTAAGGAACCTCCATACTGTTCTCCATAGTAGCTGTATCAATTTACATCCCCACCAACAGTGCAAGAGGGTTCCCTTTTCTCCACACCCTCTCCAGCATTTATTGCTTGTAGATTTTTTGATGATAGCCATTCTGACCATTGTGAGGTGATACTGCATTGAAGTTTTGACTTGCATTTCTCTAATGATTAGTGATGGTGAGCATCTTTTTATGTGTTTGTTGACAAACTTCTTTGGGGATTTGGCTATTTAGATCTTCTGCTCATTGTTGGATTGGGTTGTTTGTTTTTTTGATATTGAGCTGCATGAGCTGCTTATATATTTTGGCGATTAATGCTTTGTCAGTTGCTTTGTTTGCAAATATTTTCTCCCATCCTGAGGGTTGTCTTTTCATCTTGTTTATGGTTTCCTTTGCTGTGCAAAAGCTCTTAAATTTCATTAGGTCCCATTTGTTTATTTCTGTTTTTATTTCCCTTTCTCTAGGAGGTGGGTCAAAAAGGATCTTGTTGTGATTTATGTTATAGAGTGTTCTGCTTATGTTTTCCTCTTTATGTTTTATAGTGTCTGGTCTTACATTTAGGTCTTTAATCTATTTTGAGTTTATATTTGTGTATGGTGCAGGGAGTGTCTAATTTCATTCCTTGATATGTAGCTGTCCAGCTTTTTCAGCACCACTTATTGAAGAGGTTGTCTTTTCTCCATTGTAGATTCCTGCCTCCTTTATCAAAGATAAGGTGACTACATGTGCGTGGGTTTATCTCTGGGCTTTCTATACTGTTCCATTGTTCTATATTTCTGTTTTTGTCCCAGTACCATATTGTTTTGATTACTGTAGATTTGTAGTATATTCCGAAGTCAGGGAGCTTCATTCCTCTAGCTATGTTTTTCTTTCTCAAGATTTCTGGCTATATGGGGTCTTTTGTGTTTCCATACATATTGTGAATTTTTTTGTTCTAGTGCTGTGAAGAATGCCATTGATAGTTTGATAGGGATTGCATTGAATCTGTCGATTGCTCTGGGTAGTATAGTCATTTTCACAATGTTGATTCTTCCAATCCAAGAACATGGTATAGATCTCCATCTGTTGGTATCATCTTTAATTTCTTTCATCAGTGTCTTATAGTTTTCTGCATACAGGTCTCTTGTCTTCTTAAGTAGGTGTATTCCTAGGTATTTTATTCTTTTTTGCAGTGGTAAATGGGAGTGATTCCTTAATTTCTCTATCAGATTTTTCATCATTAGTGTATAGGAATGCAAGAGATTTCTGTGCATTAATTTTGTATCCTGCTACTTTAGCAAATTCATTGATTAGCTCTAGTAGTTTTCTGGTAGCATCTTTAGGATTCTCTATGTATAGTATCATGTCATCTGCACACAGTGACAGCTTTACTTCTTATTTTCCAATTTGGATTCCTTTTATTTTTTTTTCGGCTCTGATTGCTCTGCCTAAAACTTCCAAAACTATGTTGAAAAATAGTGGTGAGAGTGGGCATCCTTGTCTAGTTCCTGATTTTTTACAGGAAATGGTTTCAGTTTTTCACCATTGAGAATGATGTTGGCTCTGGGTTTGTCACATATGGCTTTTATTATGTTGAGGTAAATTCCCTCTATACCTACTTTCTCGAGAGCTTTTATCATAAATGGGTGTTGAATTTCGTCAAAAACTTTTTCTGCATCTATTGACAGGATCATTTGGTTTTTCTCCTTCAATCTGTTAATATGGTGTATCACACTGATTGATTTGGGTATACTGAAGAATCTTTTCATATCTGAGATAAACACTACTTCATCACGGTGCATGATCCTTTCAATGTGCTGTTGGATTCTGTTGGCTAGTATTTGTTGAGGATTTTGCATCTATGTTAATTAGGGATATTGGCCTGTAGTTTTCTTTTTTTGTGACATCTTTGCCTGGTTTTGGCATCAGGGTGATGGTGGCCTCGTAGAATGAGTTTGGGAGTGTTCATCCCTCTGCTATATTTTGGAAGAGTTTGAGGATAGGTGTCAGCTCTTCTCTAAATGTTTTATAGAATTTGCCTGTGAAGCCATCTGGTCCTGGGCCTTTGTTTGTTTGAAGATGTTTAATCACAGTTTCAATTTCAGCGCTTGTGACTGGTCTCTTTATTTTTTAAAATTTCTTCCTGGTTCAGTCTGAGAAGGTTGTGCTCTTCTAAGAACTTGTCTATTTCTTCCAGGTTGTCCATTTTATTGGCATAAAGTTGCCAGTAGTAATCCCTCAGGATTCGTTGTATTTCTGCAGTGTCTGTTTTACTTCTTCTTTTTCATTTCTAATTCTGTTGATTTGAGTCTTCTCCCTTTTTTTCTTGATGAGTCTGGCTAGTGGTTTATCAATTTTGTTTATCTTCTCAAAGAACTAGCTTTTAGTTTTATTGATCTTTGCTATAGTTTCCTTCTTTTTCTTTTGTTTCCAATTTGATAATTATGATTTCTTTCTTTCTGCTAACCTTGGGTTTTTTATTTTTGTTGTTGTTGTTGTTCTGCTTTCTCTAATTGCTTTAGGTGTAAGGTTAGGTTGTTTATTTGAGATATTTCTTGTTTCTTGAGGTAGGATTGTATTGCTATAAACTTCCCTCTTAAAACTGCTTTTGCCGCATCCCATAGGTTTGGATCGTTGTTTTCACTGTCAATTTTTTTTTTTTTTTTTTTTGCGGTACGCGGGCCTCTCACTGTTGTGGTCTCTCCCATTGCTCCGGACGTGCAGGCTCAGCAGCCATGGCTCACGGGCCTAGCATTTCCGTGGCATGTGGGATCTTCCCGGACTGGGGCACGAACCCGTGTCCCCTGCAATGGCCGGCAGATTTTCAACACTGCACCACCAGGGAAGCCCTCTTGGTATTTTTTGATTTCTTCTTTGAGTTCTTCAGTGATCTCTTCGTTATTTAGTAGCATATTGTTTAGCCTCCATGTGTTTGTAGTTTTTACAGTTTTTTTTTTTTCCTGTAATTGATATCTAGTCTCATAGCAGAAAAGATACTTGATACAATTTCAATTTTCTTAAATTTACCAAGGCTTGATTTGTGACCAAAGATATGGTCTATCCTGGAGAAAGTTCCTTGAGTACTTGAGAGGAAAGTGTATTCTGTTGTTTTTGGATAATTTAAGAACACCTTGTTTAATGTGTAATTTAAAGCTTGTGTTTCCTTATTTATTTTCATTTTGGATGATCTGTCCATTGGTGAAACTGGGGTGTTAAAGTCCCGTACCAGTATTGTGCTATTGTTGATTTCCCCTTTTATGGCTGTTAGCATTTGCCTTATCTATTGAGGTGCTCCCATGTTGAGTGCCTAAATATTTATAATTGTTATATCTTCTTCTTGGATTGATCCCTTGATCATTATGTAGTGTCCTTATTTGTCTTTTGTAATAGTCTTTATTTTAAGGTCTATTTTGTCTGATAAGAGAATTGCTACTCCAGCTTTCTTTAGATTTCCATTTGTATGGAATATCTTTTTCCATCCCCTAACTTTGAGTCTGTATGTGTCCCTAGGTCTGAAGCGGGTCTCTCGTAGACAGCATATATATGAGTTTTGTTTTGTATCCCTTCAGTGAGCCTGTGTCTTTTGTATGGGGCATTTAATCCAGTTACATTTAATGTAATTATTGATATGTATGTTCCTATTACCATTTTCTTAATCGTTTTGGGTTTCTTTTTCCTTCTCTTGTGTTTCCTGCCTAGAGAAGTTCCTTGAGCATTTGTTGTAATGCTGGTATAGTGGTGCTGAATTCTCTTACGTTTTGCTTGTCTGTAAAGGTTTTAATTTCTCCGTCAAATCTGAATGAGATCCTTGCTGGCTAGAGTAATCTTGGTTGTAGGTTTTTCCCTTTCATCACTTTAAATATGTCATGCCACTCCCTTCCGGCTTGCAGAGTTTCTGCTGAGAGATCAGCTGTTAACCTTATGGGGATTCCCTTGTATGTTATTTGTTGTTTTTCCCTTGCTGCTTTTAATATTTTTTCTTTGTATTTAATTTTTGATAGTTTGATTAATATGTGTCTTGGCATGTTTCTCCTTGGATTTATCTTGTATGGGACTCTCTGTGCTTCCTGGACTTGACTATTTCCTTTCCCATATTAGGGAAGTTTTTAACTATAATCTCTTCAAATATTTTCTCAGTCCCTTTCTTTTTCTCTTCTTCTTCTGGGACCCCTATAATTCGAATGTTGGTGCATTTAATGTTGTCCCAGGTGTCTCTAAGACTGTCTTCATTTCCTCTCATTCTTTTTTCTTTATTCTGCTCTGTGGTAGTTATTTCCAGTATTTTATCTTCCAGATCACTTATCTGTTCTTCTGCCTCAGTTATTCTGCTATTGATTCCTTCTAGAGAATTTTAAATTTTATTTATTGTGTTGTTCATCATTGTTTGTTTGGTCTTTAGTTCTACTAGGTCCTTTTTAAATGTTTCTTGTATTTTCTCCATTCTATTTCCAAGATTTTGATCATCTTTACTATTATTACTCTGAATTCTTTTTCAGGTAGACTGCCAATTTCCTCTTCATTTGTTTGGCCTGGTGGGTTTTTCTGTTGCTGCTTCATCTGCTGCATGTTTCTTTGTCTTCCCATTTTGCTTAACTTACTGTGTTTGGGGTTTCCTTTTCCCAGGCTGCAGTTTCAGAGTTCCTGTTTTTTTTTGTCTTCCCCCGGGAGTAAGTTTGGTTCAGTGGGTTATGTAGTCTTCTTGGTGGAGGCGATTGGTGCTTTTGTTCTTGTCGGTGGGTCTGGAACTTGTCTTTCTGGTGGGCAGGGCTGCATCTGGTGGTGTGTTTTGGGGTGTCTGTGAACTTAGTATGATTTTAGGCAGCCTCTCTGCTTATGGGTGGGTTTGTGTTCCTGTCTTGCTAGTTGTTTGGCATGGGCCATCCAGCACTGGAGCTTGCTGGCCGTTGGGTGGAGCTGGGTCTTAGCATTGAGACAGACATCTCTGGGAGAGCTCTCACTGATTGATATTACATGGGGTTAGGAGTTATCTTTTGGTCTAATGTCCTGAACTTGGCTCTCCCACCTCAGAGGCTGAGCCCTGATACCAGGCTGGAGCACCAAGACACTGACAGACACACGGCTGCTAGTGTTAAGGGTCTCCTGCAGAGGTGGGGGGCAGCTGTGGCTCACTGCGGGGAGAACGACATTGGCAGCAGAAGTTCTGGGAAGTACTCCTTGGCATGAGCCCTCCTGGAGTCTGCCATTAGCCCCAGCAAGGAGCCTGTGTGCTCCGGTGCTGGGTTGCCTCTTGTCTGTAGGTATTTTCTGATTTCCTCTTTGATTTCTTCAGTGATCTCTTGGTTATTTAGTAACGTATTGTTTAGCTTCCATGTGTTTGTGTTTTCCACGTTTTTTTCCCATGTAATTTATTTCTAATCTCATAGCATTGTGGTCCGAACAGATGCTTGATGTAACTTCAATTTTCTTAAATTTACCGAGGCTTGATCTGTGACCCAAGATGTGATCTATCCTAGAGAATGTTAGTGTGCACTTGAGAAGAAAGTGTAATCTGCTGTTTTCAGATGGAATGCCCTATAAATATCAATTAAATCTATGTGGTCTATTGTGTCATTTAAAGTTTGTGTTTCCTTATGAATTTTTGGTGTGGATTATCTGTTCATTAGTGAAAGTGAGGTGTTAGGTTTTCCCAATATTATTGTGTTACTGTTGATTTCCTCTTTTATAGCTGTTAGCATTTGCCTTTTGTATTGAGGTGCTCCTATGTTGAGTGCATATATATTTATAATTGTTATATCTTCTTAGATTGATCCCTTGATCATTATGTAGTGTCCTTCTTTGTCTCTTGTAACATTCTTTATTTTAAAGTCTATTTTATCTTATATGAGCATTGCTACTCCAGCTTTCTTTTGCATGGTTTCCATTTGCGTGGAATCTTTTTCCATCCCCTCAATTTCATTCTGCATGTGTCCCTAGGTCTGAAGTGGGTCTCTGGTAGACCATATATATATATATATATATGGGTCTTGTTTCTGTATCCATTCAGCGAGCCTGTGTCTTTTGGTTGAAGCATTTAATCCATTCATACTTTATTTAAGGTGAGTATTGATATGTATGTTCCTATTACCATTTTCTTAATTGTTTGTGGTTTGTTTTTGTAGGTCCATTTCTTATCTTGTGTTTCTCACTTAGAGAAGTTCCTTTAGCATCTGTTGTAGAGCTGGCTTGGTAGTGCTGAATTCTTTTAGCTTTTGCTTGTCTGTAAAGCTTTTGATTTCTCTGTCAAATCTGAATGAGTTCCTTGCCAACTCAACCAAGGGTAATCTTGGTTGTAGGTTCTTCCCTTTCATCACTTTAAATATGTCATGCCACTCCCTTCTGGCTTGCAGAGTTTCTGCTGAGAAATCAGCTTTTAACCTTGTGGGAGTTCCCTTGTATGTTATTTGTCGTTTTCCCCTTGCTGCTTTCAATAATTTTTCTTTGTCTTTAATTTTTGCCAGTTTGATTACTATGTGTCTCGTCATGTTTCTCCCTGGGTTTATCCTGTATGGGACTGTCTGCTGGACTTGAGTGGCTATTTCCTTTCCCACGTTAGGGAAGTTTTCGACTATAATCTGTTCAAATATTTTCTCGGGTCCCTTCTCTCTCTTTTCTCCTTCTGGGACCCCTATAATGTGAATGTTGTTGCATTTAATGTTGTCCCAGAGGTCTCTTAGGCTGTCTTCATTTCTTTCCATTCTTTTTTTTTTTTTTATTCTGTTCTGTGGCTGTGAATTCCACCATTCTGTCTTCCAGGTCACTTATCCATTCTTCTGCCTCAGTTTTTGTGCTATTGATTCCTTCTAGCATGTTTTTCATTTCAGTTACTGTATTGTTCATCTCTGTTTGTTTGTTCTTTAATTCTTCTAGGTCTTTGTTAAACATTTCTTGCATCTTCTCAATCTTTGCCTCCATTCTTTTTCTGAGGTCCTGGATCATCTTCACTATCATTATTCTGAATTCTTTTCTGGAAGGTTGCCTATCTCCACTTCATTTAGTTGTTTTTCTGGGGTTTTATCTTGTTCCTTCATCTGGTACATAGTCCTCTGCCTCTTCATTTTGTCTATCTTTCTGTGAATTTGGTTTTTGTTCCACAGGCTGCAGGATTGTCAGATAAACCCTTCTGATGCACATTCTATACAGCTCAGAAAGGTTCCAGCAGGATTCAGGACAGACTGCTTTTTATGGTATGCTCTCTTGCTCTCTTGCATTGGTGTTCCCCTCCGCTCCTCAGATAATCACAATCCCTTGTCTCAAACTCCAATACCTTGGACAGCACAAGCTGAGGTAAATAGAAAAAAGTATTGTAAAAAAAAAAAAAAAATTGTAAAAAGGTATTGTAAAACAAAAATTTGTCATGTATTTTATTGTATTCTATTTTTATATTTTTGTTATAATTTTTATTTTCTTGACAAAAATTACCAAAGATCATTATAATATATATATTATACTTTTCAAGGGACTTAAAAACCATACCTATTATTTTGAAGCCATAATATAGCCAAGGAAATTAATATTTCCTTTATTTTATGGGAAAAGAAACTAATATGCAGAGGGTTAAGTGATTTGCTCAAATCTTCCTCTATCCAGGTCCATAAAATGGAGTAAAATTTCAATCTGCTTATCTAGAACTTGTTTTTATGCAGCTATAGCCAAACGATCAACCATTTTTCTCTTGCCTTAATGATGATGGTATTTTACTAAGTGCAGCTTTCTATGATGGAGTAGAATATACAAGGCGTTTTGGGAAACTGGAGTGGCACTCTAATTATCCTGGCATGCAGCCATCATCAGTGATGCAATCTTCTATTAGTAAAGGTCATAGGAGAAAAAAAGAGTTGCAAAAAACACTCAGTAGCAGGAATTTGAATCCCAAAGATAGCCTTCAATATCTTATTGAGCAGGAAACACTACTGGTTAGGTCATCAGTTATTTCAGTCTTATCGATATAAGGTATTTATATTGGAAAATTTCATTTTTATTTGAAATAATGAGTTTCCTCCCAATGTCTCTGTTAATCAGACCTTGAGCAAATATTGTTTTTATATGAAGGAGAGGATATGCTGGGAACCTGAGAATATGGCCAAATAGAAAACCAAAAATAGTTGATTATTTGCCATCAGAAATATGTCACCAGGAGAATGTTGATCTACTTAAAAAAAAAAAAAAAAGTAACTTAACATGACATCTTTAGTATATAAATTATCCTGGAATAGAACCTTACTCTCTGCCCTCTCCTCTTGTCCTCTCCTTACTATTCAGTTGAGCCTCATCTCTCTCCTCCCACCATACTGATCTGTTATTTCCATCTCAGAATTAGCCCATCTTTTGCTAAGAACACCACTATTACATTCTCATAGACTAACAGTTCACAAGGATTCCCTATGCTTTGGAATATAAATTATTACAAAGTAATATTGCTCTCCATGGCACCAAATATGTATGTGCATTCCTTAACATCACATGCTGTGCATTGGAGAAATGGAGATTAAGGTGACTTACACTACAGTAGATGACATTCTTGAATGCAGTGTTGGATACTCATATGAATGTTCTTTCCATTTCCACATATAAATCAAAGTGCCAAATAGTAAGTTCGACAGACCTTTTGACTATGTCGATAATGTTTCCTTTCTTTTAAATCCACAGATATTTTTCTTTATGTTCCATGATTTGATAAATTTGCTTTAGGCATCACTTAATTTCTAGAGACAGGAGTGGTTTGCAAGCAATAGATTTGCTAATTACAGTGGACTTGTCGAAACTGCTTTTAAAAAATCAATAATTTTTTATATATGTGGTTCTGTAACTCAAATATTGACCTGCTCCAACTTTACCCAAATATAATGTACACCTAATGAAGTATACTCTAATACCAGGGTGAGCAAACTACAACTCAAGCACCAAATATGGCCCACTGCCTGTTTTTGTAAATAAAGATTTATTGGAACACAGCCACATCCATGTATTGCCTATGGATGTTATATTTGACTTAAATACAAAGCTGTGCATCATGGTAATATTTAAACTTATTTGTCTTTACCATTGCATAATGAATCCCTGAGGAAGAGAGGAAGGTATGTATAATCATTTCAACTAGCATACTGGATCAGTATTATTCTTTTCCTCTAGTTGCTGCTTATAATTTCTTTTGTTTTAAAGCACATGATTCATTAATGAGTTTGGGATTAAAACCTATACAAATGGGTAGGACATGTTAGCATAGTCAGTGGGTTGCCAATCTTGTTTTCAAGGATTTAAATGAAGGCAAATAAAAAATAGTCTGTCAAAGCAGGGATCAAAAAGTTAATGGAATGCATCTGTGTGAGCAGATGCAGTGCTCTTAGCATCAACACTGTATTAAGAATCTTGACGATGGACACTGGTGACCACTGGGTTGCTGGGCCAATTAGCTTTGGGGTAGTTCCAAGGAACAGATAAAAATATAAGGGCTGTGACCTTTATTTGTGAGGATTCAAGTGGAAATCATTTCCGTCTATCTCTCTGTGATCATGCCTTAGAAACAGATTTCACTTACATGAATGTCAAAATATTTGACCTGATTCTGAGTGAGTGTATTTCACAATGCAGGATAGTTTTGTTAGTGGCCACAACTGGCTTCAGAAGAGTTCAGAACAGGAGGAGCATTCTTAACTGCTGACCTAGCACTTGTGATTTGGGGCTGGAAAAAAACTTAGTGATTATTTATTTCAACCTTCTCATTGTAAAGGTGGGATAATGGCGTCCCATAGAACTTAAGTGACGTGCTTAGCATGACTCAGAGTATTAATGTGAAAGTCAAAATTAGGACCTAGATTGTGTCACTTTCTAGTTCACATTCTGTTCTATCCTAACATACTGCACCCAAATTTGCTGATTATTGTTCTGACAATCAAATTTTACTTATTTTTAATATTGTTAAATAGAAATGACTTGTTTGATATTAAATTAATACTTTAAAATATTATGCAAAGGGTAAATTTTTGTTAGATTATTAAAAACATACTCAAATTTTGTAAGGTTTTTTTTCATATTTGTACAAAGTAAGCAATCACGATTATGTTTTCTGTTGAGGGACACTGAGAGGGACCTTTTGCATAAAACTTTCTTCTAGTGTTTTTACTAATTTTCACTGTTATCAACTTGTTTCATTTAGTTAAGCATTATCCTCTTCCCCTATATTCTTTTGAATTGCAAATATTCCTGAGAAAGGTAACATACTAAGTCATTGTTTCCTTATTTTGAATATAATTTCCCAGATTAATATTATGATGAAATGGAAAGCAAAAGGTTTGGGAGGAAGAAACATTAAATGGAGAAGAAATATCAATGCATTTTTTACTGTTTGTTAAATTGTTTATTAAAACCTTAAATGGAGAAGTTAAAAAAAAAACACGACAAAATTTGTGGGTTAAAAGGGACCTTAAAAATCTTTTACTAGCCTCATCTGGTGGTTGAAGTATGGTTGTGATAATTCAAATGTGCCAGTGACAGGGAGCTTTCTAATTTCTGACCAAGTTTATGCCATCTATGATAACGGGGACAATCATTTTAGATAGCCAGCCTTTATATTGAACTGCAATTTGTCTCCCAGTAGTTTCTTCCATTGATTCCTATTTCCTCATCCACTTGACATGCTTCCCAGGAATACAAGGAATGATCTGTCTTTTTCTATAAACTAAATATTTCCCTTTCCTTGTGGAAATATGACACATTCCTCCCATAGTTGTTTCTCTTCTACAGTTGGTCTCTGCTAAAAGGTGGGGCTCAGAAAAAAAAAACTTCATTATTTTTGTTAAAACAAACTTTTTAGAAAATAGACTCAGGTGTTATGAAAGATGTCAAAGGGATACAACTTATATTTTATTTTTATTTTTTAATCCATAAGAGAGAGAGAGTTAAAGAAAGCAGTATGGGCTTCAAAGACTTGTGCTAAAAAGGGGATCTGTGCTATAATGAGGCTTCTGGGTGCTTTTAAAAAATCAAATCAAACAAGTTATACAACTCTCAGGAGGTGCAGATAGACATAAATTTGCAAAGGTGCCAATTAGGGATCCAGAAAAGAAGATTTAAAATTCTTCCCAGTGGGTAAAAGGTGGAATAGAAATTAGAACCTAAATATATAAATTCTGAAAAAATCTGCATAGGTCTCTAAACCTCAGAAGAGTTCTGAGGACTTGCCCTTCAATCTCTTGACTAAGTTGATAATACTAGTGTGTCAATCTATGCACATAGCCCCTTCAGCCCTTTTAACACAATCTATTCACACCCAGGAAGGAAAAACGTTCCAGAGGATGTCACTGACTTTTACTTTTTATTAGATGTCTTTGACAAGTCCTTTTGTACTACACAGCACGGCAATTCCACTTCATGCTTGAGTACCAGAAGTTCTTAGCATCATGAAAATTAACCTACCTTAGAGGGAGCTCAAGTCTGCCCCCAAAGGCAGTCAGAAGCATGGCAGAATATGTAGGACAGTCTCAATGTGGGCATGCTCTCCCTGAGGTAAACACATGTGTCTGGAATTCAATAAGAAAATAAGATTAAGGTGTCGTCCCCTGCCAACATGCAAATTTATTTTGTAAGGGTACCCACTTGTTCTTGATGGAAATTTTTACCCTGTGGTGAATGCTTTGAGTAATATCTTTCCAGATACCACTGGCTAAGAGAAGAAAAGAAGCAGGAAATTGAGGCAACAAGAAGAAAGGGAAGACTGAGGCCAACAAAATTAACTTTGTTCACTTGAGAAGTTTGTGGGTAGTAAGAACGGTTGCTACTCACGTCACTGAATACCAAGCCAACACCCCAATTTCAATTCATGCAAATCTCTTATTCAGTGTTTACATTAGGTAGTTATTCCAAATGCTCTTTCTCAGCTCTCTCTTTTTCTCCTATTACTCTCCTTCCTGTCAATTTAGTCCATACACACATCTTAAAATTATCTCTGCTCCATCTTCTCTGGGCCTCTTTCCCATGCGTCTGGAAATGTTCACATCATCCCAGTTTATATGCCTCCTTTTCATTGATGCAACTGAATTCTCTCCTTTTCTAGACAAGGAGATCTTGGAATTTCACTCTTATCCATACCCTGTGGATATCATGTTTGACGCAACATTTTCAAATCTGGCCACCTACCATTTTGATACCCTGTGATTCTTTATCTGTTTTATCTGTTGCCTATGTAGTTAGTTAGTTTCTCCAGTTCTCCAGACTGCCTTTCTTGGTAACTCTCTTAGATCACAGATGCCTGGAGAGAAAAGTTAAGCTCATAACCATTGGAATGTCATAGTTATATGTAAAATAATGGAGAGAAGAAGGCTGCCTACTTTTAAGTCTTTTATTCATCAATTCCTCGATCATAATTCATTACAGTTCTGCTGGGGGCACTTGAAATTACCATTATAATTACTCTTATAGACTAAAAGTTTGTTTTCAAATGACCTGGTTAAATTGAACATAAATTCCCTGGAAAGAGTAACATTATCCATTAAGACATTAGTTCACTATTTTAGTTTATCAGATAATCTGATTGTCAGGTCACAGAGAGCTGATCCTTGGGAAACAGGACACAGGAAAGGGAGATTTGAATGACATGAAAGGGTGTCAGAAATGTTCAGAGAATTAGATATTGTTTGAGAACTCTTTAGTTCATAGCATTCCACAGTCCTATGCTCACTCAGCAACTCAGTTTTCAGTTAAGGGACAGGAAGGACTGGAAAAAGAAAAAAATAATGAAACATTTTCTGTCAGGCAAATTGAACCTATAAATGCATATTAAATTCTCTTTTATGAGGATGACTGTAATGAAGAATATCATTTAGTGTTTCTATAGTAGATATCTACTAGATTCTTTCCATAGTATCCCAAAATCTGTTTTCTCAGCTTCAAAGCATTTGATTCAAAAATGAGAGATGTGAACAATGGAGAAAGTGGAATACTCACCACATTAAATGGTCACTCCAGGATCCAGGGAACATTAGAAAATTAGTCCATCCAACCACTTTGAGCTTCCTCCTCCTCAGAAGACAATTTCCTTGCAGATCCACACTAGAAGAGCAGTGAAAAAAAGCAAACTTAGAAACAACAGGATGAAAAGATGTCATGCGTGTTCATGAACTTTAGTGATATTTCTATTTCCAAGAAGGAAGGAAGGGCAGACAATTAGTTAATACTATGCAATTTCCTGGTACTCTTTTATTATGCTAATAAATATATCCCCTCTGATAAACTAGATAGTGTATTATAGCCTGTTATGAAAGCCCTTAAATATGGATTTCCTTTTCCTCAGGGAACCAGATCGCACATTTATTGTTCCTGTTATTGTTCCTTTGAGCAAAAATGTGAACTTATATTAGAAGAGAATTCCAAAGGAAAGCTTACTTTCCACTAGGACTTTCTAATTTAACACACACACACACACACACCCCTATAGGGGCCTTACTTTGTGTCAGAATTTATGGTACAAGATGATCTATGTATGTTACATCAACATACTCCCACAATAACTTATAAGTTCAAAAATATCATTCCATTATCTAGATTAGGAAACAAAGATATAAGCTATATTCTATGTTCAAGACACTCAACTTTTTTTTTCTCTTTTTGGTCATTTATTATATTTTTTTACATCTTTATTGGAGTATAATTGCTTTTCAGTGTTGTGTTAGTTTCTGCTGTACAACAAAGTGAATCAGCTACATGTATACATATATCCCCATATCCCCTCCCTCTTGAGCCTCCCTCCCACCCTCGCTATCTCACTCCTCTAGGTGGTCACAAAGCATCGAGCTGATCTCCCTGTGCTATGCAGCAGCTTCCCACTAGCTATCCATTTTACATCTGGTAGTGTATATATGTCAATGCTACTCTCTCACTTTGTCCCAGCTTCACCTTCCCCTGCCCCCATGTCCTCAAGACCATTCTCTACATCTGTATCTTTATTCCTGTGCTGCCACTAGGTTCATCAGTACTATTTTTTTAGATTCCATATATATGAGTTAGTATACAGTATTTGTTTTTCTCTTTCTGACTTACTTCACTCTGTATGACAGACTCTAGGTCCATCCACCTCATTACAAATAACTCAGTTTTGTTCCTTTCTATGGCTGAGTAATATTCCATTGTATATATGTGCCACATCTTCTTTATCCATCCATCCATCGATGGACATTTAGGTTGCTTCCATGTCCTGGCTATTGTAGATAGTGCTGCAGTGAATACTGTGGTACATGTATCTTTTTTGAATTATGGTTTTCTCAGGGTATATGCCCATTAGTGGGATTGCTGGGTCATACGGTAGTTCTATTTTTAGTTTTTTAAGGAACCTCCATACTGTTCTCCATAGTGGCTGTATCAACACTCAACTTTTTAAAACCACAGTATACATTTAAAATATGTTTTAATTTGAAGAAAATAAAGAATAATAACCTTCCCACAGAATTTTAGCTTGCTTTAAAACTTCCCAAGCTCTTTGATGTCCACTACCTCATTAAATCTTATGACAACTGTTTGAAGGAGGAAATCTAAGTAACGTTATACCTACTTTGCATATGAGCAAATTAAGAGGTTCAATGACTTACGAAGGTTATAGAGTCAAGTAGGAGATCTAGAACTAAAAACACTCCTGACAGCCTGTGCCAAAAAGGTACAGGAAAGTCACTTTATAGTAGGTATTTATTACAATTTACACATGTATATATCATGTATTTATTTCCTTTTCTTTTTTACTTATGATAATCCACGTTTGCTATAGAAAATATAATGATACAGAGGAATGTAATTAAAAAAAAGATTCTATCACTCAAAGGCAATTATTATTATCCTTTTGGAGGTAATTATTCCAGACGTCTATAATATAATATAATATAATTTAATATAATATAATATGATATATAATGCAGTGTAATGTAATATAAATAGTAAAATATGTATAAATGTTGTTTGATATAAATGTTAAAATATAATACAGCTTATTTTTATATTATTAATACTATATAATATAAATAACACATATGCTGTTATATAGACCTGCATTTGGACATTGATCTTATCCCTTAACAGCTAGATGGAAAAATGATTTTCTCCCCAAATTTCACTTTATTCATCTGTAAATGAAAATAATATTAATACCTACATTATTTGAGGTTTGACTTAATAGCTATAATATATGTAAAGCCCTTAACACAGTATCTAAGAGTAGGTATTTAATAAATGTTTGTTATTCTTTGTATCATTATTATTCACATGTATATATGTTAAATAAATATATCCAAGACATTTTTATAAACATAAACATATTTTATAAACATATTTTTTTCATGCTCAGAAATTTGCTGAATTGTTTATTTTCACTCAATAATACACAATGGATATTTTTCTACATCAATGGGTTTTCATAACTATCTTTTTAATGGCTTTTTATTCTCTAATGTATGGATGTACCATATATTATTTAATACCTTCTGTATTGATAGACATTCAACTTGATTCTAATTATAAATTGTTATAAATAATTCTAAATAAACACCTTCATGCATATCTGTCTTTACATGTTCAGCTGTTTTATGAAAATAAATTTTTATTAGTGGTGTTAATTTGTCAAAAAGAAGTAATGGTAAAGGAGGTGGTTTATCTAGAAAATGGTGTATTTCCAAATTAGTCAAATTGTAGAGGAAAAGAACAATTGATTCAATGGTATATTAGGCATATCAGTTGAGATAATTTACTTGCAAGAAATAGAAAATGTTAATGTTAACTCACCTAGGGTAAACAGTAAAGGGATTTATCATCTCATAATTGGCATTATCAAGACTTCAAGTCTCTTCCACTGTGATATTGTTATAACTCACTTCTTTCCCTCATGTCTTTAAGATGGCAACAGCCATTCTGATGATCACATCCAGACACTACTAGTCCAATACAAGAAGAGATCTCCTTTTGTATCTTCTTTTACCAAGAAACAGATGGATAGCTAACTACCTAGCTAGATATAGTGAGACAAAGGGCAAGCCATGTGAGATATGTAGAGAGATTATGAGAATGAAAAAGGTGGTAGGAGCTTGAGAGAAGAGACAGCTAACCACTTCTCAGGCACTAAACCTTTCTATAATTACTACATACAATGAGGAAGTAGAAAGTCTATAGTAAAGGCCAAATATATGTGAATGAGCCCACTATAAGTAAACATGCCTGAAGGGAGAGCCTAGAAGTGTAATTAAGTATATTTTTCCCCTTGGAGTGGAGGTGTTGGAAAGGAGTTAGGCAATAATAGATTCCTGTTGTGGTTACCTTATTATCTTCTGGATATTCCTCTATTTTAAAAATTTTAACTGAGGTAGAAGAACGCAGAAGTGACCTGGAAGATAAAATAGTGGAAATAACTACCGCAGAGCAGAATAAAGAAAAAAGAATGAGAAGAATTGAGAACAGTCTCAGAAACCTCTGGGACAACATTAAACAGCAACATTCGAATTATAGGGGTCCCAGATGAAGAAGAGAAAAAGAAAGGGACTGAGAAAATGTTTGAGGAGATTATAGTTGAAAACTTCCCTAATATGGGAAAAAAAATAGTCAATCAAGTCCAGGAAGCACAGAGAGTCCCATACAGGATAAATCCAAGGAGAAACATGCCAAGGCACATATTAATCAAACTATCAAAAATTAAATACAAAGAAAAAATATTAAAAGCAGCAAGGGAAAAACAACAAACAATATACAAGGGAATCCCCATAAGGTTAACAGCTGATCTTTCAGCAGAAACTCTGCAAGCCAGAAGAGGGTGGCAGGACACATTTAAAGTGTTAAAAGGGAAAAACCTACAGCCAAGATTACTCTAGCCAGCAAGGATCTCATTCAGATTTGACAGAGAAATTAAAACCTTTTCAGACAGGCAAAAGGTAAGAGACTTCAGCACCGCCAAGCCGCCTTACAACAAATGCTAAAGGAACTTCTCTAGGCAGGAAACACAAGAGAAGGAAAAGACCTACAATAACAAACCCAAAACAATTAAGAAAATGGTAATAGGAGCATACATATAGATAATTACCTTAAATGTAACTGGATTAAATGCTCCAACTAAAAGACATAGACTAGCTGAATGGATACAAAAACAAGACCCGTATGTATGCCGTCTACAAGAGACCCACTTCAGACCTAGGGACACATACAGACTGAAAGTGAGGGGATGGAAAAAAATATTCCATGCAAATGGAAATCAAAAGAAAGCTGGAGTAGCAATTCTCAGATCAGACAAAATAGACCTTAAAATAAAGACTATTATAAGAGACAAAGAAGGACACTACATAATGATCAAGGGATCGATCCAAGAAGAAGACATAACAATTGTAAATATTTATACACCCATCACAGTAGCACCTCAATACATAAGGCAAATGCTAAGAGGCATAAAAGAGTAAATCAAAAGTAACATAATAAGAGTAGGGGACTTTAACACCCCACTTTCACCAATGGACAGATCACCCAATATGAAAATAAATAAGGAAACACAGACTTTAAATGATACATTAAACAACATGGACTTAATTGATACTTATAGAACATTCCATCCAAAACCAACAGAATACCCTTTCTTCTCAAGTGCTCATGGAACATTCTCCAGGATAGATCTTTGGTCACAAATCAAGCCTTGGTAAATTTAAGAAAACTGAAATCGTATCAAGTATCTTTTCCAACCACAATGCTATGAGACTAGATATCAATTACAGGAAACAAACTGTAAAAAATACAACCACATGGAGGCTAAATAATATGCTGCTAAATAACCCAGAGATCGCTGAAGAAATCAAAGCAGAAATAAAGAAATACCTAGAAACAAATGACAATGAAAACACGATGGCCCAAAACCTATGGATGCAGCAAAAGCAGTTCTAAGAGGGAAGTTTATAGCAATACAATCGTACTTCAAGAAAAAAGAAACATCTCAAATAAACAAACTAACGTTACATCTAAAGCAATTAGAGGAAGAAGAACAAAAAAACCCCAAAGTTAACAGAAGGAAAGGAATCATATTGATCAGATCAGAAAGAAATGAAAAAGAAATGAAGGAAATGATAGCAAAGATCAATAAAACTAAAACCTGGTTCTTTGGGAAGATAAACAAAATTGGTAAACCACTAGCCAGACTCATCAAGAAAAAAAGGGAGAGGACTCAAATCAACAGATTAGAAATGAAAAAGGAGAAGTAACAACTGACACTGCAGAAATACAAAGGATCATGAGAGATTACTACAAGCAACAATATGCAATAAAATGGACAACTGGAAGAAATGGGCAAGTTCTTAGATAAGCACAACCTGCCAAGACTGAATCAGGATGAAATAGAAAATGTAAACAGACCAATCGCAAGCATTGGAATTGAAACGATGATTAAAAATCTTCCAACAAACAAAAGCTGAGGACCAGATGGCTTCAAAGGCAAATTCTATCAAACATTTAGAGAAGAGCCAATACCTATCCTTCTCAAACTCTTCCAAAATATAGCAGAGGGAGGAACACTCCAAACTTATCCTACAAGGCCACTATCACCCTGATACCAAAACAAGACAAAGATGTTACAAAAAAAATAAAACTACAGGCCAAAATCACTGATGAACATACATGCAAAAATCCTCAACAAAATACTAGCCAACAGAATCCAGCAGCACATTAAAAGGATCATACACCATGATCAAGTTGGGTTTATCCCAGGAATGAAAGGATTCTTCAATATATGCAAATCAATCAATGTGATACACCATATTAACAGACTGAAGGAGAAACACCAAATGATCATATCAATAGATGCAGAAAAAGATTTTGACAAAATTCAACACCATTTATGATAAAAACCCTCCAGAAAGTAGGCATAGAGGGAACTTACCTCAACACAATAAAGGCCATATATGACAAACCCACAGCCAACATCATTCTCAATGGTGAAAAACTGAAACCATTTCCACTAAGATCAGGAGGAAGACAAGGTTGCTCACTCTCACCACTATTATTCAACATAGTTTTGGAAGTTTCAGCCTGAGTAATCAGAGCTGCAAAAGAAATAAAAGGAATCCAAATCGGAAAAGAAGTAAAGCTGTCACTGTTTCCAGATGACATGATACTATACATAGAGAATCCTAAAGATGCTACCAGAAAACTACTAGAGCTAATCAGTTAATTTGATAAAGTAGCAGGATACAAAATTAATGCACAGAAATCTCTTGCATTCCTATACACTAATGATGATGATAAATCTTAAAGAGAATTTAAGGAAACATTCCCATTTACCATTGCAAGAGAAATAAAATACCTAGGAATATACCTACCTAAGGAGACAAAAGACCTGTATGCAGAAAATTATAAGACACTGATGAAAGAAATTAAAGATGATACCAACAGATGGAGAGATATACCATGTTCTTGGATAGGAAGAATCAAGATTGTGAAAATGACTATACTACCCAAGGCAATCTACAGATTCAATGCAATCTCTATGAAACTACCAATGGCATTTTTTACAGAACTAGAATAAAAAAAAAAAAATCACAATTTGTATGGAAGCACAAAAGACCCCGAATAGCCAGTAATCTTGAGAAAGAAAAATGGAGCTGGAGGAATCAGGCTCCCTGGCTTCAGACTATACTACAAAGCTACCTTAATGAAGACTGTATGGTACTGGCATACTGGCACAAAAACAGAAATATAGATCAATGGAACAGGATAGAAAGCCCAGAGATAAACCCATGCACCTATGGTCAACTAATCTATGACAAAGATGGCAAGAATATATAATGGAGAAAAGACCTCTTCAATAAGTGGTGCTGGGAAAACTGGACAGCTACATGTAAAAGAATGAAATTAGAATCCTCCTAAAACCATGCACTTAAGTAAATTCAAAATGGATTAAAGACCCAAAGGTAAGGCTAGACACTATAAAACTCTTAGATGAAAAAATAGGCAGAACACTCTATGACATAAATCACAGCAAGATCCTTTTTGACCCACCTCCTAGAGAAAGGGAAATAAAACCAAAAATAAACAAATGGGACCTAATGAAACTTAAAAGCTTTTGCACAGCAAAGGAAACCATAAACAAGATGAAAAGACAACCTTCAGAATGGGAGAAAATATTTGCAAATGAAGCAACCACAAAGGATTAATCTCCAAAATATACAAGCAGCTCATGCAGCTCAATATCAGAAACACAAATAACCCCATACAAAAATGGGCAGAAGACCTAAATAGACATTTCTCCCAAAAAGATATACAGGTTGCCAACAAACACATGAAAGGATGCTCAACAGCACTAATCATTTGAGAAAAGCAAATCAAAACTACAATGAGGTATCACCTCACACCAGTCAGAATGGTCATCATCAAAAAATCTACAAACAATAAATGCTGGAGAGGGTGTGTAGAAAAGAGAACCGTCTTGCACTATTGGTGGCAATGTAAATTGATACAGCCACTATGGAGAACAGTATGGAGGTTCCTTAAAAAACTAAAAATAGAAGTACCATATGACCCAGCAATCCCACTACTGGGCATATACCCTGAGATAACCATAATTCAAAAAGAGTCATGTACCACAATGTTCATTGCAGCACTATTTACAATAGCCAGGACGTGTAAGCAACCTGTGAGCATTGACAGATGAATGGATAAAGAAGATGTAGCATGTATATACAATGGAATATTACTCAGCCATACAAAGAAACGAAATTGAGTTATTTGTAGTGAGGTGCAAGGACCTAGAGTCTGTCATATATAGAGTGAAGTAAGTCAGAAAGAGGAAAACAAATACCGTATGCTAACACATACATATGGAATCAAAAAAAAAAAAAAAAAGGTTCTTAAGAACCTTGGGGCAGGACAGGAATAAAGACGCGGATGTAGAGAATGGACTTGAGGACACGGAGACGGGGAAGGGTAAGCTGAGATGAATTGAGACAGTGGCAGTGACATGTATACACTACCAAATGTAAAATAGCTAGTGGGAAGCAGCCACATAGCACAGGAATATCAGCTCCGTGCTTTGTGACCACCTAGAGGGGTGGGATATGGAGAGTGGGAGGGAGACACAAGAGGGAGGGGATATGGGGATATATGTATACATATAGCTGATTCACTTTGTTATACAGCAGAAACTAACACAACAATGTAAAGCAATTATACCTCAATAAAGATGTTTGAAAAAAAAACACCAAAAGAAAATTAAAATTCTTATCTCCAAGTTCTAAGGTACCAAGTCTATAAATATTCAGAGCTGTGATGCCTTCCTTTGGGAAAGAATGAGAGCATATCGGGGGACTCTTTCTATAGTTAAAGATTGTTCTCTTCACAAAGTATTCGTTTCTCTTGTGTCCTCTTGGGCCTTGATATATTGACAGTTCAGCTCTTAACAAAAGTCTCTGAAAAGGGCTTAATCATGTTATTTAACTGCAATGGGGACTTTAAGAACTGCAATTCTAGTCCGTATCTCAAGTTAAACCTATCCATGTTATTCAACATAGCTCACCAGATGTAATCAAATAACAGAAATAGTCTGCCATCAATCCAACATTTAATCCAGGTCTATACTTGATTTATTAGGACCCTGCCTTCTTCCTCCCCTCCTATTAGTTTATCTCCTCTTCTTTGCACCTTTCTTTAGGGTCTTAAAACTATTCATTCATAGACATACTTTTTTAATGTCATAAACATTCTGGATTCCGCAACTAAGAGCTCATCACTGTCAAACTTTCCTAGGATTGAGTGAAGGATCTATTCTAACTTTCCCTTGGATATTTATACATTTTCACTATTTTTTATATTCTAGTCACCAAGAGGGAATTCCCAAATTGTTCCTATTATTGACAAACTATCTGTAGATTTCACAATTTCAGATTTCAGGTTTTCTCCATTGCTTCCTGAATAGAGACTCTTCCAGAGGGAGTCACTGAAGTAGATGTCCTTATCCTCAATCTTCCAATCTCCTTCTTTGTAGGCCTCTGACTAACCTGCCAAATCATTTGCCACTGCCCATATGTCCACTTTTATTTCCATTCAAATTAGAGGACCAAGTCTACCACCTCAAGTTCTGCCACTGGGAGGCTTGCCTCTCACCACTCCTTTTCAAGGCAACCACTGATTGGGACCAGAGTGTAGCAGCAGTACATGTTAGATTTACATACACCTATCATTCTGAGTCATCCATGAATCAAGCCTCATGCATTCCTTTCTGTGCTCGCTTGTGACTGCAAGGTGTGCACTCATGGGGAGGCACTAGAGTGACGGTGGGTGACATGAGGATTTTGGCTATTTTCTCATACAGCCTACTTCTGATGCTGCTCATGCCTCATCCTTGATGTCCCACATCCATCTTACAATGGATTGGTTCTGGGCCTGACCATATTTATGACTTGGATCAAAATGATTAACTCTGACTGGATGGTCATTTGATGTTCCATGACCAGGTGTTCTGTTTCTACCTGGGCCCAGGTGTATAAAACACCTTTGCTAAAGAACCCTGGAGTTCTAAATTGTGATTCTATTTTGGGGCCTTGCTATAACTCCCCATAGCTCAGATACCTCTAAAACAACACTGTAGAACTGCCACAATGTCCACCCACGTGACAGGGTGGCTTTTTATCAAACCATGAACCTACTGCCAGGCCCTCTCCTTCTCTGGGTCTCCAAACTGGTAGCCTTCCTATGCTTTCAATAAATGTGTTGGAGAAATATTCTCAAGTGTGGAATATGCTGCCTCTATTTACTCTGAAAAGTCCTAATAGGTGATGTGCTTTCTTCTTATTGATGGGAATTGTGAGCTGCTATAATTTGTCATTTACTATGAGAGTAGACATCCTAGGAGATCCTAGACAACTGAACTAAAAATTTCACTGATATGACAGGCCACTCTATGGAGCTCAGGTTTCTTATCAAAGCCTCCAATATACTTACCACTTTTTGATCATTTGGCTTGGTTAACATAGTGTCTTCAATATAGTGGACCAATATGTCACTCTGCAAAATATCTAGGTTATTCCAGTTCTTTTGAACTACATTTTGAGAGAGTATAGGAGCCTAAGAAAAAGACCAGAAATATATTTCTTGCCTTTTCCATATAAACGTGAACTACCTATGGTCCTCATTTTGATAGGTATGAAAAAAGAGTACATATGCCAGATCAATAGCAATATACCATGCACCTAAGATTGCATTTATATGTTCTAGCAAAGATATCTGGTATCACAACTGCAATTGGGCCTATTATTTGGTTGGGGATGAGCAGTCTAATATCATTCTCTATGATCCAACTTATTCTTGTAGAGACATGATTGGTGAATTAAACATATATAATGGTAAATACTACCTCTGCATTCTTCTCTTGGGATGTGACATTGTATTTGACTAAAAATCTTGTTCAGGAGTAGAGGGAAGTTTCAAGGGCCTTCACTTGGTCTTGCCTACCTTGTCCTTCAGGAGCCAGGGAACCAATGTGAAGGTTCAGCCAACCACCAAAGATGTCCATTCCAATATACATTCAGGTATCTTGAAAATGACCACTAGACCTAGTAGACCCAGTGTGAATTGGATCTCATTCTAGACTCCATTTATTACTTGGTCTCCATAAACTTCCATTCTAACAAGGTTTCTGTGATGATGTCTTATATTTCCACATATCAGACCCCGTGTCCAATGGTCCTCAAAATGTCTGAGTCCCCCTGTTCTCTAGTGTATGTGTATCTGAGTAAAAGTCTATATGACACTATGGCATAATTGTTATATATACACCTACCATGTTTATGCAGGTCCCTCTTCCCAATTGGCCAATGGATTCTGAGAGCTGGCCCATGTCTGGAAACTGGGCAGGAGATCAAAACTTTATTGGAGCAGATGCTTTCACTTCCTGATTATCAGTCATTGATTTATTCAGGGTGTATAGATGGGTCAATAACTTTGTTGACCATCTATCTTGTTCCTAGGAGTGGAATTTTCTACTAAATATTTCTATAGCTCTCTGCAATTAAGGCCCTTCTGACTTCTACTCTGACCTGCTGCTCAAAAGAATATTTGTATCTATCTTGCTTCCAATTATTAAGCACCACCAAGTGGCTTCTGTTATTTTGAAATCCTAACATTCTTATTATTGGGAAGCTAGGTCTATAGCCATGTCACCTGCTTTAATGTTTGCTTGCAGAGACAGTCACCATTGAGCTCTTAAAAAATGCCAGTGCATTTTTAAAATCAGAGTATTCCTTATTGCTTTGGTAAATGCAGCACTATCATGATCCTGTCTCAAAACAGTTGCCTAGTGAGATTTTTGGCCATTATGTAGTATATTCATACTATCATGTGCAATTCTTTGAGAATTTTGATTCCCTCTCCGTTGTTTCTAACAGTTTTTTCCCACATTTCTGTTTCATTTAATGTGAGTCATTGACTTTTCCGAATGTGGAAGAAGCAACATAGCAGTGTGTTTATTAGTGTTATCTCTCAGGGTCCTTTCCAGGATGTTAAATGCTATATCTCAGGAGACTGCTCCTCTATTGATATAATCTTCCATATTTAAATTTCTGTTCCTTTACCTTTATTCACCATACTGAGGATCCAGTCCCATATGTACTTTACTGTTTCCTGCTAATACATGATAGCTGGGTCCTGGAATCCTTCAGCACGTAACAACCTTTCCCTTCAAAGGCTCAGTATTTCCCTGATGACCTGTGACTTGATCTTAGTTATTAGTCATTAAAAAGTTAGTTATTAGTCTGGAGCCAGAAGGAGGGGTGACAGTTGATCTTAAGCGGTAGGAAGAAGATACATATATTCTTGTCAGACAAATAACAGCCTCTGTATTATTTTTAAGCAAGTGGAGGAAACTCTAGCCTTTCACAAGGAGGATGAACTACTTCTATAAGCCCCAGAGGTTCAGAAGAATCTGAGGATTAATGAGTTTCAGGTGTATGATCTCAGCTATCTCCATGCAAAGCCATAGGTCCTTTGAAATCCAGGACCCAATCTTAGCATAACAGACATGTCAGGGTTGAGAATTTAATCTTTTCTGGAGCTCTGCTACACTTACAATTAAGTTCTGGAACTAATCCTCAGCCTGTTTTTTTTTTTTTTTTTTTGTTGTTGTTGTTGTTGTTTTTTTCTGTCCCCTGCTATAGAAGAGAGAATCTTTTAAAAAGCTGCAATGAGTCCTTCTGGCTTTCCCACCTAGCCTTGTATTGGTGATCAATTACCCCAGGCCTTTCAGTGTTTTTGTTTTTGTTTTGTTTTTAAGGCAACAAGAATTCCATAGTATGCCTACTTATTAATTTCCTCAAACTTTTTATTGGTGCATTTTGACCCTCTAGTATCCCATCCTAGTTTACTACTAGTGATCTTGCTAATATGGCATCACAAATGTATGCTAAGGGCAATCAGTGCTCCATCTAATCAGTGATGGCATCCTCACTGCCAGCCAGTTAGTGACCCAGAACCTATATCCCATTTCAGAGGCTGCTTCCTAAGACCATTTCCGACTAAATACCATGAATTTGGTTCTCTGGAAAACAGACTTTGATATTTGTGTGCAGGGTGTTTACTGGGGCATGATCTCAGTAATAACGTCTGTCAGGGATGCAGAATGCAGAACTGAGTAGGAGTAGCTGAACTGAGACGTAGATGTAAAAGTGGCCTTAACTGACCCCTTGGATACTACTGGGGTTGGGAAGGCTCTTGAGAGTTTTTCTGAATAAAGTCAAGGAACCAGGCCACAGTCCCTGTACCTCAACCAGTTATTCCATGCATAAATTTTGAGAGAAGTGTAACCTTGATTGAGGCAGCCTTCTTCCAATGTGGGCTATTCCTGGAGAGGGACTCAGCCGTGAACTACTAGCAGCTAACATTCTGGGCAAGTTGGAGAAATGAGTGCCTTGGTCCTAAAGATTAATGTATGTGTCCTACAATAATGTCAACAACATTTTTTGATGATAGTAGCAAGAAAATAAAGGAAATGATAAGGAGAAAGTTCACTGATTTCTGAATAAAGAAAGATGTTTAAGAATCTTAAACATCTTTAAGTTCTGTCCTTCAGAAAGGAACAAGAGTGTGCTAAACTTTCCTCCTCATTCTGTTAATTGGATGCACAGTACAAAGTGTGACTGTGGCAGAGAGGAAAGTGAGATCTTAGACAGTAGTTTGAGGTAAACAGTGTCACCAAGATATTTTAGGCTTCAGTTCAAGAAAGAAGGTAAGGGAAAAATGACTTGACTATATGGTGGAGTTTCTTCTTGATATAACAAGTGTTAAGCTTGTCAGAGATATGTGTTATGAGAGAAAGCAGCATGGGTGAATTTACTTACAGTTAGAGCTGATCAATATTATGAATAATACAGTATAGTTTATCGAATACATTTTATAAAACAGGAAGTATACCCTTGGAATTTGGAAAATAAAACTCTGGTCAAGATGGTTATTTAACCATGGTCACATAGCAAGTTAAGAACTAATATGAGGATTAGTAACTTCATTCTGTTGGATTAAAAATATACATATATATGTGTATGTATAAATGTGTAAATATATATATTTGTATTACACTCCTTAGTACAGAATGAAATATCTTGAAGTTTGGGCCTAAGGTAGTAATTATGAAAAACAAGGATAAAGGAGGCAGGAGGTTGAATCTCAGACCAGAGGCACATGTCAAAATGAGTCATGGGAATGGACAGGGTTGAGCAGATTGAGTTTGTTTAATTTAATGGCCCCAGTGTTCCAAATGTGGCTGCAAATGGTGAGAGGCTATAGGGGTATGGAATTGTTGACTTGAAGCTCTATAGAGAAACTGCTGAAAGATTTCTGAAATTAGAGATTTTTTTTTCAAGCTTAGTCTTTCTTTCTTCACAAAATTTTTGACCAATATTTCTGTTTATGAGCTGACATAAATTTAAACAGGAAACTTTACAATTTTCTTTGTGATTGCACATCAGCAATTTCAAGACTGTTTTTCTTAGGAATTCAGTTGGTAATTACTAAAACTCCAAAGCTAATTATGTTGTTACACTAGTGGGACTGTAGCTATGGATGAGAAGTCTTTTCCATTAACAGGCTCAATTTGTAGGCACTAGTAATCCTACTTTCACCCTAAACCCTTCCTATCCTTCTTCCTACCCCTTGAGGGTGGAGGGAAGCAATAATTCAATGATATTTCCCTTTGGAGAGGGAGATTTTGCTTAAAAAATTGTTTAGTCAGTACAGACAATAATTTCTTTTTTTTAAGGAGCAAGCAATCAAGCCATATCCATGTAATCTGAGAGATTCTGAAAACACAAAGATGCTCTATTTTAAAATGGCAACCTTGCTTCTAAGAGGACTGAGACTTCTTTAACAAGGCAGAACTACATAGATTATAAATAAGTTATATTAAATAAATAATCATAGACTGCATTGTTGTGAAGAGCTAATATCTAGCCCCCACATGAGTAGGATGCTGTTTCTATAAGCTGTTTAGTGTGTAGTGAGGTGTGAGGCTTCAAATATACAAGAATATAAATATACTTGGACAGGAAGTGTATCTAAAACATCCCACACTGAAGCAAAGGCAGGTGTGTATTCTAACAATACCACATTTAGGTAAACAAAACAGAAAATTTGTTTAAATAGAATGTCACAAATTGAAATAAATAAGCATTTATTTGAATGAGTTATTAAGCTACTTTTTTAAAGTTGCTCTCTTCTGAGACATGAAGGGGAAATTAAACACATCCAAGGCAACAAAGCATGTAACCAAGAATGTAAATGGCCAAATGTCAAGACATGCCAAAATAAAGCTTGCATGTTTAGAGAAATAGGACACAATCATACCTCTTGGAAAATGCAAACAAGTTCTAATCTTGCCTACAGGGCACACTTGCTTTGTCACCTTGAGCAAGGTTACTGATATTGCACTATATCTTAGTTTTCCCTTTTAAAATAGGACAAAATATGCTATCATGCTGGTGATGGAGAAAAGATACACCTTTTGTCATAGTTAGAATATTTGCAGTCCAATACTAAAGAAGAAAATATTTAATTTACAAAATTTCTAAATCTCCCTTAATAGCATAGTCCTTAAAAGTGAAATTTTACAGCAAAATGGTCCTTAGGTGTAATTAATTGAAACATGTTGCTAACCAGAAACCCTGAATTCTTTGTTTGCATGGACTTTGGACAGATGTTGGTTTCATTCTTGCATACACTATGTACCAAGCTGCTTGACTTTGCCTAAAATATTTTAGTTCTTAATACTTCAACTCTTAACCACTCAATTTCAGTAGCTTTACCTATAAATTAAAGATAATCACACCAATCTCATAGAGTTGTGAAGAATGAAACAGCATAAGCAAAGTACCTACCACAAACAGAGTGTACGTAATACACCTTCCTTAATTTCCACATACAATTGGACAGGGAAACTAAATATTATAATGCTTCAAACATTTTCTTAAAATTGAAGGTAAACTGTAATCTTCATTACCCTAGATTTTAAAATCTTTCTTCCCTAACCACCATCCCTAAACAACAAACAGCAACAAGAAGTAATCTGCATTAATATTGGCTATTTCTGAATGGGATCTTACTTTTCTGTTGTGAAATAGAAGACAATTATCTCAGGTAGTCTTTGTTGATACTATCATGCAAATTAGTCACTTTAATGAGAAAGTAACTTATCAATTCACATAGTAAGTCCTTAATAAAAGCATGTTGATCACCTGATTAAGTCCACCAAGCAAAATATCTGCTTGGCTGGATTCCAAGCATATTTATATGTTGTAAAAAAATCAGAATTTGAGATATATTTATTAGCATGGTGACACTTGAATTTACATCAATTATATGTCTTATTGAGAAGGTACTGATAATTAGAGTTGTTTTATGACCCAGTAAAATTTTGGAAAGAGATTAAACTATTATATGAAAAAGAAAATAATGATCAAAGGTCAGAGTTTTAGGTGCTGAATCAATGCAATAGACTAGATCTTAAGCAGTTATCCTAATTCATTCACATTTATTGCACTGAAAATACATTGAATGAATACTCTTAGAACATCCATGTAGTACTTCAATGGACAACATCCTTAATGTGACCCTGAAGCTACAAATGGTGAGAAACCTTCAAATAACCCATGGCTTTATTACTTAAACTTTATGAACCTCAAAGAATTATAAAAATACAGTTAATGCATTACTTTTCATTAGAACTACGTATATGACACCATTTTCTAAATTATAGTTCTCTATTACTCTGAAGATTTAGCTCTGAGTGTTATTTTACAATGATGAGCTGCTTTCCATGAACTCCTATGCAAATTAGGAAAAATGGCTAAGACAAATTTATTGTCTAGGAGTTTGTATTCATTGACTTTTTTTCTTTTGACACTAGGTTTAATTTCAACATAGAGTTATAGAAAATAGTCATATAAATAGAACAACAAAGAGAATTACAATTTGTGGAATATCAACAATGACTAAAAAGTCTTTTTTAGGTTTTAAGGTAAGATGTATTCTCCTTCCTACTGATTTTTTAATATGTGTGTAAAACAGGAAATAAAGAAACAAAATTGCTGAATTGTGGAGAGATCTGATAATTTTGGAATTTAGGATAGCCAATGAATGACTGGTTACATATATGAGGGATTTTCATTATATAAGCAGTGAATTTGGGCTCTGTCCCTGCTGAATTGATAATTTCTATTGATCTGTATTCAAGTATACTGACCCTATATTCTGCCATCTTAAATCTGCTGTTGAGCCATGCACGTAATGAAATATTCATTTCAGTTATTTTAGTTTTTAGCTCTAGAACGTCAATTTGTTTCTTGGTTTCCATTTCTCTGTTGAGATTGCATGCCTGTTTACTCATTATTTGCATATTTTTCTTTAATTGTTTGAACATATTTATAACATCTGCTTGGAAGATTGGGCAGATTTTTGTTTTTGTTTTGTTTTTGGCTGTGTTGGGTCTTCATTGTTGCGTGCCGGCTTTCTCTAGTTGTGGCGAGCGGGGGCGGGGCTACTATTCTTACAGTGTGCGGGCTTCTCATTGTGGTGGCTTCTCTTGTTGCGGAGCATGGGCCCTAGGTGTGCAGGCTTCAGTAGTTGCAGCACACAGGCTTCAGTAGTTGCAGTGCATGGGCTCAGTAGCTGTGGTTCGTGGGCTCTAGAGTGCAGGCTCAGTAGTTGTGGTGCATGGGCCTAGTTACTCCATGTCATGTGGGATGTTCCTGGACCAGGGATCGAACCTCTGTTCCCTGCATTGGCAGGCGGATTTTTAACCACTGCATCACCAGGGAAGTCCAAGCTTTGGCTACTATACTCAACATTGTGCCCACTTGAAATGTTTCTATTGACTACATTTTTTTCCTGAGTATGCATCATAGTTCTAGATTTCTTTGCCTGTCTAGTAAGTTTTGGTTAAAACCTAGACATTGTGGATATTATCCTGCAGTGTCTCTGTATTCTCTTTTGTTCTTCCAAGGGTTATTGGCTTTATTTTTTATAGTACGTAATAAAATTAGCTGGATTTAATCTTTAAAAACTGTGTCCTCCTTTGTTATACAGCAGAAACTAACTCAACATTGTAAATCAATTATACTCCAATAAAGATGTTAAAAGAAAGAAAACCAAACTGTCTCCCCCATGATGCGAAGACGGTGATGTCTCTGGTCAAATCTGTGTGTGTGTGTGTATGTGTGTGTGTGTGAGTGTCTGTCTCTTTAGGGATCTCCTTGATACCTGTATAATTTCACAGTCAGCCAATAATTAGAAAGAAGTTATTCTCAGACATCTCAAACCAGTAAGACTTCCATTCTCTCCTGATTAGGCCATGTTTCACTTAAGAAATTAATTAAAAAGCATAATAAATGCTAAACTCTCCTGAAGCTGGGAGAGGTCTCCTACATTTGCACATAATTTTGAAGTTAGACAGTAGTGAACAGGAGTGTTTATTGTTCCAACATTTCCATGACTCTCTTGCTTCCTCAATCTTAGTACATTTTTAGCTTTTTTGCCACGTACTTTTTTTTTTAACTTTTTATTATATATTGGAGTAATGTTGATTAACAATGTTGTGTTAGTTTCAGGTATACAGCAAAGTGATGCAGTTATACACATACATGTATATATTCTTCAAATTATTTTCCCATTTAGGTTGTTACATAATATTGAGCAGAGTTCTCTGTGCTATACAGTAGGTCCTTGTTGGTTATCCATTTTAAATATGGCAGTGTGTACATGTCAATCCCGAACTCCCTAACTATCTCTCCACCACACCCTTCCCCCTCAGTAACCATAAGTTTGCTCTCTAAGTCTTTGAGTCTGTTTCTGTTTTGTAAATAAGTTCATTTGTATCATTTTTTTTTTTAGATTTCACATATGTGATATCATACTCTATTTCTCTTTCTCTGACTTATTTCACTCAGTATGACAATCTCTAGGTCCATCTGTGTTGCTGCAAATGGCATTATTTCATTCTTTTATGGCTGAGTAATATTCCATTGTGTGTGTGTGCATATATATATATATGTCACATCTTCTTTATCTATTCCTCTGCCAATGGGCATTTAGGTTGCTTCCATGTCTTGGCCATTGTAAACAGTGCTGCAATGAACATTGGGGTGCATGTATCCTTTCAGACCATGTTTTTCTCTGGATATATGCCCAGGAGTGGGATTCTTACCTGAGTCCACTACCTTTCTCAAGTAAAGCTGGAGGTTTTGTAACCTAAGCTGGAATGAATGGGAATATCCCTAGTCCACAAATGCTCCATTCTTCTATGATTCAGTAACAGTTGTTCATAAACAACTACTTCTCAAATTTTTTACCTGTCTTTGGTCATCTTCCAGTGTCTTGAAATAGTTGTTTATAATTATTTTACCTGGTTTTATACTTATTTTCTTCAGAGGAAAATTACCCAATCACCTCACACTACCATGACCACAAATAGAGTCCTAGATGGATATTTTAAAATGTAGTTAGTAGGTTCACTGACATATTTATGTTTGGGATCTTCTCCCCTACACCCAGATGAAATATTCTATAAGGCCCATACTTTGAGGTTAATTATTATATAAACAACAGTCATTGCATTAAGCTTTTAAAACACATAGTCAATTAAGAAATTAGAATGTTTGATCCAAGATAGTAATCAAAATTTTGCATTGGATTTAATGTATTTTTCCTACCCTTCCCAATCCCCATTCCAGCTCAGTCATGCTTTAAGTTGCATAAAAGTATAACTTTGTTGGTTTCTCTAGCATTAGAAGAAATTTTGTTGGTTCTCTAGCATCAGAGTCAGTTTTAAATCTCTACAGGGTGAGATCAGAAGGGACAGAGGACTTGGGAAAGAAAAAGAAATGTCCTTCTTGAATCAGTGCAATTATAAGTTGGCTCTGTGCTTTGCAGAGCTGGCAAAGGTTCAAAGATTCTTAAGTTCCTTTTACCAATAACCTTTCACTGAATCTTCTTGTATTATAAAAAATGTACAGTTTTCTCTAGCAGGCTATTACTGCTCCCCTTTAGCTTTTGTTTCTCTGACAGTCTGCCTTACCTGAATACTACTGAGGTTCCCACTTTCTGGCAGAAGTCCTTTTGGATAGGACTTCAGTTAGCTTCAGACTCCCTCTCTTTTTCTCATGATCCACACCTATTCCACAGGAAATACTTTCATATTTCTTGCTGTAATACACTCTGGGAGCTCTAGTCCATCCCAGTATAGACAGCTCTACTCTGTTGTCATAAGCAGCTTTAGTTTATCAGGTATGAGTCAGGCAACAGCATACGATTTTCCTAAATCGAAGAAACACTTAGGAAGATTTTTTCCTGGTCCATTTGAAGCTCACTTCACCATATTCTTACCAGGAAAGAGATGGAGACTTATGGCAACAACTCACACCAAGTTTCCTATCCCAGGACTTCCCTGGTGGTCCAGTGGTTAAGACTCCATGCCTCCAATACATAGGTCATGGGTTCAATCCTGGTCGGGGAGCTAAGATCCCACATGCCGTGTGCCATGGTCAAAAAAAAAAGAGTGAACATTAAAAAATAAATAAATAACCTAGTGGAGATTATTTAAAAAAAAAAGTTCCCTATCCCTTTTTATGTCTTTAATTGGACTGAGAAGTCTAAGAGTTGAGAAATTGACTAGCAATAATTTCCTTTGTAAATTATGCATATGGAGATCTTGCTTTGAAATTTCACATACACCCTATCTTGGTGTTTTGGCTAAAATATCTTATTTTTTAACATCTTATTTTATATGATTTGGGATAGTTATTGATTTTTCATAAGACCAGATTACCTGGAACAGTTGAGCATTCTATCTTAGGGATGGTAAAATTCTTACTGCTAATATTTCATCTTTTTAATGATTTGATAATGATTTAATGATTTGGTAATGTGTACATTGTTTCCTTAGACATAATGCTATTGCAGACTTAATAGACTACAGCATAACCATAACTTTTACTTGTACTGGGAAACCAGGAAGTTTGTATGACTTGCTTTATTGCAACATTTGCCTTATTGTGGTGGTCTGGAACTGAACCCACAATATCTGTAAAGTATGCTTGTAATGATATTATCTAATTTATTTTGATCATGAAAACCAGTCATTGAATATACTTTGATAAAGATACACCCAGGTAGCAATTATTCTTTCCATTGGAAATAAACACAAAAGGTAAATGGGTTAAAAACAATAGAAAACAACATTATAAAAATCTATCAGGCCAATAGGATACTTGGTCTTTCCTTGACCTCTCCTTCTACATGTCATCTTTTTTCCCGCAACTCCAAAGAAAAAAGGTAATGACTGGCAAAAAAAAAAAAAAATTGTCAGAATGGATAATAGTGGAATGATCTAGAGTTTAACAGTCCTCGATTAAAAACACACCTCCATACAGATGTGTACAAACCTAAAAAAGTCACCTAAGTGTACTGAACCTCAGTTTCTTTATCTGTAAAAAAGAGTTAATAATATCTTTTTAGGGGAGGAGATCAAGATGACAGCGTAGGAGGACACTGGGCTCACCTCCCCACCATGAAGACATCAAAACTACAACTAAATATAGAGCAACTCTTGCTGAAATAGACTGGGAGACTAGCAGAGCAGCTCTTCTACAATGAAGACTATAAAGAAAGACCCACAAGGAGTCAGGTAGGAAAGCAGGAGAATCAAATTGGTTGTGATCTGCACCTCTAGTGGGAGACACAAGAGAATGGGGATAACACAGGCTTGAGGTCTTTCCTGGGGAGTGAGTAGTTTGAGCTACATATTAGGCACCTCAGTCCTGGGGTCCAACACCAGGAAGATGAGCCCTCTTGGTTTGAAAACCAGTGGGGCTTATTGGAGAGCTGTAAGAAATCAAGACTCCTCTCTTGAAGAGCATATGTACAGATTTGCTTACTACGGGTCACAGTGCAGAGGCAGCGGATTGAAAACTGCCTGGGGCTCTGGTCCAGGTCCTGGTCCAGGACCTGTTGCTCCAGTGCTGCTCTCCACTAGGGTGGAGGCTGCCATTGCTGATGAGAGTGTGCACACCCAGAGAGAATGAAGCTGGCCCTGACCTGACCCTGCCTCTCACCAGGGCTGAGGCAGCATTTCCAGTACACACATTCCTGCCCACTTTTAAAAAGAGTGAAACTAGCTCCAGGACAAAGACTGACATCCCCAACCAGAGTGAAACCAGCTCCGTAAAGGGGCACCAACCTCTCCAGCCCCAACCCAACCTCTAACCAAGGCACAAACACCAGGGGAAAAAGTGAAACCACCAGAGAAGAGCAACCCTAATCCCTCAAGCCCCAGCCACATCCTAAACCAAAGTGGAGACTGCCATCGTAACTAGGAGAAACCCAGCTCCCTCAGGGCTCCTTTTCCAGCCCCACAGCCTCCAGCTCCACCTCCAACAGGGCAGTGATGGCCAATGAGCATAGGAAAAGCCCAAGTTTGCATCTGGCTTTGGCTTTAGTCTCTCCAACTTCAGGCCTCCCACCAAGGTGGTGGTTGCCAGCACACCCTGGGGGAAGATGCAGTCACTGCTCACTTTCAGGTTCAGCTCTCCCACTAAAGCCACTGGGCATATGCAGACTACATATGGATACTCCCACACAAGGACACACCTTCAACACCTGGATAAGTAACTGTTTCAACTAATTCCATAGAGACAGAGAAAGGTAAACAAAATGAGAAGACAGAGGAATATGTTTCAAATGAAATGAAAGAACAAGAAAAAACTTCTATAATAACCCTAATGAAAGAGAAATAAATACAATAAATAGTTTAAGGGATAAAAATGAAGATGTAATATATGACATCAAAAACATAAAACATGATGAGAGGGTAAAAATGTAGAGCTTTTAGAATGTGTTTGAACTTAAATGACTTTCAGTTTAAAACAAGTAAATATAGTTATAGGTCAGCACGTATGAACTAAATGGTAAGCACAAACCAAAATCTACAATAGACATACAAAAACTACAGAGAAAGTAATGCAAAGATAACACTAAATAAAATCATGAAACCACAAAGGAAGAGACCAAAAGAAGAAGAAAAAAAAAAAAAAAAAAGAACAGAGAAGAACTGCCAAAACAACCAGGAAACAAATGTCAAAACGGCAATGAGTACATAGCTATCAATAATCACTTTAAATGCAATGGACTAAATGCTCCAGTCAAGATACAGGGTGGCTGACTGATAAAAAAACAAGACCCATCTATATGCTGCCCAAAAGAGACTCACTTTAGAGCTAAAGACACACACAGACTAAAAGTGAGGGGATGGAAAAAGATATTCCATGCAAATGGAAAAACAAGAAAGTTGGGGTAGCAACACTCATATCAGACAAAGTAGACTTTACAATGAAGTCTATAACAAATGACAAAGAAAGGCATTACAAAAAGATAAAGGGATCAATATAAGAAGAGGACATAACATTCATTAACATATATATATAACCAATATAGGTGTACCTACATATACAAAGCAAATATCAACAGACTTAAAGGTAAAACGACAATAATACAGTAACAGTAGGGGAGTTTTAACACTCCATTTACATCAATGGACAAATCGTCCAGACAAAAAATCAATAAGGAAACAATGGTCTTAAATGACATATTAGATCTGTTGGATTTAACAGACATCTACAGGATATTCCATCCAAAAATAACAGAATACACACTCTTTTCAAGTGCACATGGAATGTTCTCCAGGATGGATCACATGGTAGGCCACAAAACATGTCTCAACAAATTTAAGACTGAAATCGTATCAAGCATCTTTTCCAGTCACAAGTCTATGAGACTAGAAATAAATAACAGGAAAAAAAAATAGAAAAAAACAAACATGTGAAAACTAAACAACACGCTATTAGAAAACCAATGGGTCAATGAAGAATCAAAAAAGAAAACAACAACAACAAAACCTTGAGCTGAATGAATGCAGAAACACAAATTTCCAAAATCTATGGGACACAGCAAAAGCATTCTTAAGAGGGAAATTTATAGCAATACAGGCCTATCTCAGAAACAAGAAAAATCTCGAATAAACATCTTAACTTTCCATCTAAAAGAATTAGAAAAAGAATGGCAAACAAAGCATAAAGTCAGCAGAAGGAAGGAAATAATAAAGATCAGAATGGAAATAAAGAACAAAACACCACAAAAGAAAAGAGCACTGAAACTAAGAACAGGTTTGTTTGTTTGTTTTTAAAGATAAGCAAAACTGATAAACCTTTAGCCAGACTCACAAAGAGAAAGAGAGAGAGGGCCCAAGTAAAGTGAGAAATTAAAAAGACAAAGTTACAACTTATATCACAGAAATGCAAACAATCCTAAGGGAATATTGCAAAGAGTTATATGACAACAAATCAGACAACCTAGAGAAATGGATAAATTCCTAGAATCATACACCCTTCCAAGATTGAATCAAGAAGAAAGAGAAAATCTTTTGGAACCTAATCACTCATAAACTAACACTCATTAGAAAGTGTTTAATATTAATATGTGAATTAAAATGATAACTGAATATCTGGAATGTGATTTGTTTTTAACCCCCATTTAAATGTTCTCAATATAGAAATTAAGATTATGTGATAAATGTATTTTACATGTGAAGTATTGGTTAGGTAATGTATAGCACAAAGAACCTAACCAATACTTTTTTTTTTAAAATCCACTGTATAGAATTATTGCATGGATGAAATAATTGATGTATGCTCCTGAACACAATTTCTAGAACATAGCATATCTCAATAAATATTAATTAGTTTCTCTTATTTTTTCCCTAACATTTGACATCTTGTCTTTTTTTATAATGTTGTATTTCAGACTCACAATAATTTTCAATGTTTTGCCTTCACATATAAAATAAATTTATTTTTGGCTCTTCACATCTTAATAATTTATTTGTATCTCCTAAGAACAAGAGTGTTATCTATATAACCATAATGTTACTGTCAAAAGCAGAAAAATTAATATTGACACAATTATTACCTATAGTCCATATTGCAATTTTATCAGTAGTCCCCCCAAATGTCTTAGCTATTCTGTTCCTTCTCCTGAACTTAATCCAGGATCACACATTGTAATTAGTTGTCATGTTTCTTTAGTCTTTCGTAACCTGGGAGAGATCTCAGACATTCTTTTTGTGTCTTATCCATTTTGTTTAGAAGTATGTGCTGTGGAAGTCACCTCAATTTAGATTTGTCTAATGTTTCCTGATGATAAGACTTAGATTATGCATCATTTCTGGCAGGAATACCATGAAGTGATAAAGAGTCCTTATAAATTATCTTAGGAGGCATACGATGTCAGTTTGTCCCAATACTGGTGATGTTAACTTGGATAACATTTTCACCCTCTAGATTTAACACTGATTGATTCATTATTTCTACATTGTTTCTACTCCAAGGAAAATGAGAATTTAAGAATGTTTATTTTTTTAGTGTGGACTCATGGATTCTTATTTTGTTGAATAAGTTATAATTCATTACTATCATTATATAATCTGAGGCTCAAATTATCCTTTTAAATCCTACAGATATGTCCCTATCATTCTTTGAGCACTCCCTTTCCTCCTGGTGCAATGAGACGTTCCAAGAGAATCTTTTACTTTACCTAACCCAGACTTGGAATCAGCCTTTTATCTGTTACTGGAGAATGCCAAGAAATTTATTTTTAAATCAATGATTATAAGAAAAATGCATGTGAAGGAGCTTTAAAGTTAAAATATTGAAAAATCATATCTTCTTTATTACAGTGAGTAAATTCATAGTTTTTATGTCAATTATAGGTCATTGTGAGCTGGCATCCAATGCTTAGAAAGGGAATCTCAAGACAATAATTCAGTTGCTAAGTTTGGCCCTCACATCTCTGTTATCTTCATAGTCTGAGAGAGAAAAAATATCTTATTTTATTCCCTCTTTCAAGCACATTCCTTTCTCTGCTCTTACTTTCCTCCCTGACCCCCATTCCAACTCCTGGATCATGGGAATAATAAGATTAAGCTTTTACCAAAAATAAATAAAGCTTCTGTCTTGTATAAATCTCCAAGGTAAGAAATCTCCAAGTGTCTAGCTACCTGCTTAGAATTTGTATGTGTTTTAGAGGTGAGAGAATAGAAAAATAACACACATGAATTAATGTACCAATAAATTATCTTGTCCCAGCTCTTTCTCCCATATCAGAAGATCATTTTTTGCTTGCTGTCTTGATAACTAAATATCCAACATATTGCTGCTTATTTGTATGTGATTAGAAACATCAGATTCAGCAGGGGTCGACTCTATGTAAAATTGCTTTCCTGCTGCTCTGGGTTCTTGTGAAAGAAAGCCAGTGAGTAAATCAATTCACTCAAAGTATCTATGAATTTAAAGCATTCACCCCTTCTAGGACATGGGCTTACAAAGTAAAAGAAAGGAACACTTAACTCTAAGGAGTGGAACTCTGTAGACAGTTGGAAAGATATTGTTAGGAGAGAGGGTCAGGACCATTAGAAGGTGGAACATAATCTTCTTTTTGAAAGATAAGAAAACTCAACAAATAGACCTATTTTTATTAAGTCTGAGTCTCAGTGACTATGTTATATTTTTGAAATGGGACTTGTTTAATTCAGACAACTTAGGAGAGGTAATAATGCTTTGCTGAGCTATAAAAACAGAAGGTAGAAGTTTTGTGGATAGGGATTCAACCCATCTGGAGTGCATTCCCAGAACCATGTTGAATAAGAAATAGAGATTCTCATTTGGACAATTTTTGCTTGCAGATGGCAAAATGAGTCTTCCTCTTTGCGCTGGGGATTTAGAACCTAGAATCTTGGCAAAGCATGAAACTCCTTCAGTTCATGCAGAAACAGAGGTGGAAGTTAACATTCGCTTGTAATTTCCTTAGGGATGAAGTAGGTTAAATTATCAGCAGGAAAGGTAACTGTCTCTGGAAAAGCTAAGGATGATGATTTCCACATTCTCTCACTTAACATGCACCAAGAAGTGCACACTGGCCTTCAGTGAGTACAACTTTCATTTATTGAGTAATGAAGCAATTTGCTGTCAAATTTTGTTTTATCAGACCCTATTAGTCACCTGGGATACAACCGATAAAGAGTTTAATTTTATTATTTTCATGGGACCAGGTATCTGGGACTGCGTCTAATTTAGGAAGGCAGAGTAGAACATGTATTTTCTGTAGATTCCTAAGGAAGAGTGCTTTATTTCTTTTGAAATGATAGGTTACAAAAGGTCTTGTGAGTTGATTTACTTTTTATAAGCCCTTAGACTTGATAACAGGGTGACAAGTTCCAAATGGCAGTTGTGCTTTTGTGACTGGACTGTCAGAGAAAACCTTGCAAGATAATCTCTTCACAGAAAAAGAATAACTCACATCTGTCCAATAGTACCTCAACTTCACCTTTTAATTTTCCTTCCATTCAGGGTTCGGCTCTACTTAATTTAAGGAGAGCACCTTAGGATCAGATAAATTTACTTGAGCAGACCCAAAATGGGGGAAAGGTTGGTTCTGAGAGAATTCCTTTGAGCCTGTATTATCTACTCATATCAACATATGAGTTGATCCTTCACTCAAATGAGAATGAAACTCATGATCCTTTTTCAATCTAAACAACTATTCTGTTACCATAAATGGTATATAAAATGTCCTACTATCAGTAATACACATTAGCTACACATCTGGATCTTATCTGAGAATTCAACCAGTATCTTCTAACTCCATCAAAGATCTGAGACTAATTAATATAGACTCATGGGGCTTCCCTGGTGGCGCAGTGGTTGAGAGTCTGCCTGCCGATGCAGGAGACATGGGTTCGTGCCCTGGTCCGGGAAGATCCCACATGCCGCAGAGCAGCTGGGCCCGTGAGCCATGGCCACTTAGCCTGCTCGTCCAGAGCCTGTGCTCCACAACGGAAGAGGCCACAACAGTGAGAGGCCCGCGTACCGAAAAAAAAAAAAAAATATATATATATATATATATATATATATATATATATATATATATATATATATATATATATACACACACACTCATGATCTGATTCCATCTGCTGGATGTCTTTCTTTACAAATTATACCATCAGAGTATTACAAACATAAACCTTGTTGGCTTTGATTCCTTCTGAAATGTTTTTGTTAGCCTATAATATAGTATCAATGTTATGCTATTGGCCTTTAAGGATGATATAAGAAACAGTTTTATCATGAACATTTCTTCTATAATCTTACTATTGAAAATATTACACATTAATTTTTCAACTGTTGTTGATAAAGATCTTCAAAAAAACTTCCATTGTATTTAACATAGAAAAAATTGTCAAAATCATCTTCTGATCAGATAGAATTAATTAGAATGCTATAACTACCCCAGTTTTCTGTTTGCCTGGGCTTTTGGAAAGCATGGGTATAAATTAATATCCAATCATTCATACTTTGATGTACCATTTATTTTTTTCCATTTCTCTGTTTTCTATTCAGTATTAGTGTTGTATGGTGCTCTTGACTTTGTCTTTTATTGAAAACCACCTAATACATTTTGGGGACATGAGGGAGATATACATTTTATAAAAATACATTCATCAAAATAACAGTATTCTGTAAGGTGAAGGCATCATAATCTGTATTTTATTTTATTATTTATTTATTTTTAGCTGCGTTGGGTCTTCGTTGCTGTGCGTGAGATTTTTTCTCTAATTGCGTTGATCGGGGGCTATGCTTTCTTGTGGTACACGGGCTTCTCATTGAGGTGGCTTCTCTTGTTGTGGAGCATGGCCTCTAGGCACATGGGCTTCAGTAGTTGCAGCATGCGGGCTCAGTAGTTGTGGCTTGTGGGCTCTAGAGCACAGGTTCAGTTGTTGTGATGCACGGGCTTAGTTGCTCCACGGCATGTGGCATCTTCCCAGACCAGGGCTCGATCCCATGTCCCCTGCATTGGCAGGCGGATTCTTAACCACTGCGCCACCAGGGAAGTTCCATAATCTTTATTTTAAAAAGATAAAGTCAAGAGCACCGTACAATGACTTGTTCAGTGTCTCTTTGAATAATGTAAGATAGAGGGAGTAGGACGGGGAGATTACTAAAAGTTCTCTCCATTTTTAGCTTCCCTACTTCACTTCTTTCTATAAATTGAATATGCACTAAACAAAATTATTGACCTAGGAATAACTTCCAAGGTTTGGTTAGAATTTACTCCGTACAATTTATTATCAGAGTTTGTCTGTTAGCTCATAACACCTCAATGACAATAGTCATGAGTTCAGTTCTTGAATGGACCATTTGCATTTACTTCATTCCAACACCTCAAAAAGCACTTGTATCTTTAGCTAATTAGTAAGGAAATGTGCACAGTTAGACGTTAAATTAAATGGATATGAAAAAAAAGTCAAACATGTAAACTGTGCAAATGCAAGAAACATCAAAAGTATAAATGAAACATTCTTTTAAAATTTTGCAAAAAAAAAAACTTCATTGGTTAGTTTTGTCCAGAAGTAGGATATCGATCAGTAGCAAAAATTATAACTATGAGAGCAATGCAGAATATTTACCTGTAGGTGCTGGCAACTGTTGGTTGACTACATGCAGATCAACATTCCTTTTGATATGTAAGTTAAGAGACCTACAGTTTTGATGTTAGCATTGCAAGATGTTTCTACACATCTAACAAGCATTCTCCTTCCAGATAATTGTCACTCATCCTTCCTCTTGCATAGAATCCATTAATTTTTATATATCTTCTTTCTTATGGCATAAGATCAACAATATAGGATATACAGAATGTTTCTATTTGAATTTCTCTATGAAGAATATCACCTTGATTTCAGCAGTCTAATTCTTATTGAAAGTTTTACTTTAAGATAAGCTTATGAAAGACTGACTCAAAAATTTAGGATCCACCTTTTTTTCTAGCTATTTCTTGGATCAAGTAAGGCCATCAGATAAGGATATACCTGGAACAGATTCCTCTGGACACTGACAGAATTGTTTATCCCAGTTATACCACTGGACAAGATTGAGGGGAATTATAAGATCGAAAAGTATAAAGATATTTTGTTATGTAGGAAAATTCATGAGGAGGCAATCTCTTACAGTATATGGTGGCCTATGTGTGATGGTTCAGGGCAGGGATCAATCAGCAAACTACAGCCAGAGGGCAAAATCCAGCCCATGGCTTGTTTCTGTAAATGAAATTTTGTGACACAGCCAATATCCATTTATTTATATATTGTCTAAGCTGTTTTCATGCTACAGTGGCAGAGCTGAGTAGTTGCTACAGAGATTAAAATTATATTGCTTGCAAAGACTAAATTATTTACTCTCTGCCCTTTACAGAAAAATATGTTTGCTAACCCCTGATACTGAGTAACTTTCAGTGAGCAAGTCATTTAAATGAATTATCTGGGCATTGTGAATTTATTCAAAATAGGCTTTCCCTCTTTGCTTTGGTAACTAGGAAGTTCTTAATCAAACCTGACACCTTCTAATAGTAATGTGTCACTATGCTAAGCATTTGTGTACTAATGTAACTCCATCTTTTTACTGCCACATTCTTATTTTTTACTCCTCCATATTTTTTCAACTTCTAAAAATCTAGTTTTGCTGTATGTAACTGTACAAATTCTCATAGCATCTCTACATTCTACAAAGAATACTGTCTAACTTATTTGCATTCAAATGTCTACCTCTTCACAAACTCCAGTTTTTCCAATAAGTCAGGGTGGGACATTATCTTGTAGCAAATATGATTTGGCTATTAAAGATAATGTGGTTTTTAATTCAATATAAGATAATTCACCTCCAAAACATTTTTTAAAAACCAAAGGAGTGGTATTTAAACTTTTTTTTTTTTTTTGAAGACATCATTCTTCACAGTAGGGTTCTTTAGTCTCATTTGGAGATTGTTACTAGTCACTGGAGAGAATAACTCTTTAAACTATCATGTTACAGTCAGAGATAGAAAAAATTCTGCTTATATCCAATGCACATATGGGCTACTTTGAAGTTTGGCACAAAAACTCCAAAAAAACAGTTTTCTTAGTGGGGATATTTTAACTTATATTCTTAGTTGCTGGAGTTATGGGCCCATCGTTGTTGATGAAAAACTGGATGTGCAGCTAGAGTAAGTGGGCTGGAGAGTGGGGAGATGGGGTAGGTTGGCCCCTAGAAGATGAGGTCAATCCATTGACTGGTGATAAAAAGAAGAAAAATTTATAAACAACCAATCAGATCAGGTCATTCACTGGTCTGTTGATACATTCATTTATTCATTAGACAACTACTTATTGACTTTTTATAATGTGTTTAGTATTATTTTTATGTTTATTAATAAGATAGACAAGGTCCTTGCCCTCTAGAAGGATGCTTACAATAAGATGGTTGGCTCTGTCCTCTTTTACAGATCCCTTAAGAATTCATCTCGATGAATGTCTTTTTTCCTTTGCTATATACTGCATGTTCATGACCCCCTGTCCCACCTCCAAATTCATATGTTGAAACATTAACCTTCATGGGATGGTATCAGGAGGAGGGGACTTAGGGAGGTAATTAGGTTTAGATGAGGTCCTGATCGTGGAGCCTCCATGATGGGATTAGAGCCCTTATTAGGAGAGAAGGAGACTAGAGCTTGATCTCTCTTGCCTTGTGAGGACACAAAGGCAGAAAGATAGCAAATCAGGAAAACGGTCCTTACAGAAACTCAACCATGTTGGCACCCTAATCTTGGAATTTTCAGCCTCCAGAACTATGAGAAATAAATTTATGTTGTTTAAGCCACCCAGTCAGTGGTATTTTTGTTATAGCAGAACTAAGACATAGTTCAAAATAATCTATGATGTTTATTTTAACTTGATTTAATTTTCATGAAAATATTGGAATGGGGATGTATAGAGAGCTCAGTTTGCTCAGTGCCTCTCTTGTGATCAATGCTCTGAAACAAATTAACAACCATGAGATTTTAGACCATCTCAGTTTCTCAGAGTTGGCCAGTTCTACTTAAAGGTGGAAATATCACTACTATAAGATGACACATCTTTTTTTTTCCTTTTGAAACTCTCACCTTATCTACTATATAACATTTCATTCAATATTAAATAAGTGATTATTTAGGATTACATGACTGCATGTGTCTCCTAGGGATGACAGTTAACCAGAAAGTACATTTTTTTCTCACTCATTTTGAAAACATTAAAAAAATCTAACTTCTTAATTTTTAAAATTTGCATATAAATATTATGGAAGGAGAAAAGCATGTATCTTTCTCCTGGTCCCTGAGCCTGGCCAAATTCTTTATACCACTGGAGGGCAAGGGCATTTAAATGCTTATCTGCTCTTTTAAAAAACATACAAGAATGCTTAAAATGATACCCCTAAACAGAAAGATATACAGTGTTTTACATCCTTAACTTTTATAGTGGAAGCTTCTCAGTCCTTGCAATGCTATGTTCCATGTTTAATCAGTTAAATCAATTCAGTATTAAAGTGGTGGGCTTTTTTTGTTGTTGTTTTCATCAATTTGTTCTGTACAGTTAGCCACTAAAATTCACCAATCAGTTGGGATGCATTTTCAATTCAATTTCTTGACCAAATTGCATTTTTACATTAAATTACATTCTTATGGATCTAAGTGTGATTATAATGATTAATAAGGCCATGTAACTTCATAAATTAACCATAATTGGCCACAGTGATTGGTAAGGTAAATCCCATTATAAAGGATTGGATTTGAGAGATTGGAGCAACGGTGGGTGGATGAGGGGCCTTAACATTATCTTATCAATGTTTTGTGGAAATATCCATTAACCTAGAAGAATTATTATTTATTTACTTGTAAACTTGTTTCACTTAGCTCAACATTCCTGTTTTTTTTTTTTTTTTTTCCCCGGTACACGGGCCTCTCACTGTTGTGGCCTCTCCCATTGCGGAGCACAGGCTCCGGACGCGCAGGCTCAGTGGCCATGACTCTCTGGCCCAGCCGCTCTGCGGCATGTGGGATCTTCCCAGGCCGGGCACGAACCCATGTCCCCTGCATCGGCAGGCAGACTCTCAACCTCTGCGCCACCAGGGAAGCCCAACATTACTGTTTCTTTAATTAATGAATGAATGACTAATGATAGCAATTTTAAAATTCTGCTTAAGATAACAAAATAGTAATAACAATCCTTTAAATAGACCATAATTTCCTACAAGAAAGACTATTTTTTCTACTCAATTTTGGAGTGCATTTTATGGAAAAAAGAATAGGAAAGTGTTCTATGTTCTAGTGTAAATACCTTATGAATTTCACTCATGTAAACTATAAACTTTTAAAACATGAAGGAAGTTTCACTCTAGTACAATGGAAGTTAACTATCATTTTAAAATGAAATTGACTTTAGAAATACATTACAAAATATATACCTCCAGGAAACTTATGCCTACACTCTTTACTCCTCTATTAAATAATCCATAAACAATTTCATTGTAGTTTACTTTTGGTAATATAAATATCTGGAAGAAGGCTACAAATAATGTTTTATTCACCAAGTTGCCTTTATATAGCCTTCCCCTATTATGTGTGCTACCAAACTGTACACAAAGTGGACGTGATGTTTTATGTGTCAACTTGACTGGGCTTAGGGATGCCCAGATAGCTGGTAAAACATTATTTCTGGGTAGGTCTGTGATGGTGTCTATGGAAGAGATTAGCATTTGAATTTGTATACCAAGTAAAGAAGGTCACTTCTTTAGATGAGAATGGTCCTCATCTAATCCGTTGAGGGCCTGAATAGAACAAAAAGGTGGAGGAAGGGCAAATATCCTCTCTTTGCTTGAGCTAGGACATCCATCTTCTCTTGCCCCGCGACATCAGGCTCTCCTGGTTCTCAATCCTTAGGACTTGGATTGGGACTTAGAACATTGGCTCCCCTGACTCTCAGGTCTTCAGACTCAGACTAAATTACACCACCAACTTTCCTAGTTCTCCAGCTTGCAGAGGGCAGACTGTGGATTTCTCAGCCTTCATAACCATATGCGACAACTCCTATAATAACTCTCTTCTTATATATATGTATCTCTATATATCTTATTGGCTCTGTTTCTCTGGAGAACTCTGACCAATACAGTGTGGATGTGACACCCAGGCATTTGGGCTAGGCCTTCACTTTCAAAAGCATTTGGCAGGTCAACCAGACAGCTCTACTCCCTGGAGTGATTGAACCTCTTGCTTGACAAGAACATAGGTAGTGCCAAGAAAAGAAATTAGCAGTTAGGATACTTTTAGTTGTAAGTAAAAAAAACAAACAAATAAATCAAAACAATAACAACTACAAAATCTTTTATTTGCTTACAATAGGAAAAGTGTTGGCTGACAAAGTTAGGATGGCTTCAGCCATAGTAAGCATCTTAACTTAATTCCCTTGAAGTCCTTTCAGTTCTATTCTATACTGTATTAGGTTTCTAGGGTTGTAATAACAAAGTTACTTAAAAGACTTTTCTTCTCTCACAGCTCTGGAGGCTAGAAGTCTTAAATAAAGGTGTGGGCAGGGTGATGTTCTCCTGACTACTCTAGGATCCATTCCATGCCTTTCTCTTGGCTCTTGGTGTTGCTGGCCATCCTTGGTGTACCAATCTCTGCTTCCATTGTTTTGTTGTTTTCTCCCTGTATCTCTTTTCCTCTTCTGACAAAGACGCCAGTCATATTAGATTAGGGCATTCAACATAAACCTGTTGAACATGCTTATCTTTGTTAAGTTCTTAAATATTGGATATTTTTCAAAAGATGTACAGAAAGGATTACCAGAACATCATGAACAAGTTTGAGCAAAGTCTAACAACCTGATCAAGGATAGGATTCAGAACCCTACAGAATAACTGACAAAGGGTCATAGTCTTCTCTGTTTTCATTACAACAATAATTTAAATGTCAATTAATATTTATATATTAATTTTTAGAGCTCTACGTCTGTTATACTACTGACCTAATATTTTATATCTTTTAGAATGTTGTATTATTTTTGACTATAACATTATTATAAATTTATAATGACATTATCATTTGGCCTCAAGGGTAACATTTTTTTTTAGCTTTGATCAAAGCATTATCATAAGTTTATCAATTTGGCCTGCAGTATGACATGAATCACAGAAGGGGTTTTTATTTAGTTTTGGTCTATGGTCCAGCCATACCTGGATCATGAAATGTTGTCAGTCATTTTATTAACTATAGAAACTACACTTGGGGTTTATATGTGGGAAAATTTTTTTCTTTCTTTTTTTTTTTTTTTGGTTGGGGATATTATTGTACTCGTCACATTAACAAGCTTTTATTCTTTCTTTTTTTTAATTGAAGTATAGTTGATTTACAACATTGTGTTAGTTTCAGGTGTATAGCACAGTGATTCAGCTATATATATGTGTGTGTGTGTGCATAACAAAATACTGAGGTTTACAAAATACTGAATATAGTTCTCTGTGCTATACAGTAGGGCCTTGTTGGTTATATATTTTATATATAGTAGTGTGTATATTTTAATCCCAAACTCCTAATTTATCCTTCATCCACACCTCTTGCCCCTTTGGTAACCATACATTTGTTTTCCATGTTTGTGAGTCTCTGTTTTGGAAATAAGTTCACTTGCATCTTTTTTTTTTGTTTTTCTTTAGATTCCACATATAAGCAATATCATATGATATTTATCTTTTTCTGTCTGGCTTGCTTCACTTAGTATGATAATCTCTAGGTCCATCCATGTTGCTGCAAATGGCATTATTTCTTTTTTTTTTTATTATTGCTGAGTAATAGTCCATTGTATATATGTAGCACATCTTCTTTATCCAGTCATCTGTCAGACATTTAGGTTGCTTCCATGTCTTGGCTATCATATATAGTGCTGCAATGAACACTCGGCTGCATGTATCTTTTCCAATTATGGTTTTCTCCTGATATATGCCCAGGAGTGGGATTGCAGGATCGTATGTAGCTCTATTTTTTAGATTTTTAAGGAACCTCCAAACTGTTCTCCATAGTGGCTGTACTAATTTACATTCCCATCAGCAGTGTAGGAGGGTCCCTTTTTCTCCACACCCTCTCCAGGATTTATATTTAATAAATAACTAGAGAAAAGTGAAAATGAAAGCATGATTATATGAAGCCTATGGGATACAGCAAAAGCGGTTCTAAGAGGGAAGTTTATAGCAATATGAGTTTATCTCAGGAAACAAGAAAAATCTCAAATAAACAAGCTAACCTTACACCTAAAGCAACTAGAGGAAGAAGAACAAACAAAACCCAAAGTTAGTAGAAGGAAAGAAATAAAGATTAGAGCAGAAATAAATGACATAGAGACTAAGAAAACAATAGAAAAGATCAATGAAATTAAAAGCTGGTTCTCTGAAAAGATAAACAAAATCAATAAACCTTTAGCTAGACTCATCAAGAAAAAAAGGGAGCAGGCAAATCAATAAAATTAGAAGTGAAAAAGGAGAAGTTACAACTGACACAAGAGAAATACAAAGGACTATAAGAGACTACTACAGGCAACTATATGCCAATAAAATGAACAACCTAGAAGAAATGGACAAATTCTTAGAAAGATGCAATCTCCCAAGACTGAACCAGGCAGAAATAGAAAATATGAACAGACCAATTACCAGTACTGAAATTGAATCAGTAATTAAAAAACTCCCAAGAAACAGAAGTGGGGGACCAGATGGCTTCACAGGTAAATACTACCAAACATTTAGAGATCAGTTAACACCCATCCTTCTGAAACTATTCCAAGAAAACTGCAGAGGAAGGAACACTTCCAAACTCTTTCTATGAGGCCACCATCATCCTGATACCAAACCAGACAAAGATACCACAAAAAAAGAAAATTGCAGGCTAGTATCACTGATGAACACAGATGAAAAAATTCTCAACAAAATACTAGCAAACCAAATCTAATAATAGATTAAAAAGATCATAAACCATGGTCAAGTGGAATTCATCCTACGGATGCAATGATTTTTCAATATCCACAAATCAATCAGTGTGATACAGCATATTAAGAAATTGAAGAATAAAAACCATACAATCATCTCAACAGATGCAGAAAAAGCTTTTGATAAAATTCAACATCCATTTATGATAAAAACTCTCCAGAAAGTGGGCAAAGAGGGAATCTACCTCAACATAATAAAGACCATATATGACAAACCCACAGCTCACATACTCAGTGGTGAAAAGCTGACAGCATTTCCTCTAAGGTCAGGAACAAGACAAGGATGTCCACTATCGCCACTTTTGTTCAACATAGCTTTGGAAGTCCTAGTCACAGCAGTCAGAGAAGAAAAAGAAATACAAGAGATCCAATTTGGAAAAGGAGAGTAAAACTGTCAATGTTTGCAGATGACATGATGTTATACATAGAAAATCCTAAAGATACTACCAGAAAACTACTAGAGCTCATCAATAAATTCAATAAAGTTGCAGGGTATGAAATTAATACACAGAAATCTCTTGCATTTCTATACACTAACAATGAAGTATCAGAATGAAAAATTCAGGAAACAGTCCCATTTACCATAGCATCAAAAAGAATAAAATACCTAGGAATAAACCTACCTAAGGAAGCAAAAGACCTGTACTCCAAAAACTCTAAGACACTGATGAAAGAAATCAAAGATGATACTAACAGATGGAAAGATAAACTGTGTTCTTAGATTGGAAGAATTAACACTGTTAAAATAACTATACTACCCAAAGCAATCTACAGATTCCATGCAATCCTTATCAAATTACCAATGGCATTTTTCACAGAACTAGAAGAAAAAAAATTTTAAATTTGTGTGGAAACACAGAAGATCCCAAATAGCGAAAGCAATGTTGAGAAAGGAAAACAGAACTGGAGGAATCAGGCTCCCTGACTTCAGACTATACTACAAATCTACAGTCATCAAAACAGTATGGTCCTGGCACAAAAACAGAAATATAGATCAATGAAACAGGATAGAAAGCCCAGAAGTAAACCCACACCCCTATGGTCAATTAATCTACAAAAAAAGCAGGCAAAAATGTACAATGGAGAAAAGACAGTCTCTTCAATAAGTGGTACTGGGAAAACTGGACAACTACATGTAAAGGAATGAAATTAGAACATTCTCTAACACCACACATAAAAAACTCAAAATGGACTAAAGGCCTAAATGTAAGACCAGATACTATAAAACTCCTAGAGGAAAGCCTAGGCAGGACACTCTTTGACATTAATTGCAGCAATATCTTTTTGGATCCAGCTTCTACAGTAATGGAAATAAAAATAAAGAAAGAAAGAAATGGGACCTAAATTAAACCTAAAAGCTTTTAAGGAAACCATAAACAAAATGAAAAAAAAAAAAAAAAAACATTCCTACAGAGTGGCAGAAAATATTTGCAAATGATGCAATTGACAAGGAATTATTCTCCAAAATATACAAGCAGCTCATACAGCTCAATATCAAAAATACAAACAACCCAATCAAAAATGGGCAGAAGATCTAAACAGACATTTCTCCAAAGAAGACATACAGATGGTCAACAGGCCATGAAAAACTGCTCAACACTGATAATTATTAGAGAAATACAGATCAAAACCACAATGAGATACCACTTCACACTGGTCAGAATGGCCATCACTAAAAAGTTTATATGTAGGCAATTTTTATTTTTTTAAAATTTTCCCTTAGTTTTCTAAAAGTGCCCAAAGAACTTTAAGCTATAAATTAATTAATTAATATTCTGAGTGTTTCTACCTTGAATGGAGAGACAGGATGTAGAAGTCTCTTACATGAGGAACCCTGATATTTCTCTTGGCTGTGGTGCTTTCAGATCCCCCTTGATCAATAAGCACACACACAATGCTTTATTTCTAACTTTGCCTTGAGGGTTTTGTAGAATTGTGGAGACCTACGCATAAAGCAGATAGGCTACTATTGTATGTAAGGGAGTAAGTACAATGTTGTACATAAAATAGAAAAAAAAATGATAAAAACTTAGACCAGAATCTATGTTTCCTTCCTTGGGTATAAAAAGGAAATGGAATAGAAAAAGAACACGAGAATCAGTGTTCAAAGAGGTTAGAGAAGAGCTAGAAAAGTGGACAAACATAAATCAAAGTCAAGAAAGCCTTTGAGAAAGGGAGAATGGACAGTAAGATGGAAGAAGAGAGGCCAAGGAAGAGGAGAATTCAAAAAAGACTACTGCTTTGGTCAATCACAAGCCCAGATAATCTGCTAGAGTACCACTCTTTTACAGTGGTACTTCCACAGTGCTCACATCCTTGCTAAAGATCAAGGAGTGTATGGACAATGAGAAAGTTAAAACTGGAAATCTTTCTCATGGTAGCCTACTGGTGTAAGTAACAAACCCTAAATGTTTTGGCTTCATCATTGTAGTTCATTGCTTTGTCTTGGGTGTGGCAGTTAGAAATATTAAACTATGGAACAGAGTAAACTCTTCAGCCTGCTCATCACAAAATTTTATTTCTAGGTAGGGTAAAAAGCAAGTAGGGTAGTTATAGTTTTTTTTTTTTTTTTTTTTTTTTTTTTTCCCCTTAGGATAGTTAGTAAGTAATCTAACAGAGGAAAAGACAGGGTATCAGTAAAGAGCAAATAATTAATGATGCAATCAAGAGAAGAAATAGCTCCAAATCTCTAGTGTACAGTGGGATCTCAAATATTTATTGAAATAAATATTAGTTACTAGTTACATAGTCCTAGTAAAAGAAAAGGAGCTAGCATAAGAACAAAGAGTTGGAGACTATGTGGAGCTATTTCAATGAGGAAGGATAATTCAAAAGAAGAGTGGCTGCTAAGTGAAGGTTGTAAAACACTGGTAAGAAAGAAACAGGAGAACAAAATGTTACCTACTATTCTACTATTTCTCATGGTCTCATGTATTATCCCTTTTCCTCCTTTCTGTTTTAGTTTCCTTGTTGATTTCACAAAGAATCTTTAAACCTATACTATAGATAACTGATTTCTTTGTAAAGTGATTACTTAACATGCTTATAAAATACCTCTTTTTGATGGCAGTCAAGAAGCTGTACATTTATCCAGAATGTACTTTATCTACTAATATTAAGAAGCATTATTTTTTCTTGCAAAGATTAAACAAACAGATCAGATTTCTTACCTTCTATTACAATAACTGAATTATGAGAAGCAGAAATGAGCTGATATGTTGGAATGTTAGCACCACATTTCATACAATGCCAGAGATAATTTTACTTGCCAAAATAATTTAGTTGGCTCTGTTATGAGTCCTACCACATGGATGATAAACAGGTGGAAGTGTTATAAGCAAAAGATAATGATAAATGGCAGTATATCAAGTAGGAGGTATAGAGATGTCAAATGAAATGTCACTGAAGTCAGTGCTAACCAGACTGATTTAACGACTTCACAGTCTCATATATGAAGAGAACAATACAATGAATGGAATTAACACATGTCCAAGAGTCTCTTTCCTGTGACACAAGCATGGCTAAAAAAACACAACCAGAACAGCAGGATGGATTCATAACCTCAGAAGAACCCAGTTTCTATACTCTTCACAAAAAGAGTGAAAAACGAATAATTCCAAGATAATAAGAAATTACACTACAGCAAAAATTTTAATACAAACTGAATGTATAAGACTCATATAAATGAATATGAAATATTTTACAGAGTTCTAGCATATGGTAAACACTCAAAACACATTACATATTTATCTTACTATAGTCAAAAGGTCATTGTTATGTTGGAAATGAAATTACATATGATTTCCTAAGTGAAGGAACATGAGATTTATTTATTTTTTTCTCTGTGGGTACCTGCATTTCCCTAAGTCTCACAAGCCATGCTTGATTAAGAGGCTCAAGGTAGCAGATAAATTATAACGGGACCTATTTTAAAACTGTACTTTTTGAAGAGGAACACATTTTAAGTCATTCTTTTGAAATAGGGAAGAACAAATCTGACTCCATATTGGATCTGTTTCTTTTACTTTAAACTTTGTATTCTATTGCTTTGCTACAAGTTAATCACTAAAGGGATGTTGTCTATAGCTTAAAATATACATAATGGCCCATTTCCTGGAACCATGTCTCCCATGTCTGAAAGTTAGTCTAAAATACCTTTGTTTAAGTTCACAGGAAACATCCTGACCAGGCCCATCTGTTAATGGCTTCAGGAAAGAAGAAATTAACACATCGCCTCTGGAGTCTGGTTGGAACCAGGAAATACTTGCAACAACTTACTACCTTTTTTACTTTACCTCCTCACTTCTGCATCTTTGTTCTATAAAAGACACTAGAATCCAAACCCAGGCAATATGGATCTTTTACACTAGTCCACCACCTTCTCAGTCTGTTGGCTTTATGAATAAAGTCGCTATTCCTTGCTCCAACAATTTGCCTCTCAATGTATTGGCCTGTGGTGCGATGAGCAATACAAGCTTGGACTTGGTAACACTTTGGGGATGCACTGTGGTATGTAGAAAGAGATATATGTTTATCCATCATTTAACAAATATTTATTGTAATTTACTTTGGGCACAGAGTAAGACATAAACAGACATGGCCCCTGCCCTCATAGAGCTTAAAGTCTCAGAGGACATAGAGCCCTGAGTTTGAATTCCAGCCCTGCCACTGTATTGGGTAAATTTTAGACAGATACTGAAACTTCTGGGGTCATAGTTTTTGTTGTTCTTTTCTTTTCTTTTCTTTTTCTTTTTGATATATGAAGTATTGATATATAAGAGTACTTATCCTATGTGGTTGTGAGAATTTAATGAAATAAAGTGCATAATGCTTGGCTTTATATCTGTCATACAGTAGACATTCTCTTTGCTTTCCTTTTCAAATGCAGAGCCAGTAAATAATGTGACGGGCACAGAATTCCATGAGCACAAATAAAATCTTGACTGTTCTTAATAACAACTGAGGTGACATGACACACTGTTGACAATTTTATTTTTTATCAGGGATTGATATTTTGGAGAGAGTTTATTTAATTCTTTGATAAGTAAACTTTTAAGGTAAAGAATGAAATTATTCACAGGTAGAATTGAGTTCAACTACTGAAATCTCTGTATTGTGTATGAAAGGTGTCTATCCACTATATTGTAGTATGAACTTTGAATTTTTCATTAAATATTGAAATTTAGGTATAGTAAGTCCTGTGTACAACTTCCTCTGTTCTTGGATTTTTTTCAAAATAGGTCTTATTTAGAAGAGTATGGAACTAAGATCAGGTATAGGTTATGTTCACAGGAATAATGAGACATTAAACATTTCCCATGAGTCTGTTCTTGGCCTTTCATATAATGGCATCATGTTAATGCTCAAACTGCGTATCACTCAGTTATGTAGGTGCCTACCAGAAAATAAGCTTTGCTAAAGAAAGTGCTGTAGAAATATTCCTTGATCTGAATGGATGCATTTCCCATGAACTTTTATATTTTTAATTCCTCAATTCTATTTAAAGTATTATAATGTTAATATTTTAAATTGGGTATACCCAAGGTGAAATTATAAACTGCAATGTGGAAGCCAGTCAGTTTAGATTGTATTAGGTAAGGTCAGAAGCTTAAAGTGAGAAAAAAAGATACATTGCCTATATTTATCTTCCATCTGTTCAGAAACTATTCAGATTGCCAACACACTGATGCATCATTTACTTATAATAATGCGTGAATCACAATAATGAGCAATGAATTTTCAGATGTTAAATGAACACTCAGAATAGGAAACCCTGTCATTTAGAAGGCTAGTTAATGAGAGCGAGGTAGAGAAATTGCTTGATTAGGCAGTTAACTTTTTTAATACAAATGTGTTTCGCCATGAATTTAGAGTCTGCTAAACAACTGAGTTTCTTTATGCTGACTTTCAGCAAATTAAAGAGAAGACTGTTTTTAAGAGGGGACTTCAAGGGCAACCACTTCATTGAGAGCTTACTTTGTGCATATTTGATGCTCAGTAAGGGCTGGATGGAAATGAACTGGTATGGTTTGTGGGATGTGGAGAATAGGAAACTGATAACCTCAACTGAATGGCTAAACTGAAAAATGGCAGCACAAAATTCAGCAGATTGATTTCATTGGAAACATTCTCATCTTATAAAAATCTATATATAGATATATACATAGAACTTATATATAGATAGATACAAATATATAGATAGACATAGATAGATAGATAGATATATTCCTGTATCTGCAACAAAATTTTCTGTTTTCTTTGGGAGTGACTTGGCAATCTATTATGGATGAGAAGTCTTTACTTTCATAGATTATCCTACAATAATAGACTTTGCTTACAAATTGTAAACAAGTTTCTTGTGATATAAACAGTCCATGGTCTAGAGCAGAGTTTGGCAAACTGCAGTCCACTAGTCAAATCCAGCCTGCCACCTGATTTTGCACAGCCTGTGAGTTAAGAATGGTTTTTAAGCCATTTAGAATGGTTGAAATAAATCAAAAGAAAAATAGTATTTGTGGTACATGACAATTGTAAGAAATTCAAATTTCAGTGTCCATAAATGGAAATTTAATGTACCACAGTCACTTGTATTCATTTACATATTATCTATAGCTGTTTTTTTGCTACTTTGGCAGAGCTGAGTACAGAAATGATTTGGCTAGCAAAACCAAAAATATTTACTATGTGATCCTTTGCTGAATAAGTTTTTCAACCCCTGGTGTAGAAGTTATAGTGTAGAATATAAGTACCATGGGGACAAGGATGAAGTGTAACACAGAAATCAAATTCTATTCCTTATTCTGCCAGTAGATGAAATGGAGCAAGACAACTTCTCTGCATCTCTGCTTGGTAATTTTAAAACTCTGAGGTAATATTGTTTCATCTTTTATGCTTAATCTGATTCTGCTCTAAAATAGTCTAATTTTTTATTGATTAATGTTCAATATTTATTTGTCTAGTACCCAGAATTCTCAGCTGAAATGGAAACAATACGCTGAATTATATTTGGGTATTGTGTTTGGATATTTTTGAATTCTGTATGGAGGTTCTTCTATGTATGAATAAATTAGGGCCTTGTTGTAACCCATTATGCTTTTGCTACTTTACTATCCTCATTGGTAGGACATGCTTCCTTAGGTCTTTCACGTTGGAGTATCTAACATGAGACACCACATGCATGCTCACCTAGCATGCCCAACATATAATCCCATTATGGTTCAACATGCTATTATAACAATAACTATAATGATCACATTAATAAACAACAAAGATTTATTGAATATTCCTTTGTCCCAGGCCTGTTTTAGTTCATTAACACAGTCAATCCTCACAATAATCCTATGATCTATATACTCTTTTATTTCCATTTTACTGATAAGGAAACAGAAGCAGAAAAGATTTCATAACTTGTTGTAACTCTTTTTAAACCCCTCTATTTCCAAACTCTATGAAATTCAAGACCTCTGAAGCCAAACTTGGAATAATTTTGGAGGAGTGTCATGATCACAGTGCTGCTGTCTGGGGCTGGCAAACTGCCCTTTATCCCTTTAATGTTGCATTGGGATGCTGTGATTAAATGAGGATGTCTTTGGGTTCATCTGTTGAAAAGGTATTATATTATTTTGCTATAGATGAGACCATCCAAACTTCATAGCAACTAAATGCTTTAGTTCCTCATGACATTGAAAAGGTAGGAGGTATCAGAAGCACTCCTTTCCATAGAGTTTTGAGTGACTTTGTAATGAGCCTTTGTTAGTGATTCAACAGTATCATACTGCTGATGTGAATAATTTGACACTCTTCCTATATCTGAGCAAAGTGGGACTCTACCTTGTGGAATATAGCTCATTTGTATAATGTTCCCTCCAGGATAAAATCTACATGGTTATGCAAACACTAAATATGTTTAGAACTTAGATGTGTTATGCATGCCCATTTAAAAGATTTAACTGTTGGAATATTAATTAAAAAAATATTATTTTCCTGCCTATAGTATTCCTTCCAGCCTCCTTCCCTACCCTCAGGTCAACATATGGGGCTAGATATTTGGATTTTCATTCTTCAGGGGAAAGCTGTGATGCAGAGGTCAAAAATAGAAGATACTCAGAGACACTGTCTTCCTGTAAGTGATGGGGGAGAGGTGAGTCCTTTGATTTTAGAGAGAGGAAATTGGAAACTCTCTGATCCTGAGACGGCCGCAAGGCACTGGGAGCTGCCTACTGGGGGTTCCCAGTTCCCTGTAAGAGCCCCAGGGAGAAAGCTGGAGTTCATAGGAAAATGGTTGAACTCTAGGCAGACCCAGGTTCTCAACCTCAGGAAAGATCTTTCATCAAGCATGGAATGGGCACAGCCCAGCTGTTGGATATCTAGAACTCATCTTGGCTCAGACAATGTGGTGATTACAAGTGACTGTGATGAAACTAGAGTGCCTTCTTCTTTTGTCAAGTACTACATGGGCCTCCTTGGTATTGGGGCAACCGTAAGGAAAGAACTAGTCCTCCACTTAATTTCTAAGAATGAATTTTCTTCTGTTCTAGCAGGAAAGAGGCTTACATTTGAGCTTAATTAGATTTAAAGAAAATAAATGTGACATTTCTCTCACACTTGAGATTGTGGACTAAAACATATAGTCACTATATAGGTACATATGTGCAAAATAAATCCTTCTTTTGAATATCCCCAGCCACATACCTTTAGGTCATACTCCCTCTGATTCACATAAAACTATGCCTAAGTGAGAATGAAAAGGATTATCTGATTGAAAAACATGTAAACTCTTTAATTTCTCACCATGCTGCAAGAAAAAATGGCAACTTGGCTCCATCTGTAAAGAGCAACAGCATGTGCCTCAATTACTGCTTTTCACATGTATTTCTATTAGTTTTAAAACGCTTTACCTGAAGCTTTTCTTCTGCCCCATTGTTTTGGGTTATTTCCCCCCCTCAGTATGGATGAAGATCTAGGACACTTGGGTTCTTAATCTACCTTCCCAAGTGAGTTATAGTACAGCCTCTAGCAACCATTTAATTTCCTCCCACTGAAGTGCAGCAGTCAGAAATACCCACTGAGACCTCTGAGAGTACATTTGATATTTCTGCTTAATTATTATTGGTGAAGGATTTGAGATTCTCTAACAAAAACTTCAGTCACAGACAATATGTTGTAATTTAATTTGAAACTATTATCCTGCCTTGTTCTGCTTTCAGAAGGACGTGTAGGAATCAAACTTTGTATTAAGTAACACTTTTTGTGAGATAAATAATGAAGGACTGTGAATAAAAGTGGAACATTACAGATTCCATTCAGATGAGGTCAAATGGCCAATTCTATAAGAAGTAAAGGAATTTAACTCGCCATAAGCCTATTTATTGCAAAGAGAGAAAATGTTACCTTCTTGCCTACTATTTATGGCATTAGTTTAATAAGATACTATATTTTAAACTGGACTTTTCTTACCTCCACTTATTATTGAGGTTTTGTTTAGTCTATAAATTATTTCACTTGGGGCCTCTGAATGTTGTGTAACAATAGATATGCAGAGATTAGAAACTGCAGTTATTTTTTTCCTTCTAGGGATCCAATAACAATACGATAAAGAATTTCAATTTTTACATAACAGCCACTATTTGTGGCGGCATTTGTAAAGGTTATTGGGTGTCCTGATCTCATTTTAGAGAAGACATATTTTAGCCATGATTTGGATAGAACATGGTATTTGAAGACCATTAATAAATCCTCAGTTCTATCTGTAAACAGAAAGTTAGAATAAAGCAGATTGAGCTGCATACAATATGTTGTTCTTAAAACCACCACCCCTCCAAAAAATATTCAGTATGACTGATCATTGATTTCTTAACCATAGGAGAAGGCCTTCTTTGAAAATAGGGGGAACCAATAAGTATAAACAAGCTGTGATATGAGAGGTATTTGAAAAGCCCTAATTTCTAAAAATATGTCCCAATGATAGTGTACACTGCCAGAAATGCTTCCACAAGTAATAGCTTTCTTAGGTGTCTTTTCTTAGCTTATTTATCCTTATTTATTTTTTAAATTAAAATATTCTTGGGAATATGAAATATTATTGACTTTAATTGGCCAAATCTTGAAGGTGGATTTTGTGGCTGTCTTGGGAGCTGAATAGATAGGAATAATACTTGTCTGCTTTTGGATGAAGAACCCTTGAAAGGTAACTGAGGACTTGTGTGTGAGTGGAGGAAAAAAGGCAAATGTCTCCTTCTCTGCAGTTCTTAGGAGCTATTCTGTTCATAGGATTATGTGTGTCCTGCTAATACTATTAAGTTTCTTCAAGGTGTTTATTCCTTTGGCAAATACTTTGATGACACTGAGCTCTGTATATATTGAAAATATGGTGGTCTGGTGGCCACTATCTTCCCCTAATTTGTAGCCCAAGTCTTATTTATTTTACTTTTAGTCTTCCTCTCTCTTTAGGAAGCAAATTACAATCAGTTCCTTAACAGGATACATTTTATGACAAGGTTTGTTCTACTCATAGACAAGATAGGTCGATGTTACAGCTCTTCAGAACAGACTGCCTTGGATTAAAAAAAAATGGCACTTTTGTTTTCTGTGAGACCTTGATAAGTTAATTTTTCTCTTTATCCAAAAATGAAATGAAATGAAATGAGGGTGAAACTACTATCTACCTAAATGGTTGTTGGTAAGATTAGATTGTGTGTGTGTGCATGTGTTATCAACTAGGTTATAATCTGGCTCACAGTTCGGGCTAAATAAGTATCATTATTGTTTATTACTATTTACTCAACAAATATTCATTAAGCACCTATTACATGTCATGTAGTGTCCTTGACACTAAGGGAACAACAGCAAAACAAAACAAAACAAAGAATATACCTACATAAAACTTACACCTTGAATTATAAGACTTAGCTGTTATCATTGCCCATTATTCCTTAAAGCAAGGAAAGAAGGCTCTTCTCCATTGTCAAACTGGCTGAAGAATACAAATGGTAGGGAAGGTCATAAAACTGCTTTAGGAGATTTATTTTATTCATTTTAATACATGTGTGACCAAGAGCAAAAACAAAATAGCTAAAATAATTAGGAATAAGAGTTTGCCATAGACTGGCTCTAAGTAAGTGTACATTGTTGCCTACTGCTTTTCAGATCATTTGTCGGTAGTTCCCACTGGGTCAGTGACATACTTTACTTTTTCATCATACAACGAATCTCCTTAAATCCTGACAGAACACATATCATCATTTGGCATTGTTTCCAGTAGTCAATCTAATGGGAGTTTTATCCATTCTACTGAAACAGGAAGAGGCCTTTAATAATTATACAATCAAAAGAACAATGAAGATCAAATAAGTCCAGTAAAATTTTATTAATATTTTATAGAAAGAAATAACACCTTTAAAAATATTACAATATACTTATTGCTTGGAAATTACTTCAACTTTTTTTCATGGCTTTTTCCACATCTTTTTTCAGTAGAATCAGAGAATAACTTTGGATAATTTGCCTACTCTTTCAACTACTCTTCTTCAGGCAACAGATTGATTGGTTTTGTTAACCTTCCTTAATAGGGGAGGAAGAGGAAGCATACTTTTGAAAAATTATTGGATTAGATGACTTATTTGGCAAAACAAAGAATTATAGAATTTTAAAGTGGAAAGGGATAATACTGATCATCAAAAACAGCAGCATTCAGAATTTATTTTTAAGCTGTATAATTCTTTCTTCAAATAAAAGATAAGCAAAAGTCCCAAATGTAAAACAGATAAAAAGAGAGGTGCTCTGATTGAAATGAGGTGCAAGCTCTGGAGCTCAACTCCTGTGGTAATGACAATGGAATTCACTCCAAGTTAATAAGCCCAGGTTTAAATTTCCCTGACCAAATTCAGGTCCTGGATTTCACATTTAAAGAGATTTTGGTCTGAAGAGGAAAATATTTTTGTTTAAGGTCAGAGAGCAAGTACAAACAGTGCCAATAGCAGAACCAAAGTCTGCAGATGTCTACTCAAGTTTTCTGTTTTTCTTTATATTAGGAAATAGTATTTTGCATTGTAATTAAATTGAAGGTTAAGCCAGGTAATGCACTACTGTTCCAATGACAAGATCACATTTTAAGTAGCACATAGGAGATATCGTTACAAACTCTTTGGAAAATAAAATCTTCCTCAATACTTCTTCTGACCAGGAAAGTTCACATTCCTTCAACATGAAAAATACACTAATTCCCTCCCATGCATATCCAACTTTCACCCCATTATGCATCAGTTTAAAGTCCATGATCTCATCAAAACGTGGGTCAGGTGCATAAAAAGCTCCTCAGACACAGCTTTTGGGACACTATTCCTCTTGATCTGAACACTAATGAATCAAGTAGACAAATTATCTTAAACACTGCACCCAACAAACAATAATGGGACAGCATACAATAAACTGCTATAGACACTCATGTTCATAAAGGGTGGGAAATGGGAGGCACAAAGCAACCAGAAATCCACAGGAATTCAGAAATACATCCAGGCAACATGCTGCTAGTTCCTTGATTAGGGCTCAGTTCTACTCTCTAGGAATAATTCTGCACAGCTCTCGGTTTCATCTTCTAGCCTTTTGTCTGTTCTCGGAGCCATCATTTCTTTTCCATAAGAAATGGCTGATGTTTGCAGCAGACTAGTTTTTTTCAGATGGCTTCTTTCTTATAGAAATAAGTAGTTCAAGGATCTAAAGACCTTTTTATTTTGTACTGCTTGTATTTTTAGTCTACGGTGACACTGTTTTCTCATCCTCTTCAAAATGTTTGGATCCCTATGAGTCTCACTGGAGCTTAGTCCATTACATAAAAGCCACAACCCTCCTTCCTTGATACAAGCCCCTCTCTACTTGAGGCATCTTGTGAAATTGTTGTAGGGCATTACCTAGGAGTCTTTGAAGCCCAACTTGAGATGCATGTCTTTGAAATTCTAAAAGAGCTTTTTGCTTACTTGAAAGAGTACCTTGCCTTCTGTATCTCTGAGGTCTTAAAGAGATGCTCTGCAGTCTTACCTTTACTTAATTTTTTTTTATTCAAACAGAAAGTCACAAGAATTATAATCATCCTCATCAGTTCACTCAGTCCCATGTAATTATTTTTTTTCCATCTTGATCTTTTGTTAGCACTTTTATGAATTCATCAGTTTTCCATTAGCGTTCTGAAAATGCTTATTCATTCAGTTCAGCAGTATAGTCAGTTACCAGAAACCTGTACTTGTCAGAGTCTTTTCCATGAATTCCTTGAAGATGAAACTCTTTTATATGAACATATTTGCAAAAGCAATAGAGTACACCCAGAGCTGTCTGTAAATGACAAAAGACTTAAAAATGACCACGGTTAAAGATTTGATGAAACTTCATAATAATGCAATTGACAAGGAAATTTAGTTATTTCTGAGACATACATTTTAAAGTAATAATTAGAATTATGACTTATAACATTATACCAGATATATAAGATTTTTTAGAAATTTCATGTAATGTGTGAAACATTTATATTAACATATTTCCATACAAATAACCCAAAGAAAGTTTAGTATTAGTTGTTTTTTTTTGTTTGTTTGTTTCTTTTTTATACTGCAGGTTCTTATTAATCATCAATTTTGTACACATCAGTGTATACATGTCAATCCCAATCGCCCAGTTCAGCACACCACCATCCCCACCCCACCGCAGTTTTCCCCCCTTGGTGTCCATACGTTTGTTCTCTACATCTGTGTCTCAACTTTTGCCCTGCAAACCGGTTCATCTGTACCATTTTTCTAGGTTCCACATACATGTGTTAATATACAATATTGTTTTTCTCTTTCTGACTTACTTCACGCTGTATGACAGTCTCTAGGTCCATCCACGTCTCAACAAATCACTCAATTTCGTTCCTTTTTATAGCTGAGTGATATTCCATTGTATATATGTACCACATCTTCTTTATCCATTTGTCTGTTGATGGGCATTTAGGTTGCTTCCATGACCTGACCGTTGTAAATAGGGCTGCAATGAACATTGGGGTGCATGTGTCCTTTTGAATTATGGTTTTCTCTGGGTATGTGCCCAGTAGTGGGATTGCTGGATCATATGGCCATTCTATTTTTAGTTTTTTAAGGAACCTCCGTACTGTTGTCCATAGTGGCTGTATCAATTTACATTCCCACCAATAGTGCAAGAGGGTTCGCTTTTCTCCACACCCTCTCCAGCATTTGTTGTTTGTAGATTTTCTGATGATGCCAATTCTAACTGGTGTGAGGTGATACCTCATTGTAGTTTTGAGTTGCATTTCTCTAATGATTAGTGATGTTGAGCAGCTTTTAATGTGCTTCTTGGCCATCTGTATGTCTTCTTTGGAGAAATGTCTATTTAGGTCTTCTGCCCATTTTTGGATTGGGTTGTTTGTTTCTTTAATATTGAGCTACATGAGCTGTTTATATATTTTGGAGATTAATCCTCTGTTGATTCGTTTGCAAATATTTTCTCCCATTCTGAGGGTTGTCTTTTTGTTTTGTATATTGTTTCCTTTGCTGTGCAAAAGTTATGAAGTTTCATTAGGTCCCATTTCTTTTTTTTTTTTGTTTTTATTTCCATTACTATAGGAGGTGGATCAAAAAAGATCTTTCTGTGATTAATGTCAAAGAGTGTTCTTCCTATGTTTTCCTCTAAGAGTTTTATAATGTCTGGTCTTACATTTAGGTCTCGAATCCATTTTGAGTTTATTTTTGTGTATGGTGTTAGGGAGTGTTCTACTTTCATTCTTTTAATGTAGCTGTACAGTTTTCCCAGCACCACTTATTGAAGAGGCTGTCTTTTCTCCATTGTATATCTTTGCCTCCTTTGTCATAGATTAGTTGACCATAGGTGCGTGCGTTTATCTCTGGGCTTTCTATTTTGTTCCATTGATCTATGTTACTGTGTTTGTGCCAGTACCATATTGTCTCAATTACTGTAGCTTTGTAGTATAGTCTGAAGTCAGGGAGTCTGATTCCTCCAGCTCCGTTTTTTTCCCTCAAGACTGCTTCGGCTATTTGGGGTCTTTTGTTCCTCCATACAAATTTTAAGATGATTTGTTCTAGTCCTGTAAAAAATGCCATTGGTAATTTGATAGGGATTGCATTGAATCTGTAGATTGCTTTGTGTTGTATAGTCATTTTCACAGTATTGATTCTTCCAATCCCAGAGCATGGTATATCTCTCCATCTGTTGGTATAATCTTTAATTTCTTTCATCAGTGTCTTATAGTTTTCTGTATACAGGTTTTTTGTCTCCCTAGGTAGGTTTATTCCTAGGTATTTTATTCTTTTCGTTGCAATGGTAAATGGGAGTGTTTCCATAATTTCTCTTTCAGATTTTTCATCATTACTGTATAGGAATGCAAGAGATTTCTGTGCATTAATTTTGTATCCTGCAACTTTACCAAATTCATTGATTAGCTCTAGTAGTTATCTGGTGGCATTTTTAGGACTCTCTATGTATAGTATCATGTCATCTGCAAACAGTTACACCTTTACTGCTTCTTTTCCAATTTGTATTCCTTTTATTTCCTTTTCTTCCCTGATTGCCATGGCTAGGACTTCCAAAACTATGTTGAATAGTAGCGGTGAGAGTGGACATTCTTGTCTCGTTCCTGATCTTAGAGGAAATGCTTTCAGTTTTTCACCACTGAGAATGATGTTTGCTCTGGGTTTGTCATATATGGCCTTTATTATGTTGAGGTAGGTTCCCTCTATGCCCACGTTCTGGAGAGTTTTTATCATAAATCGGTGTTGAATTTTGTCAAAAGCTTTTTCTGCATCTATTGAGATGATCATATGGTTTTTATTCTTCAATTTGTTAATATGGTGCATCACATTGATTGATTTGCTTATATTGAAGAATCCTTGCATCCCTGGGATAAATCCTACATGATTGTGGTGTATGATCCTTTTAATGTACTGTTGGATTCTGTTTGCTAGTATTTTGTTGAGGATTTTTGCATCTATATTCATCAGTGATAATGGTCTTTAATTTTCTTTTTTTGTAGTATCTCTGCCCGGTTTTGGTATCAGGGTGATGGTGGCCTCATAGAATGAGTTTGGGAGTGTTCCTTCCTCTGCAATTTTTTGGAAGAGTTTGAGAAGGATGGGTGTTAGCTCTTCTCTAAATGTTTGATAGAATTCACCTGTGAAGCCATCTGGTCCTGGACTTTTGCTTTTTGGATGATTTTTAATCACAGTCTCAATTTCATTAGTTGTGACTGGTCTGTTCATATTTTCTGTTTCTTCCTGGTTCAGTCTTGGAAGGTTATACCTTTCTAAGAATTTGTCCATTTCTTCCCAGTTGTCCATTTTATTGGCATAGAGTTGCTTGTAGTAGTCTCTTAGGATTCTTTGTATTTCTGCAGGGTCTGTTGTAACTTCTCCTTTTTCATTTCTAATTTTATTGATTTAAGTCCTCTCCCTCTTTTTCTTGATGAGTCTGGCTAATGGTTTATCAATTTTTCTTCTCAAAGAACCATCTTTTAGTTTTATTGATCTTTGGTATTCCTTTCTTTGTTTCTTTTTCATTTATTTCTGCTCTGATCTTTATGCTTTATTTCCTTCTGCTAATTTTGGGTTTTGTTTGTTCTTCTTTCTCTAGTTCCTTTAGGTGTAAGGTTAGATTGTTTACTTGTGATTTTTCTTGTTTCTTGAGGTAGGCTTGTATAGCTATAAACTTCCCTCTTAGAACTTCTTTTGCTGCATCTCATTGGTTTTGGATCATCGTGTTTTCATTGTCATGTGTCTCTAGGTATTGTTTTTATTTCCTCTTTGATTTTCTCAGTGATCTCTTGGTTTTTTAGTAACGTATTTTTTAGCCTCCATGCGTTTGTGCTTTTTACAATTTTTTCCCTGTAATTCATTTCTAATCTCATAGTGTTGTGGTCAGAAAAGATGCTTGATATGATTTCAATTTTCTTAAATTTACTGAGGCTTGATTTGTGACCCAAGAAGTGATGTATTCTGCAGAATATTCCATGCGCAATTGAGAAGAAATTATAATCTGTTTTGGGATGGAATGTCCTATAAATATCAATTAAATCAATCTTGCCTTGACTTAATTTTTAAATGGTGTTTTTTTCTGAGAGCATCCTAGATTTAATATCTACTCAGAAGTTTATTTATTAAATAAGCATCTTTTGGCATCTAAAGCGATTAAAAATAAGGAACAGTTTTATTTTCAAACCTGCCAAATACTTGCTCCTTTATATATAAGAACGTTTTCTCTAGCTTGATTTTTTTTCTTTTTTTCACTTTTATTGAATTATAATTGACAAATACAATTGTAATATATTTAAAGTATACAATATGATGATTTGATATCCCTAACATTGTTAAAGGATTCCCACAATTGAGTTACTAACACAACCATCACCTCACATATTTACCTTTTTTGGTGTGTATGCAAACAAAGTTTTACTCTCTTAGCAAATTTCAATTATACAATATAGTATCATCCACCATAATCACCATGTTATGTATTAGATTCTTAGACCTTATTCATCCTATAACTGAAACTCCATACCCTTTTACTAACCTCTTCTATTTCCCCCATCTCCCACCCCTGGGCAACCATTCTACTCTGTTTCCATGAGTTCCACTTTTTTGTTTTAGAGTCCACATAAAAGTGTTATCATGTAGTATTTTCCTTGCTTATTTTTCTGGCTTATTTCACCTAGCATTATGCCCTTAAGGTCCATCCATGTTGTTGCAAATGGAAAGTTTTATTTTTTTTGAATTCTGAATAATATTCAGTTGTGTATGTATGTTTGTATACATATATACATATATATATATATATATATATATATATATATATATATATATATATATATATATATATATATATATATATATAAATCATCTGTGGATAGACAAAGTTGTTCCCATACCTTGGCTATTGTGAATAATGATGCACTGATCATGGTAGTGCAGATATATGTTCAACATAATTATTCTGCTCCCTTTGGATGCATACCCAGAAGTGGATCATATGGTAGTTCTATTTCAACTTCTTGAGGAATCTCTATACTCTATACAGTGACTGTACCAGTTAACACCAGCTCTGTACAAGTGTTCTGTTTTCTCCATATCCTTACCAACACTTTTTATCTCTTGTCTTTTTGATAATAGCCATCCCAATAGGTGTGACATGATATTTCATTGTGATTTTGATTTATAATTACCTGATGATGTCAAGGAGATTATCTCTTATGTTTTCTTCTAGGAGTTTTACAGTTTCAGGTCTTACATTCAAGTCTTTAATCCAAAAAATAATTTCTTTTGTGTGTATATGTGTAATACAGGGATCCATTTCCATTCTTTTGCACATGGATATCCAGTTTTCCCAATACCATTTACTGACGAGATTATCCTTCCCCCATTGTATATTCTTGGCCAACTTTGTCAAAAATTAATTGACTATATATGCATGGATTCATTTCTGGGCTTTCAAGTCTATTCCACTGATCTATGTGTCTGTTTTTATGCCCATACTTTACTGATTAGATTACCATAGCTTTGCAGTCTACTTTGAAATCAGGAAGCGTGATGCCTTCAGTTTTATTTTCTTCTGCAAGGTTGCTTTGACTATTCAAGGTCTTTCGTGGTTCTGTACGAAATTTAGGATTTTCCTTCTAGTTCTGTGGAAAATACCATTGGAATTTTGATAGGGATTGCATTGAAAATGTATTTACTCAAATGCCTGATGTGTAGGAGTCATTAAACTAGCTTCTGGTTTTCTTTCAGAGGGAACTAATCTGTGTGTAGCTGTACATTTGGTGCAACCCTTAGGAAGAGGGAAATTCAGGAGCTTTCAACTCTCCATCTTGGTGACTTCACTCTTCTTAAGCTTTTTTTTTTTTTTTTTTCTCATTTTATTATCAATAGCTAGAAGATAAGCATGTCATGAAACATTTTACCTGGAAATCTCCTTAAACTAAGTAATAGAATTCATTAGGTTTATTTTCTATTTTTCGTATTTTTACAAGTAATATTGTTGCTCAACTTTCTGCCACTACACAAGAGTCTTTTATCCTTCGTCATTTAACTGCATTTTCATCACTTTCTGGTGAGTCTTCAAAGACATTCTTCTCAGGGTTCTTTAGACTCCTGCTAACAGTCTCAAAGACTTTCAGCGTCTGCTCACTATCCTTTCATAAAGGTTGTTTTAGGTTTTATTATAGCAGCATCCCCCTGTTCTGAATATAATAGATGCATATCAAGTCATCCCAAAGTTAGCGACATATAACAACAACAATCATTTATTATTATTATTTCTTATGGCATTGGGAACCAACTCTGCTTAGGATAGGTAGTTCTCCTTAGGGGTTTCTCATGAAGTTGTAACCAGACAATGGCTGGATCTGGAATCATCTCTAAGGCTTTCTTACATATCCTACAATTGATGATGATGATACTTGATGATGGCTGTTGCCTGGAATCTCAGCCTCATCTTTCCTTGTGGCTTAGGCTTTCTTGCAGTATAGTGACTGGATTCCAAAAGCAGTTCCACAGGAAAGAAACAGACAGAAGTCTTATTGCCTTTTATAACCTAGCCTCAGAAACCACATAGCATCACTTCCACTATACTCTATAAGCCAAGGCTATAACAACATTCCAGCCAGATTCAAGGGTAAAGGATATCAGCTCCTTTTCCAGATGGGGATGTGGTAAGGTCACACATAAGAAGTCCATGAACAACAGGAGATAGTGTTACACAGGTCTTCGGAAAAATACAATCTGCCACAACCATATACCACAAATTGTCAACTATAATGTATCACATAGCAATAAAAAAACATAAGGAAACATTAGAATAGTGATATTAAATTATTTCATATTAGATTCATAAAACAGCTTAATGTACTTATTAAAAATTAAAAATAAAATATTTGCCACACAGGAATATTTGAAAAAGTTGACTATCTCATTGGTCTGGTGTTTGAAAATAGATCTAACAAAATGTATGATAGTTGCTGCTGGGAGAAAGTAAATATTTCACAATAAATGAGATGAGACATATTCAGTAGGACAAATAAATATTTCACACAGTCTTGAAGAGATAAAACAGCCTGAATATGAAAAGAATAACTTCCATACTAAACTCTAAGATACAGTAATGTGATAAAACATAATTTCTGTAAAACTAAATTTTCTGACTTTTAACTCTTTGCTTAAAAGGTCTTCCTCTTTTCTTCCAGATATTTTATTGTAAGACAAAGCATATTAAAATAAAGTAAAACCTAATTACTTTAAATGCTGTAGCTGTTTTTGGGCAGCAACTCAACCTGCTTTCAAATACAGATTGGAAAAATTATCTCACCCTTTCTTATGGGAGAGGATAATGGAGCTAGATTAACGGGTTTCAAACTATTAGAGTTTTAAGGCTGTTGGCATCACAAATCAGGAATCACTTAAGTCATAATTATATGAGGTTTGAGTAGGTGGCCGTCTTAGAGAATATCTTTTCTTAGCCCCTTCCTTTTATGAAGTCAAACATACCTCTCATAGTAGCTTTACCTGTATATCTCTCCCTTGCTGTTCCCTTGCATTTAGGCCTTTAAAGAATTCCACAAAAGGAAAAATATTTATTGCATGTCTAGTATGTGCAAGGGACTATGCAGGTCATTTATTTTTTTCCTCATGGCTCCCTCTGGTATAAGTGTCCTCATCACCATTTTGTCTTAGAGTTTGTCTGCTTGTTTGATTGTTGCTTGATTTTATTTGAAAATTACTTTTGTGAATTACTACAGGCATGTAAAGTCATAGAAAAATATATAATGAACACCTGTGTACCTATCACCTAGCTTAAATGAAATATTTCAAATAAAATTTAAATCCTCTGTGTAGCTTTTCATGATCCCATTCCTCTCATTCTCATCTAAGAAGTAATTACTATGAATTTATCACTCCTACACATAAAACTATTTTATATGCGTTTGCATATTTTTAAATGTAAAAGATGTTATCATGCTTTCTGCAAAATTTTTCCCCTAAAATTATGTTTTAAATTTTATCCATGTTTATGCGGGAGGGTTTTATTCATTTTAATTTTACTGCTGTATAAGTTTATAAGATTAATGATATATATTCACTCTTTTATTTTGATAGATATTTACATCATTAAAAATTTTTCATCAGTACAAATTTTGTTGCAACAAGTATTTTAGCTATCTTTTATTGGCTTCTGCTATTCTCTCAAAATAGAAATCAAAATTTTTCTGGTTAAATCAACATTTGCTCTGTACATTATGATGAATATAAAAAATACTATTTATTACTAAACCACATAGTGTTCTGTGATTAGCTTTTTCTTCTTTTGCTACTGTTTTTCCCTCGTGTTGTGGGATGAGGAGGTTTGAGGCAGGGTAAGTCTGTTTCTCAGTCTTTTAATTGTTTTATTAAATTAAGAAGGATGTATTTTAGAAGAATATAAATAGCACGTTGATAAAAAATTGACTTATTAATGAAAGAAATATCTGTGTCAAAGAGAAGGAAAAGAGAAAGATGAGAGTAACGTATCTTGAATACTATACACTATTTATTTAAACATATTCATATATGTTTGCATTTTATCTACTGAATACTTCATAACCTCTACCTGAATATTTCCAATATAAAATAAAATAAACTCCCCTAATATCTTCCTCTAACTACGTACCCACTCTCTTTGCTTCCCTTCTGTGGTAGAGAGAACAATGGCCTCCAAATAAGTACATCTCCTAATCCCTGGAACCAGTAAATATGTTATTTTACAATGCAAAGGCATTCAAAACAAAGACTTTGCAGACGTGATTAATGGTATGGCCCTTGAAATAGGGAGATTATTCTGGATTATTCAGGTGGGCCCAGTCTAATTATATGAGCCCTTAAAATTCAAGAACCTTTTCTGGCTGGGTTATAGAGAGAGAGAGATGTGATAATGATAAAGGGTCAGAGAGAGATTTGATGCTGCTAGTATTGCAGAGACTCAATGTTGCTTGCTCATGGGGCTATGAACCAAAGAATGTGATATCCTTTAGAACTGGGAAAGACAAGGAAACCAATTCTTCTCCAGAGCCTCCAGAAAGGAACACAGTGCTGTCTATACCTTGATATTAGCCCAGTGAGATCTGTGCTGGCTTTCTGACTTATAGAACTGTGAAATAATAAATCGTATTATTTAAGCTGCTTAATTTGCTACAGCAGTATAAAAAACTAGTACACCTTCACAACTAAATTTCTTGAAAGAGGCATCTCTTGTTGCTGTCAACATTAACTTACATTGAATTTTCTCATTATCCTACTTCTACTAGGCTTATTTCCTCATCATTCTATTAATTTGTTATCAAAGACATCTTTAATTTGTCTCCTATATCTAATGAGCATTTTTCTATTGTTATCTTAACTGCTTCCTTAGCCTTATTTGATTCAATTTATCAATTTTCCCTTATTGAAACACTGTATTATTTTGAATTTAGCAGAAAAATCACCCACAGGGTTTTCTTCCTCCTACTCTCCTTACATGGTTTTATTAATCCATTTCCATGTCTATAAATACAACATATACTATTTACCCCATCAAACTTCAATAACTAATTGTCTATTTATCCTTTTCACTTGGATATCCAGTATTTCAAACATAAGGCTGAAATGAAATTCCTAATTTTTGTGCCAAACCTTCCCTTCTCACCAATTCAGTTGCTCAAGCCAGTGCCTAGGAATTGTCCTAGATTTGTATTTCACTAAACCCTTCACATTCACTCCTTTGGAAAATACTGCCTACCCTACTTCTAATCTGTCTACTTCTCTGTTACCTTTACTACTGCTCTATTTCAAATCATTACCGTCTTGTGCCTGGACATCACAAATTCTCCTGATAGGTCTACTTGCTTCTGCTCTTTCCACCTCCTTCCCCACATGAAAATTCCATTCACCACATAGTTGCCAAAGTGATTTTTTAAAAATGTAAACATATAACATATCTAGATAAAATAAATGGTGATCTTTACTTGTAGGAAAGTGGGTGTTAAGTGGATTTAATGTTTAAAAGTATTTCCTAGGGTGCTTCCTTTAATGAAAACAACCATATTTCTTATAAAAATTAAATTGCCTTACTATATTTGAATATACTTGCATTATAATTACTTTGGCATTATGCATGAAGTGATTCTGAATAGAGTATACTTGTGAATTTGTAACCATGACCAAAGTGGTATGTGCCACAGAATAACAGGTAACATTACTTTAAAAAGTATTTTCTTGCCATAAGATAAAATATCTCACTTTTCAAATTGCTTCACCTATATGTTAATTAGTTTCTTTAAAATATAACAAATATTCATGAGATTTCACACATTCTCACACAAACATTCCTTAACTTAGAATGAAATCTAAATTGCTTTTCAAACTTAGTGATACTTCTGTAGATGTTAATAAAATGCCTCATATCTACGAATAGAAGTTTCTCTCCTCAATACCTTTTCTATTACAAGATATTTAATAAAATGGGAGCACTTATTGTCAAAGAAATTTAATTATTTTTTAGCATATCATGCAATTTACTAGCTTGCCAACATCAGACAAGACCAAATAGTATGTGAAAGTGCTGAGGAATTTGATTACAAGTTGTTGAATGTAGAAAGAGGATGTCCTGGAAAATAAAAGATGTAATTATCAGTTTGCCCTTTCTTACCTCATAAATCACTAATTGCAAAGTACAAAATTGAAATATAATGGGATCAGGCAATTGTCAGTTTCTATAAATACATGTTGAAGGCCTGGCACATACGAGTTTTAAATCCTCGACCCGAAACGCATGGAGATGTAGCAGCTCCCTACTCCATCCCAGACTGTTTTTTTACAACCATACAGATTTGGCAAATTTATTCCCTTTGTCACCCATCTCTTATCTCCCCACCCCATATTTAAAATTTCAAATTTGGCATTTGTGTGATTAGTGACTATGACGGATAAGCTGGGTAGTGGCACACCGAATACAACAAAATTTCAAGAAGACATATAAAAATTCTGGTAAAAGTGCTTTCTGAAATTCACAGAGCTGATGGTAGTATAAACTAGTAGAATTATTTTGGGAAGCAATCTGTTATTCAGGAATATTACCCAGATTCCACAATTATTGATTCATTACTAATTTTGTTTTCTCTATGTCTATCCATTTTTTTCTGCCATTGCATTATTTTTTAGCAAATTTCAAACATCATGTCAATTCATCTGTTAAATTCAATACATTCTAAGACATGGATTGTACTTTTAAAAAATAACTGCAACAGTCATTATCCCACTCAGAAATCAACATAAATTCTTTAATAGCCTTATACAAACAGTAAGTGTCCACATTTTCCTGATTGGCTTATAAATCTCCTCTACCTCCTCCTCCCTTTCCTCTTTTTCTTGTTTTTTAAAAAATATTCATTGAAACTGTTTGATCTGCCTCTTAAATCTCTTTTAATCTATATTAACATTTGTTCTCCGTCTCTCGGGAGTGGAATATGCACAACTACTTCTGTGTTTGTCTGCTTGTTCTTTCATTTACCTAATTACAAATTACATGAATTGATTTTATCTTTAAAAATAAATACAATATATTAAATAAAAACAAATTCCAATTTGACTAAAACTTCCAGTTTAACTAAAAATAGAACAATCAAGTTTGAAAAGCAAAATATTTGGCATTATTGAATTAAAGAAATATGGTGATTACTGATATTTAATTTACTTCTTTGTTCTAAGTAATATAATATATAGTTAGGCTACTATACTCTCTTTTCTTCATCTCCCATGGTATGCATTGGCAACCCCTGAATTTCAGTAAGGTTTTCTTCCCTCTCCTTTTCTGTTTCTCTACCCCAATTAGCTTTCCAAGTATCTACTAGTGTGTTTCAGAAATTTACTCTAATTAACTTGGGTCAGGGGGTGATGCTGCACACATCTCTGACATAGCCAGATATTGAGTTACCCACAATAATTCCATTTTCTAATAAGCAAGCTGGGTTAGAGACAGACCCTAAAGAGTGGAATACATTGACTAATAACGCATTTCCATTGTACTTTCCCAGTGTGTATTGTCAGAGGAAAAGAGAGGTTTAGACTGGTTTATGAGGTGAATGCACACTTGCACATCCCATCCAAGAGCATAAGAAAAAACAAGGAGACACTCAATCTTTGCTAGGGGTTTTCCACTGCTGCGGAGCTTCCATGTTACTACTATTCCCTACCTGTGGTGAGTGGCTAGATTTTGAGCCCTAGCAAATTCTCTGTTCTAGATACCACAGCTATCTTTATCTCCAACCTTCCATAATATAACACTCCTCTTTAGTCCACACTTTTCCACGAAAACACTCCAGAGAGAGATTCTTTTACTATGAACTAACAAAAAATAAGTTCTGGGATGGAAAAAGATATTCCATGCAAATGGAAACCAAAAGAAAGCTGGAGTAGCAATTCTCATATCAGACAAAATAGACTTTAAAATAAGGACTATTAAAAGAGACAAAGAAGGACACTACATAATGATCAAGGGATCGATCCAAGAAGAAGATATAACAATTGTAAATATTTATGCACCCAACATAGGAGCACCTCAATACATAAGGCAAATACTAACAGCCATAAAAGAGGAAATCGACAGTAACACATTCATAGTAGGGGACTTAAACACTCCACTTTCACCCATGGACAGATCATCCAAAATGAAAATAAATAAGGAAACACAAGCTTTAAATGATACATTAAACAAGATGGACTTAATTGATATTTATAGGACATTCCATCCAAAAACAACAGAATACACATTTTTCTCAAGTGCTCATGGAACATTCTCCAGGATAGATCATATCTTGGGTCACAAATCAAGCCTTGGTATATTTAAGAAAATTAAAATTGTATCATTGTGGTCTTTTCTGACCACAATGCCATGAGACTAGATATCAATTACAGGAAAAGATCTGTAAAAAGTACAAACACATGGAGGCTAAACAATACACTACTTAATAATGAAGTGATCACTGAAGAAATCAAAGAGGAAATCAAAAAATACCTAGAAACAAATGACAATGGAGACACAACGACCCAAAACCTGTGGGATGCAGCAAAAGCAGTTCTAAGGGGGAAGTTTATAGCAATACAAGCCCACCTTAAGAAGCAGGAAACATCTAGAATAAACAACCTAACCTTGCACCTCAAGCAATTAGAGAAAGAAGAACAAAAAAACCCCAAAGCTAGCAGAAGGAAAGAAATCATAAAAATCAGATCAGAAATAAATGAAAAGAAATGAAGGAAACAATAGCAAAGATCAATAAAACTAAAAGCTGGTTCTTTGAGAAGATAAACAAAATAGATAAACCACTAGCCAGACTCATCAAGAAAAAAAGGGAGAAGACTCAAATCAATAGAATTAGAAATGAAAAAGGAGAGGTAACAACTGACACTGCAGAAATAAAAGAGATCATGAGAGATTACTACAAGCAACTCTATGCCAATAAAATGGACAATCTGGAAGAAATGGACAAATTCTTAGAAATGCACAACCTGCCAAGACTGAATCAGGAAGAAATAGAAAATATGAACAGACCAATCACAAGCACTGAAATTGAAACTGTGATTAAAAATCTTCCAACAAAGAAAAGCCCAGGACCAGATGGCTTCACAGGCAAATTCTATCAAACATTTAGAGAAGAGCTAACACCTGTCCTTCTCAAACTCTTCCAAAATATAGCAGAGGGAGGAACACTCCCAAACTCCTTCTACGAGGTCACCATCAACTTGATACCAAAACCAGACAAGGATGTCACAAAGAAAGAAAACTACAGGCCAATATCACTGATGAACATAGATGCAAAAATCCTCAACAAAATACTAGCAAACAGAATCCAACAGCACATTAAAAGGATCATACACCATGATCAAGTGGGTGTTATTCCAGGAATGCAAGGATTCTTCAATATACGCAAATCTATCAATGTGATAAACCATATTAGCAAACTGAAGGAGAAAAACCACATGATCATCTCAATAGATGCAGAGAAAGCTTTTGACAAAATTCAACACCCATTTATGATAAAAACCCTGCAGAAAGTAGGCATAGAGGGAACTTTCCTCAACATAATAAAGGCCATCTATGACAAGCCCATAGCAAACATCATCCTCAATGGTGAAAAACTGAAAGCATTTCCACTAAGATCAGGAACAAGACAAGGTTGCCCACTCTCACCACTCTTATTCAACATAGTTTTGGAAGTTTTAGCCACAGCAATCAGAGAAGAAAAGGAAATAAAAGGAATCCAAATCGGAAAAGAAGAAGTAAAGCTGTCACTGTTTGCAGATGACATGATCCTATACATAGAGAATCCTAAAGATGCTACCAGAAAACTACTAGAGCTAATCAATGAATTTGGTAAAGTGGCAGGATACAAAATCAATGCACAGAAATCTCTGGCATTCCTATATACTAATGATGAAAAATCTGAAAGTGAAATCAAGAAAACACTCCCATTTACCATTGCAACAAAAAGAATAAAATATCTAGGAATAAACCTACCTAAGGAGACAAAAGACCTGTATGCAGAAAACTGCAAGACACTGATGAAAGAAATTAAAGATGATACCAATAGATGGAGAGATATACCATGTTCTTGGATTGGAAGAATCAACATTGTGAAAATGACTCTACTACCCAAAGCAATCTATAGATTCAATGCAATCCCTATCAAACTACCACTGGCATTTTTCACAGAACTAGAACAAAAAATTTTGCAATTTGTATGGAAACACAAAAGACCCCGAATAGCCAAAGCAATCTTGAGAACGAAAAAAGGAACTGGAGGAATCAGGCTCCCTGACTTCAGACTATACTACAAAGCTACAGTTATCAAGACGGTATGGTACTGGCACAAAAACAGAAAGATAGATCAATGGAACAGGATAGAAAGCCCAGAGATAAACCCATGCACATATGGACACCTTATCTTTGATGAAGGTGGCAGGAATGTACAGTGGAGAAAGGACAGCCTATTCAATAAGTGGTGCTGGGAAAATTGGACAGGTACATGTAAAAGTATGAGATTAGATCACTCCTTAACACCATACACAAAAATAAGCTCAAAATGGATTAAAGATCTAAATATAAGGCCAGAAACTATCAAACTCTTAGAGGAAAACATAGGCAGAACATTCTATGACATAAATCACAGCAAGATCCTTTCTGACCCACCTCCTAGAGTAATGGAAATAAAAGCAAAAATAAACAAATGGGACCTAATGAAACTTCAAAGCTTTTGCACAGCAAAGGAAACCATAAACAAGACCAAAAGACAACCCTCAGAATGGGAGAAAATATTTGCAAATGAAGTAACCGACAAAGGATTAATCTCCAAAATTTACAAGCAGCTCATGCAGCTCAATAACAAAAAAACAAACAACCCAATCCAAAAATGGGCAGAAAATATAAATAGACATTTCTCCAAAGAAGATATACAGACTGCCAACAAACACATGAAAGAATGCTCAACATCATTAATCATTAGAGAAATGCAAATCAAAACTACAATGAGATATCATCTCACACCAGTCAGAATGGCCATCATCAAAAAATCTAGAAACAATAAATGCTGGAGAGGGTGTGGAGAAAAGGGAACACTCTTGCACTGCTGGTGGGAATGTGAATTGGTTCAGCCACTATGGAGAACAGTATGGAGGTTCCTTAAAAAGCTACAAATAGAACTACCATATGACCCAGCAATCCCACTACTGGGCATATACCCTGAGAAAACCAAAATTCAAAAAGAGTCATGTACCAAAATGTTCATTGCAGCTCTATTTACAATAGCCCGGAGATGGAAACAACCTAAGTGCCCATCATCGGATGAATGGATAAAGAACATGTGGCACATATATACAATGGAATATTACTCAGCCATAAAAAGAAACGAAATTGAGCTATTTGTAATGAGGTGGATAGACCTAGAGTCTGTCATGCAGAGTGAAGTAAGTCAGAAAGAAAACGATAAATACCGTATGCTAACACATATATATGGAATTTAAAAAAAAAATGTCATGAAGAACCTAGGGGTAAGGCAGGAATAAAGATGCAGACCTCCTAGAGAACGGACTTGAGGTTATGGGGAGGGGGAAGGGTGAGCTGTGACAGGGCGAGAGAGAGTCATGTACATATACACACTAACAAACGTAGTAAGGTAGATAGCTAGTTGGAAGCAGCCGCATGGCACAGGGATATTGGCTTGGTGCTTTGTGACAGCCTGGAGGGGTGGGATAGGGAGGATGGGAGGGAGGGAGACGCAAGAGGGAAGAGATATGGGAACATATGTATATGTATAACTGATTCACTTTGTTATAAAGCAGAAACTAACACACCATTGTAAAGCAATTATACCCCAATAAAGATGTTAAAAAAAAAAAATAAGTTCTTATTTTATACCTTCTGCTTATAGATGTTGTTGCTTTCACAATAGGTAAAATTAAACATGGTCAGACTTTCCCCTTTGTACCTTTCAGTTATTCACTTTTCTCAGAGATTCTGTAGATATTCAATGTCTCCAAACTGTCCAGCTCAGAGCTATCAAGGGTCCTGGTAATCTTCTTTCTCCTCTGCCATCAAACATTTTCTGTCCTGTCAAAAGGTACAAACTATCAGTTATATAGTAAAAAGTCATGAGGATGTAATGTACAGTATGGTGACTACAGTTAATAATACCTTATTGTATGTTTTCAAGCTGCTAAGAGAATAGTTCTTAAAAGTTCTCATCACAAGAAAAAAATACGTTGTAACTATGTATGGGGATGGATGTTAACTAGACTTATTGTGGTGATAATTTTGCAATATATACAAATATGGGATCATTGTGTTGTATACCTGAAAATAATATAATGTTATGTCAGTTATACCTCAGTAAAATTATACACACACACACACACAGATAGATAGGTAGATAGATAGATGGCTAGATAGATAATTCAAACTGAAAAAAATTATGTTTTGTATCCATTTGTCTAACAGTTTATCTTTTTAATGTAACAAACTTCCATATTAAATGTGATGATTAGTGAATATATAAAAATCCACCATTTATTGAACATCTACTATTTATCAGTTGCGGTTTTGTTGCGTATATTACATTTTGTAACATTCGCAAAATCAACTCCTATACTCCTCACTATCTCTGAGGAGGACATTTACACTCTTTTACAGGTGAGAAAATGAAGGTACAGAGAGACCAGATAAATTGGCAAGGTTTACAAAAATAGGAAATGGTAGAGCTGGGTCCTGAAACCAGAAATGCTTGATTGCAAAGCCCATGATATTTTTTCATTTTCCATTTCCAGTCTTCCCTACTCCCAGAAAATATCATAGACTTTGGAGAAATCTGTCTGATTTTATCCATACATTCTTATATGGTATAAAATGTCTTATGTGTGCATGAATTTGGCAAGCAGAGAACTGCTGTTACAAATGCCAACCACAATTTCACAGGATATTTGTAGATTTGGTAAATGGCAAAATTTAGCTTTTTAGCACGTCTAGAAGGGAACTCAGTATCATGGTCTATCTTTTGACATTCGAACAAAAATAGAGAAGTATTTTTAGAATATAAACGTGTCCTTGCAATATGTTGCCAACAAAATCTATTTGAGTTTAGATTTTTAAATGCCCCCATTGAAATTTAAAAACTGTCTTAGGAACTAGTCCTATGAAGACAAAGCTTGAACTTAACAGCTATTTGCTTAGCAGCAGTCACATATCTTCAATGGGAAATAGAGTATTAAATTCTTTAGTATATGCGTCTAAAAGTAGGATTTATTTTTTCACAGCTACAAAGATTAAGTTGTATCCTTGCCTAAGTATGGAAATGTGACTAATTTAGTCAATGCTCTGTCCGCAAGCTAACTTTTTCTTCTGCATTATTAACAACTAGGATAAAAAAGCATATTAATAACAAAAACAACACAAGACAAAAACAATCCCTCCTTCCTGGTTGGCATCACGGTGAGAACAGGTGAAAGGTTACTGGATAACCATAAATGGAAGGACAGTGCCTTAATGCCCAAATATGAAGTATGTAATTTAGTCTATAAAAGTATTCATCTGAGTGTCCTGAAAAAAACAATGATGAGTTACATGGAAAAAGTGGAAAAATTAATTATTAAATCTGTCTGCACTCATAAAGACCTTCCATCTAAACACTAAATATTTCAAATTGAGTTTTGACCTTTACTACACCTTTCACATAGGCTCCCTTTCTTTTACAAAATGCTACAGAGAATGGAAGTGTTGTCAATTAAGTAAAAAGAGTGTTTGCATCAACCTTTTCATGTGGGGAATTTAATGACATTTTAAGGTTAAAGTAAAAGTCAAACATTGATTTTTTTTTAGTGTCCTCCCCTAATGCACCTAATGAATAGAGATTGCAATAAAAACCTTTTAATCCATTTTAAACCTTCCACTATCAAAAGACGTCTTTTATTTTATTTTATTTTATTACCAAACTATTTTTCCTCTAAGATTCAAGACAGAAAGAAATGCTGAATCAAGAAGACCTAGGGAATTAAAATCTAGAAAATCCTGAAAATGATGTATTCTACAATATAGTTTAATTAGTTGAATCACACGTATGCATACACTTCTTAGAAATCAGGAGACTGGAAATTTGGAATTCAGGCCATATCAGATTGGATGCTGATAATTTTCTAGATCACTGAAAAGATGCTTAAATGTTTTTTTACTTTACCTACAAGGTATAAATAGAGGATAATCATTTTTTCTATCCAATATTTGGTGTATTTTATAAAATCAGAGGGATTAATTAAGGAAGCATAACAGAAAAAATGTGTGTACAAAGAGGCTGCTTACCCTGTGTTTGATCAGCAGGGATCTGACACCTCATACTAGAAAATAAATAGCTGTGCGGTATCACAGCTTCGTATTTCACAGATAGTTTGTGTGGAGAAAGGAACTAGCAAGTTGCTTTGAACAAAATTCAGACCATACCAATCCCAACTCTCCAACACTCCATTAGAAATTTTAAAATATCTTCACATAAGTTATACAAACTCATATTTCTTACATGTAATATAATCTGATTTTTTTCTTCAGAAAATTATGTTTATAATGATATTTTTGTAAATTATTGGTAATATCCATAGTGAGCAGGTAGAATCATGTAAAGGTTTCTTAAACAATGGGCTTAATTCCACACCATTTATGAGAACTACTGGTCTTTTAAAGACAGAGTTAAATGCAATAAAAGCAAATATCTGTTTCACATTAATACTTCACATGATTGTTCTATGTCTAGACTCAGAGACAGGGTTGTTTTCTAAATATGAATTCACACATGGATTTGTCATGAGTTTACCATTCTGTACCTTCAGTTTTTCGCGTTTAGAATATGTTTATTTTGTCCAATTAACCTATGTTTCTAGTTCTAAAATTAAATGTCCTTTGTTTTAATTAATCTCTTTTGTTAGAAAGCCAGGTGTACCGGCTTTGTTTAAAACAAACAAACAAAACAAAACAAAAAGAATAATTCGTTGGGCAACTTTTTGGCATGGAACTCAGATACTTATAGGAGAAGCAACGAAGTTACTTGATTTAAGATTTAGAAGAGAACTGGGAAGTGGTTCCAAAGATTAGCTAAACTTATGTCCATGTGTGTGTATTTGTGTGTTTTCTTTCATCTTCAGTTGTTGTTCCAACTCTCTTACATTAGGGAGAGATGTCATTTCACTGACACCATAAAACTGAATTGCTCACCCAATTCTCTTAAAATGTTCTCTACTCCTGACTTCATCAGCATTTGTGAAGTCTTGAAAGGACTAAGAGAGCTAAACATATCATGCCAGCCAAACTGAAGAACACAAGAGTATAAATTATTTACTCTGATAAAAAGGGAATTCTGAGATGTTGAAGATCTCTAGACTTCCAGATAAATGAGTAGTCAGATCATTTTTAATACACTCCTTTGTTCATTCCCTTATTTACTGAATCATTCATCCAAGGAGGATTTATTGAACATCTACTATGTATCTGACCATCACTAGGCACCAGTGAGAAAAAGATAAGTAGGCTGATCATTGGCTGAAGGAGTTTTCGGATTGTTGAGATGGACTAACAATTGCAATATGCAATTTATGCTGTGATGAGATAAATTCATGCTGGTATAGGAACATGAAGGAGAGACAACCTAATACATAAGAGGAGTAATCAACAAAGGCTTTCCAGAGGTGATACCTAAGCTGAACCATGAATAGCAAATAGATGCTGGTCAATTCAGGAGGCTGGAGATGGGGAGTGGAGTGAAGTTAGGAGATGGAATGGTATATGTGAAAACCCTGGGAAGAGAGAGCCTGAAGTTGGGGAACTGAAGGTACTTCAGTAGAGTTGGAACACCCGTAGGGTAAGAGAAAAAGTTGCAATATACAAGGTTAGTGTTAAGCAGGAATTTTGTTAAGGAGTTTAAAATTTATCCTCTAGGATATGGAAGGAGTTATCAAAGTTTTAATATGGAAATGGCTTTGCCAGATTGTATTTTAGAAAATGCTGTCTGAAGGAAATGGAGAGAATGGATAAGAGAAGAAATACTGTAGGGTAATGTGGTATTTCAGAGACCAGTGCAGGCATCAGAAGACGGAGAGTTGAAGGTCTAAATCAGTGTTTCTCAAAGTGTGGTTCCTGGACTACCAGCATTAGCATCATCTAGAAACTTGTTAGAAATGAATATTCTGAGACGATGCTTTGGCACAATGCCCCGGTATTCTCCTTCTTGCTGCAAATAGTAAATCCTTCCTTCTCCCAATCTTTGTCTTGGTTGTGTATGTTGACTCAACACCCAACAAGAGGTGAACCCAGTTTTCGAGTAACATGACCACACATAAAATTTCTTTCCAAAGATTTCCTTTTTTTTCACAAACCTTTTATAACTTTCTGTTTCCAGTTTAGTTTGTCCCTTTATTTTTTGTTTGTTTGTCAGATTGTTTGTTTTCCTATTAGAAATAACCAGCTTTGGGATGGAATCACTTTCTTTTTCCTTAAAAAATCATCTCCTTACCGTATACCTTTTCTTAGTCCCCCAAAATATCCTATTCCGATTATCATACCTGGCACCTTTAACCACATATATTAATTAGAATTCTTAATCTTTTGAAACCCTTTTTTAGTAAAAATAAATAATTGTTTATACAATTATAAACTTATTTGCAAAATAAATGTACAAAATATATTAAAACATAAAAGAAATGAATATTCTCAGGCCTCACCCCAGACATACTAAATCAGAAACCGTGGAGATGGGGCCCACAAATCTGTGTTTCAAAAAGCCCTCCAGGTAATTCTAATGCAAGCCAAAGTTTGAGAACCATTGGTACCATATTAAGACAGTAGCAATTAGAATAGCGGACATTAATAGGATTAAGGCTCATTTAAATTGTAAAATTATTGCATGTGGAATACAGAGAGCAAGGAGAAGGGAATGTCTGGAATAACTTGTTTACAAGTCTGGTTTGGGCAACTTGGTAGATAGTGATTCCATTATGTGCCATTTCACAAGGTTTCTGGTTCTGATACAATGATGGATTAAGATAAAGTGAGTCCCATCCCCACCTGTCACCACTAAAAAGCTATGAAAAACCAAAATGGAATCAAGCTACTAATCCATAAAAACCTAACTGATGAGAAAGAGACATGACTGGCATTAATATTTGATTAATTTTAGATGTCTTTCTTTTTAAAAAGACTTTTTTTTTTCAAGAGTAGTTTTAGGTTCACAACAAAAATTAAGAGGAAGGTACTGAGATTTCCTGTGTATCCCCCAACTCCACACATGCATAGCCTCTCCCCTTATCAACATCCTCCATAAGCGTAGTATGTTTGTTATCACTGATGAATCTACACTGACACATCGCAATCAACCAAAGTCCATAGTTTACATTAGAGTTCACTCTTTGTATTATTCATTCTATAAGTTTGAACAAAGGTATAATGACATGTATCCAACATTATAGTATTATACAGACTATTTTCACTTCCCTCCAAATTTTGTATGCTCTGCCTAATCACCTCTCCTCCTCCACCTGCCAACAACTGGCAACCATTGAATTTTTTTACTTTCTCCTCCGTTTTGCCTTTTACAGGATGTCATATAGTCAGAATCATACAGTATTTAGCCTTTTCAGATTGACTTCTTTCACTTATTAATATGCATTGAAAGTTCCTCCATATCTTTTTATGGCTTAATAGCTCATTTCTTTTTAGTGCTGAACAACATCCCACTGTCTGGAGATGCCACTTTATCCTTTCACCTACTGAAGGACATCTTGGTTGCTTCCAATTTTTGGCAATTATGAATAAAACTGCTATAAACATCCATGTGCAGGTTTTTGCATGAACATACATTTTCAACTGCTTTGTGTAAATATTAAGAAGCATGGCTGCTAGACTGCATGGTAAGGGTGTATATGTTTCTGGGAGTTGGAGGGTGGGTCTAACAAATCAGAGATCAGAATGAGGTGAGAAGGTACAAAAGAATAACCTCACTTAATCTGCTTTGCTAGCAAGCTTCTGCTCTAACCCCAAGATGATCATGAATGAAAACTAAGTTCAGAGTTTCTTCTTTACATAAATTTCCAAAGCACACAGAAAAGAGACTTATACATTACTCTTCAATCACTTCTTAAACAAGTTAATAAAAGATCTGAAACAGGGAGACTGTGCCAAAGCTGTGGAAAAGTACAAAGAATCTTGAAATTGGAATCAAAAGACATATTTTGAAGCCAAATTCTTTCATTAACTTGCTGTGAGACTATGAAACTTAATTCTCTTATCCTTGCTGAATTCCATTTTTCTCACATGTATAATTGGGATAATAATTTTTTCACAACATTGTTATAAATGTTAAATAAGATCTTACATGTAAATGACAGTGATTAACAGCAACAAATGGCCAGATGATAGGCCATTTTTAGTTAACTAATAATTTTAACAGAGATTTAACATAGCTATTTTGGACAAGTTATACATTCCCCCAAATTTAGAGGGTGATGAAAGACAATTTATCACTAAAATCATACTGAAATATCAGACTTGTGACTTGGGAGTTTACCATGAATTTACAATCCTTGAGGGATAATGTGATTGAACATTGAATGAAAAGTCGTATTAATTTGTTAATGCTTCTGCAACAAAACCCCACAAATTTAGCAGCTTAAAACAACACAAATTTATTAGTTCAAAGTTTTATAAGTCAGAAGTCTGGGTTTGGTGTGACTGGCTTCTCATCCAGAGGCTTGACTAAGAAAGAGTCTGTTTTAAAGCTCAGTCGGGTTGTTGGTATTTTTCAGTTCCTTATAAGTTGTAGAACTGAAGTCCCCATTTCCTCGTGGAATAGCAGCCAGGGGATATTCTCAGCTTCTGGAGCCCAGCTGCATTTCTTGCCACGTGGCTAACTCCATCTTCAATGTTGAATTTCTCTCACACTTCTCTTTTAAGGGTTCACCTGACTAGCTCAGATTCACTGAGAATAATCTCCCAATTTTAGTTGATTTGGGAACTCATAACATCTTCATAATCTCTTCATAGTAGCACCTGGATAAGTATTTGGTTGAATAACTAGGTAAAGATGTATATGCATCAAGAGAAGGGAATCTTAAGGAACCAACTTAGAATTCTGCCGACCACAGGGTTATTCAATGTTCCCCACTGCTAGGGTACTCAATAAAGTAGCATTTGGAATGTTCTGCTTGATACAGTCGCTTAAGCCGTTCACCATTTCTACCACTTTTCTGTAAGGAAATCCCCTTGTGCTTATCCTGCAACTGTCTTTGATGAGCACCAGTATCCAAATCCAAAGGAGTGTGACAATCCTGAGTCCAGACAAAAGTCCCAACACATATTCTATAGACATATGTTTATACCCCTTAGCCTGGAGCTGAGATTCTTTCCCAAAATCCTGAGTGCTTTTCTCACACAGCGTTAAAAAAAATCAGGGTTTTCTCTATTACAGAGCTGGAGTCAGAAACTGGGTGAAATAAAATCAAGCACTCATAAATCAGAAGGATTTTTCTTAGAATCTAGATATTAGGTAAGGGCAAAGCAGAGAGACAAGTTCAGAAATGGTGGCTACCATATTTTTCCCTGGACTTATCATGAGGCATTAGAGTGTTCAGATTTAGGTAAGAAAAGGATTGTCACTCAGCCAGACATTAAAACAAGATTTAATATCAGTGATAATTCACTGTCTTCCCATGATGAATAACATAGGTGCTGCTCTAACAATGGTTTAGGAGAATGTTTGTCAGATTGGTGTCCATTATGCTATCTGGATCAGAATATCTGAAAATAATTCTTAAAATGCAAATATCTTGGCCTTTTCAAAGAAATACCAAATCAGATTCTCTATGAATGGGCTTCAAGAATCAGTCTGCATTTCTAACAACTTTCCTAAATAATTCTAATCTCCACTGGTTTGGAGAAACTATTTCTAATTCATTTCAATTTATTTATCATAAAGTTTGACTACTTAAAATCCTACACAGAGAGTTAGAAAAATGGATTAAACCTCAGGGTTTAACTGTGAATCGTCCTTCTTAGCTTGGAAGGTGTTCTAATAGCATAATGTCCAGGTCTACTGCTAAATAATAGGTTCTGTTTTTGACTCACCTTAAGGTGATGTTATTATTAATAACATTTTGTTCCAGCAAAGATTTTATAAACCACTTAGACCAATTTTCTTATTTTACAGATAAGAAAAGTGAGGCCTAGAATGTTTAAATGACAAAGTCATTCTGATCTTTAGTGGGGTGATGATGACTTACAAACAATGTTCAAGATTAGAACTCCAGTGATCTTTCCTGTGTATCATACTGCCTACATGTTTTATGTGAATCTAGCCAATACTGAAACACTCTCTGTAAAAAGCTCTTAAAATTTAGGACCATCTCCTATAATCATGGTTTCATCTTGAAGGCAGATAACCACGACTTTTCAAAACTTTGATTCATTCCTGGAATGAATCCAGGAATCCAAGGACTTTTAAAAGAGATTAGTTGATAAGATTGCATTTTGGTTTGTATCCAGTAAAATAAAATCAATATAAAGTGTATCATTTTTCTTTAGCACTTGAAATGTTCCATATGCCATCCTTAGTGTACTTAAATCTCATTTTATTTTATATGCAACTTTTAATAATTTAAATTGCACATGTCTAATGCTTTAGTTTTAGTTGTGCTTCCATATTTCTAAGTAGATTTTGCTTACAGTTTAAATAATTTTTGAACTTCAAAGTTATTTGGTTTTATTTCACTGAATGGCAATGCTTCTGTTTTCACATCATCAATCTTTTATCCTGATATATAGCTCTATTATAGTGAAACATGCAATAATTCAGAAATTCACTGCATTAAAGTGTGATAAAGCATTCAAAAAAGTATCTCTTTTGTGAGGAGTTGTGCTTTAAAAACATTCTCCTAAAAACAGAGGCCTTCCATATTTATAAATAAATGACTAATAAAAATAATACCTTGAAAACATCTTTCCCACCCAGGTGATGTCATCCTAGTACAATATCTCTCACTTTGAGTTTGAAAAGCATTGTGAAACTTTGAGCATTTAAAAATTCTGTGGATTCACAATTGAAAAAGGGAAGGAGCTGGAGGTGAGGTGGAGATAGAATCATACTGGTGAAGCCAACTCTGAACCTAGACACCCAGACTGCCCTCCAGTTTTTACTATACTCCAATATATTTGTCAGTTTACCTTGTTATATAGCAGGATTGTCACCAATCTCAGGTTCATGTTCACCAATGGTAGCAAGGTTTCTAAAATTAAGTATGTGTAGGAGATTAAAGGGTTATCACTCATTTCATATAATTGATTAACTGAATGAGACTATTTCCCTCTGGTTTTTGAGAAAATTTATTTTTGAGTTTTAACTGATGGCAGAGAATGGAGCAAGGAATTTTGGAATGAAAAGTATTTTGGGAGATTGGCAAGTCTGGACAGTGTGACATAATTAGGGTCTTTGAACAATGTGTGGGGATGAGGAAACAATAGAAAACTCTTGGAGGGGCGTGTGTGTGTGTGTGTGTGTGTGTGTGTGTGTGCGCGTGCGTGCATGCACGTGCAAGTGAGAGAGAGAGAGAGAGAGAGAGAGAGAGGATAATGGGAAGATGCTTGCCAGTTCTCTGGCTCTCAGCCCAGGCTTCAATGAATGCAATGGATTTCAAATTAAAGTTATTTTCCAAGAAAATAAAATTCAATTCAATTAAAAAAGCATAGCCATTGTGTGCTTAATATATGTAAAGCATTATGACAACTCAAGAAAACACAGTCCTAGTTCTTTTCACATCTTTATAGTTAGCTCGAATAGGAAGACATATAATTATATAATTCTTTTCAATGTATATAATCATAAAGCCACAGAACTTTTATAACTGAGAGAAACTTATACATCATAGATTCTAATTCTCTCAGTCCATGGAAAAAAGGAACTGAGTCCAAAAGAAGTAGAGTGATTTGCCAAGAGTCCCAAAGAAATCTTTCTGATATTATCTACCTACACAAAATAGACATCATATAACAGAAGAAAAATGGGTGAAAAGGCAGGCCAGGAGTATACTATAATTACTGTTGTTCCACATTGTTTGTGAATAACCAGTTTAATTATATATGTAACTGTTGCAGAATCTCTTTGACCCTAGCTTGTCTCTGAGACACAACTGCGGACAATTGATTCATCTTTCAGCAAGGTGAGGCTTTACCAGGTTTCTCTTCCTTCTTAGGAATTCCCTAATTCCCCTAACTCATTGTGAAAACAAACGAGAAGTCAGCCAAACAGCCAAATTTTCAAAGTTATCATCAGAGTGGATGCTACAGGGTTAGCCCACTGGCAAATTCTAAAGCATTGGGTCAAAATCAAGACCAGTTAGAAGTCTCAGTGTCCCTGATGAGCCTTACACACTTGATCCAGTCAGAGCAAGGGCCACATTCTCCATAGCAATTGTTGAGTACCAGCTGCCAGTTAAAAATGATCTTTGGAACAGTTTTTCATAATCTCCCTTAAAATGATTAGGAGGTAACTCGAAGTGGACCTGAGGGCTTCCCTGGTGGCGCAGTGGTTGAGAGTCCGCCTGCAGATGCAGGAGACGCGGGTTCGTGCCTCGGTCCGGGAGGATCCCATTTGCCGTGGAGCGGCTGGGCCCGTGAGCCATGGCCGCTGAGCCTGAGCGTCTGGAGCCTGTGCTCCGCAACGGGAGAGCCCACAACAGTGAGAGGCCCACGTACCGAAAAAAAAAAAAAAAAAAAGTGGACCTGAGATATTTCAAACAAATTGGCTGGTTAAAACACCTAAGGTTTAACACATCATTTTCACTATAGAAGCTTATGTTACAATTTGCTCCCAAGCCACAAAATCCTTCACTTAGTTCTTTCCTCAGTCAGCTCAATTTAGAAATCTTTCCCTTATCAAAGGAATGTGATACAAAAGCATTCTTGTCATCTAGCAGCACCAATTCACCCCAATCCCACAGATTTCTCCAGAATTCCTTCCTGGTTAAAGGTTCTGGCTCTAAAGCCTATTCTTCTTTAGTATCACTTCTTTAGTCTTTGTGTATAGAACATTTCCTAATGTATAATGAGTTCCAGATGAAGGATGAAGAAGGCTGTGAAATTCCTAGCTACCTCATCTACTGCATTCTTTCTGATACGATGATCAGTGCCCACTCAATCCTCAGGGTATCAGCTACATGTTCATTATGCAATCATGAAATCCCAGGGCTTAGAATATACATATATCTTTTCTAATCTTCTCTATTATATAACTCCATGACTAAATATCCTGTTTTGGAGCAAGTTAGAATTTAGGAACTAAAGACTGAATCGTGTAATTTTCTTGCCTAAATTTAAAATACAAATAATTACAATTCATCAAATCCTTTCTGTCCAAGGTTTGAATGCTATTTTTCATTTAGATGTCCAGAAAAAATAAAAGACACATTAACTTGCTAAACATTCATCCTAAACTCTATGGCAAAATATCACAGAAAACCACAGAAGGGAGCATGTGGCTAAGTGACATGGGGAAATCACTTATCTCTTTTAATCTGTCTCCATTTGTAAAATCAGAATGACAGCAACTGCTATGTTAAGTCATTTGTCCAGACTAAACAATTTAAGATATGTGAAGCACAGTACCTGGGACACATGGAGGTGACCAATAATAAATATTAATTAGTCCTTCTATTTCCAATTTCTTCTTTACGAATGGAAAAATATTTGAACAAAATACTTAGTTCATACTGCTTAGTATAAATAGTAAGCAAGCTGTAGGCACAATTATGCTATTAATACTCCTGTTGTGTGTAGATAAAAGCAACACAAAAGGATTATCACTGTTCATTAATGCATCATCAGTTGCAAATGCAACAGACAGAATTTATTTATGGACTGAACTATATATTCCTGATATCTATATTCAGTTTTTAGTTTTTCTTCACATTTTGTTTCAGTGTCCCATAACAAGAATTAATACGTAAACGTATTGGTGAAGTTCTACATGAAAAAAAATACATATATATATATTATGGAATTTTCCTTAGATTCCTATTGGGTAAAAAATAAATAAAACTTGCCTAATTCAGCAAATTGTGTGATCTCATAGCCTTGACATCTTGTCTTTGAGTACTCAGTAGAAATCAACGTGAAGGTTTGTCAATTTTTTATATGATAAAATCATTACAGATGGCAAAATTCGCTTCTACTGGGACGTTGGTAGCATTCAGGATCCCTCAGAAAAACAATAACTGTTCAGAGTTCCAAGTAGTTCATGTAGAAAAGCATTAAGTGTGGGGGAATAGGAAGGGCAGGCAGAGTGAAGGCCAGAGAAAGCTGACCCAGGAAATCAGAATGTGCTGGGGAAACCCTGTGTCTTTGGTCTGCAAAGCCCCTATGCCTGCTGCTGCTTCTTGCAACAGAGGCTTCTGTTTTCTTCTACTTGCTAGAATTCTCATGAGTGTCTCTCACTGGTAAAATCGAACCTAGAAACCTTGTCCTCAGGAATTCTGGGATATAGAATTACTAGCCTTCTAGCCCCTGAGATACAGAAGAGAGCATAGAAGGGAATGCTTACTCTTCTTTTGAATATGATTTCAGAATGTGTTCAATAAATGGTAGTGAATATATGTGAAAATGATTGTAAGCTTTTTCATTCCATATTTTTAGTATTGATTTATAGGAATGTAGAATAGATTCTTTTAACTTTATCTTCCCTCCCCCTCTAGAACTAAACGCATGCAGACACATGAACACAGAGACACATGAACACAGAGACACAGGCATGTACGTGTGTACATACACACACACTTGATTATGTTTTTATATGCAGAAGACAGAAGCAGATGGTAGAAACTGTGAATTCCTAGCAACAGACTTTGAGACCACAATATCATTCTAGCAAAACAACAAAACATACTGCTCATGTAAACTGATCAATATACAACTCATTAAGAAGTCCAAATATTTCCAGCAATTTATTAAAGAATTAAATCAGTGGTGATCTAGACAAAGTTAATAATACATCTTCCTTGAGTCTCCACCCTCAGATCATTTTAGTTTTCCAGAGAAGATAAAAGAGAAATAAAAATAATTTAATTTTCTTTGGCAAGGAAAATTATTCAGAAAGACATAAGGAAATAGTTTCTATTTTTTAAGGCAGAACAGAACATGGGACTATAGTTTACCTAATATAAGGACGATTTTAAAAACAAAATAAATCAAACAAGTAAGCTGCTTCTTACCATTCACAAGGGCACCTCAATACAGATATCTTAGATTTGGAAAGCATAGGATTATAGCCTCTTAGTGCACGTGTGCACACGTGCAAACACACATAAGAAGTAAAAATGCATCTTTACTATCCAGGGAAACAATAAACAATAAGCCTCCAGGATAGTACAAGAAATAAAATACTCAAAGAGCTGAGACATTAAGGGAGAAATTGATACTGCTGTGGCATTTGCTTTATAATATCAGAGTCTATGTAAAGAACCTCAGGCTGCTACAAATAAATAATAAACTACCAGATTGTCAAACTATCTTCAAAATCCAATAGAGATAAAGCTTAGCATATTGGTCAGAGATGCTAATTCAATGAATGGTCAGTGCTCACAAGCTATGTATGAAAAAGAAAATCCTAGGTCGGGAAAGGATTTCCAGGGGTTATTTTCCCTCTCAGTAAGATTTCCTTTAATGAATAAGAGCTTTGTTTTTACCTTCTGCCTAAATTTATTCTGTTTGGTTAGGCTCCACAGACTTTAATATTTAGAGAACACTTTTATAAAATCTTACCTAAATTCCCGTATTTTTTTATTTATCTGCTCTTGAAAAACAAGATAAAACCATGATCACATAAAACAATCTAAGAGGTTTGGCCTGGAGTAGGATCTTCTGTATAGGGTTATCACTGATTTTTTTCCCTATTGTTGAAAATTTAGACTCAAACATTAAAATGTTGAAAATCAGCTGAGTGTCATTATTTATGATTAGTTTAAGAATAGTTGCTTATACTATCAATTGAAAAGATCCAGAAAATAAATATATTGATTTCCTTCCCCAAAACTACCAGAATAACTGTTAATCAAACAAAATCCAGTTTATTACTGCAGTAAGAAAGTAGTTAACTTGAATGGTGTTAGTAGTTCCTTAGAAGGGGGAGGTTAAGTGTGGATAATCATAAGGTTTAAAGTTTTTGGTTGGAAAAGTTTAAGTTGGGTCTTTCCATGTTGGATTTTATTGGCATTGGCCAAACACTGTGTTACTAATGGCTTATGGTTGATGGACACAGTGAGGACATAGTCTTTATGAGTAAACAGTTGTTTGATAAGCAAGCAAGTTAGCTCAGTAGAGTCATCTATTGTCCCAAGAAGGGCTCCACCCAGATGTGAAACTTAATCTCCTGAGAAGTAAACTGCCTTAATGATCTATTGTTTGGATTAATGGAATTTGGGTGAGTTCCTGAGACTAGAAAGAATTTACTTGTTTTAGAGCATTTCCTTCATGGGCAAAAATCTCCTAGAACAAATAGGAGAGGCATGTTGATGTAGGGCCTCTGTTCTTAGTCTCCATAATGAAGCTATGTGGCTGCAGCCTTTCCATTATCATTACTTAATTCACATAATTCAGAAAATCAATATATCAATTTATATTTGGAGATATACCACAACATTTCATAAAGAATATAGAAGCATCTTCTTAGGCTTAGATCCACTTAAGAAAACATAGTTGATAAACACAGAAAACTGAGGTTATGTGTTTAATCTCGAGACATTAAGTCAACATAAACACAAGCCAACAGGCACAGCAATGAGTAGAAGACCTTTTGTCCTCTCTCTGAGCTGTTGTGATGTGAGAGCTGTGCTGGCTAATATCAAAATAATTTGCAACCTCTACAGCCCTACGGAGGTGAGATGGAAGGCAGAACAAGGTGTAGCTGCAGAATCTGCAGGACTTTTCCTTTGCACAAGGAGATAGAAAATGCTCAGAGTGGAGTAAGGCTTCCAGGTCACATGTTTGTCTCCTTTATTATGACTCGGAACCCAGCACAGCAGTGTGTGAGGGTGTGAGGCTGCAGGTGGGCTGTGGGCAGAGGTTCCCAGCATCACTTCAGTCCTGTGAGTACATATGTGTGGCAGTGAGGGAAGTGGGATGGAGCCAAGAGTGAGCAGAAGAGTCATCTTCTCTCTGATCTCAACTGCAGTTAAGGAACATTTAGATTCATTTATCACAGCTTGCCAATTTCTCTGAGAGCGTAAAAAAAGGAAAGGATTTACTTCTGTATAAAAACAGACAACATTCAGATTTGTGCTTGTTTGAACTATATTTCTTTGTGCTTAGCTGATATGTGTGTGTGTGTGTGTGTGTGTGTGTGTGTGTGTATAATTTACAGGAATATTCAACAGAGAGAAATGCTTGCATTCTCTAAGAGTAGTACATTTTCTCAATTACCCAAGGAAGACATATGAAAAGTTTGACATAGGATGCAAGTCCAGAACAGTATCTAAATGGCCTGGATCAGGTCACATTTTGGTTTTTGTTTTTAATTTAAAGCTACTTAAAAACATTCAATATTTGTTTAACACTTTAAACTTTTAATAACGTTTTTATACTTGTATTGTCAGGATTTTCATGTTGTAAAAAAAAAAAAAAAAAATGTCCAAAGGGAAATGTGTAAAAGCAAGAGAGAGACATATGTTATGGGTTAGAGTCAGGAATGTTCCCAGAGAACTAAAAATACTATAAAATCTTTAACTGTGGTGAAAAACATGTATTTTCCCAAGAATGACACAACTCATGAGTGACTTTTGCAAACACACTATATAAAAGTGAACTGTAGACAATAAGACAAAATTTCTAAAGGAATTTTTTTTTTCTCTAAAATTCTACTTCTCATCTTGCCTGAAGTGACACTTACTTGACAGACAATAATTCAATATAACCATCAAAAGAAAACTGGCCAATGAAGACTATTGCAGGTGATTGAGGAGGGGAATCAGTGAGAGATTGTAAGTAAAAGAAATTTAAATACCAGCTTTCTTCCACGAATAAAGGAGTTAGATATAATTTCTTCTTTCTCAAATAGAATGCTCAATGAACTTGTAAACTTTTCATTTTAAATACTTTTTAAATTTCATACTTTTAAAGGTATCTTCTATCCTTCCTATACTAAAAATTGCTATTAGAAACTTTGCTGGTACATTTTAAGTTTTGATCTGTTCTTTTCCTTTAAGCAAATTCAACCAGGTTTTGTTCAATAAATATCAGAATGATAACAAATGACAAAGTTTTCCACTTTAAAAGTACTTAATGATTTCCATTTTTCTCTCAAATACATTATCATAGAATCAGCAGTTCTATGTTTCTTGTTTATACTAATGTTTATAAAATAATGTCAAAAGGCAATACAGTATTCAAATAACTTTAAAATGTACTATTGTATATGCTAAAAATGGTGAACTAGCTGAAACAGGAATATTGACAATTAAATGTTGCCACATCAGTTAAGAGATGGAGGATAGTGAAGTTAACATTTGACCCTGGTATCCTAACTCTCAATTTGAGGTTCTTCTCTCTATCTCACTGCTTCTCTAAATAATTAAAATGAGGTAAGCACCATGGAAGTACACACTTTGTTGGTATTGTTCAGTTCTGTGTCCTTATGCACAGAATAACTTGAAACATATCAGGCCTATGATGAATGTTTGTAATATTTGTAGGGAGATACAATTTTTATCCATGTTGCACAGCATTTTTGCTCATTGTCTGTTCTTTGCAATAGATATACCAGGTGATAGTTATCCAACACAGAAACATATCCCATGACTTGGCAGTGGAACAGAAGAAGGGAAAGCTGAACCCAGAGACTGCAAATTTCACAGACAAGACAATAGAGAGAGATGTCAAGAGAAAAGGAAAAATTAGTGTGGGTGTCAGGTAGCAGGGGAAACACTCCATTTCCTGGTTGAATTAATGAGCTAGATGGCAGACCCCAGGTCCAGAAAGGCTGGGATAATATGCAGCAGATGAAAGTGGGCTCTCTTGTATAAAGGGGATAAAAAGGAGTGGGTAGTGATGCTTAGATGCAAAGCATTCATTTGATCACCTGCAAGAGATCTGCTATTGGAGCCCATGCAAAGGTAAGCTATGTATGTATAACTAGTCCCAGCTTTTAAGAAAATAATCACTCAAGGGTTATAAAATGTGGTGGCAGATAACTTTGTCTACCAACATTCACATAATTATTGTAGTGTATTGGATATGCCTATAAGATTCCTTAGAGTTTTGCAGGTTATGTTATTGATTCCAAAAGTATGGTTCTAAACCTAGGAAAAATATCCTCTAAATGATATTACACAGGGTCATTAAGAGAAGCTAAAATAGAACAGGAGATATGGCTTAATTTATTTTAAACTTAAGTAGTAAATTGTTATTTGTTTATAAATAAAATAACTAAACAAATTACAGCCATGGATTGTTACATATGACTACAATGAAATGAATAAGCATAAATTTTGAATTCTTATCTTCCTTAATTAGTACCTTCATTAGGAAATAGGTAATTATTTTCCCCTCTTATGAAGCACCAAAATATATACTTCTAAATTAAATATTATACTTCAATATGTAAAACTTAAGCAACCATGTACACATATATAAGACACAAAATTGATAATTAGAACCATACAGGAAATAATCATCATCATAGTACCTAATGTAGACCAAGGTAAGTCCTTCGTAAATAGGATTCTATTTAATTTTCAGGCTTGGAAAGGTTGTTATTTTTTCTAAGGGCAAATAGCGGGTAAATAGCAGAAACAGTTTCTGAACAAGGGACTATTTGATTCTAAGTATTCATTAAACTATATGTCTAAAAAGCTTAAAATATTAATCTCTAAATAGTTTTCAATGAATGCAATATTTGTTCCTTTATAATAATCATATTTATCATTTTATCACTCTAAAATCACATATAGGTCTATTTTTCTCCATCATATGGTAAACTATCATAAACAAACTACCATAAATGAAATATTTTTATTTGAGCTTATTTGAAGAAATATAGTACTTTCTAGCTAGAATTGTTTCTATGGAACACTTAATTTCCATGCTGTAAACATGCTAGTGCGTCACCCTTGAAATACATACTGCTAAAGGAGAATTTATTTTTCAGTGCTATGACTTCCAGCTACTAATGGGAATTAGGCTGTGTAGTTTAGGTATCTCATTAATAGAAATTATTCTCTGTCTCATTTTCCATAAATTAACACAATTAAAAATAAGGTGTATCTACTTAATATATGACAAATTAATTTAAATATATTCCATGACAGCCTGATTCTATGTATCTATGCAAGAATTCAATGAATCTGGTCAAGAAAAACATCTAGACATCTTGACTCAGGTTTCCCTGCCTGAGTCAATTCATGTTGTTACTATCTCTCTGTCCAGAATAGAAAACTTAAAATTTTTGGCAGAAACTCTTTGGAATATTCATTATAAGAGGGAGATTTTGAGGGTCTTATGTTCCAATCCCAAACAATCAAGAAAAGAAAGGAATCAGAAACCAGAATCAGATTATCCCATTCAGATAGAAAATCAGAGGTCAAAAACAGAGAAGAGATTTATAGAAGGAAGATTCATAGGTCACAAAGCGTAGAGCACCAAAAAAAGAGAAAGATCAGTAGGAAAGGTGACACAGACAGTGAAATTGTTGGAGGCCTGGTGAGAATGTCTTTCCCTTTATCTGACCCTGTTATACTCCAACCCCACTCCTGCTGCTCAGGAGCTACGACACCAGCTAACCTGCTGGTGCTTGCCTTTTCTCCCACAACTCCCTGTTTGATAAGAATGCACCAGTTTGAGTTTCTGCATCCCCAAGAAGACAAGAAATATGGGAACAAACTGACCAGAGATGCCAAGAGAATATGACTGCAGGTGGTAGCAGGTGAGGAAGATACTGGCTTGGGGTTTGGAGAATCTTGTAAGGTTGTATTTCCAAACTAGTTTGATTATAAAGATTACCTAGAATAGGGATTTTTTTTCTTTTTTTTACAAATGGCCAGGTCTTCTCCTGGATATTTTAATTCTTGATATAAAGTAGGGCTCAAGAATCTATACTTTAATATATTCCCAAGTTGTGTTATGATTAAGAATGGCTGATAAACACTAGTACATGTTAGGATTAAGAGGTTTGTGGATGTTTAGCTTAGAAAAAGTACTAAAACATAGGAGCAACATAATTGTTGATTTTAATTATTCAAATTAAGGATGTGGGAAACAACCTGTAGACCTAAGTGTGGTCCTAGAAAATAACATATGAATTTAAGAGGTATCTTAATTGATTTCTTAAATTACTCTGTTATATAATAAACTTTATCAAACCAGTAGAAAATGCTTATAACAGGAAAATAAAAAAATCTATTAAACAAAAGGAAGATTAAAAACAATTAGCCATATAACCATCCTGCCAAAAATGAACCACTACTAATTTAACTGTATAATAACATTTCAACACTTCAGGGACATATTCCTGAAAAGTCTGCATCATATATGGATAAAATCTGTGTTTAGCAGATATTTGTGTAGAAAAACTTCAGAGAAATCTATTAAAAGTGATATTCAGTATATTAAAGACAGTATACAAACATTCAAGAGGGTCCCCTCTTCAAAATCAACTGTTTATTGGTAACTAAAGATACTTCTCCCATAAAAAATATTAGATATTTTATATTAAGATTGGACATTTTGGCCTTAGCAGGACCGAGTTGGGTAACACCAGGATTTCCAGGCAGGGTGGGCCAGGAGCTACCCTCAGCCTCAGCTCTGAATTAATTCCCCCCACCTGGGCGGTAGCATAGGAACCCTCCATGGTTCTGGCTTTTCTCCAGATGCTGTCAGCCCTGCCCACCCATGTCTCAGCTCCCCCACAGTTGGCCACACAACTTCCAGGTGTCTGCTCCTCTGGTGAGACTGGGCCGGGAGATGCTCTCCACAGCTCCTTGCCTGGGTGGGCAAGTCAGGCTCTAGGGCTGGCAGAAATCGTTGTTTGAGGGTCCCACCGAGTTCCATAGTGAGAGTGCTGCAGCTGAGCGGAGCGGCTGATTGGGACTACTGCTCACGTGCTGCAGAAAGCCTTCTTGGAATCTGACATGTTATCACTTTGGGACCGTTAGCCAGCTGCTCCTGACTTGGCCACATGAAGGCTCAGACTGTCCCAGCCTCTGAAGAGAACCAACACTATTAGCATATCTCTCACCACCATGAAGGCAAGGTATTTCAATGAAGAGTACCAGGAGGACATCTACAAATCCCAGACTGGCATGTGCAAGTTCTGAGGAATGGTGGAATAACCCAATGTATCTGGGGCACCTTTGGAGACAGCTGAGACAGAGCTACACAGGGCAGTGGCTGACACCCAATTCATAGCCCATCTTCTCCAGCCATGGAGCTGACAGGGTCATGCTGCTCCAGCCAGGTGTCAGGCCTGAGCCTCTGAGGTGGTAGAGCCAAATTCAGGATATTAGTCCAACAGAAACTTCCCAGCCCCACATAATATCAATTGGCAAGAGCTCTCCCAGAGATCTCCATCTAAACGCTAACACCCAGCTCCACTCAACAACCAGCAAGCTCTAGTGCTGGACACCCCATGACAAACAACTAACAAGTCAGGAACACAACCCCACCCATTAGCAGAGAGGCTGCCTAAAATCATAATAAGTTCACAGACACCCCAAAACACACCACCGGATGCAGCCCTGCCCACCAGAAAGACAAGATCCAGCCTCACCCACCAGAACACAGGCACCAGTCCCCTCCACCAAGAAGCCTACACAATCCACTGTACCAACCTTACCCACTGGGGGCAGACATCAAAAACAATGGGATTACGAACCTGCAGTCTGTGAAAAGGAGACCCCCAAAATAGTAAGTTAAGCAAAATGAGAAGACAGAGAAATACACAGCAGATGAAGGAGCAAGGTAAAAACTCACCCAAGCAAAAAAATGAAGAGGAAATAGGCAGTCTACCTGAAAAAGAATTCAGAGTAATGATAGTAAAGATGATCCAATATCTTGGAAATAGAATGGAGAAAATACAAGACACATTTAACAAGGACCTAGAAGACCTAAAGAGCAAACAAACAATGATGAACAACACAATAAATGAAATTTAAAATTCTCCAGAAGGAATCAATAGCAAAATAACTGAGGCAGAAGAATGGATAAGTGACCTGGAAGATAAAATAGTGGAAATAATTACCGTAGAGCAGAATAAAGAAAAAAGAAGGAAAAGAATTGAAAACAGTCTCAGAGACCTCTGGGACAACATTAAACACAAAAACATTCAAATTATAGGGGTCCCATAATTAAGAGACTGAGAAAATATTTGAAGAGATTATAGTTGAAAACTTCCCTAATATGGGAAAGGAAATAGTCAAACAAGTCCAGGAAGCACAGAGAGTCCCATAGAGGATAAATCCAAGGAGAAACACACCAAGACACATATTAATCAAACTATCAAAAATTAAATACAGGGCTTCCCTGGTGGCGCAGTGGTTGGGGGTCCGCCTGCCGATGCGGGGGGCGCGGGTTCATGCCCCGGTCCAGGAGGATCCCACATGCCGCGGAGCGGCTGGGCCCGTGAGCCATGGCCGCGGAGCCTGCGCGTCTGGAGCCTGTACTCTGCGACGGGAGAGGCCACGGCAGTGAGAGGCCCACGTACCACAAAAAAAAAAAAAATTAAATACAAAGAAAAATTACTAAAAGCAGAAAGGGAAAAGCAACAAATAACATACAAGGGAATCCACATAAGGTTAACAACTGATCTTTTCAGCAGAAACACTGCAAGCCAGAAGGGTATGGCAGGACATATTTAAAGTGATGAAAGGGAAAAACCTACAACCAAGATTACTCTAACCAGCAAGGATCTCATTCAGATTCAACAGAGAAATTAAAACCTTTACCGACAAGCAAAAGCTAAGACATTTCAGCACCACCAAACCAGCTTTAAAACAAATGCTAAAGGAACTTCTCTAGGCAGGAAACAGAAGAGAAGGAAAAGACCTACAATAACAAACCTAAAACAATTAAGAAAATGGTAATAGGAACATACATATTGATAATTACCTTAACTGTAAATGGATTAAATGCTCCAACAAAAACACATAGACTGGCTGAATGGATACAAAAATAAGACTCATGTGTATGCTGTCTACAAGAGATACACTTCAGACCTAGGGACACATACAGACTGAAAGTGAGGGGATGGAAAAAGATATTCCATTCAAATGGAAATCAAAAGAAAGCTGGAGTAGCAATTCTCATATAAGACAAAATATACTTTAAAATAAAGACTATTACAAGAGACAAAGAAGGACACTACATAATGGTCAAGGGATCAATGCAAGAAAAAAATATAACAATTGTAAATATTTACGCACCAAACACAGGAGCATCTCAATACATAAGGCAACTGCTAAGAGACGTAAAACAGGAAATCGACAGTAACACAATAATATTAGGGGACTTTAACACCCCACTTTCACCAATGGACAGATCATCCAAAATGAAAATAAATAAGGAAACACAATCTTTAAATGACACATTAAACAAGATGGACTTAACTGAAATTTATAGGACATTCTAGCCAAAAACAATAGAATACACTTTCTTCTCAAGTGTTCATGGAACATTCTCCAGGGTAGATCATATCTGGGGTCACAAATCAAGCCTTGGTAAATTTAAGAAAAGTGAAATCGTATCAAGTATCTTTTCTGACCACAAGGGTATGAGACTAGATATCAATTACAGGAAACAAACTGTAGAAAATAAAAACACATGGAGGCTAAACAATACACTACTAAATAACCAAGAGACAATTGAAGAAATCAAAGAGGAAATCAAAAAATACCTAGAAACAAATGACAAAGAAAACACAACGACCCAAAACCTATGGGATGCAACAAAAGCAGTTCTAAGAGGGAAGTTTATAGCAATTCAATCCTACCTTAAGAAACAGGAAACATCTCGAATAAACAACCTAACCTTACACCTAAAGCAATCAGAGAAAGAAGAACAAAAGAAAACCCCAAAGTTAGTAGAAGGAAAGGAATCATAAAGATAAGATCAGAAATAAATGAAAAAGAAGTGAAGGAAACAATAGCAAAGATCAATAAAACTAAAAGCTGGTTCTTGGAGAAGATAAACAAAAATGATAAACCATTAGCCAGACTCATCAAGAAAAAAAAGGAAAAGACTCAAATCAATAGAATTAAAAATGAAAAAGGAGAAGTAACAACTGACACTGCAGAAATACAAAGGATCACAAGAGATTATGACAAGCAACTATATGCCAATAAAATGGACAATCTGGAAGAAAAGGACAAATTCTTAGAAAAGCACAACCTTCTGAGACAGAACCAGGAAGAAATAGAAAATATAAACAGACCAATCACAACCACTGAAATTGAAACTGTGATTAAAAATCTTCCAACAAACAAAAGCCCAGGACCAGATGGCTTCATAGGCAAATTCTATCAAACATTTAGAGAAGAGCTAACACCTATCCTTCTCAAACTCTTCCAAAATATAGCAGAGGAAGGAACACTCCCAAACTCATTCTATGAGGCCACCATCACCCTGATACCAAAACCAGACACATATGTCACAAAGAAAGAAAACTAGAGGCCAATATCACTTATGAACGTTGATGCAAAAATCCTCAACAAAATACTAGCAAACAGAATCCAACAACACATTAAAAGGATCATACACCATGATCAAGTGGGGTTTATCCCAGGAATAGAAGGATTCTCCAATATACACAAATCAATCAATGTGATACACTATATTAACAAATTGAAGGAGAAAAACCAAATGATCATCTCAATTGATGCAGAAAAAGCTTTCGACAAAATTCAACACCTATTTATGATAAAAACCCTGCAGAAAGTAGGCATAGAGAGAACCAACCTCAACATAATAAAGGCCATATATGAGAAACCCACAGCCAACATCATTCTCAATGGTGAAAACTGAAACCATTTCCACTAAGATGAGGAACAAGACAAGGTTGCCCACTCTCACCACAATTATTCAACATAGTTTTGGAAGTTTTAGCCACAGCAATCAGAGAAAAAGAAATAAAAGGAATCCAAATGGCAAAGAAGCAGTAAAGGTGTAACTGTTTGCATATGACATGATACTATACATAGAGAATCCTAAAGATGCTAACAGAAAAATACTAGAGCTAATCAATGAATTTGGTAAACTAGCAGGATACAAAATTAATGCACAGAAATATCATGCATTCCTATACACTAACAACGAAAAATATGAAAGAGAAATTAAGGAAACACTCCCGTTTACCACTGCAACAAAAAGAATAAAATACCTATGGATAAAGCTACCTAAAGAGACAAAAGACCTGTATGCAGAAAACTGTAAGACAATGGTGAAAGTAATTAAAGATACAAACAGATGGAAAGCTATACTATGTTCTTGTATTGGAATAATCAGCATTGTGAAAATGACTATACTACCCAAAGCAATCTACAGATTCAGTGCAATCCCTATTAAGCTACCCATGGCATTTTTCACAGAACTAGAACAAAGAGTTTCACAATTTGTATGGAAACACAAAAGACCCCTAATAGCCAAAGCAATCTTGAGAAAGAAAAACGGAGCTGGAGGAATCAGGCTCCCAGACTTCAGACTATACTACAGAGCTACAGTAATCAAGACAGTTTGGTACTGGCACAAAAACAGAAATATAGATAAATGGAACAGGAAAGAAAGCCCAGAGTTACAGCCATGCACTTTTTGTGACCTTATCTTTGATAAAGGAGGCAAGAATATACCATGGAGAAAAGATAGCCTCTTCAATAAGTGCTGCTGGGAAAACTGGATAGCTACATGTAAAAGAATGAAATTAAAACACTCCCTAACACCATAAACAAAAATAAACTCAAAATGGATTAAAGACCTAAATGTAAGGCCAGACACTATCAAACTCTTAGAGGAAAACATAGGCAGAACACTCTGTGACATAAATCACAGCAAGATCCTTTTTGACCCATCTCCTAGAGAAAGGGAAATAAAAACAAAAATAAACAAATGGGACTTACTGAAACTTAAAAGCTTTTGCACAGCAAAGGAAACCATAAAGAAAACAAAAAGACAACCCTCAGAATGGGAAAAAATATTTGCAAACGAATCAACATACAAAGGATTAACTCCAAAATTTACAAGCAGCTCATACAGCTCAATATCAAAAAAACAAACAACCGAATCCAAAAATGGGCAGAAGACCTAAATAGACATTTCTCCAAAGAAGATACACAGATGGCCATCAAACACATGAAGGAATGCTTAACATCACTAATTATTAGAGAAATGGAAATCAAAACTTCAATGAGGTATCTCCTCACACTGGCCAGAATGGCCATCATCTAGAGATCTACAAACAATAAATGATGGAGAGGGTGTGGAGAAAAGGGAACCCTCTTGCACTGTTGGTGGGAATGTAAATTGATACAGCCACTCTGGAGAACAGTATGGAGGTTCCTTAAAAAACTAAAAGTAGATATACTATATGACAAAGGAATCCCACTACTGGACATATACCCGGACAATATCATAATTCAAAAAGAGTCATGTACCACAATGTTCACTGCAGCACTATTTACGATATCCAGGACATGGAAGCAACCTGTGTCCATCAACAGATGAATGGATAAAGAAGATGTGGTACATATATACAATGGAATATTACTCAGCCATAAAAAGGAATGAAATTGAGTTATCTGTAGTGAGGTGGATGGACCTAGAGTACATCATACAGAGTTAAGTCAGAAAGAGAAAAACAAATACCATATGCTAACACTATATATGGAATCCAAAAAAAAAAAAAAAAGGTTCTGAAGAACCTAGGGGCAGGACAGGAATAAAGATGCAGATGTGGAGAGGGGACTTAAGGACATGGGGAGGGGGAGGGGGTGGGCTGGGACAAGGTGAGAGAGTGGTATGGTCTTATATACACTATCAATTGTAGAACAGATAGCTAGTGGGAAGCAGCCGCATAGCACAGGGAGATCAGCTCAGTGCTTTGTGACCACCTAGAAGGGTGGGATAGGGAGGGTGGGAGGGAGACACAAGAGGGAAGGGATATGGGGATATGTGTATACATATGGCTGATTCACTTTGTTATACAGCAGAAACTAATGCACCATTGTAGAACAATTATATTCCAATAAAGATGTTGAAAAAAAGAAAAAGAAAAAAAAAGATTGGACGTTTGTGTTGTGTTGGCCAGGTCTGTGAAGGGATATAAAGGCTTATCCACACTTCCCCCTGGAAGGCAGAAATATTTAGATTAACCAAGTTTAGCCAACTTTCAGAGTCTCCCCTTAGTAACTGAACAATCTAATATTTGGAGAAAAAAGAAGAATTAAAAAATAAAAAAGTGTTCCTGAAAGACATTCATCAATTTTTCACAAATCATTGCAATCTTTTGAGGGAGATTCTCCTACCAGTCTTATGTTAATAAATCCTCTTCCATATATTTTGTAATAGTGCATACTTAAAATGTCTATTGCAGTTGTTTTCTCTATTGTTATGGCAAAATATAATGTAAAAAACTCAAGGTCTCATATTCTCTTTCTGTATCTCGATATATGTATGTATGTATGTATATATGTCTATCTATCTATCGATCTATCTATCTATCACATGCATACATACATGATATTTAGAAAGAAAGAATGGCTCTAGCTTGTGTATAGCAAATTTCATTTCTGGCCAATTTTGTGAGGTAATTATAATATTATATACTATATTAATTAAATATTTTATGACATTTGGTAGCCATACTTTAAAAATCCAACTTTTTAATTCAAATCATCTATGCAGTGTGATTTCACCTTAAATTGCCTGAAACATTTCTGAACTAAAAATCAGTACTCAAGAAGAAGACTGAGGAAACAACGTTTTCATTTAGGGAAATGCCAGACATGTAACTTGTGATTCTAACAGAGTAACTACTAACCAAGGACACTGTATGCTCTACTAACTGATGATGTGTCATCTCTTACTCTGCCAAGTTAAATACGAAGGTACTTTCTATTAAAATTCCCATTGATAGAATGCTGGAGATAAGATATGTTTATAGAGAGAACTTCTAGTAATAAACGCCTGGCATGGTAAAGGAAGTAAAAGTAATCACTTTTCATTCTTAGAGTCACCATCTGGGGAAATGTAAGACAGTATTTCTTAAGCCTTAGCTACCACCTCATTACAAACACTTCATTAGTGTTTTCAGCTGCTCATTTGTCTCTCTTCTCTCCACCTGCATATCCTCCCAGCCAATTTTCAATAATGGCTGTCCCTTTTCCCAGCCCTCAATGTGCCAACCACTGGACAGATTCTGAAAGGCTTTGCTTCAATGTGAAATGGAGAATTTGGCCAGGACTTAGCTGCTATGGAGACACCCTTGATATTTTTCTTCCAGTGCACATTTGTCTGAATTGAGTATTTTTTGCCTTTTCATTTTCTTCTTAAAGGTACCTCTTCTTTCCCAAATGCTTCAGGGTCACTTCTCCCAATTTATGGATTCAGAGAAAACCAGCATTTTCTTTGTTTCCTGCTTCTAGTTGTTTAATATAATTTAAGCACTTCTTCCATTTTGAAGTCTATAATATTTACTTACTTGGATTTCTATCCTTATTGTATCTACTGTCTTCCAGAATTCTATTTCTATTGAAAACTTCAGAATCCATTTAACCTACTTTATTTCCATCCAAGCATTTGACAGTTTGGTGGTTAACATCAGCTCTTGCAGTGAAGACTCACCTAACATCCTATACATACTTAGCCTATTCATTTCAAATTATCCTAATTCACCTCTTCAAATCATAAAATCAAGTCCTTGTACCTATCGCTATTTGGAGCTGTTCGATTTAATCTGAAAATAAGATAATGTTGAAAATCTCTTCTCATTCTAACCTCATCACCCTGTCCAATTACCATCATCTCTGTGCTGGAATGCTAATAGTTTTATATTGTTTTTCTCTGAATTCCCTTTTTCATTCCAACCTATTCTCCATCCTGCATACAGAGTATTTTTTTAAATGTAAATTTAATCATGTTCCACATCGTTAGCCCTGCTTCCACTTCAAAAAAATTCAAGTTTTTTACTGTTAGATAAAGGCAGTGTTATGCTGTTAAATGATTGACAATCCGCTGGGAGTGAAAATTTGGGAGATACCACCCCCCCCCTCAATTTGTAGCATTTTCCAAATTCCCATAGTTTAGTCCTATAGTGGCTGATTTCTAGCTAGCAATGTGACATCTCTGACTGGGCAGTTGGAAAAACATGTGCACAATCAGCCATGGAGAAAGCCAGTGTAAGCTAACTCTAGAACACCACTAGATAGTGGAATATTCCTAAATTTGAACTTTAAGTTCCTGCTTCATCTGTCCCCTTTGACCTTGTTGTTAACCTAGACTGTCCACTGACGACTCTGAGCCTTTGTTTAGTTTCTCAAATGCTATGCTCTCTCTAGACAGAGGGACTTTGCACATGCTACTCCTTCCTTCTGGAACATCTCTCTGCTTCAACCTTGCCAAATTTAAGATCTCAGCTCTACTGAAATTTTCTTAGGGAAGTCTTTCTTGATCTCTGACGAACTCAAGACTAATCTAGACACTCCTATTGTATGCACAGTGGTCATCACGTACTCCTTCCTCTCTCTTTACATTGTTCACATTTCTACATCTATTTGTGTGACTGTTTTATTAATGTCTATCTCCTCAACCAGATTATAAACTCTGTAAATGCAGGATTATGCCTGGGTGGGCTCATTATCATATCTTCAGTGCCTAAGTCTAGCATAATTCTAAGCATACAGTAGCTTCTAAAAAATAATAATGATAATAACGTATGTTGAATGAAGCAATGAAGAAGTCTTTATCCTTCTACTGCATGGTACTTAGCATATACTAGGGATTCATTTGATGTTTATAGAATGGTTAATTGAAGATTTTATCTACTGCATTTCTTCTTTTATACTGAATTGTTTTCACCTTTAATATGATCATTGTTCCTCAATATTCTTCATTTCAATATTGTCCTCCAACTCTTAGCTGCTACCTTATAGTTCTCTACTCCATCTATAATACTACTTAAAGGCTATATTCCAAATTTTTAACATGCCATTGTTATAATCATAACCTGACAAACCATCAGCCTTTATCACATTCCGTATGGGCACTACATTCTTACCAATTAGTAAAAAACCATTGGGGTTAATCCTGTTCAGCAGATGTTGGATTGAAAAAATGGTAGTAAATCAAATAATGAAAATTATTTAATTAAAAATTACAAAAAATCATACATGAGAAAGGAATATTCATCCTTGACATAGATATTTTGTGAGGAAAAATGTGATTATTTACAAGTAAATGTTGTTAGTGGGATCTTGAAAAATGCTTGACAGTAGTCTATCATAGATACTCAGAGAAATGAAAGTCATTATATAAGTGGTAGATTTAATAAGCTCACTCGGACATTCTAATTGCTAATATGGATGACATGTATGAATGAACCCAAATAATTATGGAAAATTCACATAAAATCACCAGTGACATTTAGTAAACACATTACAATTCCAGTGAACCATGCTATGTAGGTGTTGATACTTTCACATAAACAACTTTGTATAAGAACAAACACACTAAATCAATACATAGTCTTTCTCGCTTGCAATGTCTGATTTTTTCCCTGATAGTATGGTCAACAAAACATGTTGAGGTTGTTTCTATTGTTTTGTTTTGTTTTATCTCTAAAAGTGAAGTGACTCTATTTTTGCCTCTGCATTTTTTGCTTACAAAGTCAGACACCTCTGATTCCTAGAAAAAGTCAATTTTTATAAGCTAACTTAAAAAAATAAGAGACAGAGAATCTATTCTATGAAGACTTCTATTTAAACACTATGTTTAAAGTGTTTGTTGCCTAGTGTTTTTAGAAGCTAGAGGTATTTCTTTTGAAGTGTCAATCTGACTATTACCGTGATTTTGATGGTAATTATAACAGAATGCCCATATTTCAAAGAGTGAGATCAAAAGTTCATTTTAATCTCTGCACTGAATGGATTTGGCAGTGTTTCTGTGGCTTTTAAGTCCTGAGTACATATATTTGCAATGCATTTTGATGTAATAAACTGTTTTGGTTTACCTGGATGGTTAGACCAGTTGGCTATATTAGCAAACAGTTCAGTTTTTTAAACATAAGACATCTAACATTACAATCATATTTGGAGATTGTTTCAACTGTAGACATTATTCGACAGATATCATATGCTCTTTTATGGAAATTATTTTCGGTAGAATAAAACCAAAAATTGAATAATAGATAAATATTTATTTTAGCCTTTATTTAGGAATACCTTAAAATAGATTCTATGAAGAATACAAAATGGGAATGTCACTCTTTGGTCCTCACTTGTGAGAATAAGAAAAAACACTGAAAATGGATAAAAAGAAAAGAGTAAAATGACTGACTATACAAGGCAATGATAGAGCAAATCACAATGCAGTATCTGGTTAATTTACTGAATGAGGCATCTATGTATAAAATCCCATAGCATCTTCTTTCCAAAAGTAGAAACCACAGGAGATGCAAGAATAAATAAATGGAAATACATAGTATTTGTAGCTTTTCACACTCCATTTTTAATCCAATACAGGTAAACAGATAAAAATAAGTGAGGATATAGAAAAACTAACATAAGAAACAATGTATATATGATGATAAAATATCCAAATTGGCATCAGATAGTAATGAATACACATTTTCAAATATATGCATAAGACATTCATGAAAATTGACCACATATTAGCTTGCAAAGGCAAATTTAATAAGTTTCATAAATCAAGATTAATACTAACAATTTCTTATTGCAATGCAAGGAAACTAGACATTAGTAATAAGGTCAAAAAGCAATAAGACTTTTCTACACGGAAATAAATAAATTCTTGGGTCAAGGGGGAAATGCAAACTAAAATTTCAAAAGTAATTTAAAAACAATAATGATAATAAAAGTCAGTACATTGCAGAATCTATAAGATAATACTTAAAAGATATTATATAGGAAAACTCAGAGTATCAATTACTTAGATAAATAAAAATACATGAATGAAAATAAACATTAAATATGCAAATGAAAAATATTAAAAAGCTATACTAAAAGGAAATAGAAGAAATGATAAAATAAAGGAAGAAGCAGAGAGTAACAGTAAGAATAAAAGCTTTAAGACTAATGAAAAAGTGTAAAAGTTGGTGCTTTATAAAAATTAACTAGATAAATTATTATTTAACCTAATTAATTAAAAAATGAGAAAAATATACATTTAAGTGAATATGATGAAGGAAAAATAACTATAGAGACAGGAGTTCTATTAAAGGTGAGTGCTGCCAAGAAAACAGGCTTCTCTCCTCTCCTAGTTCCCAGCCAAGGGCTATAGTTTCTCTCCAAGAGGGACAGACCACCAGGATTTCTCATCTATATCCCACTAGCTTTTGGTTGCAGGAGCTCTATTCCAGGCAAAACCAGCTGAGAGGTCTGGGGCTTATTTCTTTCAAACTCAGCTACCAATCACAGAAGAGAAGTTCTATTCCAGGCAGGACAGGCAGATAATATTGGATCCCAATTATCCACCCTCACTTGTTTTATAGTACAGAAATTTTCATAATGGAAGTTGGGTTAAGAACAAGGGCCACTGCTCTGACTCAGTGACCCACCTATAGATCAGAGGTGTCTGTCCCCATTCCCTGCTTAAAATCAGGGACACAGAGTTTCACCTCAGGAAGAGAGGCAAATCCTAAGAACTGAGAGCTCCATAGTTCACAGCTCTCACTAAGGGGACTGACTTTATTTTCAAAGAGATGGGAAAGTTCGATGCTAAGGGCACTGTCAAAAACAATGGAAGCATTGATGGGAAGCAATTAAGAAGGGGTTGTCAGTTACATGACAGCAACAAGTGAAACCACAGTGCTGCCAGAAGTTTAATGGAGAGAACCAGGAAAAAGAGACAGATAAAAAGAGTTATTTTGAGCTCAGAACAGCATCAAAGACGGGTCTCAAAGACTACTCCTTCAAAGAGTTCAAATTTAATTTGATTATACTGTGGAGTAATTTATTCCTCAGGGATAAATTATTGTCAAAAACAATTAGAACAATCAGCTAGCAATTATCGAAGGGAAACAGCTGAATTTGTCACTAGTCGACCTCCCTTACAAGAAATACTAAAGGAAATTCTTCAAGCTGAAAGCAAGTAAGACCAGAAAACAAAAAAATGGAAGAAAAATAAAACATGCAATTTCCAGCAAAATGGGACAGGAGGGGCTTTAAATAAGAAAATAACAATAGAAATAAAGAGGGACATTACATAATGATAAAAAGTCAATCACAAGGGAGATATAATAAATATAAACATATCATGAACCTAACAAGAGACAAAATGCATGAAGCAAAAATTGACAGAATTGAAGAGAGGAATAGACAAGTCAAAGATAATAGCTGGTGGAGCAACAGAAACTCTCATTCATTTCTGGTGGGAATGCAAAATTGTACAGTCACTTTGGAAGACAGTTTAGCAGTTTTTAAACATAATTTTTTATCATACAATCTAGTAATTGCATTCCTTAATATTGGCCCAGAGAATTGGAAATCAATGTATTGTTCTTTAACATATATTTATGTCAATAATATGTATTAATAAATTTTGTATATAATATAAAATCATATATAAATATAATATACATTTATACCCTAGCCAAAGACAGCTTTTTTTTTAAAATGAGAAACAGAGGATATATTCAGTGAAATTTGGAAAAGACAAAAATGCTTTATATATCTACTACCACTTAACATTGTATTGGAAAAAACAAGCTGTTAACTGTGGAGCTGTGAAATACATAAGAAAACTTGGAAAAGTATGGCAATCCGGGAGCTAACTTCAGATACTGGAACATACTAAGAGGCCTATGTAATTAAAACAGTATGGTATTAGTAAAAAATAAGAAGATAGAATAATGGAACACAATAAAAAATCCAGAATCATCTTCAAGAGCAAATGGAAATCTATATGTGTATTGTAAAAGAAGCATCTAAATTGCTGGATAAAAGATAAATATTTTATACTACAAAGCTACAGTAATCAAAATAGTATGGGACTGGCACAAAAACAAATAAACCCACACACCTATGGGCAATTAATCTACGACAAAGGAGGCAAGAATATACAACCGAGAAAAGACAGGCTATTCAATAAGTGGTTCTGGGAAAACTGGACAGCTACATGTAAAAGAATGAAATTAAAACATTCTCTAACACCATACACAAAAAGAAACTCAAAATGAAAAAAAAAAAAAAAAGAAACTCAAAATGGATTAAAGACCTAAATGTAAGGCTGGATACTATAAAATTCTTAGAAGTAAACATAGGCAGAACACTCTTTGACATAGATCACTCTTTGACCTAGATCACAGCAATATCTTTGTGGATCCACTTCCTACAGTAATGAAAATAAACACAAAAATAAACAAGTGGGACTAATTAAACTTAAAAGCTTTTGCACAGCAAAAGAAACCATCAATGAAAAGAAAAGACAACTCACAGAATGGGAGAAAATATTTGCAAACAATGTGACCAACAAGGGATTAATCTCCAAAACATACAAACAGCTCATGCAGCTCTACCTGAAAAAAACAAACAACCCAATCAAAAAATGGGTGGAAGATATAAATAGACATTTCTACAAAGAAGACATATAGATGGCCAAAAAACACATGAAAAGGTGCTCAACATTACTAATTATTAGAGAAATGCAAATGAAAACTACAATGAGGTATCACCTCATACCAGTCAGAATGGCCATCATCAAAAAATCTACAAACAACAAATGCTAGGGAGAGTGTGGAGAAAAGGGTACCCTCCCACACTATTGGTGGGAATGTAAAATGGTGCAACCACCATGGGGAAGAGTATGGAGGTTTCTTAAAAAATTAAAAATAGAACTACTATATAATGCAGCAATCCCACTCCTGGGCATATATCTGCAGAAAACCATAATTAGAAAAGATACATGCACCCAATGTTCACTGCAGCACTATTTACAATAGCTAAGACATGAAAGCAACCTAGATATCCATCCACAGAGGAATGGATAAAGATGTGGTACATAGATACAATGGAATATTACTCAGTCATAAAAAAGAATGAAATAATTCCATTTTCAGAAACATGGATGGATCTAGAGATTATCATACTGAGTGAAATAAGTCAGACAAAGACAAATATCATACAATATCACTTATATGTGGACTCTAAAAAAAAACATGATACAAATGAACTTAATTACAAAACAGAATCACAGACTTTGAAAACAAACTTATGGTTACCAAAGGGGAAACGTGGGGGAGAGGGATAAATTGGAGGTTGGGATTAAGATATACATACTACTATACATAAAACAGATAATCAACAAGGACCTATTGTATAGCACAGGGAATTCTACTCAATATTCTGTAATAACCTACATGGGAAAAGAATCTGAAAAAGAATGGAGATATATATATATATATAACGGAATTACTTTGCTGTACACCTGAAACTAATGCAACATTGCAAATCAGCTATACTCAAATATAAAAAAAAATAAATTAAAAAAAGAAAAAAATATAGATATTCTAAATAAATGGCTTTATGACAAGGTACTCATTTATAAAAAATATAAAATTGTATCATACCTCTTGTACCATATACCAAATAAATAGTTCACAGATTTAAAATTTTAAAACAGAATTTATAGACCACAGGAATAAATTCCTTTGTAACCTGAGATATGGAAAGCTTTTTAACCAAAGCTCAAAAATAATACAAGAAAGAATTGATAAATTCAACTACATTAACACACACAGATAAAATATGAACCAAATTAAAAGTAATATGACAATATTGAAAAAATATTTGCAACTTGTATCAAAGACAAGGAATTAATCTCATTAATGTATAAAGAGCTCTTAAGATTGAAAATAAAAATTAAAATCTAGTAGAACATGGGAAAGATATAAATAGACATTCAAAGATGAAAAAATTCTCCTTTAACATACAAAATATAATCTAGCTCAAAATAAGAAAAATACAAAATACAAAGGTGTAACAATCTCTGTTGCTGTGGCTGTTAAAAAACAGACTCTTTAATATATTATGGGTAAGAGTGCAAAATGGTACAATCCAAGTGTACGATTTTAGTATCTCTAAAAATTACAAAAAATAGCCTTTGTAAATGCTATTTGCAAATGCAATAGTGTTATTTGTAAAATGGTGGTAATAAATCCAAATATGTGTATTAAGTAACACACTTTATAAATGATGGCATATTAAATTATACTACCTTACAATATCATGAGAAAGTCTCTATCTAATAATGTAATGTGATTTCCAGGATATATTTTTAAGTGAGGAAAACAAGGTTCAAAGCACTGCATATAGTATATTACTGTTTGTGTGAGAAAGTGAAACACATATGCACAATTATATGCTTCTTGGCAAAGAAAATACACTGGAAGAATAAATTAGAAATTAATTCATATAAATAGTTTCCCCTGAGGATAGGGATTGGAGTAGAAGGAAAAGGGATGAATGCAAAATTCAGAATACTTTTTGAAAAAAAATTGAAGTATATTTGCTGTACAATATTATGTAAGTTACAGGTGTATAATATAATAATTCACAATTTTTAAAGATTATGCTCCATTTATAGTAATTATAAAATACTGGCTACATTCCCTGTGATGTACACTTTATCCTTGTAGCTAATTTTATACCTAATGGTTTGCACCCTTTATTCCCCTATCCCTATTGCCCCTCCCCATTTCCTCTCCCACTGGTAATCACTAGTTTGTTCTCTATAACCATGAATCTGCTCCTTTTATGTTATATTCACTATTGTGTTGTATTTTTTAGATTCCACATATAAGTGATATCACACAGTATTTGTCTTTCTATCTGACTTATTTCACAAAAACACTAATTTGAAAAGACGTGTGCCCTAATGTTCATAGCAGCACTATTTACAATTGCCAAGATATGGAAGCAACCTAAGTGTCCATCAACAGATGAATGGATAAAGAGGATGTGGTGTGTGTGTGTGTATACATATGTATTTATATACACTACTCAGTCATAAAAAAGAATGAAATTTTGCCATTTGTAGCAACATGGATGGACTTGGAGGACATTACACTAAGTGAATTAAGTCAGACAGAATACCTTTTAATATAGTCTGCCTTTGAATCATGTATTTATGTTTTATAATAACTTTTTCACATTTGCAGTTAAAATATAAAATAAAACATACTAATTCATTATAAAACATATAAATATAAATACTGTACAATTTACACATATATAAATATTGTACCATTTATACAATGATCTATTGATTCACACATCATCTGTCTATTCAATCTAGAAATATTTATTGAGAGCTTCCTTTGGGCCAGTAACTGTTCTAAATACAACAGAAAACTATAGAGCATGGTACCTGTTTACATGGAACTGATTTGGCTAGACCTGCCCTTTTCAGTAGGAATGTTCCATCCAAAATGGGCCACAAAATCCATTTTAGACCTGCCTGGGCTTCATAGCATTTGCATGCATGACCCTTGATTTAAATAAGTGATTTTGTAACAAAATTCATAGTAAAAACAATCAATAGGAATGAAATATTTAGGTTATGTTCAGAACAACAAGATATTTAATACAGAGCTAGGGACTGACGTGCTGATTATCACTGTAGAATAAACTTGTGGGATGGTCTTAGAGAAGGGAAAAATTCTCAAGTATTTAACTTCTTGCTGTTATTCTATGAAGGAAATAATGAAGATAAAAACACTCTGTTGAGTATTTCCTGTGATCCAGACCTTCCACTTAGGGCTTTTTTATTCTTGTCCCCTAATTTATCTCCATAGAAGGTTATCCTCATTTTACATAAAAATAAACTAAGGCATACAGATGTTAATAAACTTAACTGATATACTGAGAAAATTACCTGAGATGAAGATAATTAGTCTTAAATTCAGCGGGTATATTTCTATTCACTACTCATAGTAAGTCTAAAAGTAAAAAATATAGTTTCTGAGGAGAGAGGACAAACAGTACTGGCTGAAAGAAAAAATAGGCCAATATGAAGCAAGAAAGTACTGAATACTTTAAATAAATATATATCTATAGGCTTCATATTGTATATCCATTAATAGGCAAATATTAAGGAGATGTTAAAAATGTCATTAATAAGGAAAAGTCTTTTCCTTTTTTAAGCTGTACATTTATTGTAATAAACAAGATTATGCTTTATTTTCCCATCTATTGTTTGCAGTAATAAAAATAGAGTGTTTGAAAATTTTTCTTGGTCCAGACAAATTCATCCCAAGTGTGTATTTGGAAATGCAATTTCTAAACCCTTGGTTTTGTTTACTCAAGGGTCTTGATATTAGGAGAAATTGATAAAGATTGGAAATAAGGGGGGGCAGTTTTGATTTTCATAAAGTAATCATGATAGGTGGGGGGAGGGAGTATGAGCTGGGCTTGGAGGTGAAGGGAAAAAAAATAGCAATATAAAATAAATAAGGGCCAAGTAGATTGGTTCAGGATGGTGGAATAGAAGGATGTGGGCTCACTCCCTCTTGTGAGAGCACCAGAATCACAACTAACTGCTAAAAAATTATTGACAGGAAGACACTGGAACTCACCAAAAAAGATACTCCACAATGAAAAACAAAGGAAAAGCCACTATGAGATGGTAGGAGGGGCACAATCACAATAAAATCAAATCCCATAACCGCTGGGTGGGTGACTCACAAACTGGAGAACAATTATACCACAGCAGTCCACACACTGGACGGAAGGTTCTGAGCCCCACGTCAGGCTTTCCAACCTGGGGGTCTGGCAACGGGAGGAGGAATTCCTAGAGAATCAGACTTTGAAGGCTAGGGGGATTTGATTGCAGGACTTTGACAGGACTGGGGGAAACAGAAAGTCCACTCTTGGAGGGCACACACAAAGTAGTGTATGCATCAGGACCCAGGGGAAGGAAAAGTGACCCCATAGGAGACTGAACCAGACCTACATGCTAGTGTTGGAGGGTCTCCTGCAGAGGCAGGGTATGGCTGTGATTGACTGCTGGGACAAGGACACTGGCAGCAGAAGTTCTGGGAAGTACTCCTTGGCGTGAGTCCTCAAAGAGTCTGCCATTAGCCCCACCAAAGAGCTGGGAAGGCTCCAGAGCTGGGTTGCCTCAGGCCAAACAACCAACAGGGAGGGAACCCAGCCCTACCCATCAGCAGACAAGCAGATTAAAGTTTTACTGAGCTCTGCCCACCAGAGCAACACCAGCTCTACCCACCACAAGTTCCTCCCATTAGGAAGCTTGCACAAACCTCTTAGATAGGCTCATCCACCAGAAAGCAGACAGCAGAAGCAAGAAGAACTACAATTCTGCAGCCTGTGGAATGAAAACCACATTCACAGAAAGATAGACAAAACAAAAAGGCAGAGGACTATGTACTAGATGAAGGAACAAGATAAAACCCCAGAAAAACAATTGAATGAAGTGGAGATAGGCAATCTTCCAGAAAAAAAAATTCAGAATAATGATAGTGAAGATGATCCAGGACCTTGGTAAAAGAATGGAGGCAAAGATTGAGAAAATGCAAGAAATGTTTATAAAGACCTAGAAGAATTAAAGAACAAACAAACAGAGGTGAACAATACAGTAAGCAAAATGAAAAATAAACTAAAAGGAATTGATGGCAGAATAACTGAGGCAGAAGAACGGGTAAGACAGAATGGCGGAATTCAATGCCAAGGGCCAGGATAAAGAAAGAAGAATGAAAAGAAAAGAAGACAGCCTAAGAGACCTCTGGGACAACACTAAATACACCAACATTTGCATTATAGGGGTCCCAGAAGGAGAAGAGAGAGAGAAAGGACCAGAGAAAACATTTGAAGAGATTATAGTTGAAAATTTCCCTAACACGGTAAAGGAAACATCCACCCAAGTCCAGGAGGTTCAGAGAATCTCAGGCAGAATAAACCCAAGGAGAAACATGCCAAGACACAAAGTAATCAAATTGACAAAAATTAAACACAAAGAAAAATTATTAAAAGTAACAAGGGAAAAATTACAATAACATACAAGGGAATTCCCATAACGTTAACAGCTGATACTCAGAAGAAACTCTACAAGCCAGAAGGGAGTGCCACAATATATTTAAAGTGATGAAAGGGAAGAGCCTAGAACCAATATTACCCTACCCAGCAAGGATCTCATCCAGATTTGACAGAGGAATCAAAAGCTTTACATACGAGCAAAAGATAAGAAAATTCAGCACCACCAAACCAGCTCTACAACAAATGTTAAAGGAACTTCTCTAAGTGGGAAAGACAGAGAAGAAATGGATCTACAAAAACAAACCCAAAACAATTAAGAAAATGGTAATAGGAACATACATATCAATAATTACCTTAAGTGTGAATGGATTAAATGCTCCAACCAAAACACAAAGGCTGAATAAATGGATCCAAAAACAAGACCCATATATATATCATGTCTACAAGAGACTCACTTCAGACCTAGGGACACATGCAGAATGAAAGTGAGGGGATGGAAGAAGATATTCCATGCAAATGGATATAAAAAGAAAGCTGGAGGGGGCTTCCCTGGAGGTGCAGTGGTTGAGAGTCTGCCTGCCGATGCAGGGGACATGGGTTTATGCCCCGGTCTGGGAAGATCTCACATGCTGCGGAGCGGCTGGGCCTGTAAGCCATGGCTGCTGGGCCTGCGCGTCCAGAGCCTGTGCTTGCAACAGGAGAGGCCACAACAGTGAGAGGCCCACGTACCACAAAAAAAAAAAAAAAAAAAAAAAAAAAAAAAAAGAAAGCTGGAGTAGCAATACTCATATCAGATAAAATAGGCTTTAAAATAAAGAATGTTACAAGAGACAAGGAAGGACACTACATAATGATAAAGGGATCAATCCAAGAAGAAGACATAACAATTATAAATACATATGCACCCAACATATGAGCATCTCAATACATAAGGCAAATGCTAACAGCTACAAAATAAGGAATAGACAGTAACACAATAATAGAAGGGGACTTTAACACCTCACTTACACCAATGGACAGATCATCCAAAATGAAAATTAACAAGGAAACACAAGCTTTAAATGACACACAGGCCAGATAGATTTAATTGATATTTATAGGACATTCTATCCGAAAACAGCAGATTACACTTTCTTTCCAAGTGCACGTGGAACATTCTCAAGGATAGATCACATCTTGGGTCACAAATCAAGCCTCGGTAAATTTAAGAAAAGTGAAATCATATCAAGCATCTTTTCCGACCACAGAGCTATGAGATTAGAAATGAATTACAGGGAAAAAATTGTAAAAAGCACAGACGCATGGAGGCTAAACAATATGTTACTAAATAACCAAGATATCACTGAAGAAATCAAAGAGGAAATCAAAAAATACCTACAGACAAATGACAACGAAAACATGAAGATCCAAAACTTATGGGATGCAGCAAAAGCAGTTCTAAGTGTGAAGTTTATAGCAATACAATCTTAACTCAAGAAACAAGAAAAATCTCAAAGAATCTAACCTTACACCCTAATAAATTAGAGAAAGAAAAACAAAAAAAAAAACCCACCAAAGGTAGTAGAAGGAAAGAAATCATAAAGATCAGAGCAGAAATAAATGAAAGAGAAGTGAAGGAAACAATAGCAAAGATCAATAAAACTAAAAGCTTGTTCTTTGAGAAGATAAATAAAATCGACAAACCTTTGGCCAGACTCTTCAAGAACAGGAGGGAGTAGACTCAAATCAATAAATTTAGAAATGAAAAAGGAGAAATTACAACAGACACCACAGATATACAAATCATCAGGGGCTTCCCTGGTGGTGCAGTGGTTGAGAGTCCACCTGCCGATGCAGGGGACACAGGTTCCTGCCCCGGTCTGGGAAGATCCCACATGCCGCACAGCGGCTGGGCCCGTGAGCCATGGTCGCTGGGCCTGCGCGTCCAGAGCCTGTGCTCCGCAACGGGAGAGGCCACAACAGTGAGAGGCCCGTGTACTCCAAAAAAAAAAAAAAAAAAAAAAAAGAAATACAAATCATCGTAAGAGACTACCACAAGTAACTCTATGCCAATAAAATGGACATTCTGGAAGAAACGGACAAATTCTTAGAAGGGTATAACCTTGCAAGACTGAACCAGGAAGAAACAGAAAATAGGAACAGAGCAATCACAAGTAATGAAATTGAAACTGTGATTAAAAATCTCCCAACAAACAAAAGTCCAGGACCAGACGGCTTCACAGGTGAATTATATCAAGCATTTAGAGAAGAGTTAACACCCATCCTTCTCAAACTCTTCCAAAAGACTGCACAGGAAGGAACACTCCCAAACTCATTCTTTGAGGCCACCATCACCCTGATACCAAAACCAGAGAAAGATACTACAAAAAAAGAAACTTACAGACCATTATCACTGATGAATACAGATGCAAAAATACTCAACAAAATACCGGCAAACAGAATCCAACAGCACATTAAAAGGATCATACAACATGATAAAGTGGGATTTATGCCAGGGATGCAAGGATGCTTCAATATACGCAAATCAATCAATGTGATACACCATATTAACAAATTGAAGAATAAAATCCATATGATCATCTCAATAGATGCAGAAAAAGCTTTTGACAAAATTCAACACCCATTTATGATAAAAACTCTACAGAAAGTGGGCAGAGAGGGAACCTACCTCAACATAATAAAGGCTATATACAACAAACCCACAGCAAGCATCATTCTCAATGGTGAAAAACTGAAAGCATTTCCTTTAAGATAAGGAAAAGGACAATGGTATCCACTCTCGCCACTATTATTCAACAGAGTTTTGGAAGTCCTAGCTATGACAATCAGAGAAGAAAAAGAAATAAAAGGAATACAAACTGGACAAGAAGAAGTAAAACTGTCACTGTTTGCAGATGACATGATACTATACATAGAAAATCCTAAAGATACCATGAGAAAACTACTAGAGCTAATCAATGAATTTTATAAGGTAGCAGGATACAAAATTAATGCACAGAAATATCTTTCATTCCTATGCACTAACAATGAAAGATCAGAAAGAGAAATTAATGAAACAATGCCATTCACCATTGCAACAAAAAGAATAAAATACCTAGGAATAAACCTACCTGAGGAGGTAAAAGTCACATACTCAGAAAACTAAAAGACGCTCATGGAAGAAATCAAAGATGATACAAACAGATGGAGAGATATACCATGTTCTTGGATAGGAATAATCAACACTGTGGAAATGACTATATTACCCAAAGCAATCGACAGATTCAATGAAATCCCTGTCAAATTACCAATGGCATTTTTTACAGAACTGGAACAAAAAATTTTCAAATTTGTATGGAGACACAAAAGACCGCAAATAACCAAAGCAATCTTGAGGTAAAAAAAAATGGAGCTGGAGGAATCAGACTCCTTGACTTTAGACTATACTACAAAGCTACAGTAATCAAGACTATATGATACTGGAACAAAAACACAGATATAGATCAATGGAACAGGATAGAAAGCCCAGAATTAAACCCACACACTTTTGGTCACCTTATCTTTGATAAAGGAGGCAAGAGTATACGATGGAGAGAAGACAGACTCCTCAATAAGTGGTGCTGGGAAAACTGGACAGCTACATGTAAAAGAATGAAATTAGAACACTCTCTAACACCGTACACAAAAATAAACTCAAAATGGATTAAAGACCTAAATGTAAGACTGGACACTATAAAACTCTTAGAGAAAAACATAGGAAGAACACTGACATAAATCACAGCAAGATCGTTTTTGACCTACCTTCTAGAGTAATGGAAATAAAACCAAAAATAAACATATGGGACCTATGACACTTAAAAGCTTTTGCACAGCAAAGGAAACTATAAACAAGACGAAAAGACAACACTCAGAATGGGAGAAAAAATTTGCAAACGAATCAACGGACAAAGGGTTAATCTCCAGAATATATAAACAGCTCATGCAGCTCAATATTTAAAAAAAAAAAAAAAAAAAAGGTCAAAAAATGGGCAGAAGACCTAAATAGACATCTCTTCAAAGAAGACATACAGATGGCCAAAAGGCAAATGAAAAGAGGCTCAACATCAGTAATTATTAGAGAAATGCAAGTCAAAACTACAATGAGTTATCACCTCACACCAGTTAGAATGGGCATCATCAGAATATCTATGAACAACAAATACTGGAGAGGGTGTGGAGAAAAGAGAACCCTCTTGCACTGTAGGTGGGAATGTAAATTGATACAGCCACTATGGAGAACAGTAAGGAGGTTCCTTAAAAAACTAAAACTAGAATTATCATATGAGCCAACAATCCCACTACTGGGCATATACCCTGAGAAAACCATAATTCAAAAATACACATGCACCTCAGTGTTCACTGCAGCACTATTTACAATAGCCACGTCATGGAAGCAACCTAAATGCCCATTGACAGTCGAATGGATAACGAAGATGTGGTACATATATACAATGGAAACGAAAAAGGAACTAAATAAGGTCATTTGTAGAGACGTGGATGGACCTAGAGACTGTCATAAAGAGTAAAGTAAGTCAGAAGGAGAAAAAAAAAACATATATTAAAGCATATATGTGGAATTTAGAAAAATGGTACAGATGAACTGGTTTGTAAGGCAGAAATAGAGACACAGATTTAGAGAACAAATGTATGGAAACCAAGGGGGTAGCGTGGAGGCGGGGATGATGGTGGTGGGATGAATTGGGAGATTGAGATTGACATATATACACTAACATGTATAAAATAGATAACTAATAAGAATGTGCTGTATAATAAATAAATAAATAAAATAAAATAAAATAAAGCAAAATAAATAAGGGCCATGGTCCAGATAGATGGCTATGGAAAGCCATGACCTGTTCCCTGTGATTAACTCCTCTACGTTTTTTTTTTTTTTCTTTTTGCAATACGTGGGCCTCTCACTGTTGTGGAGCACAGGCTCCGGACGCACAGGCTCAGTGGCCATGGCTCACGGGCCCAGCCGATCCACGGCATGTGGGATCTTCCCGGACCAGGGCACGAACCTGTGTCCCCTGCATCGGCAGGCGGACTCTCAACCACTGCACCACCAGGGAAGCCCTCTACTTATTTTTGAGATACTGAAAGTTATTCAAGGTGATCTCTTTCTAAATATGACAGATTTTAACAAATTTAATTACGTTTCAAACGACCCATGTTATTACTAAGTAGACTTAATTTTATATTTTACAGAATATTATTTCCCTATATTTTTAAAAGTTTTGTCCTATTTTTATATTGTGTGTGTTTAGCCTTTCTTTTGAGTTCACTTTGCTTTTTGTGAAAATGTATACAAAATACTGTCGAACTCTCAGAGTCTTTATAAATCTGAAAGTGTCTTTATTTTGCTTTTACTCTTGAATGAGAATTCACCTCAGTAAAAGTTCCAGATTGTTAGTTAATTTCTCTCAACACTGTGAAGGTATCATTCCATTCTCTCTGGCTTCCATGGTTGTTTTCCAGAAGTCTGTGTCAACCTAATTGTTGCTTGTTTTGCAGGTAATCTCTTTTGTGGCTTGTTGGCTTTTAAGATTTCTTTAACCTTTTTTATTCTGCAGTTTCACTGCAAGATATCTAGTTAGGGGTTTGAGTTTATTCTTCTTTTTGCACAAAGTATACTTTTGATCTGAGGCATACTGTCTTTCTTCAGTTCTGGAAAATTAAGAGCTATTGTATCTTAATTTTGTATATTGTATATTAATATTGTATTATTGTATTAATTGTTGTATTATTGTATTGTATTATCTATTGTATATTAATATTGCTTTTATATTACTCTTTCTTCTCCAGAGACAAGCTTTGGGATCATAATGACTGACCATATTCTGGCTGATCATTAACTGTGTGGCTACAGATGCTTTACATAGCCATTCTGTGCATTGGTCAATGTATACACATACATACACAGCCATTCTGTGCATTGGTCAATGTATACACATACATACACAGACACACAGACACACACTAATTTTTTTGAAAACATGATTCTTTATCATTCCTTTATATTACCTATCTATTTCTGTGTGTCTTTCCTAATGATCTCTTCAGTCTTACCCTGTTTGGAGTTTATCCCATTTTTATTTATAACTGCACTTTTTCATTTGCAAGTCCTGATCATTTGTTGTTTGGTGTTCCTTGCTTGTTTTAGTTTCATGATTTTTTCCTTTTTTAAATATAAGATTTGATCATGCATCTTGTACTTTTCTCTTGCATATTACCAAACTTTTGTTTTGTTTTGTTTTGTTTTGTTTTTGTTTTGGGTTTTTTTTTTTTTTTGGATTGCACGGTGAATTTTGGTCTCTATGTCTGTACTCACCCAGCCCTACCAAGCACCTTTTGGGCAGCCTCTAACTGGTCTTAGGAACTCCTAAACCTGAACTAGACCTTTAATGGCATTTCTGTATCTTGTTCAGTAATGACTGTCTGGGATATTGCAGACAAAGTCACTGAGTCAGTGAGCTGTTTGGTTCACTTTCTGGTCAAAAAGTAGGGTATTTTCCCTCCTACCTCCCTCCCTCAATCCACAGTTTCCTATGTAACAAAATAGGTCAGCTAACAGATTTTTGGTTTGTATGTATCAATCAAAAAATATTTATCTTTGCCTTTCCCTAGAATTCCTATCCTACTGCATGCCTTTGAGAAGTGTGTCTACTTTTGGTTCCCTTACTGGAAATAGACATTATATCATGGGAATTTAACTCTTGTTCAATGCTGTCTGATTCCAGACTCAAAGCCCTCCATGTCCACAGTAACATATCTAATCTGTATTTTGTGTTTTTGTATAGTCTTGGTCCAAAACAATATTTATCTAGTTTTTGAGCTCAGTTTTGTCTTTTTCTCTTTTTGTGTATCATTTTCAATAGTATGCATTTGGAGGGCTTCCCTGGTGGCGTAGTGGTTAAGAATCCACCTGCCAATGCAGGGGACATGGGTTTGAGCGCTGGACTGGGAAGATTCCCACATGCTGCAAAGCAACTAAGCCTGTGTGCCACAACTACTGAGCCTGTGCTCTAGAGCCCGTGAGCCACAATTACTGAAGCCCGCGCGCCTAGAGCCCGTGCTCCGCAACAAGAGAAGCCACCCCATACCACAACGAAGAGTAGCCCCCGCTCACCGCAACTAGAGAAAGCCTGCAGGAACGAAGACCCAATGCAGCCAAAAATAAATAAATAAAATAAACAAATTTATATAAAAAATAGTATGCATTTGGAGTAGGGCATGGGGTGGGAGGATGACTAAGTGGAAATTCATGATATCATCTTGAGCAGAATTCCTCTCTCACTTTACTTTTCAATGCTTATTGAAATGTGATTTTCAGACTTTTGGACACATATTCCACTTCCATGATTTGTCTAGTAATAATATATTTTGAATATGAACAGCATGCTATTTGAAGAACTGAAAACACTGTGAAGGTGTTTAGCTCAGGAAAAAATAGGCTTCGAGTGGAAGGTGCTGAATAACAGTTTTCATATATTCGAGAGGGTGTCAAGTGCAAAGGGATTTAATTTATTAGTAGTTGTTGAAGTGAATAAAGTCAGTTTGACTAAATAGTGTGAAGCCTGAGCTATGGAAAGATGGAATGACAGCCTGGAGATGCAGTGACTCTCCCAAACCTAAAGTTTTTACTCATAGACTAGGGGGCAATTCAATAGCTTTTAGATCTAGGTACATTAGAATAGAAAGGCTGCAAGTCCTTCCTATAACTGGGATTTTGATTTTAATTTAGTGGAAAGTGAAGTACAGAAAATTTGGAGATTATCTTTTACACTAAAGTTGCCATAAGCTTGAGGCCTTCACACACTCCTAAGAAGAATGGTATCTTGGACACTTTGTCAATTAAAGCAATTTGCTCTTAATTTCAGTTAGATTCTCATATAGTAAGACAAATACCTCTTCCTTAGATGTGTCACTTTGGTTTGTAGATCACGGCTCTTTGAATTGAGGCTTAGTGTATTTATTTACTTAAAAAGTACTTCTTTAGCACTTACTGTGAGCAAGAACTGTTTTAAGTGCTTCACAAATATTACCTCAAAAACGCATATGAGGTTGGTAATAATACAGCTCCCAGTTTAGAGATGTAGAAAACTGAGGCATGGAGATGTTAAGTAATAGCCTTGAAGTCATAGAGACAGTAACGACAGGGGAAAGTTTCAAATCCAAGAAGTCAGGGACCTGAGTCTTTAGGCTTAATCGTTACAGTACTCAACGCAGAATCGTTCATTAAATCAGAGTTACTATAAAGTTCTTTAGCAACTATACATTTTATGTTGGAAGATACTGAAAATGTTATTTACATGTCAAATGTGCAATGAATTCATTTTACGTAATAATAGCAATTTTATAGGCCTAGAATATATTATCTATTACATAAAATGTATATGAATATAAAAACAAAAAAGGAAGATAGAAAGGGTACAATAGAATAGCAAGCTAAAATTTAATTATTCATTGCCATCTTCAAATTCACTGTCTACTTTTTCAAATGGGTTTCAGGTGGTAAGAGTGGAAATTAATTGTTTAATGCATGCTTTCCTTTTAAAGAAGGAGTATTAAAGTAATCATGTGAACATATAAGTTTCACTCCAGTGTGATAAATCACTTCATCAAAAAATTTAAAGCAGCGTTAACAGTACATCTATGACTTATCTAGCAGCAGCCATATTTGTGGAACAATTTATATGTAAATTTAAAAAATAAATTGATTTTGAAGTTATCTAAGAATGGCTACTTTATATGTATGATTTATGGTCAATTGTGAGCATGGTGTTTATCATGCAGACACAAGAAATAAATTGGACAATGAATGCAAATCATAAAAAGTGAAGAAAAGTACCCAAAGACTATTATATTGACACATGTTCCCAGAAAATTGTGCCTCCATTCATGTCCCCTTAAATTGTTGATATATACCTAAAATAATGCCATGAAAAATTTTCACCATTTCTAATAAAATATGTTACAGATGCATTCTGTTTACATGAAAGGACTTCACTGGTATTCAATCTCAAAAGCCACTTAAATGTATGAAAACTTGGATAGTTTTTCAGATGGATAGATTTATTTTGCTGCTAGATAAAGGTAATACTTTTTAACTCTAATTTTCACTTATTAAATATTGAAAATAAAAAGCACAGTTACTTGAAAAATGTGTTCTTAGCTTTCTGCAAGTGTCCAAAGAGACAATAAGTTTGGATCCTTTTTTCCTTGGTGTAGATCAAGCAAGTCAAGAACTAATTAAGACTGGATATTCTCCCTATTTAATATTTTTCAAATTTATGTGGAAGTTTCTCTGACAGTATTTCAGTCAAGAGCTGGTTTCATACTAAGCCAGTTGACTTCTTTGCAAATACCACTTATTCTGATAAAAATGATAAAAAGTGGTATATGAAATTTCCTGTAACTATGGCCATAGCTCAATTTTTTTTTTTTTTTTTTTTTTTGCGGTACACGGGCCTCTCACTGTTGTGGCTTCTACCGTTGCAGAGCACAGGCTCCGGACGTGCAGGCTCAGCGGCCATGGCTCACGGACCCAGCCGCTCCACGGCATGTGGGATCTTCCCGGACTGGGGCACGAACCCGTGTCTCCTGCATCGGCAGGTGGACTCTCAACCACTGCGCGACCAGGGAAGCCCTCAATTTTTAATCTATGTGTACATACCACCACAGATTAATCCTCACCTACTTTAACCTTTGTTTCCTTTGGGAATTGTTTTATACCCACTCACATGACTGTCTCAGCAAGTGGAATAAGCCAGGATATAACTGCATATGAATTATCTCTGTGATTATGGTAATTTTTTAAGAGAATATAGTGGCCTAATCCCCTAAATTATGAGGTAAACAGTTAACATTTATAGTTTTCACTGACTGGTATTTTTCATTCCTTAATCCATGTTGGGTAACATGGTGCCTATTGAAGATCCCTAAATATGTTTGAATGTGGCATCTGTAAAAACAGTTTCTAGATAGGTTTACTATTATTATAAATTATAAGCATAGATTCCATTTGTAGAATTCTCATTACGTGACAAGCATTGTGGTAAGCTCTTTAAATACTTATATCAGCATCCTCAAACCCTATAGGGTAAACCCTACAATTTGTCATGGCTTTATTCTGTATTATATGCTGGGTGCATAGCATTTACATAGTAAATGAGCAACATACAGAAAACAATAATGCAAATATTTTCTTCTTCAAGTTCATGAACTCCTTAAATCTCTATCAAAAGAGCTCTTGTGATTTCATGGACTCCAGGTTAAAAACCCTTGCAGAAAACTCAATTGACTAAAAACTAACCAGCACTGTGGTCAAATTCCATAGTGCTTGGCCACTAGGTGGAGAGGCTGGTCTTCTTGAGGTTATGAACTCTCCCATAAGTATGTTCCCTGTGTACTCTATGAGTACACGGACACAAACTACAATATGTTTTATTTTAAATATTTGATCCTATTGTCTCTAATAAGCATACTTGCATTTTTATGTGAAAATGGGTTTCACTTTATTTCAGAAAATACTAAGTCATGACATGTCATACCTGAATGTAGAAACATATCAGTGCAGTGTTGCTTTGAAGCTGACCAAGGTAATACCCAAATGCTCCACTGGTGTAGCCTGACCTTGATCTTCATTGGCATGTTGAAACTACTGAAGTCACAAAACTGGAGTATCATCAGTGGAATTTTTTAGTGAATCATCCATATCTATATTATGTCTAGAATATCTTTTTAAACAAGGTATGTTTTAACTATTTTTCACTCATCACTGGCAAACTGTTCTGTTTTTGTGCCACCTCTGCTATGCTCTTATAGTACTGATTATGCACTATTTAGAGATATTCAATGACACAAAACTCCTTATTTACACAATTTCTTCAGGATATCTTTGTCATATACCTCAAAGCTGAGATAGTTTGAGGTTCAAGTCCCCATCAGAATGTAGTACAAATCTCTTTTACAGATAAAAGTAGAGTAAAATAATTATTGACTGGGAATTAAAAAAAACTTTGATAGCTCCTGCTATTGCCTTCTTGCCAAGATGAACTATCTGCTCATTTATTCTAAATTAGAATTGTGTAGTTAGCAAAGATCAAGAAGATTATAAAATGGTATAAAGCCAGCATAGCATTTAGTTTTTCTTTTGTAAATACTACTTTCCCATGCTTATTAGTTAAGTATTATTTAAGATACTATTGGGTCTTAATAGAATGCTCACATCATTAAAACTTTAAGCTGGACATTAAAACATGTATGAAGTTCTATCAAGTATTATTAATGATTAAACAATGAGGAAACATGTTTTTACAGTGTATTCAATCTTTTTTTTTTTTTTAACATCTTTATTGGAGTATAATTGCTTTACAATGGTATGTTAGTTTCAGCTTCACAAAAAAATGAATCAGTTATATATATACATATATTCCCATATCTCTTCCCGCTTGCGTCTCCCTCCCTCCCACCCTCCCTATCCCACCCCTCCAGGCGGTCACAAAGCACCAAGCTGATCTCCCTGTGCTATGCGGCTGCTTCCCACTAGCTAACTACCTTACTTTTGGTAGTGTATATATGTCCATGCCTCTTTATCGCTTTGTCACCGTTTACCCTTCCCCCTCCCCATAGCCTCAAGTCCACTCTCTAGTAAGTCTGTGTCTTTATTCCTGTTTCACCCCTAGGTTTTTCATGACATTTTTTTTTTTTTAAATTCCATATATATGTGTTAGCATACGGTATTTGTCTCTCTCTTTCTGACTTACTTCACTCTGTATGACAGACTCTAGGTCTATCCACCTCATTACAAATAGCTCAATTTCGTCTCTTTTTATGGCTGAGTAATATTCCATTGTATATATGTGCCACATCTTCTTTATCCATTCATCCGATGATGGACACTTAGGTTGTTTCCATCTCTGGGCTATTGTAAATAGAGCTGCAATGAACATTTTGGTACATGACTCTTTTTGAATTATGGTTTTCTCACGGTATATGCCCAGTAGTGGGATTGCTGGGTCATATGGTAGTTCTATTTGTAGCTTTTTAAGGAACCTCCATACTGTTCTCCACAGTGGCTGTATCAATTTACATTCCCACCAACAGTGTAAGAGGGTTCCCTTTTCTCCACACCCTCTCCAGCATTTATTGTTTCTAGATTTTTTCATGATGACCATTCTGACTGGTGTGAGATGATATCTCATTGTAGTTTTGATTTGCATTTCTCTAATGATTAGTGATGTTGAGCATTCTTTCATGTGTTTGTTGGCACTCTGTATATCTTCTTTGGAGAAATGTCTATTTAGGTCTTCTGCCCATTTTTGGATTGGGTTGTTTGTTTTTTTGTTATTAAGCTGCATGAGCTGCTTATAAATTTTGGAGATTAATCCTTTGTCCGTTGCTTCATTTGCAAATATTTTCTCCCATTCTGAGGGTTGTCTTTTGGTCTTGTTTATGGTTTCCTTTGCTGCGCAAAAGCTTTTAAGTTTCATTAGGTCCCATTTGTTTACTTTTGTTTTTTATTTCCATTTCTCTAGGAGGTGGGTCAAAAAGGACCTTGCTGTGATTTATGTCATAGAGTGTTCTGCCTATGTTTTCCTCTAAGAGTTTGATAGTTTCTGGCCTTACATTTAGGTCTTTAATCCATTTTGAGCTTATTTTTGTGTATGGTGTTAGGGAGTGATCTAATCTCATACTTTTACATGTAGCTGTCCAGTTTTCCCAGCACCACTTATTGAATAGGCTGTCCTTTCTCCACTGTACATTTCTGCCTCCTTTGTCAAAGACAAGGTGACCATATGTGCGTGGGTTTATCTCTGGGCTTTCTATCCTGTTCCATTGATCTATCTTTCTGTTTTTGTGCCAGTACCATACCGTCTTGATAACTGTAGCTTTGTAGTATAGTATGAAGTCTGGGAGCCTGATTCCTCCAGTTCCTTCTTTCGTTCTCAAGATTGCTTTGGCTATTCGGGGTCTTTTGTGTTTCCATACAAATTGCAAAATTTTTTGTTCTAGTTCTGTGAAAAATGCCAGTGGTAGTTTGATAGGGATTGCATTGAATCTATAGATTGCTTTGGGTAGTAGAGTCATTTTCACAATGTTGATTCTTCCAATCCAAGAACATGGTATATCTCTCCATCTATTTGTATCATCTTTAATTTCTTTCATCAGTGTCTTATAATTTTCTGCATACAGATCTTTTGTCTCCTTAGGTAGGTTTATTCCTAGATATTTTATTCTTTTTGTTGCAATGGTAAATGGGAGTGTTTTCTTGATTTCACTTTCAGATTTTTCATCATTAGTATATAGGAATGCCAGAGATTTGTGTGCATTAATTTTGTATCCTGCCACTTTACCAAATTCATTGATTAGCTCTAGTAGTTTTCTGGTAGCATCTTTAGGGTTCTCTATGTATAGGATCATGTCATCTGCAAACAGTGACAGCTTTACTTCTTCTTTTCCGATTTGGATTCCTTTTATTTCCTTTTCTTCTCTGATTGCTGTGGCTAAAACTTCCAAAACTATGTTGAATAAGAGTGGTGAGAGTGGGCAACCTTGTCTTGTTCCTGATCTTAGTGGAAATGCTTTCAGTTTTTCACCATTGAGGATGATGTTTGCTGTGGGCTTGTCATATATGGCCTTTATTATGTTGAGGAAAGTTCCCTCTATGCCTACTTTCTGCAGGGTTTTTATCATAAATCGGTGTTGAATTTTGTCAAAAGCTTTCTCTGCATCTATTGAGATGATCATATGGTTTTTCTCCTTCAGTTTGTTAATATGGTTTATCACATTGATAGATTTGTGTATATTGAAGAATCCTTGCATTCCTGGAATAAACCCCACTTGATCATGGTGTATGATCCTTTTAATGTGCTGTTGGATTCTGTTTGCTAGTATTTTTTGAGGATTTTTGCATCTATGTTCATCAGTGATATTGGCCTGTAGTTTTCTTTCTTTGTGACATCCTTGTCTGGTTTTGGTATCAAGGTGATGGTGGCCTCGTAGAAGGAGTTTGGGAGTGTTCCTCCCTCTGCTATATTTTGGAAGAGTTTGAGAAGGACAGGTGTTAGCTCTTCTCTAAATGTTTGATAGAATTTGCCTGTGAAGCCATCTGGTCCTGGGCTTTTCTTTGTTGGAAGATTTTTAATCACAGTTTCAATTTCAGTGCTTGTGATTGGTCTGTTCATATTTTCTATTTCTTCCTGATTCAGTCTTGGCAGGTTGTGCATTTCTAAGAATTTGTCCATTTCTTCCAGATTGTCCATTTTATTGGCATAGAGTTGCTTGTAGTAATCTCTCATGATCTCTTTTATTTCTGCAGTGTCAGTTGTTACCTCTCCTTTTTCATTTCTAATTCTATTGATTTGAGTCTTCTCCCTTTTTTTCTTGATGAGTCTGGCTAGTGGTTTATCTATTTTGTTTATCTTCTCAAAGAACCAGCTTTTAATTTTATTGATCTTTGCTATTGTTTCCTTCATTTCTTTTTCATTTATTTCTGATCTGATTTTTATGATTTCTTTCCTTCTGCTAGCTTTGGGGTTTTTTTGTTCTTCTTTCTCTAATTGCTTGAGGTGCAAGGTTAGGTTGTTTATTCGAGATGTTTCCTGCTTCTTAAGGTGGGCTTGTATTGCTATAAACTTCCCCCTTAGAACTGCTTTTGCTGCATCCCACAGGTTTTGGGTCGTTGTGTCTCCATTGTCATTTGTTTCTAGGTATTTTTTGATTTCCTCTTTGATTTCTTCAGTGATCACTTCATTATTAAGTAGTGTATTGTTTAGCCTCCATGTGTTTGTATTTTTTACAGATCTTTTCCTGTAATTGATATCTAGTCTCATGGCGTTGTGGTCAGAAAAGATACTTGATACAATTTCAATTTTCTTAAATTTACCAAGGCTTGATTTGTGACCCAAGATATGATCTATCCTGGAGAATGTTCCATGAGCACTTGAGAAAAATGTGTATTCTGTTGTTTTTGGATGGAATGTCCTATAAATATCAATTAACTCCATCTTATTTAATGTATCATTTAAAGCTTGTGTTTCCTTATTTATTTTCATTTTGGATGATCTGTCCATTGGTGAAAGTGGGGTGTTAAAGTCCCCTACTATGAATGTGTTACTGTCGATTTCCCCTTTTATGGTTGTCAGTATTTGCCTTATGTATTGAGGTGCACCTATGTTGGGTGCATAAATATTTACAATTGTTATATCTTCCTCTTGGATCGATCCCTTGATCATTATGTAGTGTCCTTCTTTGTCTCTTCTAATAGTCTTTGTTTTAAAGTCTATTTTGTCTGATATGAGAATTGCTACTCCAGCTTTCTTTTGGTTTCCATTTGCATGAAATACCTTTTTCCATCCCCTTACTTTCAGTCTGTATGTGTCTCTAGGTCTGAAGTGGGTCTCTTGTAGACAGCAAATATATGGGTCTTGTTTTTGTATCCATTCAGCCAATCTGTGTCTTTTGGTGGGAGCATTTAGTCCATTTACATTTAAGGTAATTATCGATATGTGTGTTCCTATTCCCATTTTCTTAATTGTTTTGGTTCGTTATTGTAGGTCCTTTCCTTCTTTTGTGTTTCTTGCCTAGAGAAGTTCCTTTAGCAGTTGTTGTAGAGCTGGTTTGGTGGTGCTGAACTCTCTCAGCTTTTGCTTGTCTGTAAAGGTTTTAATTTCTCCATCAAATCTGAATGAGATCCTTGCTGGGTAGAGTAATCTTGGTTGCAGGTTTTTCTCCTTCAACACTTTCAATATGTCCTGCCACTCCCTTCTGGCTTGCAGAGTTTCTGCTGAAAGATCAGCTGTTAACCTTATGGGGATTCCCTTGTGTGTTATTTGTTGTTTTTCCCTTGCTGCTTTTAATATGTTTTCTTTGTACTTAATTTTTGACAGTTTGATTAATATGTGTCTTGGCGTATTTCTCCTTGGATTTATCCTGTATGGGACTCTCTGTGCTTCCTGGACTTGATTAACTATTTCCTTTCCCATATTAGGGAAGTTTTCAACTATAATCTCTTCAAATATTTTCTCAGTCCCTTTCTTTTTCTCTTCTTCTTCTGGAACCCCTATAATTCGAATGTTGGTGCGTTTAATGTTGTCCCAGAGGTCTCTGAGACTGTCCTCAGTTCTTTTCATTCTTTTTTCTTTATTCTGCTCTGCAGTAGTTATTTCCACTATTTTATCTTCCAGGTCACTTATCCGTTCTTCTGCCTCAGTTATTCTGCTATTGATCCCATCTAGAGTACTTTTAATTTCATTTATTGTGTTGTTCATCATTGCTTGTTTCATCTTTAGTTCTTCTAGGTCCTTGTTAACTGATTCTTGCAATTTGTCCATTCTATTGTCCATTCTATCTCCAAGATTTCGGATCAACCTTACTATCATTATTCTGAATTCTTTTTCAGGTAGACTGCCTATTTCCTCTTCATTTGTTAGGTCTGGTGGGTTTTTATCTTGCTCCTTCATCTGCTGTGTGTTTTTCTGTCTTTTCATTTTGCTTATCTTACTGTGTTTGGGGTCTCCTTTTTTGCAGGCTGAAGGTTCGTAGTTCCTGTTGTTTTTTGTGTCTGTCCCCAGTGGCTAAGGTTGGTTCAGTGGGTTGTGTAGGCTTCCTGGTGGAGAGTACTAGTGCCTGTGTTCTGGTGGATGAGGCTGGATCTTGTCTTTCTGGTGGGCAGGTCCACATCTGGTGGTGTGTTTTGGGGTGTCTGTAGACTTATTATGATTTTGGGCAGCCTCTCTGCTAATGGGTGGGGTTGTGTTCCTGTCTTGCTAGTTGTTTGGCATAGGATGTCCAGCACTGTAGCTTGCTGGTCGGTGAGTGAAGCTGGGTGCTGGCCTTGAGATGGAGATCTCTCTGAGATTTTTGCTGTTTGATATTATGTGCAGCTGGGAGGCCTCTTGTGGACCAGTGTCCTGAAGTTGGCTCTCCCACCTCAGAGGCACAGCACTGACTCCTGGCTGCAGCACCAAGAGCCTTTCATCCACAGGGCTCCTTAATTTGGGATGATTCGTTGTCTATTCAGGTATTCCACAGATGCAGGGTATTATCAAGTTGATTGTGGAGCTTTAATCCGCTGCTTCTGAGGCTGCTGGGAGAGATTTCCCTTTCTCTTCTTTGTTCTCACGGTTCCCAGGGGCTCAGCTTTGGATTTGGTCCCGCCTGTGCGTGTAGGTCGCCGGAGGGCGTCTGTTCTTTCCTCAGACAGGACGGGGTTAAAGGAGCTGCTGATTCGGAGGCTCTGGCTCACCCAGGCCGGGGGGTAGGGAGGGTCACGGAGTGCGGGGCGGGCCTGCAGCGGCAGAGGCCGGCGTGACGCTGCAGCCTGAGGCGCGCCGAGCGCTCTCCCGCGGGAGCCGTCCCTGGATCCCGGGACCCCGGCAGTGGCGGGCTGCACAGGCTCCCCGGAAGGGCGTGTGGCTAGTGACCTGTGTTCGCACACAGGCCTCCTGGCTGCGGCAGCAGCGGCCTTAGCGTCGCATGTCCGTCTCTGGGCTCCGCACTCTTAGCCGCGGCTCGCGCCCGTCCCTGGAGCTCTCTCAAGCAGCGTTCTTAATCCTCTCTCCTCGTGCACCAGGAAACAAAGAGGGACGTAAAAAGTCTCTTGCCTCTTCGGCAGGTCCAGACCCCTCCCCGGACTCTCTCCCGGCCAGCCGCAGCGCACCAACGCCCTCCAGGCTGTGTTCACGCCGCCAACCTCAGTCCTCTCCCGGCGCTCCGACAAAAGCCGGAGCCTCAGCTCCCAGTCCCGCCCGCCCCGGCGGGCGAGCAGACAAGCCTCTCGGCTGGTGAGTGCCGGTCGGCCCGATCCTCTGCGCTGGAATCTGTCCGCTTTGCCCGCCGCACCCCTGTTGCTGTGCTCTCCTCCGCGGCTCCCAAGCTCCCCCACTCCGCCTCCCGCAGTCTCCACCCGCGAAGGGGCTTCCTAGTGTGTGGACACTTTTCCTCCTTCACAGCTCTCTCCCGCTGGTGCAGGACCCGTCCCTATCCTTTTGTCTCTGTTTAGTTTTTTCTTTTGCCCTAACCAGGTACGTGGGGGGTTCCTTGCCTTTTGGGAGGTCTGAGGTCTTCTGCCAGCGTTCAGTAGGTGCTCCGTAGGAGTTGTTCCACGCGTAGATATATTTCTGGTGTATCTGTGGAGAGGAAGGTGATCTCCGCGTCTTACTCTTCCGCCATCTTCCCGGAAGTCTATTCAATCTTTAATGTCCATTAAATCCACTTGGTAAGTGTAAGTAGAAACAATACTAACTACAATTCTTGCTCTCAAGTAGTCCTTTATACATTATAAAGAAATGAGGGCCTTACAACACCAATCAATAAGTGATGAAAGGAAACCACACACAGTCGCTGTAATCTGAATGGGACTTTCACAGAAATCTTATTATCCTCCTGCTAGGGATAATGATGAACAGACATCCTGCTTCCCGCTTTGTAAGCAAATGCCTGTGCATGTAGCACTGTGATTATATTACTATCTCGGGCCTTAGATCATCTTCAGCATCACAGAGTTCTGAAAATCCCATTAAGAAATCATTTCAAAGAAACATAAATATTCTTTGAAATAATTTTCAATGCTTTTCTAATTTTTTTTTTTGCGGTACGCAGGTCTCTCACTGTTGTGGCTTCTCCCGTTGCGGAGCACAGGCTCCAGACGCGTAGGCTCAGCGGCCATGGCTCACGGGCCCAGCCACTCCGCAGCATGTGGGATCTTCCCGGACCGGGGCACCAACCCGTGTCCCCTGCATTGGCAGGCGGACTCTCAATCACTGCGCCACCAGGGAAGCCCTAATTTTTTATATAAATGTCTCTTCTAAATTTCTTCTCAGAATGGGAATAAATTCATTTGTATGTATGCACAGAGGGATATGGGTATACAGTTTATTTTCTTTCTATTTTAATTGCTCTCTTAACTAAATATGACATATAATGCAAATGTTTGCCAAAATTTATATGGGCTATGCTTAACATGTGTAATACTGGAATTTATAACCGAATTGATCCTGAGAAAGCCTTCCTGAGTAAAAATTTTTTTAGAAAAGGAAAAAGTATTGTTATAAAATTGGGGTTTTACTTTTTCTTATGATTTTGTGGTCTAATGAATAAATACTTCATGAAATTTAACACAATTTCCTTTCATTTTAATTGATCCTCATGGACTTGAGGGAATTTCTCTTTACATATATCCCCAAGGGAGACTTTCCACCTAATTTTTTAAGTAAGTCAGCATCATTCAATTTTCAATGGCCAGAGCCCTAAAATAGGCACATAATTTACATTAAATTCCTCATTTTCTACTTTAGAGTGTTGTTGGATCAGCAGAAGGTTCACACTAATCATACTGATTGTAAGGGTAAAGTAGGCAAGAGATAGTGAAAGCTTTGTATCTTCTGATATATTAGTTTTAAGTATCATTTTTTTCTCTTAAATGCTTATTGTTGTTCTAATTGTGAAGACACATAATCTACCCTTGTAATATGTCTTCCTTAATCTTCCCAGCTAAAATTAGAATTCTTGTGTGTCAAAAATTGTTGGCATTTGGCCATTTGTTGAATTTCTTCCTGGTATCCTGACATGATTAAAAATGTAATTATTTTACTCAAGTTACAAAAAGTAAGCATAATTTGTGGTGCCTGCCAGGTCCTAATAATATCTTTTCCTCTGAGAATATATCCTCCCAACCTCTCACTATTCCTACATCCTATAAAGATAAAACATAGCATAACTAGGGTTGTCCTATAGGGTCCTGCTTCCTGGTGATAGCTGATCAGGGATAGTTGACTGCCTTAAACCAAGCTATTGAGATTCTTTCCTAGGAATATGAAATGAGAAAGATTTTAATTCAGCCTCAGCTGTTTGCTTGGACTTGAGTTATGCAAACCTGATAGGTGCAGGTGGGGAGGAACTGCTTTATACATGGAAAAGAGGATAAAGCCAGTTTATTACAGAGAATGAACACATGCACAGTTGAAGCAGAAAAGCATGAGGAAGAGCAAGAGAAAGACATAGAAAGGAAGGAAGGGGTGGGCAGGAGATATTTGTTAGTCTTCTTATAGCTTTCCAGTTCTTAGTTTCACTTATCTAAAAAGACAGCCAATTTTGAAAATTTGGGGGTTCTTTTATAAAGGTCACATCAATGAGTTCCACTACTTTGTAGCAATTTATATTTTTTTGTAAGGCAAAGATAACTTCTCACATTTTTGTTTTTCCTTGAAGTACCTGTGAGAAGTCATGTGTCTCAGGACCATAGCTCTTCTTCTAGGTTTGGGAAACACTCCAGACTTTCCTTAAAACTGATGTTTGTCAAATGTGCTGCATGACTTGGTTTCCTAGGTAACAGTGTGTGTTGACTTGGTTGTAAAATTTCTATTTCCTTGAGCTCATACTTGAGGGGGGGGAGGGAGTTCTAAAATATATATAAATCTCAGGATCAGAAATTTCCCTCTCATCCTCCACTACTTCTTGCCACCTGCATCCTCACAAGATCTATATTTATCAACCTTCAAGCAGGATTTGCTGTTCTTCAATTTTCCCACAAGCCCTTAGGAGCTTATTTCTAGCTTGATAACACTCCCAACTTATGTTACCTAATGAGTCATAAGAATGATTTAAAATTTTATATATAATGAAAATTATAATATTAAACCATTCACTGTGCATTCACTGAATATGAAGCACTTTGTCTTTTACATGAATTATTGCATTTGATCTGCATAGCAATCCTAGACACTAAATATGATTATCATTTCTTTTTTTTAATTTTATATTGGAGTATAGTTGATTAACAACGTTGTGTTAGTTTCAGGTGTACAGCAAAGTGATTCAGTTATACATATACATATATCTATTCTTTTTCAGATTCTTTTCCCATTTAGGTTGTTACATAATATTGAGCAGAATTCCCTGTGCTATACAGTAGGTCCTTGTTGGTTATCCATTTTAAATATAGCAGTGTGTACATGTCAATCATTTCTTTTTGGTAGGTGAGGAAACTGAAGTTTCATGAAGGTAAATGACTTAAAGTCATAAATTTGTGAGGTCAAGACTTCAGTCCGTGTCTGTAAATGCCAGACTCATGCCCTGGGCCAATATACTACACCAGAAACACAAAGCTATGTGTTCACCTGATATCTTTGTATCAAGGCACATGGGGAGGCAGGAAGAGAATCAGGTTCCCTCAGTGTGGGGCCCCAGAGAATACATGGGAGAGATATACATTGGTAGGTAGGGAGAAATTTGACTATGGCATTTATCATTATTTATTTATTTTTAAGGGCAGGGAGAACACTGCATTATATCCTTGTCTCACCCATTACATAATGTCTTACTGGTGGCAGGCTCTTAATAACAAGTTGATTGATTAATAATTGGAACCATGGATGTAGCCCCTACTGCCATTGCCAGGGCAACTGCCTAAATTGTAGCCTCTCCTTTTACCTTCATAAAATGGTTCAATGTAAAAATCATCTATAAATAATGTTTCTATATATTTTTTTTTAAAATTTCTGGTATATAGCCAAAAACATTATTGAATAAGCATCTAATAAAATATATGAGTATATGGTAGAAAAGCTTGGATTTGGAGCTTTTTCTTGTCCATTTGTGCTCACAGTTATTTCTCCCACTTTCAACCTCCTGTAATACTCTTTCTATAATAATGTCACTGATTTGCCTTCTAAGACTATTAGGGATTGAAGGAATTCTGTCCTTTGCCATTATTTTTCAGGTAAAAAAACTGAGGGTTAAAGAGATAAAGGGGCTCAGCTAATGATCCACCCCATATACAACTGGGGAATTGCAGAATAAGAACTAGAATTGGGGTTTCTCAGTCACAAGCCCAGTGATATATCTGCTGCATCTCACATATCCACTTCGGTCTATACTGGTTTGGTCATCTTTATTAATTATGTTTTTGGTTACAATAAATAAATACATATACATAAATAAACAAATAGACTGGACAATTTTAAGAGAATTGAACATATTTGAAAAGTACCTCAAACTGCACAAAGCTGGTGGAATCCTGAAGAACCAAATTCAAAAAATGAGCAGGGGTTGAGAGAGATTGGGCACCCAGAACAACTGCCAAAGTGCTCTCATCCTTCAGGACCACAGTAGAGAGCTGTGGGGAAAGCTATGGCCATAGTGTTACTAGTGGCACTGCTGTTCAAGATAGGATGCAGCCTTTACTACCACTGCTCCTGAAATGATTTCCAGACTGGCTCCCGCTTATTTGTATAAACCGCTCAAGAGTCAACGTCCCAGTAGGGGGTAGCCCAGGATGAGGTTAGGTCAGAGGCCCACATTTCAGCTGCCAAGGACCTAGAAGACAACTAATATGCCTCCTTTTTAGTTTTCATAGTGGGAGATAAAACTTTGCCTTTCTTTCTAGAGATTTCCCTAAGCAGAAGGGATTCAGAGATTGGGTAGCTGCAATTGAGAAGTGTCCACTAAACGTTTTTAAATTGTTTATTTTATTGACAAAAAATTCCCTGGATAAGTTACACAAGCAAGGAAGACTTTAAGACTACTGCAATAGGGGAGAAAGCTTGAACTCAAAAAGCAGGAGAATTTTTTTTTTTTTTTTTAACCGGTACGTGGGCCTCTCACTGTTGTGGTCTCTCCCGTTAAGGAGCACAGGCTCCAAACGCGCAGGCTCAGCCGCCGTGGCTCACGGGCCCAGCCGCTCCGCAGCATGTGGGATCTTCCCGGACCAGGGCACGAACCCGTGTCCCTTGCAGGCGGACTCTCAACCACTGCGCCACCAGGGAAGCCCCCAGGTGAGTTTTTAAGTGCTGGGATGAGGCAGTGGAAGAGTACTAGAGGCAGTTAGAGGGGAGGTTGGACATTGGGATTAGGCCGTCTGATTTACTAATTGGTGCTTATCGAAGTTAAACTCCTACCCTCCCACAAAGACTAGGATATGGGGCCCTGTCTTTCTTAATGATTACACTTCAAAGGGTTGGCTCTTAGGTCTTTGAGAGAGACATCCCTGAGTTGCAAAATTGGCAAAAGGATGGGAGAAGATCATATCATAAAGGGGCAGAAAAATAATTTAGGATTAAAATTGTTCTAAAATAAATGCTCTAAGGAAAGAGAAGGCAGGGACCTAAAATTAGGAAGACAACTGTCTAAAGTTCAGTCAAGCTGAGGAAAATGCTAGGGCCTTCTTGATCTTAGAATGTTCATGTTCTAGTTCTTTAAATAGACAGAAAATTTTACAAGACTTCAGTTCATATTGTACTATTATATCTTTCCCTCCTAAACAGTATATCACCATATTTTTAAAATACAGCAGTGGTAAAATATGACTAAGTATTTGAATAAACACAATGGAAAGTCATGAAACTTCTTTTAGCTTCCTTCTTTCCCCCATCAAAACTTTTTGGACAATATCTTACTCAAAGTTGTCTCAAACAACCTGAGGATAAAAATAGAGATGTTTCTAAAGGTACAAATATATAACTGGATTAAATGTATTTAATTGGAAGGACAAATAATTCCCAGGCTAAATTTATTTTTGTTTGTCTTAGAGATACTGCTAAAGAAAAATTGAATTCTTTTCAGCAAGCCTATTTAGAAAAATGGCAGTAACAAAAATCTAATTACAGCTCCATTGGTTATTAACTCCCTTTGCAGTTTTACTGAAAGCATTATTTCATATTATAGTTTAGATTCTTTTCACAACTACCCCATTGACAGAACGCCAAAAAATGTGTAATTCTTCTAACATTGTAGAATAAGGAAATGATAAACTTGTAAGAAATAGGGCCTCTATATTGGATTGCAGTAAAATATGCAAAGTATAAGCTTGGCCCTCAACATAACTATCCTTTATTTCTGCAAAAACTACTCTAGGCTGGCCTTATCTTAAATCACTACCCTAAACCACTATGAACTCAAAACGACCAAGTACTACTACTGAACTGCAGCTACCTCCAATATGCATGTATGGAAAACTAGAATCTCTGTTTCTAGAAATCCTTGCTGCTACACATAACTTCCCTCAGCACGCTATAGCCTTTCAGAGTAATAACAACAAATCCAGGGACTATTGAAATGAAGAATGCCAGGGTAGAAGCAACTGAGTTATATCAGTGTTCTTCAGATCAGAAAGGAAAGAACATCCTTAGTGATTTCGGTGATGGCTTAATTTACTCCAGGAAGCTAGAGGTGGGGTAAAATAAACTTGATTGGGAATATCTGTATGTGTGTGTGTGTAAGATCTTAAGACACAGAAATATATATTTTTGATATTTTTATCAGGCTAAATTCCTAAAAAAATGATGTTCATGCCTTAATCCATTTTCATTTGTGAATACAAAAACACCTATCAAAAAATGGCCCTCATATGATAAGTTCTATAAAGGATGATATACCTTAAAGGTTGGCCAAGGCAAAACATCTTTATCCTACAAAGGTATGGATGCAGACCCCTAGAGAACCCTTTGTAACTACCCATGATTGAGAGGTTGAGCATTCTAGAAGAAGAAACCTTTGAAATAATGAGTGCATACTCTGAGGCTGTTTTTGTTATTGTTGTCAGTATTATAGAGGATTGTTTGGGGGGCAGAATTTGTGACGTGGAGTTTTTCTTTGGAATTTACCCCAAACTGCTTGAAACATAATATAATAAGGACAACAACGATTCTTTTTATTGGTAACATACTTTGACATTTATTGTGTATATTTTTTTACTTGTATATATTTGAACCTCACTGAAACACAGTGAAGTCTACAGAGTAGGTTTTATCTACATTTTATAAGATAAGAATGAGAATACTGATGTCACTGACAAGTAAAAGGAGAAGCTCAGTTTGGAATTCAGGTTTTCTGATTCCAAGTTCACTGACTTAACGAATATAAAGAAGTTAGCACATTTTTTTGATGTACAGAAAATGCTAGCCATCAGTATTATTACTATTAGTAGTATTTTAATAAATATTTTATAATATCTCTTCTCTAAATCAACTGTCAACCAGAAGTAACAGAATTTACGAGACTTTTGCTCTGGGAAAGCATTTTCCTATATTCCTTTTTCATAAGATCTTTCTTATTATGCTACTTTCAAAGATACTGCTGATTCCTCCCAAGACAGCAGGACAACATATTAGGTATATGAATTGTTTGCCAGTATAAACTAGGCTGATGTCTATGGTTAGCCTAATAAGAAAGTCACTGATTATTTTCTTCCCATCCAAACCTATGCTCCTATTTTCCCACTAGGATTCCTCTTCTACCACAAGTACACAGAACATCTGGGATCCCAGGGTTCTATTGTTATTTAAGATGGCAATCTGCTACAATTGTCTGCCTTCATTCACAACGAATCCCACTGGAAATCTCAATCACAACTTGGATGACATGGATGCTAAGCAAAAGAGGAATCATTCGCTACAGTGGAACTCAGAAAGGAGGAAAAAAAGATGAATTTCACTGTCAAGCAAGTAAATTCTATTCTGTAAAACTGAATGTTGCCCTGTGATTGACAGCTAATTTTGATACACTCTGAACTGAAAAGATTACAAATTAAACCCCCATCAAGCCAAGAAGCAGTTAAAACCTCAACTGGATTAGGCCTATTTGATTCTTTAGGAGCTGCATTCATTCATGAATGTTCTGCCCCAATTCCTACTTTCAAGGTGATTTTGGTGGTCCTTTATTCATGAAATCATTCTGTAAGGGAATATATAATTAACACACACCAAACACACTGTGTTAGCCTAGTTCTTTTGGGCAGGAATAAATCATTTTTAGTATTGTTTATACTACTTTATTATAATTTACTATTATACTATTGTATTTATAGAATTTTTAAATTATTTATTTTTTTGTTTGTTTTCTACCTAAGGACTATCACTACAAAGCAGAAATCAAAGAGGTGGTTTTAAGGGAACCTATAGTATAATGCCTATATGCAGTAGGTAATCAATATACAAAGGAGTAAGTTCAGAAATGATTGTATTATTCTGAAGGTGGGCTAATGAACTATCATTTTTATTACCAGAGTTCACCTTGGATCCTAAAATGTTTCTGTGACTTGGAGAAAAGGTGAGCCAGACAGCTAGAAGCAGTGAATCAATTTTTCTGTAGTACAGCTTCAGTTAAAACTAAACTGGTAAGAATGACTGCCTGATGTAGCTGTCAATTGTTTAAGAAACAAACAGGTGGGTTCTGGAGAGGCTAATGCTCTCAGGCACTTATTATTTAGCAATTCATTTAACACACATTTATTTAGAGCCTTCTATGTGTTATACACTGTTTTATGTGTTGGGAATATAGCATAAATAAGAGAAACTGTCAACTTTAATCACAAGTTACTCAACTTGAAATAGTTTAAACAGAAACAAGAATGTATTGGTAAATGCAACTGGAGATGTCAAGCAGTGAATATGTCTTTACTTATTTTTTATTGAATTATTATTGACATGTAATATCACATTAGTTTTAAGTGTACAACATAGGGATTCAATATTTTTATATATTACAAAATAATCACCACTACAATTCTAATTACCATATGTCACCACACAGAGTTATTACAATATTATTGACTATATTCTCACGCTAAGTGAAATGAGCCAGTCACAGAAGGACAAATACCACATGATTCCACTTATATGAATTATCCAAAATAGTCAAACACGTAGAAGCAGAGAGTAGAATAGTGGTTTACAGGGGCAGCAGGAAGGATGAGGCAATGGGGAGTTGCTATTCAAGGGGTATAAAGTTTCAGTCATGTAAGATGATTAAGTTCTAAAGATCTAATGTATTGAATATAACATTGTGGCTATTGTTAAAATACTGTATTGTACACTTAAAAAAAGTGTTAAGGGCTTCCCTCGTGGCACAGTGGTTGAGAGTCCGCCTGCTGATGCAGGGGACACGGGCTCATGCCTCAGCCTGGGAGGATCCCACATGCCGCGGAGTGGCTGGGCCTGTGAGCCATGGCTGCTGGGCCTGCGCGTCCGGAGCCTGTGCTCCGCAGCGGGAGAGGCCACAACAGTGAGAGGCCCACGTACGGCAAAAAAAAAAAAAAAAGTGTTAAGAGGGTATATTTCATGTTGTGTTCTTAGCACAATTTTAAAAAAATATTGAATAATAGCTTTTATTATTTACTGGAAGGCATTTGAACATTTTGTGTTTACAGATATACATATATACTATGCATTTATTATACATACATATATATATATATTTTATGTATAAAATCTTATCGCCCTCCCTTTTATATTGAAAGTCTTGTAGGATGGCACTATGTCTTAAAATGATAAAAGTCACATAAATTCCTTGAATATCAATTTTTTCATCTTTTATCTGAGGGAATTAAATAATTGGGTCTAAGGTCTAATCAAGTTCAAAGCCCATTTCTATGATGCTCTTTCAGAATCCAGCTGGTATGTAAAATAGTACTAGACATCAAGAAATGACTGAATGAAAACATGTTGGCTATTAGTTGTTATAATTCAAGAAGCTGAATTTGAAATTTTTAAAGTAAAATTTGAACTTTAGTATTTTAAGGTGTCTCTTGTTTGTATGTAGCTTTTTAAACTCTTGCATACAATTTTTCATGAGATCTTTCCATTCAAGTATGTGTGTACATTTAAATAGAAGAAAAATCTTGCTGTGAAAAAGAAAACAACTCCTAGTTTTAAAAACTCTGTCATACTGCTATGACAATTTGAATGTTTGAATAAAAGTATAGCACGGAGAGTATTTTTCTCCCATTTTCCCATAAAGAGGGCTTTTGGAGCTTATGAGCTAAAAGAAGAGGGAGAGAAGGTGGAAGGAAAAGAAAGAAAGAAAGAAAGAGAGGGAGGGAGAGGGAAAGGGAAAGGAAGGGAGAAGGAAAAGCTTAGTTGAGTAACAGTGGTTAGGTGTGTACAACAAAGACATAGGATAGAATGACTCAGATTGAAGAGATCCAGGAGTATACAGACTGAAGTACTTTAAATAGATATAGAAAGAGACTCAGAAAATGTCACTTTTTTGTGCCTCTCTGTGGGGAAATTGGAAGGTAAAGTTTTAGGCTGAACAGAGATAATATTTTTTCCCAAAGCCACGGACAAGCAGTTATTGAATTCCTACTTTTGCACTAGGCTAGGCATTGTGGGCCGTACCATAGGGTAAAAGTCCTTGATCTTGAGCAGCTTAGATTTAAGATGAAAGGGAAGGAGGGAACTAAAGAAGAATGGAGAAGGAAATGAGGGAGAGAAGAATGCAGGGAAAGAGGAATGAGTAAATGTAAGGAGGGAGTAGAGAGCATATTATGTGACACACAACGTGCTAAGGTATTTCAGTTCACTTGCAACCTTCTAACACTAATTAAATAGGAAAACAAACAGTTATGAGATAACCTTCATTATAAGTATGTAGTCTAAGTTTTATATACATAGATTCACAAAGCAGAACAGAGTGCTACACTGATTGCTGTTGATTTGACTTGAACTGACCATAAGTGATTTAAATTAGCAAAGGATTCCTACAGAAGATATACCTTGAGGCAAAACAAAATGATGCAATGGAAAGTTGTCTTTTATTTAACTTTTTGATGGTTATATCAATACCTATACAAAACTTCTATTTTACTTACAGACCTTTGTAAATGTGATACAATGCATCCTTTGCTTCCTAAATAACTGAAGTGAATATCAAAACAAAGAAAACTTGTGGCTTGCTCTACAATATAACACCACTGACCCTGATCTTTCTCTAAACAGAAAGTGTATTTTTCTTCCATAGTCTTATATTGACAAACTGTTCTCCCAAACTAGTATATAAATAATGCAAGGAGAAAGTCAAAAGTGAAGACAATTAGGTTTGATTGTCTTCTTTACAACATATGGTCTTATGAGCATTTCAATGACTATTACCTGCTACGATTGAAATTACCACAATTATATTATGCTTTCCTACACTCTGATTAGCTAGTGACAATAGAAAAAAATATTTAGTTTCAGAAAAGAGGGTTATGAATAGAAAACCAGTTTCTGGCAATGCAAGTAAACTTAGAACTAGGAATATTTAATGTTCGCCAGAGTTTCCTAAACACTTCCATCTATATGCTTATATGAATGATTTAGATGGATGTTTTATCCACCTCCAATTTCTATGCTAAAATGATTTCCTCTGCCACACAAAATGATTATTCTCACCTAATACTTCTAACATGCCATACGCTTTGGATCAATAAGTTGAAGGAATATAGGCTGTGTAAATTTATAACTTGGAATTGCCTGATGTCATTTTTCATGTTAATAAGAAAATAATTAGGAAGTAAAGACATACTTCTATTGCTTTACTCATATAGAAAATGTTATATGAAAAATAGTTATATGAATGGCACAGTTACTATATATACACAGATATACATGTATGGATATATACTCTTCTATGTAAAGAAATATAAAACTTTTACCAGAAAGTAAGAAATGACATTATATATCAACTTGATGCCTCCCTTTCTAATTCTCTCCCATCTCAAAGTTTTAAGATTTGGTAGTTACCTTTTATTGTTTTTTCAGACTGAGTCACCATGATAATTTCTCAATATGTACTACATATTTTACTGTTATTCTGTCTCCATCTAAGCCCATTAATTGTTAAACTCCTAATCTAGTTATTCTTTGGAATAAGGAAATAATGTAAGCCAAATAGTCCTCTGCAGTTTAAAATATGATGCTGACATCCTTTGATGCTTACAACAAAATAACTCTTTATCCTGCCTACAATGATCTATGTGATTTGATACCCAGCTACCTTACCAAACCTATCTAACACTCTTCCATACACTGTCCTATAGCCTCACTGGATTTCTGTGCTTTGTATCAATTCCTTTCACTTCTTGGAACTTATGCATTCATTGCTTCTTTGTCTGGAATGTCCTTTCTTTAGCCCTTTCCATAGCTGGATCCTCCTCAAAAGTTAGATCTCAATTTAAATATTACCTCCTCAGCAATGTCTTCCTTGACTATGCATACAAAGTGGCTTCCCAGTTTCTTCTAGCTTGCCACCTCGTTTATTACATTCATGGTACACATCACAATCTGTAATCATCTTATTTGTTTATTGATTTGTATTCTGCCCTAAATTTTCTTAGAGGGATTTTCCATTAATATTATTTTGAAAAAGGTAAAGAGAAAAAGTAAGTCTATGACAACAACTACCAAATGTCTCAAGTGAAGAGATGCAGAGCACACTCCAGATTTTTATAACCCCAGAATATGAAGCATTTTGAACTGAGAAGCATCCTACTCCTTTAATTTTATGATACCAAAAGGAACAGTAAAAATCTAAGAGGGTGATGGAGCAAAGGGAAGGAAAGAGGTGTCCCAAGCAGGAGAAGCATTTACAAAGGCCTTTTCTGGAGACAGGAGAGATGAGAAAGTATATGGTGAGTATGATAAACCAAAGGGAATTTAGCTTGGATGAAGCAGGGAGTGGAGAGGGAGAGTAATGCAAGATAATGTTACAGAAATAAGCTGAGGGAAATGAGGGTCATGGTGTTACCGGTGAGCATCAAATAATAGATGTTAAAATAACTTCAAATAAGATAAAGAATGATTCAGCTGTAAGGTGTTCATTTTAGAAGAAACAAAGAGAGGTGCAAAGAACATCGGTTACACCAAAAGCCACAAGACCTGGGAATATGGGTTTGGCCCTGCTGGAAACAAACCAAGTGATTTTGAATATGTCACTTTAGGAATGTAGACCTATTTATAAAGAATGAGCATTTGAATAGGTGATTTCTAGGTTCCTTTTCTGCTTTAAAATTAGAAACATAAATACATCAGTCTAGCACTGTTCCACTGTTACTCCGTGCAAAAACTAATATTTCAAATAAATGATGATGGTTCTTCTGTCTACTCTTAACCATCCTTGCAGATTGTCACTTCTTTTATCTCATTAATGTTTATCAACTGGCTTACTCCTCCCTTTCTCCATAAAATGGCATCTTCCTGTTCATGACTGGTATTAAGACAAAGAAAATAATTCTATGCCTACTATATAACCATATATTTGTTTTTTTGGTCCCTTATATCAAAGTTTAAACCTGACCTAAGTTCTAAACTCCCATAGTTGTCTGGAATCCCTGTCCTAACATATGTATAACCCTTATATTTCTCTTTCAAAAATATAAATGTATGTTTCGTAAAGTGAAGAAAAACTGGTGAACAAAACAGAACAAAAATTCTGATTGAGGTCACATCAACAATTTCAACAAATCAACAAAGGAATTAAAGGGAATGAACTTAGTTCCTTCCTAACAGCATTTCAGTTTGTTTCCATATTGCATCCCCCTTTTTTTCTGTTATTATGCAGTTAATGCAATCTAATTCAGTAATGTCTTCTGAATGATTAAGCCATTTATGATTGAACCTGATGAAGGAAATGAGAAAAGGCTCTTAAACATCTAAATAGGATAATTCCTATTAACTGCTGTAAATCACAACCAGAATGCTATCGAATTCAACATCTTGCTCAGGCACAAATATTTCCAGAATTGAATCATTTTCATCAATATTTGTAATGAAACTTAAAAATTAGAACTCCTGACATTAGATTATTTTTATGGTTGGCAGAATTTTCTCTCTGAATGATATTTTGTGGAGATATCAGTGATCCCTCTGCATGAACTGCAAGTGGAAAGATGAGGACAATCAAGAGGGTTTTTCATGCTAGTGCTCTTCAACATATCAAAGGGATTAATAGTCTTTTTAGAGCCTGATAGTATCCGATATTATTTTTTGCAGAAGAATTCAGAGTATATTCTGAAAACTGTAAAGAGGTACACAGGACAATATGCAATTGTTCAGTTTGAATTTTTAAAAAAATATAAATTTTAATCATTTTTAAAACCTTTTTTTTTTTTTTTTTGCGGTACGCAGGCCTCTCACTGTTGTGGCCTCTCCCGTTGCGGAGCACAGGCTCCGGATGCGCAGGCCTAGTGGCCATGGCTCACGGGCCCAGCCGCTCCACGGCATGTGGGATCTTCCCGGACCGGGGCACGAACCCGCGTCCCCTGCATTGGCAGGTGGACTCTCAACCACTGCGCCACAAGGGAAGCCCAAATTTTAATAATTTTTAATGTTAATAAGCATGTTCCCCAATACACACCAGTTACCAAATATTAACCTATTTGAATAATATAAATGCACTAATTGTACTAGAAGGTTTACTCATGTTAATATAATCCTTGAAATAAACATGTTTTGCCGTCTCTGCTCACACTTTTAAATGGCTTGTAAGTGGTCAACAATTAGACATTTATGGCTCTGTAATGATTTTTTAAACTTAGGTTTGAACATGCATCTGTGCTCCAACCTGCATAAACAGGGACACTGCTCCATTCTTTGGTTCCAGGCTCAGTTGATGCCAGACAAGATTACTGTACATCTGTTGCTGCATGTTCTTGGGTGGAATATTGGTCTGTTGTAAAATAACAAGTGTTACTGTTATGTGCTGTAATAAGGTACTATTATATAAGGTTTCAGAACTTTTATGTGGTTGCTTCTTTTTTTTAAATTTATTTTATTATTTTATTTTATTTATTATTTTTTTTGGCTGCGTTGGGTCTTCATTGCTGTGCGTCGGCTTTTCTCTGGTTGTGGTGAGTGGGGGCTACTCTTCATTGAGGTGCGCGGGCTTCTCATTGCGGTGGCTTCTCTGCGGAGCACAGGCTCTAGAGCGCAGGCTCAGTAGTTGTCATGCACAGGCTTAGCTTCTCCGCGGCATGTGGGAATCCTCCCGGTCCAGCACTCGAACCCATGTCCCCTGCATTGGCAGGCGGATTCTTAACCACTGCACCACCAGGGAAGCCCTGTGGTTCTGTCTTATCTAAATATGTTTGTATAAGTATTATTTTATTTTAGGTAAACTGAGTTACTTTTAAAAGACCATATTTTACATAGGTGAATAAAACAATTTCCCTTAAACAAGATATTAAAAAAATGACAGATCAATCAGGGTTCACATGAAATGACACTACCAAGACCAGCTAATTCTTCAATGATTTGATAGAGCAGAAAACTATATAAAATGCATGAAAGCAGTAGAACCCATACTTCCATACAGTCTTTCAAAGGAAGAATGTGTGCTGTATGGATTATAAGCAGTTCTGCTCTGAGACACGGGCAAGTGGGGCCTCTGCCTCAGGTCCTTTGACTCTGGGGACTCCATGTTTTAGAATACCTTCCTTGAAACTTTCTGAGTTCCCCTCTGGCGTCTGGGATAGGCTAGGCTGTTCGTGCCATCTGGATAGGATGTCCCAGATTTGGGCTTGGGCCCATGTGGGCCTTGGAGAGCTCTTCAATCCTTGCCTCATGTGTGAGGTTGGCCAGATACTGTTGGAAGTTTTGAGACTCATGCCTTTGGGGTTGTCCCAGGGCCATGTAGCCAGGCCCCCCTTTGCAGCACAATATCTCTTCATGGAATCATGTAAGATTGAGTCAACAGTATGGTGCTGAAGACATTCATTTAGGTGCTCAAATTGTTTAATTAGATAAGATCCCTACAAAAAATTTTGTCAGGGGTCCCACATACCCTAGAGGCAACCTGAATTACATGCCATATAAAAAATTCAATTCTCAGTATGTTTTATTCTACACATTTGAAAAATAGATCCAAGATACCTGACATGGTACAACAAGGTCATTTTGAAGCAAACATAGTGAACATAAAAATGTCTCTTGGTTTCTTTCATTGAAAATAAAACAAGTTAATGTTACCAAACATTATATCGGTAAATATTGAAACTGACAATTGAAATGCTATTCTAACACCACTCAGGGAAGTTACTACAGCATACATCAGGAGCAAGCATATACAATCAGGAAAAAAATAAATATTGAAGCTTGAGCTATTGACACAGTGGTGTTCTGGTGAATTGTTGTAGTAAAACAAGCAACTCCAAAACCTAGCGGTGTTTAGAGCAACAGCAATAATTTATTCTCCTCACAGATCTGCAATATAGGTAAAGTTCATAACAGATGGCTTTCATTGTTCCACACAGCAGTAGCTGGGGCATTTCAAGTAGGGCTGAAGGATCCACTTCCAAAATAATTTCCCCATTTCATGGCAAAGCTGTTAGTGGGGGTTGGCTGGTAGCTCAGTCAAGGCTGTCAGCAGCCCTCAGGTCCTCTTCATGTGGGCCTTTTGCTAATTGGGCTTACTTATAGTTTGGCAGCTGGGTCTAAGAGTGAGTATTACAAGTGGTAAGAAGTAGAAACAGCCAGTATCTTCTTGACTGGGATCAGAAATTGGCTCAGTATCAGTTGTACAATTCTACTGGTCAAAGAAGCCACAGAGCTTCCACTTGTGATTTAAGGGACAAGGATATAAATCCCATTTTTCAGTGCAAGCAATGTCAAAGTGCTTGTGGCCATCTTTTTTTTTTTTTTTTTTTTTTTGTGGTACGTGGGCCTCTCACTGTTGTGGCCTCTCCCGCTGTGGAGCACAGGCTCCGGACGCCCAGGCTCAGCGGCCATGGCTCACGGGCCCAGCCGCTTCATGGCATGTGGGATCTTCCCGGACCAGGGCACGAACCCGTATCCCCTACATCGGCAGGCGGACTCTCAACCACTGTGCCACCAGGGAAGCCCTTGTGGCCATCTTTAGTCCACCACGGGTAGGCAAACAAGTAACTACAAAAATATGATTAGAATCATTGTCTGAGTCCAAAGAAACTGTCTACACTCCAAAGAAAAAATTTCCATTCTAAATAATGTAGTGTGAGAAAATGAGTGTCTAAAATTGCTTTTGCCACTGTGAGTCTATGAGGACACCTAATCCAATGAAACCACCTCAGTGGAACTACAAGTACCACTGTCTTACCCTTACTTCCATAAAAAAGATAAGAAAACCATTGTTTCATGCCATTGTTTGACTATTTAAAAAGCCTCATCTGAAGCTATATGCTAAGGCTGAAATTTACAGGTATATGAACAACTAAACTTTCTACACTGCTTAATTTCAGTGATCTTTTCTATTAGTTGCAACTAAGATTATACTAACTAGAACAGTCCTTTTAAGTATATCAAAACAGAGGTTCAGTTACCTAATGTGAGTGACTCTCAAACATTTAAACAGCTGTTTGATAGCAGAATCAGTACTTAAATCTAGTGCTTCTTTCACCACAATGTTTTGCCTTTCGTTTTTCCATATTTTGTACCAGATATTGCAATCATGTCACATTTATCCTCATATATTATTCTGAAGAAGTTGATTTAAAGAATTGTTTGAAGAAAAAAAGAAAAGAATTGTTTGAATAAGGCAGATATAGAAGATAAGTAACTATATTAAAATAAACAAAATGCCACAACAAATTCTTCTTTAAAAGTTAAATAGATATAATTACTTGATGATTCATTTTTTAATAGTGAATATTCTTATTTACGGCCTTTGTAAAGACAAATCATACAAAGACATCTGGTTCAAATATCAGTTGTTGAATCAGTCTAAGGGCTGCAAAAGTCAGGTCTGCAGTGTTGAAGTGAATGTTTTAGTGTTTTCACTTTGAAATGTTGCCTGAGAATTATTTTCAGATTTAAAAATTCTGCTTAAAGGCTTTTAAAACAGACTCTTCTGCATGTAATGTTTCCCTATTCATCATTAATTGTCCTTTGGAAAAGGAGATAAATGAGTTTTACCATAGGCAAAATGGACTCAATTACAATTTCCTCCTATGTCAATGGCAGATTTGTGAGTAAATAATAATGATTCATGAGTATAATCTTTAAGTATTTAAAAAAGAAATTGTGAAAAATCCTGGATATTAAATTAGTAAAGCTTATTGCTAATATTAATACTAATAAAATGTAAAATGGTAAGTCATTAATTCTTCATTCATTCATTCATCTATTCATCCAACTAGTATTGTTCAGCCCCTGAAGCAATTAGAAAGTATGTGAAGAATCATAGAGTAAGGAATTGAGGTGGGAAATACCTTAGTTTATTCCAAAATATTAACTAATAACAGTAGCTAACATTAATACCTTTACTTCTGTGCTTCAAACTTGAAATTCTATTTGCAAGCATTATCTCATTTAACGTTTATCATGATCTTAGCACTTAATTTCTGTGATTACCTCCTCTTCAGAGATGAGGTGACTGAAATGTTGCCCAAATCCTTTATGCTAAGAATTGAACTCACGGAGGAACAGAGTTGAAAAGGATGTTGTCAAAAAAGATGTAGTGTGATAAAAATTTCATTTTTTATTGTATGTGATTGTTTTCTACTCAGAATTTCTATGAACAATTCTTTCTGCCCCTCTTTCCACCACCATTCAGTCAACAGCCAGGATTCTCCAGAAGAAGAGATAACAAAGCAAAAACACAGAGATAAAAAGAATCCAATTATTTACTTCCGAGTTTCAAAAACTGCGGATTAGACAAAAAGATTTGATAAATATCTAAGACAAAAGATTTGATAAATATGTCAGAGTTAGTTTTTGCTGCTCTAGAAACTAGTAAGTTTTTCCTAAACTGGAGAAAAGGGGAAGAGAATAAAATTGGAAATGGCCATTCCTCCTCTGACTGAGGCCTGGAAGTGAGAAAGCAAGAGAAATGCCTGGGAAAATTTGGGAACCTGGGAGTAGAAGGAGTTTGTATTTCATTTCTCTGTAAAGCCCAGGGTAGTGACAAGACCTCAGGCTCCCTTCATGGGCAAGAACAGATGAAATGTGTAAATGGTATGGATGCCTAGACAAAAGGGCCTGAGACAACACTTTAGTGTGGCTCAGGAGATGTGAGAGCTCTTCAGTGTTGTCCAGACTGGCACTGATATAGTCCAGGACATGAAGAAACCTAAGAGTTCTTGTGGTCAGGAGAAGAGTGGCCACTCTTGACTAATAAGTGAAGTCCAGATGTAAATGCAGGTATCACAGCTATCTCTATCAAAGAGCTGACAACACTGAGGACCAAACATCACTGTCTTTTCTCCTCTCTACATTAATTTTTTTGAAACCATATTAGCTCCCAAAGTTAGATACGATCATCAGAAAAATAAAGGGAAATCCTAACTTGATCAACTCCTATCACTCTATAGAATGATGTTTAATTGGAAACTAAGTTCATTTATGAGAAAATCAAGAAGTATAAATTTCTTAGAAACCTGAGAATGATCCTTGATATCAATACATTTACTAGATTGGTATAGAAAGAATAGGATACAAATTTGCCATCATGCTAAAAATCAAGCAGTGATTTATATTTCCTTTTCTCCCTTTCTTGATGATATTTTCCTTGTTATAAGATGGGGAAAAAAGTATATATAGAGATTTTCAAAGCTTGGTTGCCCTTCCCTGAAAGAAGATTAAAAAAGTACAGATCAACTGATTCTTGAAAAGCACAGCCTAATAGCTAATTGGAATAGGCATCATAAATGGAAATAAGCATGGGCAGGTTCAATTAGAAGATGGGGTTACTCAAGTAACAGTGGATGTTACTGTGGCATGTGGACCTTGTGGTTCCCAGCTTAAAACATACTTAATATCTAGAGAATATGTAACCAATTACAGATAGGTTTCATTGATTATTATTTGCTGGGGAAGTAAGATATAAGCAGAACTACTACAATATAAGGTGATCTTATATTCAGTAAAGTAGAGGGAAATGAATGAGTAGATTTTTGAAATTTCTTTTGGATTATCATGGTTGTATTGATACACTGTATTGATTATTATATTCTCGGTGTGTCAAGGCTTCAAGTAAGGCAAAAGATGGGAAAATGCCATGACATTACTACAAACACACACACATACGCGCGCGCGCACACACACACACACACACACACACACACACACACACACATAACCACCTCAAAGTACTCTCTGGACATTTCCAAGAAAAAGTATTAACTGGTGTAAAGCAGAAAAGGTAATTTCCTAGACAGGTAAATTGTTATTGTAACAATTTACAATTGTAACAATTGTAACAATTTACAATTGTTACAATTGGTACGCGGGCCTCTCACGTCGTGGCCTCTCCCGTTGCAGAGCACAGGCTCCGGATGCGCAGGTCCAGTGGCCACGGCTCACGGGCCCAGCCGCTCCATGGCATGTGGGATCTTCCCGGATTGGGGCACAAACCCGTATCCCCTGCATCGGCAGGCGGACTCTCAACCACTGTGCCACCAGGGAAGCCCTGTTATTGTAATTTTGTAGAATAACAATAATAACAATAATTTTATGAATATTTTAAAGGCTATATTAAAATATTCATAAAATTTGGCCCAGAAATCCTAGTTCTAAATATTTGAACTTAAAAATAATCAAGAAACCCATAAAACTCCTGAAAGATTCACATACAAATTATTCTTCACATAATGTTATTTGTAACAATAGAATTATGTCAACAATGTAATTTTCTAACAAGAGAAAATTGATTAATTAAATGGTATACTAGCAGTTATTAAAAACTATGGTTTTTATACTTATTTAGTGGCATGGTTAAATATATCACAAGATAGTAAATAAACAAAGCAGATTAAAAGCAAAAATAAAATTTAAGTTTTGCTACCTGAGGGAAATAAATAAAAATATTTACAGTTATTTTGGAGATCAATCCTTTGTCAGCTGCTTCGTTTGCAAATATTTTCTCCCATTCTGAGGGTTGTCTTTTCATCTTGTTTATGGTTTCCTTTGCTGTGCAAAAGCATTTGTTTCATTAGGTCCCATTTGTTTATTTTTGTTTTTATTTCCCTTTCTCTAGGAGGTGGGTCAAAAAGGATCTTGCTGTGATTTATGTCATAGATTGTTCTGCCTATGTTTTCCTCTAAGAGTTTTACAGTGTCTGGCCTTACATTTAGGTCTTTAATCCATTTTGAGTTTATTTTTGTGTATGGTGTTAGGAAGTGTTCTAATTTCATTCATTTATATGTAGCTGTCCAGTTTTCCCAGCACCACTTATTGAAGAGGCTTTCTTCCATTGTATATTCTTGCCTCCTTTATCAAAGATAAGGTTACCATATGTGCATGGGGTTATCTCTGGGCTTTCTATCCTGTTCCATTGATCTATATTCCTGGTTTTGTGCCAGTACCATACTGTCTTGATTACTGTAGTTTTGTAGTATAGTCTGAAGTCAGGGAGTCTGATTCCTCCAGCTCCACTTTTCTTACTCAAGATTGTTTTGGCTATTCGGGGTCTTTTGTGTTTCCATACAAATTGTGATTTTTTTTGTTCTAGTTCTGTGAAAAATGTCATTAGTAGTTTGATAGGGATTGCATTGATTCTGTAGATTGCTTTGGGTAGTATAGTAATTTTGACAATGTTGATTCTTCCAATCCAAGAACATGGTATAGCTCTCCATCTGTTTGTATCTTTAATTTCTTTCATCAGTTTCTTATAGTTTTCTGCATACAGGCCTTTTGCCTCCTTAGGTAGGTTTATTCCTAGGTATTTTATTCTTTTTGTTGCAATGGTAAATGGGAGTGTTTCCTTAATTTCTCTTTCAGATGTTTCATTAGTGTATAGGAATGCAAGAGATTTCTGTGCATTAATGTTGTATCCTGCTACTTTACCAAATTCATTGCTTAGCTCTAGTAGTTTTCTGGTAGCATCTTTAGGATTCTCTATGTATAGTATCATGTCATCTGCATACAGTGATAGTTTTACTTCTTCTTTTCTGATTTGGATTCCTTTTATTTCTTTCTCTTCTCTGATTGCTGTGGCTAACATATACAAGCAGCTCATGCAGCTCAATATCAAAAAAACAAACAACCCAATCCAATAATGGGTGGAACACTTAAATAGACATTTCTCCAAAGAAGACATACAGATTGCCAACAAACACATGAAAGGATGCTCAGCATCACTAATCATTAGAGAAATGCAAATCAAAACTACAATGAGGTATCACCTCACACCAGTCAGAATGGCCATCATCAAAAAGTCTACAAACCGTAAATGCTGGAGAGGATGTGGAGAAAAGGGAACTCTCTTGCACTGTTGGTGGGAATGTAAATTGATACAGCCACTATGGAGAACAGTATGAAGGTTCCTTAAAAAAGTAAAAATAGAACTACCACATGACCCAGCAATTCCACTACTGGGCATATACCCTGAGAAAACCATAATTCAAAGAGTCATGTACCATAATGTTCATTGCAGCACTATTTACAATAGCCAGGACATGGAAGCAACCTAAGTGTCCATCAACAGATGAATCGATAAAGAAGATGTGGCACATACATACAATGGAGTAGTACTCAGCCATAAAAAGAAACAAAATTGAGTTATTTGTAGTGAGGTGGATGGACCTAGAATCTGTCATACAGAGTGAAGTAAGTTGGAAAGAGAAAAACAAATACCGTATGCTAACACATATATATGGAATCTAAAAAATAAAATGGTGCTGATGAATCTAGGGGCAGGACAGGAATAAAGATGCAGATGTAGAGAATGGACTTGAAGGCATGGGGAGGGAGAAGGGTAAGCTGGGACGAAGTGAGAGAGTAGCAGTGACATATATACACTACCAAATGTGAAATAGATAGCTAATGGGAAGGAGCTGCATAGCACAGGGAGATCAGCTAAGTGCTTTGTGACCACATAGAGGGGTGGGATAGGGAGGGTGGGAGGGAGGTGCAACAGGGAGGGGATATGGGGATATATGTATACATATAGCTGATTTACTTTGTTATAAAGCAGAAACTAACACAACATTGTAAAGCAATTATACTCCAATAAAGATGTTAAAAAAATTTTACAGTTATATCTGGTGTCAAGGTTATGGATAATTTTATTTTTCTTTATAATTTTCTGTATTATCTAAATATATCTTCCAAGCTTATTCCTTGCATTTCTGTGACATTTATAATAAAATCGATACTATTTAAAAACAAAGTAAGCACACAAAATGCAATGTAGGAACCTAAAAACTTGGCTAGAAGCTCTTACTTGGTATTCTGCCTGCATAGTCTAGCTTTGAATGCTGCTGAGAAGAAGGAAGAAAATCAAGCCACAAGGTCAACACACAACAGTGCTCAAGTCTCCAAAGGCTCAGCTTGGATGAGCCCCAAAATATTCAGCCATGCTATTGAAAATTAACCTGTACAATCTGAAACTCTGAGGTTTATAATATTAAAGATAAAATTTGTCTGCCTAGAAGAGATAATAGTAGGAAGAACAGTTCAACTCTGAATCAAAATTTCTCTTAGGTTTTAAAATTTATTTTAGTCATTATTCCTAAGGCTGAATGAAATGATAAATTTAAATCTGCATTAAAGTATAAGCTTGAATGTGTTTTATCTAAAACATATTTCCATTAGACCCAATGTTTTTATTTTTAATTACATAATGGAAATGGCGTCAATGTTTTGTTTGTTTTATCCCTCTTGATCTAATTTACAGGTGCATAAACATACCTTGCCAAACATATACATGCACACATATAAACACATGGACAAAAAAAAAAAAAAAGTCAAACAACATACAGGAGACTAGGGAATAAAATTTTGATGCATATCCCATATATTTCAAGTACTTCTCTGTATATACGTACACACACGGTTACAGCATTTCAAAACTATTATAAATATTTTCATCTATTTCCCTAAGATAACAAGACAAATCAAACTAATATACTGTTTACTGTAAATCTGCATTTAAAAAACACTGTTCTCCAAATTGTTTTAATTAAATATAAGAAAAAAATTTCCTTGTCAGTAAAACTAAATCTTTGTCACCAATACCAACTGCTGCATACTTTTATTATATGGCTAAACTATAATTTGTTTAACCTTTCTTCTAATAATGTACATTTAGGTTATCTATTACATGAGTCACTAAATAAAGTATGTTTCTAAAAGGAACACAGAATAATTACCTTAAGAATTATTACAAATAAACTCAAAATGGATTAAAGAACTAAATGTAAGACCGGATACTATAAAACTCCTAGGGGAAAACATAGGTGACATACTCTTTTGACAAAAATTGCAGCAATATTTTTTTGGATCCACCTCCTAGAATAAAATAAAACAAAAACAAACAAATGGGACCTAATTAAAACAAAACAAAAATAAATTAAATTAAATTAAATTAATTAAATTAAATAAATTAAATTAAATTAAAATAAATTAAATTAAAATAAAAACAAAAACAAACAAATGGGACCTAATTAAACTTAAATGCTTTTTCACAGCAAAGGAAACCATCAGTAAAATGAAAAGACAACCCACAGAATGGGAGAAAATATTTGCAAATGATACAACTGACAAGGAATTAATCTCCAAAAGATATAAACAGATCATGTGGTTCTACGTCAACAAAGCAAACACCCAATCAAAAAGTGTGCAGGAGATCTAAATAGACATTTCTCCATAGAAGACATATGGGTGGCTAAAAGGCACATGAAAAGATGCTCAACATCACTAATTATTAGAGACTGCAAATCAAAACAACGAGACATCATCTCACAACAGTCAGAATGGCCATCATCAAAAAGTCTAAAAACAATACATGCTGGAGAGGAGGCAGAGAAAAGGGAACTCTCCTACACTATTGGTGAGAATATAAATTGATACAGCCTCTATGGAGAACAGTATGCAAGTTCCTTAAAAAACTAAAAATAGAGCTACACATGATCCTGCAATCCCACTCCTGGGCATATATCAGGAGAAAACTGTAATTAGAAAAGATACATGCACCCCAATGTTCATTGCATCACTATTTACAATACCCAAGACTTGGAAGCAACCTAAATGTCCATCGACAGAGGAATGGATGCAGATGTGTTACATATATACAATGGAATATTACTCAGCCATAAAAAAGAATGAAATAATGCCATTTGCAGCAACATCGGTGGGCCTAGAGATTATCATACTAAGTGAAGTAAGTCAGACAAAAAGAAATATCATATGATATCACATATGTGAAATCTAAAAAAAATGATACAAATGAAATGAACAGAAACAGACTCATTGACATAGGAAACCAATTTATGGTTACCAAAGGGGAAAGAGAGGTGGGGGAGGGATAAATTAGGAGGTTGGGATTAAGATATACACACTACTATATATAAAATAGATAATCTACAAGGACCTACTGTATAACACAGGGAATTCTACTGAATACTCTGTAATAACCTATATGGGAAAAGGATCTGAAAAAGAATAGATACATGTATATGTATAACTGAATCACTTTGCTGTACACCTAAAACTAACACAACATTGTAAATCAACTATACTTCAATATAAAATACAAATTAAAAAAAAGAATTATTATGAAGATTGTTTACACAATGTATACCAATAAAAATTGGCACCATATCAGACAGATAATGGCTGAAACACAAATCTTTAAAAGTAGAAATATATCCATAATCTATTATAAAGTGAGATATATTGCAAATGATTACCTTAAATACTTTCAAACTAGGACCAATTTAAGCAATAATACAAGTGATACATGTAGAAGATCCAAAAGGCTGAAACTGAAATACATATAAAATTGAAGAACTAGTTCATAGGAGACAGATTAAGCCCTAGGCTATAGTATCAGGAGATAAAATGAAGTTCAATAGGGGAATTACACAGAGCAACATAATGGCTTTGAAGTATAATGGTTCTAAAACATCTGTGGCTGATCAAAGTCACCCCAGCTACTCAATTTCTGGCTTATACGGAGTAACAGAGAACAGATTTTCCCTCCCACCTGAAACAAATAAATATTTGTCAAAAATTATTAACCAGTGGTTTGTAAGAAAAGGCATATCAGCCAATGAAGGACAGTGGTTGCTGAGAGACAGGAAAAAATGACTTAAGTTCTATGATTGTGCCAGCTTAATGCCTCCAAGGACAATATACAGTTTAAAAGTGTGGTATGAGATTTTTAACACATGTTAAAGAAGCTACATAAATAACAATGATTTATAGTAAATCAGATATTCAAGGAGATAACACAGAATCATAAAATATATTCAGTTCATTCCAAAGAATACAGATAACAAAGAAAAAGTGAAAAATTAACAGATGAGACAAATAGAAAACAAATACAAGAAGACAGTTTAAACCTAACTATATCAATAAATAAATTAAATGTTTGGAGTAAAAGACACATATTTGGACTGAAAGATAAAGATTCTTACACTTGATTTTAAAAAGACTCAATTCTAAGTTGACTATAAGAAATGTACTTTAAACACAAGGATGCAAATCTACTAAAAGGAAAAGGATGGAAAAAGATAGTCCATGCTAACATCAATGAAAAGAAAGAGTGCTACAATAATATGAGAAAAAAATACATTTTAGAGTAAAGAATATTAATGGGGATTAAATAAGATCATTTCATAATGATAAAAGGGTCAAGTTATTGAGTACAAAAATCCCTAAATGTTTATGTACCTAATAACAGAGTTTCAAAATTCATGAACTAAAAATAAAACTCTTAGGAGAAATAAACAAATTCACAATTACAGTGAAAGATTTAAATACTCCTCTTTCAATAACTGATCGAACAATAAACAGAACAGTAGTAAGCATTAAGAAAATGTGAACACCATCATCATGCAATTTGACCTAATTTATATTCATAGAACATTTCCCCCAAGAATTACAGAATACACATTATTTTCAAGTGGACACAAAAACCTTAACAAAATAGACCATATTTGGAGCCATAGTACAAGTCTCAATAAATATTTAAAGGGGTTTAAGTTATACAAAGTGTATTCTCTGATCACAGTGGATTTAAATTATAAATGAGTAATAGAAAGATCTCTGGAAAAAACCCCAAAAAACCAGGTTACAAGGGTTACATTGCACTCATACATTAGAAGACTCAGTACTATCCTGTTAAGCTGTTAGTTCTCCCCTAACTGACTTATAGATTGCAAAAAATCACAATTAAATCCCAGTAGGCTTTAAAAAAAAAAAAAAAGGAACTGATCAACTGATTCTAAAATTCCTATAGAAGTGCAAAAGATCCAGAATATCCAAAACAATTTAAAAAAACAATAAAGTTGGAGGACTAATACTGTTGATATCAAAACTTATTATAAACCTCCAATAATTGAAATGGTATGGAATTGAGGTCAAGGAAGACAAATAGATGGATAAAACAGAATAGAGTCCAGAAACAGACTCACATATTTATAAAAAAACAGTTTTGGCAAAGACAAATCAGTGAAGAAATTATATACTTTTGAACAATTCTGGGAAAGCTGGACATTCATATGCAAGAAAAATCCTTCATCCATATATCATACCACACAAAAATTAAATCATAATGGATCAAAGATCTTAAAATATAAAACTTCTGGAAAACAAACAAAACATACTGGACAACCTTTGTCACCTTGGAATAGGCAAGGATTTCTTATATAAAAAACCGAAAGCATAATCATAAAAGAAAAAAGATGAATTGGACTTCATCAAAATTAAAATCTCCTGCTCTATAAAAAGACACTTAAGAAGATGAAGGGGCAGTGAGAAAATATTTGCAAATCATATATCTGATAAACGATTCATATATAGAACTCTCAAAAGACAACAATAAAAATATTAAAAATGGGCAAAAGATTTAACAGGAAATTTAACAAAGAAAATATTGGGATATTGAGTGAGCTCATGAAAAGATGGACTCAGGTCCATTACTCATTAGGGGAACACAAATTAAAACCAAAATTAGATATGATCACAAACCAATTAGAATGACTAAAATTTTAACAGTCTAAATACCAAGTGTTAACAAGAATATGGAAAAGCTGGAACTCTCAAGCCCTTCTGGTGGGAATGTATAACGGTATAACTAATTTGGAAATCATCTTGGCAGTGTCTTAAAAATTTAAACGTAATCTACCATGTGATCTAGTCATTCTACTCTGGAGTATTTTCCCAAGAGAAATGAAATCATTGTACATACAAAGACTTGTACAGAAATGTTCATAGTTTTTTTGTGATAGCCAAAAACTGGAAAGAACCCAAATGTCTATTAACAGATGAACAGATAAAGAAACTGTGATCCATCCATGTAATGGAAATCTACTCAGAAATAAAAGAGAATAAACTATTAATATATACAAAATAATTATGATCTATGCAAGTTGCATGGCTAAAAATGTGCATACTTCATGATTCTATTTATAAGCAATTCGGGAAATACAAACTAATAGGTAGTGAAAGAAAGCAAATCAAGGTTACTTAAATGAAGTCTATAGTTAATAGAGCAAATTTAACTCTGGCAATCCAGTGATTCAACAGTCTTCTTTCTGTTAAGACTTAAAGTGCAAAGCTCAGACTAAATCAATCAAGTCAGTTCATATTTTCTAATTCCTGAAACCCTCTGGATTCCAACTCAAATGTAAACTAGTATCATCTGAATATATAACAGGGAATTATTTGGTAGTCATAGATATTGTACACTCTCTAGGGATTTAAATAAAAAATAACACCCATCAGATGTGAGGCTGGAAACTGCTTGATTTATGTTAATACTGATGTGCACTTCGTGTTTTAGCAAAGGATTTTATTGCTATCTAAAAGCAGCACTACATTAAACCCATAAATTAGCTTCTGTTCTGTTGGAATCTAATTATCTTTATGTAGGGCAATAGTCCAGCAAGCCTGGGGCAAAATTTTACCTTTTTAAATGGAGACTTGAATAGGGAAAATGATAGACTGCTAAGCTAAACACTATTTATTGCAGAGTCTACGTGGTACTGTGGTGAGGAGGTATGAACACCACAAAGGCATGTGCTGCCAGCTCAATGGTAGACAGGAAGGTCCAATTTTTCCTTGACATTTGGTGAGGCTTTCATCTTTCTTAGAATGTATTCCAGATTAATTCTTATTTCTTGATTTTTAAAAATGTCCTTTTGATTACTCATTTCTAACTCAAAAACATATTCTAGTTGTCACCTCTTTTCAGGCTTTCATAAAGATCAAGTCTCCGTCTTTTCTGGACATATCATGAAATCATTAATTTAATAATTTTCATTTCTTTTATCTTTTGCTTTTATGGTCTATCATTGATCCTACGTATTTCTTTAAAGACCCAATGGCAGTGACCAGGCAAGTATGGAGCATATATGCTTGTAAAATGTCCATACAGAAATAAACCTGGCTAAAAATAATACTAAAAGGAATATTTTTTACCTGATAAAACTAGTCTAGATAATTTGAAGTATTTGAGGTATGGTTAGTAATATATAAAACTGACTAGAGGGCTTCTTCCTAAGATTCTGTGATAAAGAAGAAGAATTAATAGAAAATGATTAAAAGTAGATTATGGAATTGATTATATAAAATTAGTTGCTATTAGACTTAATAGCAATATAGTGAGATAAGATACAAGTTTGAAGACCCTTTGCAGGAATGAGTTTTGTGCATTCTAGAAATGAAAGAAGACCACGAGGTTGGTGAGTTAAAGTGTTGAAGAAGAGGAGGGCTATGAGGGTGGGGAGAGGAGAGCAGGAGGGAGTGGCATGAGATGAGCATGTGTTGGGCAAGAAGCAGATACAAGACCATGCATGCTTAGATTTCTCTATTTTTTAATATATGACTATACTGTTTCTCATTGTATGTCCTCCTGAGATATTGCTTGTTATTATCAGCTCTTTTACCGGTGTTTGCAGATGGTGACGGACACACATTAGCATAACCTCAAGAAGGCTATTTAATCTGCATTCACAATAAGCTACAATTCACTTTAAGAAAATAATATTTTTCTTAACCAAATTGTTATAAAAGTTATTTTTCAAAACTGCTTCTGTACATTTACCTCAGAAACACCAGGCACCTAAAGAAGAAATAAGGGCTTATTGAATGGGTGGACAAAAATGGGAGGAAAAAGTAACAAATATCTATTTCCTGTATCTTTCTGCTGCTATTCCTTCACACTTGGCCCAGAGACAGAAAACTCTCAAGGGCCTAACTCTACTTTTTCTTAAATGGTCATGTTGACAACACTTTCTTGTGAGCAATGCCTTGGCTTTACTGGTCGTCATTTTACTGCATTGGAGGGGGTCAGAGGACTGTGATTAAGTCTCAGAATGCTTCATGATGCAATAGGTAGAATGTCAGCTGAAATAGCTCTGGTCTATGTCCAGTGTTCAAAGCCAAGACTGTGTGTGTGTACACACATGTGCATGTGTATGAATGAGGGCATGATTCTTGATTCTCATTGGCTTATTTCCAGAGGAGAGTGAGGTTTAATTAATGGGGACTAAAATACTTTACTAATGTAGGGAAGATATTTAATAAGACAGAATGGCTGGTTGGCTGGATTGTGTTGGTTAGTAAAAAATTATCTTTTGAGTCATGATATCAGAGTCAAGCCACTATTAATTTGGCTTGCTTTCCGTTTCATAGAGAGAAAAAATTCATAAATAGATGAGAGCCTGTTTCTCTTATAATTTCCAACACCAAGGTAATGATAAACAAAATTTTAAGATACATGTACTACATCTTGCTTCCTTTAATTTTTTCAGCATAAAACCTGCTGCCAGTTATTACAAGAAAGGAATGATTACTCTTTCTCTTAGCATGGTGCTGAAACCTGTATCCAATTTCTGTGTGTATGTCACATATCTGCCACTAAAATATTTCCACAAATGTACAAAGGGACTTTAGAGTTAAAAAATATTTTATCAAAATACCCTTTAAAAAATAAAACAAAAAAAAAGTAAAATTGATTCTGCATACTCTAAATCCTATTCTATTGAATTTTAAAAACTTAGGACAAAAATAGAAATCCAGTAAGACAGAAATATACAAAGCAACCCTAGAAAATCTCAAGTTTGACCAACATTCATATATGTAGCCTGTACATACATAGCCTGTAATTTTTAGGAAAAATATTTTTTATATTCAAGAAAAGAAAAACCAACAGAACCTGCATTCTTGTTGTTTGTGCAAGGGTAGGAATGAACTCTTAAATAATTCTACCGCTATAGTGGTATAGTCTACTATTATCACCTCTCTTACTCCCACTACTACTGTTAACATTTATTAAAATCTTAATATTTGTCAAGCACTATGGTAAATGCTTGACATATTTACATATTTTGTATTAAGCACTCACAACACCCCTAAAAGGCAGATAATGTTATTACACCTATTTTTTAAATGAGGAAACTGAGACATTCATATTATGAAAATTATGCAAGAAGTACTATTAGGAAGTTACAAATTGAGGATTTGACTCAAGCATTCTGTCTTGAGAGCCTGCTCTTTAAGTTATCTCACTACAGTTATTCTCAAGAAACGAAAAGTTGAGGAAGTAAATTTACGTATACAACACAAGCCAATGAACATAGCTGAAGAAATGGATAAAACTAGTTAGAATATTAAACCACTTATGCCTGCATATTTTACTATTCTTTTGTTTCATGTTACTCATTTTATAAAAATGCAAAAAATCTTCTTTATGGAGTATCAATTACTTAAAAATGATATTTTAACTTTTAACTCATCTAAATGGAAATTTATGTTGGATTGAAAAATATCACATTTGCACAAACACTTTTCAATATTAGACAATAGTTCTCTATTTCACCACAAGATAACAATAGTATTTATTAGGTTTAGTTATTTAGCTGCTAAACAATATCTCTCTGGGATTACAAGCTCCTTATTTTTACTGCCTGTTCCATGAAGTAGTATTTTATTTCATTTAGATTTAATTATTGAAGGATATTTTCACCAAACACAGAAGTCAGCACTGGCAATTAAAAAAAAAAAAAAAATCTTTTGTCACATTAAAAAAGAGGTGTTCCACTGTCTTATGGATGCCATAGTTTTGACAAGAAGTCTGTAGTAATTATAATTTTTATTTTCTTGTATATAATACACCATTTTTTTGTGAGAATGCTTTCAAGATTTTTTTAATTAATCTTTCATTTTCAGCAGTTTGACTGTGATGAGTCTAGAAATTTTTGTCTTCATATTGACCTATTTTGACTTTTGATGACCTTCTTTAATCCATAAATTTATGTCTTTCATGAAATGTGAGAAGTTTTGGCCATTATTTCTTCAAACAATTTTTTCTGCCCCCTTCTCACTTTTTCTTCTGGAACTCCAATTACATGCTTTAGACTATTTCATATTGTCCCACAGGTCCCTGAGGTGCTTCTCTCAATCTCTTTCTTTCTCTAAAATATGCATAATAATATAACATATAATCATATGTTATTATATATTATAATATGTAGGTATATAACACAATAGTAACTATAGATATAGATCTTAGTCTATATATTATATTTTACGTAGGTATTACATATTATATGCTATTAGGTATATAACATAATAGTAACTCTAGATATAGATCTTAGTCTTTCCTTTTTTATATTGGATAATTTCTATTGCTTTATCTTCAAGTTCATTAACTCTTGATATGCCTGTCTAGAGTTTTTTTTTTTTTTTTTTTTTTTTTCCAAGAGGCTATATTTTTTGGTTCTAGACTTTCCATTTGGAGCTTTTTATAGTTTCTATTTCTCAGCTATTTCCTATCACTTTATTTGTTATAAGCATATATGCCTGTTTAGTTGAACATACCTATAACAGCTACTTTAAAGGACTCTGGTAATTACAATATTTGGGTTATTTTGAGGTTGACCTTTGAAAATAGGCCACATTTCTAGGTTTTTATTGTTTTTTTTTGTGGTACGTGGGCCTCTCACTGTTGTGGCCTCACCTGTTGTGGAGCACAGGCTCCGGACGCGCAGGCTCAGTGGCCATGACTCACGGGCCCAGCTGCTCTGCGGCATGTGGGATCTTCCCGGACCGGGACACAAACCCATGTCCCCTGCATTGGCAGGCAGACTCTCAACCACTGCACCACCAGGGAAGCCCCACATTTCTAGTTTTATTTTGCATGACAAGTGATCTTAGATTACATTTTGGAAACTGAGGAGATTATGCTGTAGATAATATAGATACTGCTTATTTCTCTGAAGAGTATTACTCTTTTGTTTTAGCAAGGCAGTAACATATTTAGAATCAAACTGAAGATCTGTCTTGAGTAGCAGCTCAAATATCAGTCCAATTCTTTTTCTTTTTTCCTTAGCTGGGCTGTTTTGTATCTTCCTTGTGCATGTACTGTTGAAGGGCCAGCCAGAGACTTGGGCATAATTTATAATCTCATCACTTTCTGGTGGCAGTGGTTACCATGAAAGCAAAATGCAGTGATTGACTCTGTCTTTCAGTTCCTCAGGTCAGTAAATGGCTTTGTTTGTTTGTTTTGTTTTTTCAATCTGGGTATTAGCTGTCGTGGCAGTGATGCATCTTCAATATTCTCTCAGGATAACACCATAATAGGGAAAATCTCAATTAATGCTAGTTTCTCCTTCCAAGGTTCAATTCTCCAAAATCTACTTGCTTTTCGTTCATTCTTTAGAGCCCAAACTTTCATAGGGTATCTAATCAACAAAATATTTCAGAATTTGGTAAACACATCATAGTTGTTTTAATTACCACTGAAGATATCATAAGTAGGGATTATCTTCCTCTCCTAGTTTTTGTGGTTGTATAATGTGCATTTTATATTTTCTGTTGCATGACTGGCTTACAATACCTTATGTAATTATTACAAATATTGTGTATATTGGGTTATAGTTGGAAAAGAGTTTGGTATCTTTCACAAACAATATATAAACCTCCAAGATCCCTTTCCTGAGCTAAGACCAGAACCTATAATTTACATAGAGTTAATATAATTTATTTCAACAAGCATGGCCTTACATATATTCACATGAAACCTACTTTAAAGTAATCATAACTGAGATTAATGTTGTCATGACATCAATTTAGAACGATTTAAAAACTACTACTACCTGATAAATTATACCATATAGTTAACTAGTGTTCTGGCTAGTAAAATAATGATGGCCAAAGCTTCACCAAAAGGAATAAAAGGATTTGGGGGAGTCTATTATTTTCAAAAAGCTCTTTTATAATATTCAGAATAACAAATAATGTAAGAGCATATTCATTTACTATTTGCCCATTAGCCACTTGGTAGGAATGATCATACATGTTGGCTGAAAGGGTGGTTGCTAATATGATATAACCTCAAGGTAAGGGAACTTCCATTTATTAAACGCTCCTGTCTTTCAGATACTTGCACATATGTTTAAATTATTATTATTAAATTATTATTTAAATTATTATCTTTCAGATACTTGCACATATGTTTAAATTATTATTTAGTTTTCATAAAGTCCCTGAGAATATGAATAGCTTATTGTAGATAAAGAAACTAGGATCACAGAGATTGAATATCTTAAACACAATCATCTCAAAAATCACCATGTGAGGAATTCATAATCTGGCCTGACAGTTTTCACTATAATTTACAGCCTCTAACCACTCTAAGAAAGGCCTCCATTTCACTAAATACTTTCTCCTTTGTTTCTAATGCTTAAAATTCAGCACATGAAACGTCTAAAAGTTGAAATAATGTCTAAAATACACGTCTCATCATCAGGAGAGATACTACATTGATTCAAATTCAAATTTAGGGTATTCATATCATATGTCAGGGTCTATCATTTACTCAGTACTGTATTGAACAAGTACTATGTTCATTGCCTGCCACATCCAATTTATTGTAGTAGATTATAGCAGTAGGTTATGATGGAGTCAGGAACATGGTGATAGATGAAGGCAAAAACATAAAGGATTGGGTAACACTGTAGAGCACAAAAACCTTGATAGGGAAGCTTCAGATGGCACATTCATCCTTGCATAAATTTCAGTTTTTGCTAAGAATGAGTCAGTCAGTCTATATCCTAGTTACATCAAGTACGAACCAAAACTCTCGCTTTAGAGTAATGTAAAATCTTTATTCTGAGAGCGATTACTGAGTAACCAACATGCTTTCAATTTTATCAACTGAAACTAGGTTATGATTTTATGGAAATTTCCAAGCAGAGAAACCATAACAAAATAGTTATTAAGTGCTATGCCAGGAAGCTTTGGTAGTATTGATAAGCCTTGTTATTAGAATGACATAATGAAATTTACTTTTAGAAATAACTTAAAGTTAGTGTAAAGTAGGCTATCTCAAAAAAAATTTCTTTTCAGTAGTATATAAAGTTAATGGTCATTTCTAAAATATTGGTTTCAGAAATAAAGCCATAATCACATTCTATTAAGATAAATTCAGAAATCAAAGTTTGGTGGGCTTTTGAAAGTATCCTCTTTTGTAGAACTACTACTGAATACTACCTAACAGGGGTATTTTTCAGTCACCAATCTCCCTCACATAACCCTAATTCCTAAAATATAATTACATAGTGTTAGAATTACCCTGTTGTTATGTCCAATGAGAATAGTATTTTGAGAAACACTAGGAAAAGGTCCAGCAAAAAGAGAGTAGGGATTGGCAGATGGTGATTATAAATGTAATAACACTGTTTAAAGGCAGCAGAATCTTCTCTTTTAGAAATATCATACTGATATGCTTTTATTATTCTCAGACTTCTGACCCCAAACACAACTATTCACTTAGGGAGACTAATGCTACTGCTAATGGTAAAAAAAAAGTAAAAATTAGAAAGAACACTTTCACTTTGATCAGCTTAGGCTTTTATCTCTTTCATTTGTTTGTGTATATATAGAATTGTTAAATATATTTTAGATAATGATTTAAAATGAGAAAATGTACAGGACACATTTGAAATCATCATCTTTCCAACTGAACTTTCATGAGAGGAAATTTATTGAGATAAATTTTCCATCCTGTTAGATTTAATGTCACATTTTAGCTTTGATTTCTGAACCAGATATTTTTTTTCCTCCTCATCTAAACAAACATTCTACCTGTTTTTTACCTTTTGCAACTTTTCTAATGAGTTCTCATTTTCAGTGTAAATAAAATGTTTCTAGAGAAATAGATTGGTCCAGTAAAAGTCTGAACACTATCAAATAAGCATCTATATTATTTTATTTTCCCAGGATTTTTATGATAAAATGTTTGTCCCTCTGATTAGAAACTGAATAGCCCTCATTATGGTATTAGAAGATACAATATATCATTTTTATTTTTTTCAAGTGAAAACTGAAAATGTCTATGAAGTTATTGAAAGTAAGAATTGATTTCCTAGAAAACAATTCAGATAGTAGATTCCCATGTCAATGTGCACGAACTAAACAAAAGCCATATAAGCTGAGCTGGTTTTATACCCATACCTTTTGGATTTCTCTCTTGCCAATTGAACACTGCTATAAATCTAACAGCGGGGATCTAAAAATCCCACAAGTTCTCCATATCACAGCGGTCCCCAACCTTTTTGGCACCAGGGACCGGTTTTGTGGAAGTCAATTTTTCCACGGACCAAGGGGTGGGGGGATGGTTCTGGTGGTAATGTGAGTGATGGGGAGTGGCAGATGAAGTTTCACTCACTCACCCGCTGCTCATTTCCTGCTGTGTAGCTTGGTTCCTAATGTGACCCGGGGGTTGGGGACACTTGCCATATCATGAAACAATAATCAGCATATTGGGAGAGCTAATTTATAGTCTCACCAACAAATAAATGACATTTACTATACATTCATAATAAAATAAGAGTTGGGATATTTTCATGTATACACATACCCAATATAGGTAGTACACAGGAAGCATACCTCTAGATATAGGGTGAAAAGGCAGCCACCAAACATACATAATTGTGGGGCAAAATATTTTTTGTCCTAAGATTTTTTTCTTGTTGTCATTGCTGCTATTACAGTATTTTTTTTTCCTTTTAAATTACCAAATGCAGCAAACTCACATTAGGATATACTTAGGAGCATGATATCACATTGATGGTTCTGGGCATTAATAATGCACTTTGAACCTGGGAGGAAAGAGAAACTGCAGGGGAAAAAATGTCTCAGGACACATTTCACAAGTCACTATATGTTCGGTAAGAGCACACTGATAGCCTATTTCTCTTTATCTATGTCATCTACATCTGGTACACATATAGATACATAATATCCTTAGCTATATTTGCTGCCAAAAAAAAGAGACTGTAAAGAAATTGAATAAACATTCAAAGTGAGAGTCAACTTTGGTGTTATCCATTGGCATTAAATGATACGCTTTTCTCTACAGTTTTATATTTGGAGGCAAGGATTTTAAGTTCTTATGGCACAAATGAAGTTGTAATTGCTTTCCATTTTAATTAAGAGCCAATATCAAACTTAAGAAGGCTGAGTATCTGTTTAAAGTGTTTATGCCATGGGCAGCTAGAGCCATTGAATAAGGGCAATCAAGGACATTTTTGTGGGGTGTGTTTGGCAAAAATTGGTCAGCATTGAAAGGCTGCTCCATTTCAATAATAATAATTAAACACACGCAGAAGAACTCCTTTGAAAGTGAACAGCTTCATAGACTACATCCAGTTTTACTGTTCTCATGCTGAACTACTATGACAGGAATTCTTAATAATTTTTGTGTCATACTTCTTAGGCAGCCTGGTAAAGTATATATACTATTTCCCAGAAAATCTATTTAAAACACAGAATAAAATATATAGGATTTTAATGGAAGCCAATTATATCTAAATATAATTATAAAAAATACTTTTACAAATAGAAATTTGAGATATGGTTATATATGTGTTTCTTTATTGACATTAAAGAATAAGACCTAGCAGCAAGTGTAATAAGTAGTGTAATCTGAAGTAGTGATGAATATACATTACATTTTAAAATATCTGCAACAGCTGTAGTATATGATAATATCTGTGGGGTTTTTTTTTGATAAATTTAATTATTTTATTTATTTTATTTTTGGCTTTGTTGAGTCTTCATTGCTGTGTACAGGCTTTGTCCAGTTGCGGTGAGCGGGGGCTATGCTTCATTGTGGTGCGTGGGTCTGTGGTTTTTATTTGTGACCTCGTCATAGAGACTGTAGTTCTACTGAAGTTGGTTGACTTTACTAACAATAGATGGAAAGGATAAATTTCCCCTAGAGATTAATTAATAGAGATATATGTTTTCCTCAATGAAGTTCATGGTCCCCCTAAATACTATCCACACATCTTTAAGGATCATGAGAGATTATTACAAGTAACTATATGCCAATAAAATGGACAACCTGGAAGAAATGGACAAATTCTTAAATAAGCACAACTTTCTGAGACTGACCCAGGAAGAAATAGAAAATATAAACAGACTAATTACAAGCTCTGAAATTGAAACTGTGATTAAAAATCTTCCAACAAACAAAAGCACAGGACCAGATGGCTTCACAGGCGAAATCTGTCAAACATTTAGAGAAGTGCTAACACCTATCCTTCTCAAACTCTTCCAAAATATAGCAGAGGGAGGAACACTCCCAAACTCATTCTACAAGGCCACCATCACCCTGATAACCAAAACCAGACAAAGATGTCACAAAAAAAGAAAACAATAGGCCAATATCACTGATGAACACTGATGCAAAAATCCTCAACAAAATAGTAGCAAACAGAATCCAACAGCACAAAAAAAGGATCATACACCATGATCATTTGTGGAGTTTATTCCAGGAATGCAAGGATGGAGTTTATCCCAGGAATGCAATGCTTCAATATACACAAAACAAATCAATGTGATACACCATATTAACAAATTGAAGGATAAAAACCATGTGATCCTCTCACTAGATGCAGAAAAAGCTTTCAACAAAATTCAACACCCATTTATGATAACAACCCTCCAGAAAGTACGCAGAGAGGGAACTTACCTCAACACAATAAAGGCCATATATGACAAACCCACAGCCAACATCATTCTCAATGGTGAAAAACTGAAACCATTTCCACTAAGATCAGGAACAAGAAAAGGTTGCCCACTCTCACCATTATTATTCAACACAGTTTTGGAAGTTTTAGCCACAGCAGAGAAGAAAAAGAAATAAAAGGAATCCAAATGGAAAAGAAGAAGTAAAGGTGTCACTGTTTGCAGATGACATGATACTATACATAGAGAATCCTAAAGATGCTACCAGAAAACTACTAGAGCTAAGCAATGAATTTGGTAAACAAGCAGGATACAAAATCAATGCACAGAAATCTCGTGCATTCCTATACACTAATGATGAAATATCTGAAAGAGAAATTAAGGAAACACTCCCATTTACCATTGCAACAAAAAGAATAAAATACCTAGGAATAAACCTACCTAAGAGACAAAATACCTGTAGGCAGAAAACTATAAGACACTGATGAAAGTAATTAAAAATGATACAAACAGATGGAGAGATATACCATGTTCTTGTATTGGAAGAATCAACATTGTGAAAATTACTATACCACCCAAAGCAATCTACACAAAAGACCCTGAAGAGCCAAAGCAATCTTCAGAAAGAAAAACGGAGCTGGAGGAATCAGGCTCCCGGACTTCAGACTATACTACAAAGCTACAGTAATCAAGACTGTATGGTACTGGCACAAAAACAGAAATGTAGATCAATGGAACAGGATAGAAAGCCCAGAGATAAATCCACACACCTGTGGTCACCTTATCGTTGATAAAGGAGGCAAGAATCAATGGAGAAAAGACAGCCTCTTCAATAAGTGGTGCTGGGAAAACTGGATAGCTACATGCAAAAGAATGAAATTAGAACACTACCTAACACCATACACAACAATAAACTCAAAATGGATTTAAGACCTAAATGTAAGACATTATAAAACTCTTAGAGGAAAACATAGGCAGAACACTCTATGACATAAATCACAGCAAGATCCTTTTTGACCCACCTCCTAGAGAAATGGAAATAAAAACAAAAATAAACAAATGGGACCTAACGAAACTTAAAAGCCTTTGCACAGCAAGGGAACAAAAACAAGATGAAAATATAACTCTTAGAATGGGAGAAAATATTTGCAAATGAAGCAACCACAAAGGATTAATCTCCAAAATTTACAAGCAGCTCATGCAGCTCAATATCAAAAAAACAAACAACCCAATCCAAAAATGGGCAGAAGCCCTAAATAGACATTTCTCCAAAGAAGATATACAGATTGCCAACAAACACATGAAAGGATACTCAACATCACTAATCATTTGAGAAATGCAAATTAAAACTACAATGAGGTATCACCTCACACCGGTCAGAATGGCCATCATCAAAAAATCTACAAACAATGCTGGAGAGGGTGTGAAGAAAAGGGAACCCTCTTGCATTGTTGGTGGGAATATAAATTGATACAGCCACTATGGAGAACAGTACGGAGGTTCCTTAAAAAACTAAAAATAGAACTACCATACGACCCAGCAATCCCACTACTGGGCATATACCTGGAGAAAACCATAATTCAAAAAGAGACATGTACCACAATGTTTATTGCAGCACTATTTACAATAGCCAGGACATGGAAGCAATCTAAGTGTCCATCGACAGATGAAGGGATACAGAAGATGTGGCACGTATATACAATGGAATATTACTCAGCCATAAAAAGAAAGGAAATTGAGTTATCTGTAGTGAGGTGGATGGACCTAGAATCTGTCATACAGAGTGAAGTAAGTCAGAAAGAGAAAAACAAACACTGCATGTTAACACATGTATATGTAATCTAAAAAAAAAAAAAGAAAAAAGAAAGAAAATGGCTCTAAAGAAACTAAGAGCAAGACAGGACAGGAATAAAGATGCAGATGTAGAAAATGGACTTGAGGACATGGGGAGAGGGAAGGGTAAGCTGGGATGAAGTGAGTGAGTGGCATGGACATATATACACTATCAAAGGTAAAACAGATAGTGGGAAGAAGTCACATAGCACAGGGAGATCAGCTCAGTGTTTTGTGTCCACCTAGGCGGTGGGATATGGAGGGTGGGAGGGAGATTTAAGAGGGAGGAGATATGCAGATATATGTATATATATAGCTGATTCACTTTGTTGTACAGCAGAAACTAACACACCCTTGTAAAGTAACTATACTCCAATAAAGATGTTAAAAAAATCTCTTATTTATGCCATTATTGTTAAGAAACTTCAGACATTTCAGTAGTATATGACTACATTTTATTGAGTGCTAAACATATGCCAGAATCTATTATATGTGCTTTATAAGATTATCTTGCTCAATCTTTTTTTTTTTTTTAAATGTACAGCCTGTACTCCTTTTTTTTTTTTTTTTTTTTTTTAAGAAGATGTTGGGGGTAGGAGTTTATTAATTAATTAATTTATTTTTGCTGTGTTGGGTCTTCATTTCTGTGCAAGGGCTTTCTCTAGTTGTGGCAAGCGGGGGCCACTCTTCATCGTGGTGCGCGGGCCTCTCACTATCACGGCCTCTCTTGTTGCGGAGCATTGGTTCCAGATGTGCAGGCTCAGTAGTTGTGGCTCACGGGCCTAGTTGCTCCGTGGCATGTCGGATCCTCCAAGACCAGGGCTCGAACCAGTGTCCCCTGCATTAGCAGGCAGATTCTCAACCACTGCGCCACCAGGGAAGCCCCTTGCTCAATCTTTAAAACAACTCTCTAGAGTAGGAATTATTTCCATTACAAATAAGTAAGTGGGGTTCATACACTGTACAGAAGTGACGAAACCTGCATATAGAGATATATAGAAATATTTTTCTATCTCTATTTTATACAGTAAATACAAATAAAAATTGTTACTGTCATAAAAAAATGCAGAACTGGAACTCAGGTTTTCAGAATCCCATTTTGGTGTTTTCTTCTCAAAACCATTTCACCATTTTTTGATAATTGCAATTTTTGAAACTCTTCATCTTAAATAGTCTCTAGATACAGTGTCATGCCTGTGAAAACTGCCACTTTAGAGATTTGCTCAAGAGATCATAGAATCAACTCCCCCATGAGAAAAGTCTAGGATGACTAGAATTATCCCCATCTGCTGACTACAGGTTGTACACAATAAAAAGATTACAGACCCTAAACAAGAGTCATAAAAAGAGTAGAAAAGTATTGGCTTCTGAAAATTAATTTCATCCAACTAAGCCACCCTAAGGTTTGGTATGGAATCTGCCAAACTTAGAGAGAAAAGGAATAAAGATAAGTAATGTAAACAACATCTGAGTCTCATTGTTGGTCTAATAACCAAATGTTTGTAGGCCAGTGGTACAAACTGTAAGGCCAGGTGTATACATACAAGTATAGAGATTTCATAATACTTAATTCAGCAAAATTTTAGTAAAAGTAAGTGTGTCAAGAGCTGCATATCACAGTGCTTTCGTTTGTGCCTTTGAGAAATTTTCCATTAACAAAGAGTGGCAGATTGGATAAAAAAACAACAACCTACAATATGCTGCCTATAAGAGACTCACTTTAGGGTGAAAGACACATATAGATTGAAAGTGAGGAGATGGAAAAAGACATTTCATGCAAATGGAAATGACAAGAAAGCAGGGGTAGCAATACTCATACCAGACAAAACAGACTTTAAAACAAAGTCCATAAAGAAAGACGAAGGATACTATATAATGATAAAGGGAGCAATACAAGTAGAGGATGTTACACTCATTAACATATATGCACCCAATAAAGGAGCACCGAAATATATAAAACAAATACTAACAGACATAAAGGATGAAATTGACAGGAATAAAATAATAGTAGGAGACTTTAACACCCCTCTGACATCAATGGAAAATCTTCCAGGCAGAAAATTAATAAGGCAACAGAGATCCTAAGTGAAATGGAATACACATTCTTTTCAAATGCGCATGGAACATTCTCTAAGGTAAACCAAATACTGGGACACAAAACAAGCCTTAACAAGTTAAACAGAATAAAAATTATTTCAAGCATCTTTTCTAACACAAGAGTATGAAACTAGAAGTCAACCAGAGAACGAAAAACAGGGGGAAAAAAATGATCACATGGAGACTAAACAACTTGCTACTAAAATATCAATGGGTCAACAATGAAATCAAAGAGGAAATCAGAAAAACATCTTGAGACAAACAATAATTAAAACACAACCTTACAAAATCTATGGGATGCAACAAAAGCGGTTCTAAGAGAGAAGTTCATAGCAATACAGACCTTCCTCAAGAAGCAGGAAAAATCTCAAATAAACAGCCTAACCTACCACCTACAACAATTAGAAAAAGAAGAACAAACAAAACCCAAAGTCAGCAGAAGGAAGGAAATAATAAAGATCAGGGAGGAAACAAATAAAATAGAGATCAAAAAATAATAGAAAAGATCAATAAAACCAAGAATTGCTTTTTGAAAAGATAAACAAAATCTACAAACCTCTACCCAGGCTCACCCAGAAGAAAAGAGAGAGGAAATAAGAAATGAAAGAGGAGAAATAACAACCGATACTGCAGAAATACAAAAAAATCATGAGATAATACTATGAATAGTTATAGGTCAACAAATTGTATAACCTAGAAGAAATGGGCAAGTTTATAGAAACATACAGCCTGCCAAAACTGAGTTAAGAAGAAACAGATAATTTGAACATACTGATCTCTAGAAGTGAACAATAATCTGTAATAATAATAATAATAAATCCCTGCAAACAAACATCCAGGACTAGATGGCTTCACTGGGGAATTCTACCAATCACATAAAGAAGAACTTACACCTATCCTCAAACTATTCCAAAAGACTGAAGAGGAGCGAACACTCCAAAAGTCATTCTATGAAGCCACCATCACACTGATACCAACAAAGAAACTAGAAAAAAAAGAAAATTATGGACAAATATCTTTGATGAATATAGATGCAAAAATCCTCAACAAAATATTAGCAAACTGAATCCAACAATACATAAAAAGGATCATACACCATGACCAAGTTGGATTCACTCCAGGGTCTCCAGGATGATTCAACATACACAAATCAATCAGTGTGAAACACCACATCAACAAAAGAAAAGACAAAAAATACATGATCATCTCAATAGATGCAGAAAAAGCATTTGATAAAATTCAACACCCATTAAAACTCTCACCCAAAGTGTGTATAGATGGAACATATCTCAACATGATATGACAACCATTTATGACAAACCCACAGCCAACACAATACTCCATGGTGAAAAGCTGAATGCCTTCCTGCTAAATTCAGGAATAAGACAAGGATGCCCACTCTCACCACTTCTATTCATCACAGTATTGCAAGTCCCAACCACAGCAATCAGACAAGAAAAAATAAAAAAGTAAATAAATAAAAGGTATCAAAATTGGAGGGAATGTGGTAAAATTGTCACTATTTGCAGATAACATGATACTTTATACAGAGAACTCTAAAGACTCCACATAGAAACTACTAGAACTAATAAGTGAATTCAGCAAGGTAGTAGGATACACGATTATTATCACAGAAATATGTTAAATTTCTTTACACTAAAAATGAAATATCAGAAAGGAAAAGTAAAAAAACAATCCTGTTTAAAATCACATGAAAAAAATAAATAAGTAAAACACTAGGAATAAACTTAACCAAGGAGGTGAAACACCTACATGCTGAGAACTGTAAAACATTGATAAAGGAAATGGAAGATGATTCAAAGAAATGGAAAGATATCCCATGCTCTTGGATTGGGAGAATTCATATTGTTAAAATGGCCACACTACCTAAAGCAATCTAGAGATTGAATGCAATCCCTATCAAAATACCCATGACATTTTTCAAAAAACTAGAACAAATAATCCTAAAATTTATATAAAACCACAAAAGACCCCAAATTGCCAAAGTAATCCTGAGGCAAAAGAACAAAGCTGGAGGCATGACCCTCCCAGACTTCAGACAATACTACAAAGATACAGTAATTAAAACAGCATGGTATTGGCAAAAAACACACAAATGGATCAATGGAACACAATAGAGAGCCCAGAAATAACCTATGGTCAATTAATCCATGACAAAGGAGGCAAGAATATACAGTGGAGAAAAAACAGTCTCTTCAGCAAGTGGTGTGGGGAAAACTGGACAGCTACATGTAAATCAATGAAATTAGAACACTCCCTCACACCATATACAAAAGTAAAAAAAATGCTTTAAAGACCTAAGTATAAGACATGACATCATAAAACTCCTAAAAGAGAACATAGGCGAAACGTTCTCTGACATAAATTGTAGCAATGTTTTCTTAGGCCAGTCTCCCAGGTGAAAGAAATAAAAACAAAAATAACAAATGGCACCTATTCAAACTTAAAAGCTTTTGCACAGCAAAGGAAACCATCAACAAATGAAATGCCAACTTATGGAATGGGAGAAAATCTTTGCAAACTCTGTGACCCATAAGGGGTTAATATCTGAAATATACAGACAGCTCATACCAGTTTTTTTGACAACTCAGTATCAAAAAAACAACCCAGTCAACAAATGGGCAGAAGACCTAAATAGACATATAAATGGCTAAGAGGCACATGAAAAGATGCTCAACACTGCTAATTATTAGAGAAATGCAAATTAAAACCACAATGAAATATCACCTCACATCAGTCAGAATGGCCATCACCAAAAAGTCTACAAATAATAAATGCTGGAGAGGGTGTGGAGAAAAAAGAACGCCCCTACACTGTTGGCGGGAGTGTAAATTGGTGCAGCCACTATGGAAAACAGTATGGAGGTTTCTTAAAAAAACTAAAAATAGAGCTAACATATGATCCAGCTATCCCACTAATGGGTATATATCCAAAAAAGATGAAAACTGTAATTCAAAAAGATACATGCACCCCAATGTTCGTAGCTGTATCATTTACAATAGCCAAGACATGAAAACAACTGAAAAGTATATCAGCAGATGACTGGTTTAAGAAGATGTGTTTATATGAGTGTGTGTGTATATATATATACACACATACATATACATAGAATATTGCTCAGCCATAAAAAAGAATGAAATATTGCCATTTGCAGTAACATGGATTGATCTAGAAAATATCACACTAAGTGAAGACAAATATTATATGATATCACTTACATGTGGAATCTAAAAAATAATACAAATGAATCTATATACCAAACAAAACTCACAGATATAGAAAATAAACTTATGGTTACCAAAGGGGAAAGGGAGGGGAGGGGAGGGTAAATTAGAAGTATGGGATTAACAGATCTTAATAGATTTTACTATACATAAAATTAAAAATAAGTAAAAAACCCCCCAAAACTAAAAAGTTTTGAAAAACAAAATTTTAGTTTGTGATACATTTTGGTGAGAACTGTAGTTTAGTTACAGAGTCAAGTGGATAGAAGAATTTTTGACCCAGGGCATTAGAAAAGGCTTCAGGAAGGGTTTGGCATTTGACCTAAGTCTACAAGGTTAGAAAGGATTCTATTAACAAGATACAGGCATTTTAGGAAAATATAGATAATATTACACATGAGTGAAAGGACTCTAAGTGATTCATATTAGGAAATTTTATCTCATTTCAGTAACTGAACAATAGATTACAACAAAAAGATTTTTATTGTGAATAAAATTTTAGTAGCATTCTGAGAGAATGGTTGGGAGATGAGAAATGATGATGTGTCACAGAACACTTAGAAAGAAATTAGAAAATAACAATACCTTACAAAAGATCTGATTGGGCTTCCCTGGTGGCGCGGTGGATGAGAGTCCGCCTGCCGATGCAGGGGACACGAGTTCGTGCACCAGTCCAGGAGGATCCCACATGCCGCGGAGCGGCTGGGCCCGTGAGCCATGGGCCGCTGAGCCTGCGCGTCCGGAGCCTGTGCTCCGCAACAGGAGAGGCCACAGCAGTGAGAGGCCCACGTACCGCAAAAAAAAGAAAGATCTGATCTATGAAAATTTATTTGGAATGGAATAAAAAGCTTCCAAAGACACTCTGGAGAGATAGAAACTTTTGACTTGAAAAAGACTGCATGCAGGGATGAAGGGAGATACAATGGTTAAGAAGGACAATAAGATCAATAACTTGATTAACCTGGTAGGTTATAAGGACATTTCCTGGGATAGAAAATAAAAAGAACAGGCTAGAAAGATAGTACCATTATTTCATGTATAAACCTCGTAAGTTTGCAGTTCCTATGAGAGAGTTCTTCAGAAACGTGTTCAACAGGAGTTTGGAAATAAGGTCTTAGACTTCACAGGAGATGCTATTATCAGCAATAGTAATTTGGATATTGTAATCATACAAATAAAAGTCAAAATTATGTGAAGGGATATCATTGCAAAGAAAAAGAGCAGAGAAAAAAGAGGAAAATGGATACAAGAACTAAAGGATGTGAGGTGATGCGTGGGGGCGGGTTTAACTAAACCTACTGGGATAATCATTTGCAAAATAAACATGTATCAAAAGTAACTCATCATATTGTACACATTAAGCTTTCTAACATGAAATGCTTTAAGTAAATATCAAAGTGACAAATGTTTGAAAATTGAGGGACTTCCCTGGTGGCGCAGTGGTTAAGAATCCACCTGCCAAAGCAGGGGACACAGGTTCGAGCCCTGGTCCGGGAAGATCCCACATGTCGCAGAGCATCTAAGCCTGTGTGCCACAACTACTGAGCCTGTGCTCTAGAGCCCGCGAGCCACAGCTACCGAAGCCTGTGCACCTAGAGCCCGTGCTCCACCATGAGAAGCCACCGCAATGAGAAGCATGTGCACCACAACGAAGAGTAGCCCCCTGTTCACCACAAATAGAGAAAGCCCGCCTGCAGCAATGGAGACCCAACGCAGCCAAAAATAAGTAAATAAATGAATAAACTAAAAAAAAAAAAAAAAAAAAAAGGAAAATTGAGGAGGAGACATTAAGAGAGACAAGAGGAGAAGCAGAATGCAGTATTACCATAGAATTAAAGATGAAATGAGTATCAAGAAGATGCTGCCAAACAGTGGAAATTTTGTAGGAACGAAGCCTAAAAACAGATTATTGATTTTGGCAACTTGAAGGTCTTTAACTTCCCTATTAAGATCAATTTATGGGGACAAAATAAGTTTGTAGTACTTTGAGGAATGAGTGGGATATGAGAAACTGGGATCAGAAAAGGTACATTTAATTTTGAGAATACTTTTAAAAGATAAAATATGAAATTTGAATGAAAAGTGAGGTTAAGATACTTTTTTTAAGATACAGAATAACTGAACTTTTTACTGACCCTTTGGACTGGCAATAGATAAAAGCAGAAGAAAGAAATAGGAAGAATAATTGGGCATAGTCACAGAGGAGAAAAGAGGCCAAAAATTGAGAGTAAAAATATAAGGGCCATATGTAAGGAAGGATAAGAATAAGATGTCTATGGAAAAAGAAATGTATTGAACACTATTTTATTCCCTCAGAAAGGTTTAACCCATTCGTCCTTGGTAGTAATAAGAAACTGGGAAAGCAATGAAGACATCAAGCTGCCACAGTTGCTAGTAGCTAAGTCAAAGCATGAAACCAGGGGCTGCCCTGGTGGCGCAGTGGTTGGGAGTCCATCTGCCGATGCAGGGGACACGGGTTCGTGCCCCAGTCCAGGAAGATCCCACATGCCGCGGAGCGGCTGGGCCCGTGAGCCATGGCCGCTGAGCCTGCGCGTCTGGAGCCTGTGCTCTGCAGCGGGAGAGGCCATACCGCAAAAAAAAAGTATGAAACCAGCAGAATATGCTCTGCAAGTCCCAGTCTAGGGCCCTTGTAGCAGGCCAGTGAGGCAGTTCTGATTCATAAACACTTGTTTTATTTTATTTTTGTTATATAGCATGCCAGTGGGGATAAAATGACAGGCAGGTACTAAGCTCAAGGATAAAGTTTCTCTTGTTATTTCCTGCTCAGTTTATGCAGGTCAATAATTGCAGTTCAGTGTATACAAATCAAGGTGTATGTTCTAAAAACAACTAACTGTTGTTTGATGTTTCCATTATCTTAAGGTACAAACCATTTACAAGCTTATGTAACAACAGTGTTAAGCCTTTATAGAAACTCCATTTAAAATTTTTTCATAATACATACTTATACATATTTATATGGATGATCCTTGACTTTTCCAGATAGTCTTCTGAATGAAAAAGCAAAAATAAAATTAGGGGGTTGGGTAAAATAGCAAAAAGTATGCTTCAGCGAGAGAAAAGGTGCCAAATGCAGACATATAAAATTATCAAGCAATATTAAAGAGAAAACCCAGATCAACAGACTTGGAAGCATAACAAGCAAGCAATAATAGTTAACACATAAAGCATTGTATACCTACTGACATTCTCATTGTAGTAGCATGTACTAGAACTCTACACACCTCTCCTCACGCCCTACTCATTTTGGGAAGGAAACTGCTCATTCTGACTTCCAATGGCAAGATTTTAGTGGGACAACCACTCCTGGATTCTCACCCTTCATCCTCAAGCTCTGAAAACCATAGTCCTATCCCCATCCCACCCCACTCCTACTCACCCCCTCACTGAGAGGATTACCTTTAAAACATTTTACCAATGAAAAATGACTATCAGAGATGAATAGCTGATAAGAGAGAACCCTGGAGGTGTAGGTCAAGGTTTCAGTTCTTGACGTTTTCAAAGCTTCTCTGGTACCTGCAAAGTGATCTTCATTTTTTTTTTAACAACTCCAATGTTTCTTCATAGTTTTCTTTTAAGTTATTTGAGTTAGGCCTTTGTCACTTATACTCTAAAACAGCCCTGACTAATAGACTAACTAAAACCAGTATAGTTTATTTGTTTGGAATTTAGCATTAGTTCAGTTTACATGGGTCCTATGAAAAATAAATGATTAATCCAGCGAGCTCTAATTCTGTACTTATGATAATTAGGGTATAAGAAAGGTTAATATTTGATAAGGTGTACGTAATCTTCTAAATTAAATGTAATGATAAATAAGATTGTAGAAATATTTTACCTGAGAAAACAAACTGTTTTCAAATAGTGTGCATTCCAAATACGTACCAATTACAAGTGATACTTGATGTTTTATTACAATATGTCTTACTGAACACCTACATGGAATCAGCCTGTATTTCTGTTGGAAGGTGTTTGATAATATAAAAACACTTATTTTGTTATTATACGTGATGAATACATTCTTATTTTAAAATCACCAGACAATATTCATTAAGTTTAGATTTTTTCTGATGCATAAACAGTCCAAAATGAGTGTTCTGCCTAGAGGTAACCACTATTTTAAATCTGATGTTTATCTTCCCAGGTGAAATCGTCATTTTTTCCTACTTTTCTGAGAAAATACGTATAAAAATGTACAGAATTGTAATAGAATTTTTCTGTGTGTATTTTAATATAGATGTAATATTCTATGTAGTAATAATCTCTTTTCATTTATGAATATTCTTAGAAGATTTTTCCATAATAGCAGACATAAAATTAAATCATCCTTTTAAACGGTACATCATTTTGCATAATACTGATACATCATAGTTTACTTAGCCCCAGTTCCCAACTAGTGAAAATCTAGGTGGAGTGTGTACTGGTAAGTAGTTGACCTTATTTTTGCACTTGCTGTCAACAAAAAATTAATCAAACTGTTTATTGCACCTGGGCTTCTAGCTACTCTGTCTATCCCTTCTGCCACTGTCAGTATCACATGGGGCCTATATTCCATGAAGTACACACATACCACACATACTCACTATATATTTGAAAGGAATATAAAAAAATGTAAGGTTAAGAAAGACAGTAACTTGTCTAAAATAAGCAAGCACACAAACAAAATACTGGTAAGTTCTGGAAATAAAATTTGGGCACTAATCTCAATTATTCTAACCAAGACAGCATCAAATAATTACTTTCAAAATTAGGATGAATTAAATTAAAACTCCCCATGTTAAGAAAGGGCCTGAGTCACTATACTCATGATCTAACTGAAATTTTTGTGTTCCTTTTATGTAATATTCATTTTTGGAAAAAGTAATCTGTGAATTGATTTTAGATAGTTGCAGACTTGTACTGCAACTGGGGTTACAGCCTTATGTGTGCTTATGTCTGACATTGTAAATTAATTAAACATTTGATGGAATCCATATGTAATAATTCTTCTCTGAAGTCCTCCTAAAAGTAAGAAGTTCACCAATGTTATCAAAAAATAAAGTTATCTGGTACATGATGTTATCTAAGGAAAGAACTGATAACTCTGTAAATAAGTAAAATGCTTCTTAATTGTGCTAAAAAAATAATTAGCCAATGTGCAACCTCATCAACATTTTGGGAATGTTATTTTTTAAACTATCAATAAGTATTGGTCATTGTGTCTAGTTGTCTTGATAGCAGTAGACAGTCAAAAATGTGAGCAACAATAGAACAAAGTCATATCTGAAAACCAGAGAATTTAAAAAGTTAAGAAGTAGTGACCATGGCAACATGCAGAAAAATGATATGCTAGAAAGTTGAAAACATCTGCTGTTGGTATTATTCAAATATTACTTGTTAAGGAGGGAACTTTGCAAACAATTAAGGAGCACTCTCTTGTCAGACTTAAGAGTCTGTGCCATTTACTGAAGTAGAATACGTGCTAAATTTAAAAGATGGAGGTTCAGTCTTCAACCAGTCATCTTTCTACAATCCCACTGTCTAAGGATATAACAGGGTTATATAAGCATCTCTGGGGTTAAATGTCACTGAGGACTTTGATTTCCACTTACATGGACCAGTTATATTTCTAATATGAGCAAGGAATACAAAATTTGTAATTTGATGGAGTAAGATATATTCTAGACAACGACTTTTGATAGCTGCTGGAGTAAAAAGGGAAGAGGTCATTTTATATTTTTCCAACCTGAAAAAAAGTATTTAGCAAATTTAGACAAATTAGAGCAATAAACGGAAGTCCTGACTGCTGAGTTTTCCCTAAATCAAGAAGATATTGAGTATTCTGCACATCTTAAATAAATTAAGTCATCTAGGAATCTATTATACTTATGAGACATAAAATCTATGCTACCCTATTTCAGATTTAATCTATGCTGCATTACAGACCCAGTATTCTAACGTAAAACATTTAACGAACTGAACAGATGGTTCTGTTAATACGTCACAGTTGAGTTATTTAAACTTGCATCATTGTTTATAAGGAAGTGATCTTAAATGCACCTCAATAAGGGTATGAATAGCTTATTTTAATTACCTTTAAGGAATTGTCAGAAAGCTACACATAACCCAGAGACATGTAAAATAAAATTAGTTTTACTATTTTCATAAATTTAAATTATTAGTATAAGAAATATTTTGTTTATTTATACAAATGTTTAATTATACAAATTAAAGTATGTTTAAATGCTTAAATGGTTTTACTGTGTGATCCATCCCAAAATTTATATCCTTTCTTTGGTTGCACATCATGAAATGTTGCCATATTTTTAATTCCAAAAGTTTCAAGTTATCATAAGAAAAATATAGGCACTCTGAGGAAAAAGAAAAGGGGAGGTCAAGTCCTATCAATCATTTAAGGATTGACTGAATTACTTTAAAATGAAAGGTGAGAAGTAATTCACAAATTGACACTACAGCTGTGTGAAAATGTTTATAGAATCACCATTTGGAAGGAAAAAAATAATGTCATCTAACTAAAGATATAAACTCTTAGATGTAAAAATCAGAGATGTGAACCATTGGTCAAAACATAAAGATGGCCTAGATGCTTGTTAGAAAATGACCAACATAAGAACAGGTAGTAATGCAGTTTAAATTCCCTGTAGCTGAGGCATTAAGCACAGGTTGGATAAGCCCTAAAAGAAGTCAAGCACATTCTACCTAACTGTGACTGACCTGGACTCTCTTTTGGACTCTTCTAATTATGACACTATGATGACAAAATGGATGTGGGGAGTGGAAGTGAAATTCTATAGAATTCTAAGTTTTAGGATACCACAACTTGTCTCCTTCCTGTCGGAACAGTACTTGGCTACAGACTGGTTTTGAGAAATCTGTTAAGATCAATATAGAATCAGCATTTGGATGAACTCAAATGGTAGAAACAAATAAAAATACATGTTTTCATCTTACTTGGAAATTACTGCAAAAACTATATTTATTGCTTTGTTTAAATTTTATCTTCCAAGAACTTGACATTAGCTCTTCAAATAGGTCGGCAATGGTTCCAACTGCCAAAACACACAAGAAACCTCTGGCCAAATTAAGACCAGATTAGACATTGCATTTTATACCTGTAATAAGTTGTTTGAAAGCAGCCAAATATCAAATAAGCATTTACACTTAAGAGTAATGGAGCTCCTGTACATGTTAGGTATACATCGTTTAAAAATATTAACTTGATATATAATACAAGTAATATGTGCTTGAAGTTCAGAAAATTAAACAATTCTAAAGAATAAGGTATAAGAAATATACCCTATTTGCCTATTACCAATCACAGTTATACAAATAACAGTTTGTGAGATAATAGAAAATATATATATTGGTCTCTGCACCCAGTTCTTGGCACAGAGCTCCTGAAACCCTTGAACATAAATTCATAAGATAAGAGAACTGGGTGCATCTTTCGTTCTAATATTTAGTCTTTGACCCTGGTTCCTGACATAGGGCTCCTAAACTTTTTGGAATGTACAGGGTGATAGGAATAGGAACATCTTTTTTTCCAATGAGGCAATTCTGAGTGAGCTCCTAGATGGCTCCTGCATGGGGGCTGGTCAACAGAAAGACCAAGCCATTATTAGAAGCTTCAAATTTTCAGCCCTGCTGCACCCCCATCTCCACTTCTCTAGAGAGGGAGAGAGGCTAGAAATGGAGTTAATATTTGATCATGGCTATGTGAGGAAACCTCCACAAAATCCTAATTGTATATAATATTCTGATTCCAGGTTGGTGAGCACATCCAATTTACCAGGAGGGTGATACACCCCAATTCCATAGGGACAGACGCTTCTGTGATTTGGAACCTCCCAGACCTCACCCTATGTATTTCTTCACCTGGATGTTCATCTGTATCCTTTATCATATTATTTAATAAACTGTTAAACGTAAGTGTTACCCTAAGTTCTGTGAGCTGCTAGAGCAAATTAATTGAACCTGAAAAGGGGCTCATGGGAATCACCAGTTTGTAGCCAAGTCGGACAGAAGTTGTGAGTAACCTGGGTACCTACTAGCAACTGGCATCTGAAGTAAGAGGCAATCCTATGGGACTGAGCTCTTAACCTGTAGGATCTGATGCCATCTCCAGGTAGGTAGTGTTAGAATGGAGTTAAATTATAGTACACCCAGCTGATGTCAGAGAATTACTTGGTGGAAGGAAAACCCCCACACATCTGGTGTCAGAAGTATTGTGAATGTGGTAGTGATGTGAGAATAAAGGAAAAACACAGGAAGGAAGACTGAAGTTTTTCCCCAACTTAATGTCATTAACAGCTTTATTTGCAAGTTTCCAGGTGTTTTTCATGAATATAAAGATCATACATATTTAAAGTATGTTTTTGTACGTGGTATTATGCTATATATACTGTTCAGTAATATTTTCACTAAATGGATATTATTATATACCCACATCAGAATATATTTATCTGTTATTTTTGTAATAGCTGCAAGCTTTTTAAAAGTATAAATGCATAATAATTCATTTCCATAATAAACACAATGGAATTTGGGTTATTTCTGATTTTTTCCTATTACAGGTAATAATTCAATGGACACCCTTATGTCTATGTCTTTGCATATTTATTCAATTAGGTTTAATTCCCAGAGGCAGAACAAGTAATTCAAAAGATGTGCATTTTTCACTTTTATTAATATCTCTAGATTCCTCTTTGAAACAGCTATGTGAGAATGATTTTTCTCATGAACTTATCAGAAACACTTATGGTTTAATTTTTTTCAACTTTATAAAAGCCAACATTATCTCATTGCTATTTCAAAGTTGTTATTTTTTTGTAACAAGGAAGATATAGTTTTGGGAAAGAGAACTTTAGTATGAAGAAATGAAGCTGTGCATTTGTATATCTGTGATTCTTGAAAGTCTAACTTTTCATATTTGTAAATCGTTTAGACAAGAAGATATACTTTGTTTTCCTTCCTCTATTGATTTCACTAATTTCCTCAGGAAACATGTTTGAATAGATAGCATGTGCTAGTCTTTGGAGAAATGCTAGTAAATCTGAAAGTCATGACACTCCCTCCCCATCTTTCACAAAATTTGTAGTTTAGAGCCATGGTTTTGAACTTCAACCCATAAAAAAATCACTTTAGGTTATTGTAAAAATAAGATTTCCTGAAATTATCCCCAACAATGCTAATTCACTCAAACTGATTTGTGAAGCAGAAATCTGGAATTTAATAAGCATCTTAGGTAATTCTGATACAGGTAGGCTGAAGATCATAACTCAATAATCAATGCCAGTCTTGAAGAAGCCATCATTTTTGCTTATGTCTAAGGACATGAGCAAGATGAACAGTTAATGTTATATTCATTAATAGCCATACCTACCCCGAGGGGAAAAGTTTAGACTTTGAGGATGCATAGTATTGGAAAGAAGGGTTGGAAGATAGGATGATGGGCCAATTTCATATTTCTGTATTTGTCTATAATATCAGAGAAGTAGGACTCTTCTCTCATTTAACTTAATATTTTCAGTCTTCAATTCAGTTGAATCATGTAGATGGTTAAAAAGGAATCTTCAAACTTATTTGCAAGTCTTTCTGTAATTTTTCTTTTTTTTCTATTGAACTTTAAATTCTTTGATTTTAGTGGCCAAGACTTCTTAAAATTGATATGCTTAAATTCTTGCTTTCTTGTACGGGGCAAAAAAAGTAAAAAAAATAAAAAGAAACAGCCTATGCTCCTTGTATTAGGTTTCGGTTGCTGTGTCACAATTACCACAAATTTAAGAACTTAAAACAACATAAATTTATTATCTCACAGTTTCCATGAGTCAGGAGTCTAGACAAAGCTTAGCTGGGCTCTCCCCTCAGATCTCACAGACAGCAATCAAGGTGTTTGCTGGCGCCACACAGTTTTCATCTGGGGGCTAAAGTCCTCTTCCAAACTCATTTGTCAGTCAAATTCAGTTCCTTTTGGTTATATGACTGAGATCTTTGTTTTCTTGCTAACTATTCACTGAGGACTTCTCTCAGCTCCTAGATGCCTCCTCTCTAGGTAGGTGGTTTGCAATATGACTATTTGTTTTCCTCCTCTGAGATCACATGGAAAAAACAAGCAAAGAAAGAAAGAAACAAAAATCTCTGCTTTTGAAAGCTTCACTGCTTAAGTCAGGCCCACCCAGGATAACATCCTCATCCCCTTTTTCATTATTTCAAAGTCAATTGATTGATATACTGATTACACCTGAAAAATCCCTTTGTCATATAATCAGAGTAATGATGTCTTTAGCATATTCACAGGTTCTGCCCTACATTCAAGAGATAGAGGTGAAAGTCATTAGGAATAATCTTAGTATTCTGCCAGCTGTACTATTTTTTTATTGTATTGGGTTAGCCAAAATATTTGTTCGTTTTTTTTTTCTGTAAGATGGCTCTAGTAGCACTTAGTTGTCTTTAACTTCATTCGAAACAATTCTGTTAGATTGTATGTGACAGCTATCATAGCGTGCATTTAAAAAAAGACATCAAAATTGGTGAATTTTTGTGTAGGCACTTTAATATTGAAGATGGAAGTAAAAAAGCAACATTTTCAGCATGTTATGCTTTATCATTTCAAGAACGGTAAAAATGCAACTGAAATGCAAAAAAAGATTTGTGCAGTATATGGAGAAGGTGCTGTGACTGATCGAACATGTCAAAAGTGGTTTGCGAAGTTTTGTGTTGGAGATTTCTTGCTGGACGATGCTCCACGGTTGGGTAGACCAGTTGAAGTTGATAGCAATCAAATTGAGACATTAACTGAGAACAATCAATGTTATACCACGTGGGAGATAGCCGACATACTCAAAATATATAAATCAAACGTTGAAAATCATTTGCACCAGCTTGGTTATGTGAATTGCTTTGATGTTTGGGTTCCACATAAGTTAAGCAAAGAAAACCTTCTTGACCATATTTCTGCATGCGATTCTCTACTTAAATGTAACAAAAACATTCCATTTTTAAAACAAATTGTGACGGGTGATGAAAACTGGATACTGTACGATAATGTGGAACAGAAGAGATCGTGGGGCAAGCGAAATGAACCACCAACCACACCGAAGGATGGTCTTCATCCAAAGAGGGTGATATTGTGCATATGGTGGGACTGAAAGGGAGTCCTCTATCATGAGCTCTTTCCGGAAAACCAAATGGTTAATTCCAACAAGTACTGCTCCCAATTAAACCGACTGAAAACAGCACTTTACAAAAAGCATATGGAATTAGTCAACAGAAAATGCATAATAGTCCATCAGGATAATGCAAGACCACATGTTTCTTTGATGACTAGGCAAAAACTGTTACAGCTTGTATAGGAAGTTCTGATTCATCCGCTGTATTCACGGGATATTGAACCTTCAGATTTCCACTCACTTAGGTCTTTACAAAATTCTCTTAATGGAAAAAAATTCAATTCCCTGGAAGACTGTAAAGGGCACCTGGAGCAGTTCTTTGCTCAAAAAGATAAAAAGTTTTGGGAAGATGGAATTATGAAGTTGCCTGAAAACTGGCAGAAGGCAGTGGAACAAAAGGGTGAATACGTTGCTCAATAAAGTTCTTGGTGAAAATGAAAAATGTGTCTTTTATTTTTACTTAAAAACCAAAGGTACTTTCTGGCCAACCCAATACATTGAATGACATACTTTTCTGATAATTATTTATTTTCCTCTCTATAACAACATTTAGCCTGCAAGTAATGCCTGAGTTCTCATCCAAATGCTAAGGCTGAGACAAAATAAAAACTTGCCTATCAAAGTTAAATCAAAGTTGAAAACAGGATCCAAAATCTTGAGTTTAAAAAAAACAAACTTTTTTTCTCAAATGTTCAATTTTCCTTACCTCTAATCACTAATGTTGATTATTTTGCCTTTTCTTTCATTTCTTCTCAAAAATCAATTGAGCAAATCCAAGCAAAATTTGTTGCTAACCTGAAATATTATTTCCTAACTCTTGTGTATCATATACTCACTTTCTTAAAACAATAATTGAATGAATAAAACTTGAGATTTGGCATGTGAGAGAAAAGTCAAGACACATCTTAAATGAATATATATGTTTGTTTCACAAGTTCAGCTGAGATACATAAATGTATTCTCACTTTAATGAGTTTGCACAGGAAAACTGTCTTCTAATTAAGAAATGGTAAAACAAATAGAGTAATACCCCTTTGGGCCCTGTTATTGAAGCATTAATAGACTTTTAAGCAGACATTTTCTCCAAATTATGCCCCAATTCTTAAAGAGCTCTACTTTCCTTGTGTTTTTTTAATTTTGCAGTACATCAAGCACTATTGAAATTAAATAACTGGTCCAGCCATGTCACTTCCAAAATGTGAAGAAAATGTTTTTAGATCTTTTGAGTTGTTCATTTACTTATTCACCTATTCAGTAAATATTAATTGAATGCATACTTCTTGCCAGACTCTATGAAGCACTGTGTCTACAGCTGAAAAATAAAAAGACATAATTTCTGCCTTCATAGAGTTTACAGTTGGAGGAGTTAGTCAAACATTAAACAGATAAATATTTGCATCACAGATTATTTATTTAGAATTGAGTGGAGATTTGTGAAGAATATGTAGAGAGCAGTATATTAGTATATCAAAGCAACTTTACCTAGACTTAGTGAGAAAAGGACAACTTTGAATAAGTGATATTTCATCTGAGACCTGGATATAAGGTCTGAGACCTGGATAAATTCTAGATGCACGGGGAAGAGTAAGAGTGGGGTAAGCAATGCAGAAAAAAGGGAGTGTACATATGAAGGTACACATGGGGTAAGCAATGCAGAAAAAGGGAGTGTACATATGAAGCTTCTGAGGTTTGAATAATCTTAATATAGTGAAAGAAATGAAAAAGTGAAAGAAATGAAAAAAAATCCAAGTATGCAGAGCTTCAAGAGCAAGGAGAAGAGTGGCTCAAGATGAGAGTTGCCAGAGCAAGTTGCCAGACCTTATAGGACCACAGAGGCCATGTGAAAGATCCCAGTGTTTTTTCTCATTAAAATGATAAATTAAGACACATTTTATTGAGCAGTTAATCATAGTCAGAATTTCCTAGAGCCTGAAACAAGCTTACCTGACAATGCTTTCTTGGGGTTTCAATTCAAAAGAAGCAAGAGGGAGGGCCAAGAGTAAGTAAGAGACGGAAAACAGAGAAAGCCAATGCAATGTGTCTGTAAGTGAGCTGGGCCCGCTTCATAAGAAAACACTTCTAGTTTCCTGGTCACATAAGACTTTTCCCAGGAGGCTGTGTGGAGTCAGTGAATCTAGGAGCACTCTCTCTGGGATAAGGAAAGATCAATTTATCTGTATTCATGTGGTCTTCTGAATCCCATTGGTTGACATTTGTTCTATACATCAGTGACTTTTTCATATTCCTGGTCCCTTCAGGCAGCCTCTGGAGAAGAAAACGTTTTCATGGATCTAGTAGGAGAACTGGGAGCTAGAAAGGATGTGGCTTTCAACAAGAGCCACAATGGAGGCAATGCAGAACACTGGCCTTCACCCCAAGGGGAGGCTGAGACAAACAGTGGTGGTGTTAAGAGATGAGCAACGATGACCTCAGGAACTTGGGAAAACTGTGACTACTCTAGCAGGGAAGCATGGCAGGTGATTCGGGCTAAGGGGCGAGTGAGACCAAAAACAATCAGAGGGTTCATAACCTAGCTTCCACTGAGGGTGTGATATAATTCAGTACGCATTTGAAAGGTTACTTTTGGGATGCTTGGTGGGGGAAAGGATCATTAGGGGATGAGGGAAGATGGGGAGAAGGCAGCAGTCCAGGTGAGAAAGTAAGATAGCTTGGTAGTGAAGACTGGAGAAGAGTAGACATAATGCAGACTGTTGGAGAGTAATATGAATTATTTCGTATTTCTGTACGGGCAGGGTTTTCTGAGCAAAGAGAACTGGAACCTTAGTTAAAAGAAAATTCCCAGAAGCTAAAGGTGACTGAAAAGCAAAACTGAGATAGTGAGAAACCTCGAGATATTTAGAGATTTATGTTTGTGGAGCCATATGTTTACATTTCAAAGGGCAATGAAACTCAGAGGAGCCACTTCCACTTCAAAGGATGATAAGACATTAGAAAGCAAAGTTGTTCTCCCTCTCTTGTGGGGAGAGGAGTGGCAGCTGTTTAGCTCCTGTGTAAATTTCCAGAGTCAAAATTTCAGGTATAGGGCAAAAATCCCTTTTACATGTGTAGGGTGACATCTGACCATCATCACACCAGCCTGAAAGGGGAGAATGAGGTGTGGGGGACCAATGCAGTCATTACTGTAAGTAATAATAATTCTATCTCTGATCTGAAAACCTAGTGTTTGCATTCAGGACAAGATAAATACACCATATATTTATCATAGACTAACAATTATTTAGTGGATATGATAAACAAGACTGGGTGATTATTTAGAGATGGGAGTTCATTCATTCTTTTCAAGATATTTATTGAGCATAACTATTGCAAGACAGTGTCTTTGGCTCTAAAGATACAGCTACAAACATAACTGGCAATGTCTCTGATCTGACAGAGCTTAGAAGTGCAGCTAATTGGGTAACATCAGCAACAAAAATTTATTTTACTCACTGATATAATAGTCAGTAGGTCACATGGATGGGAAGATATGACTGATGGAATTTTAAGTTCAGTATCATGAAACTGTTGCTACTTCTAGCCATTTTTTCTTCTAAGAATTGAGGATATCTCACATAGTCATCCACCAAAGTAATGAGCCCTCCCTCACCACTTAAAAGGTGTATATTTAAACAATGCAAATACTTTTCGCCGAGAAAATAGGGGCAGGTTGATTTCAGCTCCAGAAGAGCTGGCTGTGTATTTTCTTGAAGATACTATGTTGGATCTCAGACAGCATGTCTTTAAGATTCTATGCTGTGGATGTCTTAAATCTATTCCAATCAAAGCAGAGGCCCTGAATGAACAATTTAGTCCATTTCACTATCTTTATCAAATTAATGTACCATAGTAATAGAAAACAAAATTTGTAGTCATATAGGATACCGTAACTCTTTTTGCAAACTTCTTGGAAATCCTCCATCAAATACGTTTTTTAAAGCACCTTGATGGGAATTCAATTAATTACACCCACCAATCCCTGGGAAGTGTAACAGAAACTTGCTTTAATGACATTGTCAAGATGTCAAGGATGACTTGACATTAGAGATACTGATTACAGACCTAAGACTGTTACCTACTAAACTCATCATGTATGCACAGTTTCTATAACTGGAGTTGAGATAATGTGTTGTATAAACATTTATTGCTCCCCTCTCTGGAGAAGATACCAACTACCACCACCCCCTCTCAGAACAGGGCTGGTAGTTGGTTTGTCTTTGCAAGTAGCAGTTTTCTGCATTTACTTCTTTCCTGGGCACCCTTTGAACTTCCAAAATTTCTGACATTATGTATTACAAATCCTTGAGAGAGACTAAATGAGGCTGAATAGATCCCTCTTGAGGGTTGTTTTTGTGTTTTGTTAGATGTAATCACTGTAATCATAACCCAAGGCTGAAAAAATATTTAGAACAGAGCACATTCTTGACAATGAAAATATTTTTCTCTATATTCGAATTCAAGCAATGATATAAATGCTTTAGAGTACTGTCCTCTTTTAAGGCCATTAAGTAGGGACTAGTGACAAACACTTGAGTAAACGTCCAGGAAGTTAGGTTTAGATCAGTTCTTCTACTAATGAACCCTGCATCATAAGATATGTACTTTTTTCTCTCTGTTTTATTTCTCTTTTTGCTTTACTGGCCTCTTGGGATTATTGTGAAGAAAATATAGCTAGTGGGATAGAGCTTTGAAAAGGCAGTATGAAATTTCAAAACAGACCATTTGCTATTTATATTCTATAACTTAAACCAACAACACTTCCATAACACATATAAACTTGTCTCTCTTTACAGTTATTTTCTTGTAGTTGGATTCCTTTCCCACACTTCTCTTTTTCTTTTTTTCAGTTTATTTACTTTTAAATTAATTAATTAATTTTTGGCTGTGTTGGGTCTTCATTGCTGTGCGTGGGCTTTCTCCAGTTGCGGAGAGCAGGCGCCACTCTTAGCTGCGGTGCGCAGGCCTCTCATTGCAGCGGCCTCTAGTGTTGCAGAGCACGGGCTGCAGGGTGCGTGGGCTTCAGTAGCCGCGGCGCACGGGCTCAGCCGCGGCGCACGAAGAACCCACTCCGCGGCGTGTGGGATATTCCAGAACAAGGGCTCGAACCTATGTCTCCTGCATAGGCAGGCGGATTGTAAACCACTGCACCACCAGGTAAGCCCACACTTCTCTTTTATGGAAAATATTGTCTAGAAAATCATTAAATGCAGGATCCTTTTTTTTTACACTTACTAATGATCCCGAATCATTCAATATATTTAGTTATTTGTTCTTTCAAAACATCTCTTCCTTATTTGCAGTCATATAAACATCTTGTTTCTTTTTTTTTAATTTCTTTGATTACTTCACTATCTACTTCATCAAGTAATCTTTCTCCATCTAACCTTTAGTGAAAAAATTGTGTTTCAAGTTTTCCTGTCATTCTCCTTTTCATTTCCTGGTAATATAACCATGATATTATCCCTTTGTATTTTTAGTTCCTGCAATGCCAAATGAAGCAGGATTTTTAAAAAATCATAGTACTTTCTTATTTTCTTGTGGACTAAACAATTTTTTTCTATTATACTTTTTTCTCTTAGAATATCCTGTTTAACATTTTCTCTATTTTTCATAATATACACATTGGCAATTTTTTTCAATTCCTTCAAATCTTTTCTTTTGCAAATATTGGTAAATATTTGTTGTTGAAAAAACAGAAAGGTAAAGAAATTATTGAGAAGCAAAATAAGATATGAATGGGTAGCCTTGAGATTTATAAGGATATTTTATTAGAGGATAAATATATCAATATTCTCTGATACTTAGACAAAGTCACTGAGATTTTATGGGATTGAGTTTTCCCTGAAAAATAAGAAAATTTAATTTGGTGATTTCTCAATGCTGTTTTAGCTCTGAAATACAAGCGAAAGGGTACAGTAAACTTCTATTTTTCATTAAGCCCATAATGCTAGATGGACCACCTGGAATTAAAAGTGGTGGTTTTGTAACTCTATAGAGTAACCACTTATTTTGCATGGTAGGTAGTAAACATATGGAACTTATATTCACAGGACCTGGTCTGACTGAAAATTCCACTAAATTGAAAAGAATTTAAAATCCAGTCCTGGATCACAAAATCACTGTTGCTGCTGATATTTTGAAATGAGCATCCTAAATGTCAACTTTCTTACCCCATACCTTGTTAGTCATTATTAGAAAAGCTAGATCTTGATCTAACCCAGTGAACATACTTTTTCTTAAGCATAATTAGAATTTTAATAAACTTTAAAAATATGTAATAAATGTAGTATTTCCTGTTTGTGTCCTGTGAAGGAAAAATGTCCACCTATAATGTACCTTAAGAAAATCAGAAGCAGGTAGGATTATCCTAATGCTGTAACTCAATAGCTCATCTCATATTTACTCTACTTTTATAGTCTATTCTCTGAATTGAGTTTAGCGGCTGGTGGTTTAGGGATTAGTCGTCATTTGTGATAGGGCAAGTGATGTCACATGAATTCTATCTGCTTTAAGTCAATACATGAGCTGTGACTTAATTCCAGGAAATAAAGATTGCCAAAAAAATATATATATATATAAAAGATGAGTTGTTGGTTAAATTCTAGAAATGATATCTATTTATGTTCATGGCAATCCCAATTTATTCTCTAAAATGATAAATCTTACCTTGATTATTCACATTCAGAAGAATGAAAGCTGTAGTGCCAAAACAGATATTATCATCTTGAAAATCTGTGGTGTTGTCCTGCTCTAAGCTTTACTGCATATTGTTATTTGACCTTTATCATATAGCCTAGTCTCTGTATCCTTGATTATGTTCTAAAACAGAGGAGCTTGACATACACAGAGAAACTATGAGATGTGATGGAGGACCCACATGAATATATGCAACATTCTAATATCCGTGAAAGAAAAATGACACTGTGAATATCATAAGAAATTTTCATTAATAGAGACTCAACCAATTTGATTTCTAAATTACCTGTAGTCTAGAAGGTAGTGCATTGGTTTCCTTTGTACAATATATGATAAAAAAAAGATTTGCCAATAAATACTAAAAATGCATATAATCACACAGGAAATATTTAAGCTTCTCAAACTTACAAGAAAAATCTTGAATATTTATTTAAACATTTTTATGATGAGGTGACCAATAAACAAAATTTAACAACTAATTAGTGTAGATATCTCTGAAATTTTTCATGGAGAAGTCAAAGGTTTTTAGCACCTTTAACTCACTAATGATTTCATTAGAGAAAATAGTTAGGAATCCTTTCCTATGATGCATGCTGAGATATCTCAGACCAGACAGTTTTAGAAGGAATGTAATCATTTGGTTTCGAAGACTAGTGAAGGCAGCAGTCATGATCTCTGGTGACTGATAAATAGTTCAAGTGCAAAAGCCCACCATATCTTGAATCTAGAGCAGAGATTATCCAACACTTTCTGAAAGGGTGAGATATCACATATTTTAACTTTGTGGACCATATGATCTCTGTCGTAGCCACTCAACTCTGCTCTTATAGTGCTAAAGCAGATAGGAGATGCTTAAATAAATAGGTATGGGTTTGTTCCAATATATTTTACATAGAAATACATCTAGACTGTGGCGTATAGTTTGCCAAACCCTGGTTTAGAAGGTTGGTGGGGCAAAGAAAATGAAAAGAAATTATTGAGGGGTCATTACATCTAAAAAAATTGATGGTGTTGGATCAAATGATATGTCCATTTAGTTTCTAAATTCTTGAAATTCTTGACTATTCTTAGGCTCTGCCGATTTAAAAAGAGACAGTTGATGTCTTATAAAAGACTCCCAATTTTGGTTTAAATATTGCATTTTTATACTATATTCATTCTTGAAAACATTTCTCTTTTTTACCCTTTAGAATGAGATTATTCCTCCCATTTTTGGAATTGACATTGAGAAATTCAAAATACAATAAGACACAACTGAAGTGCTAAGGGAGCGTTCCTCAACCATTTGCTTTTTAAATACTTTCTTCATAAGAATGTACGAAGTGTAACTTTAAGAATAGTCCCTTCCCTCAGAATGGGAGAAAATATTTGCAAACGAATCAACAGACAAAGGATAAATCTCCAAGATATATAAACAGCTCATGCAGCTCAATATTAAATAAACAAACAACCCAATCCAAAAATGGGCAGAAGACCTAAATAGACATTTCTCCAAAGAAGACATACAGATGGCCAAGAAGCACATTAAAAGCTGCTCAACATCACTAATCATTAGAGAAATGCAACTCAAAACTACAATGAGGTATCACCTAACACCAGTTAGTATGGGCATCATCAGAAAATATACAAACAACAAATGCTGGAGATGGTGTGGAGAAAAGGGAACCCTCTTGCACTGTTGGTGGGAATGTAAATTGATACAGCCACTATGGACAACAGTATGGAGGTTCCTTAAAAAACTAAAAATAGAATTACCATGTGATCCAGAAATCCCACTACTAGGCAAATACCCATAGAAAACCATAATTCAAAAAGACACATGCACCCCAATGTTCATTGCAGCACTATTTACAATAGCCAGGTCATGGAAGCAACCTAAATGCCCAACAACAGATGAATGGATAAAGAAGATGTGGTACATATATACAATGGAATATTACTCGGCCATAAAAAGGAACGAAATTGAGTCATTTGTTGAGACGTGGATGGATCTAGAGACTGTCATACAGAGTGAAGTAATTCAGAAAGAGAAAAACAAATATTGTATATTAACGCATGCATGTGGAATCTAGAAAAATGGTACAGATGAACCGGTTTGCAGGGCAGAAGTTGAGACACAGATGTAGAGAACAAACGTATGGACACCAAGGGGGGAAAACTGCGGTGGGGTGGGGATGATGGTGTGCTGAACTGGGCGATTGGGACTGACATGTATACACTGATGTGTATAGGATTGATGACTAATGAGAACCTGCAGTATAAACAAACAAACAAACAAACAATTAATACTAAACTTTCTTTGGGTTATTTGTATGGAAATATGTTAATATAAATGTTTCACACATTACATGAAATTTCTAAAAAATCTTATATATCTGGTATAATGTTATAAGTCATAATTCTAGTTATTACTTTAAAATGTATGTCTCAGAAATAACTAAATTTCCTTGTCAATTGCATTATTATGAAGTTTCATCAAATCTGTACAGGTAAGGACTGTCTGCCATAATTTCAATATAATTAAAGTTTCCTGTTCTAGTATTTTCAAATAAGGATATTTAAAATTTGAAATTTGTATATTCATCTAGATTATCCCACTTTATCCTTAAAAAATGTTGACTAAATCACTATCCTTGAAGACCCAGATTCTGACATCTTACAGTAACTGTAGTGATCATTTCACTGTACAGACTCAGTAACAACAAAAAAAATTCTTTTCACTAATTTTATACACTATAGAAGTAGTATACTGCATGTAAATCTGGATTCCAATTACTTATGGGAAACATCTAATAGTTTGATTGAATTCTGGCATTTTTGATGAATAACTTGCCAAGTCAATAAAACAGTGTTATCCTTGTTAATAACTCTCTGGAGAATAAAGTTAATGATGCCTGAAATTATTAATGCAACTTCCAAGGGAGAATAAGTTACTCTCTGAGAGTTACCTAGGCACTGTGATTACAGTGGATTCTTAGAAGGCTGTAGGATTTGACTCTCTAATTCCCACCCAACCATCTTCCACTACTACCTGAGGAGGCTAGTCCCTCCTTCCTCAAGAGCCTGTAATGGTCTCCCTTAAAATAGCAGCCTTGCAAGGTACTGCCTGATCCTCCTTAGGACCTACCCTGCAATTTCTTCTTGTTTATAACCAGATTCTGCAGATTTGGGTCCCAGCAGGCCCAAAAGGGTAATGTACAAAGTGTTACCCATGAGGAGATGTAAGGTACACCGAAATATTACTTTATTGTGCCCACTTTTACTGACAGAAACCTAGAAAACAGTGTGGAAATAGATCTTACAATCAAGGGGTCAAGTTGAAAGTAATGTAAAGTGGGATTATACCAAATTTATTGATGTGAGTTCACTAAACAGAGATTCCACATTCAATGTTTTAAATCAAATGATAAGGGATGATCCTAACAGTTTGCTTCTTGGTTAACTGAAACATGGACTCAAAGGTGGGTTTATACTAAACAAAGATTAAATGCCAGAACTTTTTTTTTTTTTTTTTTTTTGGTTATTCTCTATAGGTTGGAATCACAGTGGGGACTGATGCCTTCAAAGGGAATCCATAAACTCAATGGAAATGATGGGATCTTGTGGCATTAAGAGTCTAGAAGTAACAATTAATTTCTAAAGAAAAGGTGGGTATGATTACTGTAATGGAGTGTTTACTATAACAGAGAGTGAAGCCAAAGCAGTATTTAAAATAGTCTGACTTAAAGATATTTTTGGCACTGGCTAGTTGATTATGGTGTCTCTACAACTAGAACTGATGGGCAGTCTACTGAAGTCTTACTTGATCTGTATAAGAAGAAAAGCTCTAGGTCTAGAGAACAGAAATATGACTCGAACCACTAAAACAATAAGTTGTGCCCCCTCCACTAAGTCCAAGACTTGAGTCAGTTTACAGACCTCAAGCCCCCTGAATGGAATTGAATCACTTCAAGTAAAGAAGAACCACACTGCTGAAAATGTGTACTGATAACCTTCCTCAAGGTAACTGTGCATTGGGAAGGAGAAAATCATTTTGAAGGGTTCCTAAACATTGGCTTTGAACTGACACAGGTATCTGGAGACTCACAACTTCATCATGGTCCATCGATTTGAGTAGGAGGTTTGGAGGTAATATGATCACTGTAGTTTCAGACCAGGTACATCTCACAATGAACCCAGTGGTTCTGCAAAATCACCCAGTGGTTATTTTCTGTTTTAGAATACACAACTTAAATAGACATACTCAACAACTGACAGAATCCTAATATTAGTTCTTGGACCTACGGAATGAGGACTATTATGGTAGGAGAAGCCAAATGGAAACCAGTAAAACTGCCTCTACCTATGAAAATAGTAGATCAAAAGCAATGTTGCATTCTTAGAGAATTGAAGAGATTATTACCACCATCAATCACTTGAAAGATGCAGGGGTGGGTATTCCTACCACATCTCCTCTAACTAATATTTTGGCCTTGGCAAAAGGTAAGTGGATCTAGGAGAATGATGATGGAGTATCAAAAACTTATCAGGTTGAGACTCCAATTACAACTGTTGTTCTAATTCTGATTTTTGTCATTGGAGAAAAAAACAACAAATCTCCTAGTACCTGGCACACAGCTATTGATCTGGAAGATGATTTTTCTTTTCTATATACTTGATAGTAAAGACCGTTAGAAGCAATTTACTCTCCAAAGACAACGCCTGCAGTATACCTTCACAGTATCTTGAGAGCATATCCCCTTTCAAGTCCTATGTCATACCTAGGTAGCAGGGACTTTGCCTTTCCCCTCAACAGAAAATAATGTTGATCTGTATCATTGATTATATTACACTGACTGGATTTATTGAGTAGTAAGTTGCAATTTCTTAAGACACATTGGGAAGACAATTATGGGCCAGAGGGTAGGAAATAAAACCCACAAAAATTCAAAAGCCTGCTACCTCAGTGAAATTTTTAGGGCTCCAGTGATTTGAGGGGTGCTTTCCCCCCTTTCTCTTCATTTGTAATTTTCCATTATTTCATATTCATATTTAACAACAACAACAAAATATTGAGGACTTAAACTGTGGGTAAACAAACAAACAAAAAGCCAAGAAGGAAACATATTTAGTACAGCTATGAAGAAAGATACCATCATGCTTATTATTAATGCAAGTTCCATATATCACATTTTAGTGGCATACTTAAGCTTAGCCAGACTTTAGATAAGGTAAGTGAAAGTCAACTTTTCAGAAGCAAAAATAAAGGTGAAAATCTCATAAGAACATAGTTACAGACATTTTTCTAAAATATGTGGATGGCATTACCTAATAAACTAGTCATTATAACTTTAAGCTGAATAAAAATGTCTCTAATGTGAGAGCAGTATCGCAGCATTTAAAATGAACCACACAATGTAATCCAATGTACATTATTCTTTAAATTCAATGTATGTAAGAACACATAACCAATTTCATAGCCTCTGTTCTTAGACAGCTAAAGAAATTAAGTGTAAGGAAAAAGAGTAAAAAAGTGGTACAGAAGGAAAATGGTGATTTTACATTTTTCCTTGATCTATATAGCTTCTCTCTAAGCTGTTGCAAAAACTACCATCAAGATTGCATAAATTGTATATGCAAAGCAATCTGAGTTACAGAGAAGACTGACAGAATTATAATTATAGTTTCCTTTTTTTGAATAAAATTGATCTATATAAATATGACTCTAAATTTAACAATTGTCAAAAATCACCACTACCAAATCTGTGATTCTAATTCTTGCAGAAGCATAAATCATCCTGGAGAAGAACTTTAAAAGCAGTCCTCTGGAATGTCAAGTGATGTAATTAATTAAGTGTGATTTTTAGTTTTCAATTTCCATTTTCATTCTAAGTCCTTAACTTTAAAAATGATTAAAAAATTTTTTCTCACCAAAAAGTATAAAAAAATGAATCAAACTTATTCTTAGGATCACAGTGGACAGTGTACCAAATTGTTCAAGATGGCATTATAAAATGTACACACTATTTAAACTGTTGTGTTGGCTTTTGTATTTTTGACTAAGTAATGCCATCTGTCTCATTCATCATTCACCAGAGATATCAGTGTTAACATTCTAGTGTTTGAATGTCTAACACACTACTGTACTTTTGCCATAGTGTTTCTGGTTTTAATGTTGCAATGTCCTGATCTTATTTTATTTATTTTTATTATTTATCTAACCATTTATTTATTTATTTTTGGCTGCGTTGGGTCTTTGTTACTGTGCGCGGGCTTTCTCTAGTTGTGGCGAGCGGGGGCTACTCTTCGTAGCAGTGTGCGGGCTTCTCATTGTGGTGGCTTTTCTTGTTGTGTAGCACAGGCTCCAGGAGCACAGGCTTCAGGAGTTGTAGCACGTGGACTCAGTAGTTGTGGCTTGTGGGCTCTAGAGTGCAGGCTCAGTAGTTGTGGTGCACAAGCTTAGTTGCTCCACAGCATGTGGGATCTTCCCAGACCAGGGCTCAAACCCATGTCCCTTGCATTGACAGGTGGATTCTTAACCACTGTGCCACCAGGGTAGCCCACGATGTCCTGATTTTTAAAAGCTTCCTAAGAATAGCTTTTTATGGTAGGAAAGTGATAAATGCATATGATTTATAACCAGTCATATGAAGATTCAATATAAGTTCTGCCACTTGATTTGCTCCATGCCTTTGAACACATTAATTTACTTTACGGTGTTTTATTAAAAGAGAAGCTAATATTATCTTTTAAGGGTGATGAAAGGTTTACTTATAAACTATCTTGCGTAGTATCTGAAACTAAGGTGTCCTCAACTACCCTAAGGTAATTCTTTGGATATGAAAATCCATAAATTATGTTTCTGGTTTCAACTTTTAGCTTCAAACGGATAATCAGTTCACTTTTACTCTCAAAAATGTGTATTACAATTTTTAGTTTAAATCTATGTTTTGTCTAGTAAAATAAAGAATACTTAACAGAGCCCCTTATTTCTGGCAGCCTTCTTTTCAGATGACTTTCTCTGATCCCAGGGAACTTCAATAAATTTCACTACCCTTCTTCTCTAAGGAAGATCCTTTATTCTTTCTCCCTGTTCCATGGGAAAGACTTAATAGGCAATCATCTTGCCCACAAAAGCAAACAACTGCCTTGCATGCAAGAAGTAGTGGTAATGCATGCCATGCACAGCTTCATGTGCCAGTAGATGTTTGATCAATGCCTTCTTGATGCAGTTTCAGAAAATTATCTTGTAGCTAAATATTTATCTGCCCAAATGGTGCTTTTTCCTATTTATGATAATATATTACTTTATAAACTTGTTTTGTTTTTGCTTGCTTTTATTGATAGATTTGATGATTCTGCTATAATTCATAAAAATTTTTAAAAATTGTGTAAGAAAACAGCTTTTCCTTAAAAATATTTTTATAATTCCACCCAAATATGTAAGGAGGAACTCTTAGTGTCCAGCAACCCCACTTTTGGATATTTATTCAAAAGAATTGAAATCAGGATCTTGAAGAAGTATTTCCACTTCCATGTTCATTACAGCATTATTCACAGTAGCCAAGAGGTAGAAACAACATAAATGTCCATTGACAGATAAATGGATAAAGAAAATGTGGTTTACACATATAATAGAATATTATTCTGCCATAAAAAGAAGGAAATCCAGTCATATGTTACAATATGAATGAACCTTGGGGACATTACATTAAGTGAAATGAAACAGTCGCAGAAGGAGGAAAAAATGAAATGCATGATTCCACTTACATGAGTTATATCTATAGTAGTTAAACTGATTGAAGGAGAAAGTAAATGGTGGTTACCAAGGGTTGGGGAAAGAGGGAAACGGGGAGTTTCTGTTCAATGGGTATAAAGTTTCAGTCACAGAAGATAAAAAAGTTCTAGAGGTATGTTGTATAACAGTGTTGTTACAGTTAACAATACTGTACTGTATGCTTAAAATTGTGTTAAGAGGGTAGATCTCATATTATGTGTTTTTTACCACAATAAAAAATATCTAATGGTGTAATATGACCTAGAAGCTGGTATTACACTGGAAACCACCATTCCACTCTATTATTCTCTGTATCTATGAATTTGGCTTTTATTTTTTAAAGATTTCATGTATAAGTAGTGAAATATAGTGTTTACCTTTCTCTGTCTGGCTTCTCTCATTTAGCATTATGCCCTCAAGGTCCAACTATGCTGTTGCAAATGGCAGGATTTCCTTATATTTATTGTTGAATCATGTTCCATTGTATATATCCCACATTTTCTTTATCTATTCATCTGTCTAAGGACATTTCGGTTGTTTCTATATCTTAGCTATACATGCTGCGATGAACATGAGAATACAGGGAGTATAGTATCTTTGAGATACTAATTTCATTTTCTTTGGATATATACTCAGGAGTAGGATTACTGGGTCATATGGTAGTCCTAGTTTTAATTTTTAAATTATTTTATTTTATTTTTATTTTTATTTTTTTTCGGTACGCGGGCCTCTCACTGTTGTGGCCTCTCCCATTGCGGAGCACAGGCTCCGGACGTGCAGGCTCATGGGCCCAGCCGCTCTGCGGCATGTGGGATCTTCCCAGACCGGGACACGAACCCGTGTCCCCTGCATCAGCAGGCGGACTCAACCACTGCGCCACCAGGGAACCCCTAGTTTTATTTTTTTGAGAAGCTGCCATACTGTTTTCCATAATAACCATTCCATAAACAGTATTTTTAAAAGGCTTTATTATATTACAAAATCTACCTGTATTTTTTCTTTAAAACTATTATACTGAAGAAATGATAAAATTTTGACTGCATCTTATGTTAAACAGAATGGCCTACTAAAGGTTATGTATCTTTATAAACCAGGTTCTTTTATGTAAAATAACATTATACTAGCAATTTTTTCAATCTAACCTTCAATGCTCTATTTCTGTGAGGGGTTCCCAGGACTGTTTCAAAGGGACAAATGTAAAGTTACAATGAATTCTAGTTTTTGGACTGACCAAAGCCTTTATAGAGTGAAGCATAATTTATGTTTCAGTTCAAGTTCTTATATAAGTCATTATTGAATAATGTTACAATAATGCTTGCAGCAGAATGTAATAATAATGTTTGTAAGTAATAAAATAGTAATTTAGTTTAATCTGAATCCAAAAATAATGTGCCATGTCAATTCTGTATTCACCCTATTATCATGGTTTTGAAATAAGCATTTGAATGTTAAATGATATATTCTTAAAGATCAAATACTAATTGGACACAGGATGAATGAGGGATCCATGAGATCTTGGAAATAGGAAAAATGAATTCTGGGATTTACTGATATCTTAATGCTGATCAGATGGCAGAAGTAATGATGCAAGAGGCAAAGTTGAACAGACAGAGGTACCTTGTGGCATTATAGATGCAGTTGTGGTCAGAAGCCTGTCATTTTGCATAAGCATACAATTGATCTATAATAAGGTTTCACATCGATTAGAGACTAAATGAAAACTGACCCATCTTCTAACTGGATATGTATTTTTACCAATATGACAACTTATTAACTATTAACTAGCAAACTCATATCTAAATGTACCACTGTGGGTTTTTCATTGGTAAAAAGATATACAAATGATATAATAAAACTTCACCTGCATTCTACCTAAAGTAGCAAGCTATATTTAAAATTTAGAAAAGTAAGACATATGTTTAATTTTATTCATTAATTGATGAGTATACTTTAAAAACATGACACATGCACAACAATGTATTAGGAGCCACGGAGGAGAAAAAGAATTATAAGACATGACTCTGAACTCAAAAAAGTTTATATAATCTAGTTACAGCTATAAGACACATGAGGACTTACACAGAACTATACAAACAAAATGACAAAGCTATGCCCCACACCTGATTAAGGAGCAAATGAATATTAGCATCCAAAATAAACCAAGTATAAGAATATGAAATTTATCAAGGGTCATTTTAAACCCTAAAATTACCCAAGTGTATGTTGAAGTTGTCAAAAGATCATCTTTATTTGATCTTAATCACATTAATGTAAAACAGTGTCTAAAAGTGGTAATCCTAAGGTGCTGCTTGATTTTTCAGACATTTGACACGTTCAGTTTGGAATTACACATATCAAGAGAACAATACTATCTATGTTCATGCAGTAGTGGTCATGAATCAAAGTTTAGCGTTCTCAAAAGCATTTTACCATGAAACTGAAAACACAGCAAAAAACAGAGGAATCACATAGACATTGATAACATTTTTGAAAAACTGTCAGTCGGAAGACAAATGTGTGTTGCTCTTATTATTCTTCCTAAGAGAATTTATACCAATGAATAGAATGTGCATGAAACACATATTGGTTTAATATAGGGAAGATTTTTTTTTAGTTTTTGAACTTGGCTGCAATGTCTACTTGAGAGCCAATTAATTTGCCATTGTAGGGTAGGCAAAGAAACTGAATGAACACTCTTGTAAGAGATGCAGAGGGAATTTAAGTTTTTAATATAGAACTGTCAAAAGAACATGCCTCTATAGTTTCTTTCAAATATGAAAGTCATTTGACCTATGAATTGTGGTATTAGGTTACTATTTTTCAGTTACCGGAATCAGAAGCACATTCAAGTTACCTAAAGTGATGGAAATTTATTGTAAGTTAACACAAAAAGATTGCTTCAGTAGCTACATATAAACGATTCCTTGCAACAGAGCAGCTCATCACTCACCAAAATGCATTGGCAGCTCTCAAGTCAGTCTTCTTTAATGTCCACTCAAAATGGGTTTCCATTTTTCTCTTTTCCAGTGATGGCCACTCATGGCCCACCTTCTCTTGGTTTCAACCTGTCTCTATATAGGCTTGGCCCTTTACTTTTTATTTTTCTGGTATGACCTCTGCCATATCTATGTGTATGCTCTCTCTGCTTCCACTATCCTTCAACTGCTTTATTTTAAAACTTCTCCGTGAGTTAAGATCTACTTAAGTCACCATTTAGCATGAAGCATTTTTACTGGGTGGAGTCTTTACACAAACTACTTCATAGCCTCCTGAACTTCCTCATATCAAGTTTATAAATATCTTTGGGTCAGCTGAAGATTTGAGTTTAACGGGTTGTGCCTTGAACAGTAGGGTGAAAGAGTACAGGGCATAGTGTGTTAGGCAGAGGGAAACCATGTAGCCTCTTTCAATAGAAGAGGGACTTTCTAAGACTAGCACTGAGACTCCCAAATATGCCTCACCATTCCAGTCACAAATAGCTGATGTGAAGAGAGAGGTCACTGTGGGTTGGATGCCCTCAATTCATGAGTGGAAATCAGGGAAGAAGGAGAAATCATCTATTTTCATATCATTCTGACTCTTGTGAGTATCTTAGAAAGAAATGCTCAGGTTTTCAATTTAAATAATCTACAGAAACATGACAATTTTTGCTTCCTCACTATGACATAAAATGATAGACTTGTCTCATTTTGATAAATATATATTTTCTAAATATAGTATCTGATATATACAAGAGTATATATGTAGCATATATCTACGTTATGAATCGTAATAATAAAATGTGTAACCACACATCTACCACTCCACATAAGAACTAAAGCAATATGTGGCATGAATAATTTATTCTTTAATTAAATTCCTGCTTAGTGGCAGTCCCAGTGATAACTATAATGTGTCCTGTGCTGTGGACACTGGTTCTACATAAATATTTGTTGTGTTATAATAAGAGTATGGATGATCTTTTGACAATGAGTCAAAGAGAATTTTATATCACTCTCCTCTTGGCTTTCTTCCATCTTAGTTTATATTTATAATCTCATATATTTTAAATTATTATAATATTTAAAATATTTGAGGTAGGTGTGAATTTGGAGAAAGATCATCAAGAAAGAGTATCATTATCTTCTTCATTTAGGTTTAGATTGTCTATTCTTTAGCTAATATTTAACTTCTTTTCCTAATCATCAATTTGCCCTCTCTGATTATAATACTTAGATTTTGGAATCCTTCTGTTACTTAGAAATCCAGGGTGTTATATCTTGCAGGAGAATTGCTACTCTTAAACATGTTAAAATATAAATATATAAGGCCTATGAAGTTGGTGGAAGATATATGGAAGATATATGGAAATTAGAAGAAACAATAAAGATGGAAAGAGAAGGAAAACATTATTATAAAGTTAGGAAATTAAAGATAATACTGTATTAAATGTTATGTAAAGTAAGAAATAATAAATCTTATCAACAGGATTGTCAGAACATTTGGTAAACTAAAACAACATTGAGCTGAAGTCTTGCCTGAAATACAATCTAAGTTTCACAAGTTGCATAAACATTCTGTACCTCAATTTCCTCACCTTTAAAATGGACACAGTAGTATCTGACATGAGGGCTGTCTTCGGTACTGAGTGCAATACTCTTAACGACTTAAATGAGTGTCTGACATACAGAACATTCTCAATACATATCAGTTATTACTACTTAGATTTCGTGGGATCTTTGGGACATTGTTTACATTTTTTCTGGGTTTATTTTCCCTGAGTATGCATGGATAATTTTCTATACAATTTTATTAAAACTTTCTTTCCTAATCTTCAAAAATGCTATGGAAATTAATGAGATCATTTCTGAGTGGAGAACATCATTCTGACTTTTATGGGATGAAAAGAGGTCTATAGCTATTAATCACAGCTATATGATATACTCCCATATACTAAGGTTATAGACAGGTTAGGTTGCATAATATGACTAATGTCCTAAAAGTATTTATTAATAATAATATTGCATGAAATCTTACCTGAATGATTATAATTTATAGAAGCAAAATAAATCCCTTAGTTTTGATCATTGCTATCCACTGATGTAATGAATCACTCCACTGAAGCAATCAGAGTCTGCTTGTGCTCAAGGTGACATTTAAGCTAAGTTCTTAGTATATTTCAGGAGTTTGTATATACTAACCCTATTTCTTTCAGGGTGATATTTCCCATGCAGCCCTGAATTTCTTCTATCAACTCCATTAAAAGATGAGATCTAAGAATTTTTGGCATTAACCTATGAGAAAGGGGATCAGGCCAAAAGAATATGTTGGTGTTGCAGGAACTTTGAAATTTATATAGCTGTATTAGTCAGGGTTTTCCAGAGAAATAGAACCAACAGGTGGAAGAGACAGAGGGAGAGAGAGTGAGAGAGAGACAGAGAGAGAGAGAGAGAGAATTTTCTCTTCCTTCATCTTTTTGTTTCATTCAGGCCCTCAGTGGATTAGATGATGCCTACCCACATTGGGGAGGGAAACCTTCTTTACTCAGGGTATTAATTCAAGTGCTATTCTCCTCTGGAAATATCCTCATAGACACACCCAGAAATAGAATTCAACCATATATCTGGGCATTCCATGATCCAGTCAAGTTGACACATAAAATTAACCATCACACTACCCAAAGCATACCTTCCACAATTGTTTAAAAAAAGAGAGAGAAAGAAAATATTTATTTATAGTTGTGAGCTTTAAAACATGATGAAAATAATTTAAAGTATAAGAGATGTTTAAGAAGTATATTTTACACATATAACATATATATTATTTATTATTAATGACTATATTTATATAGATATTCATATATATTTTTCACTTATTATATCAGACATTCACATCTATTTTCAAAACTGGTAGAGAGAATGAAATGAAACTTCTCTGAGAAAAGCAAAGATAGAGAAAATTTCTGTTTGTAACAGACAGGAAAGAATGGCTATGGGGGTCCAAGAAAATTTCTAGGAGGTAAAACTTAACCTCTGCCCTCTCTCACTTTCTCTTTGCCAGTGTGGTTTTTCATTGATTCTATAGCCACAGATAATAGACTCCTCACCTTTTCTTTCAAATGGGGCTCTATTAGAGATCAAACAAAAGTGTACATATCAGTACAATTTTCTACATACTCATGGGAAAACACCAGCAGTAACAATAATAAAAGTAACAAAATAACAACAACAACAACAAAACAAAGCTGGATCAAAATGCAAGAACTATGTATAGTCAATCAGGAGCATCACTTTCGTGTGTGGACCAGTGCCTATGAAGGAAAACTTGATGACCCCCTCCCATTCCCTGTTAAAACCTCTTTTGCAAGGTGGACATGGGGTCTCAATTTTTCTAACACTCTGAGTGATATTGCACTGCAAATTGAAGGAAATAATTTTTCACATAATTCAGGAAGCATGTTCTCTTCTCCTACCATGGATCTTGTTTGTGGAATATAGCCCAAGCAAATTGCAACAACTGTAATTACAGAACAAATGTCAGAGCCATGCAGTCCATATTACAGATGAGGAATATGAAGCTCAAAGATATTCATCTAGAAAATGGAAGATGCAAGAATAGGTACGTTTCCTGATCCATAGTTCTCTTCCACCTTTCCACCCCATATTCCTGGAACTGCCCAAGGTTAAAGAGTTACGATTGTCATAAAAAGAAACATGAAAAGAGTGCTAGAAATTTGTTGTTCCAGTTATTTCTCTTTTTATAGATTTTGAGATATAGTGGCTTAAAATGTAATACTCTATCTTTCTTTGAATGACTATTGCCATTATAAATATGTCTGCTTCAAATCAAGACTTGTACTATCTAGGTTTGGAACATTAGAGAATAAGTTCCTTAGATCTTAAGAATAAATTATTTCCTTGTATATAAATAAATCCACATTATTTAACTTGAAATATTTTTCTTTTCACATTAAGGAAATCTCATTCTACCAGCAAGGGTTTATACAGCCCACGTTATCTCTCAATAAAGTCTTAGTTCCTATGTGTAAAATTCACCATGTCCACACTTCCACAGAACTACTGACTGCATATATTTTCATGCAGCCTAACAATGTCATGTTTAAAACTGCCAGGTTATTTTCCAGGTAAATCATAATTGATATCAAATCCTTTCCTCACATGATAACTATAAGACTTTTGAAATTTTACCAAGTTTGGAATTCATTCATAACTAGTCTACCTGCTTTATCCCTACAATTTAAAAGGAATTAATGGATTTTTAAATGTTATCGAAGTCAATATGTGTTTTTTGCTCTATTATCAAATGACATCAAATTCAAAGCAATGCAAGTATATAAAATAAAAGCAAATGTGACAGAAATCTAAGAAGCTGACATGTAGAGTTGAACTTGTTAGTGCATTTCTGCTAAATCTTATTAAAGAAGAGGTTAAAAAAATACTTGTAGTTCAATGAAGTATTTTTTACATCCAAAACAGTTTACTGATTGAGAACAAAACAGGCACTATCAATCATTTCTTAATTGTCTAGTGAAAGTATATTCTATTTTTTTTTTTTTTTTTTTTTTTTTTTTTTTTTGCGGTATGCGGGCCTGTCACTGTAGTGGCTTCTCCCGTTGCAGAGCACAGGCTCCGGATGCGCAGGCTCAGTGGCCATGTATCATGGGCCCAGCCGCTCCGCGGCATGTGGGATCTTCCCGGACCGGGGCACGAACCCGTGTCCCCTGCATCGGCAGGCGGACCCTCAACCACTGCGCCATCAGCGAAGCCCTGAAAGTATATTCTTGAATGACAAGGAAAACACATTTTTCTCTCTTTAGTGGTAAGCACCCTTCCTGATTTTTCCTAGGCACACAGTTCCTAAACTTATGGGACTACATACTGAACTTTGAAACTCCTATTTCAATCTTTGCTTAATCTTTACTTTGGTCACTAAAGACTTTGGAACCAGAAAGCATGTTCAAGTATAGTGAAATGCCCTGTTCATGGCAAAGGATTTTACATTTCAAACCAGCAAGGGCAATTCCAAATTCCTCTGAGAAAAGCAGAAATGTTTCTACTGCAGGCTTCTGAAAAATATTTTCCAGTTCAGATATTTTTACTTCAAAATGAAGACATTATGTTTCTTGAAAATAACTCTACAGAAACTGGTATGTTTTCTGTGTTGTAAATTCATCTATGATTGAGCTTAAAAATGATAATCTAGGATATAGGCAGGAAAGTAGAACAGAAATAGCATTAATCAAAAGAATGAAAAAAGTAAGTCTGAAGTTCATGTAGTGTATGCCAGGAATTTTCCAGAGACCTTTAACTTTTAAAAAATGTAATAAATACTCATTTTTTTGCTAATACCTGGGTTAAGCAGTATGTATTTAAGATTGTACTCTGCTTGAGTATATTATAGTTTGCTAAAAAATGTGAACAACAAAATACACAAAATAAGACAAAGGGAAAGATACAATGTTAGGGATAAACATAAAGAAGTTATGAAGGTCTTTACAGAAATAATGTCACAGTATACCTGGTTTTCTTGGGAAAGTCCTGATTTATGCTTTTTGTCCTGTCCTAGTTAGTAACTGTACTATTTGCGCTCTCAAACTGCCCAGGTTTGGATTGTAAATGATACGGATTAACCAGTCTTGAAAAAAATAGCAATTACCCAGAGAACAGAAAAAAAGGGGGGCATTCCAGAAAATTTTCAGCTTAAACAAAGTCATGTATGGCACAAAAATTTGTGGTAACTTTGAGACACTGAAAACAATCTACCATGCTGAAGTACAGACTGCAAGGAGGAGGCTAACAAAAAAATAAGTGGATAGGCAGATGAGTTACATCTCAAAACCTCTCTGTGCTTTTAAGGAACTTCTATCTTATCCTAAAACCAATGGGCAGGGAAATAAATACTGAGATAAAGGAACTGTATAACTGGATTTGAACCGTAGAAAAAGACATAAGCCAAAAATATGAACGTTGGGAACTTGGTATTATTGGTCATTGTCAATGATTCAGAAAGGATATGATTAGAGCTTGAACTGAGGCAGTGACATATAGGATTGAGAGGAGCAGATGCATTCAAATGATATCAAAGAGTTTGAATTACAGGTCAATAGGTTTCCAAAGCTCCATATTTTAAAAAGGCATTATTATAGTACAAAATTCATTATCCCTTAAGATATCATAAGTAAAAACTAATGAAATATTTGAGTGGATCTTATGTCAAATATAATTGTAAATCTATATGTACCCCAAATCAGAGCACCTAAATATATTAAGCAAATACTATCAGATCCTAAGGGAGAAATAGACAACAATACAATAACTGTAGGGGACTTCAATATCCCACTTTCAAACATCAAGACAGAAAATCAATATGAAAACACTGGACCAGAATTATACTTTAGACCAAATAAATCTAATAGACATATACCGAACATGCCATCAAACAACAGCAGAATACACATTCTTCTCAAGCTCTCATGAAACATTCTCCAGGATAGATCATATGTTAGGTCATAAAGAAGCCTTACCAAATTTAAGTAGATTGAAATCATACCAAGTATCTATTCTCACCGCAGTGGTAGGAAACTAGAAATCAACAGCAAGAGGAATATTGGAAAATATGTGGAAATTGAACAACACACTCCTGAACAACAAACGGGTCAAAGAAAAATTCAAAAGGAAACTAAAAAATATCTTCAAACAAATAAAAATGGAAAAACAACACACCAAACTTACGGTATTCAATAAAAGAGCAGATTTAAGAAGAAAGTTTATAGTGCTAAATGCCTATATTAAGAAAAAAAGGAAGACCTTAAATAAACAACCTAACTTTACACCTCAAGAAACTAGAAAAAGAAGACCAAACTAATCCCAGGGCTAGCAGAAGGAAGGAAACAACAAAGATCAATCAATAAAATGAAAAGACAACCGATAGACTGGGAGAAAATATCTGCAAATTGTATATCAGATAAGGGTATAATATCCAAAATATAAAAGAACTCATACAACTCAATATAAAAAAACAAACAATCCAATTAAAAATGAACAGAGGACCTGAACAGATATTTTTCCAAAGAAGACATAAAATAACCAATAGGTACATGAAAAGATGCTCAATATCATTAGTCTTCAGGAAAATGCAAAGTAAAACTGAATGATGTAGCATGTCACATCTGTTAAAATGGCTATTATCAAAAACACAACAGATAACAAATATTAGTGACAATGTAGAGGAAATGGAACCCTTGTGCCCTATTGGTGAAAGGTACATTTTTACAGCTACTATGGGAGACAGTATGGAGTTTCCTTAAAAAATTAAAAATAAAACTACCATATGATCTGGTAATTTCTCTTCTTTGTATATATCTGATGGAAATGAAATCACTATCTTGACGGTTGTCTGTACTCCATTCATCACAGTCTTACAATAGCCAAGACAGGGAAACATCCTAAGTGTCCATTAATGATTACATGAATAAAGAAAATGTGATTATATATGTTTAATAACAATATGTAATATAATAATAATTTAAAATGTTTAATAATACATAATTATCTGTGATAATACATATTATATATTATATATGTATATACAACCTGGAATAGTATTCAGACATAAAAAAGAAGGAAATCCTTTCATTTGCAATAACATGGATGGACCTTGAGGGCATTATGAAATAAGTCAGACAAAGGAAGTCAAATACTATATGATCACCTACATGTGGAATCTAAAAATGTCAAACTCATAGATACAGAGGGTAGAATGGTGCCAGGAACTAGAAGATGGGGGAAATGGGGAGATGTTGGTCAAAGAGTACAAACTTACAGTTATGAAATAATTACGTTTTAGGAATCTAATGTACAGCATAGTGACTACAGTTAACAATACTGAAGTACATACTTGAATATAGTAAGAGAATATATCTTAAATATTCTCACCACATAAAAAAGGCAGTTATGTGATGTCATGGAGGTTTTAACTAATCTTGCTGTGGTAATCATTTTGCAGTATATATGTGTATCAAATCATTACGTTGCATACCTTAACTTAATGTTATATGTCAATTATCGCTCAAAAAATCTGGAAAAATAAAAATTTATACTTTCATAAATAAAATGACAAGCATAGACTGGGAAATGCTTGCAACTAAATAAACCTAATATCCAGGCAGTTTTTAAATTACTGAAAGTAAATAAGAAAAAGACAAATGACTCAAGAAAATTATGACAATATTGAAAGACATTTTACTGGAGAGAAAATAACATAGCCAATAAACTTAAAAATGTTTCTCTTAAGTAGTAACTAAGGAAATGCAAATTAAAAGACAAATTAGTTCTAGCCATTGAGAAAGAGATCATGTAAATGTATAATAAAATCATGGGAGTATGAGCAGATATTTGCTATACTTGCATCCAACAAAAGACTTCTTAAAACTATAAATCAACAGAAATAAATCAGACAAATAACAAAAATGAGCTAAACTTATTGAAATGGTCACTAGGCACGTGTTAAGGCAGTCAACTTTGCTAGTTATCAGGGAGAAACAAATCAAAAATGTAAGATGTCGCTACACAACCACAATAATGGCTCAGATAAAAAAGACAGAGCGTATCAAGTGTTGGCAAACACGTGAAGAAACTGATTGGATGGTAAATTTGTAAAACCACTTTGGAAAATTGTTTGGCAGTGTCTACTACAACTAAATATATCCATACCTTATGACACAGCGATTTTATTTCTAGATATATGTTTAACAGAAATGTATACATATATTCAGCCAAAAATGTGTACTGGAATAGTCACTGTAGCACTATTCACGACAGCCTTAATCAACATTTAAATAGTTAGAACAGGTATATTTCTATTATTATAGAATAAAATAAATAGAATATTGAGGCATAGAAACAAAGTGGCATACTATATAGCAATGAGAGTGAATAATCTACAACTTCGCAGAGTGAATTATTTCAAAAACAGACGGTTGAGCAAAGGAAACAAATGGAGGCATTAATATTATATAATTCCATTTATATAAAGTACAAAATTAAGCAATAATAATTTATACTTTTAGAAATTAAGATATTGCTTACCATTATTGGGAACGGCTAATGAACTGGGAGCATGATAAACAGGAAAAAGAACCAAAATAATTCCTCCTAATTAGTAACTAATTTACAATCATGCCCTTTTCTGAATTTATATTATAATAAAAATACTTTTATAAAGAATAATATTATTGATTTAGCTAGAATATGAAGATATAGGTATTTCGATACATCTTGATGGGTATATAAAAGGGCAAAGTCACACTGAAGGTTCATTTAGCAGCCTTATGATATTAAATATTTACACATCCTGCAACTAATTACTTCTATCTATTTTCAAGAATAGTTGCATATATGCAGCACTATACAAGAATATCAATTTCAGATTTTTTTTTTAAATTGTACATTAAAACCCTTTATACTTACTCATAGGTCTTGACTAAATTAAATATGCTACATCTATTTCATACATGAAATATACTTTATAACAATTCAAATAATTAATCAGACATGCGGACATGGAAAATACTCTATGATAATGTAATGGGAAAAAAACAGAAATATTTTTCTATAAAAGTAACTATTTTTAAAAACAAAAATATTAAAAATATAAATCTATATCATACTTTTAATTTAATTATATTAATATATAAATGAAAATATATTCACTAATTTATATTTGATCACAATGCATTTATATTTCACAATGCTCAAAATTATAATTTAAAAATTAAAACTTACCAATACACTGTAAGCAACAGGATTAGAAAACACATACATGTATATACATAAACACAGGGTATATATACACATACATATGATTATTAACATTATAAATATATAAATATTATAAATATTTATATTTTAAAAGAAAATATTGTTCAAGATAATGCATATTTACAAAATTTGATTTTAAAATCTTATATCATAGAAAACAAAGGTGTGATGTAAGATACTGAGAAAAATAAGTGTATGATATATTTCTTATTTTACACTGTGAACAAACCAACATATAACTTTTGTTTTTACAGAAAGAATAACAGGAAGCTTTGTTCAAAGTAGTTTGTCAAAAATTTCTAAGTAAAGCACAGTATATTAAAAAGGTATAATATATAAATATTAGTTATGTAGGGAAATAAAAAGTGTGAGTAAGCACAAAGATATAAAAAGGAATTATAATGAATGAAAAAATAAAACATGAAATGTTTTGCAAATTTCAGAAAAATGTTTTTCATTTCCTAAAATCATAGATGGGCTAAAATCACTTCTAAAATGCAAAACTTGGGCTTCCCTGGTGGCACAGTGGTTGAGAGTCCGCCTGCTGATGCAGGGGACACAGGTTCATGCCCTGGTCTGGGAAGATCCCACATGCCGCGGAGCGGCTGGGTCCGTGAGCTATGGCTGCTGAGCCTGCGTGTCTGGAGCCTGTGCTCCACAACGGGAGAGGCCACAACAGTGAGAGGCCCGTGTACCAAAAAAAAAAAAAGAAAAAAAATGCAAAACTTTTAGGTATGGATTAAGAATTAATATCCAATCCTTTGATATCTATAAAAGTTTTGATAAAATCAAAGTGGTGTAGAAACTTTGATGACAAAAAGTTAAAGTTAGATAGATAAATTTACCTAACTTTATATTTTATATTTATCAGACATATATTACATTATTTATTTATATATCATGTATATTATATATATATATAAAATAAAAATAAGTATAGTAACAAATTAATATGTCACTAAAAATTAATTTTAAAAGGACAATTGATATTGATAATATATGCAAGTTTTAATAAGCAAAATAAGTTCTTTTTAAGAAATATATAATTCTAGGGTCAAATAAGAAATACACAGTCAAGTTACCAATGTTTAAATAAAAAATAAGATGAGAATCATAGATATGAAAATCTATGGTATACATTCAAGATGTATTTATCAGCAAACACATAATATTAAATTTATGTATTATTATATGAGTAAAAAAATGTACAGTGCATTTATTTTTAGAAATAAGTAAAAGAGTACCAAAAAATCCCTAAGGAAGGGCAATAATAAAGGTAAAAATCAATATTAATGAATGGGGAATGAGAAAAAGAAAAGCTAGACTTAATAAATACTAGATGTAGTTCTTTTTTAAACAGCCATAAATATACAAACAAATTTGGAAAGTCTAATCAAAACAACAAGAGAGAAAAATAAATTAAGATTAGCAACAAGGACATAGAAAATAAATCAGTTAAATTATCACTGCATATTGTACAACTGCTTCTTTTGAAAAAATCTCAATAAAATAGCTTAGTAAGAGAACCCTAAGGAGACCTGTCTCTTAAATATGTGATATTCTAGATGGAATTCTGGAATTAGAAATAAGATATCAGGAAAAAATTATGAAAGTCAGAATAAAGTATGGATTTTAGTTAATAATAATGTATCAATATTGATTCATTAATCAATGAACACAGACACCATATTAATGTAAGATGTTAAAAAAAGAACAAACTGGATGTTTACAAACTTTATTATCTTTACATTTTTTCTGTTAAACTAAAACTATGTTAAAATAAAGTTTATTTAAATAAAACAAAAGAAAATATAAACAACCAAAATTGGAGAGGACAAAGAATAACAGAATTTATCAATATTCAAATAAAATATTACAAAATTATCTCTCAAAATGAATCTGGGTACAAATATTTTTTATCAGTAAATTATCCAAATTGAGGAATTTTTTCAAATCTTAAAAGAAAGGAAAATCATTTCTATGCATATTGCACAACTAGCAGATACTTAATATGGAACAGAACTGTAAATTCACAACCAGTCTTAGTGGTTGATATAGTTGCACAAATACTTAATGAAATAAGAACAATTTGAATTCCACAGAATAACTGCAACATAATGTACCATGATTAAGTAGGTATACCCCAGGAATGCAGGGACAATCAATGTATCAAATATGCCAGAAAATTAAATGCCGTTAAGGCCTTTAATAAAATCCAACACCTAATGTTGATAATGTTTTAAGGAACTAGAAAAAAAGCTACATCTTCACCGTACTGCAAACAATCTATCTTTAAGAAACCAGAAAATTACTAGAGCTCATCACTGAATTTGGTAAACTTGCAGGTTACAAAAGTAATACACAGAAATCTGTTGCATTTCTATACACTAACAATGAAAGATCAGAAGGAGAAATTAAAGAAACAATCCTATTTCCCATCACATCAAAAAGAATAAAATGCCTAGAAATAAACCTACCTAAGAGACAAAATACTTGTAAATGAAAACTATAAGATGTTGGTTAAAGAAATCAAAGACAACACAAACAGATGGAAAGATAGACCATGTTCATGGAAGAATCAATATTGTCAAAATGACTATACTACTCAAGCCAATCTACAAATTCAATGTAATCCCTAGCAAATTATCAAAGGCATATTTCACAGAACTAGAACAAAAAATCTTAAAATTTGTGTGGAGACACAAAAGACCCCAAATAATGAAAGCAATCTTGAGGAAGAAAAACAGAGCTGAAGGTTATCAGGCTCTGTGACTTCAGACTATACTATAAAGCTATAGTCATCAAAACAGTATGGTACTGGCACAGAAATAGAAATATAGATCAATGGAACAGGACAGAAAGCCCAGAAATAAACCCATGCACCTATGTCAATTAATCTATGACAAAGGAGGCAAGACTATAAAATGGAGGAAAGGCAGTCTCTTCAATAAATGGTGCTGGGAAAACTGGACAGCTACAAGTAACAGAATGAAATTAGAACACTCTTTAACACCATATGCATAAGTAAACTCAAAATGGATTAAAGACCTATAAGTTTGAGATCAGACACTATAAAACTCTTAGAGGAAAGCATAGGCAGAACACTCTCTGACATAAATCACAGCAATATCTTTTTTGATTTGTCTCCCAGAGTAATGGAAATAAAAACAAAAATAAAGAAATGGGACCTAATTAAACTCAAAAGCCTTTGCACAGCAAAGGATACCATAAACAAAACAAAAAGACAACCCACAGAATGGGAGAAAACATTTGCAAATGATGGACAGACAAGGGATTAGCCTCCAAAATTTACAAACAGCTCATGTGGCTTAATATCATAAAAACAAACCACCCAATCAAAAAATGGGCAGAAGACCTAAACAGACATTTCTCCAAAGATGACATACAGATGGCCAAGAGGTACAGGAAAAGACGTTCAACATAACTAATTATTAGAGAAATGCAAATCAAAACTACAATGAGGTATCACCTCACACCCGTCCGAATGGCTATCATCAAAAAATCCACAAACAATAAATGCTGGAGAGGGTGTGGAGAGAAGGGAACCCTCCTACACTGTTGGTGGGAATGATTGGTACAGACACTATGGAGAACTGTATGGAGATTCCTTAAAAAACTAAAAATAGAGCTACCACATGATCCTGCAATCCCACTCCTGAGCATATATAGAGAGAAAACATGGTCCGAAAGGATACACTTACCCCAGTGTTCACTGCAGCACTGCTTACAATAGCCAAAACATGGAAGCAACCTAAATGTCCATCAGCAGAATAATGGGTAAAGATGTGGTACATATACAATATACCATACAATGGATTATTACTCAGCCATTAAAATGAATGAAATAATGCCATTTGCAGTGACATGGATGGACCTAGAGATTGTCATACTGAGTGAAGTAAGTCAGACAGAGAAAGAGAAATATGGTATAATATAACTTATATGTGGAATCTAAAAAAAAAATGATACAAATGAACTTATTTACAAAACAGAAACAGACCCACAGACTTTGAGAATAAATTTATGGTTACCGGGGGGAAGGGTGGGAGGAGGGATAGTTTGGGAGTCTGGGATTGACATGTACACACTGCTATATTTAAAATGGATAACCAACAATGACCTACTGTATAGCACAGGGAACTCTGCTCAATACTTTGTAACAACCTAAATAGGAAGAATACATACATGTGTATGTATAACTGAATCACTTTGCTCTACACCTGAAATTAACACAACATTGTTAATCAACCATACTGTAATATAAAATAAAACGTAAAAAAAATGATTGACATTATACTAATAAAGATATTTTCCTCAAGATGGGGATAGTTTCTTTCCATCGTCACACAACTGCTTATACTCAGATCCTTAGTGTCAAAACTCATAGGAGAATGACCCTAAGGTAGACAAAAAAATTTTCCAAGGTCACTCTTTCTCTCTGACCACTCCCATTTTTCATGCCTCTCTCTCAGTCTATAGGAAAATCATCAGTAACAACAATTCCTGGGCAGTGGTCCAACTCCTGAACTCACTGATCACACATATAAGAATTAAGTAGTTAACACACAATCTTTAACCCAATTTTATGGATCCTGAAAATGCTATCTTCTGTGGGTAGTGGTGGGGTAAATGACATTTAAAAATCATTAGATAGTCCTTTTCCTCCAGAGTGGGATGCCTCAAGGGTAATAGAAAGCCAAATAATTTATCTGAACATTGAAATGACAGACTTTGTATTTAGTTTACTGTCCAGAAGTACAATCTTAAACAGGAAGGTCAAAATCAAGGTGTGAATTTTAGAACAATTTTATCTGAAGTTTCCTCTAATGTTTTTAACACTCACAGAAGACTTTTCCCGAAAGATTAATAGTACTCACCTAAAATATTCTGGAATAGGCTCTCCTTCATGGGTCACATAGCAACAACCTGTGGTGGTAACCAATAAGGTATTTTACAGTAGTTGCTTTTCAAAAGTAAACAAGTATAAGCGCATGGGTAAGTTGGTCAAATTAGTTTAAGAAATTCATGGTCAATCAGAATTGAACAAGTGCCTTACTGCTTGAATTATTAAAATATTTAATATTCTTCATCAAAATATATGTGAGGAATATAAAATGCCCCATTTTAGGAATTCTCCTCGGAAATATCTTTTTTCAATGAATATCACTAGGTATTAGTGTCCTACACAACACATTTTGGAAAATAGACTTGTTCATACATGTAGAGAAATCAGGTTTTATGTATTTTGATAACCATCAGCACTTTATAACATGCTGTGTGATTTACTGGAATTTAACATGAACAAAAAAGAAAGATGTTAAGTAAGAAGAAATCTTTTTAAAAGTAAGTTCTTCCCTCCTTTCTCTTATATTGTTCTTTGTATTCTAAATGTTCCTCCCCCTTTTATTCCTCCTTCTCCCACTCTCTACCTTTCTTTTTTTCCTTACTTCTTTCCTCCTCTCCCTTCCCCCCTCCTTCCTTCCCTTTCTTCCTTCCTTCCTTCCTTTTTCTATAAGCCTCTTTTCCTGATTCTAGCTTATTCAAGCAGGAAGAGATAGGCTGGAGAACAGAGTGACAAGAGCTTGTTCTCTGGTGCCTCTCAGGAAATAAGTCAATGCTCCCCCATGAACTTGCAGCTTATCAGCTCAGGAAAGCTGACTACAAAATTGGGTTTGGGTTTATTAGTGATTTAACTTGCAAATTGCCTGTTCACCTCCTTGGGATTCAGCTAAGGCTATTAGAAGTAAAGCTGGAAAATTTGTTCTTGCTACTCTCCTTAAATTTTGACATATCATTCAATGAATTGTTGATTCTTCCCCCCGCCCCCGCCCCAAACAAAGGAAACAGAAAAAATATCACTGAACCATTTGGGTTCAGTTGTTTTCTTTTCTCTTACACTCCTTGTTCAGATTCTTAAGAGAACCATTTCAGAGATTTTTAGTGGATGTATTTGGAGGCTAGACACTAATGAGGATAAAAATATGCTTGGAATTAGAAAAGCAGGCCTCCATATGCCTGACAATAGCACAGCAAAGTGCAAAGGTTGCTATATAAGAAGTGTAAAGAGATATGAGAACCTAGAGGAATAAGAATTTAATTACAACTTAGGGCAACAAATTGGAAGTGGCATTTGAATTGGGCCTCGAAGCTGATAGAGCCAATGTGAATAACTCGGGAGTAAGGTATACAAAAACTCTCTGAGCAGGAAGACAGGGACAGTGTGAGAAGCAGTGACAGGGGGAGCAGGGTATAGAGCCAGAGTAATAGGAGTTAAGAGTCATGGCTCTCACATTCCTCAGCTCTGTGACAAAGCTCCTGTCCCGTAACTATAAAAATAAATGTATTATAACAGTAGTATCTAAATTACAGGAGTGTTGTGAAGATTATATGAGAAAATGGACTTTAAAATTCTCAACGTAATTCCTGGTGCACAAAAAGCACTTACTTGACTACAGCTGTTATTCTTGCTGCAATTAAGAAAACAGCGAGAATTTTGGTGTATTTGAGCCAGACCTGTTGGGAAATTAGTTTGCTTAGAAACTTAGAATGGAGCCAAAGTGTGGAGGCTGTGAATATTTTCTTTAGTGCTATAATTCTGAGCATAGCAATGGCATGGTCGCATATGTGTTTAAAAGGTACTCATTGGGAATATCTGGCATGTTTAGAAGAAGGAAAAGATTATGACAAAAATCAGATGGGGAGTGTCTAAAAAGCCTAGAAAAATGTAGACCAAAAATAGAACAAAGAGAAAAGTAAGAGTGAGAGAGTGAATAGGTTTGTGATAAGAAAAGTCTCAGCATTTAAGATGATGTGGATAATAACATTTTCCTTTAACATTTATTTAAAAATATTTCTTGACCTCTTGCTATGTTCTAAAACACTGTTCCAGGAGCTGGTGATGTAGAAGAGGCCCAAATCCTCATGTATTTTACATACAGTTAAGAGAAGACATACATTAGACACACAGTTGATATATATATATATATATATATATTCAGATATAATAAATATAACGAAGATTTTACCAGAAACATTTTAAAGAGATAGTGACAAAGATAAATAAAAAGATAGGCTACTTTAGATAGCCAGGATAGGTAACAAAGACTTATACATCTTATATTATCTTTGTAATTTGCGACAAATTCGTGAAGATAAAGATTAAAAAAATTTTTCCTTCAGTTTTACTAGTTTCATAAGCAGTTCACATCTTCTACTAAAGGCCATAACACATGTCTTCAGAGGTTTGCAATTAAGGCACTGGGAACTGAGTAGAGAAAATGTTATGCCCACTCCAACCATGCTAAGATATTGTTTTACGTGCTCCAAATAATTTTATGGACCAAAATAAACAAGGAAATGTTTGGTCTTAAATTTTCAAAGTTCTGTAGTTTGAGATAGTCTTATCTCCTCCACTGATGCTTGTGATGATGTTTTCTAAGACAGTCACTGAAGATGTAAATGAATATAGGATGTACATTATATAAAAAATATATATTTTATCAAACTTATTTCTGCAAAAGCCTGTTTCATGCGTCTCTCTTTCTCCTGTCTTTCTTAAAATTAATGAATTATGATTCAATTTTATCTCTTCTATTTATTTAAAAAAATAAATTTTCATGTTTTCAGTGGTTGGTCTAGTGTTTACATTTGATATCATTAACATATAATCGTCTAACTTCAAAAAATATTACACTGCTCCACATATGAAGTAAGGACTTTGCAACAGTACTTTTCCATTTGTCACCTCACATATTTTGTGTTTGGGTAACATTCATTATATTTCCACATATGTAATAAATCTCAGAATACTTGGTTAATATATTTTTCTCTAAAAAGTCAGTTATCTTTTAAAGAAAATTTAAAAAGTGAGAAATTACTTAAAAGTTACTTACATATTTACCATTTCTGAAGCTCTTCATTTATTACATTCTCATTTTTTCATCTGGAATAACTGTCTTACTGTTTATGAAGTCCCCATCATTCTTATCTTTGTTTCTCCATATGTAATGTACCCATTTTCCTGACCGCTTTTTAACATTTTCTGTTTATTTATGATACTAAGGAATTTGATTATGATATGCAATTGGTTCAGTTTTCCTTTTATTTATCTTGACTGAAGTTCACTGTTTTTGGAGCAGTGGTTTATATCTTTAATAGAAATTTTCCATCCATTTTTTTCTTCACCTCTCCACAATCCTGATCCTGGGATTTCCATTGCATACAGATTAGAGTGATATTTTCCCATAAATCACTAAGCTGTTCTGTTATTTTTTCATTCTGAACCTTAGTTGGAGATTTTTTATTGCATGCCTTATTTTTGGATATTGTATTTTTGGCATGACATCCCATTTTGTTCTCTTATGAAACTTCAGTCTTGTCACTCATTGTTCTCTTATATCCCTTTAAATTCTTTTGAATACTTATAACACTGTTTTAAAGCCATTGTCCTACAATAATTCCATCATCTTTATCGCTTCTCAGTATGTCTCTGTCTTCTGATATCTTCTTGTTTATGATCACATTATCCTGTCTCTTATGATCGGATGCTGGGAATCATAAAACTATTATTTTTCAGTACCTGAAATTTTTGCTATCTTCTTTTAGAGTGTTGGATTTGTTTTGGTAAGCAGTTAAGTTTAATAACTTAGCTTGATATTTTCTAGGTTTGCCTTTAGGCCTTGTTGATTATGTGGATCTCTAACTAATGTATGAAACTTCTGGGATATCTATTGAGTACCCTGAATGTCCAAAGAGGACTCTCCACTCTGGCAGATTGGAGATTGACTGTGTACGCCAAACTTTAACTCTGAGAATTGTTAGTTTTTGAGCTTTGTTTTCTAACCTTCTCTGTGAAGTTTCAACATATTCATATATTCCTCCATAAACATACATAGCAAAGTGTACCATTGAAACAAGATTTAAGTGTACCGGTTAATGGTATTAATTGCATTCATAATATTATGCAAACATTATAACTACCTATTTCCAAAACTGTTGCATGAATCCAAAAGAAACTCTATAAACATTAAACAATAACACAATTTCCCCATTCCCCTAGCCCATGGTAACTTCTAATCTACATTTTGTTACTATGAATTTGTGCACTCTAGATATATACGTAGAATCACTTATTTGCTTTTTCATGTCTGACTTATTTCACTCAGCATAACGTTTTCAAGATTCATCCATGTTGCTGCAGGTATCAGAATTTTATTCCTTTCTATGGATGAATAATGTTCCATTGTATGTATATGCCACATTTTGTTCATCTGTTCATTTGCTGATGAACAGTTGGACACCTGGACATTTGTTTCCATCTTTTGGCTATGTAAATAATGCTGCAATGAAAATTGGCATACACATATCTGCTTGAGTCCCTGTTGGCCTATCATATGCGTCAACCCTAATCTTTTGCTCCAGACATCTGTGGGTTATTAGTTCACCTTGCAGTGTTTTCTAGCAATGCTCAACACCTCTCTGGCCTGAGTCCTCTCTGGTCTGAGTTCTGATTTAAGCAAAACATATATGTGCACTTGCACAGTCCTTCAGGTAGCCCCAGACAGTATAAAACAGACAAACCCATTAATTTGCAAGTAAGGTCTGTTCTCCCCTCTTGTACCTGGAACCAGAGTCCCATACCAGGAACATGGCTGCCCCTGGTTGAGTTCTGCTGTTTCCAGGGAGGGTGTGAGACAAGGGCAAATTAAAACATGAGAAGAATTTCCTAATATTTTCAAGTTGCTTTTTCTTGATTCAGCTTTCACTTGGTTGTTACAAACCTTTGACTGTTTTCCAGAGTTCTGACAAAGTTCATTCTGACATTTTCTGCTTTTGTGTGTGTGTGTGTTTTATTTTATTTTATTATTTTTTTAATGTTTCTGTGTGGATCCAAGAGCTTGGAGCAACTTGCTCTATCTCTATGATGGTGATGTCACCAGTTTGGTATCTGTGCTTTAACTAGGTCTGTAGTCGTTACTACTGGATACTAAAGTTTGAGATATGCTGAATACTGAATAAAGATACTAGCTTAAAAACAGAAAATATGGGTTTTCAGCTCTCTCATTCATAAACTGTGTGATCTTGGAAGGATTATTTAATCTCTTTGGCTTAATTAATTAGTTTAGTGCATGCAATCTACACTGTTCTTTATAGACTAGGAAAAAACCCCACAAGTATAAAGTACCTGAAAATAAAAGTATACAGTAAATATTATTTCCATTTTCTATCTCTTCATATTCTACGACCATAAGCATTTACTTCTAATGCTTTTTTGCCCTTCTCTGGAGATGTCATAGAGACATGTCTGAATAAGTTCATAACATTTGTTTGAGAAGCAACTGGAAAGAATTGAAAGAACCCATGTCTTAATTTTAGAAGATTAATTTCCCAATTCTTTCTTTTCATTTATTGGATATATATCTTTGGGCTATTCACTTAAGTTTTCTGATCCTTCTTTCTCATTATATCTACAGCATACAGTCTTAAGGAAATTTTACAGAGAGGTAAATCTGCTTGTCAAGATACACAGCATAGAATATGCTCAGGATATTTAAAAAGTAAATGAATTGATTAATGCAGGAATGATTCTGAAGCCCAATGGTACATGAAAAGAAATAGTTTATGAAGATAATGCCCAGCTGTTCCCAATTAGTAAATACACACAGAAAGAAAAGAAGAAATGGAGATGATAAATAGTGAAGAACTATTATCTCCCATTTTATAAATCTGTGGAATAGTGATTTTCAAGCAGGAAAGAAAAGTCAATACATATTTCCTTTAACAAGTTAATCAATGCATCTGCACATTTTCTGTGAAATGGAAATTAAGACACTTCACTAAATGTGTACAAGATTTGTTATGATATATGCCACCTTCCCCCTATGTTGAAAGTCACCGCCCCATAGAAGGATACGGATTATGTTGACAACAACATTTGATTTCAGTGTTAGGAAAAATTGGTGACAAATATGTTACTCCTCTTTTATAATCAGAATTAAGCACATTATGGATATAAATACACTGAGGTTATTTTGATGAAATTTAACAATGGTTAAATTTTCCATTTGGTCATAAATAGCATGTGAAAGCAGGTCATTATCTACATGAATTTTCTTTACCCTGACTATCAATGTCACAATCACTTAAATATTCTATACAATTTACCATTTACAAATAAGTTACTGGTATGAACATCTTTATTATTCAGCCACCCAAATTGTCTAACTATCTGTACTATATACACTGTGGCTACGACCCCAGTACAAGGTGGACTAGAACTGCCACCTTAAGTGAACTGGTTACACAAATCCTTACTCATTGTTAATTTTTACAGCAGAAGAGTTCCCCACAAAAGGTAAATTAGGAAATGTGTTTGGTGTGTGTTAATTCACCCAGACTCCATGAGGAGCATGTACCTATCTCTTTACCAACAAAAGTATGGCCTTAAGAATAGCATTAGCATCAAATTACAATAACGAGAGAGAAGGAATATAAAGAGGTTTTATGTACAGATGGTGCCTTGCTATTTATCACTGAGCCACAAACAATTGTCCTAGAAATATTGAGATCAATAGACCCATTTAATAAAAGAACTAACTGTGAGAGGCATTGGGATAAACCCGAGCTATTTTCCATATCAAAAGTTTTCTGTAGGGCAATTGCATTTTCCGCAGAGTCATAGCCAACCCAACAATGCCAGAAATTTTTTACTACAATTTTAGGATGCTTCATTTATGGGAATGAGATTATTCTGGAATTGTGGGATTATATGCAGATAAACTCAGAAAGTGGCACTAGGGATGTCAATTACTTGCAACATTTTTATAAGTTCAGTTTCTCTCATGCATCTGAACTCTTTCTTCTCTTTATACCTCAGATCCTAAAACAATCCAGCATGTTTTGGTAGTGGTTTCCAATGAATGAACATTCATGAATAGTGAACATTTGAAAGGGTTTGGATTTTTACCATGCTGATAACTGAGGGATTTGATACAGCTTCCTTAAATCAACATGCAGTAAACAAAGCCAGGCAAAGAAGTTTCATGTTGAGAGCATAGGTGATGAGACTGCAAAGTGAAGTTAGACAACAGAAAAACAGAAGACTGAGTTCAGGAAACACAGATTCAAGTCCCACATCCTTCACTAGTTGTGTGATTCTGCACAAGTCAATCGTTGCCCCTGCCTCTTTTCTGTGAAGTGGGATTTAAGATCCTATGAAAAAAAATGGGGCCATATATGAAGGACTTTATAAACAATAAAATATGAAAAATATGATACAAATGTTAGCTTTGGTTGTTTTCTGCAAATTAGTGAATTATGCTTATCTCACTCAGAAATAAGTGTTAAACATATTTCTCCCAAACACCTTAGGCTGGACTGTAAATTTTAGTAGGAAGAACTTCCATGTGAGAAGCCAGAATATTCTTTGAACTTTGCTGAAGAGAAAAGCATTTGCAAGTTGTATTTATTTGACTACTTGTTAATAAGTTGTATTATTTTTGAAAAACACATAGAAGATAAAGCAGAGCAAACAGTTCTTAATTTGAATGCTATAATTCTGCTCTTCACATAAAGTACAATGTAGCAATATTACAGTTGGAGCAATTTAGTGTAAGTAGTGATGGAAGAAAATTGAAATCATTAAGCTAAATGTCACCTTATGTAACTTAGGCTATCTAAATGACAACCAGATTTAACTTTTTTTGATTACCCACAGCTAGACAGAGAAGACATTCACAAAAAATTAACAGCATACAAAAACACTTAGAATCATATTTTCTTCTTCAGCTTTATGTAAGTGGAATTCGATAATAAGAAGCATATTTCTTAATGGCTATATATTAATCTGATCAGCCAAATTCCTCTTGCTCTAGTAGGGTCTGTCCTTGAAAAAGTTTAACTAAACTGGAAATTAAGTGGATGAAATCCTCAAGAAAAAAGTTAAAGGAATATTTACTTCATTGGTCTACAGCCAGGGAAGAAACTATAATCTAGTGCTTCCTACACTGTGTAAACCAAGTATTATCTTTTTCTTAACTTCAATCCGAATACTTCTGTAAAGTGCAATAAATATATTATCAGTAAAATTGAAATTTTAAAAGAAGTACAAAAAACAGCCCAAGTTTTTTTTTGTTATTATTAGATTCAAAGACATGCTATTAACCTGTCAAATTGCAATGCAAATTTCTGAAGTGTTTACTCCCAGTTTCTGTACATATATCCTCACTGATAGTTACAAACAGGTTGGACTTTGAGTAGTTAACTGATTTTTCTGGAAAGGTCCAGATAATAAAATATTTTAGGCTTTGTGTGCCACATGGTCTCTGTTATGACTACTTAACGCAGCTGTTACAGCTTGGAAGCAGCAATAGATAAAGCATAAACAAATGGCCATGACGATATGCTGCAATAAAACTTTATTTATAAAAAAAAATACTGGTCTATATTTGGCCCATAGACTGTAGTCTACTGATATCTGTTCTAAGCTATGACATTTGTGGTATCTGTCAATGTAATACATGAGGGAAAATACTAAGACACTGACATAACAGATTATCCAAATTCCAGAGATAGTTGAGAACTTCTATGAGAATTAATGGAATGAGGTAAGGAAAAGAAATAGGTAACTGAAGGAACCTACACCTCATTTAGGCCAAAACAAATTGAAAATTGAAGAAAAAATGAGATTGTCACATACAGAAATGAGAAAATAGTTTCCATGACTGGATGCAAGTGGAATCTGTGTACCATATGGTGGTTAAGAAATAAGGCTCTGAAGCCAGTCAGTTCTGGGTGCCAATCCTGGCTTCACTACTGATTAACCCATTAAAAAAGAGGAGTAATTAACCTTGGGAAAGTTTCTCCTTTTACTTACTTTCATAGTAAGATGGAAAAATATACTACTTAAAGGGTTGTTGATATAAATCAGTGCAATACTTGCATGCATTGATCATTCTCCTTGACATAGTAGGTGTTCAAAAAATGTTTAGGGTAAAATTTGCCTATAGGAGATGAAGTTATAATTTTTTTCTGGAACTTTGGTGTGCTGTAGCTAAGGTGATATTTTAAAGCATCAAGCTGTTAGAAAACAAAGAAATTTTGTAGAGAAGTAGCATCCTGCTGTTAATCATGAAACCTGATTATATTCCAAGATAGTTGCCACTGTCTTGCAACTGATCAATTTTTCTTCAGTCTCTTCATGTTTAACATAAGGTGATATGCTCAACCAAATATTTCTTTCCCTCACCATGTAGACTTTTTGTGTACTGGAAGGATGGCTGGGTTAAGATACACCCTTTAGCTTCCAGTACTTCCTGTGCCACTGACTAGCTATGCGGTCAAAAATCAGTTGCCTAAAAGTTCCAGGCATCATTTTCTAATCTATTAAAATGAAGCTTTGAACTGGTCACCTGAAAAACCTCATAAAAAGAAATTATCTTGCATCAGATTTACCTTTTCTTGTAATTCTCTGTATGAATATATGACTATGACCCTTTAAGCTGTGGCATCTTCTCTGCCAAATGTTAACAGAATGTATAATGTCTTATTTTGCTTTCAGTTTAGATAATTATATTTTAAAAGATCTATATATCAGGAAAAAAGAAATTATATTTTTATATATCTGAGGTTCTAATCTTAGTGGCAGTACCTAAATTACTTAAGGCATGCAGATAGAATAACAATAGAGCAATTATTGATGTCTAGTGAAAAAGAGGAATAGTCTAGAAGATCAATATGTGAGGCAGGGCTTCCCTGGTGGTGCAGTGGTTGAGAGTCCACCTGCCGATGCAGGGGACACGGGTTCGTGCCCCGGTCTGGGAAGATCCCACATGCCGCGGAGCGGCTAGGCCCGTGAGCCATGGCCACTGAGCCTGTGCGTCCGGAGCCTGTGCTCCGCAACGGGAGAGGCCACAGCAGTGAGAGGCCCGCGTACTGCAAAAAATTAAAAAAAAAAAAAAATGTGAGGTAATATTTCACAGCAACCGCACAGGGAGTAGAGTTTTCTAGTCAGCAGTTATAGAATTAGTGACTTTGGAAAGAAAGCCAGAAAATTCTTGATCTTCTTCTAACACCCTCTATTGTCAAGGCAGATCTTGATAGATTAGATAGATAGATAGATAGATAGATAGATAGATAGATAGATAGACAAAAACTTTGTCATGGGAAGTTAAAGAATGAATAATAAGATTAACCTGGTTCCTTTAGTTGAATTTTTTAGAAAGTAGGCAAGATCTTGTTATGACCTTCAAAAGGCAGTAATCAATAAGGTATCTCTTTGGTAACCTAACAAACCAAAATCTGTTAGTATTTATTACCACAACCAAATATCAATTTGTGGTATTTATTACCACAACCAAAAATCAATTCTGACCTCCACCACTTAGTTATAATTTTGAACTTATTGACTGAATATGCTGCTGCTTTAAAAATTGCACAAACACTATACATATAACAGTAAAAACTACAGAAAGTAACCACAGATAAATATAAATCTATCATAAAAATAACTCATGATTATATCACCATTCTTAATTACACAACCATTCTTAACATAAGAGAGAGATTGATTTAAAGGTGCTTTTTAAAATATAGTTTTTTGTAAAAATATAAGAATGACAATAAAAATACAGTTTTTGAAATCGTAATTTACTTAATTTATTTATCAGAATTTTCTCATTATCTTAGCTATGTTTTAAGACTATCTGCATATGATCTCATCAGATGACTTGATGAAATGAATGTAGCTAGTCACTTGATAATATATGTTATGTTGCTTTCAATTTTTACTATTCCAAATAATGATTAAACAATTTTTAGTATATTTGTACATATCATTATTTCTTTAGGATAATTCTTAGAAATGAAAGTACTACTTCAAAGCCTATAAATATTATTAAGGATTTTTATATATGTATTGCCTAACTTATCTTAAGAACAATTGCACTTATAATATTTTCTTGAAATAAAGTATTATTGTTCACTCCAACCAGTAGCTTATCTGTGTGCACATATTTTACAGTTCTGATAATACAAAACATTACAATATTTTAAACATTTTCCTATTTTGTAAACTATTTTACAGTTTCTTATTATTTAGTCTTTCCCATACTGTTGTATTTTTAGAGTTGGTGTTGCTCTAGAACATAAAGATACATTTCTTTTTTGGTATCAATAATAATTATAAAATGTCTTCTTTCACTGAAGAATTAAAAATAATTATAAGACAATTTATTAATCCATTCATTCTATTTTCAGTGTTTCACACTGTTCTAAAGATTACTTGGTCTAGCAGGTTATCAATATTGTTTATGGATTTGTTTATGTTTGATTTTTTCCTGATTATTGATCATATATTCTTACTTCTTTGCCTGCCTAGTAATTTTGGATTGTATCCTCTACATTTTGAACATTACATTATTAGCTTCTGGATTGTGTTGTATTTCTTTAACTAGAATTATATATTTTGTTTTGATATGCAATTGAGTTACAAGCATACCTCACTTTACTGTGCTTTGCTTTACTGCACTTCACAGATGTTGCATTTTTTACAAATCAAAGGTTTGTGGCACCCCTGCATTGTCAGATGACGGTTAGCATTTTTTATCAATAAAGCATTTTTAAATTAAGGTATGCACAGTTTTTCTTAGATATAATGCTATTGCACATTTAATAGACTACGGTATAATCTAAACATAACTGTTATATGTACTGGGAAGCCAAAAAATTCTTGTGACTCACTTTATTAGGTGGTCTGGAACCAAACCCACAATATCTGAGGTATGCCTGTATTTGGAATCAGATGTTTTCAAGACTTGTTTTTCTACTTAGTTAAGGTAAAACCAGAGCACTCTTTAGTCAGGTGATAATTTATCTCCTTATATAAGGTGATATCCTTTTGAGAACTCTATCAGATATCCTGTATATTATATGATCTTTCAACTCTGGCTGTAGGGAACAAAAATTATACCCATCCCTGTATGAACTCAAGAAATTATTTGGTTTATTACTTCCTGGTGTTTTTTTTTTTTTTATTTTTATTTTTCTTCCAGCTTTGGCTAGTCATTTCTCAATCATGCATAATTTAATAGTCAGTTTAAGACTTACGGTGACAACTCTTCAGATCTCTAATGCATTCTCCCTCTCTCAATTCTCTCTCAAGTTCCCTCTCACTTTCACTCTATCTATGCATGTGTCTGTGCATGTGTGTATGCATGGCTCCCTTTACTCTAGTAGTCTGTCCCACAAATTATGGGCAACTTAGTCTATCCAAAGTGTAATCTATTTTTTTTTCCTCCATTCACTGAGACTTCTGAGGTTAGTTTGGCTTTCTGCTCTCTCTGTTGTTGGCTGGAAACTACCTCCAGAAAGTAAGCTGTTGCAATTATAGAGTTTATCTCATTTGTTTTCCTTGTCTCAGGGTAACAGCAGTTATCCAATAAGTGAAAACCATTGTTTCATATAGTTTTCTGGTTTCCAATAGTTTAAAGTGGGAGGGTAAATCCAATTCCTGTTAATTATCATGGTCTGAAGTGAAAGTCTATACACTTTCTCCCTCTCTCTCCCTCTCTCTCCCTCTCTCTCTCTCTCTCTCTCTCTCTCCCCGTATATATATATATACACACACATACACATACACACACACAATACATATGTATATAAATATATATTATATATAATATGTATTTACTTTCATAATTCCATTGAGAGATTATAAAATAACATGTGGTACTAAACTTGTTTCCAAGAGATATGGTTGTATTCATGGTTTGATTTTCATTCTTTGTTTTTGTCTACTTACATAATCCAATAACATACCTATTATAGAGCAATGACATCAATCTCTATTACACTGAAGCAGGATTTTTGCTAATTTACCTTCCTATACCTGTTGCTTTGATCTTTAGCAGAGGTAAAGCTAGAGAATCATTACTATCTGCTAAAATTACTAGATTTGGTTGATAGGACCATATTGGATCACAATCCTAGTCATGCCACTTAACTAACTCTGGGATCTTAGGGAATCTGCATAAATCCTCTGAGCCTCAGTTTCTTCAGTTATAAAATGAGGGTGAAATACAAATACTCATTTTGAAATATTCACTTTGAAATTATGAATAAATTACATAAAATATAGTGTCTGGCATACAGATGACACAAAAATATGAGACATAAAATCTGTGTGCTATAGAAAAGGATAGGAAAAAATAACATATAATAACAGTAAGAAAAAGAGAAAATAACAGAATTTATATGTGACAGGGCACTGATCATAAGTCCCTTCTTGGAAAATTTACTTGACCTTTATAAACCTCATTTTTCTAATATTTATAATGAAATGGTTTAAGTTGTGCTTAATACCACATTTGAAGAAATTAGGCTAACGAGTCACATATAAACCTCAAATTTTTGCTGTTTTTTACTTTTTTTTCTTTTTCTTTTTTTTTTATTAAGCACCAGCCAGAAGTAGATCTTTGTGATCACTTATTATCATAAAAAAGCCTATTGTATCTTTTAGTTTAGAGTAAATAATTTCCTTTCTTTTTGGGTATTACCATGTAAAAGATACTATTAGTCAGCTTTATTTTGTCTCATAAATCATCTGTGAGGCATTTTTGTGCTTATTTATCTGTGTAAATTTCCCTGAGGGGGGTGCCCTTACTAGGATACTATTCAACAAATTTCCCTCAATATTTCCAGCTTGGAAGCAAAGAGATCCTGGAGACTGGTTCTCTAACAGTTCAAAATAGAAATTAGTGAGGATGTGTAAATTTATCTGAAGTTAATTTTTTTTTTGCACAGTGCTTAACCAGAGGAAATTGTAAAGTCACATGGGAGGCAGGGAAAAAACTATTAAAAACAAAGACCACTTACATTTTCGTTAAATCAAAATGTGGACACTACTTATGCAATGTGTATCGTTTTCTGATGATGTCTGTATGCTATTGAGACGGTAAAAGCTGATAATGAAACTGTCCACATATAAAACAAACCAAAAATGAGAAAAAAATCCTTTTATTTCAATACTCTTCACCATTCTGCAATTATTTTGTCACTCAGGAGACCATGCCCTGTCTTCCCTCAATGCTGCTATGTAACATACACTTGTCCTGTGAACAATTTCCTCTCCACTAGCCTGGCCATGCAGGAGATAAGAATACTGATTTTAGGAGCAGGCAGAGGGAGGAGTGGGACTAGTCTTGCCTGTAGAGGCTGGAGCAATCCAAGAGTCAGTTACTAAAGTCAAATGGAAACCAAATACACCTGGGCCGATATGCATCATTTCAAAACTGCTAGAGAGGACTGAGTTCTAGGTCCAAGGTGACACATTAACAACTCAGGATAATCTAAAAAAGTTGGAATAAAGGTAAGAAAAAAAAATCCTGAGTACCAGGACAATACCACAGACACTTTTAGCAAGCACTTTTAGTTTTTTAAATAAGTTGAATTTTAATAAAATATTACAATTCCTTTTATTTCATTTGATATAATTCTAGTAAAAAAATTATATATTGGCATTCTGCAGCAGTGCGGACCAGCAGGACTCAGGTCTGGTGCATCTCTGTGGGACAGTGTGTCTGGTGCTCTTCACCGCTGCCCACCCTGCCCGGGATGCAAGCATCCTCTCCAGTGCAAAAAGCTGGAGCTTCTGTTTGGCTTTGACTGAAAAAGAATTTAGCCTATATGTACTGCTTTAACCACTGGAAGAATGACAGATGACATAGATGTGCTCTGAGATGTGTGGTTTAGATGAATTCCAATTTGCTTCACTCTTTATCAGGATGAGATAAATGAATGGGAGGCAGAACCATATTATGCATTATCCAACTGGTTTTCTATTTGATCTTCTTGTGTCAAGTTCAGCTCTTCCTTAGAACATCGCAGTACATTTTAAGTCGTGTGGCTGACAGGGTCTTGGTGCTCTGGCTGGGTGTCAGGCCTGAGCCTCTGACGTGGGAGAGCCGAGTTCAGGACATTGGACCTCCAGACCTCCTGGCCCCTTGTAATATCAATTGGCAAGAGCTCTCCAGAGATCTCCATCTCAATGCTAAGACCCAGCTCCACTCAATGGCAAGCAAGCTCCAGTTCTGGATACCCCCTGCCAAAAAACTAGCAAGGCAGGAACATAATCTTACCCATTAGCAGAGAGGAAGCCAGAAATCCTAATAATTTCACAGAGACCCCAAAACACACCACAGGACATTGTCCTGCCCACCAGAAAGACAAGATCCAGCCACATCCACCAGAACACAGGCACCAGTCCCCTCCATCAGGAATCCTACACAAGCCATTGAACCAACCTTACCCACTGTGGGCAGACACCAAAAACAATGGGAACTACGAACCTACAGCCTGCAAAAAGGAGACCCCAAACAAGTAAGTTAAGCAAAATGAGAAGACAGAAATACACAACAGATGAAGGAGCAAGGTAAAAACCCACTCGACCAAACAAAGGAAGAGGAAATAGGCAGCACACCTGAAAAAGAATTCAGAGTAATGATAGTAAAGATGATCCAAAATCTTGGAAATAGAACGGAGAAAATACAAGACACATTTAACAAGGACCCAGAAGAACTAAAGAGCAAACAAACAATGATGAACAACACAATAAATGAAATTAAAAATTCTCTAGAAGGAATCAATAGCAGAATAACTGAGACAGAAGAACCGATAAGTGACCTGGAATATAAATAGTGGAAATAACTACTGCAGAGAAGACAAAAAAAAAGAATGAAAAGGACTGAGGACAATCTCAGAGACCTCTGGGAAAACACTAAATGCAACAGCATGCAAATTATAGAAGTCCCAGAAGAAGAAGAGAAAAATGAAGGGACTGAGAAAATATTTGAAGAGATTATAGTTGAAAACTTCCCTAATATGGGAAAGGAAATAGTCAATTAAGTCCAGGAAGCGCAGAGAGTCCCATAGAGGATAAATCCAAGGAGAAACACACCAAGACACATATTAGTCACACTATCAAAAATTAAATACAAAGAAAAAATATTAAGTCAGGATGGGAAAAGCAACAACTAACATACAAGGGAATCCCCATAAGGTTAAGAGCTGACCTTTCAGCAGAAACTCTGCAAGCCAGAAGGGAGTGGAAGGATATATTTAAAGTAATGAAAGGGAAAAACCTACAACCAAGATTACTCTACCCAGAAAGGAAATCATTCAGATTCAACAGAAAAATTAAAACCTTTAAGGTCAAGCAAAAGCTAAGAGAATACAACACCACCAAACCAGCTTTACAACAAATGCTAAAGGAATGTCTCTAGGCAGGAAACACAAGAGAAGGAAAAGACCTATAATAACAAACCCAAAACAATTAAGCAAATGGTAATAGGAACATACATATCAATAACTACCTTAAAGGTAAATGGATTAAATGCTCCAACCAAAAGACATAATATGGCTGAATGGACACAAAAACAAGACCCATATATATGCTGTCTACAAGAGACCCACTTCAGACCTAGAGACACATATAGACTGAAAGTGACGGGATGGAAAAAGATATTCCATGCAAGTGGAAATCAAAAGAAAGCTGGAGTAGCAATTCTCATATCAAACAAAATAGACATTAAAATAAAGACTATTACAAGAGACAAAGAAGGGCACTACATAATGATCAAGGGACAATGCAAGAAGAAGATATAACAAGTGTAAATATTTATGCACCCAACCTAGAAGCACCTCAATACATAAGGTAAATGCTAACAGCCATAAAAGGGGAAATTGACAGTAACACAATAAAAGTAGGATACTTAAACACCCCACTTTCACCAATGGACAGATAATCCAAAATGAAAATAAATAAAGAAACACAAGCATTAAATGATACATCAACAAGATGGACTTAATTGGTATTTATAGGACATTCCATCCAAAAACAACAGCATACACTTTCTTCTCAAGTGCTCATGGAACATTCTCCAGGATAGATCATATCTTGGGTCATAAATCAAGCCTTTGTAAATTTAAGAAAATTGAAATTGTATCAAGTATCTTTTCCAACCACAACAATATAAGACTAGGTATCAATTACAGGAAAAAAAATGTAAAAACTGCAAACCCACGGAGGCTAAACAATATGATACTAAATAACCCAGAGATCACTGAAGAAATCAAAGGTAATCAAAACTTACCTAGAAACAAATGACAATGAACACAAGATGACCAAAAACCTATAGGATGCAGCAAAAGCAGTTCTAAGAAGGAAGTTTATAGCAATACAATTCTAACTCAAGAAACAAGAAACATCTCAGATAAACAACCTAACATTACACCTAAAGCAAACAGAGAAAGAAGAACAAAAGAAAACTTCCCAAAGTTAGCAGAAAGAAAGAAATCATAAAGATGAGATAAGAAATAAATGAAAAAGAAATGAAGGAAATGATAGCAAAGATCAGTAAAACTAAAAGCTGGTTCATTGAGAAGATAAACAAAATTGATAAACCATTAGCCAGACTCATCAAGAAAAAAAGGGAAAAGACTCAAATCAATAGAATTAAAAATGAAAAAGGAGAAGTAACAAATGACATTGCAGAAATACAAAGGATCATGAGAGATTACTACAAACAACTATATGGCAATAAAATGGACAACCTGGCAGAAATGGACAAATTCTTAGAAAAGCACAACCTTCCAAGACTGAACCAGGAAGAAATAGAAAACATAAACAGACCAATCACAAGCACTGAAATTGAAACTGTGATTAAAAATCTTCCAACAAACAAAAACCTAGGACCAGATGGCTTCACAGGTGAATTCTGTCAAACATTTAGAGAAGAGCTAACACCTATCCTTCTCAAACTCTTAGAGAAGAGCTAACATCTATCCTTCTCAAGCTCTTCTAAAATATAGCAGAGGGAGGAACACTCCCAAACTCATTCTACAAGGCCACCACCATATTCATACCAAAACCAGACAGAGATGTCACACAAAAAAAGAAAACTACAGGTCAATAACACTGATGAACATAGATGCAAAAATCCTCAACAAAATACTGGCAAAAAAAATTCAGCAGCACATTAAAAGGATCATGCACCGTGATCAATTGGGGTTTATCCCATGAGTGCAAGGATTCTTCACTATGTGTAAATAAATCAATGTAATACACCATATTAACAAATTGAAGGATAAAAACCATATGATCATCTCAATAGATGCAGAAAAAGCTTTTGACAAAATTCAACACCCATTAATGATAAAAAACTTCCAGAAAGTAGGCAGAGAAGGGAACTTACCTCAATATAATAAAGGCCATATATGACAAACCCACAGCCAACATTGTTCTCAATGGTGCAACACTGAATCCATTACCACTAAGATTACAAACAAGATAAGGTTGCCCACTCTCACCACTATTATTCAATATAGTTTTGGAAGTTTTAGCCACAGCAATCAGAGAGGACAAAGAAATAAAAGGAATCCAAATGAGAAAAGAAGAAGTAAAACTGTCATTGTTTGCCGTTGACATGATACTGCACATAAAGAATCCTAGAGATCTACCAGAAAACTTATAGAGCTAATCAATGAATTTGCTAAAGTAGCAGGATACAAAATTAATGCACAGAAATCTCTTGCATTCCTATACACTAATGATGAAAAATCTGAAAGAGAAATTAAGGAAACACTCCCATTTACCATTGCAACAAAAAGAATAAAATACCTAGGGATAAACCTACCTAGGGGACCAAAGTCCTGCATGCACAAAACTATCAGACACTGATGAAAGAAATTAAAGACAATAAAAACAGATGGAGAGATATAACATGTTCTTGAATTGGAAGAATCAACATGGTGAAAATGACTACACTACCAAAAGCAGTCTACAGATTCAATGCAATCCCTATCAAACTACCAATGGCAATTTCAACAGGACTAGAACAAAAATTTTCACAATTTGTATGGAAACACAAAAGACTCCTAACAGCCAAAGCAATATTCAGAAAGAAAAACAGAACTAGGGGAATCAGGCTCCAGGACTTCAGACTATACTACAAATCTACAGTAATCAAGACAGTATGGCACAGAAAGAGAAATATAGCTCAATGGACCAGGATAGAAAGCCCAGAGATAACCCCTTGCACATATGGTTCCCTTATCTTTGATAAAGGAGGCAAGAATATATAATGGAGAAAAGACAGCTACTTCAATAAGTGGTGCTGGGAAAACTGGACAGCTACACATAAAAGAATGAAATTAGAAAATTCCCTAACACCATTCACAAAAATAAACTCATAATGGATTAAAGACCTAAATGTAAGGCTAGACACTATTAAACTCTTAGAGGAATACATAGGCAGAACACTCTATGACATAAATCACAGCAAGATCCTTTTTGACCCATCTCCTAGAGAAATGGAAATAAAAACAAAAATTAACAAATGGGACCTAATGAAACTTAAAAGCTTTTGCACAGCAAAGGAAACCATAAACAAGACAAAAAGACAACCCCCAAATATGTGCAAATGAAACAACTGACAAAGGATTAATCTCCAATATATACAAGAAGCTCACATAGCTCAATATCAAAAACCGAACAACACAATCCAAAAATGGGCAAAAGACCTAAATAGACATTTATCCAAAGAAGATATATCAATTGCCAACAAACATATGAAAGGATGCTGAACATCAGTAATCATTAGAGAAGTGCAAATCAAAACTACAATGAGGTATCACCTCATACCAGTCACAATAGCCATCATCAAAAAAATCTACAAACAATAAATTCTGGAGAGGGCATGGAGAAAAGGGAAACCTGTTGCAGTGTTGGTGGGAATGTAAATTGATACAGCCACTACAGAGAACAGTATGGAAGTTCCTTAAAAAACTAAAAATAGAACTACCATACAACCCAGCAATCCCATTACTGGGCATATACCCTGAGAAAACAATAATTCAAAAAGAGTCATGTATCACAATGTTCACTGCACCTCTATTTACAATAGCCAGGACAAGGAAGCAACCTAAGTGTCCACTGACAGATGAATGGATAAAGAAGATGTGGCACATATATACAATGGAATATTACTCAGCAATAAAAAGAAACGAAGTTGAGTTATTCGTAGTGAGGTGGATGGACCTAGAGTCTGTCATACAGAGTGAAGTAAGTCAGAAAGAGAAAAACAGATACCTTATGCTAACACATACATATTGAATCTAAAAAAAAAAAGATAATGCTCAGAAGAACCTAGGGGCAAGATGGAAATAAAGATGCAGACCTACTAGAGAATGGACTTGAGGATACGGGGAGGGGGAAGGGTAAGCTGGGACAAAGTGAGAGAGTGGCATGGACATATATACACTACCAAACCTAAAATAGATAGCTAGTGGGAAGCAGCCGTATAGCACAGGGAGATCAGCTCAGTGCTTTCTGACCACCTAGAGGGGGGAATAGAGAAGGTGGGAGGGAAACGCAAGAGGGAGGGGATATGGGGATATATACATATGTATAGCTGACCTACTTTGTTATACAGCATAAACTAACATAACATTGTAAAGCAATTATACTACAGTAAAGATGTTTAAAAAAAATTAAGGCAGTATTTTGATATGGAAATATATAATTCTTTGCAATTTCACCCTTTTCAGTGTCTACATAGGACAAATTGAATTAGAAATGTGAAAAGATTTCTCCTGTCATCTCCATTATCCAGAATATATGTTAATAGAATTAAATCACATGCAAACCCTTACAAATCAATAATAGGGGGAAAATACTCAGTGAAAAAGAGAAATAACCTAGCTGAGAAATATACAAAGGATCTGAATGGACATTTCTTGAAAGAAGATTTACAAACAGCCAATAATCAAATGAAAAAAATATTATTAGTCTTTAGGAAAATGCAAATCAAAAACCACAATAAGATACCACTTAATACCCACTGGGATGGCTATAATAATAATAATAAAGACAAGTGATCACAACCATTGGTTAGGATGTGGAGAAATTTGTATCTTTTATACACTGTTGTTGGGAATGCAAAAAGGTACAGCCACTTATGGAAACAGTCTGTTCCTCAAAAAGTTAAAATGAGAGTAATCACATGACCCAGCAACTCCACTTCTAGGTTTATGATCTAGACAGCCTTAAGTTTCCCTTCAGCTTGACTAAAATTTAGGCAGGTTTCTTCCTGACTATAGCCCACTGACTTCCGTTTTCTTAGAGCATTTACTTTAGAAAAGGTTTAACTACACAATTTTTCTCTGTTCTTTTGCAATGCAAACCTTCTACCAGCCCTGACCAGTTTTAGAATTCAGTAATATCTTTCTGAACAATGTGGGAGCCATTCCTGTGAAATGTAATAATCTAAGAAGGTAGTTGCCCCTATCTCCCAGTCCCTGTGGGATTGAAATAGCTTTACTTTCTTTATTTTTTAATTTAAATTTTTATTTATTTTATATTGATGGATGGTTGATGTACCATATGATGTAAGTTACAGGTATACAATATAGTACTTCACAGTTTTTTGATTAAACTCCATTTATAGTTACTATAAAATACTGGCTATATTCCCTGTGTTGTACAATATATCGTTGTAGCTTATTTTATTTTCTATTTATTTATTTTTTGAATTTTATTTTATTTACCTTTTTATACAGCAGGTTCTTACTACTCATCAATTTTATACGCATCAGGGTATACATGTCAATCCCAATCTCCCAATTCATCACACCCCCACCCCCACGTGCCGCCACTTTCCCCCCTTGGTGTCCATAAGTTAGCTCTCTACATCTGAGTCTCAATTTCTTCCCGGTAAACCAGTTCATCTGTACCATTTTTCTAGGTTCCAAATATATGTGTTAAAATATGACATTTGTTTTTCTCTTTCTCACTTACTTCACTGTGTATGACAGGCTGTAGATTCATTCATGTCTCTACAAATGACCCAATTTTGTTCCATTTTATGGCTGAGTAATATTCCACGTACCACATCTTCTTTATCCATGTGTCTGTCAATGGGCATTTAGGTTGATTCCATGACCTGGCTATTGTAAACAGTGCTGCAGTGAACACTGGGGTGCATGTGTAGTTTTGAATTATGGTTTTCTATGGGTATATGCCCAGCAGTGGGATTGCTGGCTCATATGGTAATTCTATTTTTAGTTTTTTAAGGAACCTCCATACTGTTCTCCATAGTGGCTTTATCAATTTACATTCCCACCAACAGTGCAAGATGTTTCCCTTTTCTCCGCACCGTCTCCAGCATTTGTTGTTTGTAGATTTTCTGATGATGCCCATACTAAATGGTGTGAGGTGATACCTCATTGTAGTTTTGATTTGCATTTCCCTCATAATTAGTGATGTTGACCAGTTTTTCATGTGCTTCTTGGCTATCTGTATGTCTTCTTTGGAGAAATGTCTATTTAGGTCTTCTGCCAATTTTTGGATTTTTTTTTTTTTTTTTTAACATTGAGCTGCATAAGCTGTTTGTATATTTTGGAGATTAATCCTTTGTCCGTTGATTCATTTGCAAATATTTTCTCCATTCTGCGAGTTGTCTTTCGTCTTGTTTGTAGTTTCCTTTGCTTTGCAAAAGCTTTTAAGTTTCATTAATTCCCATTTATTTTTGTTTTTATTTCCATTACTCTAGGAGGTGGATCAAAAAAGATCTTGCTGTGATTAATGTCAAAGAGTGTTCTTCCTTTGTTTTCCTCTAAGAGTTTTATAGTGTCTGGTCTTACATTTAGGTCTCTAATCCATTTTGAGTTTATTTTTGTGTATGGTGTTAAGGAGTGTTCTAATTTCATTCTTCTACATGTAGCTGTCCAGTTTTCCCAGCACCACTTATTGAAGAGACTATCTTTTATCCATTGTATATCCTTGCCTCCTCTGTCATAGATCAGTTGAGCATAGGTCCGTGGTCTTATCTCTGGGCTTCCTATCTTGTTCCATTGATCTATATTTCTGTTCTTGTGCCAGTACCATATTGTCTTCATTACTGTAGCTTTGTAGTATAGTCTAAAATCAGGGAGTCTGATTCCTCCAGGTCCGTTTTTTTCCCCTCAAGATGGCTTTGGCTATTTGGGGTCTTTTGTGTCTCCATACAAATTTTAAGATTTTTTGTTCTAGTTCTGTAAAAAATGTCATCGGTAATTTGATAGGGATTGCATTGAATCTGTAGATTGCTTGGGTAGTACTGTCATTTTCGCAATATTGATTCTTCTAATCCAAGAACATGGTATATCTCTCCAACTGTTGGTATCATCTTTAATTTCTTTCAACAGTGTCTTATAGTTTTCTGCATACAGGTCTTTCGTCTCCCTAGGTAGTCTTATTCCTAGGTATTTTATTATTTCTGTTGCAATGGTAAATGGGAGTGTTTCCTTCATTTCTCTTTCAGATTTTTCATCATCAGTGTATAGGAATGCAAGAGATTTCTGTGCATTAATTTTGTATCTGGCAACTTTATCAAATTCATTGACTAGCTCTAGTAGTTTTCTGGTGGCATCTTTAGGATCCTCTATGTATAGTATCATGTCATCTGCAAATAGTGACCATTTTACTTCTTCTTTTCCAATTTGTATTCCTTTTATTTTTCTTCTCTGATTGCTGTGGCTAGGACTTCCAAAACTATGTTGAATAATAGTGGTGAGAGTGGAAATCCTTGTCTTCTTCCTGATCTTAGAGGAAATACTTTCAGTTTTTCACCATTGAGAATGATGTTGCTGTGGGTTTGTTGTATATGGCCTTTATTATGTTGAGGTAGGTTCCCTCTATGCCCATTTTGTAGAGTTTTTTTTTTTTGTTTTTGTTTTTTTTAATCATAAATCGGTGTTGAATTTTGTCAAAAGTTTTTTCTGCATCTATTGAGATGATCATATGGTTTTTATTCTTCAACTTATTAATATGATGTATCACATTGATTGATTTGCGTATATTGAAGAATCCTTGCATCCCTGGGATAAATTCCACTTGATCATGGTTTATGATCCTTTTAATATGTTGTTGGATTTTGTTTGCTAGTATTTTGTTCATGATTGTTGCATCTATGTTCATCAGTGATATTGGTCTATAATTTTCTTTTTTTGGTGATATCTTTATTGGTTTTGGTATCAGGGTGATGGTGGCCACATAGAATGAGTGTGGGATTGTTTCCCCCTCTACAATTTTTTGGAAGAGTTTGAGAAGGTTCGGTGTTAGCTCTTCTCTAAATGCTTGACAGAATTCGCCTGTGAAGCCATCTGGTCCTGGACTTCTGTTTGTTGGAAGATTTTTAATCACAGTTTCAATTTCATTACTTGTGATAGGTCTGTATTAGATATTATTTAAAAATTATTATTAATTTGGTTAAGCGTGATAAAGTGATTTTGGTTATGCTGTAAAATACTCTTATCTGTTCATTTTATATATATGGAAATATTTATGGGTGAAATGATGATACCTAAGATTTGTCTTTCAATACTTCAACAAAAACAACACAAGTAAAAGCAGTAGGGTAAATATGGGTAAAAGAAGATTGGCAACATGGCATTAATTCTTGAAGATTGATATAGAAATGTGGATATTCTTTTTAGTTATTCTTTATAGTATTCTTTTTTCCTATGTTTGACAATTTCCATTAAAAATGGAGGCTATTTGAGGCTATTTTTTTAGATTTAGCATTTATTCTCAAGTTATTTTGAGAAAGAAAAGCAATCATCTTTTTATTTTTCTTTTATCAATCTGTATTTTAATAAGTTCTGAAAATGAGAATTTTGTTTTCAATTTGTTTTTGTTCTTAGAGGATTTAATTAATTACAGACTTAAGTTCCTTTCAAAAATATTGGGTCTAGTTTGTATGAGATAAATTCAGTTGAAAACTTAAAGATTTCCCTAGTGTGTGTGAGAGATAATGAGACGAAGAGAGGGAGAGGGAGAAGGGGAGAGGGGAAGAGAGGGAGGAAGGGAGGACAAGAGAGAGGAATAGAGACTGAGATTATTATAGATTTTTTATTATATAATCAGTATATGCTACACAATGGAAATTATTCATGGGGAAATTTGCACTGGGAAGTACATTTAAGAAAATAGCAAAAAGGTCTATAAAAGAAAGTGAACAATTAATCAACATATTTACCCTTTCTGGATGAAATGGTGAAAATAAACAAACCCACGTGATGAGAGTAACCAAGGATTAGCCTTATAAATCCACAATTAATGTTTTCTGTCTCTACTGACTTCATTTAGTTCCTTCAATAACACACTAGATTTTCTCAGATTTCAAGAACACTTACTACCATGGAGGAATTACTCATGTGTTAAGTGTATATGTAGAAGAATCAAGTCAGCATCTTAATGGTAAAATTGTGTGTAGTGTAACATAGTAATATCACAGAGACATGTATTTTTTTTTTATGGAAGTATTTTAAGGAAACAGATATGTTGGACACTAGACATTTAAAATAGTCAAAAAAAATCAAAGCAAAGAGAAGAATACAAACAATTTTTTTTATTCTTTCTTTAAAGAAAAAAAAACATGATGAGAACTAGTATTTAAATAAACTTAGGCCGTGTTGTACCTTAGGCAAAATTCTCACATTGACGCTCCCTATACCAAACTCTAGTTTATAGCCCTGCAATAACTGATACAGTTTTCTTAGAAGACTTACATACTCTCTGCCTCAGTTTCCCCTCATGTAAAAGGTGATAATCTCTGCACGTGATATTCAAATATCAAGTGACAAACCAGAAAATTATTTGAGGTTTTATGATAAAGTTATTCTGCAAACTTCCAATTATTTATAAATCATTTGAAAATGGTCTGTACTAATACTTAAAACACTAAACTTCTAAAGGCATGAATCATAAATGCAAAACAATTTTATTTATTCATGTTTTGGGTTTAGTTATATTACTGCATCACTTATTCAGCAGTATTCATTATGTTAATTTAAGAATAATTAAATATATTATCAATTTGTATATGATATATGCCAAATGCTGAATGAAAATTTAAGTAATCTGTATTTTTCTTCCTTAGTTTTTAGATATTTATGGCAAATAGACTTACCAGGGCTGAAACACTCACCAAATATTGTTTATATTAAAAAATCAAATAAGAAAACTTGATGAACACGTGTTTTTTTTTTTTTTTTTGACATCTTTATTGGAGTATAATTGCTTTACAATGGTGTGTTAGTTTCTGCTTTATAACAAAGTGAATCAGCTATACATATACATATATCTGCATATCTCCTCCCTCTTGAATCTCCCCCCCACCTTCCCTATCCCACATGGACATATATACACTACCAAATGAACATATGGTTTTAATAAGATATTTGAGATATACATTACTGAACTTCACTATAAATTTTCACCTAGTGAGATATTAATGAGCTCTCCAGTGTAATGGTCCCTGCCTGTCAATCTAAACATTAAGGATCTGCGTAAAGAAACCATAATGTCATATTCTGAGCACCTTGTAGAACTGATACATATATATATATATATATAGTACAATATATATCTTGTACTCTGAGAGACTTTGGAAAAGACACTAAAATTTAAAATATCAGACTTAAGCAATTACTATCTACAAGGCTTGGTAATTCATTTAACTTCTTTGAACCTCCCTCATTTTCCTTATTGATGTAACGACAATTGAAATTGATGAAATGGAGATTTGCTGAACCTACTTCACAGTGTTGTTGTGAAGGTCTTTGAAGTCCATGTGAAAGTCTTTAAAAAAGAATTATACTTTATATATTGCAAAGGATGGTTATTGCATTTTCCATTGTAATTTGGCAGAACTATACTGGAGAATTTATTGTGAAAGTATATTAAATCTATATTACTATAATAATGATATTTTTACTTTTTATGGGAATCCTGTGACTAGTTTCCTGAGATGAGTATCATGGAGAGGCCATGATATATTTACTAAACACATCATAGTCTAGCGCAATGGATAATGATAATTGTGTGTTTGCTTAAAGAGCCTTCATTTTTCACCCCCCAAAAAAACTAACTGAAAATTATCAGAAGAAGCTACCTCACAATTTAATTAAATAAATGTATAAAATAACTACTGAATCAATGCTTGTAGATAAATATCTACTGGCTAGGAAAGAATATATGTGGACTCTGTCTATATTTTATTTCTCTGAGAAACATGTCCCAAGATTAGAAAAATGTTAGGAAATAATCAGTTATTTTTCATAAATGACATTCCAGGTTTATTTCTTTGAGCATATAATAATTATTATGCATTATATTATAATTTTACTTAATAATTATTATTTAACATATAGTCATAATTATAATAACATTAAAACTACCAATATATGTGACAGGCTAAAAAATATATGTGTTTTAAGTATTGTTCATTTATCCTCATAATCTGCATTATTATTTTTTGGTTTTCTTTTTCTTTTCTTTCTTTCTCTCTCTCTCTCTTAGGTGTTAAATAACCCACCTAAGGTCACAGCTACTAAGTAAAGAAGCTAAAAATCAAACCCAGGAAATCTGACTTTGCAGCTTAGGTTCTTTCAATTACATACTCTATAACAGAGAGACAAATAGTTGGATAGATCAAGAGATTCACAGATGACTGATAGATCATACATACACACATATATACATGCATAGAAAAAGTAAAAATATCACAGAAGTTATATCAAACACTACATCCTAGAATTAAATATAAATGCTAAATTTTCTATTATAAGATTTTAATAGAAAAAGATACCAACAGGAAGTTGAGAATTAATTGCTGAAATTAAAAAACAAGTTTTGTTAAATCATTCTTGCAATTTAAAGATAAACACAAATTAGTTTGGTCCATTTTATTATTATCCTGTTATGTATGATTTAATAATACATCATGTATAATTTTTCTATCTTTCTGAGATTAGTTCATAATGCTTGCATGTGTGAATCTACCCATATGTGCACATTCTGTGGTGGGTTTTACCAGTATCAGTACAATATCATAACCTATATCACATAAATTTCTATCCCTACTATATACTTGCTAGTCACTATTTATCAGGCCTAACATTAAACATTTAAGTTTATATTCATTTTTCATTCTCCCCCCACCCCATACACACACACACACGCACACACACACACACACACACACACACCGAGTTAGGTATTATTAGCACTAATTAGCACTATTATACAGTTAGGAAAATTTATTTGAGTAAAAAACTGGAAAAATTAGAATTAAAATCCATGTATGAATGTCAAAACCTAAGCTTGTATGAAACAAGCTATATCCTTTCCTATGTTTCAGGTTTCCATCTTATCATGCTCTAGAACAGTCTATATAAGAGTCATCTTACCCTTCAAAGTGCAAAAAAGAACCACCAGCTAATATATACTATTTTAATGTCTTCCATGGGTCTTTTTCCTGGTCTAGTTTTGTACTTCTTTTTGAAATGATTTGTCTAATTTACAATGCTTATAATATACATTTCACCAAATATCATTTTCTATTAATTTCTAAATTTGTCAATTTAACACTGGAAGTTCAAAGTTGATTTTTCCTATTACACATAGCTGTGAAAAGCACATCATGATTCTTAGCACCCATACTGGACACAGATCTCTAGATATCTACACCTGTACTTTTCTCATACCCTAGAAGGATAAGCATTGCCTCAGTTCTGGGATATTGAATAATTTCCAAGAATTTATAATTCCTCACCTTTTCATTTGACCCATGATTATGAACAGAGTTCATTGTAGATACAGGTGAAAGGGCTTATGAAAATGTAGTGATTTCCATAGGGCCAGTGCTCTTTGCTACATTGGAGGTTATAAAGTACATTTCAGTTTTAATTTGACCAGATGCCTGAGTCCATGTCTAAGCTGCCCTTTTCCTTCATGTTAGAGGACATAGTGAATTTTTTGATTCAGTCCTCTGTATTTGAGTTATTCAAAGAGATTTTACAACTGGCCTCTTGTGATGCTGGGTTGTGATTCATCATCTTTGACCTGCATTCATTCCTCTTCTGATAACCCATATGTCCTGGTAACTCTCATTTATGAAATCTTTCTCTCTGTACCAAAACATGTTTGTCCTCCAATGCTCCAAGGATCAAAGCTTTGCCTATGACACTGTCTCTTCTGCCTTTTGAATATACAGACAAATAGAACGAACTAGAAATGACTTGTGCATATTCTGCTGTTTTTCCTATATCCTATTTAATTATGATCTCTGAATTTTTCTGTGGCCTCTGTTTCCCCCCAGCAACATACCAAACCCACCTGTTTAATTGGTGAGCTGTGAAAGATTCAGTCGCTTGGGAAATACAACAGCCTCTGCCCTTGAGTACTTCAAGTCACTGTAGGATCTGGGTGAATATTATTACTGGGCTAGGAATTTACAAATTATTTCCCTTTTGTATAGCCAAATCTTATTGGTTTAATATTTCTTTAATCCCTCTACTCAAAATAAGGATTTATTTATCTGCAATTTGCCTCACTCTATATGCATCATATTTTAGTAGGAAAACATATTTCATCCACAATGATTTATTCTTTACAAGGCAAGATTCTTTACTTTAATTAATTTTTATTCTTCTGGTTATGCAATTTTCTTGGTCTTTTCATTGAATTCTAAGGCATTTTTCCCGGAAGGATAAGGTATAATCATCTTTCTTTATTATGGTAAAGTTTACATATAGTAAAATGCACAGGCCTTAAGTATGGAATTGAGAAGTTTTGATAAATATACACACCAATGTGAACATCACCCTAATAAAGATAAAGAATATTTCTACGACCATGGAACATTCATGTACGCTTCACTCCAGTTAATTATCACCTCCCATAGGCAACCCATGTCTTGATTTTTATCCCTTATAAATAGTATTTGCCTATATTATAGAGTGGGCATGCTTTTACTTTGTTCACTCAACATGGTTTTGAGATTCATCCATGTTGTTGTATCAGTAGTTCATTCTTTTAATTGCTGAGTAGAATTCCATTTTATGAATATATCCTGAATCTATTTCTGTGCTAATTTTAATTATTTAATCTGGATCTTTTCCCCTTCTTACCATATACATACACTATAAGGTAGTGGTTAATACACTAACTCTGCAGTGGTCTTACGATCTTATGACATAATTATCTTATTTTGATCATGTCTTATGTTTTTGAATGTAAGGCTGGAGTCTGATTCTTTATTGTTATCCCCAAATACACAGCATATTATCTTGGTCATGGTAAAAATACAATAAATATTTGCTAAATGAATGACAGTCTCCGTTGTTTTGCTTTCTTAAAAAAATTTTTAAAAAGCAGTCATTTGTAGCTGCTTTAAAGTGACAAATTGTCTTAGCCGTCTTAGATTTGATCACAACCACTAAACTATGCCCTTGACTAAGATGTAAAGAGGAATAGTTTAAGGACACTAATGAGTTTAATTCTGGGGAAATAACATACCTTTACATCATTTACTAACCAAAGCCATTTCACATCTTTGTCTTGAATCTCATAAAGAGTTTTAAGTTAACGGCCTTCAATTCCTATTACCTCTTCACCAATTTGATCTTACTGAAAGTATGAGACTTTATCATTTCTCTGGAGACTCTCAGTTAAAAGTGAAAATCCTCAGACTGTTTGTAGATATTTATTTTGGTTAAATAATCAAATTTATTAATTTTAATTTATTAATTTCATTTTAATTAAAATAAATAGCCAAATTTGTTTACAACATAAAGATATCTTTTTTATTCTATGATGTGGAAAATACCAAGATTTACAGAGGACTCAGTAGCTTTGGCAACTTAAGGGCTCCTGCGTCTGAGCTGGCCCTGGAGACAACAGCAGCTCTCTGGCACATGGTAAGTCTCAGAGTGGCGGTGGGGGTGGATTGAGAGCACATGTGGGACTTGCTCTTGAGCTCCCCAAACTACTGAGGTGTCACTTTACAGGAGTCAGCTATTTACTCAGATTTTTCCTTAAAAATTTTTTTATGGGACTCAGTGGCAAAATAAATGAAGCAAATGGTTTTACTGCTTTAAAATGTCTGTGTATCACAAATACAGTATTTGGAGAAAATTCAAGTATGATCTTTGAAGAATAATGTGGTAAAATCTGTTCATTCATTCAACAAATATTTAATGAGCAGCTACAATTTGGTAGATCTAAGCACTAGGGATTTCACAGTGAACAAGATGAAAAAAGTCATTCTCAGAAGGCTTACACTGTGTAAACAAAGGATATATGATGGGCAAGGAAAGAAATAACCACAATGATTTCAGACAGTCATGATTACTATGAGGAAAATGAAAGACAGCAATGAGCTAGAGTAGCAGGGAGAGTGGTAAGAGAGCTGTGGGCTACCATTTCTCTCTTGAACAATGCTAGTTTACATGCAGCAAATCTTAGCTCTTTGGTTAGTATTCTGGTGTCAGTTTGGAATCTTTTTGTGGCTATATTCTATTGTTTCCACTGTGAGTTTAATTACCCTTGGAGCAAAGCCCAAGATTCAAATAATAGGGTTTTATATGGAAATCTTTTCTACATGTAGGATGTAAGATTCAATGATAAGTAAAACAAAGAGAAAGGAAAACCTGGTTGGTCTATAAAATAGGAATAAGGTCATATAATAAAACTTATGAAGTCTACATTATTTTAATATATGACTTGTTTATTTTTATAGTTTGTTTAGGGTAAAATTGATGACATTAAGTTGAAGCCTAAAGAAGTTAACTTGCTTTAGCTCACATACAGTCTAAGTAAACAAACAAACCAACAAATAAAAACAGATTGTAACTCAGGGATTCGTAACTCTACAGTGTAAACAGTTTCTTCTCTATCCTCTATCTTCCCAATTACAAAGAAAATAAGGAGAGGATTGCTGGACAAGGCCCAATAAACAAAACTTGCTTAGGGGAAGCAATAGTTGGAAGTAAGAAAGTCAATGGGTGAAATGGAGCAAATTCAAGTGGAAAGTCTAAGTATTGGGCACCTAAGGCTGTCTAAAGCATCTATAAAGGGAGGTCCAAGAAATGCAAAGTCATGCACCTGGGACTTCTTTCTGATTCAGTCATTTCTTCTGGACTCATTATGTATTTACCCTGATGAGACAGAAAGCAAGTTCAGAAAGAAGAGTAGACACAGCTAGACCATGTACTATACCAAATCCTATACAGCTGTATGTGGAGAGGAGGATGACACAAATAAAAAAACAAACTCAGAAACATATACCTGAAAAACCTTCCAGAAATACAAAGAAGAAACCACATAGTGAGTTTCTGCTGGGAGTATTTCCTGACTTTTTTTTTAAAAAATTGTTATCTATCTGGCTATCTGTTATGGACTATTTGCGTCCCAGCCAAAATTCCTGTGTTGAATCCTAAACCTCAATACGATGTTAATGGAAGGTGGGGCCTTTGGGAGGTAACTAGGTCATGAGGGAGGAGCCCTCAAGAATGGTATTAGTGCCCTTATAAGAAGGGACAGGAGGGCTTCCCTGGTGGCACAGTTGGTTGAGAGTCTGCCTGCCGATGCAGGGGACACGGGTTCGTGCCCTGGTCCAGGAACGATCCCACGTGCCGCGGAGCGGCTGGGCCCGTGAGCCATGGCCACTGAGCCTGTGCGTCCGGAGCCCGTGCTCTGCAACGGGAGAGGCCACAACAGTGAGAGGCCCACGTACCGCAGAAAGAAAAAAAAAAAAAAAAAGAAGGGACAGGAGAGCTTACTTCCTCTGTCTGTTATCCCACCATGTGGGTATACAACCAGATGGCTGTTTGCAAACCAGGAAGTGCCCTTACCAGACACCAGATCTGCTGGCACCTTTATCTTGGACTTCCTAGCCTTCAGAATCACAGGAAATAAATTTCTGTTGTTTAAGTCACCCATGCTATGATATCTTGTTACAGCAGCTTGAAGTGACTAAGACATCACCTGAAAAAATCTACACATATTTAATGTAGATGGTTAATGTTTCAAAGATATCACTGCAAGATGTATGTAGATGAATTATTAGATCTTTTTTTCTCTTTTCCTCTTTTCCCCCTCTTTGGTGATGATGATGATGATGGTAATGATGATGGTAAAATACATCCAAAAGAAGGATAAGAAAATGATAATAACATATAAAATAAAACCCATCTTTCGAAAAATGTTATAAAAATAGAAAAGAAAAATACAATTTGGATACAATTAGACATGGGCAATTAGTAAAATTCAAGAAAGCACAGACCCTATGAATCAAGAGATGAACAAATGGATTATATTAAAAGAGGTCACATGGGACCTGGCAGAAATAAGGAAATAATCTAAGGATAAAAACACATAAATTATAAATTTGAAAGCTGTAATATAATCAATCACAACAGAAAAGTAAATGGATAATAGAGATAAAGAACACATTTGAGAATTTCTGAAAAGGTTGAATTTAAAATGCAGAACTACAGGTGATAATGTCAGTGAATAAATATGGAGGACAGAAAAGGTATATGAAACATGATGATGGCCTGATGATTGACAGTTTATAAATATGTCTTTCTTTGGTTGAAGAAAATTTATATGCATAGATTGTAATGGACCTCACATTAAAATTTTAAGAAGAGGAAAGAAATGCTACTTAAGCATAGCTTGGTAATCTTAAAATTTTAAGAAACAAGAAAAAATTCCTAAAAATATATGAAAGGGAATGTTAAACAAAAATGAATAAAAAATCATATCAAAGATTTGCAAGCACAGAAAGAGAAATCAGCCTCGTTTCACCTTTTTCCATTTCTTATGTCTAAATTCCTTAGGACATTGGCAAAAGTCAATAGAGAAGTTTTATGATAGGGATGGTCAAAGATTATGATGTAATAGTGCTTTGCTCAGTCAAGATATTAATGTAGCTATACACTGGTAGAAAAAATTATCAGATTTTTAAAGACCAATGAAATAAACTTTGAATTTTAGTCCAGAAGAAAAAAAGTGAAGCTATGATCGAACTATGAAAAGTCAAAATAAAGATCTTTAGACTTTCATGTTTGGAAAAATGTGACTGATAGACAGCACTGACTATTGAAACCTGTAAACAGAATTAATTCTAAATACATGGAAATAAGTTTGTAAAGTAGAATGCAAATTTCATTAATAATTCTTAAAATAGAGCATATAGAAAGATGTCAAATGATTTAATCATGAACCTGAGGCCTCAATAACTTACAAATTTAAATGCTAATTTTAAAAAATGATAATTGACAATGTCAGAGGCAGGAGCAAATAAACACAAGCTCAAAGAGCTCCATTTTAAAAAAACTTTTTTATGTCACATGAGAGAAATTTAATATACACAAAGTTTTGAAAGTTTTAGTTATTACACAGAAGTCCTCATGTTTCAAGAGTCTTATACTTTCTATGTTGTTTGAAACTTTATGGAAAATATTTAAAAGCATAGCTCATTTAGAAGAAGAATTAAAATTTACAGAAAAGAGAAAAGAGATTTTATCTGGAGAGTGGACTAACACTTTAAAATTCTCTCAGTACAAATGCAAAATACTTTGGATAAAATACAACATAAAATATTCTAAATAGTTTACCTTACAAAAAATAATAAATTAACATTTACAAGTAAAACACAAAGACTTGTGCATACATACAGCAACTTTATTCATAACAGCCCAAACTGGAAACAATCCAAATGTCTATGAACGCGTGAATAGATGGTTGAACTGTGGCATATTTACACAACTATTACCCAGCAACTAAAAGGAATGAACTGCTGACACATGCACCAATATGAACAAATCTCCAAAATATTTTATTGGGTAAAAGAAAACAGTCATAAAATAATATATATATGATTTAACTTACATGAAGGATACAAAACAGGCAAAACTAAGCTATGGTGATAAGCATAAGAACATTGGTTCCCTGGTGACAGGGATATGGACTAGAAAGGGACTTGAGAAAATTTATCAGGGTAATAAAACTGTTTCATATTGTAATTGAGGTGTTGGTTATACCTATTTGAATTGTACACTTAAGGTCTGTGCATTTAATGGTGTGTAAATACTATCTCAAAAAGAAAAATTCCTTGGGTATAGCTAAAGTGAAATAAAATCATAATAATTACATACTTTCCACAATAATTTTAAAACTTCTGTGTAGAAATTTGTTTCCATCCCTCCCACACATTCTCTCATTTGATGACCTCGACTCTTATTTTCTCCTACAGAAAAAGTAGAAACCATCAGTCAGAATTCTATCAACTACACCATAACCGACTGGTTGATGTAACTTCATATATCTGAATCCTTGCTAGCTGCTCCTTGTCCCTTCTCTTCTCTAATATATATATTCAAATACAATATTGATTTATTCCCTTCTTGCCCTTTACAGTAAACTTATATCAGCGATTGTACCTTATTTTTTCCATGTTTAATCTCATCCTTTTCATCTTTTGCCCCTGTTAATTTACAAAACCCAACCTTTTCCAACAGTAACAACAAAATCTAAACAAAATTATTTTAGACTTCTCATTCATCTCCCATTATAGTCCTAACTCTGTCCCCTTAAACTATGTTTAAACTATTTCTCTTAACTATGTCTCTGTTTCCGTTTCCTCATATTTTGTCAATTTTAATGCCAAATCATTCTATCAAGCTAATTATCACTAAGGTTTCCTTCTGAACTTCATGTTGCTATGTACAATAATAATATTTAGATTTTATCTTGAAATTTACATTGAAGAGTATAAATTTTGACACTGCTGACTATTTGTTCCATCATAAAACCCTCTCTTCCCTTGATTTTTTGGACATATAACTTAAGTGTTCATCCTTCTTACTTTGTCCCTCCTTTCAAGCTCAGTCATCACCATCAGCCATAGAAATGTTGAAACTCTTAAAGGCATGTTCTAGGTCCTTTCTCTTGTTTACTTTCTACTTTCCCCCAACTACTTTCATCTATGCCATGGCTAGATATTGAGGTAGTAAGTATATTACTAACACTCTAAAATAAGACTAGAGTCAGGGTGTTTAAAAAAACAACATTAAGAGACGAAACAATTAAAAACAGGGGCAATAATAAGTAGGATTCCAAGATGGGGAAACAATGAGCTGGAGAAAAAAGGAAGGCAAAGAAAATTGGCAATCACTTGTGTGATGTTTAGTCAGTATTATGCCTACAGTGATAGTGGTGGTAGTGAATTTCAACTTGTCTTAAAGGGATAGTCTAATCACTTGATAGTTGCCACCATTGAACTGGGGTGAGTTTTTGTTGGATGTTGCAGTTAAAATATAAAATATGTCCACCATTTAATAAAGTTATACTTAGTGACTTGTTATAGTTGTAACAACTGTAGCAATACAATACTGTTTTTACAGTTTGAGCTATAAACTTTTGTCCATTTTATAAACTGATTTTTATCTTCTTAGGCAACTAATTATCAGTCAGTACTCATACATTCAACTACTCTTTCAGTATTCTGTTTTGCTTCTTGCTTTGCAAGGAGATTAAAATCCATATCAATGGGAATGACTAAAGATTGGGAAGTAGATCCCTTGAGCTTTTTGTAATACACTCTATACACCAGAGACTGCCCTTTCCTTGGCAAATATTTCTGCAGATGGTTATTTATTAAAAAAGCAAATCTGATCATCTAAATCCTCTCCTTAATTTTTAATGGTGCCATATTTCCTATATATTAAAAGTAAAAGTATGTATTGCAATCTCATACTGTAGCTCCAGAGTCAGACCCTTCTGACAAAAATTCATATTTCCTCTTAGCCCAGCAAATGTGTATTTCAGATAGGCAGGTTTCCCTATCTGGGCATATGGAGTTGATTGTGAATTAAATATCTCCTTTGTACTCTCCATTACAATTTGTCTCTATATATGTCTTCTTTTGGGTTCTCCAAAGTAATGACTATTCAGACTTCCACCACCAAATACTAATTTTGCCTTATTTGAGGATAAACTCCATAGGGTATGAATCCTCTTTGTATCCTCAGAGTTGAGCTCAGTGCCCAGTGTACGTTAAATATATAGTGAATGATTAAATAATTGAAAGATAAATGAATGAGTAAATAAAAGAAATTTACTCCAGATCACTTGACTGGCTTACATAAAGTCATATGGCAAACAAACCTTAAACATAAGTCACTTGCACTTACAAATTCATTCTGCTTTATTAGTATTTTGTTACATTCACTGATTCATCATGTCTGTTAATGAAAAATCAATCATAAAGCATTGCCACTTTTAAAATTCCTAAAATGAATCTCTGTGATTCTGGAGGAGAAAGACAGATACCTTTGACAAGCTTCTCTGTCCACTAGTGGGATTCTTGCCGCTGCCTTTTAACATGGAATGGAAGTGGGAAGCTATATTGTTAGTGTAGAGCTTTCAAATATGGTAAATGTAGTATGTGTGCCAGTGTTAAGTGCCAGTTTTAATGTTTTCTTTGAACCAAAGTAACAATGAATTTGGGAGGAAAAATGTTGTCTCTGAAATGGGACATATCTTTAGATTTGAGGTAGCATAATTAAGATTTTTTCACCATATTGTGTTACATAAGGAAATAGTTTATCTTATATGTAACGAAGGCATAGCATGGCTCATACATATACGATAATAAAAAGAAACATTTGTGTTAATTAAAAAAAGCTGAGTCAAATTAATCTATAATTTGTTTTAAAATATTACTTTTTAATCTACTCTATGTCAACTTTATTGTACTTGGTCATATGTAATGGATATTATACCTTTCTAAAAGTCAATTTTTATTGATACTTCACACAACAGTGTATGATAGCTTAGTTATATACTCAGCAAATATTTGTCAAGAGAGAAAGGCAGTAGGTATGCAAAGGTTAAATGGTAGACATATCCCTTTTTTCATGCAATTTACAAACTAGTAATTACTGACACAATGGAAAAATTGAGTTTGTATGTATTTTTTTTTCTTAGCTTAGTTTTCATACGTTAACTTAGTTATCATACATTTCATTTTAATAAGTAAATAAAGTACTGCTCTCATGACTAAATGAGGGAGTCATCTTAAAATTGTGATTTCCCAAATTCTTAAAATTTTGTTTCCCAAACATAATAATTTCAATAAGGTTTATATAGTTTAATCAAGCAACACCTCATAACATATTTTAAAGCCTCTTTGTCAGCACGTTTATGTCACTATTTTGGCTGTTTGTCATCCAGAAAACATATACTATATGAAACAGAGGATAAAAGTGTGCCCTGAGAAAGCCAGAGAAAGTATTGATAGTTCAGTGCCACTGCTTCAAGATCTGCAATCTTTGTTAAACACAATTTTAGACAACTGAAATATCTTAGAATTTCAGAATAATCAGGCATTTTTCAAAAGCATTTAACTGTTATTTTAACCTGTAATTCAAAGGAGATCAGAGATAATATCTTGGCTAACTTCATCATTCTTGTAAGTCAGCCTCCTAATTAAAAGTTTTAGACTCAAAGGCCTCATGCTAACTTTGTTAATGTTGGTTATGAAACATTATTTCCTCTTTTGCTAAATAATCAGGGAAATTGACAGTTTCATTAGTCTCCACTCTGCGTCATCTGTATTGTTTTGAAAGCATATAAAATAGCTTTTTATAGAGCTTGAAAGTCAAGGAAACATAAGCTAATCTACACACACACACACACACACACACACACACACACACAAACACGGACACAAAATAAAGTGTTGGAACAAGAAGTTCAACATGCTTAAAATGTTTCTTTAGATTATTATCAATACAAAACAGAAGTCTAGCACTTCATAAATACACTGCTTTTTAAGAATTATTTACATAAAATTTATTATTATATATACACACCCCCTTTATAAGTATACACACATACACAGTGTGTATGAAGAGATGAGTTTATTGTATTTATTGCATATTACTAATGGTTTCAAATCTACAGTGACCCGCTTTTCATACTAAATCCAAAGATTATGAGATATACCTATATCAGATATCAGGTGCACAATTTGTAAGTAGGATCTGCATTGTTGTTCTATAGTCTTTTGAGCATTTTAACATTCATGCTTGCTTAGTCCCTTTCCTCTAAGTGAAATAAAGACCTTCAAAATTTTACCAGGAAGTACCAGCTTAATAATCAGATCCTCTATGAAACCATCCATGATTATTCCCAACAGAAATGGACCTCCCATGCACTCATTTGTAACTTTTTGTGTTGACAAATTCATTTTTTTCAGTCAATCAATTTATCTTAAAGCATTTATTTAGTCAGTCTTTTAGTCATCTTACTCAAAAATATTTATAGAAGCACTTACACACGACAATAGGGCTACTAAAATGAATAAAACACAATCTCCACTCCCATGAAGCAGGCTGTTTTGAGGAGGAGACAGACATACAAACAAATATATTTAAGGTGTGATATGTTCCCTAACGTTGGTAGTTGAGAAAAGGCTTTAGTGAGGAATTAACTTGTGAACTAAGTTGTGAGGACAGTTGTGACTTCTCCAAGTGCATGAGTGGGGGTGCTCTCTCATAGAAATGAACCCTATGGTGTATTTCTGGAATAGTATGTTGCTAGTTTAGGCTGGAGTGTGATGGAGGAAGAGCTGATACTGGAGAGGTGTACAGGGGACAGATCAAAGAGTGCCTCGTGGACTTTACTGAGAATCTTAGTCTGTGCAAACCTAAATAAACACACATTTTCACCCCTTCTCCTCCATTTCTTATCTTGGCTAATGGAATATCCAACTATCTCTTCATTTGGAACAGAAAGCTGAGAAAGATCCAAGATCACTATCTTTCTCATATCATGACATTCAGGTGGGTCCTACCTCTTAAAAATCACCGCTCACTGACTCCAACTTTCCTCTCCTCAACTAGACTCTCATCATCTCTTTCCTGGATTATTGTAATAGCCCCATGAGTGTTTTATCTGCCTAGAATTCCATTTCCCTATCCATTCAGTATGGTACTCCAAAAAAAATACTTACAAAAAATTAGGTTTAAATAATATCACTGGCCTGCTGAACTGAACTTACTACTTCGTTTGCATGTGAAATGCTTTTTTTTTTTTTCTTTTCTAATGCATTGTCACTTCCTGGAGGACAAATGTGATTAGTCATCCTTGTGTTCCCAAGAGCTGCTATAATGTGACAATAATTAGTGGTAAAATTTAATACATACTTGTTAAGTGAATAAATAAGCATTTGCAAATTTTATCAAAGCCTCCACATAGTCTTTCTTAAACAACAACAAAAAAACCTTATAAAAGCTCAATTTCAATCTTTACTTTGCACTTCTACCTCAGCTCATATGTTAATTTCAATCTCTGGGTTCATCTTCATTTTTTTTTCACATATTTTCTGCTCCAAAGCAAACAAACAAACAAAAACCAATTAATCAAATTTCTTGTACCTTATTAGTCTACTATTTGGTTTGCATAAATATCAATGTTCTGAGTAATGTCCTGGATTGGCTGTGAAATCCTTTGTAATTGCATACACTATTCCATACCATGTATGAAGTATAGTTTTCCTGGCAACCAGCGACCATTAATCATTCGTTGATGCTGAGTAGAAATATAAAGCCAACATTTGATAACTTTTTCTTTCATTTACTATTTTTATAACCCTATCTTTTATTTTTTCATTAAAATTCTATAGAATAATTAACTTGACGTGTATATGCTATGTGACTGATATCAAGGCACTTCATGAAGTGCTGCTGACGGTACAAATTATTTTTTAGGTACAAGTTATACTAGAAGTTTAACCTCATTCAGGAAGAGAACCTATGCACAATCAAAAATTAAAAATTACATACATGATACCATGCAGGTATTATGTGAGAATTAATGACCAACATAAGGAATGATATATTTGCAATGAGATTACTTGGAGAGGAGATCCTGGTGGAATACCAAATCATCTATTTTGTATTTAAAAGAAGATTTAGCTTTGTCATTGCTGAAAATTTGTCAGATAAACATCTAAAAGAACATCATACCTACAAAACACACACACATTCACAGACATATTAAAGAAATCTCTGTAGCAGGAAAACAACTTGGACTTTAAGAGGGATGAAAGACTCCTAGTGAATGTCAAATCATTTATAGATGGTTCATCTTCCTTTCTGCTCTAGGACATATGAGCACTGTGGAGCATGAATGAGGCAAAAACAGTACTATGTGTTCACCATATCTCATTTCATATTCCTCTTTCCTGTGCTCATGGAAAACTATACTTTTCATACCCTTTGGTTGTAAGCATGGCTATTTGAATAGTTCTGAATAAAGAAACGTGTTCAGGGTCACTTCCAGCCTCCTGCACACTTATCCAGTCAATCTTTTCCTCTATATTAGTTGCCTAGGCAACTAATATCATTTTGAAATTGTTGAGACTCGGAGACTCTATTTCAACTCATCTCGAATAACTGCTGGGAACACAACTCCCCTGAAGAGTTGCCTGCCAACAATACATTTTATGAGAGCAAGAGATTAACTTGTTTTTATTATGTAACACCATGAGATTTGAGGTGCTCTTTTTCTTTCTTTCTTTCTTTCTTTCTTTCTTTCTTTCTTTCTTTCTTTCTTTCTTTCTTTCTTTCTTTCTTCCTTCCTTCCTTCCTTCCCTCCCTCCTTCCTTCCCTTCTTTCTCTCTCTTTTCTTTTCTTCTTTCTATTGCAGGATAGAAAAAGGTTTGCTTCACCTAATAAAAAAGTAATATATTGGGTTGGCCAAAAAGTTTCTTTGGGTTTTTCCGTAACATCGTACTAAAAACCCGAACGAACTTTTTGGCCAGTCCAATACTACATTTCACTGTGACTTCCCTTTCTTATTCTGAATCTATTATATTGGTAGAATTTATCCCTTCTATGTGCTAGAAGTCTCGCCACCAAAAACGAGCCTTCTGCACTGTAGAAATAAAGCATATTGAAATTGTAAAATTTTGTCTGAATTAGACATTAGTTTTGACTTTGGTGTTAATACTCTCAGGTTGTTTGTTTTCTGTACACAATAGCACATACCTTACAGACACTTTTCTCCACACCTTATTTTTTACATTGAATATATGTGAGGAATCACTGTGTATATCTTTTTCCATCTTCCAGCTATTTAGCAACACTGGAAATAACTATGGGCTTATCTGCCAGGTTATTATATAGGTAAATTTAGGAAATTACGAAGCCAAGCCAACTGAATGTTTTTGCGTGTGTGCAGATTTATAGGCAAAAGCACACATCTGTCATACCATCATCATGCCATCAGGTTGATGACTGGCATTCTTGTTGTTGAGATAAATTAAATGTTATAATTAATGGTATTTACTATGATTTTAGCTTGAAACTATTAAATCCTCAAATGAAAATAACAGCACACATTTAATGAGACACTTAGGGCATCCAACTTATTAGCAACCTCACAAAATCACCTTTATAATAAAAAACGAAATGATCATTCATGTTTTTCTACCTTCTTAACTTTTACTGTCTGTAATGATATAAAAGTATAAACTCATCCTATCCCATTACCACTTACCCTCCCCACAATCCCAGGCAAAGGAAATGTTATAATGTTTCTCCAAACTTGAAATAACATCAAAATTCAAATAATCAGAGAATTTTGTATGAAGATAAGTTAGAATATCTGCCAGGAAACCTAAAAAAACCTAATTTTTGGATTGTTTTCAGCCAAGGATGTTATGTGTGAGTTCATGTGCATATTTTTGTATGTATTTTAATGAATACATACTTTAAAATCAATAATTGATTTGTGCAAATTTAAGTGCTAGTATGCAAGCAAAAGTGATACCTGTCACAATTCTTCTTGGTCAGGATTAGAGGAAGAAGGGAAATGGTACTTCAGACACACACAAGATTTAATATGGTTTGCATCTGACAGGGGTCAGCCTGGGAAAGTAGGGAACTTTGATCAATAAGGACATGATTCAGATGAGTATCTTAACTATTTTGAATGAACATTTCCTGAATCTCTACAATGTAAAGGGCATTTCTACAAAATTCTGGTGTCACAGACACATAAAATTACTCTATGGTCCCTTTTCTTTTAAGTTAAATGACTGCTTTGTTTTGGAAAACATAATACATTTGCATTACAAAAGGAATTCATTATAAAACTTTAATACAGAAAAGCACAAAGGCAAAGAGGAAAATATGAAGGAGACCTTCAAGATGGTGGAAGAGTAAGAGGTGGAGATCACCTTCCTCCCCACAAATACATCAGAAATACATCTACATGCGGAACAACTCCTACAGAACACCTACTAAATGCTGGCAGAAGACCTCAGACTTCCCAAAAGGCAAGAAACTCCCCACGTACCCGGGTAGGGCAAAAGAAAAAAGAAAAAACAGAGACAAAAGAATAGGGACGGTACCTGCACCAGTGGGAGGGAGCTGTGAAGGAGGAAAAGTTTCCACACACTAGGAAGCCCTTTCACTGGTGGAGACTGGGGTTGGCGGGGCGGGGGGAAGCCTTGGAGCCACGAAGAAGAGCGCAGCAACAGGGGTGCAGAGGGCAAAGCAGAGAGATTAACACACAGAGGATTGGTGCCGACCAGCACTCACCAGCCTGAGAGGCTTGTCTGCTCACCTGCCGGGGAGGGTGGGGGCTGGGAGCTGAGGCTTGGGCTTCAGAGGTCAGATCCCAGGGAGAGGACTGGGGTTGGCTGCGTGAACACAGCCTGAAGGGGACTAGTGAGCCACAGCTAGCTGGGAGGGAGTCCGTGAAAAAGTCTGGAACTGCCGAAGAGGCAAGAGACCATTGTTTCTTGGTGTGCGAGGAGAGGAGATTCAGAGTACTGCCTAAACAAGCTCCAGAGACGGGCGCGAGCTGCGGCTATCAGCGTGGATACCAGAGACGTGCATGAAACGCTAAGGATACTTCTGCAGCCACCAAGAAGACTGTGAAAGCACAGGTCACTACCCACACCTCCCCTCCTGGGAGCCTGTGCAGCCCACCACTGCCAGGGTCCTGTGATCCAGGGACAACTTCCTCGGGAGAATACATGGCACACCTCAGCTGCTGCAATGTAATGCCAGCCTCTGCCGCCACAGGCTTGCCCCGCATTCCGTACCCCTCCATCTCCGAGCCTGAGTGAGCCGGAGTCCCTTAATCAGCTGCTCCTTTAACCCCGTCCTGTCTGAGCGAAGAACAGACGTCCCCAGGCAACCTACAGGCAGAGGACGGGCCAAATCCAAAGCTGAAACCCAGGAGCTGTGCAAACAAAGAAGAGAAAGGGAAATCTCTCCCAGCAGCCTCAGGAGCAGCAGATTAAATCTCCAAAATCAACTTGATGTACCCTGCATCTGTGGAATACCTGAATAGATAATGAATCATCCCAAAATTGAGGTGGTGGACTTTGGGAGCAACGATATATATATTTTTTTCCTTTTTCTCTTTTTGTGAGTGTGTATGTGCTTTTTTGAGTGATTTTGTCTGTATAGCTTCTCTTTTACCATTTGTCCTAGGGTTCTGTCTGTCCGTTTCTTTTATTCTTTTTTTTTTTTTTTTTAAGTATAGTTTTTAGAGCTTGTTATCATTGGTGGATTTGTTTTTTGGCTTGGTTGCTCTCTTCTTTCTTTCTTTTCTTATTACTTTTTTTTTTACTTTTAATTCTTACTTTTTATTTTAATAACTTTATTTTATTTATTTATTTCCTTTCTTTCATTCTTTTTTTCCTCCCTTTTCTTCTGAGCCATGTGGCTGATGCGGTGTTGGTGCTCTGGCTGGGTGTCAGGCCTGAGCCTCTGATGTGGGAGAGCTAAGTTCAGGACATTGGTACACCACAGACGTCCCAGCTCCACATAATATCCAACGGCAAAAGCTCTCCCAGAGATCTCCGTCTCAACGGCAAGACCCAGCTCCACTCAATGACCAGCAAGCTATGTGCTGGACATCGTATGCCAAACAACTAGCAAGACAGGAACACAACCCCACCCATTAGCAGAGAGGCTGACTAAAATCATAATAAGGTCACAGACACACCAAACACACCACCAGACACAGACCTGCCCAGCAGAAAGACAAGATCCAGCCACATCCACGAGAACACAGGCACTAGTCCCCTCCACCAGGAAACCTACACAACCCACCAACCTTAGCCACTGGGGGCAGACACCAAAAATAACAGGAACTACGAACTGCATCCTGTGAAAAGGATACCCCAAACACAGTCAGTTAAGCAAAATGAGAAGACAGAGAAACACACAGCAGCTGAAGGAGCAAGGTAAACACCCACCAGACGAAATAAATGAAGAGGAAATAGGAAGTCTACCCAAAAAAGAATTCAGAGTAATGATAGTAAAGATGATCCAAAATTGTGGAAATAGAATGGAGAAAATATAAGAAATGTTTAACAAGGACCTAGAAGAACTAAAGAGCAAACAAACAATGATAAAGAAGATAATAAATGAAATAAAAAATTCTCTAGAAGGAATCAATAGCGGAATAACTGAGGCAGAATGGATAAGTGACCTGGAAGATAAAATAGCAGAAATAACTACTGCAGAGCAGAATAAAGAAAAAAGAATGAAATGCATTGAGGAGTGTCTCAGAGACCTCTGGAACAACATTAAATGCACCAACATTCAAATTATAGGGGTTGCAGAAGAAGAAGAGAAAAAGAAAGGGACTGAGAAAACATTTGAAGAGATTATAGTTGAAAACTTCCCTAACATGGGAAAGGAAACAGTTAATCAAGTCCAGGAAGCACAGAGAGTCCCATACAGGATAAGTCCAAGGAGAAACACGCCAAGACACATATTAATCGAACTATCAAAAATTAAATACAAAGAAAAAATATTAAAAGCAGCAAGGGAAAAGCAACAAATAACATACAAGGGAATCCCCATAAAGTTAACAGTTGATCTTTCAGCAGGAACTCTGCAAGCCAGAAGGGAGTGGCAGGACAAAGTTACAGTGATGAAAGGGAAAAACCTTCAATTAAGATTACTCTACCCAGCAAGGATCTCATTCACATTTGATGGAGAAATTAAAACCTTTACAGACAAGCAAAAGCTAAAAGAATTCAGAACCATCAAACCAGCTTTACAACAAATGCTAAAGGAACTTCTCTAGGCAGGAAACACGAGAGAAGGAAAAGACCTACAATAACAAACCCAAAACAATTAATAAAATGGTAATAGAAATATACATATTGATAACTGCCGAAAATGTAAATGTATTAAATGCTCCAACCAAAAGACAGACTGGCTGAATGGATACAAAAACAAGACCTGTATATATGCTGTCTACAAGAGACCCACTTCAGACTTAGGGACACATACAGACTAAAAGTGAGGGGATGGAAAAAGACATTCCATGCAAGTGGAAATCAAAAGAAATGTGGAGTAGCAATTCTCATATCAGACAAAATAGACTTTAAAATAAAGAGTATTACAAGAGACAAAGAAGGACACTACATAATGAACAAGGGATCAATGAAAGAAGATATAACAATTGTAAACATCTATGCACCCAAGATAAGAGCACCTCAATATACAAGGCAAATGCTCACAGACATAAAGGGGGAAATTGACAGTAACACAATCATAGTACCGGACTTTAACACCTCACTTTCACCAATGGACAGATCATCCAAAATGAAAATAAATAAGGAAACACAATCATTAAACAATACATTAACAAGATGGACTTAATTAATATTTATAGGAATTTCCATCCAAAATCCACAGAATACACTTCTTCTCACGTGCTCATGGAACATTCTCCAGGATAGATCATACCTTGGGTCACAAATCAAGCCTTGGTAAATTTAAGAAAATTGATATCGCATCAAGCATCTTTTCCGACCACAATGCTATGAGACTAGATATCAATTACAGGAAAAAATCAGTAAAAAATACAAATACATGGAGGCTAAACAATACACTACTTAATAACCAAGAGATCACTGAAGAAATCAAAGAGGAAATCAAAACATATCTACAAACTAATGACAGTGAAAACATGATGACCCAAAACCTATGGGATGCAGCAAAAGCACTCTAAGAGAGAAGTTTATAGCAATACAAACCTAATTCAAGAAACAAGAGGAATCTCAAATAAGCAACCTAACCTTACACCTAAAGCAATTAGAGAAAGAAGAACAAAAAACCCCAAATTTAGCGGAAGGAAAGATATCATAAAGACCAGATCAGAAATAAATGTAAAAGAAATGAAGAAAAGCATAGTAAAGATCAATAAAACTAAAAGCTGGTTCTTTGAGAAGATAAACAAAATTGATAAACCATTAGCCAGACTCATCAAGAAAAACAGGGAGAAGACTGAAATCAATAGAATTAGAAATGAAAAGGAAGTAACAACTAACACTGCAGAAATACAAAGGATCATGAGAGATTACTATAAGCAACTATATGCCAATAAAATGGACAACCTGGAAGAAGTGGACAAATTGTTAGAAAAGTACAACCTTCCGAGACTGAACCAGGAAGAAATAGAAAACATAAACAGACCAATCACAAGCACTGAAATAGAGACTGTGATTAAAACTCTTCCAACAAACAAAAGCCCAGGACCACATGGCTTCACAAGTGAATTCTATCAAACATTTAGAGAACAGCTAACACCTATCCTTCTCAAATTCTTCCAAAATTTAGCAGATGGAGGAACAGTCCCAAACTCATTCTATGAGGCCACCGTCACCCTGACACCAAAACCAGACAAAGATGTCACAAAGAAAGAAAAATACAGGCCAATATCACTGATGAACATAGATGCAGAAATCCTCAACAAAATACTAGCCAACAGAATCCAACAGCACATTAAAAGGATCATAAACCATGATCAAGTAGGGTTTATCCCAGGAATTCAAGGATTCTTAAATATATACAAATCAATCAATGTGATAAACCACAGTAACAAACTGAAGGAGAAAAACCATGTGATCATCTCAATAGATGCAGAAAAAGCTTTTGACAAAATTCAACATCCATTAATGATAAAAAACTTCCAGGAAGTAGGCACAGAGGGAACTTACCTCAACATAATAAAGGCCATATATGACAAACCCACAGCCAACATTGTTCTCAATGGTGAAAAACTGAATCCATTACCACTAAGATTACAAACAAGATAAGGTTGCCCACTCTCACCACTATTATTCAATATAGTTTTGGAAGTTTTAGCCACAGCAGTCAGAGAAGAAAAAGAAGTAAAAGGAATCCAAATCAGAAAAGAAGTAAAACTATCACTGTATGCTGGTGACATGATACTATACATAGAGTCCTAAAGATTCTACCAGAAAACTACTAGAGCTAATAAATGAATTTGGTAAAGTAGCAGGATACAAATTAATGCACAGAAATCTCTTGCATTCCTATACACTAATGATGAAAGAGAAATTAAGGAAACACCCCTATTTACCATTGGATCAAAAATAGTAAAATACCTAGCAATAAAACTACCTAAGGAGACAAAAGACTTTAATGCAGAAAACTATAAGACACTGATGAAAGAAATTAAAGATGATACCAACAGATGGAGAGATGAACCATGTTCTTGGATAGGAAGAATCAACATTGTGAAAATGACTATATTACCCAAAGCAATCTACAGATTCAATGCAATCCCTATGAAACTACCAATGGCATTTTTCACAAAACTAGAACAAAAAATTTCACAATTTGTATGGAAACACAAAAGACTCTGAATAGCCAGTAATCTTGAGAAAGAAAAACGAAGCTGGAGGAATCAGGCTCCCTGGCATCAGACTATACTACAAAGCTACAGTAATCAAGAAAGTATGGTACTGGCACAAAAACAGAAATACAGATCAATGGAACAGGATAGAAAGCCCTGAGATAAACCCACGCACCTATGGTCAACTAATCAATGAGAAAGGTGGCAAGAATATACAATGGAGAAAAGACCTCTTCAATAAGTGGTGCTGGGAAAACTGGACAGCTACATGTAAAAGAAGGAAATTAGAACCCTCCTAAAACCATACACAAAAATAAACTCAAAATGGATTAAAGATCTAAATGTAAAGCCAGACACTATCAAACTCTTAGCAGAAAACATAGGCAGAACACTCTATGACATAAAGCACAGCAAGATCCTTTTTGACCCACGTCCTAGAGAAATGGAAACAAAAACAAAAATAAACAAATGGGACCTAATGAAACTTAAAATCTCTTGCACAGCAAAGGAAACCACACACATGGTGAAAAGATAACCCTCAGAATGGGACAAAATATTTGCAAATGAAGTAACTGACAAAGGATTAATATCTGAAATTTACAAGCAGCTCAATAACAAAAAACAGCCCAATCCAAAAATGGGCAGATGATCTAAACAGACATTTCTCCAAAGAAGATATACAGATTGCCTACAAGCACATGAAAGAATGCTCAACGTCACTAATCATTAGAGAAATGCAAATCAAAACTACAATGAGGTATCCCCTTACACCAGTCAGAATGGCCATCATCAAAAAATCTACAAACAACAAATGCTGGAGAGGGCATGGAGAAAAGGGAACCCTCTTGCACTGTTGGTCGGAATGTAAATTGATACAACCACTATGAAGAACAGCATGGAGGTTCCTTAAAAAATTAAAAATAGAATTACCATATGACCCAGCAATCCCACTACTGGGCACATACCCTGAGAAAACCATAATCCAAAGAGAGTCATGTACCACAATGTTCATTGCAGCTCTAGTTACAATAGCCAGGACATGGAAGCAACCTAAGTGTCCATTGACAGATGAATGGATAAAGAAGATGTGGCACATATAGACAACGGAATATTACTCAGCCATAGAAAGAAACGAAGTTGATTTATTTTTGGTGAGGTGGATGGCCCTAGAGTCTGTTATACAGAGTGAAGTAAGTCAGAAAGAGAAAAACGAATACCATATGCTAACACATATATATGGAATCTAAAAAAAAAAAAAAAAAGTTTCTGAAGAATCTAGGGGCAGGACAGGAATAAAGACGCAGATGTATGGGCTTCCCTGGTGGCGCAGTGGTTGAGAGTCCACCTGCCAATGCAGGGGACACGGGTTCGTGCCCCGGTCTGGGAAGATCCCACATGCCGCAGAGTGGCTGGGCCCGTGAGCCATGGCCACTGAGCCTGTGCATCCGGAACGTGTGCTCCGCAATGGGAGAGGCCACAGCAGTAAGAGGCCCGCGTACCGCAAAAAAAAAAAAAAAAAAAAGACGCAGACATAGAGAATGGACTTTAGGATATGGGGAGGGGGAAGGGTAAGCTGGGACAAAGTGAGAGAATGGCATGGACTTATATATACTACCAAATGTAAAATAGTTAGTGGGAAGCAGCCACATAGCACAGGGAGTTCAGCTCCGTGCTTTGTGACCACCTAGGGGGGTGGGATAGGGAGGGTGGGAGGGAGACCCAAGAGCGAGGAGATATGCAGATATATGTATATGTATAGCTGATTCATTTTATTATAAAGCAGAAACTAATACACCATTGTAAAGCAATTATACTCCAATAAAGATGTTAAAAAAAAGGAAAATATAAAATCACCCCAAATTCCATCTTTTGATGAATCTCATTCTTGAAATGTCTTTCTCTATCTCAATATATAAATAAATTTAATGAGATAGAGAATATTTTCATAGAAATTACATGTGAAGTATGTAACTTTTAATGAAGCAAAAATTTGACTCAATGAATTAATGTAAGATTTCACACCTAGGAGAAATCTGTAATGTTAATAAGGAGTAAAGGATCACTTTTTAATTTTTAGAGGCTGAGTCAATTCTTCAGGTGTATATACCAAATTTAGAGAAATACGTAGTGCTTTTCTGCTTCCCTCTGTTTTCCGTCACCTGCCAATTTTTTAGTTACATTATTATTTATATATTTTCAAAGTTTATAAAATTCTTATTCTGTTTTACAACCATCATTTCCAGAGATGTTTGGTATTAATTCTATTTTTAAATGGATTTAGTGTTCTCAGCCAGTCCTTGTATGATAGGTTTTCCATTTCAGATTTTATTTTGTTTTGCTTCATCACTTAGTTGAATGGAGTTATTTATCAAATTTGCTTTTTTTCTTTTTCCTTCAAAAATGGCCCATAATTGCTGTATTCCTGAGTTTCCGCATGCCTGAAACTCTCATTCTGCATTGTTTTGTCCTGTTTTACTGAAGGACAATTTGGTTATGTGCAAAATCTTGGCTCAGATTTTTATTTTCCCTCAGCACTTTGTAGCTATTGCACCATTATATTCTGGCATTTAATGTTGCTGTGGAAAAAGTCTAAGGCCAGACTAAATTTTTATTTTTCCTCAATTGATGCCTTGTTTTTTTGTGCCCTATTACCTGAAGAATACTTTCTTTGTATTTGAAGTTCAATAATCTAATCATGTATCATTGCCAACTGTTCTATACTCATTTACTTTCTGAAATATTCCCTATCGTATTTCAAATTTTACCTTTATTTCTTCTAATTATATTCCACTGTTCTGTTTTTGGGTTTCTACTTCAAGGAGAAACATTATGTTAGGTCAATACTGTCTGATATCGCAAATTATCACCTTCATTTTTGTTGCTTTGCTCTCATTTTCAGTATGATTTTATCAAACCTTTCTTAATGTTCATAATTTCATTTTAAGCTACCCCTTTGTTGTTTCTTGATGTTTCTAAATTATTCATTGGCTCTATAGTGGATTGTATTTTTTTTTTTACTTTATGTTCCTCTGTAATAACCATTTTTACAATATTTTAATATTATCCCAACTTTGAGTTTTGTTTTTAGTGATACATAATGTTTACTAAGTTTTCAAGAGTTGGGGAATATATTTTCTTTCCAGGGCTATATTCCAATCGAAGGAACGTGTTACTTTTTAAAATTAGGTATCTATTTTTTCTTGTAATATGTGTGCAGACTTGTCATGACCTTTTCTTTCTTTTCTTTTTTTAACTCTTCCCGGTTGTTCTTTTAAAAAATTTAATATGTAATTTTATAAATGTCTGGACAGACATACATAAATAAATTTGATTACATGGCACAATTATAAATGCAGATTTTGGAATACTGAAATTGATCAACATTATGGATTGAGAATGAGCCCATAATGTAGCACAATAGATCTATCTATCTATCTATCTATCTTTCTTCCTTCTGTAGGTAGCTCCAGGAAGGATCTAACTTTTTTTTAATTAATTTTTTTTAACCTTTTGACCCCCTTCACCCATTTCTCCCACCTTACACCCCAGTCTCTGGCAACCACCACTATGATCTATGAGCTTGGGTTTTTTTGTTTAGTTGGTTGGTTAGGTTTATTTTTAGATTCCATATATAAGAGAAATCATATGGTATTTGTCTTTCTCCGTCTGACTTATTTCACTTAACCACGTAGCATAATGCCTTTCAGGTCCATCTATGTTGTCACAAATGACAAGATTTAATTCTTTTTCATGGCTGAATCATATTCTAACATATATATTATACACACACACACATTCATTTATGCACACTTAGGTTGTTTCTATATTTTAGTTATTGTAAATAATGTTGCAATGAACATGAGACTGCTTATAACTTTTTGAATGTTTTTGTTTTCTTTGAATAAGTGCCCAGAAATGGAATAGGTGGATCATACAGTAGTTGTATTTTTAATTTTTTTTGGAACCTCTATACTGTTTTCCATAGTGTTGGCACCAATTTACACTTCCACCAATAGTGCACGAAGATTCCCTTTTCTCCACATCCTTGTCAACACTTGTTATTTCTTATCTTTTTGACAACAGCCATCCTAACAGGTGTGAGGTGATATCTCATTGCAGTTTTTATTTGCATTTCCCTGTTGATTAATGGTGTTGAGCTCTTTTATGTTCCTGCTGGCCGTATTTATGTTTTCCTTAGAAAAATGTCTATTCAGATCTGCCCATTTTTTAAATTGGTTTGTTTGTTTTTTTGATACGGAGTTGCATGAGTTATTTGTTTATTTGGGGTATTAATCCCTTATCTGATATATCATTTGCAAAGCTCTTCCATTCAGTAGGTTACCTTTTTATTTTGCTGATAGTTTACTTTGCTGTGTAGAAGCTTTTTAGTTTGATGTAGTCCCAATCATTTATTTTTGTTTTCGTTGCTTTAACTTTCGGTGTTGGTTTCAAAAAATCATTGCCAAGACCTATGTCAAGGGGCTTATTACCACCTATATTTTCTTCTAGGAATTTTATGGTTTCAGGTCTTAGTTTCAAGTCTTTAATTCATTTTGAGTTAATTTTTGCATAAGTGCCCAGTTTCATCCTTTTACATGTGACTGTCTAGATTTCCCAACATCATTTATTGAAGAGATTGTCTTTTCCCCATTGTATATTCTTGGCTCTTTTGTCCTAAATTAATTGACCATATATGTGACGGTTTATTTCTGGGCTCTCTATTTTGTTCTGTTGATCTATGTGTTGGTTTTTATGCCAATACCATACCGTTGTAATTACTATAGTTTTGTAATAGAGTTTGAAATCAGGGAACATGATTTCTCCAGGTTTGTTCTTCTTTCTCAAGATCTCTTTGTCTGTTAGGGGTCTTTTCTGGTTCCATATAAACTTTAGGATTGTTTGTTCTGCTTCTGTGAAAAATTCCATTAAAATGTTGACAGGGAATACATTAAACTTGTATATTGGTTTGGACAGTATGAACATTTTAACAATATTAATTCTTCCAACCCATGAGTATGTATTTGTATTTCAGTACACAGGTCTTTTACCTTCTTGGTTAAATTTATTCCTAGGTATTTTATTCTTTTTGATGGGATTGTTTTCTGATAGTTTGTCTTTCTGATAGTTCATTAGTTCTGTATAGAAATGCAAAAGATCTTTGTATATTGATTTTTTATCCTGCAACTTTGCTGAATTTGTTTATAAAGTCTAACAGTTTTTTGATCATGTCTTTATGGTTTCCTATATATAATATCATCATGTCATTTGCAAATAGTGATGGTTTTACTTCTTCCTTTCCAATCTGAATGCATTTTATTCCTTTCTTGACTAATTATTGTGGCTAGGACTTCCAATACTATGTAAAATAACCGTGGCAAGGCTGGGCATCCTTATTTTCTTCCTGATATAGAAGAAAAGTTTTCAGCTTTTCACCACTGAGTATGATGTTAGCTGTGGGTCTGTCATGTATAGCCTTATTATGTTGAGGTATGTTCACTCTATACCTGCTTTGTTGAGAGTTTTAATTATAAATCAATGTTGAATTTTGTCAAAAGCTTGTTCTCTATCTACTCAGATGACCATATGCTTTTTATCCTTTGTTTTGTTAATGTCATGTATCACACTGACTGATTTGCAGATGTTGAACCAGCCTTGTATCCCTGGAATAAATCCCACTTGATTGTGGTGTATGATTCTTTTAATGTATTATTGAATTTTGTTTGCTAATATTTTGTTGAAGATTTTTGAATCTATGTTCATCAGGAATATTAGCCTGTAATTTTATTTTCTTGTGGCATCCTTGTCTGGTTTTGGTACCAGAGTATCAGAGTAATACCATGCCCTTTTATTTACTCTTAATAATGCTTAATGTTTGTAATTCCGTTTATATTTTCTCATTGCATACAGTAAGTTAAATTTCCTTTATTTGCTTTTCTAGTATGATCTAGGGTGTTCATTTATTTTTCTTTATGCTGTGGCTTGAGGACTTGAGACTTTTGTTTTATCTATCTTTCATCTCTGTGGCCTAAAGATAAATTGAAAGGTCAGAGAGGAGAACTGTTCTCCTGACACCAAATGTAGTCTTTGTTGGAGTAGCTATGTTTGATCCTCTCTTCTGAGAAAGCATCCTTTTTTCCTAGTGATGTTTGGGCAGTCTGATTTCATGTAGGAAAGTCTCATGAATTCAGATGGTTCCTCCATTTCAGTAAAATCCTGAATCCTAACTTTCTATTAGGAAAAATCAGTCCCTGCAACTGGCATCCTTCATTCCACCTATCTCCCCCCAGCAGAGCTTTCAGTCTTACTTCTCACTCCACATACCATCTCCTGCTAGCAAAAAAAGAGGAAAGATATATAAAATACCTCCTTCCACTTCTGTCCAAATCAGGGTGTGTGAGAGGCTTCTCGGAATTTATATTCACCCATAAATAATACTTCTGAGGTAGGCTGAGGATAAAGCCACACTATGACAAAATTTTCTGCCTCTTTCCTTGATTGTTCCTTCTTGACTTTGTCATCATGAGACTATACCACTTTCTTTGTTTGGTTGCTTTTGGTGAATGGTGTATTTGTCTATCTGAGTAGACTTTTACTTTGTCATTGTTACAAAGATACCTCTACTTTTTTGTCTCTTTGTCTTTTATGAGCCTATCTAACACTAGCTACTGATACGTTCTGTTTATAAGCAGTGTGAGAGAGAAGAGAAAATGAAAACATAGGCATGACTAAGACCTGCTCCTAAGCACACGCCTCTCCCAATTCAAGGTAAAAAAATAGCTCAGATGGTAAGACGTAAAGAAAAAATGAAGAGGAGGGAAAATTTGGGGTAAATACACTGGAATTTTCTGTATTGTTTTAATTATAAGGAATTGCTGACCTACCTATTAGAATTAAGAATGATTTGGGACTTCCTTGAGGGTCCAGTGGTTAAGATTCTGCAGTTCCACTGCAGGGGGCACGGATTCAATCCCTGGTCGGGAAACTAAGATCCTGCATGCTGCGTGTGGCACAACCAAGAAAAAAGATTTGTTATCAAGAACAGAGGATACAAGAATAAGAACCAAAGGATTATATGTCGTAGGATGAATGGTTGGGGTATAAAAACAAAATTTATGTGAAAGTCTTAATTTTGTATTCTTTTAAAGGGGACTGACATGTCATAAAGACTCAAGACCTCACTAAAATAGGTAGATAGAATTTAAGAGAAAATATTGCCATATGAAAATATGTAGCCAATTTATTAGATGGACTGAACTTTGAGTGTATAAACAGAACATATCTTTATTTCTCTTACATTGTATTCAAATATATTCAAATATGCTTTGATAGAGATGTTCCATGCCCTTAGCATATGACACAGATTTATAGGCACTTTAATAAAAGGAAAGTTAAATTTTGATATTCAAAACTCTATTTCAATATTAAAAGTTTCCGACCTGTTTAAATCAAAACTTCAATTGCACATCCAGTTCAAAGATTCTCTTCTCCCCTTAGCGTAGCCTTGACACATTGCTTGGGGATCTTTCAGTGGAGAAGATGAATGTGTTCTCTTTTTGCACTCTTTCTCCACCTTCTTTTTTATTCTCCTGACTCTTCTAGGACTTGGTCAGGGGAAGGAGGAATTGTGACTATTGCTTAGGGCCTTACCATGGCAGTCCACTCCACATTCCTTACTGCTAAGATCCTCTAAATCCTGTAACCACTTTTTTAAGCATACTCTCATGAAGATTATCTAACATATTTTTCTTATCTGAAATCTTCTTTTTCAAAGGGATCTCACACGTCTTTTCCATGCCAGACATAGGGAGTGTAGGCTGCTGCTATTGTTTTCTCTTCTGTGGGCCTTGCTACCATAAGCTGTCCCAGTTGGCTCCCTATCTTCTAAAGTTTTAGATAGAAATAGGCACCAGTCTCTCTGTTTACACACCTTTAACTCCTTGTGACACATTTCATGTACTCCCCAAAACTCTTCTGGTGTGTTCCTCTTGATTATATGTGGACAACTACAGCTTGTAAACCATAGATCTGGGGAGTACAATGGCCCTCCTTCTTTCAAATACTCCTGATTCATCAACTTGTCTTGGAAAGGGAAAAAGGCACACCTCCTTACAAGGAAGAACAAATGTCATTGCACTCTCCATTATATTGACTTTATTAAGGACTCACCCACTAATAACCTTTCATCTTCCGGAAGGGTTAGTTTGGCCAAAATTTAGTGAGTCTTAAAAAGATATATTCAGCAGCCCCCTTTAAAGTGGGGAGAATTTATATTTACCACAGAGTTTTGGTAAATAAATCATCAATGTTTTTGACTTTAAAATTCTGTACTTCAACAATAACAAGTGCATGTATAACTCATTTTACTATGCTCTATTGTGCTTCTCAAATATTGCATTTTTTATAAATTGAAGGCTTGTGGCAACTGTGTTGTCAGATGATGGTTAGCATTGTTAGCAATAAAGTATTTTTAATTAAGATATGTATATCGTTTTTCAGACATAATATTATTGCACACTTAATACAATATAGCATAAACGTAACTTTTATATACACTGGGAAACCAACCAATTTGTGTGACTTGCTTTTTTTGCAATGTTCACTTTGTTGTGGTGGTCTGGAGCAGAACCTGCAGTATCTATGATGTAGGCCTGCACAGTCACCCCTAAATCAAGGAGGGGGTTGATTCCAGGACCCCTCCCATGAATACCAAAAATTCTCAATGCTCAAGTCTCTTATATAAAATGGTGTAGTTCAGTGGGCTCTCTATATCTGCAGGCCCTCCAATCTGTAGTTGGTTGAATCTGCAGCTGCAAAACTTGCAGATACAGAGGGCTGACTTTAAAGTCATATTCAACATCTTCTAATACTTTATCTCTCATGGCACTTTCACAAAATTAAGAAATAACTTGTCCAGGTTTTTTTTTTTTTTTTAATTACTAAAAAGTTTCCAAATAAGGAATGAAAAACATATGCCCTAATGTTGCTGAACAATTTTAACTTAAGTTTTAATTTTTAATATTTTTTAAAGAAATTAAAAAAAACATTTCCTCAATCAATCTACATAAAAGTCCTTTTGAGGTAGTCAAAATAAATGTTATTTTTACCTTTTAAAGGTGATGGTGCAGTAACTCGACATTATGTAACTTGCTCAAGAGTTGCAGAGCTAGTAAGTGTTATGATCATGAATTCGTACTTCAGTCTTCCAATATTTTTCATTTCCTTTTAACAATCTTTCTCAATATATAGAGAATGTTATTATTGATTTTAGTTTTTGAACATAACATGACATGTTTTATGATTACATAATTAATATGCTGTTCTACTTCAAGAGTTAAGCCTATACTTCTGTCCCTTAGGGCTCAGTTTCTTTCTGCAAGAGAAGGTAGGCAGTAGCCAAGGTAATTAAAATGATTTAAAGCACCAAAAAATAGTTTACGCTTGTAGGAGAATCATGGGTTTTTCTAATGAGATGATTGTTTCACCAGGAGAGAAGTATGACATGGATCAAAGCCTCCAGTAGGTAAATGTTTATTAGAAAATATGAACAGATACCAAAATAATTTTACCACTATTTATATCTACTTAAGCACTATTGAGCTGTTCCTTAAACATGTGAGAGAACTCATACATCTGCCAAGTTTTGTTGTTGATAGTACTGATAGTAAACTTCCATTCCTTTTCCTTATATTTTCATGTGGAAGGACATCATTTAGTATACTATCCTGGGCTTCCTTTCCCTGGGAGAAGGAATGACTTATTTGATTGGTGACTTAGCAAAAGGACATGGGCATGTTTAGATGAGCTTTTTGCTTTTTCCCTCTTTAGGGACACAGACATTTGAGTGTTTTGCCATGAGGCAAGGTCTCTGTCTTTACAATTGGTGGGAATCATAAAGGGAGCTGTAGATTTGAGATAAATTCTATTAACTTGAGTATTAGGTTTTGCTCCATTGGTCTACAAACCTTGAAAAATAAGCATAAGTGGAATTTGTGATGCACAAATCTCACTTAAAGTTTAAGGCATTTGTTGTATCCAAGTATAATTATTTTTACCTTGACAGTTTGCTGCAACTTGTCGAGCAACTTAAAGCTTGAGGTGACATGATATTTTCTCTCTCGTTCCTCTGTAGCTCATGGCAGCTTTGTCCATTGGGGAGTGTCTATATATTATATATATATAATATATGAAATATATCTTATATATATATATGTATATACACACACACACACATACATATATATATATATATATATATATATATGTAAGCCTTAGCCAAACACTGGACAAAGTCTGAGCACATAGGTAGATGGCAGGGGGCATGTGACTCACCGCCGGGTGAGCTTCACAATCACAACAGTCATCGGGTACAAGATACAACAGTGTATCCTTGAGCTACACAGGTGCAGAATGGCCTGGAATTACAGGTAAGACTGACACTCACTAAGACATTATGGGTAGAATTTTTTCCCTTTTCTTCAGCTGAGTCTGTAAGCAGCTAATTTAAATGGAATATCAGTAAAATACTGACATGTGCCTGGTTGCCTGGGATGTTCCCTGTTTATGCTGCTGGCCTCCTGTTCCATACTATTAAACATATATTTGCTGGATGGTAAATTAGGCAGTCACTCTACCTGGTGAACTCGAATGTGTAAGCTTTAAATTATTAATAAGAAGTCTAGGTAGGCAGTTATCAGTAGGCTCGCCCCAACTGTAATCCTTTTGATGTAATTGCAGTTGTATTTAGAACTCAGATAAGGAACTATACAAGGAGAGGGTAATCACTTGGATTCATGTGGCTAATCCACAGGATCTTGCAATTTTCACATACACAAAAATAGAGATGATAGTAAAAATAAACTATCTGGGACTCAGTTTCCACAATTCTTGTTTCATCTGTCCCACTCCACCAACACCACCTTTTTCTCTTTTCTGGAGTATTTATTATAAAATCAACTCCTAGGCATCCAATCATGTTAACTGTAAATGTATTAGTAAGTATATAGTACATAAGGATTTTTAAAATTTAACAAAAATACTATAAACACAACCAGTATTAATTAATCATTAATCACAATTATGTATTTTAATAAATAAATTGCTAATTATTATTTAATTACACTATTATTAAGTATTAATAAAATTTTTCTGGTAACATCAAATATACAGTCTAGCTCCAACTTAGCTCGATTTTAACAAAAGTCTGTATAGGTTTGTTTTAGTAAGGGTCCAACAAAGGTATTACATTGAATTCAGCTGATATTCTCTGAGATTTCTTCTCATATAGAGTGTTTCTCTCTCCCCATATTTTGCTCTATTTGTGTTCTGCATATGTCATCCCTCTGATATAATTTTCCACATTCTATAAAATGTGCTATTATCTAACATGGTTCTATTTCTCCTGAATATCTCATAAAATTTGGAGAGGTAAATCTAGACACAGGTTTAGGTTCAGGTACAAAACCTTTTAATAAATATATATGGTTCTGAGTATTTTCTACTGTATACTCTTCGTGAAGTATAGATTTAACCATTTGTTCAAGTGCTGTCAGCCTGAAATTCATTCATTTTAAAGTTCCGATCATTCTGAACTTAATGCATTAGCAAACATTGATCATGACTGCCTTGATCCACTATATTTCATTTGAGTTGTTTAATTCATTCCCGTGGAATTTATTAGCTCTGATTCTTATGTAAAGGAGAGTTTTCTCTCACAAGCTCTTTGATTAGTCTAAAAAGTAGTCCTTAAAAGAAAGGCCAGACAAATGCTTGCTTCTTTCCTTATATTTACCTTAAGTGAGACCATGGGTAGCCTGCTTTACACTGGTTAAAAAGAAAGAGGAAGGCTACTTTGAGTGTGGGATTATTCAACTCAGCAGTGAGAGTAATGAGGAATTTAGGATGAATGTTTTTGGCTAACTCAGAATTCACTGATCTTGTATCATTCACTTTAGGAAAATTCACAGCACAAAATTTATAGTTATATAAGAAAAAAAATGCTTCAGAAAAGAAATAAAAGAACAAGGAACAATTGTAGTCAAATCCAATGAACAAAACTAGTTGTAAATACAATTAAGAAGGAAAAGCATAAGAAACAGATTGGCATGTTAAATACTCATCAGAGTTTGCTGAAGGTAATCAGACAGCCCCAAAAAAATATGGAAGAGAAGGACTATTTTTCTTTGAACTACACATTTTTCCTAGAAAGGAGCCATGGCAAGAGCCATGGTAGCCCATGGTTGAAAATGTCACAAGAGATTGCAAAAACTGAGTCCCTAAACAGAACCACACTCAATGCAGCACTAGGCAGCAAAGAACTCAGAATTCAAAGCATCAAAGCAAAAGCAAAATTAGAATTTTGAATATTCAAGAAAGGTTTCTAAAATAAGAGCCTGTGATGGGGTTTTCCCCAATTGAAAATATAAAATTTATAAAAAGGCACATACATAATACATGCATACACACACACACACACACACACACAGCCTCAAATATCACTGAGAAAAGAGAAAGTGATCCCTAGTGTCAAAATTGTCATCTGGATGGGCTGTTTCTCCGGGTTGATAACATGATAACTGGGTCTCCACTGGTACCCTTACTCTTTTCACTTGCTGGTTAGGAGAAAGCCAGAAGAAGCAAGAAGCATGGTTTCAGGGTAAACATGGCAGGAATCCAAGGCAGTGACAGCTAGAGCTGTCAGTCAACCATGCTTCTAACAAGAGCAGATTTGAGTAGTGGCTTTCCATGGACTCCAAAAAATGGAAGCTTAGACTATTTATTTTTAATCTTCCCTGCTTTTCAAATATAAACATTTAATGCTCTATTTTTTTCTCTAAAGACTGTTTTAGCTGCATCTCACAAATTTCAACATGTTGTGCTTTCATTTTCATCCAATTCAAAATGTTTTTTTCCTTTTTTGATATCTTCTGTGACTCATAAGTTACTTATAAGTGTATTGTCTGTCTTGGTAAATACTTCATGTGCATTTGAAATGAATGTATATTCTATAAATGTCATTTAGGTTAAGTTGACTGCAGTGGTGTTCAAATGTTACACATCTTATTGATTTTCTGACTTTTGTTCTATCAATTACTGAGGGGAGATTTGGGTGTAATTCTGAGTGAATGTGAGAGACGGTGGGGTTTAGGGTATGTTTTAGTCTGTTTGGACTGCTATATCAAATATCACTGACTGGCTGTCTTAAGTTAGGAAAGTGTTAGATTTGGTGGGGAAAACTTATGAAATCTTTCCTATGTAGTGTTAAAGAAGAATTATTCATGACACTTGTTAAAGACAGCAAGGAAGACTTTATTGAAGAGGCACTACTGCAATGGGGGTTCTGCAGTAGGGGGTAAAAATTAGGCAAATTAGGCTCAACTCTGAATACAACAAAAATAAGAGATTTATATCCAAGAAGCAGGTGGGAAGAGAAACATCAAAGCTAGACAGATTCTTGGTAGACCAACTCAATAGGATTTTTGCTGAAGGCAGGCCAAAGTGATATGATATGGAGAGTGGGGGATGAGGAATTTGATCAGATATCCAGGAGGAGGGACTTTCACTGAACTGAATCAGCAGGACTCTTGCTAAAACTAGAGTAAGATGGCTAAAGACAGAGTCCAACAGAATCCAAGGGCCTAGTTAAAAAGAGGACTCAGAGGAGCCTGACTCAAGTTTGGTCAATGACAGTAACAGGTGACAATGACAGTAACAGGTCTTCGTCAGTAGGATTTTTCTTAAGGCTAAGGCTAACTTTAAACCTTCTTGATTATATAATTATGCGGCTGTAAATGATAAGGACACATAAATAAAATATAGATCTAAAAAATTAAACATATAAATAACTGGAAGTTACACTGTGATTGCTCTTGTATATGAGAATCATAAAACTATCAATACTATTATCCTATAATCTACTTTTAGAAAATTACAAAGATCTATAGCCCTTCAAGAGCAGTAGGGCTTCTATATACACGTATATAGAGACAGAAAGAAAGTGAAAGCAAGAGAATGAGAACAAGAGAGGGAGAATGGGAATCAGCATGTTCTATCACTTATTCAGAAACAGCCTCATGGAAGCCAATATTCCTCGTGATATTGATTCTCTAAAAGAGTTATTTTAAAATCTTATTTCCATTCCATTATACACAAGATATAATGCTCCAAGTGTAACATGTTCCCATATGCAATACTCAGAATGGTGAATGCAACACTATTTCTCTATCCTCAATCATTGTCAATGAAACTTATATTGAAAATATTATAGAAAAAACTTGAATACTAATTCTAATTGTATACATATGCAGTTTTTGCTTCACTAGTACTATATTCTAAAATTTAGCATACAGTTTTGTAAGTCAGTTTTAAGTTTTTCTTTGAATATCCTTCCAAAAGTGAATAATTATTTACTACTGTCATACCTCACTGTATGAGAAATAGGTTGGTGGGAAGGTTCTTTCTTTCCTTCTTTCTTTTATTACATGCATTGTTAAAGACAATATTCAAAGCTTAACATTTAATAAGTACTATATTGAATAGCAACATAATGTAGTGATTAAGAAAAGAGTTTTCTGATTAGACAAATGTGACTTTGAGCTTGCTGTGCTGCCACCAGCACCAAGAACAGAAGCAGCCAGAGGAGAACAAAAGACTGTCAGGACGTGAATCCACCCTACCAGCTACCAGGTGTATGATTTTGAGAAGTTTAGTTAAAATGTCTGAGCCTCTCCTCATTTTAAAGGGATATCACAGGACTTTCTCCAAAGTGTTTTCTTCGAAGGCTAAAGATATAATCCATGTAAATTTCTTAGCACAGTTTATGGAAGATATTAAATGCCCTATAAATATTTTCTAGCATTCAAGGTAACTGAAATAGTAGTAGTAGTTGTCACTGTAGTTTAAATTTTAGTCATACTAGTGGTAGCGGTAATAAATTTCTGCACATCTCACGGTTGTGTCTAATCATCTTGGTTGACAGTCAATCAATTTTTTAGAATATAGTTCTGTGCGAGAAATTTTGCTGAAAAAAAGTTTCCTGAGAAACTGAAACTCCTTCACTGGTTTTGTATTGATCTCTTTAAGCCTGATATCTACAATTCTTTTTTCCATCATCATCATCACCATTACCATCATCATCATCATCATCATCATCATCATTATCATCATCATCATCACATAAACACTGCTGCACTTTGAACACAAAAGTCCAAGAGCGGCCAGCGTGAAGGAATTGATAGAGATTAAAACGCTGACTGTGAGATGTGGGGTCGTGTGGGGAACAAACACACACTAGGCCTTGTTGTCCTCACACTATACTGCACAATAACATTAAAATACATGAGGATATGTGTCCTATATGCTCTTTGATGCTAGTAGAACAGATTGCCTTTCAGAGGCAACCTTCATTCGTTGGCTCTACCTGTGTAAATCTAGAAAGGAGCATGAATGATAAAAGTGCAGTCAGGCTCCTAGAAAATTATAGCCCAGTAGAGATGCTAGGATATGGAGGATTTATAGTAAGTCTCAATGAAGTGGGAATATCTACCAAAAAACAAATGTAAGAGATTTTAAAAGTCATTCTGCAGCATTTTTTTCTTTTTCTTTTTTTTTTTTTTGGTGAAGTAAGAACTCTTCCAATAAAAATTGCCTAGGGCAATTACCTTTGTCCACCCAAGAAATTAATTAAAATACGTATTTTAAAGTTCTCTCCATATTTGGTAAGTAACATAGACTCCTTAAACCTTGATATTCCTTTCCATAAAACAGAGATGATAATAATTATGCATAGGCTAATTTTAGGATTCAAATGAATAGTGTGTGAAAAACACCTGGCACTGAGAAGAACCTCCATGAACCTAAGTACTCACTCTTCTTTTTCTACATGGTAACAGAGCCAAGGACTCTTTTGCTGTTATAAATCAGAAGAAGCAATTATATAATTTTGTCTCCAAGGTATTACCACTCATATTTCTGATCCTTACCCCTCTCTCATCAATGAAAATAGCCTTGTGAATAGTTTATAAACATGGCATTTACCAGCTCAGCTCATCTTCTCACGATTAGTTTAGGTGCTTAAACTGTATTGTTAATAACTCCAGAAGAACGGTTTTAATTTCAGTAAGGATCAGTTGGATTAAAATAGAAAAAAAAAAAAAACAAAAGATTCAGTTTTATTGACAAGACTACACACTTAACCACTTAAAACCATCTGATTATAATATGCTATTTGTTAAAAGGAGATACTCTGACAATTGAGAAAAAGGAGCTAGACAGTCCAGTATTGCTGCAGGTAAAAGTGATCTCAAATTGAGTGAATAACACCATCAACATATGTCCAAGATGTCACTCTCTCTTCCCAGTGTGGACACATCCAAACAGAAAATTTGAGCTTTATGTGAAGTAAGAATAATAGAGACAAACTAGTAGCAGTTAAAAGCTAAGAGAAAGAAGGTTTTTTTTAGTTCTGTGTGGGCTTCTCTAAATTGTCAAGAAGGATTTGAGACTGGAAAGGGTATATAACACATAGTGGTTGAAAAAGGATTTTAATTTAAATATTATTTAGGGGTTTTTAAGAGATCTCTGATGAACTAAGTGGATTTAGTTTTCCTAGCCCAATTAAGTTTTATCCTGGAATACTGAAAAAAGTTTGCAGATGAGAACACTCAACTTCAATAATCTTTGATGAACTAGGAAGAGGTTGTTATCATCTGGAGATCAGATTTTTAAATAAAAATTTTTAAATTACAATAAAAATTATAACAATTGAGCTATGGAGTTGTATAATCAATGCAAATATTATAGGAAAACTGTATCAGACTTCTAGAAATAAAAATATCAAGCATTTATAATGGGTAAGAATCCACTAAGAGCAAGTGAAGCCAGCAAGTTTAATATGTGTGTGTTTGTGTGTGTATATAAATATATATATATTAATAATATTCTGGTTTTTCAAGACTGCTATGGACGTATCATAATACTGACTTGAATAAAGTTTTCACAGAACCTCTGATAGTATTCATTGGGTCAAAATGGAGATGGGTAGATAAGGCAAATGAATTCATAGCTCTTAGAAAATATATGCTAGAAAGTGTTGATTAATAGATGAGTATCTCCCAATTATCTATCACAGGTCTGTGCTCTTAACTTATTTTTGTATCAGTGATATGGAAGAGAGTATATATAATAGAAGTGGGTTTCCCCACTTTCCTTCAGGACTCTGCATTTTGCCTCACTGTCCCTACACTCCCTGTGCTGTAAGTGAGCACCTTTTCTTTCCATCATCCTCCTTGTGTTTCCTGACGCTATTTTCACCAGGTTAAATTATCTACTCAAAATCTTTCTTATTATACAAGCCCATAATGATGCAGCTGTCCCATTCTTATCCAGCGTTCAATTATGCAATTCTTGGTTATTTCAGGTTAATAATAATTAAATCTTGTTTTGGAGCTTTACTTGTCATATATATCCTACTTTCCCTAGCTAGATATTAAGAAAGACATAGCATCCTTTTCTTCCTTCTGTAAATCCACTGTATACAACAAAGTACTAGGCACAGATTTGCAAAGCAGCTACATGGTAAGTAAGCTTATATTGAATAAATTAACAGACTTGCTAATTGATCAGTTCCCTCAACATTGAATCCATGCTATGGCCCAAGGTCACGTAAATCCGAAAGTATGTAAAATAGTATTAGCCTGTTAAGCAGACTCCAGGGATGTGAGTCAAATTATACGCAGGGAGACTTCCCTTATCCACAAAGATTTTTCATATCAATGACGTGTTAATAATGTTTTACTCACATGTATATTCTGTCAACAGTGTGTGAATTTCTTTCTATTTTCTGTCTCTAGTGACTTCACCAAAGATGCCTTCATAGCTAGAACAAAGGTCTGGGTTTCCCCATGATGCTCCATCATTGCTTAATATATCATGAAGCAGAGTCACAGCTAGCAACTGCAAGAATTTCCTATTCCAGCATATAAATCTTTGTAAAGCATGTTCTAAAAAATGAAGGAAAAAAAACCACAACACTGGACTTTCATATATTCTTCCCTAAGGCTTATATTGAACAATGAGCCCAATATGGTACTGTACATCATACTGCTAAGCTGGCAGAAGAATTCAAACCTCCCTAAGCACAAGAGCCAAGGGAGCTATTAGCATGTTTTTAAGCTTAACATTCCGGATGAGACTAGTGTCACAGGTTCCTTTGGAATGTGATTTTCCTTGACTCTTTTCCATTTGGATGTGTGAAAGTTATGAGGGAGTCTGAAGCAGTAGGAGAGGGAGGGAGAGCATGTCTAGAGTGATGATACATTTAAAAATACCATCCCGAGAAACCCTGAGCTCTCTAGTTATGGATTCTAAATATAGTTACGCCAACAGGAGAGAAGTGCGCCAGTTGGTCTTTCAGAAAGCCGCTCCAGCATCAGATAAAGATGACTCACCCAGGGGGGCCATCAGGCTGTGATGTGCCATTTCAGCATTTTCTTACCAAAGCCTTCAAACATGGTTCCTTCCCAGAAACCACACTTTCCTCAAAGAATAGAGGAATAATAACACATCAATACTGAATTGCTAGCATTAGATCATTGTTAATCCCCTCAAAAAACACTTTTTTGGGGGGAGGGTTTACTAAAAGGCTTTCTAGGTAACGACCATTATTAGCAAAGGAAATACACCAAAAAATTGCTATGGGTATTATTTCCTCTTGTACATATGTTGGCTTTAATTTTTTTCCATTAGATTTATTTTTGTAAGGGAATCTAAAACTAGTGCTGCATTAAAATATTTTTCACACTCCAAACAGTAAGTTGAGGAGTATCATATGAAGGAAAAGCCCATATTTATTACAGTATTTTTGCTTATTCCTTTTCCACTAGAATGCCCACATGCAAACACACAATTTCCTAAAACCTTTTAAACTATCAAATCTATTTGAGCCTAGTGTTAAAAGTGTGAAGCCATATATTATAGTTCTTGCCTACTGCATATTTATTGTGTTGACTAGATTTATTGCATTTTAATGGCTATGTGTTCATAAATTGATTTTTAACCAGGTCTATTTAAAAACCTCTTGTGATGAGCTAACTATAACAAACTTGCCATCTGTGCCTCTTAGGAAGCAAAAGTTTTAAATTTAGTCAACTCTACTGTTGGCATTCTATTTTTCAGTTCAACCTCTTCTGTAAATTCTTTTCTCCAGATCCTTAATTCTGGAGGTGTGTGGGTGGAGAGCAGACTAGACTGAGTTGTTCACAAGAGTTGTGTCAAAAATCCAGAAATAGCAAAATTAAAACCACCAAATCAATAAATAGTATTGAGTAAGAATTTATTGTGCATTTAGAAACAGTTTGAAAACTGGAAGCTTCCAAATTCAGAGAATGATCTGAAGCTCAGGGGCATGAAGTTTCAGGATGACTTATGAAGTGAAAATGAGGAAGTTGTCAACCTTTACAATGACTGGTTAGTATAATGGGGATTCCCAAATGGAAGGGAATTGGTTAAAAGTGATTATCTCATACCATGTTTAGGAAGATGACTTAAGTTTTTTTTTTTTTTTTTTTTTTTTTTTTTTTAATAATTCTCAGAGGCAAGGAATAACCTTAAGTTAAATTTCACTTATGTTCGTGAAATAAGCTAGATTTAGTTCTGTTTACATGGCTTAAATGGTTTTGTTTGCTCAGGGAATTCTCAAGTCTGGTCTCTATTTTGTACTTAATTTGAACAACTTCCTACTTTCGGTCATTCTCTCAGCAGGCTGAGAGTGTGACCAACAAATATAGCGTTACTTTTGTTTGCTAGTGTTGATGTTGCAACCAGCAATGTTTTAAATTAAGTTATAAAAATTATAGTTATCTTCATCAGTTCATTCACTCTCCTGTAATTAATCTTTGTTTCGTTTCATAGAGTTTTAGAAATTCTTATCCAGTTGAGTATTATGATCTTAAAGTTATCAGAAACTTATATTCTAGAGTAACTGTCATCATCTTTTCCATGAGTCTCTTTGAGGTTGAAGCATTCTGCCTGTAGTTGATTGTAAATACTTTCCAAGAAGGATCAAGAGTAAAATGATAACTTGTGAGTGACGAAAGACTTAAAAACAGCCACGGTTAAAGATCTAGTGAGAATCCATCAAAAAATAATGCAGTTAAAAAGCAACTGCTTTTTTGTGATATATATTATAAAATAATAACTGGAATTATGATTGACAATATTATACCAGGACATATCTAGATTTTTAGGAATTACATGTTATTTCCAGAATATATATTAATAATATATACACATGTAAATATAAAAAGTTTAAACATTACTTTTTATTTGACAATGCTTCCCATGAAATTTAATATCAAGCCTAAATAAATTAAGATTTCTCTTTTACAGGCAGAGAGAGCAAATCTTTTGAGATCTTCCAAGGACCCTCTGGAAAATCCCAAAGTTAGTTTGAAGTCAAAAAGCCTTCATTCAGAATCTGATTTGGGGAAGTTTGTTAAAAACGTCAAAATATTTAAAACACTTGATCAAATAGGAGTATGTCACTGTGAAATTATACTTTATCCATTCAACCAAAGTGACAACTAAAAGATTTAAAAGGCAAAGATAGAAAACTATATAGTTGCAAAAAAACTTAACTCTTTTAATATTGAAAAGACTCGTGCTCAACATTGCTAATTATTAGAGAAATTCAAATCAAAACTATGCTGAGGTATCACCTCACATCAGTCAGAATGACCATCATCAAAATTCTACAAATAATAAAAACCTGGAGAGGGTGTGGAGAACAGGGAACCCTCCTACACTGTTGGTAGGAATGTGTGTAGAACAGTATGAAGTTCCCTAAAAAACTAAAAATATAGTTACCATATGATCCAGCAATCCCACTCCTGGGCATGTATCTAGAAAAGCCAAAAACTAATTCAAAAAGATACAGGTAACCCAATATTCACAGCAGCACTATTTACAATAGCCAAGACAGGGAAGCAATGTAAACGTCCATTGACAGAAGAAAGGATAAAGAAGATGTGGTATATATATGCAATAGAATATTACTCAGCCATAAAAAGAATGAAATAATGCCATTTGTAGCAACATGGGTGGACCTAGAGATTATCATACTAAGTGCAGTAAGTCAGACAAAGACAAATATATAATATCACTTATATGTGGAATCTAAAAAAAAATTGATATGAATGAACTTATTTACAAGACAGAAATAGACTCACAGACATAGAAAACAAACTTATGGATACCAAAGGGGAAAGGGGCAGGGGGACGGATAAATTAGGAGTTTGGGATTAACAGATATACACTACTATATATAAAATAGATAACCAACGAAGACCTAATATATAGCACAGGAAACTATATTCAATATCTTATAATAACCTATAATGGAAAAGAATCTGAAAAATAATATATATACATATATATATATATATGTGCATAACTGAATCACTTTGCTGTACACCTGAAATTAACACACTGTAAATCAACTATACTTGATTAAAAAAAAAAAAAGCAAATAAACTGAAAAAAAAAAAAAAGAAAATACTCAGTTTTCCTAAGTCATCAAAGATCTGACAAAGACAATGTGGGGCACAGGAAATATTTCCTAAGACACAAAATCTTTGTTTCCTAAGCAGGTTACATTAAAGGTAAAGAAAAACCTTTTATAATATTTTATTAAGAGCAGACCAGATCAATAGTCCAAGAAATTTTGTTGTTTAGCAGATAAAAGAAAATTAAATTTTAGTTTTATATAAGTACAGTACTTATTAAAGCTTATTTTTTAAAAACCCTAATAATAAATCCATTCAATTTTAGCTAGCTTTGACCTCACAGCATAAAATTTCTTTCCCACAAACTTTTGCAACTTCCTATATCCATTTAGGTTTTATGTTATTCTTTTTCCTTTCTTATTCTGAAACAACCAGTCATTTTATTTCAGACAATATTACTCTCTTTTTCCTTAATAAAAACACATCCTATATATCTTGCATACTTCTCATATAAAAATGCATCCCATTTTCTTCCCATACTTTGTATACAAAATTGTTTCTCTTCACTCATTGATTTTAGCAGTTCTACTTTTACATACTGATTATAAATGTTAACTATAAATCTTTACTTTCCAGTGAAAGCTAGGAAGCAGGCAGTTATGAACTATCATGTATTATTAGCATCCCATAGTAGATTAGGAAATTTATAAATACAAAATTATAAAAATGTATACTTTTTTAGAGACATGTTTTTCATAGTACAATTTTTTATTTTTATTTTTTGCGGTACGTGGGCCTCTTACTGTTGTGGCCTCTCCCTTTGCGGAGCACAGGCTCCGGACGCGCAGGCTCAGCAGCCATGGCTCACGGGACCAGCCGCTCCGCGGCATGTGGGATCTTCCCGGACCGGGGCGCAAACCCGTGTCCCCTGCATCGGCAGGCGGACTCTCAACCACTGCGCCACCAGAGAAGCCCCTAGTACAGTTTTTTAACATAGCAGAAGACATGGTTATTAATAAACCCAAATACCCTTTGTCTCTCTGTAAAACTTAAGAAGCCAAAACCAGATTAAGTTTAAAATTATGTTTAGCAATCAATGTCTCAATATATTACCTTATTTGGAAATGATCTAAATATTCTAATAAATATCCATTATTTGGTTTAATATAGTATAAACTTTTATCTTATTTACATTTATTTAAATGACTTGTTAACAATTATGCTTAGATTAGACATTGAATAGCTAACCATCATCTTATTTTTCTTGTTAAAGATTTTGTAACAGAGATAGCATAAGCTTATTTGACTAGTAAATCCAGGGAAAAAGTTATATGTTTGCATTAAATTTAATATTGACAATCCTAAAGGAATGCCTGTTTTTATTAAACCAACAAACTTAAACTAGCTTTTATTTATCAAAGATTATCTCAGATCATGTAAACTCAAAAAATATTTAGGTTAGTTTCTATATTTCTGAGAGTACACCTGATTTCTATAAATACTTATTTTTCCTTGAAACCAATTAAATAGAGCTCTTTGCAAATTAATTTTAGCAACACCATCCATAGGTAGAAAAATATCACATACCTATAGCATACGCACATAAGCATACATAATGTACAGACTTAAATAGAGATTTTATAGCTTTTGTTTTTAAAAATTTTAGCCATGTCTCAGGTATTAAGTTCAAAAGAATAGTTGGATCCAAACTGTGTTTCTGGCAGATGGACTAAGTTAAGATTACTTGCTCATATGGCCAAAATATTTTTTTTTTACCTAAGATTTTTAATTTGTGCACTATAAGGATTCTTTAGGAGAAGCTAACTTTGGACTCATTTTGTATGTAGAAGCTTCTGCATACCAATCAAAGAATGAGTTCCACTGTCTCTGAGAGGTTTGAGATCTTCTCTTTTAAGGGCACTCCTTAAAGTGGACTTATCTAAAACAAAGTTTCCCCAGAAAGGTCGTTATAATTCCAAATTATTCAAAAGTGTACCCATTTTTCAGAACGGTACAGAATTCTGGTCCATGGTGGATATACATATAAGAGGCAGGAATCTTTAAAGAAGAAGGAAATTTAGACTAGGTGGAACCCATTCTGCTTTTAGATTCCCTGAAACAAATATTCCAACCTGGTAATCTGACTTCTGCCTAAAACCCAGGGAATCACAGGTTTCTCCCCTTACAGACCGAAAGATGATTTACCAAGAAGCTTCAACAAACAGAAGATAGGTATGCATAATAAAACTGGAAAGGTCAAAAAGAAAAGAGCACAGAGCTCAGATCCAAAAGAGACTTACCCTTAAACTCCACTCATCCAGAAAACAGTGAACTCAATAGGCCAGAGTGGGTACCAGCCTCTGGTTACTCAGAGCCTTGGAGTTGTTGGGGTCTTCTTTAGATCCCACTTCCAATGCCATAAACTGTCAAAAATCCAGAAATAGCAAAATTAAAACCACTAAATCAATAAATGGTATTGAGTAAGAGTATATTGTTCATATAAAAATAGTTCACAAACTCAAATTTCCAAGTTCAAAGACATATGAAGCTTGGGGGCATAAAGTTACAGGATGACTTATGAAGTAAAACTGAGGAAGTTATTAACCTTTACAATGATTGGTTATTACAATGCAGGGTTCTAAATAACAGGGGTTTGATTAAAAGTGATTATCTCACACCATGTTTAGAAAGATGACTTGTTTCTTTTATAATTGTCAGAGGCATTTATAAGAAATAACCCAAGTTAAGTTTTGCTTACATTCATGAAATAAGCTAGATTTAGTTTTGATTTCATGACTTAAATGGCTTTGTCTGCTCAGGGAATTCTCAAGTCTGGTCTTCATTTTATATTTAACTCTGACTTCATTTAGTGGTGGTGATTTAATATTCTAAATCCAGCTCCCCCCTCACCCTTCCTCACTTCCCTTCAAGACAAGAAGTCAAGATGCTACCAATACATCTGCCATTGCCATTTGGTGAAGCCAGAGGAGTAGGGGTGCCGAAGAAAGAGTCACCCATGCTGGGAATTACAGCAGAAGGTGAAGATTTCATCAATCTCCCATAGACAGGTTCATTCAGTGCTTTCTAATGCCTGAACTTTGTCATTAGGCTTGAAGGGTAGACAGCTAGACTTTTGGAACCCATTTCTTCTCTTTCCTTTGAGTACTAAGCTCTTCATTTTGATGTAGTTGACAATGTCTCCTCTTCTTGATTTTTGTTTCCAATGCTTTGAAATTTGTATTATTATTTGTTTCTCCTCCTGCCTCTATTCTTTTTACCTTACCTATTTTCATTCTTCTCCCCCCAAAAAGTTTAGAAAAGAAATATGAAAATTAAAAAATATATAAATTGTATTTCCTTTAATTTGGGGCAAAATTATTTTTATTTTGGTGTCTTTGATGTTAATGTCAGAATCTAACCTTAGAGCACTGTCATTTTTAAATTAATTTTGTCTACAGTTCCATATATCCACAGACACTTAACATGCTTTGACAAAACAAATGGGTAATAAATGTCAATGAATTCTCAGATTCCTCATCTATCATCCATTATACTAAACAATTCCCCCATAAATGTCAATTGACTGCAACAAAAACTCAATTTATTTCAGTAATTCATGTCATGTTTTGTTTGTTTTTCAAAAGTATGTCATACTTTACAAATTACAGACTCAAAACACTGCCCAAATGTCATAAAGGCTTCTATTCCAAATAAGGATCTATTAATTAAAACTGGAAAAACAGGGAGTCTGGGATAAAAGGAAACCATGAGTTAAGTCAGTACGTAACTCTATTCCCTGCCCAGGATAACCAGTAAAAATATTAAAATGTGTACGTTTAAAAATTAACTATGAACACAAATTAACCTGTGCCTGTTACCCATGTACTAAAAGAACAAAAGCATATATGAATAGATTTTGACCCTTTGCTTGTGTTTAAATGCATTTTGAAGTCACAGTCAGTGAATTCTGCTCTAGGGTTATTTTGATATTGTCAGACACACACACACACACACACACATGCATACAAATCCCAGAATCTAATTACCTTGAATCATAGGTAAAGTGCCCTTTAACATATCTGTTGATAATATCCTGACTTTCCAAATATTTTGTTTTCTTTCACCTATCTTCACATTTCATTAAAGTATAAAATATAGAAGCTGGCCTTTGGGAAGATGCTAAAGTGGTGACAGGCAGTTTAGTAGGAAGTAACTTTGTAGTTTTAAATGGAAGGAGAAAACATGGCAGTGAAGGAGATGGGAGTGTCTAACACTGAAGTACTGTTTGCACTGTTGAAGACCCACCACAGTCTGGGTTTCCTCACATCTGGGAACACCCACCACAGTAGGGGTTTTCCTCAGATCTGACGTGGCTCCATCTCACTCTGAGTCCAACTGCATTTTCTCACTTTACAGTACATTTTTACACTCCAAGGCCTCATTTAATTCCAACTTTCCCCAGTTTATCTTACTTCTGATTCCTGGAACAATTATTCGCTCTAGAGACAGGAAGAAAAGATACTGATGAGATAGTTTCTATTTCATTAACTTTGATCAATTCTAAAGTTTGGGCAATTGGTCAAACTTCAGTCTAAATATTCTAGTTGCTTGCTGCTGATCTTGGCAATGTGAAATTGCTTTAAAAAAGAGTAATAATCTGTACCAGCATTAGTAATATTTGTTAATATTAAATAATCAGGCTAGTTCCTCTCATGACTCTTAGTGCTTAGTGAAATTATGATCCTAAGAAGAAAGAAAAATATTCTTCTACATTTTCTGGGAGTTTCCTTGTTTGGACACCCATCTATTTGGAATGAATGAATTTTTAAAAATCATTTCCAAAATATCCTGGAACATAAATTATGAATGCCGCTCTGCTTTAAACTTATGGGACTAATTCTTAAAAGCATTTTAAGTCTTTTCAGTTTCATTAAACAATAGGCCCATGTAGCAAAAAGAGAACTGATCTTGGAATCAGGAGACCAATCTTTTTTGTTGCCCTTGACCATTAACCAAATGTGTGACTATGGACAAGCCACTTCATCTTCCTTTAGTGAATCTTCACTTGTAAGCTTGTACTGACTTTTTTAATTAAAAAAAAAAAAAAGATGTGTTAAGAATAGACAGTGGGGCTTCCCTGGTGGCACAGGGTTGAGAGTCCGCCTGCCGATGCAGGGAACAGGGGTTCGTGTCCCGGTCCGGGAAGATCCCACATGCCGCGGAGCAGCTGGGGCCGTGAGCCATGGCCGCTGGGCCTGCGCGTCCGGAGCCTGTGCTCCGCAGAGGGAGAGGCCACAACAGTGAGAGGCCCGAGTACACCAAAAAAAAAAAAAAAAAAAAAGAACTACAATGAGGTATCACCTCTCACCAGTCAGAATAGCCATCAACAAAAAATCTACAAACAATAAATGCTGGAGAGGGTGTGGAGAAAAGGGAACCCTCTTGCACTGTTGGTGGGAATGTAAATTGATACAGCCACTGTGGAGAACAGTATGGAGGTTCCTTAAAAAACGAAAAACAGGGCTTCCCTGGTGGCACAGTGGTTGAGAGCCCGCCTGCCAATGCTGGGGACACGGGTTCGTGCCCCGGTCTGGGAGGATCCCACATGCCGCGGAGCAGCTGGGCCCGTGAGCCATGGCCGCTGAGCCTGCGTGTCCAGAGCCTGTGCTCCGCAACGGGAGAGGCCACAGCAGTGAGAGGCCCGCGTACCGCAAAAAACAAAGCAAAAAACCAAAAAAAAAAAAAAAAAAAATAATACTAGACAGTGGCTGAATTTTTCATAAATGTTCCCCTTTTTCAGATTTCTCAATCTTTCCTACAGAGAAAGATTTTGATCTTTCTCAGGAGAAGCAGAGGTCACGTATTCCTTAAGGTTACAGTAGATATTACAGATCTTTTTAGGAAGGAATTTAGTTTTATTCAGCACTGTGCCCTCAGGACACAGAGCACAGTAGGCACTTAGCAAATATTTGTTGAATGAATGAGTTAATATGCGTGGCACATGTTTTTATTCAGAATTCTGACATCCAGGGAGCCTTTCTAATGTTATCACCATGAAGGAAACCTCTTTAGCCCTTTATTTGTGGAATAAAAAGCAAAAATTAAGGTCCAAACTAGCATTTATCCTGTCTCACAGAACCCCAAAACATCATATTATATAAAGCATAGATATTCTAATAACAATGCCAAGTACTTCATTGAAAATATACTAACAATACAAATGCTTAATTTATCTTAAATATACCTGTATCTGAAATTGTAAATGTATACAGATTAAAAAGTTGCTGTATAAAATATAATTATCACTGTAAAATATTTGGATATCAAAAGTTTTTTAATATTCCTATTTTAATAATGCCAAAATGCATAGGGTGTTCAAAGTGAAAAAAAGTTCTTCCCCTTCCTTCCTTTTCTTCCTTCCCTCCCTTCCTTCCTCCCTCCCTCCCTCCCTCCTTTCCTTCCTTCTGATTTCGTCCTTCCTTCCTTTCTCTTTCTTTGTCAGGGTGCTGCTGAAGAGTAGTACAGAATCAGACTGGCTTCAAAACCAGGGTTCAAATCTCTAATCTGTAATTTGGGACTCATTTATTAGCTCCCTATGTCTCATCCTGAAAATAAAGATAATTACAATATTAATCTAACTGGGTTGTTGTCATGATGAAACGAGTTGTTAAATGAAAATCTCCTAGATTGAAGCATGTTCCCAAAATAGGTATTCAACAGATATTAGCCATTGTGATTTTAAGCATGATTTTTTTTTTTTTGCGATACGCGGGCCTCTCACTGTTGTGGCCTCTCCCGTTGCGGAGCACAGGCCCCAGACGCACAGGCTCAGCGGCCATGGCTCATGGGCCCAGCCGCTCCGCGGCATGTGGGATCTTCCCGGAGCGGGGCACGAACCCCTGTCTCCTGCATCGGCAGGCGGACTCTCAACCACTGCGCCACCAGGGAAGCCCTTAAGCATGATTTTTAAAACAAGAAGCATAATTAACTTTCAAAAAAAGAAAGAAATTTATCTTTGAAAATCCCCAATCCACACAATGTTTGTTTTCAATACACTGTCCCTTCCTACTCCCACCACATCCTTCAGTTGGGTGTTTGGTTTCCCACCTTCCTTCCCAGCAGGGAAAGCGTAGGCCTGGGAGCCAAATCAGGCCAACTTTTTCCAGGTTATGGGCCAGGGGCATAGGCCTGGCTGTAGGCAAGCAGATCAAGGAAGGTTAGGTAAGGTACTCGGAGCCCTCAGTGACCTTACCTGTTCCATCTTGTAGCTACCTATTCTTATAATCCTTATTACCAAATGCTTCAACATTCTCATCTGGATCATCTCATTTCTTTTTCCTAACCAAAGGCTCATATATATTAATCAAGGACACAGAATAGAAGCCATTGATTAAAGCCAAAATTATATATGATATTTAAGTTTAAGATTCTTAACACTGATGACGCCACCTGCCAAAATATTTGTCTCACTTCACTCAAAAAAATAACAATGTAGCTGTCTTAAAAAGACCAAATTTGACCAAAGGGCCAAATATGAGTAAAACTGAGAAAAATGAATTGCTTATGAAGCCTTAGTTCCTTTAGAGAGCCTTACCTGTCAAAGGTATCCTCCTACTCACTGATAACTGCAAATGTCATGGACTGCCCAAATTTTCAAATGTTGCTTCACAAGTCTTGAAGACTATTTAATGATTTCAATAGGAATAAATTAAACAACAATATCATGAATTTTTATGACAGAGCAACAAATGATCATGCACAACATGACTTTCAAGTCATCACTAATAGTCTGTGTTTGCATTTTCACTAGTTCTTCCTCATATTTATTCTTTTTTGTATTTATTTGAAAAGTACACATTAGAGTGATTTGGAAACTTATTTAGTTAAGAATTCAAGTTGTTACTTTTAATTGCTCTTTTAATAGATTAATATTTATTTAGAGGAGTGCAGATAAAAGCTACTCAAAATCTGAAAATGACCACTGTTGAAATAAATTATTTAAAATAAGGACCAAAATAAAACCATGATTTTCAGACAAAATCTAAGAGCAGTGAATGATTATTTTTAGCCAGAATTACAGAAATGTAATTTACATATGCTGAAATTTACCCTTTTTGGTGTATAGTTCTACGCATTTTGGCAAACACTTATTTGTGTTGTAGCTCATCAATATTTCATTTATTTCTTTTCCTGAGTAGTATTCCATATTACGGATGTACTGCAATTTCAATTTTCAAAAGACATTTATTTCCAAAGCAATTATGAATAAAGCTGTTATAAATATTTGCAAACATATTTTTGTAAAAATATTTTATTAAAAAAATAAATATGTAGATGTACAATGGCTAGATCATATGGAGGATACCTGTTTAAATTTTAAGAAACGGCTTTCCAAAATGGCTGCTCCATTTTACATTCCCTCTAGCAGTGTGGTTGTTATCTGCCTTGTCCTAATAACTAACAATGTTGAGCACCTTTTTGTGTGCTTATTTGCCATTAGTATATCTTTTCTGGTAATACATCTGTTCAAATCTTTTGCTCATTCTTTTTATTAGGTTTTTGCTTCCTATTACTGAGTTCTGAGAGTTCCGTATATACCCTAGATATTATTCCCTTACCAAACATATACACTGGAAATAGTTTCTTTCACTCTGCAGCTTGCCTTTCATTTTCTTAACTCTAAGAACTTGAGTCTTTAATTTTGTAGAAGAAAATTTTATCCATTAATTTCATTATGGATATTTATGGCACACTTCAAAAACATCTTTCAAATTTTAATATCACAGAGATAATTTTCCTATATTTTCTTCTAGATGCTAAGTAATTTTAGGTTTTAAATTTAGGCCTATGTTCCATTTTGAGTTAATTTTGATCAATAGCGTGAGGTATTTTTATTGTTATAGATATTCAATTGATATGACTTCATTTGTTGAAAACAGTATCTAATCTCCACTGAATTGCTTTTCTATCTGTGTTATAAATCAGTTGTCCATATCTCTTTCAGGAATCCCTTTTCTTCCACTGATCTAAATACTTGTCTATGTTTATGCCAATACCACACTACTCTAAGACTTCTTTTTCTCTACTATTGGTATTTACTGCTACAGATAGAACCATAGGTAATGATTTAGCAGCTTTCCACATATTTTGGCATGTTGCATTTTCATATTAATGTAGTTCAAGGTACTTTATACTTCCAATTTTGAATTTGTCTTTGATCCATGGGATATTTAAAAGTTTGTTATTTAGCTTCCAAATATTTGGAGAATTTCCAGATATCTTTCTCTTACTGATTTCTAATTATTTTACATCACTTGAATCCTTTTAATTCATGTAGACTTCTTTTATATCAAGAAGAACTTCCATATTAATAAATGTTCTGAATGCACTTGAAAGAATGTGAAAGTGATGTGTATTATACTGTTTTGGGGTGGACTGTTCTATAAATATCAGTTAGGCATGTTACTTGGTAGTGTTGATTAAATCTTCCACACCTTTACTGATTTTTTGTCTAGATGGTCTATCAATTATTTAGAGAAAAATCTGAAATCTCTATAATTTATGATATGTTTATTTCTCCATTCAGTTCTAACATTTTTTGCTTCATATATATTAAAGCACTCTTATTAGGTACATAAACATTTAGAATCTTTATGCCCTCTTGATGAATGGGCCCCTTTAGGATCATGAAAGGACATGCTTTATCCCTGGTAATATTCTTTGCCCTAAAGTCAAATTTCTGAAGTTAACATAACCATTCAAACTTACTTTGGAATAGTGTTAGCATGGTATATATTTTTACATCTTTCTACTATTTATAATTAAACTTTCAATTTTGAGGTAATTATGGATTTACATAAAATTGTAAAAAATAATATGGAGAGATCTCATATAGCCTTTACCCAGTTACTCCTAATGGCAATTGTGCAAAAATTTGGTGTAGCGTCACCACCATAATAAGACATTGATATAGTCAAGATACAGGATATTTCCATCAAAACAAAGATCCCTCATGTTGTCCTTGTAGCCACTCCCATTTTCTTCTTATCCCACATTCTTCTAAACCCTGGGTTCTCCACTGCTATAAATTTGTCATTTCATGAATCTATGTAAATGGAATTATACTGTAGTAACCCTTGAAATTGCCCTTTATAACTAGGCATGTTCTCTGGAAATTTATCAAGGTTGTTGTATGTGTCAATAATTTGCTTTTTACTGCTAAATAGTATTTCATGGTTTGAGTGTACTATAGTTTGTTTACCACTCACAAGTTGAAGGATATATTTGTTATTTCTAGTTTTTGGCTATTACAAATAAAGTAGTGCTAAACACTCCTGTTCAGATTTCCATTTCTCTGGGATAAATCCTCAGAGGTGCAGCTGCTGAGTTGAATATTAATTGGATATTTAGTATTTTAAGAAACTACCAAACTGCTTTAGAGAGTGGCTGTATAATTTCACAATTCCACCAACATTGTATAAGTGATTCAGTTTCTAAACATTCTTGCTAGCTTTGGTGTCATCACTATTTTTTATTTTAGCCATTCTGATAGGTGTGTACTGTTATCTCATTTGGGTTTTAATTTCCATTTCCTTAATAGCCAATGAAGTTGAACATATTTTCATGAGCTTATTTGATACCTGTTATCTCCTCAGTAAATTTCTCTTCATGTCTTTTGTCCATTTTTTTACTCAGACTGTTTACTGTTGAGCATTGGGAGGTTTTTGTTTTTGTTTCATTTTGTTTTTTAGTATTCAGGATTTTTTTTCATTTCTGTTTACATTCTCTAGTTTAAATATTTACAGTAACATTAGATGTTCTTTATGTATTCTAGATATTAGTGCTTTACTGGACATGTGGTTTCCAAATATGTTCTCTCAGTCTACATCTTAGTTTTCATCTCTTTACCAGAGTCTTTTGCAGAACCAACTATTTTAATTTTGAAGTCCAATTTATCAATTTTTCTATTATCTATTGTGCTTTAGTTATAAAGTCTAAGATCTTTTCAACTAGCTCTAGATTCTGAAGGTTTACTACTTTTTTTCTCTAAAAGTTTTATAGTTACATATTGTATATTTAACTGCATGATCCATTTTGACCTAGTATGTGTATAAAGTGTGCAACTTAAGTCAAAGTTCTTTTCTTTCCTCCCTCCTGTCTGTCCTGCCTTCCTTCCTTCCTTCTTTCCCCCCTCCTTCCTTTCTCCCCCCCACTCCCTCCCTCTCCCCATCTCTCTCTCTCTTTCCTCCTTCCTTCCTTCCTTTCTTTCTTTTCCTATGGATATCAAATTGCTCCATCACCATTTGTTGAAAAGGAGGCAGTCTTTCTTTCCTTAATTTGCTTTTACTACTTTGCCAAAATTCAGCTGCATATTTTGTTGGTCTATTTCTATATTTTCAATTTTGTTCCACTGACCTGTGTGTCTATTCCTCCAACAATAACACACATGTATAACAAATCTGAAAATCAGATAGACAGATTCCTCTGACTTTATTCTTTTTATCAAAAATATATTAGCTATTCATACCATATGCCCAGCAATTCTGGCATTTATCTGAATAAAACAAAAACACTAATTCAAAAAGATACATGCACTCCCATGTTCACTGCAGCATTATTTACAATAGCCAGTATATGAAACCACCTAAGTGTCAATCAATGGATGAATGAATAAAGAATTTGTGGTATATATATGCCATGGAATATTATTCAGCCATAAAAAGTAATGATATATTGCCATTTGTGAAAACATGGATGAACCGCAAGGACATTATGCTAAGTGAAATAAGTCAGACAGAGAAATACAAATGTTGTATGATCTCTTTTATGTGTGAAATCTAAAAAAAAAGAAAAAATACCAAAATCAAGCTCATGGATACAGAAAATAAATTGGTGGTTGAAAGAGGTGGGGGTAGGGTGAGGTGGATAAACTGTTTTGTCTGTTTTAGCTTACATAAATTGGATAAAAATAAAAGATAATGACCAAAAATTGGGAGCAAAGACCTGATGATGACATAATATAATTTGGGAGGAATGATTTAGATAGCAAGGCTTCTACTCATCTTATACCAAAAGATAATTATTGGGTTGAATGACTTAATCACCTGATATAGGTAAACAGGTGTTAACTTGTTATTTTTAGAATGGAAGCACATGAGAATTCCTGAGACATATATTCATAAATCCTTTATTATGACAAAGGTAACCATAAGAGCAAGTGTATTTTAATAAAATTTAAATACCTTTATTTAAATAAAATGTTCTTCTATATCTGAATTTTTTACTGATTTATAGTTGATTTATAATATCGTGTTAGTTTCAGGTGTACAGCAAAGTAATTGTTATTATTTTAGATTATATTCCAATATAAGTTATTATAAGATATCGAATATAATTCCCTGAGCTATACAGTAAACCTTTGTTGCCTATCTATTTTATGTATAGTAGTTTGTGTCTGTTAATACCATACTCCTAATTTGTCCCTCCTTCCCTCCCTCTCCCATTTGGTAACCATAAGTTTGTTTCCTAGGTTTGTATATAGATTCATTTGTATTATTTTTTAGATTCCACATATAAGTGATATCATATAGTATCTCTCTTTCTCTGACTTACTTCACTAAGTATAATATTTTCTATGTCCATCCACGTTACTGCAAAGGGCAATATTTCATTCTTTTTTATTCCAGGACCCTCCTCAAATACCTGCAGATACCTGCAGATTCTTAAATCTCCAAGTTGACCCTCTGTATTGTGGATTCTGCATCCTCAGATACAACCAACTGTGTGGATCATGTATTAAATTTGCAATCGGTGGTTGGATAAATCTGTGGATGTGGGATCCAGGGATTCAGATGGCTGACTGTATATTTATTGAAAAAATTTGCATATTAGTGGACCTGCACAGTTCAAACCCACATTGTTCAAGGGTCAACTGTTTATAAAGAACCCATAGAACTCAATACTAAAAAAACAAACCACCCAATTAAAAAATGGGCAGAGGACCTGAACTGATATTTTCCAAAGGAGACATAATCATGGTCAACAGATACATGAAAAGGTCCTCAACATCACTAATTAGGGAAATACAAATACAAATCACGACGAGATACCACTCACATTTGGTAGAATGGCTATTATCAAAAAGACAAGAAACAGTAAGTATTGGCAAGGATGTGGAGAAAAGGGAACCCTGTGCACTGTTGGTAGGAAAGTAAATTGATGCAGCCACTATGGAAAATATTATGGAACTACCATATGATCCAGCTATTTTAAAAGATATATGTACCCCTATGTTCACTGCAGCACTATTTACAATAGCCAAGATATGGAAGTAATGTAAGTGTCCATCCACAGATGAATGGATGAAGAAGGTGTGGTATATATATATAGATATATATATACACACACACATACATATATATATACACACACACACAATGAAATATTACTCGGCTTTAAAAGTAAGAAATCTTGCCATTTGTGGCAGTAAGGATAGACCTGGAGGGTACTATACTAAGTGAAATAAGTCAGACAGGGAAAAACAAACATTGTATGATTTCACTTATAAATGCAATCTAAAAAACCAAAACAAATGAAATATAAAACAAAACAGAAACAGACTCATAGATACAGAGAATGAACTGGTGGTTGCCAGAGGGGTGGGGGTGAGAGAATGGATGAAATAGATAAAGGGGATTAAGAGGTACAATCTCCAGCTATAAAGTTAATAAGACATGGGATGTAATATACACATAGGGTATATAGTCAGTGACACTGTAACAACATAGTATAGTGTCAGATGGTAACTGGTCTTACTGTGGTGATCCTTTCATAATGTAATAGAAAAATATCAAATCACTATGTCCTACACCTGAAACTAAAATAACATTGTATGCTTGTTATAACTCAATAAAAAATTGAAAGTCATACTGTGGTTCAAGAAAGAACTTCAGATTTAGAAGGTCTTCCAGACAAAGAGTAGGACAAAAGCCTACTAAACTTTTTTCTAATGAAATGTCCCTTATATTTTCCTATCAAACTTCTATAGAATTGAGGCAGAGACAAATGACACCTGCAGTCATCTCTTCAAACAAAATTGCTGAACAATTAGCTTTTATATAAGTGCTAATTCGTTTTCTTCCTCAAAATTATTCAGATTCTGTTAATTACTATTTTTCTTAGGTGTCACACCAAATTGAATAGACTTATTTTCTCCTCTATTCTAAATGTTAATTAAGGAGTTGATATAATCCAGAAACCTAAGGACTCAAAGTATATGCACTTTGGATAGGGATTAGGCTGGGGTGGTTTTAATCAAGTAATAAAGCTGCAAAAATCAGTCTTAATATCTGTCTCTTTTGACATTCCCTTAAGCATATTATGTCTAACCCAAAACAATACATTTGTCATTGTTGAGTTTATGAGCCTCTTTAAAACAATGGATATGTCAAAGCAACAGAGTCAAAATGTAAAAACATGTTTGTCTGTTTGTTGATTCTTTAAAATCACCAAATAATGTGTGCAAAGCTATTCTTGAACCACACCTGATATTTGGGCCTCAGCAATGACCTCCATTCCATTCCTCTGCTTCGTTCCATACTGTCAAATTCCTGCCTCAGCCCTAGAAGGAGTATGGTGATTTTAGGAAGCTCAAGGATGTAATGAAATAACTATCTCAAAAATTACTTGATGCTATGTAAAATAATCCATAAAATATTTGGAAATATGAGTTTTAAAATTTTGAGTGGGGGAGGATCTTTCAAAATATACTTTATGTCAAACTGCTGTGACAAAATGCCACATACAGTATGTAAATTAGGGCTCTTAATCCAGAATCAGCTTAGGCACATGGTAAACACTCAATGCATTTAAACTATTATGAATACTACATTTTTAGGATCCTTGGTATTAAAAGTTCAATACATATTTACTGATGGCCCTCTGTTTGCCAGGCTCTGTCCCATTATTTCATTCTAAAAAGTATAAAATATTATAGGATTAAACATGAACAGGCAAGCACAATATTCATGACTGAAGTTCATCCTGTTAATAGGAATTAATATGAGCAACTGTTGACATTATGGAGGTTTTAATTAAATTGGAAAATGTCAATGAAAGAAAATACAATTAAGCCTAGGTATACTTAAGCTCTGCTATCATCACCATGCAAGATGGGACATATAACTCCAGTGCTATATTGAGAAATCATAAAACTCTAAGGCAAATGACTGAATTGGGTCTGCTCCCCTTAATATGTACAATATAGATTATCTTTCCTTGATAATAAAGCTCATATATAAAAGTTAAAATGTTTCCAAAATTTAGAATTACTCCAACACAAAATTCTCATCCTGAAGCTTCCTACTAAGTTTTTTAACAAAAGAAGTCTTGTTTATTAGTCTTAAACTAAAAGATACGGTCTCACATCACTAATCTGTCAAGATAAGGGGTCTCAATATGAAATTCTTTATTACAGAGAATTTGAATGGTTCTCCAAAGGCCAAATTATAACAAGTGCAAGGCAAAAATTTAGATTTTTTTGGAGAGAAATATCTGAGAATGACTTGTCAGTGTAGAGATTTTCATGGTTTGACCTCTCTTTTGATTAATTTTGACTATATGAATTCAGTACATTCTATAATTCACATCCTTTCTGCTGTCATTTGAGGTGTAGCTGAAAAATACTGAGTTATTTTGGTGCAGCTGAAAAACGGTGCATCTTGAAAGTGTACCATATATGAGCTTTCTAATGCAGAAGAAGTGCTTCCCCAGCCTGAAATCAAGAATGGACAACTGTATCAGTTTTCTGATGGACAATATTTAAAAGTAATATGGAAGAGTTTTGAACATTACTTCTTTTTGATTAACTTAATACTTAAAATTTAATATTAATTCATTATTTTTTGCTGACAAAAGACAGCATTCATAATTCTGGCATTGCCAAAGATAATCTTATTGATATGAAAGGAAATAATAGAGCCTGAAATGAACCAAAAGAGTGTGGTAATATATTGAGCATTTTCAATTAAAAATACCTGAGGGCATACATGAATTTATCACAGTAGCTCCAATTAATTTTCAGGATCCTAAAAATATGCCAAATACTTATAAACCATAAGGTGGTACAAGGGAGGCTGGAATCAAGTAGGATATTTTGGTTGTAGAGGACAAATGAAATTAGATATTTGAGATAGCTGGGTGTCAGCATAGGACCTGGGAAAAATAAATGGTGGCTGAAGAGAGAAATGAGAATGAAAGACACAAGAACATACAACAGTACTACTGGAAAACTAAAACAGACACTAAAACTAAAACAGGCAAGAAAAAATTCTTATCTTTCTTCTGAATCCTCCATACCCTAATACAGGACTTTTTAGCACAAAGTTAGTATTCAAAATACAGATGGATATATTAGTTTATAAAAGGTGATTCCAAAACTATGTTATATCTACATCTAATTGATTTTGTAAGGAAACTCTAGAAGTGAACATATAAACTAACAGACAGCAAACAAAAGACACGTAGAAAAGGGGGAAATCATAAGCTGTGGATTACTGTCTACCAAGCATAAAATTAACAGGATGAACTGCCAGTCCTTTCTTTATTAAGCATTGTGTTAAAAAATATGTGTAACATAATCAAAGGCAATCAACTAGAGAACCTAGCTGAATTTCACATCAATACCCCAGGCTGGCAGTACCTTGATGTAGGTACTAGCTACAAGGATTTTCTCCTAAGGTAAGAAAACTCATAAATATTATTATTAGTGCACTTAGAGGTGAACAACCTCTGGGACAGACTCATATTAACCAAAAGCATAAAAGACTCATGTATAAAAACCTGAATAATTCTGATTTTATGATACACATAATCTCTAGAACACCAAATATTCATATTTTTTACCAGCACAACAATACATAAATGGAGCATAATTTACATTTGAGTATTGCAGAGTGAGCACATGTTTTACTATTTGACTGTAAAGTTTGTTATGAATGGGCAAGGAAATAGTCCACATTAGGTTCCTCTTACACTGCCTGTTACTAAGAAACATTGAATCATAAGTCTTTATAATCATTTACTCTATCTTTGACTGATTTCTGAGCCATTGTGGATTGAACTTGGAAAAAACTTAATCACCTTACAGAATGCTAAGCATAGGGAAGCTGTTCATTATTCTTCAATGTATTGCACTTTTACCCTCTGTGCCTCAGTATTTTACACAGCCACACACTTACTGCAGTGAGCTATTCTAGTGGTATAAAGATGACTGTTAGCAAAACTTGTTCAAACACAGAAAACTAGAATAACCTGAGGCTGTACAGATAATTGATTTTTTTCAATGGAACTGCCAATGCCAAGTATTATAATTTACCTTGTCTGTTCTTGGTAAATGACAAACTGACAGCTATAGGTTACTCTCTCTTTCAGGTTACTTCTTCTAGTACTCTATATTGAACAACGATTTGCCTAAATCAGGAACTGTATTCTATTAATCACACCAACTTTTCATTATTCTTTGCTTACCTTGTGCCTTAACTTCCTCCCTCCCTCCCTCCCTTAAATAGTCCACAATCACTAATTGCAAATATACTCAAATTCCTTGTCACTCTAGTTCTTCATGATATAAGATGGGCCAAAAAATCCACCCTACACAGCTGACAATGGCTACAGAAGAACACATATTTACTTAGCCTATTTGCTTTCACTCTTTTTGGGGCAGCAATTACTTCTCTATTTCAGACCTTCAATATCTTCTCCTCCCATACTTACCTTCTTCTAGTAACTTTCCTTCCTATTTCAATTATAAAATAGAAGAAATTCAGAATAAACTTTCACATACTACCATTTACCAACTCATTTTCATCTTTACCCACAGACTCTGCCTTCTTTCTTGCCGCAATGAATTAGCTTTCTAAGCCCCTATCTAAAAGCAATCTCTCATGCATTATATCCTATTCCCTCATGCTTACTAAGGACATTCATTTTTGTCTTCTTCAACATTTATTTTCCCCCATCAACTAGCTTCTCCCACAAGCTTCCATGTTTGAGTAAATGATTAATATATCTTTCTAGTATCTCAGGACTAAATATAAACTTAGAATCCCCCTTAACTTACCTCTTCTCTCACACCTCACATAATTAATCAGCAAATCACATATTCATATTTCAACCAAAGTTCATACCTTCAATCCTACCAAGTTCAGGCCACTATGGTTTCTTGACTAGATTAAAACTGTTGACTACGAACTGTCCTCCTTGCTTTCTCCCTTACCTACTTCATTTTACTGTCCTCAATGTTGTCAGAACAATCATTTTAAAACACAAATTAGATCATGTTTCTTCTCTTTTCAGAAAACTGCAAAGTCTTCCCATCTCCCTCAGCATCACGGCCACATGAACTGATTAATCTTACTTCTTCCGCTGCAGTCTTCAATCCCCTGCCTTAGGCCCATCCTTGCTGTTTCTGGAATACATTAAATATGTATCCAACTCTGTAATTTTCTCTCTGCCTGGACCACTTTCTTCTAGGTATTATTTCCTTGGTTCTGTCAGGTTTGAGATCAAATGTCACTTTATCACTGTGATCCTCCCTGACCCTAACTTTATATAAAATAAACATGTCCCTCATTCTTGCCACATTCCATTCTTATTTACTGTATCTCATTTGTGATTTTCTTCCCTACATAACAATTAATATTATGTAACTGACATCACTAGCTCCACTATTTAATAGCTGTGTGACTTTGGGCAAATTACATAACAGAACACTTCAGTTTCTGTATTTATAAAATGGAAATAATATTAGTAATCACCTCATAGTATTGGCATGAGGATTAACTAATTGGATATATACAATATTTTTAGATCAGTTCCAGGTATATAAGTAATGAGACAGGTATCATTTTATTATTATTGTTATACCAACATGTTTAGTCATGTCTTGCCTACCTCATGGAATATTCCATGAGAACTGGAACTTTTTTTTTTTTTTTTTTTTTTTGTGGTACGCGGGCCTCTCACTGTTGTGGCCTCTCACTGTTGTGGCCTCTCCCGTTGCGGAGCACAGGCTCCAGACGCGCAGGCTCAGCGGCCATGGCTCACGGGCCTAGCGGCTCCGCGGCATGTGGGATCTTCCCGGACCAGGGCACGAACCCGTGTCCCCTGCATTGGCAGGCGGACTCTCAACCACTGCGCCACCAGGGAAGCCCTGGAACTTTTTATTTCCACTGTTTTATCCTAATGCCTTAATCAGAATGTGGTACATAACAAGTGGTCAATAAATATCATTTGAATAAATGGTGACTTACATATTAGAAGGTAGCAAGTGAGTTAAGTTTCTGTCAATCAAAATTAATCAGTACTTTTTCTGTCCTTAATCATTTCTTATAACTTTTATTTTTTACAAAAAAGTTCTCCTCATTAGGTAGGTTGATCCTAAAAGTCAAGGATACTGTTTTATTCATATTTTGCATTCTTTAAAACATTAACTCTACTACCTTTGCTTTCTAAGGCTATTTTTAAACTTTTCTTTATGTATCTAAATACACTGAAAACCCTAAATAACTCAGTTCTACCCAGGAGCCATGTAATAATATTTTCCTTCTTGTAATGAAAACAAGAAAGACTTAACTAAATAAATGAAATATAAATATTCCAATTGCCTAACTCCTAGTCTATTTCTAGGGAACAATTCTTATTCAGTATATCCTTGTGAATCATTAAGCAACTTTCTGTGGGGGAATACAACTCCAAGTATACCAATGGTTACTAATTGCTTGCAGTGCTTTTATTTATAATGAATATTAGGCTGTTCAGTCTAGGTAGATGAAAGAGACATTAAATGGTTTTCTAATTCATGAAAATCTCTGCTGATATGGTAATTCAAATCAAATCAAATAACTTCCTCAAACAGAAAATGAATTACTTCTCATAATAACTGCTTTTCTATGATGATACCTATAGTTTGTAATTGGAGATATATATATATATATATATATATATATATATATATGGCATTAAAGTTTCACATAAAATTAGTATAAACTGGTACTTACACAAAACAAATGATTCACTTAAGAACTTACACCCTAGTTCTACCTTACCTCTCAAGTATTTGAGATTTTACTTTACTTCTTAAGTTCTTAAGGTAGGGCATCATGATTCATTAATTATATACTTTAATTTCCCACAACCTACTAAAGTTATGGAAAGGGGAGTTAGTACAAATGGCAAGTTGGCAAGTTGAACACAGTGTTTCCTAAGGGATATTTTAGTAGACAAAACACAGCAGGCGACTTATACACATATATTAGTACTCTAGTATCATCTTATAATATCTCTTTTTAACAGCAACAATATGTAGTTCTTTATAGAGCTCTGTTAAAATACAGAAATATTTTTTTTCTGTCCTTGGGCTAAGAAACGAAGCACATGAGTTTTACATGTTTGAACTTGAGGTCACCATTCCTTGGGCGGTAATAAGATCATTATGGAGTATGAATCACTGTGAGAGATCAAAAGTTTTCATGACAATGATCCTGTATACTGCATAAAGTTGGGGAAAATTACTGCTCATATAGGAGGGGTAACCAAAGAGCAACAAGTTGAGGCTGTGGATGGATATTTGCCATTCCACATCTCACTGCTGCAATTTGGGAGACGTGACAATACTATGTCTTTGGTAAACAGCCAAAACATGGAAGCAACCTAAGTGTCCATTGACAGATGAATGGTTAAAGAAGATGTGGTGTATATATACACAATGGAATATTAGTCAGCCATAAAAAGAGTGAAATAATGCCATTTGCAACAAAACATGGATGGACCTAGAGATTATCATACCAAGTGAAGTAAGTCAGACAGAAAAAGACAAATATCCTAGGGTATAACTTATACATGGAATCTAAAAAAAAGTTTAAAATAACTCATTTACAAAACAGAAACAGATGCACAGACATAGAAATATCTGAAACCATAGAATATGGCTACCAAGGGGAAAGGTAGGGAGGGATAAAATATACACACTACCATGTATAAAATAGATAATCAACAAGGACCTATGTATAGCACAGGGAACTACATTCAATAGCTTGTAATAACCTATAATGGAAAAGAATCTAAAAAAGAATATATATATATGTGACTTAATTTGCTGTACACCTGAAACTAACACAACATTGTAAATCAACTATATTTCAATAAAAATTAAAAACAAAAAACCCCCAAACGTGCTTGCTTATCTCACTTTATTAACTCTTTGGAACTTTTGAAAGGTTTTACTTTACACCAAAGTTCACTATTGGTGGAACAGAATTCCATTTCCACGTTTCACATGTTTCATGGCAATTAGCCTGTCTTGCTTGTGTTAACAATTACTGAAGTAATCTTTCTTCCTGTAAATTATTGGTAATGTGTAATATAATGCTTGCTTCACTATTTGAGAATTTAAAAAATTCTGCTAATATCAAGTTATGCCTTACTAGACTGGCATTTCTTGATATTTTAAGCATAATAATTAATCTTAGAAATATCCTGAGCTGTCTAGTATGGGTAATTACCAATAGAGTAATTTCTTACAAAGTCTTTGATTTTTTAAAAATTTCATTCCCAATTACTAATTGACAGTTATAATAAAATCTATTGAAAATCAAGGAATACCTAGCAGGTCATATGAAACTGGCCTTATTTCAGTTGTTTAGGAAAGTAATTCACATTTATGTAAATCTTTTATCTTACACTGTTACACTTAAGGTCAAGAGCTGAACATTAAAATCAGTATTACACATCACATTCTATTAAAGGCATTGGAAAACATTCTTAATTTTAAAAGTTTTAATCTAGCTATTAAATATTATATTCCAGTAAATATTTACAAATTTAGAGATTGTCTGGCCATGGAATGTGTAAATATATAACCAAACCTGTGAAGGATTATAGTTATTTGAGATTTATTGTAGGTTTATTTGTTCATTTATTTTTCTAAGTCATAATATTTATTGGGCAAAAAACCTCTACTCAATGATTCAATCACTCATGTATAGATTTTACATCCTGTGAATGATTTCGATATCAAAATTACCATTAAGTCTCTATATTTAAAGGAGAACTTGAACTCGCTACCCTATTTTGCTGCTTTAAGAAAATGATAGTGTTGGTTATAAGTTTTTTTTCCAATATAAGTCTGAAAACTGAATGATCTTTATTCAAATACTGTTTGTGCAGTTGAACCATTGTTTTCATTTTGAGGTTCAACAATGTTTAGTGTAACAAGTAACACTTCTCTGATTAGCGAGTTTTGTAAAATCAATTCTGCTGAGCACTTTATTTTTTTAATTTAAAGTTTTAGAGTAAGAAGCCCTTTAATTTTTAAATTTTTATACAGTTTTTAAAGGTTACTTTCAATTTGCACTTATTACAAAATATTGGCTATATTCCGTGTGTTGTACAATACATCCTTGAACCTATTTCACACCCAATAGTTTGTACCTCTCACTCCCTCATCCCTATTTTACCCCTTCCCTCCACTGGTAACCATTAGTTTTTCTATATATTTGTGAGTCTGCTTCTTTTATGCTTTATTCATTAGTTTGTTACATTTCTTTGGTTCCACATATAAGCCATATCAAACAATATTCATCTTTCTCTGTCTTATATTGCTTAGCATAATGTCCTCCAAGTCCAACCATGTTGCTGCAAATGGCAACATTTTGTTCTTTTTTATGGATGAGTACTATTCCATTTGTGTGTGTGTGTGTGTGTGTGCACACGCATGTGTGTACACACACACCCCCTACAGCTTTTTTATCCATTCAGCTGTTGATGGACACTTAGGTTGTTTCTGTGTCTTGGAAATTGTAAATAATGCTGCTATGAACATTGGGGTGTGTGTATCTTTTCCAATTAGTGTTTTTGTTTTTTCATATACCCAAGAGTGGAATTGCTGGGTTATATGATAGTTCTATTTTTAGAAAATTGAGAAATCTCCATACTGTTTTCCACAGTGGCTGCACCAATTTACATTCCCACCAATAGTGTACCAGGGTTCCCTTTTCTCTACATCCTCACTAATATTTTTTAATTTGTGTTCTTTTTTGATAATAGCCATTTTGACAGGTGTGAGGTCCTATACCATTTTGGTTTTGATTTGCATTTCCCTGATGATTAGCGATAATGAGCATCTTTTCATGTGTCTGTTGGCCATCTGCATTTCCTCTTTGGAAAAATACCTATTAAGTTCTTCTGCCCATTTTCTAATCGTTTTTTTTCTTTTGATGTCAAGTTGTATTTGCTGTTTATATATGTTGGATATTAATCCCTTATCAGTCATATCATTTGCAAATATTTTCTTTCATTCAATATTGTCTTTTCATTTTGTCAATGGTTTCCTTTGCTGTGTAAAACCTTCAGGTTTAATTAGGTCCCATTTATTTATTTTTGCTTTTATTTCCTTTGTTAGGAGAAGGATCCAAAAAAATAGTGCTGTGATTTATGTCAAAGAGTGTTCTGCCTATGTTTTCCTCTAGGAGTTTTATAGTATCTGGTGTTACATTTAGGACTTTAATTCATTTGAGTTTTTGTATATGGTGTTAGAGAATATTCTAAGATGATTAGCAAGTTTTGTAAAATCAATTCTCTGAGCACTTTATTTTAATATTTTGTTACCAAAGGTCAGGAGTTAACTCTATGATTCTTTAGTTTAGTGATATCCAGCCATAATTTCTTACTGTTCATGAAAGGTCTATGAACAAAACATAATGGATCATCTTCCGTACAGCTCCCTCTGTTTTAGTATCTAGAAATCTCACTGTTCATAATACAGAATTACAAGACTATTGTAAGTCTGGCTTACTACTATTTTCTGGCAAACCATTCAGATCATTTCATGGGCAACCTGTCTTTAATAATAAAGAGAATACCACCTTTTACAGTTATTTGTTGCTGAAAATATGAACTAGCTCTGTGGTCTGGAGCAAATCACTTACCTCTCTATAACTCAATTTCTTCAACTGTAAAATTACATGTGACAAATAACTTATAACTCACAGGATCAAACACTACAATATTAGGCACATGGTAAATGTGCTGTAAATATTTGCTCTCAATACCATTATTCCTACAATTCTATGGTATTCAAAGATTCTATTCTACTAAAAGGTATGACGATATATTTTGGGTTATCTTCTGAAATTTTAAAAACATATTGACATTTGTTTTTCCATATGTTGATCAAAACATTGCTTCTGATCATACTGCAAGTGTATGTTGGCATAGATATCAGTACAGTAATGGGTTTTATTTCTAAATAGAATTTCTTTTGATTATTCCATATGCAAGCAGGACAGTTATTCCTACAATAGAGAATATGTGCAGAGTAGCAGGAAAAGCACTTCTAGGGGAATTAGTAATTCACATTTCAGTCTATAACTTGCTTTGTAACTTTGGTTAAGCCATTTAATTTTTTCTTCATCACCATTTCCTCATCTATAAAATGGGCCCAGTATGTCTCTATTTCTATCAGCCACAGGATTTCTTTGAGGCTAAACCACGTTATGTTTGCAAAATTTCTTTGAAAAATAGAAAACACTATTAATGATAACCAGTATCAGGAATTGATATAAAGCCTTTTGTTGTATATAAGACAACAGGAAATTTATCTTAGTAAATCTCAGTCTTTGACCTCACAGAACTTTAAAGCATTTTACTTATGAAATAAATGTCAGGCCAGATTCATCTTTATGATGGTGATTCTTTATCCATGTTTTTTTTTTTTTTTAACTCAAATCTAATTTTTCTTAAATTAAAAAAAAAACAAAACTATCATTCATGAAATTGTCATCTTGTGTTGGTGAGATAGATCAGCTTCTTCCTGGAGGGTCTGAAACTATTAAAAGTTACTATGACTTCTTAGGCTATGCAAGGACATCTTGACTCATAGTATTTCTCACTGAAGAAAAAGGCATAAGATATCTGTATGCAACTGTTCATTCTCCCAGAGGTCAAGAACTAAGATATATATATATATATATATCACTCTAATGATGCAAAACAACTAATCTACTTTCAGAGCAATATTAGTCTCTAAAAAGCACTGTTTAAATACCACACTCTGGCCTATTTAGTTTACATTTGCTTTACCTCAATCTCTATAGTATATATTCACAATGTTTTCTGTTTGTTTACTTTTTATACTATCTTAGTCTATTATACCAAAGGACAGCACAGCTAATATATTTTTACAGATTCCTGCCTACTTTCAATTGTTGGCAAAATTCTTTTAGAAGCTTGACAATAACATGCCTTTCTCTATTGATTTCTTCTCTTCTATTTGGCAAATATTGATTTTTTTGTGCATTTACAACAAGACTCTATTTTGTTTAATTCTTTCTCTATGAATCAGCATTGCTGACAACAGGAGTTGAAACATCTAAAACGTGAAGAAATGTCTTTGATTGAATGGTTGTCCTAGAGCCAGAGATGGGAATACAAAGAAATAAAATGGGATTTCTTAGTGGGCTCCATGAGATTCATAAAGGTCAACTTTGTTTTAAAGACAAGAAATTGAAAATAATCTATTAAGACTAACATGTGATCTTCAAAGAATGCTTGTATTAGCAGCATTCAGCATTATTTTATTGGAGTTTTCAATCTTTGCCTGAAAAACCTCTTTAACCTTCTTAATAAGGCAGCTGGTAAAGAAACAGTCAGTGCTGACCTAGGAAGCAATGCTTTATAGTATACAACACAACCCCCTCCCTAAGCACTATGATTAGGTCAAGGGCACTCATCTGATGCAAAGGAAATCATCCATGGGCAGCCCACAGACCTATGACAAATGCTACAGAACAACAATAACAATGATGTCAGTATTTCCCTCCTCGGAATTTGAAATAGGAAATTAATTGTGGGAGATAAAAGTGATTTGGAAGACCAGAGAAGTCATAATCACTATGTAGAAGGAATATTGACACAGCAGAGATAAGCAAACAGAGAAAATGAGTTGGTCATGGGAAAGATACAAGTAAAGGCAGATGAACTGGAGTCTCATCATGTTAATGAAATACAACAGTAGTGTCTAGATTTATCCTTCCAGGTGCTAAAATTCACAGAGTGGCCAGAATGTCCTAAAACTATCAACTCTGACTTTAGGTATCCCCAGGTTCTACGGCTCAAGGAGTTTGCTAACTAGTAAAAGAGATATCATTATGAGTATTTTATAGGAATATGCACAAGCTCAGTGAGTATGGAGAAAGAGAAAGAGGAGTGACCAACTCTACACCAGGAAGTCTGCAGAGACTTTAGGAGGAATAAACAACTTTTAGTTAAAGAGGCAAAATGAGATCAAGTTCACTGGGAGCAGGAAAATTGGCAGATAACACTGTAACAACAAGTTTTCTACACTTAAAAATTGACACTTGGGGCTTCCCTGGTGGCGTAGTGGTTGAAAGTCCGCCTACCGATGCAGGGGACACAAGTTTGCGCCCCGGTCTGGGAAGATCGCACACGCCGCGGAGGGGCTGGGCCCGTGAGCCATGGCCGCTGAGCCTGCGCGTCTGGAGCCTGTGCTCCGCAACGGGAGAGGCCACAACAGTGAGAGAGGCCCGCGTACCGCAGAAAACAAAAAAACAAAAAACAAAAAAACCACATTGACACTTGGCCAAATGACATCTACTGATTTATTTCCTATGTTATGGCACAGGCCAGAAACCAGGGCAAATGCAAATACGTGGACGGAATATATGTGCCAAGGGTCAAAGAAAAACTTAATTAAAAGCTTTATTAAGAAACAAACTTAATTAATGAGGTGGAGGGGATTTATTGAGAAATGCATAAACACTGAATTAAAAAACGTAACATATTATTTAATTTTAAACAATTTCAACAAACAGCTGGAAATTTATTGGCAACTGTGAAGTGCCTTCTCCTTTGCTATCCATGGTGTTATTCTTCTTTGTAACTTTTAACTTCAATGCTTTTTACAGCCTGGATTCAAGATTTTTTTCACACCATGCTTGTTCATTAAAGATTAAGTTAAAGATTTTTAAAAATTTATTATTAATTCCATTGAACAAGTTTTCTTCTGAATTAAGCTGTTCTTATAAATTAATTGCAAGTGGCACATGGGTATTAATGGATATATCTATTTACTTGATAATATATTGACCTCTATTTTCTTCAGTCTATTCTTTGTTTTGGATCTAAACTGTAGCCCAAGACATTTCTCAAGTTTCCCTTCTGATTTTGAAATCTAGGAGATAAGTTACCTATATTATTTTTAAAATACATTTTGGAGATATTTTTAAGTTTTAAGGTGGTGAATTAACATATTTCAGTATGTATTTTTAGATAACATTAGTAATTACATTATGTAATTGTTAAATTACTGCCCTCTAACATGATTTTACTGTTTTAGTATTAGTAACAATGACAGCATTTTAAACATTTTGTATTCCTCCAAGTCTTATGTGTATGTCTGTGTGTCTATATACACACGTGTGTGTGTGTGTGTGTGTATATAGACACACAGAAACAATACACCCCTTTAAAAATAATACACTCCGTTAAAATAAAGGATTATTTTTTTCAAACAGTGGATCATATAATGAATGTTAAATTCTGATTGCTTTTCATTTAAAAATATGTCTTGTATAACTTTCCGTGTTAGTAAACATAGATCTATTTCATTTTTCTTAGAAAATGTTAAAGGTATAGGGTCTATAGAGCTATATATAAACCTGAGTATATTGCATATAATGCAGAATGTTAGATTTTTCCTGCTTCTACTAATATCATATTATTGGGTTGGTCAAAAAGTGCCTTTGGTTTTTAAGTAAAAATAAAAGACACATTTTTTTCATTTTCATCAAGAACTTTGTTGAACAACATATTCCACATTTTGTTCTACTACCTTCTGACAGTTTTCAAGCAACTTCATAATTCCATCTTCCCAAACCCCCTTTTTTTTTTAACGTCTTTATTGGAGTATAATTGCTTTATATTGGTGTGTCAGTTGCTGCTGTATAACAAAGTGAATCAGCTATACATATACAAATATCCCCATATCCCCTCCCTCTTGCCTCTCCCTCCCACCCTCCCTACCCACCCCTCTAGGTGGTTGCAAAGCACCTAGCTGATCTCCCTGTGCCATGCAGCTGCTTCATACTAGCTATCTATTTTACGTTTTGTAGTGTATATATTTCAACGCCACTCTCTCACTTCGTCTCAGCTTATCCTTCTCCCTCCCTGTGTCCTCAAGTCCATTATCTATGTCTGCATCTTTATTGCTGTCCTGCCCCTAGGTACTTCAAAACCATTTTTTTTTTTTTTAGATTCCATATATGTGTTAGCATATGGTATTTCTTTTTCTCTTTCTGACTTACTTCACTCTGTATGACTGACTCTAGGTCCATCCACCTCACAACAAATAACTCAATTTTGTTTCTTTTTACGGCTAAGTAATATTCCACTGTATATATGTGCCACATCTTCTTTATCCATTCATTTGTGGATGGACACGTGGGTTGCTTCCATGTCCTGGCTATTGTAAACAGTGCTGCAATGAACACTGTGGTACATGACTCTTTTTGAATTATGGTTTTCTCAGGGTATATGTCCAGTAGTGGGATTGTTGGGTCGTATGGTAGTTCTACTTTTAGTTTTCTAGGGAACCTCCAAACTGTTCTCCATAGTGGCTCTATCAATTTACATTCCCACCAGCAGGGAGAGAGAGTTCCCTTTTCTCCACACCCTCTCCAGCATTCATTGTTTGTAGACTTTTTGATGATGGCCATTCTGACCGGTGTGAGGGGATACCTCATTGTAGTTTTGATTTGCATTTCTCTAATGATTAGTGATGTTGAGCATCCTTTCATGTGTTTGTGGGCAATCTGTATACCTTCTTTGGAGAAATGTCTATTTAGGTCTTCTGCCCATTTCTGAATTGGGTTGTTTGTTTTTTTGATATTGAGCTGCATGAGCTGCTTGTAAATTTTGGAGATTAATCCTTTGTCCGTTGATTCATTTGTAAATATTTTCTCAATTTTGAGGGTTGCCTTTTTGTCTTGTTTATGGTTTCCTTTGCTGTGCAAAAGCTTTTAAGTTTCATTGGGTCCCATTTGTTTATTTTTGATTTTATTTCCATTCCTCTAGGAGGTGGGTCAAAAAGGATCTAGCTGTGATTTATGTCATAGACTGTTCTGCCTAAGTTTTCCTCTAAGAGTTTTATAGTGTCTGGCCTTACATTTAGGTCTTTAAACCATTTTGGGTTTATTTTTGTGTATGGTGTTAGGAAGTGTTCTAATTTCATTCTTTTACATGTAGCTGTCCAGTTTTCTCAGCACAACTTATTTAAGAGGCTGTCTTTTCTCCATTATCTATTCATGTTTCCTATAGTAAAGATAAGGTGACCATATGTGCCTGGGTTTATCTCTGGGCTATCTATCCTGTTCCATTGATCTATATTTCTGTTTTTGTGCCAGTACCATACTGTCTTGATTACTGTATCTTTGTAGTATAGTCTGAAGTCAGGGAGCCTGATTCCTCCAGCTCCATTTTGCTCTCTCAAGATTGCTTTGGCTATTCAGGGTCTTTTGTGTTTCCATACAAATTGTAAAATGTTTTGTTCTAGTTCTTTGAAAAATGCCATTGCTAGTTTGATAGGGATTGCACTGAATCTGTAGATTGCTTTGGGTAGTACAGTCATTTTCACAATGTTGATTCCAACCCAAGAACATGGTTTAGTTCTCCATCTGTTTGTATCATCTTTAATTTCTTTCATCAGTGTCTTATAGTTTTCTACATACAGGTCTTTTGTCTCCTTAGGTAGGTTTATTCCTAGGTATTTTATTCTTTTTGTTGCAGTGGTAAATGGGACTGTTTCCTTAATTTCTTTTAGATTTTTCATCATTAATGCATAGGAATGCAAGAGATTTCTGTGTATTAATTTTGTATTCTGCTACTTTACCAAATTCATTAACACTTGTAGTTTTCTGGTTGCATCTGTAGGATTCTCTCTGTATAGTATCATGTCATCTGCAAACAGTGACAGTTTTACTTCTTCTTTTCCAATTTGGATTCCTTTTGTTTCTTTTTCGTTTCTGATTGCTCTGGCTAAAACTTCCAAAACTATGTTGAATTATAGTGGTGAGGGTGGGCAACCTTGTCTTGTTTCTGATCTTAATGGAAATTGTTTCAGCTTTTCAACATTGAGAACAATGTTGGCTGTGGGTTTGTCACATATGGCCTTTATTATGTTGAGGTAGGTTCCCCCATGCCTACTTTGTGGAGGGTTTTTATCATAAATGGGTGTAGAATTTTGTCGAAAGCTTTTTCTGCATCCATTGAGATGATCATATGGTTTTTATCCTTCAGTTTGTTAATATGGCTGATCACATTGATTGATTTACATATATTGAAGAATCCTTGCATTCCTGGGATAAACCCCACTTGATCATGGTGTATGATCCTTTTAATGTGCTGTTGGTTTCTGTTTGCTAGTATTTTGTTGAGGATTTTTGCATCTATGTTCATCTGTGATATGGGCCTGTAGTTTTCTTTTTTTGTGACATCCTTGTCTGGTTTTGGTATCAGGGTGAGGGTGGCATCATAGAATGAGTTTGGGAGTGTTCCTCCCTCTGCTACATTTTGGAAGAATTTGAGAAGGATAGGTGTTAGCTCTTCTCTAAATGTTTGATAGAATTAGCCTGTGAAGCCCTCTGGTCTTGGGCTTTTGTTTGTTGGAAGATTTTTAATCACAGTCTCAATTTGAGTGCTTGTGTTTGGTCTGTTTATATTTTCTATTCCTTCCTGGTTCAGTCTCAGAAGGTTGTGCTTTTCTAAGAATTTGTCCATTTCTTTCAGGTTGTCCATTTTATTGGCATAGAGTTGCTTGTAGTAGTCTCTTATGATGCTTTCTATTTATGCAGCGTCAGTTGTTACTTCTCCTTTTTCATTTCCAATTCTATTGATTTGAGTCTTCTCCCTGTTTTTCCTGATGAGTCTGGCTAATGGTTTATCAATTTTCTTTATCTTCTCAAAGAACCACCTTTTAGTTTTATTGATCTTTGCTATCATTTCCTTCATTTCTTTTTCATTTATTTCTGATCTGATCTTTATGATTTCTTTCCTTCCACTAAATTTGGGAGTTTTTTTGTTCTTCTTTCTCTAATTGCTTTAAGTGGAAGTTTAGGTTGCCTATTTGAGATTCCTGTTGTTTCTTGAGGTAGGAGTGTATTGCTATAAACTTCCCTCTTAGAACTGCTTTTGCTACATCCCATAGGTTTTGGGTTGTCATGTTTTCATTGTCATTTGTTTCTAGGTATTTTTTGATTTCCTCTCTGATTTCTTCAGTGATCTCTTGGTTATTTAGTTGCGTACTGTTTAGCCCCTTTGTTTTTGTATTTTTTACAGTTTTTCTCCTGTAATTGACATCTAGTCTCATAGCATTGTGGTTGGAAAAGATACTTGGTTGGATTTCAATTTTAAATTTACCAAGGCTTGATTTGTGACCCAAGATATGATCTATCCTGGAGAATGTTCCTTGAGCACTTAAGAAGAAAGTGTTTTCTGTTGTTTTGGGATGGGATGTCCTATAAACGTCTACTAAGTCCATTTGTTTAATGTGTCATTTAAAGCTTGTGTTTTTTATTCATTTTCATTTTGGTTGATCTGTCCATTGGTGAAAGTGGGGTGTTAAAGTCCCCTACTATTATTGTGTTACTGTTGATTTCCCCCTTTATGGCTGTGAGCATTTGCCTTGTATATTCAGGTGCTCTTATGTTGGGTGCATAAATATTTACAATTGTTATATCTTCTTCTTGGATTGATCCCTTGATCATTATGTAGTGTCCTTCTTTGTCTCTTGTAATTGTCTTTATTTTAACATCTACTTTTTCTGATATGAGAAATGCTACTCCAGCTTTCTTTTGATTTCCATTTGCATGGAATATCTTTTTCCATCCCTTTACTTTCAGTCTGTATGTGTCCCTAGGTCTGACATTGGTCTTTTGTAGACAGCATATATATGGGTCTTGTTTTGGTATTCAGCCATTCTATTTCTTTTGGTTGGAGCATAATCCATTTATATTTAAGATAATTATCAATATGTATGTTTCTATTACCATTTTCTTAATTGTTTTGGGTTTGTTATTGTAGGTCTTTTCCTTCTCTTGTGTTTCCTGCCTAGAGGAGTTCCTTTAGCATTTGTTGTAGAGCTGGTTTGGTGGTGCTGAACTGTCTTAGCTTTTGCTTGTCTGTAAAGGATTTAATTTCTCCGTTGAATCTGAATGAGATCCTTGCTGGCTAGAGTAATCTTGTTTGTAGATTTTTATCTTTCATCACTTTGTATGTCGTGCCACTCCCTCTGGCTTGCAGAGTTTCTGCTGAAAGATCAGCTGTTAACCTTATGAGGATTCCCTTGTATGCTATTTGTTGCTGTTCCCTTGCTGCTTTTAATATTTTTTCTTTGTATTTAATTTTTTATAGTTTGATTAATATGTGTCTTGGTGTGTTTTTCCTTGGATTTATCCTGTATGGGAACTTTTGCACTTCCTGGATTTGATTATTTCCTTTCTCATGTTAAGGAAGTTTTCAACTATAATTTCTTCAAATATTTTCTCAGTCCCTTTCTTTTTCTCTTCTTCTTCTGGGACCCCTATAATTTGAATGTTGGTGTGTTTAATGTCCCAGAGGTCTCTAAGACTGTCCTCAATTCTTCTCATTCTTTTTTCTTTAAGCTGCTCTGCGGTAATTATTTCCCCTATTTTATCTTCCATGTCACTTATCTGTTCTTCTGCTTCAGTTATTCTGTTATTTATTCCTTCTAGAGAATTTAAAATTTCATTTATGTTGTTGTTCGTCATTGTTTCTTTGCTCTTCAGTTCTAGTTCCTTGTTAAATGTTTCTTGTATCTTCTCCATTCTATTTCCAAGATTTTGGATCATCTTTACTATCATTACTCTGAATTCTTTTTCAGGTAGACTGCCTATTTCCTCTTCATTTGTTTGGTCTGGTGGGTTTCTACCTTGCTCCTTCATCTGCTGTGTGTTTCTCTGTCTTCTCATTTTGCTTAATTTACTGTGTTTGGGGTCTCCTTCTCACAGGCTGCAGGTTCATAGTTCCTGTTGTTTTTGGTGTCTGCCCACAGTGGGTAAGGTTGGTTCAGTGGGTTGTGTAGGCTTCCTGGTGGAGGGGACTGGTGCCTGTGTTCTGGTGGATGAGGCTGGATCTTGTCTTTCTAGTGGGCAGGACCATATCTGGTGGTGTATTTTGGGGTGTCTGTGGACTTATTATGATTTTAGGCAGCCTCTCTGCTAATGGGTGGTATTGTGTTCCTGTCTTGCTAGTTGTTTGGCATGGGATGTCCAGAACTGGAGCTTGCTGGTCATTGAGTGAAGCTGGGTCTTAGTGTTGAGATGGAGATCTCTGGGAGACCTCTCACCGATTGATATTATGTGGGGCCATGAGGTCTCTGGTGGTCCAATGTCCCGAACCTGGCTCTCCCACCTCAGAGGCTCAGGCCTCACACCCGGCTGGAGAACCAAGACTCTGTCAGCCACACAGCTGTGGCTGCGGAGAAAGGAAGAGGTGGAGGAGCAATGGTAAAACTGGAGGCTATCTCAGTTGGTAGCTGAGACCATTGAAACAATGGGTGAAACTCAGCAACTCAGGGCAGGAATGCAATACCTACACGGTCCAGTGAAAGGTTTTAAAGCCCAGTCATAGACTGGAGTTTATTCAGGTTCTGCCTGGAGAGACTTGAGCTGGGAGAATCTGAAGGAGAGCTGGTGGGAGCAGGAGGAGCCACAGTCACAGTTGAGGCTTGACTCCAATGAAGTAAAAACAGTGCGAACCACCTTTCTCCTGAGCCCTGCACCTACTTTTTTTTGTTCCCCAAACCTTTTATCTTTCTGAGCAAAGAACTGTTCCAGGTGTCTGTCACAATCTTCCAGGGAATTGAATTTTTTTCCATTAAGAGAATTTTGTAAAGACCACAATAAATGCAAATCTCAAGGTGCAACGTATGGTGAATACGGCAGATGAATCAGAACTTCCCAGGCAAGCTGTAATGGTTTTTGCCTGGTCATCAAAAAAACATGCGGTCTTGTGTTATCCTGATGGAAGATTATGCGTTTTCTGTTGACTAATTTCAGACACTTTCTGTCAAGTGCTGCTTTCAGTTGGTCTAATTGGCAGCAGTATTTGTTGGAATTAATCGTTTGGTTTTCTGGAAGGAGTTCATGATAGGGGAGGACTCGCTTCCAATCCCATCATATACACAACATCACCCTCTTTGGATGAAGACCCACCTTTTGGTGTGGTTGGTGGTGGTTCATTTCCATTTTGCTTGCTCCAAGATCTCTTCCATTCCACATTATTGTACAGTATCCACTTTTCATTGCCCATCACAATTTGTTTTAAAAATGGAACGTTTTCATTACGTTTTAGTAGAGAATCGCATGCAGAGATATGGTCAAGAAGGTTCTCTTCGTTTAACTTATGTGGAACCCAAACATCAAAGGAATTCACATAACCAAGCTGGTGCAAACGATTTTCAACGCTTGATTTGGATATTTTAAGTATGTCAGCTATCTCCCGTGTGATATAACGTTGATTGTTCTCAATTAATATATCGATTTGATTGCTATCAACATCAACTGGTCTATCTGACCGTGGAGCATTGTCCAGCGAGAAATATCCAGCAGGAAATTTCGCAAAACACTTTTGGGATGTTTGATCAGTCACAGCACCTTCTCCATACAATGCATAAATCTTTTCTGGCGTTTCAGTTGTGTTTTTACCTTTCTCAAAATAATAAAGCGTAATATGCCGAAAATGTTGCTTTTTTCTCCATCTTCAATATTAAAATGGCTACACAAAAATTCACCAATTTTGATGTTTTTTAAAGTGCATGCTGATATGACAGCTGTCACAATACAATCTAACGATATTGTTTCAAATGTAGTTAAAGACAACTAAGCGCTGCTAGAGTGATATTACGGAAAAACCGAATACTTTGGCCAACCCAATACATGAATAAGTGTGAAATAGACTGGAATGTAAATAGTAATTAGACAAATATTTTTCATGATCCTTAAAATTCCTCCCCACATGGAAGATATAAAATGATGATGGGGTTAGAAGAGGATGATAAAGAGATTTATGTAGGGAGAACTACTACTCTACAGTATCTCACTGAATTTTCTTCTTGTGGGCACAGCAGGATGTTACTTTCTTACCTAATGATTCTCAACTAAAGGGTAATTTTACTCGCCATGGAGACATTTTCGGTTGTCACAACTGAGGGTGTGCTCCTGGAAGCTAGTGGGTAAAAACCAGGGATGCTTCTAAGCATCCTATAATGCACAGGACAGCCTCCAACAATGAAGAGTTATCCAGCCAAAATATCAGTAAGTCTGAGGTTAAGAAACCACAATTCCACTTGGGACCCCTTGGAAAGCTTTGGAATATAGTTCATGTAGTTGGGAAATACAAAGGACTGGTGCCAGATCCACGCCTAAGAAAGCTAAAATAGACAGAGGTTAGACATGTGTCTTCAGATTCCCAATGCCTAAGAAAGTTGCTTCAAAACACCATCTATAATAATGATGCCTTTTCTACATAAAGAGAACATCCAAGTGCCTGTGAAAGTTCCCTAGGCGAGCCAGTTAATAGATGGCAAGGACAGAGAGGGAGTCAGAAGGAGGAGGCATCCCCTATGCTCCACCTTTCCTAACACAGGACTATAGGATTCAGTTTAAATAAAGCTTGAACTGGTGCTGAACATTCTAATTACTGAACTAAAACCATGCCCTCAATCACAATATATGAGTAAAGCTGGGTATTTATCATATACTATATCATATATGTAACTAGTTTCCTATTCATTATTGGTGGATATTTAAGTGGCTTCCAATTCTTGCTATTGTAAAAAAATGGTGTTATGAACACCAATATATACCTTCTTTCCTCCCTTTTCTCTTCCTCCCTTCCTTCCTTCCTCCCTTCTTTCCTGCCTCCCTCCCTCCTTCCTTCCTTCCTTTCTCTTTCCCTCCCACCCTCCCTCCTTCACTTCATTCTTGCTTTTAGAAATTAAAAATGAACAAGATTCAGAAAAAAAAGGAAAAGCATTAAAGGTATACCACTATCTTATTTTAAATACAGAGTCTTTCTTTTTAAACAGTTTTCATTTCATATCAGAAATCATGAAAGTCCACCTTTTCCCTCTTCTGTCTGATTTCTTTCCATGAGATGAGATTGCGGAAAGAGCTATCATTAGATATATATTTTACCCACTCAATTAACAACAATAATAGTGATAAATAATTAGCATGATCACTTATTAAACAGCAATTTTATACTAGGTCATAGACCATTAACACTATATTTGTGGATTTTAATACTGAAAACATTCCAAGAAGGGTGATATTACTATTCCTATTGTCAATGCAAATAATTAATAACCAATCTATAATAGGAATAGAAAAGAATTTTATTCAACCCTAACAGAACTGTAGTCCAGGAGTGCAGTCTCCACCAAGGAAGAAAGTGCTCTGGGGAAGCATGGTTTTCAGCACAGTTTTATATCTTGTCAAAACAGAACAAAGATCAAACATGACAGAGGTACATTCCTTCAAGGTTTCAAAAGAGACAGATTAGCACATACACAGTGAGTCCGAATGACCTTGGTGTTTGGGAAGGGAACCTTTTCTTCAAAGGAGTACTAGCATCAGCACCATGGGTGGGGGGCATTTATCCCTATCTTCAAATTAGACATTCTAAACAATCTGGTACATGCATTCTTTTCTTTAATGATTAGAGCAGATGTACAATGCATGTTTGACAGGCCATGAAACAGGTTGTTCTAGTTCACATAAAGTACAAGCCAAATTATGTATATCAGCCAGAATGGCTTCCCACATCCTAATATATGAAAATTTCTTCTATCACTATTTTACATAAAAAATAATTGAGGGCCAGAGAAGTGATAGACTTTCTTGTCCAAGATCTCACTACTAGTATGTTATGGTATCACTATGTGCCTTATTCCATATGACTTCTTATGTTTAGCTATTTTATTTCCTTTAGTGGATTCTGAGATAGACTCATTTCAATACAAGCTCCTAATAATAGTTATATTTCTATAGTGCATTCTCATAATATCCTCAACAACCCTATGTGATAGGTAAAAGTTATTTCGCTGAAGAAGTGAAAGTTAAATACAGTCAGCCCTCCTTATCTTCAGATTTTGCATTCACAGCTTGAACCAACCGTGGATTGAAATGAGATCCGCATTTGGTTAAATCTTGGGATGTGAAACCTATGGGCAGCAGGGCAGACTGTAATTCATCCAAGGTCACAAAGCCAATAAATGGCAAAAACAGATTTGATCCTAGACAGTGTGGCTTGATACTTTAAACTATTGTGCTCTAGTGTCTCTCTATAAAGAGAGGTTTGAAATTTAGACACTGTACCTTGTTTCCTTCAATCTTTCATTGCCCCTCTCATATTTCTAAAGATATTTTCTTAAATAATCTTTTAAGGGGAATCAATCTACTTCAGCTAAATTTAATTCCTTCCCTTATGACTTAAACTCATAATTGCAATGATAAGCCCAACTGTGGTTGAACTCATAGATGGCTCAAACACATGAGGATGAGCTAAGGTAAGAAGGAAGAGAATGAAGTGTGGAAGTGCAGCTCATTGTTCCTTAAAAATCAACAGTTCCATTATTTTCTGCAAACTCAGTTAGTGATACAAGTTTTTAAAAGGGAAAAGTATATAATTAGGAAAAACAGGTGGATGAGCCCGAGCAGAATTGTTTTCAACCAAGTAGTCAACAAAATTAAAATCTTAAAAAGTAAGTAATTTTTTTTAGTTTTACAAGGAACTTTTAAAAAAGAGACTAAAGTAACAGTTTGACTTTGGAGGACATTTAATAATTAATCTGCCAAATAACTCAATGAGATGTTCTAAAAAGATGGCAGTCTAAAACACATGTGTCTGATGCCTTCTATCATTTTAAATCTGATTTCTTTTTCTGAGCACTGGTGGGCAGGTCAGAAGACAAAGTCTAAGTCTTTGTGGATTTTAACAATATGTCCCAGGCAAGAAGGATAGAGCTTGTGTAGTACTTCCTCCAGTTGAGTCTGATGATAACTAGAAGACAGATTCCGATTGAAGGCAAACTGTCCTTCAAGACCCGTGCACAAAGAAAAGGCAGAATGTATTAAATTCATTTTGCTTCAGAGGAACTTTGGTGAAGGTACACGGGTAGAATGAATTTTTCCTATTGCCATGAAGAATCCTGGGAGCAGAGGGCTTCCTCTTGGTGTTTCATAAGAGAGGAGATATACTGGCAATCGTATATTGAGAGCTCAAAGGGCTACAAACCGTTGCCTATACCACAGCCTGTGGAATTGTTTCTCATGAGATCTTAGCAGCCCTGCCTGCAATACAGGCAATACAGAGTCTATGCAATACAGAGTCATAGGTTGGCAAAGGATTCAAAATGCCCTTAGGAGAATCTAAGAACCAGAGAGCGAAAACAAGCAGATTATCTAGAACGGCAAGGTTCTAGAGAAAGAAAACTATCAGAGGAGATGGATCTCAACCTAAATAAGACAAAATGTACAGAAAATATATAAAAGAAAAAAAAAAAAGAAAGAAAGAGAAAAAGAGAGACTTGGGACTTATTCATGAAGTTTTTTGCTGAAATTAAGATTCATGATCAGTGTTTAAAAATTTGAGTCTTCTCAAAAATTTTGGTGGACTAGATGTCCAGAGAAATCTTTCTGAAAATAACAATTTAAAATGCTATATTAAGTGATTTAAAAAACATTATTTCAGGTCACTGCAGAGATGACAGGAAAGTTAGGAAACTTTCATAAGTCAGAAATATTTTTTTTTAAAGCACAAATTCAGCAACATATATAAGACATGAAGCTGCCTTTTGCATTACAGACACATTAAAATCAGACAAGGAATATAAAATAATTGTGCAGTTATTTAAAGAAATAAATAATTGCATTGAAATTCTGGGAAAAAATAAAAATCCTTCAAATGAAACTAAAAACCACTTCTGGAAATAAAAAATAAAATAAGTGCAATTATAAACTTAATACAGTAGTCTCCCTTTATCCATGGTTTCAGTTATCTTTGTTTAACCAAGGTCCAAAAAAGATTAAATGGAAAATTCCAGAGATAATTCTTAAGTTTTAAATTCCACTCCATTCTGAGTAGTGTGATTAAATCTCAAACTGTCCCTCTCCATCCCACCCGGGACATGAATCCTCCCTTTGTCCAGCATATTCATTCTGTATATGCTACCCGCCCATTAGTACAGGAAAAAAGTATATATAGCGTTTAGCACTATCCTTGGTTTCAGGCATCCACTTGGCATCTTGGAAATCAGGGTAATATGTTCCAAGTTTTCCGTCAGAGAACTATCAGTATGACAAGTATGGTTTGGAAGAAAGATTTATAAATATAAATGTCAGAGTGTGATAGTACGATCGACAGATACTCAACAGAAAAAAATAAAAGAACAACAAACAAAATCTTGATAGGCTAAATTCAGATTAAACATCCCTGAAAAGAAAGCACTTGTTTGAAAGATAAAGTTGAAGAAATTATCCTAGAGAAATAAAGAAATGGAAAATAGGAAATTGAAACACAAGGAGGACAGAATAACCTTAAAAACAAAACAAAAAATATAAAACGGTATTCTAGAGAGCCATACAGTAAATGGTGAGAGGCAATATTTTAAGACATTTTGTCTGAGAATTAACCAGAAATGATGAAAGACACAAATCCTCAAAGGCAAGACGTTCAACAAATCCCATCTTTGATGAATAAAAAGAATCTTTTACAAAATCATAATGAAAATGTGGACCATCAAAATAAAACCCATAAAATTTACAATAAAGTAAATGTTATTTAGTAATAAATCTATCAAAAATATTTGGAAGACCTGTATGGCAAAGTATATAAACATTATTGAGAGATAGTTTGAAAAGTTTTAAATAAGTAGAGATACATATAATATTTATTATATTATTAATTTTATTATCTTGAAAGGCCGATATTACAAATTGATTTATATTTCATGGGATTTCAATGAAAATCCAAACTGGTCTTTTTTTAGTGGAATTGACAAACTAATACTAAAATTTATATGGAAAAAAAATCAAGGTTGGTCCACACTATCATTAAGAAGTGTGGGGACTTGTTCTATTAGATACCACAGTTTACTGAAGCTAAGTTAAAATATTATTACATGATATTGGAATTGGACTAGACAAATAGAACAGAATGATTAAGTCCAAGAATAGATGAATGTGGACATCTGAGATGAGACCAATGTTTCCCTGAATATCAGTGGCATTGGCAGATTTTTAATAAATGCTCCAGGGACTTTTGCTTATTCCTATGGAATGAAAATGAAATTGGATACCTGAATAACATCATGCAAAAAATCAAATACATTGCTATCAAAAACCCACCAGCCACTGCCGGTGGGAATGTGGAGAAAGGGCATTTACATATATTGCTTTGGGAATGTGAAATGTTGTCATTTTTTAATGAAAATATTCTGATAGTATAAGTTTTAAAATGCACATTCCCTGTAACACAGCAGTCTCACCCTTAGACACTAGCTTAGTGTGCTTAGACACTAGCACCTAAGAAAATTTGAAAAAGTTGCTTATTGCAACACTTTTATAGTGAAAAAACTGAATGTAAATCAATAGTCAAATTTTGGAATAAATCATATTACCAAAGAATTTTATTAGTGTTTATGAAGATTTAGTTAAAACTATCCCCACTGACCCAGAGGGATGCCTGTTACATTTGTTAAATGAGAAAAGCAAAATAAGTTCAAGTATAAGAATTGTGCTCTCATGTCTGCAAAAACAAATTACAAATTCTAAAAATGTAAAAATATGTTTGAAATTTAAAATAATGAAATTAAAATATAGAAAAATACCAACAGATTCTTTAATATTGGCCACTGAAGATGGGGAATGTGTAAATAGAAAAAAGGGAGGGAAATGGGGAGGTTAGTAAAAAGGAATGAAAAAATATTTTTTAAAAGTGTTCACTTTAGTAATTATTACCATTTATGTAAAAATGGTATATAAGTGCATATATCTATGGATAGAGAGTTATGCCAGATGTCAGCATATTTACATTGGTTGTCTTTGAGTGAAACTTTAGGTGATTGTCTTAATACTATTCTCTATCATTTTAAGTTTTAAATGATTGCCATAAACTATCAGTATAAAAAGGTATTTTCACGGTATAAGAGGGGAGTAAGAATTATACTCCTAAAAGAATGTGTGTGGGGCTTCCCTGGTGGCGCAGTGATTGAGAGTCCTCCTGCCGATGCAGGGGACACGGGTTCGTGCCCCAGTCCGGGAAGATCCCACATGCCGTGGAGCGGCTAGGCCCGTGAGCCATGGTTGCTGAGCCTGTGCGTCCAGAGCCAGAAACAGACTAGAATTTTGAGATTTAAAATATTTAATTATATGCATTAATGAGATTTTGGCCCCAAATTCCAGTTTTGCCATGCAAATAGTAAATGAGAGAATAAGATTATCACTTGATTAAGGTCCTAATAGGAGGTTGTAAACTGTGTTTCTCTTATCAAAAAGTTCTACATCTTAAGAGGGTAAATTGGTTTTATCTGGAGAAGTTTCCAAAAGTAACAGTCACTGCTCTAAAATAATAAGAAAAGAGGGAAGACAGATGAGTTGGAAACAATTTAGTGGAGAAGTCTGGATTATGTTCCTGCAGGTTAAAAGATTTCTATTGCTTATTTATGTATATCACCATAGGTGTACCTAAGAGAATTACATATCTCAGTTAATCATTTTAAAAAATAATAAGCATTCAACTGATGAAATGAGTTGCAATGAATTTATTTTGCTTAATATTCTAAGGGCTTAATTTAATTTCAAGCTTATGATCTTGTGGGAGTAAAGCCTAGGAACTTTATATATTTCAAAGCACTCTTACATCAAGACTTCTTCCCCTTTCAACTGAAAATCCCCACTGCATTATAAATCAGTTTTATTCAAGAAGCTTGATAATCCCATCAGCATATCAGGCAAATATTACGGAAAATTTTAAATTATGTCGTGTTCCTTCTTCATTGGGAGAATTTTTTAGGATTGATTTTTAAATGTATTTTCACTTTATTGTGTTTCATGGGTGACTTAATTTTTGTGATTGCTGCTTTAAATCTGCCAGTTTAATGTTGTGAATATCATAACAATGTTGTCTTTTGCAAGGAGGTTTGCAAGGAGGTTAGTTAGTTTCTTTTGGGAATCACCTATTCTGTCGCACTTTGGCTTAATGTAAAAAATATATTTTTGCTATATATGTCTGGAATATGCCTAAAGAAGGATAATATACTTACTGATAGTGCTGTATGGTAACTATGGTTCTTGTCGCTAAGAGCTTCTCCTTTTTGATAACACAGTTCCTTGCATCATTCTTGAACATGAGTTGTTAATGTAGGTGCTTGACATAGGGTTCTTCTTATAAGAATGAAAAAAAATCACTCACATTTGTGTCTGTAACAACCTTTGAATACTAGCCTATACATTTTTTTCTCTTCCTATTACTCTATAATGATGGGAGAAAAAACATGTTCTTTTGGCTTTGGAGAGAAATTAGCCTTTATTTTGAAAAAGTTATAGTGTTCTAGATTTTTTGCTCCAAAGATGGGCAAAGAGGTGTTCTAGCAGCTGTGGCAATTTAGCTCAAATGGATCATTTATATAGCAAACATATGTACCATAAGCTATAAAGAAGGCAGCTTATGAACCCATTAAATGGTGAAATTCTACTTCATTGTTTGCTAAAACTTTAGAGACAGTAATTCTTTGAATTAAGCTTTGAAGGATGAATCGATATTTCCAGGTTAAGGGAGGGGGCCCAGTATAATTTATTATAGCCATAATGGTAATGCCACATCATCAAGACAACAATTACCAGGTTTGATACCTTATTCAAGACAAAACTTATGTTTTGCCAATCATTTCTATGATAGAATGTAAGGAAAATTTCGTCTTGGACAGATTTTCATTTTTTAATTTTCTATGCTAATCTATGGCCTCAGTTATGTTAGGAAATAGATATCTAGTGCCCTTCTTAAAGACATAACTCCTTGGTATAAAAAGCTAGGTATAAGAAAAGAATATCAGTAGATTTACATATTATCCTAGGAACTTTCTGAAAAGAAATGGATTAAAGCCCCAATCCTTTCAAAGTGACTTAAACCTCACTGATAGCTTGAGATGTTCCCAGCTGTATTTTAAAGCAGAAAGAGTCACTATTGATCCCAAACGGAAAATTATTATAAAGGAAGGGGTCTAGGCTACTGACTCTGGCTCAACACCGAATTTGAATATTAGAAGAATGCTAGTACTGGCACAGTTGTGTCCCAGGCGAGAAGCTCCCTCTAACCTCAAACACACTGGCCTAGTGATCTTATCTTGGTCACAGTAGCTGGAAATGAAGTGTCTATCAAAAGAATTCTAAAACTTGGGAACCCAGGCATGATGCACCAATGAAAACTATGCAGGCATGTGCACACCACAGAAGTGACCTGGAACACATCCTGCTATGTGTGAATAACACAAGAAGGAGTTACAATAAGAAATCAAGGGTCCTTTTGGTAAAAAAGACCTCCTGATATTCTTTCTTTCCCTCGCTCTCTCTCAACATTTATAATTATGACTAGCCCCTGAGGTCTGAGTAAGGAAGCCCTGAGGATTCATGTACTATGCTAAGATGAAAGGGAGTAATAGTTGAGTCACAAAAAAGGAAATCTTGGAACACCTATTAATAAGTTCATGAAGTGTCTGAGTAAATAGGTTTTAAAATAAGAAATAAAATAGTCTGTGTACTAAAGACTGATTAAGAATACTCTAAATTTAAGGGTTTTTTAAAAGCAAACAAAAAATATTTTTGGAAAAATATTAACACCCCAAAATAATACATATGTTAAAGCTACTTAAAAGATTAAGTTGTAAATATTTAAGAAACGGGTTTATATATATACGCCTTTTCCCCACAGAGTCATATAAATATAGTTTTACTGTATTCCACTGTAATAAAAATTCTGAAGTGCTGTAAGATTGAAACTTTCTTTAGCAAGGCCCATGTGTCATTTTCAGAGGGAAAGAAATTGATCCAACTTCCTGATAGAGTAGTAGTTAGTCTAGGTGCAAGCCACAATCTCTTCATTTTATACATTTATTTTCATAATGTACTTCATATTATAGTCTTCCTATTAATGTCTTATCAAAAATCAGACGTTACTCTATATGTGTGACTGGTGTTTCAACCAAATGAGTTGTAGTATTATTAGGGAAAGTTGAAAATATGGACCATGTGTTCTAAAATGTAAATAAAATAACTCATCTGTTTTTTAAAATGTAAAGGGAAAAACAAATGTCTTTCAGAAAGGATGACAAATATGGGGCTCCATGCTCCCACTTGCTCTTCTTGAACAATGGCAGCCACTGTCAATTGACCACATTATCTTTCCTGATTAGCCTCAGATTTATTTTGAAGTCAGTGTACCAGGCAGCCATTATGCATAAATCAGAGTTGGAATTCTAGATAAAAATAACCACCTACACCTAGATTAGGGAGATGACAGAGACTGTGCATGGGTTATTTAACAATGTTTTTCTGATTATAAACATATTACATGTTGCAGTAGCATTAAAAAACACAAGCTTAAAAACTGATGTTAAAAATAACAGGTAAGGGCTTCCCTGGTGGCGCAGTGGTTGAGAGTCCGCCTGCCGATGCAGGGGACACGGGTTCGTGCTCCGGTCTGGGAAGATCCCACATGTCGCGGAGCGGCTGCCCCGTGAGCCATGGCCATTGAGCCTGCGCGTCCGGAGCCTGCGCTCCGCAACGGGAGAGGCCACAACAGTGAGAGGCCCGCATACCGCAAAAAAAAAAAAAAAAAAAATAAAAAAAAAAAAAAATAACAGGTAAGTGAAACATCCAGATTTAAGAGCTATTAATACTTTAGCATTAGCTAAGCATTCACATTTTAAAAATATTCTGTGTGTGTAAGATATGTACATGTTCTATAAAATTGAGACAATACTGTTTGACCCATCCTCATTTTCCTTTTTCCAGTTTATACTAAAAGCAGTTTTCCAAATATTTCTCACCAAATATTCTTCAAAATCATCAACTTTTATGGTGAAATACTTTTCCATTGCATAGATACAATATTCTTGAATTCCACCACTCTCTTTCTCTTGGACATTCATGATGTTTTCAACTTTTCCCTTAAGAAAAATGACAAGCTCCTTACAAATAAATATGTTTTTCTTTAGCAAAATTTGGTGGCGATGATTAAGACAGAGCATTATTACACTTTGGTAAATTTGCTCTGGCAAAGGTTCTGATAGACGTTTCATAATGTGGTGAGGTAATGATGCAGACCCAGGGAGTTTTAAAAAAAAGTATGACTAATCTAAGCTAGCGAACAGCACAGTGTGAACAGATTACATCTGTGACAACTAGGACTGGAAACCTCAGATCTGGCTTTCCTTCCCCAGAAAAGCCAGTATGCAAACAGGGCTCTACATCTTTTCAAACTCAGATTTGTCAGGGTGGAGTCCCAAGCACACAGCGTAAAATCTATGTTAGGGCATGAATCTACGGCACCAATTATACCTTAGAAATATTTATTCCTGGGACTTCCCTGGTGGCACAGTGGTTAAGAATCTGCCTGCCAATGCAAGGGACATGGGTTCGAGCCCTGATCTGGGAAAATCCCACATGCCGTGGAGTAACTAAGCCCATGCACCACAACTACTGAGCCTGCGCTCTAGAGCCCATGAGCCACAATTACTGAGCTCGCGTGCCACAACTACTGAAGCCTACGTGCCTAGAGCCTGTGCTCCACAAGAGAAGCCACTGCAATGAGAAGCCCGCGCACCGCAACGAAGAGTAGCCCCTGCTCACTGCAACTAGAGAAACCTGTGCAAAGCAACAAAGACCCAACACAGCCAAAAATAAATAATTAATTAAATTCATTAAAAAGAAATTTATTCCTTTCATTATGAAAAAAGTATAAGTTCTCTGTAATGTTTGTAAATTCTGCATTTTTTTCTTGTCCTCTCTCTCCCCTCTGTTCCATTCTCTAGAATCATTTATATACAAGAAGAAAGAAAGAAGAGTAGAAGAAAGTATTGATTTGCTTTGGGCTAGAGACTAGAGAAAATACAATGTGATTTAAAAAAACAGATTATAAAGATCAAAACAGAACACAGTACAATTTCTGAGTGTAAGAATGGGAACAGTTTTAGAAATGATTTTATGAGAACTGAAAAGACCTCATAAAATTGTTGGCCAAAATACGATGTTAATTCTTGAAATAACATTTCAAATAGATTATCTAATCATGGATACACTAAATATTTGGGAAGTTAAATTTATTCATATATTTCTGATAATTTGGTAGAGCAGAAGTCTTCCCCATGAATTGTCTGGTGTCCTTCCATATACACAAAAATGTAAGTTGGAAGAGTTTATAACTGGGAGACTCTAGGGATATGCATTTCCTCTAGTAAAGAATTTTGTGTTTTCATCTTCCTTTGATCAGGACAATGTTTCATGATTTGGAAGTAGATGTTATTGAATGCCTTATGGAGTTATGGGAACGAAGTTTAACCAGTAAGAGTGAAAACCTATGATTAGTAGGTTAACAAAATGATGCTCTTTTGTATCATGCCATACCTCATGAGTGCTGACTTAACAATGTTTTGATTATAAGCCACTGAAGCATATTCATCAACATATAGAAAATTCTGAATATCTCCATTAATCACTTGGTTGCATAATTAAAGTATAGCACACTAAACACATCTTCTAATGTGTTTAAATTCAATATTGTTCCCAAAATAGGATTTTTAAACCAAAATTATAAACTGTAATTGTATAAAAATATTATCACATGTTTAAGATTTAATTATAGTCTCAAAATGATTTCCAAATGGAGAGCAAGAACCCAGGGTGACACACACAGCAATCCATTAATACACAGGAAGAAAATGGTAGAGATTCTTTTTATAATTATTTTCTAAGTCATCTGTATTAGTTTGCTCAGGCTGCCATAATAAAATACCATAAATGAGTGGCTTACACAACAGAAATGTATTTATCATAATTCTGGAAGCTGGGGAAGTCCAAGATCAAAGTGTCAGCCAATTTAGTTCCTGGTGAGAGCTCTCTTCCTGGCTTATAGACAGCTGCCTACTTGCTATGTCCACACATACCAACACATGGCAGAGAGAAAGAGAGAGAGAGAGAGAGAGAGAGAGAGAGAGAAAAGGCTCTCTGGTTTCTATTCTTATAAGGACACTAATCCATTCTTACGACCTGACTTACCCTTAATTACTTCCTTAGAGGCCCATCTCCAAATGCAGCCACATTGGGAGTTAGGGCTTCAATATACGGAATTGGGGAAACACAAACTTTCAGTCCATAACAGTATTTCTTTTGTATTGTATGTTATGGCATGTTCTATGACGTTTATAATATACTAACACGATAGTATACACACAAACATATATACACACATAAATTTACAAACACACACACACATGTATGCATAGATATACGGTATGTCTCATTAAACAAGAAAGTAATAGAGGCCTGCACACAAGCAGCAAAGTTTGGAGACTGCTAATCTAGGGCATATTTTAATTCTAGTGGTGAGAAACTTACTGTTTCTCTAGATAGCATAGTCCATTTTTAGATAACTATGTTGTAAGTTTTCTAGTATTTTCAGTTAAAATATATTCCCCACTAATTCTTATTCATTGGTTTCACTTCTACTACTTTACATCAAATAAAACAAACCTATCCCTCCTTTCATGTCAGAGCCAGTTATTTGTATGCAGTTATTAAATTTAATTCAATGCATTTAAATATCAATTGAGTATCTCTTATAACACTGAATGCTGGGTATAAAATCCCCACCCCTAGGGATTTTCTAGTGTACTTCTGGAGATAGTCAATAACAAGGATTATTTTATTGTAGTAGGGTCAGATCAAGGAAAAGGATGTAACTCTGTGAGGTGATGGATATTAACTAAATTTATTGTAGTAATCATTTTGCAATATATACATATATCAAATTCTTCTGTTGCACACCTTAAAGTAATACAATGTTATATGAAAATAAAAGTTTTTGTAAAATAAGCCCTCTAAATGCTTCAGGGCAAGAAGGAGAACCTTCCAGAGAGAGCAAAGCTGAGGTCTTGAAGGTCCAAAGTGAAAGAGAACAAGGCATGTGTTGGGAAGTGTTCAACAATTCAATAAACCTCAAGCAGATCAGGTGGTTAATGTGGAAATCTAACATGGAATTAGAACAAGAAAGTCCCTGTCAGTAATGGTAAAAGTTGGGATTTTATATGCAGGATAATAAATAAGTTAAAGGAATTTAAGTCAGGGAGTGATATACCTAGTGCTTTAAGAAGTTCTTTCCAGTTGTACAGTGGGAAAAATGATTGGATATTCATAGGCCAAAAGGGAGGTAAGAATCTATGGTACTCAAAATGTCTACCTAGGCTAGAATAGAATTGATAGTGGCATGGCATTGCAAGAACTGTCAATTCCATCTCTAGACCTTTGTGTGTGTGTGTTGGGGAGGGTGGAATATCGGCACAGTTATTTACTTTTAAGATCTTAAGACGAAGTAGTGAAAGTTCATTGATAAGGTTGAAGATGTGGAAATATTCACTTGTTCGTATTCCAAAAGACACAATGAATGCCTTGGAGAAATAAAATCAAGAAACAGGAGTCCAGAAGAGTATGAGGATAAAGAATGAGTGAATCTATGGAGGAAACTGATAATTAGAAGGACTAACATTTTGCAAGGTAACCAAGTTATAGAGGGATACATAAGCCACGTTGGTAAAACTTGGCCTCAAAATCTCCATCCCCTGGTGGGTGCAGCAATGCAGAACTTTCTAGAAGGAGTCAGTGATGGCCCAAACTGATTATTCTTCTGTCCTGTCCCAGTTGACCAATCTAGCTGTATGTTACAAACAGCAGCAATGTCAAGCAATTTCACTGTGTCAGGCTCCTCTAGGCTAAAAAGCTCCAATTCCTAACTCTTCTTTGTAGTATCTGACTTTATATCCCTTCACTAACTTGATTAATCTTCAGAAAAGAGATTGTAGTTTGCCTATGACCACAGAGCAGCTTACTAAATTTAATTTTTAATTTGTACCATCTCTGTTCCAAAAAATGGCTGAAATAGGTGATATTAAAATATGTTGGTGGGAAAAATGAGACAACAGGACAAAAAGAGTAGATAAAATATAGGTCAATAGAGAGGTTAAAAATGTAAAATACATGCTGTAAGGTCCTGCATAAGTGCAAGACAAATTTGGCTCTACTATTTTCTACAATATATGGTGTGTGTGTGTGTGTACATGTGCGTGTGTGTGTATCTGGTCTTGATTTATATTGGGTTGGCCAAAAAGTTCATTCGGGTTTTTCCATAACATCTTACAATAAAAAGAGAATACTCATAGAGCCATAACAGCAGTATTTTTTTGTGACCCTATTAGAGAGTTATATGAGAATGTTTAAAGGCTTTAATACCATGGCCTTTTGTGATGAATCTATCATCTGTGATTTCTGTTCACAGAAAGTTTGCTGAAAGGCAGCCCAAGAGAATGATATATTAAGGTTGTCAAAGATCACAGTAATCACTCCAAAATCCATCTCCGAGCACCTAAACTTGTGAAGTTTATGGAGATTCAAGGGCCCCCTAGCTCTTGAATGTTCTTCTCATACTAAGTTACATTTGTTAAATGACACTACTGACCCCGCACCCTCACCAAGTCAATTACTCTAGATTAAAAGAGTTCTGACATTGCATATGGAATAGATAATCTCACAGGTGCTGTGATCTGAAGTCAGCAGTCCTGGCTGACTTCAGCCAAGGCACCTGAACTGCTAAAGTAAGAAGCGATCTCAGGCAGCTCAGATCTTTTAATGCACCTAGATTAGAGCCATAATGAGCCAAACTTATATGCTTATCCTACATACTACAAAGATACATATGGGAACTATATTCAATATACTGTGATAAACCACAATGGAAAAGAATGTGAAAAAGAACTTATATGTATGTATAACTGAATCACTTTGCTGCTCGGCAGAAATAACACAACATTGTAAATCAACTATACTTGAATAAAAAAAGATACATAAAACATTGTAGGTGACTCACCAAGACACATAGAAGACATTTAATTGATGCCTCCTTACTCACCTTGGTATGTACTTTCTTAAGGAATGTACTTCTACAGGAATGTACTTGGTTTGTACTTCCTAAAAGAATCTCCAATTTATAGGATAAAGGCAAAAAAAAAGTTTCTGAAAAACAGTGTTTGTGGAAAAAAACTCTGAAAAGGAAGTATTTTGCATTTAGACTTTGGGAACAAGCATCATTTTCAGTCATCAGAAAAATAATTTCATTATTTAGTTGTTTTAAAAATTTGCCACCTCTACCTCTCTTTCTTTGGACTCTTCCTGGCTTAATTCTCCAGTTTCCCCACTTTCTACTTATCCCCATCAGTTCAGCCCTTTATCATTCTTTCCTGACCTATACAAGAAAGGTATGTTTAGTCATTAATACTGAGTATAAATTAGTTATTATGGAATGCCTCTCAGGATAATGGTAACTTCAGATGATGATAATTTAAATTATATGGTTGATAGAGATATTTTACAACTGAGAGATATTATAGAAGAAAAAAATATAAAATTTTACTACTGATAGTAAGATTTATTAAGAGTTACTCTGTGAGGTTCTTAAATATTTTCCAAATATTAACTCATTTAAAATTCACAGCAGCCCTATGAAGTCAGTCCTATTACTGTCATCATAATATACATGAGGAAATTATCATATACAGAAATTAAATAATTTTTCCCATCTAGGTTTTAAATAATTTTCTTCTATGTAGGCCCAAGTTCTTCCTCTAGCATTTAAACTTAGTCTACCTTAAAAAATGGCACGTTTAAAAAACGTATGCTATACTGTCTGTATGAAAAAGCACAAAGGGAAAAAAAATATAGTAATACTAGAAAGTAATTATTTTCAAATTATAAATATTTATCAGCAAATTTAAATCATCTTTGTAACAAGGTAATCCTTAAGCAAATATATATGTACATAAAGTAAATTTATGTATACAGACATGTTCATTGTAGATGATTTAGAGAATGTACAAATGTTTAAAACAAAAAATTTTTCAAATTACTAGCAATTTCAACAACCATAGAAATCCAACATTTTGGTGAATTCCTTTCCAATCATTTATGTATGCACATATAAGTATTTTCTTTTACTTATTATGTCAAATATGACATTCTGATAATATCAATTCCATTTACCATTCATATTTTGCCATTATACATTACACATGGCCCAAACTTTCCAAAAGCTATTTCTCCATAAGATCTGTTCAAGTAAGTAAGAATGCTTTCTCCACAGTGTATTATAATTAACGCATATAGATATAATGACCCATAGATACTTCTGTTTTCTTTACCACTGCCTTAAAGGAGACCTTTGCTGATTCCTCTCCCCAACAAATAGCCAAGTTTTAGAAACGGATATTGTCTCTTATCTTTGAATTCCGCTTAGCACCAAAGAACAATGCCTTCTATGCTGTAGGCCCTCAGACAATGCAGGTTGAATTAAACTCAGAATACAGTGAAGACTGAAGAGCAGATCATAAGTCCTTCAAATTTTAACATTTAACCAATCCACAATTTTAAGAGTTTGAAACAGCTATGATGGCAAAATGAATTTAGAACCAACTACGACAGTACATTTTTTTTATATTGCCAGGTTTAGTCAGTGGAGTCTCGCTGGGAATATTAACATCATCTGCCAGTCTTGTGCATTTGTTATTATGTATGTCCATTGATATTTATGGAGTATTCTTGGGTGAACTACTTAAGCTTATGAGAATAAAATCCATTTTTATTGCTTTTATGCCTCACTGAAAGAAATATACTTGTATTATTTTTAAGTATATAATAACAATGGGTTTATGGGATATTGGAGCACATCATTATCTATTTTCTACGTCTCTAGGTTCTAAAAGGGTATCCCCCTTGTATCCTCTGAATTTGCAGAACAAGTTAGTTGATTTAATTTGTGAACATTTTAAAAATCAAGAATGCCCTGCCTTCTACCTCTGTTACCTGAGGGAGCATTTCACGCTATTGTTTCTCCACATATCCATTAAAAAAATAAATTCTTTAAGTGGTGTATATTAAACATTACTAATGGTGGCAGGGCACTCCTGGGACCTAGTATATAGGAGTGTAAGGTAATAACCTGAACCAGTTCATCACTGGTATGTAACATACTTCTCCCTCCAGTAAAATCAGCCTGAGGAAATGAGCAGTGAGGTTTATGTATAATTTTTTTTTTCTATTTCCAGGTAGTTTATCTCATAGATTACTTTTAAGCTGTTAGAAAGGAAACAGTAGCAAAGCTCTTCAATATAGACCCAGAAAACACATTTATGCTTTTATAAAGTGTTTTTTAAAGTAATTCTTAGAAACTATTTTCAATATAAATTTAGGTTAAACATTAAAAATTGTAAGAACTATAATTTTAATCATTTATTATTGTTAACCACAGTTTTAAGTTTTATTTTTTGTGAGAAAATGTTTGATATTTAATATAAAATTTAGTTTAATTTAATAATTTAATATAGAAGATATTTTTATTAGAGTTCTGTTACTCTATGAAATAAGTATTAAAGTATATTTTGGTATAAACCTCTCCTACATGTTTGCAAGTGTCATTTGAAATATTTTTTAAACTGTAAGAAATTTCACCTTTATCAAATAAAGAATAGGAACAATTATTTGGATGCCATAGGTTTGTCTATTAGGTAATCTTAAAACTAGTCTTTCTAAAGGTTACATATTTAACTGGAGAAAGATACTAGAGAATTTTATTTTTTTTTGGCTGTGTCGGGTCTTAGTTGCAGAACACGGGATCTTCATTGTGGCATGCAGGATCTTTCATTGAGGGGCGGGGTCTTCGTTGTGGCACGCAGGCTTCCCTCTAGTTGTGGTGTGCAGGTTTTCTCTTTCTAGTTGTGGTGTGCAGGCTCCAGAGCACGTGGGCTCTGAAGTTGTGGCCCGTGGGCTCCAGAGTGCATGGGCTCTGAAGTTGTGGAGCACAGGCTGCACAGTGCATGGGCTCTGTAGTTTGCGGCACGTGGACTCTCCAGCTGAGGTGCATGGGCTCAGTAGCTGTGGTGCACGGGCTTAGTTGCCCCGCAGCATGTGGGATCTTTGTTCACTGACCAGGGATGGAACCTGCATCCCTTGCACTGGAAGATGGATTCTTTACTGCTGGACTACTGGGGAAGTCCTGAGAATTTTATCTTTTGACTTTGAGAAAAAATTTTGGCCTCTCTATAACAAAGGAATAATAGTAAATCAATAAAAGAGTGGGCTAGATTTCGTTATCTCTCTCCTAGGCCTAAAACGTATGATTATAAATCTGTGAATCAGAGAAACACTGTAGAAATTTCAATACATTTATTTTTAATATTCTGTCCATTTCTAAAGATTAAACTTTAAATGACTGTTTGCCATTTCTAAAAGATTGTCAAATGTTTTTTCTCTAACTAGTGTAGCTAATGCAAAAGCAATAAAATACTACCAGTATACAGCCTGCATTTATAAATCACACATTTGCCCATCTAACTAAAAGATACCCCTGGTCTCCTTCAGCCACAGGGTTCCTGAATAGCTGAATGTAATTTACAAAGAAAAAGACAAAAGCCTTTTAAATTTTACCTCATGATCTAGAGCTGGTGATGAGAGAAATAAAGAGGTTCCACAACTCTTAAGAAGCTATAAACCATTGTGCACACTTAAACATTTATCAATTTTTAACCACTGCTACAAGGCTTCCAGCAATCAATTACTCCCTCACTCAATGAGGGACTCAAAGCTATACCAGATAAACCAGAAATCAATTTTACTGCCTTATGGCTTATTTCTAAATGTGTTTCTTTTCACCACATCCAAAATAAACAAGGTTAGAATTTTACTGGTTCTGTGACAATTATTTTTAAAACACACACAAAAAGGAAACACTTTTAAATGAGAGGAAAGGATACTTTTAGATTCATACAGCCTCATTCCATTTTTCTTTTCTCAAATTAATAGAGAAAGTTGAGGAGGGAAAGAATTTTTCTTTTCTGCTTTGCATGAAACTGGTTTGTAATTGATGGAAACCTTATTTATTTCAGTTAAGCCACTATGTGTAAATACTGCCTTAAGCATTTTGAAAATACAGCTATTATAGATGTGGTCTCTGGGTTAACCAAAGTAAGAGTATAAAATGTTATTTCTATACATATTATATTTACCTAAGGGTAATTAATTTGCTTTTCAAGAGAATGTTTCTTTCAAAAAGTTATAAGTTGAACTTCAATGTATGAACATTTTAAAGTATGTATATAATTAGGAAGTTGAATGATTCCAGGAAAAATTTAGACCCTGAAAAAGAGAATCTATGGAGGTAGGTGGAAAAAGTGTTAACCTAACTAACTTTGAAAATGAGTGAAAAATTCGTAAGAGTAAAGACAAAATAAACTGAATATAAGCACTGTACTCTAGTTAATAAAATCGCTTCCCACTTGGGTTAACAATTCTGATACCACTATAAATGTATACTGAATTGAACGATTTCTTAAATAAATAGTGGATGCTAGAAGCCAGGTTTCTCACTGTTAGAGCTGGAGGTGACAGAAAGCAAGGCAGAAGGCTAGAATGATCTTTTGGTAATGGATAACCAAAAGTAACTTTGGAGACATCAGTGTAAGTTCATGTTTACCCTAATATGGATACAAATGGTTACATAGAGAATGTATATGTATGTGTGTATTTATGCATGTGTATTTATAAGGGTTATTATACATACATATATTTCTTTTCTTTGTTAACTGAGAGGGCCTAAAGAAACAATACTTCAGTAGATATGGACATATATAGCACCCATTGTTTGATTTCTAATATCATTCTACAATACAAAGATCTAAGGCTCCTTGGAAAAATGTCTGGTTCTAGTGCTAGGGCAGGAAATACACAAGATGAACACTAAGCATCTTGTAGTGTCAAGAAAGTAAGAAACTACTCAAAAAGAATAAAACTCACACTGATGGTATATGTCAAAGGAGCACAGAGGTCAATGAGAGAGCTCTCAATGGCAGAAGCTGGAACAATTTGAGCAACAAAATAGAGTAGTATTGGATTTATCCATGAGTTTACACTGACATAAATAAATGACTGCATAAAATAAATGTTGGAGAATAGACAAGTTTCCCACACAGAGTTCCAAATGATTTATGTATATACTTTGCTCTCTAGAAGGGGGAGCATAACTCCCCATTCCTGAGGTGTGGGCTGTGCATAGCGGTGACTTCCTTCTATAGAGTTTGGTATTGGAAGGGGAAAGTTAAAGGATGACTTTACAGGGCACAGCAGTAAACTATGTGATACTAGCAATTACCTCTGTGAAGATCATTTGGCTCTGACATTTGAAAAGCTTATCCAAAGAGGAATCTTTCTGGGAATTCCTTTCTTTTCTACTTTCTGGTTTCACAGCTTCTACTCATGTTATAACCTCCTTAATAAAAGGGTATGAAGGATTTATTTTCCAGTTAATGTGTAATGGGAAAAGCAATGAATCAGAGTCAGTCAAGGCTCTGTCTTGTCCTAGATAGGTGATTTAGAATAAAGTCTTGCCTTCCTCCACAAATGAAAAAAAATGTTCTAAGTTTTATTCTTTTAACCTGACTGCTTTATCTATTCGGTGTAAAAAATTTTTGATACATGTTAGTGACAAAATATGAATTATGATTATATAATATCTCATTATTATTGTTACATGATAGAGTGACTTCACTATTTATGGGTTTGATAGGACAGTACTTAGTGTCATAAATTAATGTATAGAATGTCTTTAATTTACTAGAATTAAAATTGATATAATTATTGATGCTCATTTGCAATAATTTTGACACCATACTTGTTGAATAAATCGAAACTTTCTTCCAGGTCATAAATGATTTATCCATCCCTAATGTTCATAAACAGATGCTTATTTTTACAAATATAATAAGGCTTAATAAGAAAAAGAATACACGTAAGTACAATTTCACACATAAAATTGAGGAGACTTTGACATTAATGTCATTGCTTAGTAAGATTATTTAACACAATATTTATTAAATAACAATAAAAAATGTAACATACTGGAGATTTTATAAATTAAGTAAAAGATTAGCAGATAGATTTAAGTTATACTATGGAAAACTTATTTTATTTCTTGAAAGGAAATAAGAAAAAATTTTATATTACAGATGAAAAAAACTATCCAAAGCAGCACTAGTAATCCAAAGCTATATCAAAAGCCTTTAATATCCAATTATTACTTTAATTTATTGTATAACTTTTTATATTAATATTTTGAGTGACACAGCTGTCAATATAGTCCAAGCATTGAAGAATTGTAATGATAAAAACGTATCCACCCTTCAAAGTATTTTTTTCATTAAAACGAGTCTAAAGTATATATGACAGTATTATAAAAGGAATCAAAAACGGGCAATTGGCAATAGGCAATTGCTGCAAACAGTAATATGATGTATCTGAAGAGAACTTGTACATAAAGCACGCCAATCTTCATAATCCTCATTTGTCACTGAAAGACATATCCATTGGTTACAATTATGTTGTCACTCAGTAGTTACAAATGAGAGCTCTTTGGATATTTTGGAATATACATATATATTTATGAATCAACAAGTTTATTTAGTGTCCTGAGGCTGGTGTTTGTTCACTTACACTTCTAATTAAAAATGCCCCCCTGAGATATGCATAAGCAATGCATATAAACTATAATAAGACACTGGCACTTAGTTTTAGTAAACTTACCTAAATTGAATAAGTAAATGAGGTGCTACTGGTTTCGTAAGCATTAAACTATTATTATGTCTTGACTAGATCATAAGAGTCATATAGACTTTCATTTAAGAAGTGGCTTAAATATTAAGTGTTCTACAGGGTTCCAATATCCACCTTTTCTTTGCTTACTCTGAACACACTCTCCAGGACTATTCTATCTCCATGGCATTTAGTACTCCCAAATATTTATGTTTAGTATTTATATCTATCAAATATTTAGACGTTTCTGACTTTCTGGATAAATCACCTTGTTTCTTCACTCAAAGCACATTAAAATCAATTTGGACAAAATAAATTGTTCACTTCCTTACACCAACAGAACCTCACTTATTCTTTAATTATTATTGAAACTTAGGTGTCTTGGAGAAGTGAATGATTCCAGGTTTGGGCTGGGGAAAATATAATTTGAGCATCTGGAACATACGGCTGTGCCAGAAAACTAAAAAGTGTTCAAATGCTGATGGGAACTTTTCACAAGAAGACTGGAGGGTTCTGCTTTTAGTTACCAACAGGCAGCTTGGTGCTTATAGTGTTTTTGCAGAAAAATACTTTAAAAAATTATTCACATAGAAAAACATTAGTTTAAAACTTGTGGCCAGCTGAGGAAACAATAAGATCCAAAGAAGCTAAGGAGGAGAGGGCCTCAAAACTTGAGATGATTTCTGCATTTACTTTTACCTTGGGGGTGTTTGCTGATTCTGGGCAGAAGCAATCATCTGAAAATTCTTACTTAATTCCAGTGAGAGAGGTCCATAGCTAGAGGAACCAAAATAACATTTGTCATAGACTTGGAGATTATCAAGAATTGACCCACCTCCTAGAGAAATGGAAATAAAAACAAAAATAAACAAATAGGACCTAATGAAACTTAAAAGCTTTTGCACAGCAAAGGAAACCATAAATAAGATGAAAAGACAACCCTCAGAATGGGAGAAAATATTTGCAAATGAAGCAACTGACAAAGGATTAATCTCCAAAACATACAAGCAACTCATAGAGCTCAATATCAATAAAACAAACAACCCAATCCAAAAATGGGCAGAAGACCTAAACAGACATTTCTCCAAAGAAGATATACAGACTGCCAACAAACACATGAAAGAATGCTCAACATCATTAATCATTAGAGAAATGCAAATCAAAACTACAATGAGATATCATCTCACACCAGTCAGAATGGCCATCATCAAAAAATCTAGAAACAATAAATGCTGGAGAGGGTGTGGAGAAAAGGGAACCCTCCTGCACTGTTGGTGGGAATATAAATTGATACAGCCACTATGGAGAACAGTATGGAGGTTCCTTAAAAAACTAAAAATAGAACTCCCATACAACCCAGCAATCCCACTACTGGGCATATACCCTGAGAAAATAATTCAAAAAGAGTCATGTACTAAAATGTTCACTGCAGCTCTATTTACAATAGCCAGGACAGGGAGACAACCTAAGTGTCCATCAACAGATGAATGGATAAAGAGATGTGGCACATATATACAATGGAATATTACTCAGCCATAAAAAGGAACAAAACTGAGTTATTTGTAGTGAGGTGGATGGACCAAGAGACTGTCATACAGAGTGAAGTAAGTCAGAAAAAGAAAAACAGATACCGTATGCTAACACATATATGTGGAATCTAAAAAAAAAAAAAAAAAAACAGAAAATGGTCAGAAGAACCTAGGGGCAAGACGGGAATAAAGATGCAGACCTACTAGAGAATGGACTTGAGGATATGGGGAGGGGGAAGGGTAAGCTGGGACAAAGTGAGAGAATGTCATGGACATATATACACTACCAAACGTAAAACAGATAGCTAGTGGGAAGCAGCCGCATAGCACAGGGAGATCAGCTCCATGCTTTGTGCCCACCTAGAGGGGTGGGATAGGGAGGGTGGGAGGGAGGGAGATGCAAGAGGGAAGAGATATGGGGACATATGTATATGTATAACTGATTCACTTTGTTATAAAGCAGAAACTGACACACCATTGTAAAGCAATTTACTCTAAAAAAGATATTAAAAAATAAAAGAATTTAGCTGGAAGTTCTTATAGGACAATAGCCAAATTCTGAGTTGGTGCAGAAAAGGAGATGAAAAACATAAGTGAGAAGCCGCTAATGCACAGAGACTGTTTTAAACAATGTCCTGAGTAAAATATTTTAATTGGAATCTGCCAAGAAAATATCATAAAAGATACTAGTTGAAAACCCTGGGGGAGGGGAGAATGAAACAGAGATAGCCCTATCAAGATGGCAATCAACTTCAAACTAGCAACATCCTTGATTAAAGTAGTAGGATCAGACACTGTTCTATCTGACAAGTACAGGAAATGAAGAACTTCAGGAGGAATATAACATCATCAGGAGTCCCTAAAATTTATATGCACAGCATCCACTATTCAATAAAAATCTGAGAGGTCTACCCAAGAAATAAAAATACATTCACAAAAATGATAATTAAGAAAGAAAAGAGAAACTGATCTATAGGCAATTTAGAGATCGGAATTCGTTGACAAGTGGTGTAAAATAATATAATTAATATATCCAGAAAAATACAAAAAGTTGGACAGAATAGAATGATAATAAATGAACAAATTAATCTGGAAAAATCAAATGGACATTCAATAACTGATAAACATATGAAATTTAAAACTCACTATAAAGGGATAAAAAGCATATTATAAACAAGAGAAGACAGGATTATAGGCCAGCATTACTCTGATTCCAAAACTCAGGCAAAGAAATTACAACAAGTAAAGATAATAAAGGACAGAAAATATCCTTTAGGAATATTAAATCCAATCATCTGTAACAGGATAATATATCAAGAAGAAGTAGAATTTCTCTCAAGAATAAAGGTTGGGATAACATTCAAAAATCAATATAACTTTCAATATTAATTGAATGAAAAAAGAAAAAAATCATGTGATACTATCAAGAGATGCACAAAACGTGACAACAAATTTAATATCCATTCCTGTTAAAACTCTCAGCAAATTCGAAATAGAAGGATGCTTCCTAAAATAAAAAAGGCATCTAAGAAAAACCTATAGCTTACATCATACTAATAGTGAATGATTAAATGCTTCTTCCCTAAAGTCAGGGAGATAGTTAGGACAACTCACCACTTCCATTCAACACTGTAGTTCTAGCTAGTGTGATAAGGCAAGACAACTAGACAAAGAACCTCAAGATTGAAAACAAAACTATCTCTATTTACAATTGTCAATTGTTCCTATAGAAAATCCTATAAAATATACAAAAAAGCTACTAGAACTAATAAGTGGACTTAGTTAGGTATTAGGGTATAACATTAATATACACAAATCAACTCTGTTTCTAGGTAGCAACAAGAAACATTTAAAAAATTAAATTTAAAAACTACTACATGCAGTAGCATTCTTAGATATTAACTATGTAGGGACAAAGCTGTAAAAAGACGGACATGGAAAAGTACAAAATATTGCCATGAGAAATTAAAGAAGACTTAAATACTGAGCTATACCTGCACATGGATCAGAAGATAACAGTATTGTTAAGATGTCAAGACTACTCAAATTGACCAACACAATCTAACCTAAATTTAAACTAAAATTCTCAATATAAATGTAAACTAAAAGCAAAAAACATCACCATCAGTATGGCTGGGGAAAAAATAAAATAAAATGCAACTGTTGGTGACAATGTACCTTAATTAGAATTCTTAAATTCTGTTGGAAGCACTCTGAAAAATGTTTGGTAGTATCCACTAAAGCAGAAAACACGTATAACATATGGCCCATCATTTCCATTTATAGTTTTTTTTTTTTTTTTTTTTTTTTTGCGGTACGCGGGCCTCTCACTGTTGTGGCCTCTCCCGTTGCAGAGCACAGGCTCTGGACGCACAGGCTCAGCGCCCATGGCTCACGGGCCCAGCCGCTCCGTGGCATGTGGGATCTTCCCGGACCGGGGCACGAACCCGTGTCTCCTGCATCAGCAGGCAGACTCTCAACCACTGCACCACCAGGGAAGCCCCATTTATAGGTTTTTACCGAAAAGAAATGCATATATGTCTTTTAATAAAATTTAATAAAATGTTCTTAACAATGCTATTTCTAATACCCCAATGAAAAAATTCACTTGTTCATCAATAATATAATGGGTAAATAAATTGTTTTAATTTTTATAGATTATAGCAATAAAAATGACTGAACTATACTACTGCATGCAGCATCTCACAAATACAATGTTGTGATTTAAGCCATACATAAGAGTATATTTTGTATAACTGCATCTATGTAAACTTTAAAAAGAGGTGAAAGCAAATCTACGACATTCAAAGTTAGGAAAATACAAAGATAATTGTAGAGTTTTCCTCCAAATCTATATGGTATTAAACAAAATAAGCATTGTTGAAAAGTAATACAATGTAATATTTTTCCTCAAGTACACTCTGTCTTATTCTCTCAGGACCTCTGTTCTCAGGTCCACTTTACTTAAAAATAGTGTAGGAACAAGGAGTCTAACCAAAGTTAATATCCATAGCAATATATAGGAAAAGAACATGTCAAGAAATTGGAACTTTTTTCATAAATTAAAAGAAACAATCACTACCTTACTTGTATTAATGATGCAAATTTGGGGTAAAGAGTAAAAATTGCAGCTAAAAAGTTTTTATTTGAGATTCATAATTTAATTGAGTAGATTTTTATAATTCATAAGACCTTTCCAGTTGGATATGACAAACAAAAATTTAAAGACTTTCATTCTTTAACAGTGATATTTTCCCTTCCATTTGAATGATCTGGGGAAAAGAGACTGTTTCAAGTGGTAAATAGGCCACCTCTCTATACTACTCCTAGGAAAGTATAAGACACTACTACACATTTCCTATTTGCTTCATGACCATATTTTCAAATAAACATTTGGTTCTTAAAGAAGACCTGCTGTCACAAGAGCTTTGAACAAACATTTACTATAGTTGTGAATGCTGAATGTCTTTTCATGTATTTTTCATTTATGAGAGAGGTAATCCATGGTCTGATGTTTCCTTCTGCATTGAAATTATAGTGTGAAGTGAATTGTCTCCTTTTCTTTTAGCATTTATATTGGACCAATCTCAGCTTAATCATTTGTATGCAATCATTTGCATGTTCCTTTCACTTTTTCTTCCATCTGAAAGGCCAGCAAGTATTACTGTCCTGCCTTGACAGTGGAGGTCACTAAAGTACACTAAGAATATGGAAGCTTGTGAAAGATCAGCAAGAGCCATTAGGTTCAGCAACTCCAACACAGGGAGCATAATTTGCCTGCATACCAACTACATCTTAAGACACTATCTCTTAACACTTTAGCCACCTTCCTTGCTTTTTATTATTCCCAATACTCAATTCAATTCAACTCTGCAAGACCTTGTTGAACATTCACTCAGTGCCAGCAATATCTAACTTATCTGAGAGGTACCATTAGCTCAGTACATGGCACACAGGCTCTCGATTGCTCCATTAATGAATGAGTAAATGAATGAATTCACATGTACATAACTGGATACCTAATCCATTTTCAAAGGGATATGAAATATAGCTGAGGAGGAAAAGAACAAATATAAAAAAACAATGAATACAAGCTCTAAAGCAACTTATCTGTTAGATTATAACCTCCAAGGAAGTAGAGAGTGTGCGTTTTTACTTGCAATTTTTTACTTGCAGTTTTATCTCTAATGTCCAGCACAATACCTGGCACATTTTAAGTCTCCAGTAAGTATTTGTTGAAAGAATAGTTGCTATAAGCAAATAAAGCGAAGTAGTACTTTCTAGCTAAGTACTGCTTAAATTCAAATCACAGAAGTCATCATTAGATTTTTCAGTTAGGAATCACTTATAGAACTATACCTTATATAAAGAACATTCCTAAATTTGTATTACTACTATTCTTACAATATATGTTGGTATAGCCACATAGCTGGTCTCCTTACTTGTGCCCTAGCCCCAAGACTATTTTCAAAACATAACTCATAGTAATTCTTTAAAAATGTAGGTCAGATTATGGCACTCTGCCCCGAATCTTTCCCTGGCTTCCCATCTCACACAGATCATTAACTTAAAGTACTTACAATGGTTTTGTTTCAAATCTTTCAGTCTCTGACTCCTGCAATTCTCCAACTTTCTTTCCCACATACTTACTTTGCTCCAGTCATTCTTGCCCCCTGCAGTTCTTTTTTTTTTTTTTTTTAAGATGCCAAGAAAATTCCTGCTTCAGGGCCTTTGGACTTGTTATTCCCTGGGCCTTATAGTCAAATAATTTCTCCCTCATTTCCTCCTAATTAAGCTCAAATGTCATTATATTAGCAAGACTCTCCTTAGCCACCTTATATTAAATTTGCACATTCCTCCTACTGGGCCACTGCCAATTCCTCTTATCTTATTCTTCTCCACAGCAATGATCACAACTTGAAAATATTTTAACCCACTTATTTACTTATTCTCTCTCTTTCCTGCTAGAAAGCAAGCCCCATGAGGGAAGAGTTTTACCTTTTTTGTTTCAGTATTATATACTTTGTATCTCATATATTCTTGGTATATAGTATGTGCTCAACAAATATGAAAATGAAGGATCAAGAATATATTAGACAATAAAGTAAAAACCAAACTAGTAATAAAAGATGCAGAGATAGACACAGAGTACCATAATTAAAGTAGAAGTATCATGCCAATAACACCAAAAATATAATCGCACAATGAAGAAAACAAGTATGATATACTACCAAATGAGATAGTATTCATTCATAAATAAGTATGTTTCAAAATAAGTCCCTTTCCAATGGTGTGGGTTGGGGTGTGATGATGCACCACAAAGCACATAGCCTGTCCTAAAAGCCTACCTCATGTCAAGGCATACATTAAGTCTTTGATACTTAAAAAAACCTTGGTGGCTATATTTTTCTCTAAGCAATAAAGAATGAAGGATGCACCAGAAGAAAAACAGTAATACAAGAATCCATAGAAGAGTTATGTGAGAGAATTTTGAGGATAATATAAGAGAAAGAAAACAAATGAGGCTATACCAAATCAAAATCTTCCATATTAAAATTTTACAAATTATATTGCTTATTATTTCACTACAAGCTCCAAAAACATAAACAGGAGTTCAATAATATGTACTATGTTTAAAACAGCCTTTATATATGAAATTCCTTATTTTTATGTCTCCACTGATTTATAACACTTTTTAAAAATCTGTCAAAAGGAGTTTCAAAACTGGCACTGTTAGGGCTTCCCTGGTGGCACAGTGGTTGAGAGTCTGCCTGCTGATGCAGGGGACACAGGTTCGTGCCCCGGTCCGGGGAAATCCCACATACCGCGAAGTGGCTAGGCCCGTGAGCCGTGGCCGCTGAGCCTGTGCATCTGGAGCCTGTGCTCTGCAATGGGAGAGGCCACAACAGCGAGAGGCCCATGTACCGCAAAAAAAAAAAAAAAAAAAAAAAAAAAAACTGGCACTGTTATATATTTGCAACTGGCTTTATTGAGTTTATACTAATTCCACTTCTGCACTGATTTTTTTTCATTTAAAGGTTAGAGATGCTATGATACAGCAAAGAGATAGGATGGATAGTTTAATTAATTTTAACACAATGTCTCTCATTCTACGAATTTCCCTATCCAAAATAACATTCTCTAAACTACTGAGCTTTTCATATAACTTCTAATAATAGCTTTTCCAGATTATTATGTTCTATAACCATACCAGTATATATCTGTAATGGGTTTAGCCTGTCTGGACATTTGGAAAAAAATGAGGCACACAGGACAATTAGCTGTACAAGACTGCAGACATCTAGCACCCTTGGCCCCACTTGCAAATTTGATAACAAAAAGATCCACGAGGTTATACAAAATGCTCCATAATTGTGAATCACTGGTAGAGAATGGACTAAAAACATGAGAATGAAGATAGGTATAAATCTACTGCAATAATACAAACAATAAATATGGAGTCTATGTTATGTAGTGAGTACAAGAAGAGGAAGACGGCATGCAAGTAGCTGAAACTTCTTGGTATTTATCATACACTTGTTTTGCAACGTAGAGACCTGTGTTAGCATCCTATTAGAGTGTGAAATTTTTGAAGATGGGTTTTGTCTTATAGGTCCTTGTCCTTCCACAGTACTTGTCTACCACACTGCTCTTCACATGTCATATATTAAATGTTCTCCTTCCTTTTCTTGTCCTATTTTTCCAGCCTAAGTTCATTCTTCCTTGCCTCATCTAAATAATCACAATTGATTCTCTCATCATGCCCAACTGTCTGTCTTCTTCCCCTATCATTCTCCCTCAAATCAGCACTGTTCAAAATGCCTAAATTCCCCCAATCCTGGTGTCTTTCTCTGTTCTTATCTTCCCTAATCTTCCCTTATCTTCCCTAATCTTAATTTGACACCTTCATATTTTTATTGCTTCATTTTTACACAATTTTTCTCTTCTCATGTTTACTGTGACACTTTACTTTCATACTATTCAAATTGTCAGAAGGATCTAAGAGACACTACTCTCTTTATTTCTTGACTTTCTCTTTTTCATACCTGAATTTTTATGTCTTCCAGATTCTTTTCATGTCTTTTATATCATCACTTCCACTCAGGTCTTCTCATATCCTCCTCTTCCCTTTTTTCCACTCCCTTTCTTTTTCCTTCTCTTCCCTCCTTTTCTTTCCCTTCCCTTCTACCCATTCCCCTTCTTTCCCCTTCCCTCCTCTTCTTTTCTCTCTCTAAATTATTTGTCTAATCTCCTTCAAGTAATAATTCAATACAGATAATTCCCTAATATTTATTACTGTATCTTAACTCCAGTCCTATGGGGCATTTATACCTCCTTAACCATTGACACATACATAACCTAACACGGACTGAACAAATTCTTTGCCTCATAAAACTTCACTGGCCTCCTCCAATTTTCTTAAAAACACCATCATTGCTCTATCATTGTTAAAATGCTCCAAAATAAAGTCATAGTCCCTTTTTCCACTGCCTATAACAAATGGCATTTAAGAATTCTATAGTCTACTTTTAATTCCTCCTTTACTTTCCTAACTTGATTTTATCACCTCTAGCTTGGCATATTATAATAACTTCTGAACTAATTTGCCTGTTTCTAGAGATGCCCAATTCAAAATCATTTTACTTCCAACCACTGAGATATATTAGGAAAGCTCTCTACATAGAATTATTCACGGCCTCTCCATTGATAAATGAAAGCCACATTCCTACTGTGATATTTAAGGTGTTTTTGCATGCAATTACTATTTCATTGCAGTTCAATTTATGTGAAATGTTATTCCATTTCCTACATAATCCATCAGGCAGTATTTTAAGGGCAAATCCATCTTATTTACTTCATAGCCCACTGATAAACGTGGTTCAATCAGACTCCTAGAATCTAGTCAGTCTATTAGTGACCTCTTGCTTCCAAAGAAAATATCCCCCAAGAAGAGCCAATTACTGCTTGAAAAATCATCATCATCATCATCATCTTTAGCCAAGATTCATCAGAGAGAACTAAAAGCATGGGAAAATTAGTAAGGGAGAAAACAAAACAAAACAAAGTTTCCTACTTTTGTCTCTCTACCTTTTCTTAATTGGCTTTCATTTGCAGCAAGATCCACTGTTCCTATTTCCATGCAAATGGCAATAGCAAAATGGTAAGTAGCATCATTGTACTGTTATCTATTCCAATACTTCTTATCTGGGATGATTTTAAAATGTAGGCTCTGATTCAGTAGCTCTGCAGTGGGGACTGGATTCAACATTTTTTTTAAAACTTCCCAGGTGTTGCTAGTATCACTGGTTTATAAGACACACTTTGTGTAACAAAGATCTATTGGAAGGCAGTGAGGTGGGGAAGGAGGAGACAAGGTATGCTTATGAAGTGAAAGCAGAAAAGAATAAAAATGAAAAGAAAATGGCTTCAATTTTGCTTGGATGCCAGGTAATCTGTTCCAACCGGTTCACAATATGTGAATATAAAATTAATTATGAGAAACATTTCATCGAAAAATGAACCGTATCACTCTGTTTCCACATACTTTGTAGACAATCCACATATATTTATTGCCTCTCTTACTGGAGAAAAAGTCATCTGCAATATCATAGTATTTTTATAACTTTTAATAATTTGCAGTGGTGATCTCTCCACTCTTCATACAGCTCCTGAGATTCTCTTTTTCTCCTTCACATGTATGATGCATATTTTAAAATTTTTGTAATTTCTTTATCTACTTTACCTCTGCATTTATGTCATCTCAAATTGAATAGGACATTATCCAAAAAGAAAAAAACCTGACATCTACAAATATCAAGGTATTATTTACTATTATCTGAGCTAGTGCCCAAAATCTAGTTGCAAGTCCCTCTGGTTAAACAGGTGACAATAAACTAGTAAACAGTGTCTCCAACCACCCCCAACCTCAAACTCAAAACACAACTCTTATGAGCAGCCAGTCTCAAGTCTGAAGTCATAAGAAAACTCTGGTTCTTAACTTCTTCTGTGAGGAACAAAGAAACAACAGGGGTGAGAAGGGCAACTGCTCTCCCTGCTTTAGAAAAGAATTCTAAAGAAAGCGTCATAGTTGTGTGCAGAATCTATTAATGCCCAGTCAGTCTCCTGGAATCAGAAACTTCTCACAGAGGGTGGGGATTGTATAGAAAAGGAGTAGGGAAAGGGCAGTCTTCTGGAATCAAACACCTCACTCCCAAACCCTGGGTCACTACACCAATGAAAATAGAAAAGAAACTAAATAAAAGACACGGAAGGGATTAAGTATATTAAATTAGGCCTATGAAATCAAATTAGTTTATGTCAAGCACTTGGAATGTCTGTTTTCATTATTATATTGCACTGCATTTTAGAAGTTACATATATATTATGTGGTTTGTCAAAAATAATCTAATGATACACAATTTCTTCTGTTTATATATAAAGTCTTTAATTTTTTCACTTGATATAGTTTCACAACTCAGACAAGGAGTTATAACCATAATAAATGAATATGCCACAACACCTGCTCCCATCATAATCATTGCTATGTTGTCATTGTGCAAACAATGGCCCATGGGCATGCTACTTATTAGACTGTCCAGCATTGTAGTGTAAAGCAGACAGAAGCACAGTGGCCACATACAACATCTGTATTTGTATTTGTAGGGAAGTCAATTTCATTGTAAGAAAAGCAATCTATGATGAGGAATAAGACACAAAATACAATTTGGTGTGTAGAGTAGACCAGACATATAATTTGGAACTGAATTCATGAAGAGATAGTAGCTTCCGGAGGTCATTTTTGAAGTGGAGTCCAGTACTTGCACAATGGTACTAGGTGTGTACATAGTTTAAAGGTAACAATGGAGCTGAACAAATAGAGTATGCTACAAATAATATACACTTATAAACTGATGGGTCCATATATCATTTAATAAGTTCTTGTAACTAGCATTTTAAAAAGTGGGATTATTTTATACATGATTCCAAAAACCTCAGTTGTTTAGAACATTTAAAATTTTACATATGTCCTATATTGGAAACAGAAAAAGTTGTTTGATGCATACATTATGTTTATTTATCTGTCCAATCAGTATTCCTAGTAATTAAGATCAAAATCTAATGAGTTCTAACAGGATGATCATTCAGCAATCATATAATAAAATCATTTTTAGTATGAAACTGACTTTAGGGGTAAATTAATCTTATGATGTCATTTTAGAGATGAAAAATTTAAAGCCTAAAGACGTAAAGTAATTTCACCCAAAGGCAGGTATTTTTAAGTTAAAATAGTATGACTTCAATATCTAAGAATCAGAGTCCCTTTATTTAACTTATTACTCTACTCTTTCTTATTCAGCAAACTAAAAACGTGCCATAAAATTAAGTCCACTAGCCTCTCATGAGTCATTGTTTCTTTGTGAATATTTTTTATTCACGTAAGAGTCTGACCATTATGATGGTGGTTTGGGAATAAATTACTACTGACATTCAAGCTCTTCAGAGTTCATCAGATGAGATTTGTACACACATAGAGTCATAAACCCAGAATCCTTTTATAGACCTGATAAAAGAATAACCGAAGTAGAAAACTGTGTTCAGGAATATATGTCTCTTTGAAACACTCTTCTTATCACTCTCCAAACACCGCTAAACCAAACTGGTATTCACTTGAAATGTGACCCCAGTCCCATAAGGCTGGGCTACATGAAGAGCCAATGCCTTCCACTCTTTCTCCTCCAATTATCCCTACTTCTATCTCTAGAGACAGTGTTTCATCTGACCTTGCCTGTTAGACGGTTGAGCAAAGGAGAGCTACTAGATTACCCAGAGGGACAAAATAATCAATTTAAGATTATTGTGCATTCTGTTGGTGGGGATGTAAATTGATACAGCCACTATGGAGAACAGTATGGAGGTTCCTTAAAAAACTAAAAATAGAACTACCATATGATCCAGCTATTCCACTACTGGGTATATACCCTGAGAAAACCATAATTCAAAAAGAGTCATGTACCACAATGCTCATTGCAGCTCTATTTACAATAGCCAGGACATGGAAGCAACCTAAGTGTCCATAGGCAAATGAATGGATAGAGAAGATGTGGCACATATATACAATGGAATATTACTCAGCCATAAAAAAAATGAAATTGAGTTATTTGTAGTGATGTGGATGGACCTAGAGTCTGTCATACAGAGTGAAGTAAGGCAGAAAGAGAAAAACAAATACTGTATGCTAAAACATATATATGGAATATTAAAAAAAATGGTTCTGAAGAACCTAGGGGCATGACAGGAATAAAGACGTAGACGTAGAGAATGGACTTGAGGACATGGGGAGGGGGAAGGATAAGCTGGGACGAAGTGAGAGAGTGGCATGGACATATATACACTACCAAATGTAAAACAGATAGCTAGTGGGAAACAGCCACATAGCACAGGGAGATCAGCTCGGTGTTTTGTGTCCAACTAGAGAGGTGGGATAGGGAGGGTGGGAGGGAGACACAAGAGGGAGGAGATATGGGGATATATGTATATGTATAGCTGATTCACTTTGTTATACAGCAGAAACTAACACACCACTGAAAAGCAATTATACTCCAATAAAGATGTTAAAAAGAAAAAAAAAGAAAAATCTCTTTTGGGGAAAAATGTTAAAATTTCACAGGTATATTTTAAAAACTTAAAAAAAAAAGATTATTGTGCACTATTTAGAAAATGTATTTGTGGGTGTTAGGAGAGCTTTTCTGGGCAAGTTTTGTAGTAGAAATTAGTCCTTAGATAATTCTGTATTCCTTCACATCGATGCCCTTATCTGTAATCAGTGAGGATATTTTTATTTTAATGGCAGTAAAAGAAAACCTACATGTGTATGTATATGTATGTGTGTGTGTGTGTGTATATATATATATACATATATATATATATATGCATGAATTTGTTTTTTTTAGAAGCTTAACTCTCTTTTAAGGGAATGTGCAATTTTTTTGGACTCCAAACAGGGACCACCTCCTAAGTTTCCTGTTGTATATCCCATTGTACAAAAGATTTGATCATAAACATGTAGTCACACTCACACACACATGCACATGCACATACACACATACACACACTTTTCCATACATGTACACACTGCTCAAGATCAGAAGACAGGAGGAGATCAGTTTTACCCAAATAACCAGGCTGGCTGCCTTCTTAAATTATATCCTGCAAAATAAATTATTTAAGTTCTACTAGCTTTGCTTGTGACAAGACAGAGGCAATGCTGACAAATTTAAATAAGGACCCAACATTGTAACTGTATTAAACATTATGGGTTCACTGAATCATTTTCTCTTTTAAATTCTCTAACCCTTTCCTGATTTCTCTTTCTCCCACCTTTCCTGACCATTGTTTTTGCAGTTGAACAGCCATGCTGTATAACCTGAGGAAAATCATCCTGCCTATCTAAAGAGAGTCACGAGGTTGATATTACTTTGTGTTAAACACGTGCTTGGACCTTGTCTCTAGCTTTTCAGGCACATAAGTTTAATTTTTCTCAGTGTGTCCAGAGATTTCTAGATTTACTCTAACCATTTATATAAATGAATAATGTAGGAATGAATTCCAAATATTGATTCATCATGAGAATTAATGTTTGCTTGTGTGGGCTGATTATCATTGTCTATAATATAGAAATTCTATGGCGAGATTTAAGGCAATTTGAATTTTGCCTGATGTGCTCTAGAATCTAAACCAGAAGAATGATATTAATCACTATATAATAGTGCAAATCAGCCATCTATATGATAGGTATAAACCTCCTAAATGGGCTAGTCATTCACATAAGCTGATTGAAGTAGGTACCCGTTTCATATGGAAGGTGCTAAAAATTTCTTTCAGTTCATTCTTGTTCTCTTTAAAAATATTCTTTTAACTGATTATAGTTATATTATTAGACTTAAGTTTTCTTAATCTCATTCACAATCTAATCATACCTCCTTGAGAGTCATCCTAGTGTACACTGATTCATTTCATAACTTTCTCAGGCTCTTCAATCTCACATTTATAAAGCATTCCTTATGTTTCTTATGATGATAAATTATTAACTCTTTCTTAATTACATTTTCAGTGGGTAACCTTGAATTTTAGTTTTAACCTTTATTGCATTGGGAATATCTGTTTCGTTTTTTACCTTGATATGGTAAAGACTAATTTCTAGGTACTGATATGAGGACATGATTTTACCTTTACCCTAGTCCAAGATCCTATTCAACAGAGATCTTGTGGCAGCAAGATAGAGGAACTCTGACATAAGACACCAGAATTTTCTCCACTGATGTCAAGCTAGAGGAATAGAAGTATATCTGTTTTCTCAATAATCACTTTTGTGCTATTATTTGTTAGTAGTTCAAAGCATTTGATCACATTTACCTTTTGGTTGACCCAATTTCTAAAAAATTAACTCTGTATGGTCTGTTGAGATGTTCTTCCTTCTTTTCTTACTTTAGTTCTGTAATTGGACTAGTAGGTATTGAGGGCTTACGATGAACCGACTTTGTGTTAGGCACAGGAAATTGAAACAGGATAAAAAAAACAATGCTAGCCTATGGATTTCACAGTCTATTGAAGGAGACTGACAAATAGGCAAGCAGTTAGAATACAGTGTGATAAGTGTTATCATAAGAATAATAGCAGGGTCCTAAGGAGAACACAGGAAAAGCTTCTAATCTTGAATAAAGTGCAGTTGCAGTTTCTGGGGTCTCACCAAGCCACCCTCAGTTTCAACAATTCTCTAGAAGGACTCATAGAACTTAGCAAAGTCTTTAAGCTCATAGTTAAACTTTAATACAGCAAAACGATATAATGAAACATCATCTTACAACTGTTAGAACAGCTGTCTTCACAAAGATAAGAGATAAGTATTGGCGAGGATATAGAGAAAGGGAACCCTTGTGCACTGTTGGTGGGTATGTGAATTGGTATAACCGCATAAGAGTACACTGGATTTCATATAACCATTAGAAAAAGTCAACATATCTCTATGGGTGTTATATCATTAACCGAAAAGCTCAATTACACATATGTGGGATGATGTGAGGTGCAGGACACAAATGGTTTTCAGGGTCCAATCAGAGGAGAAGTCCACCTTCTTGTCCTAAGAACACTTGCTGCTCAAGAATTATGACTTTAATAAATGAGCCAAATCCAATTCCCTATTTAGTCAAGCCCTACTAAGCAGCTCTGAGTCTTTCTCATAGCTTTTTTGTCTCTCTTCAAAAAATCCCTAATGAACATTATATCCTCATGGAGATAGCTACTAGAAATGATTGCTTATGGTGCCTGCAAAGCATAATTCTGGTTTTCCCACTGACAGAGGTGGCATTAACTTTGGTCACCCTGGATTTGAAACAAACACAGTATACAGGTGTGTGGAGAATCACATACTGACTGCACAAAATAGGGAAATTTCCTCTCTTCATGCTTTCAGGAAAGAAAGGTCAAAGTGGTCACTTGAGACAGGAGCTTCTCTGATTTTTCTGTGTGATTAAACTTAAAGTGGAGTGTCACTGGGCCAAAGAGCTTAAGGGCAAATGAGAAATTCAGTGTGCCTTGTTATAGAACAGAGCTAAATCCCATCTACAGGAAAGTGGTTTGGGAACTTGCTAATAGAAGAAACTTGGTCAGCTGCAAATATCTCATAAAATACAGAATAAACTCTTTTTAAATTGACAAAGACTGGGCAGTTTTCAATTACTTTTCTGTCTATAAATCACATTTAGCTGAAATAGCAAGAGAGAAGGGAAAAAAAAGAAAATGAGAAGCAATTGCATTAATAAGGATCTTAGGGGATCTTATGACCCCATAAAGATACAGATCAGAGCTGATTCTTTGACTTCAAGCTAGCATTTGGTAGGGAGCTTTGTTAATCTGCAGAACAATATTAAAAGGAAGAAAGAAGAGGGAAGAAATGAAGGAAAGGAGAAGAGGAGGGAAGAAGGGAGGACAGGAAAAATGAAAAGGAAGGAAGGGAGGGAGTAAGGGAGAGAGGGAGAAAGATTTTTTTCCTTCAATACCTTCTCTTTCCATTCCTCTGTTGAAACTGTGAATTCTAGATAAATTGAATCACTTGCAGTTTAACAAAAGTTATGATCTTTCTTTCTCTTTGTTCTTTGCCCAAGCCACCCCCTTTGCCTATGACCCTCTTGTCCTTACCCATTCTATGGAATATCTTCTACTCCTCCTTCAGAACCTGCCTCAGATGTATCTCTTCCTGGGGAAATCCTCCCTGATGCACCACAAGATGCATTTATAAATCATTAAATGCAGTAATCAAAAACAAACCTTTAGCATAGCATGCATCTCAATATATTTTATTTACCTTTTTCTTTTATGTCTTATTCATTTGGCTGGGTAGGGGTATTATCATATATGCTATTAGCACCTAGCAGAATACCTGTAGTCTAGTACATAATAGGTGATCAGTGATGATTTAATGATAAACCTCATAATTATTCTCCTCATGATCATAACCACCACCATCTGAGAGAAATGGCAAAGAATATATGCCTATATATATTGTTATTAGAACAAACCTATTTCTAATAACAGCAAAACAATGTATCCAAAATATGAAGATAGATCCATAAAATCAGGTTCATTCAAACATGATAAGTAGTACATTAATTTAAATAAAAAGAAATATAACTGAAACCATGACCCACATTATTTTTCAGTAGTAATCAGACACACTAGATGGCAAAATGTAGGAGGCATTGCATTCCTTCTAAGTCAAGCAAACTTTCAGACGAATCAAATGCCCCCAGCCCCTTTTCTCAAATCTAGATCTTCTCAAAAATAGAATTCTTCCCCAACTGGGGAACTCTACTACCCCCTGCCCAACCCAAATTCACACTCTGACCCTCAATCCTCCTCTGTTTTCCTACCAAGGACTTGCCAATATAAAACTACCACCCCATACTAAATATATTGGATAGAAAATGATTTTAAAATGAGAAGCTTTATGTTTAAAGAACATCAAAAGATTTTCTCAAAGTAGCATATGCCTCCTCAAATTTGAAAAGCAGCCCTCCTGAAATGTGACAAAGTTACATACTTGGACACATATTACAATACAAGGAGGAAGGAGAAGCTAACTTGCATTTTTTTTTTTTTTTTTTTTTACCTACCACATGCCACACATTAAGTGAAAAAATCTAGGTAAATTCTCAGGATTATTTGGTTAGGAGGGTATTATACATCCCATTTAGAGGTAAAAATTTAGACCCAGGATTCTGGAATAAAATGCTAGTATTCACACACAGACTAGTGGAATAGTATAATTTATTTACTCAGTTGTAAATAATGATAGAAGATTAGGTAGGGCAACAACTCTGGTCATTCCATTCTTAAAAAATAAATGCCTCAAGATATTACTACATTTTTCGGGGCAGACAAGCATGTTTTAAATAATGGATATTTAAGAGGGAAGTTCTGCACTAAGGTGGAAAGCAAACATGTCATGAGAGTTCCAAACAACATCTCTGCTTTGAAACATAGCCATGTTATGTTGAACAAATAAACGCAGCAGTGTGTTTTGGTTCTCTGAAGTAGATGTGGATGCTATTTCTATTCTTGGATGTAAAATAATAATATCATTGAGTGTTTAGGAGTCACCTTTTTAAAATTTAAACTTGAAAATCTAGAATAATCCAAACATACAGTCCATTGTCACTTTTCATCATGTGGCCCAGTAACTACTCTAATACTTGAGAATCTAATTCCTGACACTGGAGAGTATATCCCAGTTTTTAATAGGATTTCAGTGGGATAAGAACATGAGAGTGTAATTAAAGCTTTAGCATATAAAGTCCCACAAGTCCTTCCTTAATGTTACCAAAGGATGATCACATCATCTACAAATTAATTCCCAAGTTATAATCACTGGTTTTTGTGCCTAATTAAGAGTTATAAGAATAGATGTCCAAAAATGGCCTTGGAGTTGTATCTGGCTTGTGATTTTTGAACCTTATTGCTAGATAAAGGCTGCAAAACCATCTGTTTCTTACAGCAACTATACACAGCCTCTTAAATATCCAAAGCAGATTTTTTTTCATATCAATTCTGAAATTTCCTTTCCAGAAACTCTAACCCTCCCTCAGTAAGTTTGACAATTTTATTCTAAGCTATGTGTCTATATCTACATATTTCCCCTAACCCTGTATTTCTAGATCACTTCCATGTCATTGGTATACTTCTATATTCCTATCCTTATATCAAATATTAGTACTGCATAATTTAAGAGCTTGGTGATACTTCACAGTTACCACGGTTAAATTTCTCAGTTAAATTTATACCCATTTGTTTTTTTCTACTTCTGAATGGGCTATTTAGAATTAAATGCTGCATAAAACCCTGAACTTGGGAGTATACTGTTGGAGGATCTAAATCATAGCAATATAGCACTCTGTTCAGTTAATCAGTGCACCATGTCTGTGTCTCTATGGAGATGGATTGAGCTGGGTGTCCACTCAGCCACAGACTGTTGAGTATCATTTGACTACAGCACTACTAATGTGTCTTTATCTAAGGTATGTACTGTCCATGTATGGGATCTTTTCATCGTTATCTAATCCAGGTTTCATCACTCTCTTTTTTCAAATTCCCTTCAGTGCTTGACTTATGTTCTTCTCATAGAAATAGTGGTAATGTAGTGGTTTCAAACCCGTGTATGTTTAAATGACTTTTACCTACACATTGCTTAACACCTTCAATCAAAGTTTGTCTTTGCTTAAATAGCTGTATCAACCTACACTCTCCCAACCTTACAATCTAACTCATATCCATTATTCAAGGCTAAGCTCCAATACCTCCTCAGTCTTTTACAACATAACTCAAAGTTCTTTCACTTTATTCTGAAATTCCAAATAGTCTTTGTATTCTCCTTGCATTGGAAATTGTTTTTTACGATATATGTATTTTCTAATTATAGTGCAATATTTAATACAAACTTAGGTAATAATCTCCACAGTTATTTTGATAACTTCAACATAACAGTCACTGAAACAATTTCAGCTTTCACCTGCATGAAGGTTTTCTCCTCCAATACATCTCCACCACTTAACTGTACAATTTTAGAAGAAACTTCCGTTTTCAGAAGATATAAAGCAGTGATTTGTTGTTAGTAAAATCAGTACATTTTCTTTTTCTGACAGTCAAGCATTAATTCAAAAGTAGTGAGATGTTTGGCACACTAGGTAGTTTCTCTTATTCTAAGTTCTACAGGTAGAAGATGAACTAAAATAGGACAAAAACATTTTTTGAAGGAGCAGGTGAGCAAAATCTTCTGCCAGCAAATTTGAGCTTGAGACAATGAAGGTAACAAATCCAAGTGTGTGTGGTACACAAAAATTGAACTAAAGTGTCCCCTAAATCAGTGTTTCCATCCCCTTAATTATTTCAATCCAATTTAACCAATACTGAATAAGTGTCTACCATGTTAATTGAACTGCTTTAGACATTTTGAAGATATAGAATTCACTGTATATGAGTCCAACTTTCAGCCTTCCTCTATGACAAGCTTGGGAGATAAGGTTTAGATAAGTATAAATCAAAAATATATTACAGAATGTGCTCTGGTAAGACTACAATTAAATGGTTCTTATATCCCAAGTGTTTTTGGTTTTTTGGTGTGTTTTTAATGTATCCCACAAGAAAGTTTTAAATTCCAACCAGATAAAAGCTTTAGGAAAGACAGTAGTATTTATACTGAGCTTCAGAGAATGAGTAAAATATTAACAGACATGAACAGGGTAAAGGTCTTCTGAGTCAGATGGAAACTCTTGCCACTCTATTTCTAGAAAAACCACTTCTATCGTTCGTGGTCATTGTTGTCAAATGGTTCTAAAAGCTTTCTAACCTTTGTCAGATATATCACTCATCACTAACATTAATGACACAGAAACTGACTCCTGCTCTACAGTATTAACAAGACCATCATCTGTACAGTCTTTCTTGGGAGGCTAAAAGAAGAAATCAAAAGTAAAATACCACAACTCAATCTGCTCTCTCATCCCACATGTCCTCTGTAGCTGACCAATGACTTCTAACGCTAGGGAGTATTTGACATGAAGTTCTATATTGAGAACTAGGAGATTAAATTGAAAATATAACATGTTCTGAAGAGTAAAGACACGCGTTCCTTATTGTGAAATAATATAATTAGTAAAGATGCTTAAATATCAACATAGGGAAAATAATTGGAGATATTCCTAAAGTATGTGTAAGTAGAGAAATCACATTAATAGTCAACATTTATCCTGCCAAAGGACATAACATTTTTGACTAAATGTTATAATTAGGATAGTTCTTTGCTATTAATGCTATCATGAATATACAATTTTGTGCTGGAAAAGGATTCTGAATTGATTTAGTCCCATCGTCTCATTTTAGAGTGGTTGAACAACTTTCACTACATTAGAGAGAACCTGTCAATGGAAGACTAGTTACTAGAACTCAGGGATTTTATCTTCTACATTGGTATCCTTTCTAATACCCCTAAGCAACTTGTATTTCATCACTTTCCATCTCCAGCAAGCACTGAAAGAAAAGTTTCTAAAAATCAACTGAGTTTTCCCAACAGTAGTCCTTTGTTTAAATCCATGAGTAATTAGACATTTATTTCTTCTGTCATCCTTTCTGTGGCAAAAACTAACAGAGGTATTGGCCAAATACTATCACCATTAGTCTCAGAAAAAGATTGTCTACTCCAAAATCAATAAAAATTTCTAGGACAACATCTTGTGCCCAGAGATCTCTCAGAAAGTGGTATTTGCAAACCATAATTGGCAGATTTGGCTTCATATGCAAATGTTTGGTTCATTATTTTTTGGTATGTAAATTTAAAAAATGTATTCCTTAAAAAATTGTTAGAATTTATCTTTTTAAGAAAAAAGGAGTAAATAGAAAGCTCATATATATAGTTTAATATGTGCCCAGTACTATTAATACTTTGACATTGGTATATATTAATTGTAGTATTAGAAAACTCATGTTTGCTTATAACTAAACCTGTGTGAGAACTTACAAAAGGCTTCTTACCCCAAATAAGACAACAGAGGAGTTGGCTTAAGGGCAAGATAGACTCCTATTTGTAGTTTTTTTTTAGACATATCTCTAGCACTTTGAAAAATGCGCATTGTCAAAAGGGAGCTAAAATCTAAGATAGTGACAGAGGCCAGATGAAAAGAAAAAGAGAAGCAGAAAAGCAGACTATGGAAGGCATGTAGCATAGCAGTTAACCATATGGACCCTGTGGTCAAACTACATGGATTCAAATCCCAGCTCTACTATATGTGGACTTTTTGACCATGGACATAGTATTACCTTACCTTTCTGTGACTCTGTTCATATATGGAGTCTGGGAACAAACATGTGGATACTTAAGGAGGGACAGGGTGGAGTTTGCAGAGGCCTGGAAGCAAAGTTTAGGGCCCCAAACTCATTTTTAGCATTTTAGTCATTTCAAGAGCAGGAGATTGAGGAAAGTAGAATGTTTGTATTAAAGGAAAAACACTGAGGTCCTGAGCTAGTTATCAGTGGAGGAACAAGTTAAAGACAGAGGTACTTAATTTGGAGAAAAACACTAGGGTTTAGAAAAAAGCCCTAACTTCCTCAGGTGCTGAAGTAAAAGCAGGAATAGTAGAAATAATGATGAGTAGTGCTGAATTAGCTGTACTACAAGGTAGATTTCAGAAAACAGTCTCCTGAAGACAAATTTGATCCCAAGACCTTGGGCATACAAAGTTATAGGTCTTAATTATGAAACTACAGGTGGGAAGTAAGTGACTCTCATTCTGTGGATCTTGGAAACCACAGCACAGAACACAAGGACATAGATACGCATGTGCTTGTTAAATACCCTGTAAAGAACAGAGTCATCTTTATTTCCAAATATTTCAAATTTTAGTTCTAGAAGTCTACTCATAATTGTAGTTAGAAGAGCTAAATATCAAAATGTAGCAACATTCTGGCACTGGCCTCTGAAAAACAGCCAGATAGCCATTAAAAATGCTTTTTAGTTTATACACAAAATTCCTAAAAATCGTATTTTTATATAACAGCACATTGAATTAACTGAAACATCTAACTAGGGTTCAACAGAAAGTATACAAATTCAGATTGTTCAACTAGTATTTTAGTGTTATTTCATTAATTATAAAAATATTAAAAATTATAAAACAGAATTTAAATGGACATTATATAACACTCCTCCCTAGAGCTTTTAATCTGATTGATTAGTTGATGTCTTCCCACTTTTTAAAATGCAAATACTACTAATAAAAATAATGATATTTAAATGTAAATAAGAAAAAGCAAATGTCAAGCTTCATAATTTGTGTTAGAAAGTAATTATTGCTTTCCTAATAAAAATGTAAATTAGACCTATCGATTTTTATATTTTGCTGAGATTATCTAATACTAGAATGAAAGGTACATTTTCAAATATAGTCAATTTAAAATCATATAAAGAAAAATTTGAGATCATTTGGATGCATGATATCTAAATAATTCTGTGTCACTTAAACAGGATTCCAAGAAGTAATGATCCATATTTCACTTTGATACCATGCTTGGGTAAATGAGAGAGTTTGACTAACATGACAAAGCAACAGTAACAACAACAAAAAAAAAACTAAAACAATATCATTTATTAAACATTCCCTATCTGATAGGCCCTGTTCTAATATACATCTATCAAAGAAATTCTAAAATTATTCCCATTTTAGAGAGGGGAAATTGAGGTATGTTTCTTTTCAGTAAAATCTCCAGTGTCACACAACACGTAATATTATAGCCAAGATTTGTCCCTACATGGTCTGGGTCCAGAGCCCAAACTTAACCATTTAATAACATCCAGTACTCCAAAATGCCATTCTATGGGCATAATGAACACAAACATCTACATGTTTAGCCCTAACTTTTGCAAACCCTCTCATATTATGAGAATCATAATATCAAATGGCTCTCTTAAAGTCCTAATTTTATTTTGGAGGTAATTCACTAATGAATAGGGTCACCTGTAATAGCATATATTCTTTTATTATTTTTTTATTCCCCTATCTTAATATTTTTCCATGGTATAGACTCAATTATTTTTCAACCTGAACTAAGTTGGGTATCGTTTAACCATTATTCTTTAGAATACAATAAGTCAAACTCAATAAGAAATTAAGCATACATAGTGTGTTGAATGGATGTTTGTGTTAACTGTATAGCAAAATGAAGACTTAGACTAATAAATGGAATTTGTGTAGTACAGTTAACATGCAGAAGTCAATTCAAAAAAAGCACTAGTATGCTATTATGACTTCAGTCGAAAGTAAAAAAAAAAGAAAATAGGAAATATTTGAGTTTAAATATGGCTATTGAATTGGCTTTTGAAAGAAACCTCTACATGCAGTTTGCTATCTTTGATTCAAATCTAGAATAATGTAAAGAGAAGTGCCTTATAAACAGTGCCTAAAATTGAAGTCCCATGATGCCTGCTGTAATTATACAAAATTATTGTATTTAGTTTTAAATAGTACTATTCTTAGTGCTATGCAACATGAACAAATGTATTGGAAGCTCTTTCTTTAAAAAGGTCACTTTGTGAGTTGGTCTAATGAGCCAAGTTTCTCTGGTCAATAAGAAAAGCACCCCCAAAATGAGCTCAATCAATTAATTCCACAGAAAATAAGTAGGACATTTCACATTCATCCATATTTAGCCTACTCTACCTTTTAGCACCAGACTCTATTGTTGAGCGCTTTGGGGAAAACATAATTGCTAGGAACTCTGTGTAAAAGTAGGGGAAAATGTAAAACGAAATTGTTTCATAGTTAAATTTTCTTTTTCTTAAAGGTAGATACATTTTCCCAACAATCTAGGAAAGGAAAAACAAAATTCAGGGGTAGTGATAGTGAAAATATCAAAGCATTCTGGGAAAATTAACCTATTCCCTTTTATGGTCTCTTTGATGACCACGTTTTTAATATAGTATAAGGCTGCAACCTGGAATTCTTATAACCACCTAACTTTTGGGTTCAAGTGTAACAAATATAAAGGAAGAAAAATAAAGACACCCTAACAGAATCTCAATCTGAATTTCTTTCTATTATGTACTGCAAAGTTCTTTCAAAAACTTCTGAACTCCTGGAGTTCTCAAAGGTGACTATCTAAATCAGAATTATAAACAAATAGAATCTATGGGGGGTGCTGATGTAACAGCATTTAGAAGAGGGTCATATTGTTTATTTTTCCCTGCTCCCTGGTTTGAGTGAAATTACTTGTCCATCCAGTGGACTTGATACTTACAGGCAGTAATATAATATTATAAAAATGACAACTCTGAGATAAACAGCCAGAGTTATCATGAGTCCCTAGCCAGAGCCTACACTCCTCACTGCAGATGACAAGACAAAGTTCTAGACAAGGGCCAAGAGAGTGAGCCAGGTTTTGGGGGGGCATGAAACTTATACAATTTGGGGTGGTCATTAAATAAAAATACAAATTATAAATACAAAATTAGGAACACTTAGACATGTTTATTTTGAATGATGAAAATATCAAAATAATTACGAAATATATTGTTATTAGAACCCATTGTGAAGTTCCTCCCTGAGTGTTGAACAGTCCTGTGTGAGTGAGGAGCACAAAAGTTGTTTCATTATTTCCCAGAAAATCTGTCCACTCTTTAAGAAGAGAGAGTTATTTCATCTACATTGTACAGAAGATGCTAAAACTATACCCTGATGTCACAATTTTGATTTATATCTTGTCAAAACTGAAAAATTCCCTCTGGTTTGAAAAATAAATTTTATTGTAGAGAAAACTAACAGAGAGAGATGAGAGTTTAAGGAATAGGTCAGGGTAACTTCTTAATGACTTAAATACAACTAAATGTCAAATTTCAAGAGTTTCACTAGTCTTCACTTTTCATGAAAGACTAAAATACTTCACATTACTTATTTTCAAAATGACTTTTTTTCCGTAGGTGTATTTCTTATTGAAAGGTTACACACAGCTCTGTTCTCCTAACGTCTCTGCATAATGCATATATCAAACAGCTGTACTTGATGCATATTTATAAGAGAACTTCTTTTTTGCATTCTCTGATCTCAGGAGACATCACAAAAAGAAGCATCTAAATCTTTGAAATGCGTTGGTTTCATGGCGCATACTGTTAGGACGAGACTTGTGAGTGGAGTCTGTGTTTTCTTTACAGTTTCATCAGCTAATAATTTTTGTAATGCTAAGTCAACATTCTGCTGAAGGTTTCAAAGAAAAATATGATGTGACGAAGTTGCAAGCAAGTAGATACACCAGAAGTGAATTATGAAGTCATTCTCTATCAATCATCAGAAATAAAAAATTGTTAATAAAATACATTACAGTAAAATTATGTGTATGATGATAGTTAGAATAGAAAACCTACCAGGAAACAATTTGCGAACAATTACAAACAAATATGTTAACCAGTAAAAAATGATATAATATTACTTGGCAGAATAGGTACTCAAGGAACAAATTTTAGACAGAGAGAAATGCTTCAAAAAAGATAAATATTATGTTCCAATTAAATCCAAAGCTTAAATTCATGTGTCTGGTATTCTAAATGCTAGTCAGGTTTGGGCTATCTGTATTTTCTTAACCAACTCATTTTATACAATACCTGAGTTATTTGATTATTTCTTTTTCCCTTTTTACTAGGTCTAAACCCAAATCACGAAACATTTAAAATTAAAAAAAAAAAAAACTTTTACTATATAATTTAATAAGAAGTACAGTTCTAGTGCTGGTTCCCAATATTTATGGCAAAAACTATTGCAGTTCAAAGTGGAAACAAACCAGAAGGGCTTCAGTCATAATTTACCCAGATTTTACTTTTAATGAACAGTTTGGACTTCCTGGGTGGTCAAAGCTATTACCAAACTATTCCATTTAATCAGCAGAGAACTTGGTGAGATCTCATAAAAATCTTCAGCCCTGTTTTTCAGGAACTGTAAATAATGCATTTACTGAGTTAATAAATAATAGCCTAAAGTGAAAGAATGCAAGGAAGAAGTTGTTGCAAATGAGAAAAGATTTCCAACATCAACTGTAAATTAGATAATTAATCATACAATCATAGAATCAAAAAGCTGGAAGGGATTATATTAGAAGAGGCATTTTTATTTATTTATTTATTTTTTTTTTGCGGTATGCGGGCCTCTCACTGTTGTGGCCTCTCCTGCTTCGGAGCACAGCCGCCACGGCTCACCGGCCTAGGTGCTCCGCGGCATGTGGGATCTTCCCAGACCGAGGCACGAACCCGTGTCCCCTGCATCAGCAGGTGGACTCTCAACCACTGCGCCACCATGGAAGCCCACATTTTTATTTTTGAACTGAGTTTTCCCAAAAGGAAATTTTAAAATTTCTCTTACCAAATCTTTGAAATCACAGTTTTTGCTTTTCCTCCAAGATGGAGAAAAACGTAAAATCCCAGGGGTCACTATAAGCAAGGTTTCCCTCAGGGAGTAAGAAAGACTGAATTACTCATTAGTTTTTATTAAAATAATCCTTCATGAATTCTTTATATAGCATTTTGTTTGATATTCAGAGAATAGACAAAGAAACAGAATTTACATTTTCTGCCCTTGAGGAGCTTAAGGTCTCAAGAGATTATAGTCAGCAAAGCAAAGAAAAAAGAACAAACAAACAAAAAATAAAACCCTGACTAATTACTTATTAAACTATACATTAAAATTGAGTGTCTTTGTTCTGAGGCAATACTGAGTGCCTGGAGACAACGGACTGAGGTGAAATCCATAAAGGACTTCCTGAAAAATTCCGTTTTCATTTGAAATGATGGCCACATTGATTCAGTATGCAGAATAATACTATATCAAGGATAGTTTCCCATTTAATTTCCTGTATCACATTTTATTTCATAACTTTTTAGCATTAATGAGTTTCGCTTTTCTGGAATCCCCAATTATACTATCCAATCACTGGAAAGATATCAACTCTTTTAATTTTTCTAAATGATGCCACCCATGAATAATGCTGAGCACTACTTAAGAAATTTATAACTGCACATTGATTGATCAATTAAATAATTTTTCTGCAAAAAGAAAATTTAATTTTAATTAAAAGCTAAGTTTCAAGGAAATGACATTTCATGCAAGAACCATAAAAAAATTATAAATTCTATAAAATATCTCTGAACAGAACAATAAAGTATTATGTAATAGTTTAAGGGTAAAATAGCAAATTAACTGTGATACGAATGAATTCAAGGCTACTCTTAGTAACTGATGATTTGTTCTCATGCACCTTTTCAGGTAGTAGAGGACTTGACCTCAGAAAATACACAAGGCATCTGAATGGAGAGGAGAAAATAGCTACCATGTGGTGATTGAGGCTATGTCCCAAGGCACACATTAGACATACCTTGACTATAGTCATAAATAGCTGGGAAGTATAAGGAGGCTGAGGCTCTCATACCATAGGTGATAGTTTGAATCAGATACACAGTCCAATGTTATATAATTTGTTTTCCATGTCACTATTATTTATAATATAGAGGCTATAGTTGTTCTTTAATTCCCACAATTTGTGCACACAGTGAGTGTACATTTATAGCTCAGAACTACTAAGAATCTCTCCAGGAACCAGCCTGGGAATTTAGCTTACAGTCAAAGCAAGCATGAATTACATGAACATGTCATATATCAGCTTAGAAATGGATCTGGGGACAAAAGAGGAAATGGAATAGGTCACAGTAAGTTTAGGTAATGCAAAAATAAGGAAAACATTCTTATATAAGCACATAGTTAATTGTTGGCTTACTTTTATGTCTCTATCTTGAAGCTAGTGGCTCCTCAAGAGAGATGCATGTTCTTTAGTGGGTTCTCAACATGATTTATTATTGTGCTAAGTGAACATTTTTGAATTTCTAATTCTATTGATTTTTATATTAAAAAGGAAATATTAGTGTTACTAATATTTTATATATGGATTCCCCCCGCCTCAGTGCTTTAGTCAATACATGTATCAAATATCACAAAACTTAAAATAAATGAGGTATATCAGCAGGGCATAGTCAAAGTTCCACATGCAGAAATTTTCACAGTGAAGCCATCACAGCTTCACTGGCTTTCAACATATTGTGATTTATAACAGTTTATATTTGCCAGTATAAACTGATTTAGGTATTATTTCATCCTGTTTTAATTTATCTAGCTTCCACTAAAAGGAACAGTGGCTTTAAAAGATACAAATAAATGTCAGATTAAAGATAGTACTAATAACAGTAACAAAAGCAAGAAGTAAAAAGTTGGCAAAGGCTACACTACTACCACAATTACAAATGGTGGTAGCCATATTATGAGTAGAAACAAAATAATGTAATCTCTATTTTCTAAAATTAACAGAGAATTTCAGATAAGAGTACATTATGTCTTGAGATATGAACTAAATATTATGCAACCAATATGATTCTCAGTCCACATATAAGCTAAGCATCAAAACATGAACTCTATACTCATTTTCGTTATAATTAAAATCATGTAGCACACAATACAGGCTTGGTGAACAAAAATTTAGAGCCATCTCTGAAAGTTTCTTTTTTAATAATGAAAGACAAAAGCTACATTGATAAGTACTTTAACTCTCGTTCTATATAATGGATGAAACAATAAAGAGAAAATAATATGTACCAATTAAAATAAATTTATTATTTAAAGTAACATTAAAATAATTGCTGGAGGATGGATCAAGATGGCGGAGTAAGAGGATGTGGAGCTCAGTTACTCCCAGAAACACATCAATAATACATCTACATCTGGAACAATTCTCACTGAAAACTAACTGGAAACTGGCAACCAACACCTGTACAACCAAGGCTATAAGAAAGATACACATGTAATTTGGATAGGACTGGAAGAAAAGCGATTGGGTTGGGACCTGTGACCCTGGGAGGAGGCTCAGAAATAAAGGGAGAATACACAGGTGGAGACCCGTCCTGGGGAGTGAGTGATGAGAGCCACAGATTGGGTCCTATGTGGGGGAGATAAGCCCCATTGTCTGGCTGGAGGACAGCTAGGACTAACAAGAGGGCTGTGGGAAGCCTGGACTCCACTCGTGAGGAGTGAGCATGCACTGGCTTGCCTCTGAGGCAGGACGGAGAGAGGTCTGCTCTAGCAGCTGCCAGTTTCCAGCAACCACCTCAACACCCTAGCCTGAGCGGAGCTAGCACTCAGGCCTTGTTCACACCATGTCACAGCAAAGCACTGGATCTGGGGAGGCCACGGCCGGCGAGAAGACTCAGATGCAGTATGTAAAGGCAACCCAATTCTGAGTTGGAGCCTGGGTGGCGAGACTGCAGACACTGTTGGCATTTACTTGAGATGCACATCAGAGGTTAGTCCAGATCTCTGACCACCGCCACTCAACCACAGCTCACCCCCAACACATGCTGAGAGTCCACCTGGGCCCCGCCTGCTCTGTGGTGTGGTGGAAGCCAGGGGCAGTGACTGGCTATGAAGGACAAAGGGGACTTACCCCTGAGGCAGTGTCTGAGCAGAGCAAGAGGAATAATTGTGGGGTGCCTATACAGGCAGTGCATCAGAGACGGCTAGACTTCTGTCTGTGGCTGATGAGAGCCAAGAACTCTCCTGGGCCACACCTGCTTCAGCATGCCCCCTCTCCGGAGCAAGGGTCCTGGTGTGTGGAGAGGGAAAAACACACACTTGAAGGGAACAGAGCCAGCTCCGGTCTGACCCTCAGGGCTTCTACTCCAGCAACTTGGTATCAATCCCTGCCCTTAATAGGGCAGTGATGGCCACTGGGCAGAGGGGAAGTTGCTCCTCATAGCAGGCTCCAGCCCTACCCCCCTATCAAGGTGGCAGCTGTCAGCATACCCGGAGAAAAGATATGACTTGTGTCCACATCAAATCCAGTTCTCCCACCAAAGGCATTGGGTAAACACAGTCTGTATAGGGAAGCTTCCACATGAGAACACCATTAGAGATTACAATAGGTAACTGTTATACCTAAATTCACAGAGGCAGAGAAAGTTAAGCAAAATGAAAAGGCAGAGAAACTATTCTTAACTGAAACAGCAAGAAGAAAAAAACCTAAAAAAACTGAAATAGAAATAACCAATTTATGAGATAAAGAATTCAAAACATTGGTAATAAAAATGTTAAGTGGATTAGGGAAAAGAACAGATGCACAAAGACTTGGCCTGTGAGCTGAGGTGTTCGGTGCAGACAACTGGCACTAGGAACTCAGGTCTGAAGTGCTGGGAGGAGGCCTCTGCCCACGGCACCCTGTGAGCAAATGAAACTGACTAAGCACAAAGGAAAAGAGAAGAATAAAAAAAAAAAGAATGGAATCTGAAAGTTAACATTTATTCCAGAGTTAAAAAATATTGGAACCTGTGGCCCTTTAAAAAGTCCACTGGAGAGGTCAAGATGGCAGAGGAGTAGGAGGATGTGGAGTTCATCTATCTCCACAAATGCATCAAGAATACATCAATACTTGGAACAATTCTCATAGAGCAATGGCTGAACACTAGCAGAGGACCTCGGACACCTAAAAGGATAAGAAAGACCTCTGTGTAACCGGGATATAGAAGATGAGAGGAAGCAGGACTGGCCCGGTGCACAGGGGTGGGGGGAGTTGAAGGAGAGGAGAGGTTCCCGCATCCAGGGGAAGCCCCATCAACGCCAGGGAGATCAGTTGGGACAGAAGGGGAGCTTTGGGGGCTAAAGGAGGAGAGTGCAGCAACTGGTCTGTGGCAGGCAGGACAGAGTGAGACCTACACAGATGGTCTGTGTCACAGCCCTGTGCACCCCAGCCTGATGTGTGTCCCCAGTGTGCACAGGGGGTGGGTGCTGGAATCTGGGGTTTGGAGAGAAAACCCGGGCAGAGGACTGCTGCTGGCTGAGAGGAGATGGCCTGAGGGGACAGAAGTGAGGAAGTCTGCAACTGGAAATGCTTGTGGAGGAAACCCAGATGCCACAGAAACAAAGCATCATTGTTAAGTGATGTGCACAGGGTCGAGCCTCGATCACAGCCTCTCTTTCCACAGACCAGCCCCTGCCTTGCTGGGCACTGCTAGGGGCCCAGGCCAGAGTCTGCTTTCTCGTACCTGGGACCTCTGGCTCCCTCGTGCAAGTTGTCACAGCCACAGTGGCTCTCTAGCACCCATGGCTGCCGTCTCCCCCACACGCCCATCACTGCTGCTGTTCCCATGACCCCAGCCACTGCACTGCCTCCATGCCCCCTCCTCTCCAGGACAGACTCATGTACTCCAGGGCAGCCTCAGGAGCACACCCCTGTGGGTGGTCCACAAGCAGAGGTGGGGCTGGAACCACAGCTGAACCCCAGGGGCCATGCAACTAAGGAAGAAAAACTGAAATCTGTCCTCACAGCTGCATAAAATGCCAATTGACACCCCCGAGACCAGCTTTGTAAACTCAGCGCCTAATGAACATCTGAATGGACAATGAATGTTCCTACAGCTAAGACGGGCCTAGCTTTAGAAGCTGTAGACTTTGTGGGAACATACATGAGTGGATTAGGCCAGGCTAGAGTCCAAGCTCCCCCAGTAGCACCCATAAAGGATCCAGATCCATGATTACTGCAATCCTGGGACCTGACTTCAGTGACCTGGTGAAAACAACGTCTGAGAGACACCAGGGCCAATTGCCAGCATATGCAGAGTTAAGGTGGGGTTGAGAGCCATGCCAACATCAGTGTAATCTGAGAGCTCGCAAAAAGGGTGAAAGGTGACACAACAGAGCACACCCACAGGTGAACAGCTCCAGAGGAGGAATACTCAGTTGTTTCACTCTCAGTGGGAGTGCTCCAATCCTGCCTATCGCACAGCACAGATCAAACACAGACCTGGGGGCCTCTACTCCAACAACTAGGGAGCAGACCCCACCCCTGACGGGGCAGTGACAACCACAGAGCAAAGGGGAGGCCCTGTTCAATATCCAGGGCAGGCTCTGGTGATGACAACACCAGTCAAACCCCTTATAAAGGGATAATGGCACAAGCCTCTGGACCAAACTCACCCATCGGGGGCAGAAACCAAAAGCAAGAGGAACTACGGTCTTGCAGCCCGCAGAAAGGAAACCACAAGCACAGTAAGTTAGACAAAATGAGTTGAAAAAGAAATATATTGCAGATGAAGGAGCAAGGTAAAGATCAGTAAGAACAGCTAAATGAAGAGGAGATAGGCAATCTACCTGAGAAAGAATTCAGCGTAATAATAGTAAAGATGTCCAAGATCTTGGAAAAAGGATGGAGGCAGGGATTGAGAAGATACAAGAAATGTTTAACAAAGACCTAGAAGAACTAAAGAACAAACAAACAGAGATGAACAATACAATAACTGAAATGAAAAATACACTAGAAGGAATCAATAGCAGAATAACTAACACAGAAGAACGGATAAGTGAGCTGGAAGACAGAAAGGTGGAAATCACTACCACAGAACAGAATAAAGAGAAAAGAATGAAAAAAAAAATAAGGACAGCCTCAGAGACATCTTGGACAATACTAAATGCACCAACATTAGAATTATAGTGGTCTCAGAAGAAGTAGAAAAAGAGAAAGGGCCTGAGAAAATATGTGAAGAGATTACAGTCTAAAACTTGTCTAACATGGGAAAGGAAATAGTCACCCAAATCCAGGGAGCACAGAAAGTCCCATACAGGATAAACCCAAGGAGGAACACACAGAGACACATAGTATTCAAATTAACAAAAATTAAATATAAAGAAAATATATTAAAAGCAACAAGGGAAAAGCAACAAATAACAGAAGGGAATCCGCATAAGGTTATCAGCTGACTTTTAAGCAGAAACTCTACAGGGCAGAAGGGAGTGGCATAATATATTTAAAGGGATGAAAGGGAAAAACCTACAACCAAGAATATTCTACCCATCAAGGCTCTCGTTCAGATTCGACGGAGAAACCAAAAGCTTTACGGATAAGCAAAATTTAAGAGAATTCACCACCAGCAAACCAGCTTTACAACAAATGCTAAAGGAACTTCTCTAGGTGGGAAAGAGGCCAGCAACTTAAAACAGCCTTGTATATATACAGACTGCTAAATCAAAAACTCATAGGAACAGCAAACCCAAAAACTACAATAGATACACAAACAAAAAAGAAAAAGCAACCCAAACACAATACTAAAGATGGTCATAAAACCAGAAGAGAAGAGAACAATAGAGGAAGGAAGAAAAAAGACCTTCAAGAACAAACCCAAAACAATTAAGAAAATGGCAGTAGGAACATATACACTGATAATTACCTTAAACATAAATGGAATAAATGCACCACCAAAAAGACAAAGACTGGCTGAATGGATACAAAAACAAGACCCATATATATGCTGTCTACAAGAGACCCACTTCAGACCTAGGGACACATACAGGCAGAAAGTGAGGGGATGGAAAATATATTCCATGCAAATGGAAATCAAAAGAAAGCTGGAGTAGCAATATGCATACCAGACAAAACAGACTTTGAAACAAAGACAAGATCTTCCTTGTTACAAGAGACAAGGAAGGTCACTACACAATGATCAAGGGATCAATTCAAAAAGAAGATATAACAATTGTAAATATATATGCACCCAACATAGGAGCACCTGAATATATAAGGTAAATGCTGACAGCCATAAAAGGGGAAATCTATAGTAACATATTAATAGTACGAGACTTTAACACCCAACTTATACTAATGGACAGATCATCCAGACAGAAAATTAATAAGGAAACACAAGCCTTAAATGACACATTAGACCAGATAGACTTAATTGATATCTATAGGACATTCCATCCAAAAGCAGCAGAATACACTTCTGAAGTGCACATGGAACATTCTCGAGGATAGATTACACCTTGGGCCACAAATCAAGCCTCAGTAAATTTAAGAAAACTGAAATCATATCAAGCATCTTCTCTGACCACAATGCTGTGAAGATTAGAAATCAATTACAGGAAAAAAAATGTAAAATACACAGACACATGGAGACTAAAAAATATGTTAATAAACAACCAATGGATCACTGAAGAAATCAAAGAGGAAATGAAAAAAAAAATCTAGAGCCAAATGACAATGAAAATACGACAATACAAAACCTATGTGACGTGGCAAAAGCAGTTCTAAGAAGGAAGTTTCTAGCAATACATTCCTAACTCAGGAAACAAGAAAAATCTCAAATAAAAAACCTAATCTTACACCTAAAGCAACTGGAGAAATAAGAACAAATAAAACTTAAAGTTTGGAGAAGGAATGAAATCATAAAGATCAGAGCAGAAATATATGAAATAAAGAAAAATAAAACAATAGCAAAGATTACTGAAACTAAAATCTGGTTCTATGAAAAGATTAACAAAATTGATAAACCTTTAGCCGGACTCATCAAGAAAAAAAGGGAGAGGACTCAAATCAGTAAAATTGGAAATAAAAAAGGAGAAGATACAACTGATACCACAGAAAGACAAAGGATCATAAGAGACTACTACAAGCAACTCTATGCCAATAAAATGGACAACCTAGAAAAAATGGACAAATTCTTAAAAAAGTACAAGCTTCCAAGACTGAACGAGGAGGAAATATAAAATATGAACAGGCCAAACACAAGTAATGAAACTGAGTGTTATTATAAATCTTCCAAAAAACAAAAGTCGATGACCAGATGGCTTCACAGGTGAATAATATTAAACATTTAAAGAACATCTATACTTCTTAAACTATTCCAAAAATTGCAGAGGAAGGAACACTCCCAAGCTCATTCTACCATCACCCTGATACCAAAACCAGACAAAGATATCACAAAAGAAAATTACAGGCCAATGTTGTTGATGAACACAGATGCAAAAATCCTCAACAATATATTAGCAAACCAAATCCAACAACACCGTGATCAAGTGGGGTTTATCCCAACGATGCAAGGATTCTTCAACATACATAAATCAATCAATGTGATACACCACATTAACAAACTGAAGGATAAAAACCATATGATCATCTCAATAGATGCAGAAAAAGCTTTTGACAAAATTCAACACCCATTTATGATAAAAACTCTACAGAAAGTGAGCATAGAGGGAACATACCTCAACATAATAAAGGCCATATACGATAAACCCACAGCAAACATCATTCTCAACGGTAAAAAGCTGAAAGCATTTCCTCCTGTAAATAAGGAACAAGACAAGGATGCCCACGCTCTTCACTTTTATTCAACATAGTTTTTGAAGTCCTGACTACAGCAATCAGAGAAGAAAAAGAAATAAAAGCAATCCAAATTGGAAAAGAAGTAAAACTGTCACTGTTTGCAGATGGCATGATACTATATACAGAAAATCCTAAAGATACTACCAGAAGAGTACTAGAGCTCATCAATGAAGCTGGTAAAGTTGCAGGATACAAAATTAATACACAGAAATCTCTTGCATTCCTATACACTAACAACAAAAGATCAGAAAGAGAAAAAAGGAAACAATCCCATTTACCATCACATCAAAAAGAATAAAATACCTAGGAATAAACTCACCTAAGGAAGCAAAAGACCTGTACTCAGAAAACTATAAGATACTAACGAAAGAAATCAAAGATGATGCAAACAGATGGAGCAAAATACCATGTTCTTAGATTGAAAGAATGAGTACTGTTGAAATGACTATACTACCCAAAGTAATCTAAACAGTCAATGCAGTCCCTATCAAATTACCAATAGCATTTTTCATAGAATTATGAAACAAAAAAATTTTTACAATTTGTATGGAAGCACAAAAGACCCCGAGTAGCAGAGGCAATTTTGAGAAAGAAAAGCAGAGCTGGAGGAATCAGGCTCCCTGACTTCAGACTATACTACAAAGCTACAGTCATCCAAACAATATGGTACTGGCACAAAAACAGAAATATAGATAAATGGAACAGGATAGAAAGCCCAGAGATAAACCCATGCACCTATGGTAACCTGTTCTATGACAAAGGAGTCAAGAGTATACAATGGAGAAAAGACAATGTCTTCAATAGGTGATGCTGGAAAAACTGGACAGCTACATATAAAAGAATGAAATTAGAACATTCTCTAACACCATACACAAAAATATACTCAAAATGGATTAAAGACCAAAATGTAAGACTGGAAACTATAAGACTCTTCAAGGAAAACGTAGGCAGAACACTCTTGGACATAAACTGCAGCAAAATCTTTTTTGATCCACCTCAGAGAGTAATAAAAATAAAAATAAACAAATGGAACCTAATTAAACTTAAAAGTTTTTGCACGGCAAAAGGAAACCATCAACAAAACAAAAAGAAACCCCACAGAATGGGAGAAAATATTTGCAAACAAAGCGACCAAAAAGGGATTTATCTCTAAAATATACAAACAGCTCATGCAGCTGAATATCAAAAAAAAAAAAAAAAAAAAAAAAAAACAACCAGTCAAAACATGGGCGGACGATCTATATAGACATTTCTCCAAAAAGACATACAGATGTCTAAAAAGCACATAGAAAGATGCTCAACAACACTAATTACCAGAGAAATGCAAATCAAAACTATAATGAGGTATCACCTCATACTGCTCATCATCAAAAAGTCTATAAACAATAAATGCTGGAGAGGGCATGGAGAAAAGGGAACCCTCCTACACTGTTGGTGGGACTGTAAATTGGTACAACCATTATGGAGGACAGTATGGAGGTTCCTTAAAAAACCAAAAATAGAACTACCATGTGACCCAGAAATCCCACTCCTGGGCATATATCTGGAGAAAACCATAATTCGAAAAGGTACATGCACCCCAATGTTCACTGCAGCACTATTTACAATATCCAAGACATGGAAGCAACCTAAATATCCATCAACAGAGGAATGGATAAAGAAGTTGTGGTATATATATATAATGGGATATTATTCAGCCATAAAAATAATGAAATAATGCCATTTGCAGCAACATGGATGGACCTAGATATTTTCATACTAAGTGAAGTAAATCAGACAGAGAATGACAAATATCACTCATATGTAGAATCTAATTTAAAAAGATGATATAAATGAACTTATTTATAAAACAGAAACAGACTCAGATTTTAAAAACAAACTTATAGTTATTAAAGGGGCAAGGGGTGGGGGATAAATTAGGAGCTTGGGATTAACATAAACACACTATTATATATGAAATAGTTAACCAACAAGGACCTACTGTATAATGCAGGGAACTCTACTGAATATTCTGCAATAACCTGTATGGGAAAAGAATCTGAAAAAGAATGAATCTATGTATATGTACAACTTAATCACTGTGCTGTACACCAGAAACTAACACAACATTGTAAATCAACTATACTCCAATAAAATTAGAAGAAGAACAAGAGATGGACTTTGAGAAATAAAGGAAAAAGTGAGTTCTAAAACAAATAAGCAAAAATTGGGGCGAGGATTATTTTTTGAATGCAGAAAAAAAGAATATTTTTTTCCATGATTGTTTGCTAAAAGTCAATTGTATATCATCTGGGGCTTTTGGATTCATTTTTCTTAACGATTATTTTCAGTTTTCCATGTCCCTTTGTGTCAAATTTATATACTTTTATAATGGTATTGTCTATAGCATGTAAGTATTCAAAATTACTAAGCAAAAATATTAGCTTATACTTTAAAAAATATCCTGCATAAAGTATTTTCCCCTTTTTAATTATGTAAGTATACAAGTCTATAGTTTCTTTTTTCTCTTTGTCAGCCTCTTCCAATAGTTTGATTCTCAAATAACTTTTGTACTGATAGTGATTTCTAAGTCTTTTATACTTCCCATATCCTTATGCAGTATTTTCTTTCTCATCTATATCATTGTGAGAAATACATTTTTGAATCTCCCTCACGACTTTGGATTTTCATTTTTGCTTACCGTTCTCTTGAATTTTATTTCACAAATCTTGATGCTATTTCCTTATGCATAAGGTCACGATTATTATATATTTATGATACACTGTCTTATTATCATTGAGATACGGCAATCTTTGCTTTACTGTTTTAATTTTACATTCTAATCTTCTAATATTAATAATGTTACATTAACTTTAATTTTATTTGATTAGTTTTTATACTCTCATTTCAACCTTTGCATCATTATATTTTAGGTATATCCCTTGCAAGAAACAAACAGGTTGATGATCCTCTGTCTGTTGATGAGAGAATTTAATGAATTTAAATTTATTGGCTTCTCTGACATGCTTAGAATTAGTTATACAACCTTATTTGGTACCCTCTACTTAATATAATTTTCCTTAACTTTGTTATACTTTCTATCTTAACCACGTTGGATTTATTAAGTTTTCTTTATTTCAATTTATCCTCTATTAGTTTAGATACTGAGGATTTTATTCCTACTCTTTAGTAAATATTTATTTATGTGCACTTTATGACTCATAAAATATTCTTTGTGTTCCTCTACGTTCCCAGCTTGCCTTGTTGTTAGATCAGAGCCATTTGAGAGCAATAGCTGATGGACAGTGAGAAGTGATTAGTTTCATTCCAAGATGAGGCAATTAAAAGCCAGTGTACCTCTCTTTTCCTACTGCAATTACCTTGTAGGACATATGTTCCAGAAGCATAGATTCAAGAGGGAGGAGAGCTGCCTGACTCTCATTAGACTTTGCATAAGTTAGAAATATATTCTCATTATTAAGCCACAAAGTTATTAAACAAATAACTTTATATTTTGCCAGCAAAATCTAAATGTTAATCATTATATCTGTCCTTTTTCCTAGCACTAAAGGAACCTTGGAGTTTCCCCTAGAAGTGCCCTCACATATTCCATGTTTTTATGATTACTTGTCAGCATTTTATTTCCAACATATATTATTATATATTATTTTGTTTAATATTTAATACCTAATACTTATATAAATACTTCCATATGTTTTAAAATCTTTGTTGCTCATCATTACTGCCTTTGTATCAGTCCTACCTGCCGGCCTTATTTTCCTTCTTGCTAACTAAAACTTTTAGCAGTTCCTTCAGCATTATTTACTGAAGTTCAAACTGAAGTCGTGTATTTTAAAACACCTTTGTTGAATTGAACAAGTTAATATGTGCAAAATATTTATACAATTTTTAGAATTAGATCTGTTTTTTCATCTTTTCTGTGTGTTTCCCATATGCCCTGAGTTGTAGAGGTTTATGTATATAGAACAGGTTTTGAGTTTCCTTGGCCAGGGTCCCATAGAATTCATTGGATTGAGATAACTTTTGAATTGATTTCCAGCTCATCCTACCTTATTACTTTGGTATTAATTACTCTTGAACAAGCAGATACACAGACTGAAGATATATAACACACACATTGCTTCACTGGTATTTCCAGGCTCATTTAGTCTGTTAACTTTTTTTTTTTCATTTTTTTCCAAGTTCCCAGAGAGATGACAACAAACTTATCAATGAGTCAAATAAGAAGCTTTAAGAGGTTCCAGTATCTTTTGGCTGAAGATGAATCTGCTAGTGGTTTGTTTGGTCCTTGGTCAGTTTTATTCTTATTACTTACTGTATATCTCTGAGGACCTGGAAAGAGTAAAGTTTAGGCCATCAAAGCTAGCTCTGAGCCAGCAAAATGACCCTGTTTTCTTTCTTCTACTTAGTTTGGGCTAAAAGAAAACTGGATTCTATTCTCCCTGAGTGATATAACTTTACAAGAGATTCTTTGGCTTAAGGATACAAGGTTCCTGCTTCTGTGCTTGCTCTGAATCTTTACCTTCTCTACTCCTAGATGAAAAGTGAATACACGATACCTTTTGTATAGGATCCTATCCACATTTTCCTCCCAACTTATGCAAAAATGGTTATATAAAAAGATGAATGGATAATCTGCTTTATTAGAAGACACTTGTCACATATATAACTATGCTTGTGAGTGTAGATGTAAAGCACTGGGTGTAACAACGATAGTTTATGTTCTTCTAGTACCAAAGCTTTAATAAAGAATTAAAGAATTCTCATTAATCAATTCTATATTTACTATTAAGTTTTTCCTTTTATACAGTCTTTCCCTAACTCCTTCATCAGATCCAGTGATAATATGAGCAACTGATACATAATTAGAACTCATAGCTCATAAGAAGTAAAAATTTGCTACTGGCTAATTTTCTTTTACACCAACTCTGTAAGTCTCACAGTTTCACCCATCACTTTATTTCTTCTTTATGTGTCCTTTCATATTTCCCACATACCTTTGCTTGCATTCCTCTTTTACTTTCTTTTTCAGGCAAAAATACAACACATACTCCAAAAAATAACCTGATGGAAAAGGCTGACAAAATCACTATCAGAATTCCATATTACTGCAAAAGTTCAATAGTTTTGTTACTTCCTCTGCTGGAGGTAGTCTGGAATATGTAGACAGAAATTTTAGTTTGCAATGAACAGCATGTTGTTGTGAGAAGTGAAAAGCAGAATAATTCTGGTTTTATCATTAATCAGTATTTATAATATTTTGACATGTAACATTTACCTACCTTTGAATGATGTAGAGTATTTTGATTACATTTCACTTCTTGTATACTTTATTTTGTCTTTTCTGGAGTTGATGATTACCTTTTCTCCCCATTTTCTTAGCTTTCTATATACCTCCTAGAAAGTATAAATCTCCTTTCCATATATTTAGACCTATCAGGTAATATATCAGTTTCATTGTTTTCTTAGAGGTAGTCATCTCATGCCTTTGTTCTGATTTAATCTGGACCTTATGCTCTCTAGTGTTTTAGCTACAGCTATATTCCTGAAATCTTCTAACACACTTCTCCTAGGGATTATTCTTTATCACTTTGTGATGTTGGAACTCATTTGTCTTCTTCCTCCCCCTCCTTATCCTTTTTCTAGTACAGCATATCTTCCAAGAATTTTAAAAAACAATGAATGGGACAATTTTTTGGAGAAGGTCTCAATGTTTTTTTCTTCTAACTTTATATCTGAAAGATAACTGTAATGGGAACAGATTTCTAGTTGAAAAATATGAAGGTATTATTCCATTTTGTCCAGTTTCCAGTATTATTTATTGCTAAGAAATTTGACACTGTTCAAATTTCTCAACATTTGCATGTGGTATGATTTTTTTCTGTGTAAGCTTTAAGAATCTTCTCTGTGTGTCCAGCCTTCTTCTATTTGATGGTGATGTATGTACATGATTTGAGTGTTCTCCACTGTGATGAATATTTATGGGTTATTTCTATCTACAAACTCAAATGTTTTTTTTTTTCCTTTTTACCACTTTATGATTACAAAATGTCTCTTTTATCTTTAACACTAATCATTGTCTTGAAATTCGTTTCATCTGACATAAATATAGCGATCTTAGTTTTCTTACGATTATTGTTTGCCTAGTATAAGTTTTCCCATCCCAGCCTTTAACTTCTCTCAGTTTTTGTACTTAAAGTGATTTTTCTTGTAGATAACACTTGTTGGGTTTATCTAGTTTGGCAATCTCTGCCTTTTACTTTGAGTATTAAGAAACTTATTTTTAACGTAATCGTTGACGTAGTTGGGTTTAAATATGATAGTTTGCTATTGTAGTACTCTATTTGTCCCAATTGATCTCTACTACCCTCTTTTGGATTTATCGAGTATTTTTTTAAATTTCCTTATATCTCTTCTTTTGGCTATTGACTACAGCTCTTTCCTTAATTAACTTATTTTCATAGTGGTTGTTCTAGAGTTCACAATATCCATCTTTAATCACAATCTATAAATTATATACCACTTTATATCTGTATCAATCTTTCTATTTTGAACATTCTAAAATTAATTCTTTGCTGAGTAACCTCTCTGTTTCCTCAGTTTTTTCTTTATTATTACTATTCAGATGGTGGAGTTCCTGGGCCTATATTTCAGGTTTCCTATGATTGCTCTTACTTTTCAAGTGGTCTGTGTGTATGCATTTTAATTAGAAGCTTTTCTCATCTTTATCTTTCAACATTTTCCTTTTATATTTTGTTTTATGCTAGCTTACTTTTAATTTCAAAGACCTTTTTTTGTTTTTCTTATATAAATATGCTTAGTTATGTATGCATATATTTTTAATGGTATTTATACAGTGTGTTTATTTTATTGCATTCTGTTTTCTGAATTGTCTGTTTCGTCTAAGAATTTTAGTTCTATGTTGTATTTTCTGTCATTCAGGTTAGGAAACATGGTCAAATGATAGACTATAGAAAATAGGAAAAAATATGCATGTATCACTGGTGTTGGTTATTTTGTTAATTAGTTTAATTAATTTAGTTAATTTAGTTAATTAGCCTTCTTTGTGTGAGCTGGCTGCCTCATTATGACTTTTCCCATAAGTTGGTTTTAGTAGCATTTTCAAAGCTAATGTTCTCACACTAATGTCCTTTCTTCACTGTATTTCATGCTTCTGATGTCTGAGCCTTTAGAGGCTCCATGATACATACAGGCCTGCTTATGTGCTTCCCCCACTGCTGGTATCATTTTTCATTTTCTCTCACTGCTCAGTCTGTTACTATTTAGTTATATGATTTAAAAATTCCAAAACTGTTTTGCTGGCATCTCTTTTTTGTTATGTTTATCCTTAAATATTATCTCTTTTTATAGTTGTGATAAAATTATATTTAAAGAACTTATATTTTTTTGCCATTTAAGAAATCAGCTTTCACATCCAGTCTTATGTTTAATCAGTAATTTAATAAGTTTGTGCTAATTGTCTAGTAGGTATTTGACCTTCTGGACCCTGTCCTCAAGGTACTTATAGTTCATTTAGAATGACACAGCTAATGCTTATAAAAATGCAGAGCAGTACACTATATATTAATGGGGTAAAGAATATAATGGAAATTCAGCAAAGGAGGAAATATATGCGGACTGAATATTTAGAGGAGAGAAGAAAATGTTAGGTCATGTACTGATACGAAATGGAACACATTTGGTCTCTGCTAGACTGAAGAAGAACATATCAGAAACAATGATAAAGAACATTTCTAGCATGCTTATTCATATGCAGTAAATATACTAAAATTAGTATAGACTACTCATCTAATCCTCCAAACAAACAAATGGGCTAGTTACAATTATTTTCTCCACGTTTATAAATGAAGAAACTGTGGCTTGGAGAAGGATTTCACTTGCCTAATGTCAGAAAGCTAATCAATAGTTGAGCCAGGATTCAAGTGCCAAAGCCTGACTTTAAAATCTATGCTCTTAAACAGCAGGCTAAACTGATATTTGTATAAATACAGCTTAAACTTAACAGTGTATTTGAATTCAATGTTAAGTATTTTCAGAGATTTTTTAGAAAGTCAAATATAATCTTAATTGTGATAGACAATAACAAGGAAATGTAGACTGGTTTATGATATATCCTAATTAAAGAAGACAGTTAACTTCTTTTATTAAAAATTATTCTATTGAAACTGGGGGTAAAGCTGCAGCTTTAAGCTCAAGGTAAATAAGTCAACAAAGCAGTGAGCTGACATGGGCTGCAGGAACTTAGAACTCTTGGTTAATGTAATCAATAAGTTTTGAAATAAAAATGTCATAGAACATTACTGATATGCCCTCCCAAAAACAATCTCAGTAAGAACCCAACAAATGTAAACAAACAAAACAGAACACACACAATTAGACATAAATCCGTAGACAACTTCTACTTCCATTACGATTTTTCCCTAAATATGCATGCATTAAGATTCTATAAGACACAACTTGTTACACTGTGCCCCCTTTGAAATACAGCAGCTTAACATATTAGAAGCTTGATGTAACAAAGCTAGTCAATCAGGCATGTAACGATGACTGCTTACACTAATTATTAATAAATGGCTTCCATAGTGCTAAGTATTCTTCACTTATATTTACAAAATACAAATTTCAAACACATTTATTAGGTACAGCTCTCCACTGTTTCTGCATGTCCATTTATTGAATTTTAGCATAAAAATTTTAAAGTGGATAACAAACTTTCAGTGATTAAAGAGGGGAAGTTTGGTGTGGTGGAAAGAAGAGCACTGGAATCAGAAATTTCTGCCCTTGAGTAATGATGAAATTGTCTAAAATAAATTAAGTAATTAAAAAAAAATGTCAGAAAGCAAGTCCATTCAAGGACCAAATGAGAAAAAGTAGTGTTCCACATAAATGTCTGCTCCTGGGCCCCTTAAAAGAATGGCAAATGGTGAAGTGTATCTCCTGCCCATTCAAGGTGATTTCTAATTTTTTGCATTAAGTTTAACTGGAAAGGCAGTAATTTCTGGCATTTTGCATATGTGCTTTCAATATTATTGTTGTTGTTATTGTTATTATTATGACTATATGGTTATATATTTAGTTCATTCAATTTATTAAAAAAAAAAATCCATTTGGCCAAACAGATCCCCTGGTCAAATGACCAGCCAAATGAGTTTACTTTCCATCAGAAAGAAGTCTGACTTCATTGCATTTTATTTATTACAGTTGCTATCATTTCAAAATAACTGTGTTGATACAAGCCCCATGGCATCTCACTTTTGAATTAAAATTCCAAGATAAATAGATAGATAGATGAGGGACAGGGTCAGGCAGACAGATATAACACACGGAGCTCTGTAGTAAGCTTGATACTAATTATCCAGTTTTGTGTTTTTCTTTTTTTTTTTTTTGGTAAGGTCATGTTGTTTCGCTACCAATATACCCCCCCTCAGGAGCTATGCATTTTTGGATTATCCTTTTGGTTGGAGCTCAAGAATATGGATGGGACTACATAGGATTCTGGAAAGCTGATCAATTTGCCTTTTCTTAGTAATCTGGATCAAAGGCAATTGTGCAAAGTGTGTGAATGGGAAAGAAGCTTCAGAAACTTCAGTAGATCTGAACTTCAGAACTGCAGAACTCTCAATCTGATCAATTTTAGACATAAGTACATCAGGAAGATGAAGATGTATACAATTCTGTTAAAATGATCTGTGCCATGTACTTTCTGGAAAGTCTTTGTATCCCTCAGGAATAAGCACACCTGGGGTTGAAGACATCTGTTATAAAGCATGGTTCATTCTTCATCCTAACAAAATTACTCTGCCTGTTGACAAGGTCAGGAATTATAAAGTGAAGATAATAAAAGAGTTTATTCAAGAAGATCTTACTGCATCAATGTAGTCCCTTTAGTCTATCATGTCAGGAAAAGGAGATGTGGCATTTGTCTAAGGTGACATGATTCAGCTGAATTTGATTAACTACTTGAAGGGATCTGTCAGCATCTCTGTGAAACTAATCTGAAATATTCCATTTCCTTAAATGTGTTTAATTGGGTTGGGGCCTCAAGGCATATTTTTATCAGACTTCTAATGCTTCATAGCTAATGCCCTGTCCTGATGTTTCAAAAATCTGTCTTTCTCCTATTATTTGATGTCTTTTATGTCTCAAAAACAGCAACTCAGAAGTCATGAGCGCACATAAAACTAGCAGCCAAAAATCACACGAACATTTCATTAATTTAAGTCTATATTGATTTAAATTATTATGGAAAGATTTAAATTCAGAGTTGTGTGTATGTGGAAAGAGAGAAAGACACTTTAATTTTCTTAAAAGATAAAAGTAAGATTCAGCAAGCCATCTTATTGATTTATGCCTCCAGAGATATTACAGGGATTTTTTGATCCCTGATCTATTTACCCTGGTGTTTATTCCCTTACTTTCCACTTTTCTCTCTCTTTTTCATAGACTGATATATAAAAACAAAGAAGCATTATCATATAACCATAAAACATATGCAGAAAGCATTTCAGAAATATTAATTTATACTTTAAATAATAATAAAAAATTCAAACAGAATATTTTTTTCAAACTGGAGATGTGCAGAATAAGCCCACCTGGGTCTTAGAATCCATCATATAATCATATAAGTTGCATTAAGCAATAAAAAGTAGACACTTATTACAACAAAAATATATCTAACAGTCAATGCAAGTGGAGATTTATATGCCATGGAAACTTGAAAAGGTACAAAGATACAGAATATGAATTCACAGCTGAAATACTAGCACATGATTTTCAAGGTTTTATGATGAAATGGAAGCAGAAGCTACCTACAAAGGTATGTATGGAAGTAATGCAGAACAAAGGGATTATACAAACCACATGCAAATGTGTAGTAGTGTGCCATAGGACCTCAGTCTTAAAAGTACATTGATAATGATGGTGAATCTCCTAATTGTTTTATAGTGACCAGGAAGTCATATTCATGCCTTACTCAGGTAAAGGAATCTATTCTATCCATTCAGAAAGAGAAGAAAAATGCTTGGAGCTCTAGGAAGGCATCCCTTTTCAATTTGTTACTTCAGAACCATACTTATGTTACACTGCAACATTCACACATCCTCAGTTATGTCAAGGCCTGAGTGTACGGCCAAGGATATCACAGGTAGCTTGCTATTGTGATCCTTTTTCCTGGAGTAGTCCTTTGTTCTACTGATTTCCTTTCTTAAGAAGGCAAAACTATACAGTTAAAATATCCACAGAATTCTCTTTACCTATACAGAACTTCACTGCAAGAAGTAGAAGGTAGTCTTTATAGGTTGCACACCTGGTTACTTTCCTGGCCTATTACTGACTGAGCCTTTGTAGGTAGTGACATTTCTGGATGTATGTCATTGAAGAGGAGAGCTCCCCACCACTCTTCTATCATTTAACAGTTGATTTCAGACCTGATTGTCTGAGGATCAGGACACTTTTCCCAGGCCACAAGGTGTGCTTCATTGGGGGCACTTCTAAAATGAGTAAGCGATGTTACTTTATCACAATTTTAATAAAGATATTCATTCCATCTTCACCCCTGCTTGTAAGAGAGCCTTTACATCCTTCACAGTTTTATTTGGGAAAAGATACTGATCTCTATTTTGGAGGGTGAAAGAGAGTTGGAAAGTAGATCTTCTTTTCAACTTTATGCCCTTGGGAATATTAACAGCTTTTTTCAAGGCTAAAAAGTGCAACTGATTGTAAGATTAATTTCTCATTGTACATGACACTATGTAACACAAACTCAACATTTCTTGCTTTCTAGGACTAATATCTTGACGTGTAGAACACAATCCAGATAGATAGATAGAAAAATAGAGGTAGAAAGAAAGATAGATATTTCATACACATATATATATATATATACACACACACACATACACACATAAAAATACACTGAGTGGATAATGGCAAATATAGTAGAACTTTTAAACTTTTAATTAAAAAAATATAATGTAATTACCATGACATTAGCACTACAGAAAACATTAAGGAGTTTTATTCCTGACAGTTGCCTTGTGATTATACTAAAATAGCAATTCAGTGCATTTATTTATTGGAGTAAGTAATTAAAGTAACCAAAACATTTTGAAAATATCAATTGTTCTGTAAATGCTAATATTTTCATAGAAGAAACATATGGATGTTTAGAAGAATGATGAAATTGACAAATATGAAATTGCATTTCCTTACTGCTTGGATGAGACTCACCCTCATTATGGAGAGCAATCTGTATTACTCAAAGTCCACAGATTTAAATGTAAATCTCACCCCAAAACACCTTCACAGAAACATGCAGAGTAATATTTGATTAACTATACGAGCACCATGGCCCAGACAAGCTGTCACATAAAATTAACCATCACAGCGTATTATTCAAGGACTTGTAATATTAACAGTTTAAATGTTTTCCCTTTAACTTTTTACCTTGTTACCTAAGTTTTTGGTTTTGTTTTTAAACATCTTTATTGGAGTATAATTGTTTTACAATGTTATGTTAGTTTCTGCTTTACGTAAGTTTTTTAAGAAAGATTTTATATCACTAAAATTAAATGGCAACTCAACGTCACCTGCTATGAATAAAATAAAACTAAAAATAATATAATGTAAATAAAATAATATTTTCTGTACTCTGCTAAAAGTTCTGAAACTCAAGTCTTCCCCTAGTATATTAAAAAAAAATGAGAGAAGTTGGAAAATTTTAGAGAGGTACTAAAGGCATTCTGGCACCAAGGTAAGACTTCCTCACTGATTAAATCAATTTATTTTTTCACTAGACTTAAAAAGTAATTAACCAAAGTACTCCAGATAATGGTGGAGAGAGGAGGTACGATGATTACACTTTGCATAAAACAAGTATAAAACGACAATATTTCCAGTAACAACCATTTAGAGTCACCGGAAATCAGCCAATGTCAGATCAAAATATTGAGAAGCATTTGTTCTTTACAAACTGCTGAAGTATTACGAAATGCAGGCTGAATCTATGGCTTTCTTACCTGGAATTTTTCCTACCACCTTTCTGCCCTCTTCCCTGTTTGGTCACTGGAAACCATATCTTTACTCGTTTGGGGTTTGGGCCAATTAGCAGCTTTACCATTACAGGTGCAGACGATTTAAGGTGGGAACAGGAGATTTGCCCAGGTCTCTGCCAACTAAAATCAGCAGGCTTAGTTTTAAAGATGTGGAAAACCCATAGATATGGTAGTCTAAGACTGAGGTCCCAGTCCTGAAAGGGCAGTAGACAAGGCAGGAATTTAATGGTGATATTCTGGAAGTGACAGATCCATAGAAGAACTGAAAGAAGCTACAAACCCATATGCCTGGCTGATGGATAAACTATACACGCATTGGGGGTGGGGAGAGGTTGACCTAAAGAATCAAGAAAAATCTAAAATCTATGGGATATTGAAAATTTCCTTGGAATTTAAATGCATTTCTCTACACATACAGGGCTAGCTCAGTAGAAGGCAGAGCCTTGTGGACTTAGGGTGTCTAAACACAAACTCCCACACAAACTATGTATTACATGACCGCTGACATACACACACACAGGGAAAATACCCTAAGAAGCCAGGCAAAAACGATACAATGTGTTTTTAACTGCATAGTACAGACAAGTCACTGAAAACAACAACAATAAGCCTCAGGATAATAAAATAAAGCCCCAAATTACTACATTAACTACAGTAGTCAATTAACTAAAATAAGCACGAAAATAAACAGAAAAGTGTGACAAAACAGTAGCAACATAGCAAAATGGTAGCCAATAAAAACTAACTCTGAGTGAGCCCAAATATTTAATTTAGCAGGTAATAATTTTAAAGCTGCTATAATAAAAATGTTCAAAATAAAACAGGATCATATTTTCAAAGAACTAAAGGTAAATGTGCTAACAATGAGAAACAAATACAATTTTTCAAGAGAGAAATGGATATTATAGCAAAGAAACAAAAGGGAAAGTTGCAATGAGAAGCCAATAATTTAAATGAAAATATACCAGGTAGTCTCTTGAACAGATTTGAGATAGCAAGAAAAAGAAACCACAAATAATAAAACAAGTAGACAGAAAATTAGTAAAGATACAGAAGACTTGAACAAGTTCATTTGAGCAGCATTAAAAAGTGAAATATTTTGTAATAAATGTAACAAAAGTGGTACAAGTCCTGTAAAATGAAACTTAACAAAACACTGCTAAAGAAATTAAAGGCTTAAATGGATAGAGTGATATACCATGTCCATGGGCTGGAAGACTTACTATTTTTAAGATGGCAGATCATCCCAAACTTATCTACAGGTCAACGTAATCCCTATCAAAGCCCCAGTGGGTTTTTGAGATGGACCAGCTGACTCTAAATTTACATGTGAAAAAAAAAAGACTCAGAAGTGCTACTATTTTTTACTGTTACTTCAAAAATAACTTTAGATTTACAAAAGCGTTGCAAAGACTGTACACAGAGTTCTCATAGTCCCATCCCCCTACTTCTCCTAAAGTTAGCAAATTGCATAACAATGTTACTTCTATCAAATTTCAGAAATTAACCTTGGTAAAATATAATTACCTAAAGTATACACTTGACTCATATTTCTCCAATTTTTCTACTGATGTTTTTTGTCTGTAGCCTTATAGTGTCTAGAGAATTTCCCACTGCCTTTTTCCCCCACTGCCTTCAATAAGAATATGTCATTAATTTTAATTCAGTTAGATTTATTATTCACTGTCTACTTTCTACCCTTGGTTCCTACCACACCCTTATTTAAGATGAATAAATCTTCATATAGTAAAATTCACTTTTTGCACCATACAGTTTTATAGGTTTTGAAAAATGCATGGTATAATACATCCACCACCACAGAACCACACAGAATAGTTGCTTCACCATAAAAATTCCTATGTGCAACCTCTTTATAGTCTATCTCTCCTCCCTCCTCAAACACCTTGGAAAGCACAGATTTTTTTTTCTGTTCCAAAAAATTAGTCTTTTCCAAAATATTATATAAATGCCATCACAAAATATGTAGCTTTTTGAACCTGATTTCTTTCCCTTAGTAAAATTCATGAGACTCATTCTTTTTGTGTAAATCAATAGTTCATTCCAGTGTATGGATTTACCATAAAATTTTTATCCATTCACCTGTTAAAGGACATATGGCATGTTTCTAAATTTTAGAGTTTATGAATAAAGCTGACTCAAATATCTATACAGGTTATTGTATGAGCATAAAATTTCAATGCACTTGGGTAATAATTAATACATCAATGCTGGATTGTATTTTAAAAGTATGTTTAACCTTACGATAAACCACCAAATTGTTTTTCCAGAGTTGCTGTAGCATTTTCACAAGCAGTGGAAATGTGTTCTTTGTTCAGCAACCTTGACAACACTTGATATTGTCATTTTATATTTCTTAGCCATTTTAGCAGTTGTTTAAAACTTTCTCAGTATGATTTTAATACACGTCCTTAATGATATGATTTTGAGTGACTTTTCATATGCTTATTTGACATATATATATATCATCTTTGAGAAAGTGTTCAAATTTTATGTCCATTTTCTAATTGGGTTTTTTGGTTGAATTTTGAGAGTTCTTTTTATATTCTGGATAAAAGTTAGTATCAGATACATAATATAAGAATATTTTTCCCAGACTTTGGCTTGCCTTTTCATTACCTTAAAATTTCACAGAGCAAGAAGTTTTAAGTGTGATAAATTCCAATTCACCAATTAAATTTGTTACTTTTTATATGTCATGCTTTTGATGTCATATATAAAAACTCATAAAATTCAAGGTCATGAGATTTTCTACTATTTTCTAGAAATTGTGTAATTTTCCATCTTATTTAAATCTACAATCCATTTTGAGTCAATTTTTGTATGAAGTGAGAGGTATGTGTCAAGATTCATTTTTTATTTTAATGTGGAGGTACAATAGCTACAGCCCCATTTATTGAAAAGATAATTCATCAACTGAATTGGAGTGTAACTGAAAAAAGCCAGTTGACTATATCTGTGGGGACCTATCACTGGGTTCTCTATTCTATTCTAATGATCAATCTCTCTTTCCTTGACCAATTGGGTACGATCTTGATTAGTGCAGCTTTATAGTAAGGCTTGAAATAAATTAGTATGAGTCTTCCAAACTTGTCTTACTTTTTTTTTTTTTTTTTTGCGGTACGTGGGCCTCTCACTGTTGTGGCCTCTCCCGTTGCGGAGCACAGGCTCCGGACGCGCAGCCTCAGCGGCCATGGCTCACGGGCCCAGCCGCTCCGCGGCATGTGGGATCTTCCCGGACCAGGGCACGAACCCGTGTCCCATGCATCGGCAGGCGGACTCTCAACCGCTGTGCCACCAGGGAAGCACTGTCTTACTTTTTGAGAAATAAATAAATAAATATAGAATCCGAGTCTACCTTCAAATAATATGTTGTTTCATCTGTAATATAGGTATCTATAACAGTATAGTTCCAATTCCTCCCTTCCATCCCTTTTATTCTTATATATTTTACACATACATGTACTATAACACAACATATTTTTGCTTTAATTACTAAGTTATCTTTTAGGGCAAATAAAAATAAGAAAAATAGATTTTATTTACCTTCATTGTTTCTGTTTGCAACACTACTCTTTCCTATAGGTAGATTGAAAAATATTTCTTACTTATATCACATTCCTCTGCCTGAAAATCTTTAGAATATCTTATAGCATAAGATATGCTGGCAATAAATTGTAATTCTTGTTTCTCTGAGAAAGTCTTCACTTCTCCTACTTTATTTGATGTGCATTTTTGCTGGGTATGTAATTCTGGGTTGACAGTTATTTTTCCTTTCTTTTTTTAAATCAGCACTTTAAAAATATCAATCCATTGTCTTCTTAATTGCATGGTTTCTTATGAGAAGACTGCTATAAAATCTTACCCTTGGTTCCTTTGTAGGTAATGTGTCTTTCTACTCTTTAAGATTTTCTCTTTGTTTTTATTTTCAGTAATTTGAATATGATATGAATAACAAATGAGTTTTTCTGTGTTGATTTGTTTTGCTTTGTTTTGTTATTTATCTTGCGTGGTGTTCTGTAAGCTACTTATTATCTATGGTTTGGTGTCTATTGCTAATTTTGGAAATTTCTTAACCATTAATTTTTTACACATTTCTTTTCCCCATTCTTTTTTGTTTTATTCCTTCTAAGATGACAATTATGTGTCTATTAGATTATTTGATATTATTCCACGAGTGTTAATACTCTGCTCTATGATTTTCTTTTTGTTTCAGTTTGGATAATTTCTATTGATTTATCTTGGAATTCACTGATTCTTTCCTTGATGGTGTTGAATCTAACTGATAAGTCCATCTCAGGCATTCATTCTCACTTTTCTTTGTTTTTCCCCAGCATTTCCATTTGGTTTTCTTATTATTTCTATTTCTATGCTGAAATTACCTATCTGATCATGACACGTGTTTTCTACATTTTTATTAGAGCCATTAACATACTAAGCATAATTATTTTAAATTTCCTGTATGTTAGCTCCAACATCTGTGATACATCTGAATTTAGTTCTGATGATATCTTTGCCTCTTCAGACTGTGATTTTCTTGCCTTTTCGTAATGCCTTGTAATTTTTGTTTGAAAGCTGGACATAAACATAGGCACTGAGATATATATATTTATAGTTATAGTTATAAAATATATACTTACACTTTGGCATGTGCATGCCTTTCTTTCCAAAGAGACAAAAATAATGGGGCTGTGTGTTAATAAAGTTAGGAGTTGGGGATTAAAGTTTCCTGTTACTATGGTTTCTTTCCATATACCGCAGGCTTCATATCCCTTTACTGACTGGGTTTATGGTGTGGGCTAATTTGCCAGAGGGCTTTCCTCAGTATCTGGTTTCCGGGGAGAATCAGTCTCTTGCACCACTCTCAACTGTAATCCATTGTTGTTTTGATTTTTATCTTCATAGCCTGGAGGTGAGTGGAGTGGGAAGATGACATTCTCTGATGTTCTAATTCATCCTAAATCTTAGGCAGGCTCTGTTCCCCTTTGCCTCAGGGCTTCGGTCTTCATAAGTACTCCTTCCCTTCCTCTAGCTATCACAGCAGGCCTCTCATGCTTCCCTACCCATATCATGGGGGTAACACTAACCCATCTCTCTGCCTGCTCCCCTCCTCAGCTTCAACAGATTTCCAACATTGCCAATACAGTTTTTGTTGTTCTTCCTTATGCAGATTAAGGTCATTTCGCTATAATAGAGATGGCAGAGATGGCTACAGCATCTCTCCCTAAGAGACACACAAGTGGCTATTGTCTGTCTCCTCCTGCCAGCACCACAAGAAAAGTTTTCTCAGGATTATATCCAATCTTGTGAGTAGCTTCAGAAAATCCTGGAGGAAAATTTCAAAGAAGAGTGTGACCCTGCCTATATCTATACCTCTATGGACTTCACATTCTTGTGCTTACCCATACTCACATCTTAGCAATTCATTAAAATGTATTAGCTGTATCTTTTTTTTTTTTTTTTTTTGCAGTACGAGGGCCTCTCACTGTTGTGGCCTCTCCCGTTGCGGAGCACAGGCTCCGGACGCGCAGGCTCAGCGGCCATGGCTCACGGGCCTAGCTGCTCCACGGCATGTGGGATCTTCCCAGACCGGGGCACAAACCCGTGTCCCCTGCATCGGCAGGCGGACTCTTAACCACTGCACCACCAGCGAAGCCCTAGCTATATCTTCTTATTGGCATATATGGCATCCTGCGGTGTCTGTCCTAGGTAAGCAAATGCTTAGATTGTGTTTCTCCTTGCAGACATCTGTTTTTCCCAAGATTTTAGGTTCCTTGATTGTCCTGGGAACTCTTCTCACTGATGGGTTCAAGAAAAGTTATTAATTTCATTGACTTGCAATTCGTATGCCTAAATCTTAGTTGTAAAATTTGGAGTAACACTTCTGGTATTCTGTATCTCTGAACTAAAACTACTGTTTGTTAAAAACAACAAAATTAGTTTTAGATTGGTATCCAGTTGCCTCTACATTTGCTTTTCATTTCCACAGCTAAAACTAGCTATGCAAATAAAAAATATTAGAGGATTGATTCAGATTTTACAAATACTGTCTAATATGCTAGAAATACTAAAAAAAAAAACCTATTTTCAAAAATATATATTTAAATTAAACAATCAAATAAATTGATTTTACCAAAACTTTGGTCTTTCACATTTAAATTATGCTAAGGTTTTCTAAATGGCTGATTAATATTGTTCCTCTGCATGTGAAACTAACTGGGGTTGAGGGTTGGGGTGTGAGGAAGAGAAGACTGGAAGAAGAATGATAAATGGTGTACTTGAGTATGAGAAAAAAGACACCAAAAAGAGATAATTACAGTTATCAAAATAGTGATGTTTGATCTTAAAGTGATCTTTTCAAATTGTATTCTGCTTAAGTATTTCCCCAACACTGACCAAAAAACCCCTCATTTTTATCCATAGTAAAGATATACATCTGCTGTCTCCAAAGTGAACATAAATCCAGTAAGAATTATTGCCAACTTTCTTTTCTCACCTATTCCTGCAAAATACTTTTTCACCATAGTAATAATAATAATAATAATAATACAAATGCATTCTTGCTAACATATAACTTCCTCCCAACAAAATCAGTTCATTCCAGGAAGGGAAATACAGATTAATACAGAGGAGTTTTGAGTAATACACCCCCTCCAAATTAGCATATAAAAGAAAGCAATCGACAAATGAATGGTCATAAATATGTGTAAAATATTTTAAAATTTAGTGTAACTGGAGGTTGAATGCTTGTGTGTGGCTGGAGATGAAGCTGAGAATGTGAGCCATACCAGATATTTTACAAAGGCTTTGTAAGCCAGGCTAAATAATTCACTCTTCTGTAATAGGCAAAAAAGAGCTAGAAAACAGCTTGAATTGTCAGGACATAATTATATCTTTAGAAAGGCAACACTGGAGGTGACATAAAGACCTAGACTAAGGGGCAGACCCACAATTAGAGGGCTGTCACAGTGTTATTGGCAAGAGGGGATAAGAGCCAAAAGTAGGAATCATCAGTGTGTATGAGTAAGTAGAACCAGATTCAGAAGGTAATTTTTAGATATGACTAATAAGATTTGGTTCCTGATTAAACATAGAAGGGAGAGCTTTGAAATAATGTGGATGATGAAACCTAAAATTAACTAATATCAAAAAAGGATGAAGTTTGAAGAACAGAGTTTTTGAACTTTAAGTCAATTTATTTCTAGTTACACTGGCAGCTCTTATAAATCATCATCTTACTTTATTTTCAGGGACATTTCTTTGACTTTATCTTGCAAATCTCTTTCATTTTGTTGTTGCTATTGTTGTTGTGTATGCTATATCTCATTTACTTTTAAAAGCTATTTATAATACATTGATTGAACCTTTCCCATAACATTTTATGCTTGCTTATGTCTATACAAACTTTCTTATCTTCCTGTGGATAATAAATGTGGTAATCTGAAACTTCTTCTGCACCTAAGAGTATATCTTTTTCTCCGGGAATTCTTTTTCACTCTTTGTTTGTTTTATTTTTTTCTTATTCAAATCGGATCATTTTCTCAAAAGTCTGCTGATTCTCAGTTGTATCTTTATATTTAAGAGTCAAATATTCAATTGTGATTAGATTTCCTGGTTCATACCACTTTGGATAACTCACTGGCTTCACTATTAAGGGATAAAACAGACAGTGGTCACTTTTTTTAGGGTCTACAAAATATCAGTATTTGGAGATATTTTCTCTGATTTAGTTCTCTTTATTCAGTTTCTCTGAACAAGAATTCTTCAAGCGTGAGCCTGAAGGCACATTTCCTGAATGTAGAAGCTCTCAGACAAGTCAGAAGGGGCTGTGGCTCACATTATCTAGATTTTTACTTGGTCTTTCTTCATAGTCATGCAGTTCCACTCCCTTCTTTTTTTTTTTTTTTTTGCGGTACACGGGCCTCTCACTGTTGGCCATGGCTCACGGGTCTAGCCACTCCACGGCATGTGGGATCTTCCCTGACTGGGTCACAAACCCGTGTCCCCTGCATCGGCAGGCAGACTCTCAACCACTGTGCCACCAGGGAAGCCCTCCACTACCTTCTTGATATACTTGATAACCCAAAATTCTGCGATTCATTAAGGATCTTGAGGACAAGTCAACTCACTTCTTACCATTAGTTCCATTAGCAAAGGCTTTAAATTGGAGGCTACTATTTTCTGATAAATCATTTATCCTTTCTCCTCCAGTTACTTTCAGTTTTTTCAAACATTTTCTTGTTAATTTATCAACTTAATACTGTCTACTCCTTTGTTATCAATATCCTTGTGGGTCTTTATATTTCCTATTTATTTTATATAATTTGAATGGAATCTAGGGAGGGAGAAAATATAAATATACGTGGTTGAATTGTGTTCACTTATTCCAAATATGCTATTTAATTTTTAAAATTTATTTATTTTCCAATTAAGACCTCAATTCAGCCTTTAACAACTGGAGATTAGAGCATCTACCCTACCTATTTCAGAGGGCATCATATAATTCTGACAATTAAAAAAATATACAAATACGAAGGTATTATTAGATACTCAAGTTAGTATTATCATGAAAATAACCTATAAGCAAACCCTTCATTTTTCAGCAGATGTGATTTAAACTGCATTCTTAATTTGTGAAAAAAAGTATAAATCATATCACCATGAGATGTTTAAGGGTTTTCACAGAAGATGTGTGGCCTACATAGTACCCACAGAAAGTTTTCCAGTGGAGATATATTACTGTGAATATCCCCACAGCTTATGCAGAAATTTCCCCCGAGTTTTGTGCATAGCAAGGATAAAAACAAAGGGTATCTATGATTTCATTACTTGACTGTCACTATCCAATTCTGTAGCTTTCCTTTCTCTCATAATTCATATTTAGATTTTCAAAAAAAATTAGGATTCTAAATTTGACCAAGGCTTAGTCTAATATATATATATATATATATATATATATATGGAGTGTATACACACACACGTATACATAAATGGGAGATTATATATGTATATTATGTATACATATATATGCATATGTATGTATATGTATATTATGTATACATATATGTATATACATATATATATATTAGGAGTGTATACACACACGTATACATAAATGGGAGATTATATATGTATATTATGTATATGTATATATGTAGATTATATATGTATATATATGTATACATATATATTATGTATACATATATATGTATATTATGTATACATATATATGTATATATATATATTAGGAGTGTATACACACACACGTATACATAAATGGGAGATTATATATGTATATTATGTATACATATATATGTATATGTATACATATATACATCTCCTATTTATCTACCTACCTTCTTCTCAATGTGCATTGGAGGAAAGAAAGTAAGGAAACACACTGATATTTAACAGGGTTGACCTCAAATAATGGACTCCTGTATGGGAGTTTATATTTCTGTACTTCATATTTTCTAAGTTTTCAAGTTTCTACTTGAATATAAGAACATATTTTATATTCAGAACATAATTATTTATTTTTAAATTGTACTTCAGCAGATATAGGACTGTCATGTCACAGAGATGAAAAGCTCTAGGTATTGTTGCTTTAGGACATAATTTAACAAATTTTGAAAGACCTGCCCTCATAATTTAATAAATATTGACTTTAATAAATTAACACCTGTTTATAAGATTTTGGTTTCAAGTAGGTAGAAACAACCTTGCAAAGAATTAATCAGTCTTCTCTCAATTCCAGAGTGAGTTGCAAGAAATGCTAAATCATGAGCAGAAGGATAGCTTTTATTCATTCTACCAAGGATATACAGCATATAACATGAGAAAGGTTAGAAATTATTTTTGCTTGCTCAGTTTGGGGGACCCAATATTCCTAAGAATAGGTAACAGTGAATAATGGGGGAAAATACTTCTGCTTTCTTTAATGTTTTAACATAATTTATTCAAATTTATTATAGGGACTGGAGAAAAAGAAATGTGTACAAGCATAAGTAAAATAAAGAAAATGTCATTATTTTACCCAAGTGTCTCTTAATCCTTATAATTAATCTGTGGAAATCATCTATTTCTTCATATGTGAATGGTCATTTAGTACTAGACTTATTTTCAAGCATTTTGTATATATAAAGTCACCACATCAAGGTCAGGCACAGTGATTCTATGAATCAAACTGAGCAACCAGTGGTGACTACTTAATTTACATAATTGAAAATGAAAACTACTTATGTTTTTCCTACTTTGAAATCCATGAAATTGAAGACAATAGACAGAAAAATAAACTAACATCTCCAGATTTAAAACCAGAATAATGACAAATCCACAATACTTTGGTACTGTGTTACTTTATGTATTACTGTGAGGCAAGATTCCTATTAAATAAGTTAATACATTTAAAGCATTAGAACTATACCTATTTCGTGGAAATCTTTCAATAAAAATGACCTATTTCCACTAGCTGTTAACACTTTGGCACTATTAATTTATTTTTTGATTTGTCAAATGTGTTAGCATTTTCTTCATTGTATCCTGAAAGCTAAAAACAATTATATATCCCTAACTCTACCATGGTAAAAGACAGTTAGATGGTGTGTAATAAAGAATTTGGTTGAACTTTGTTCCAGGTTCCTGGGAGGTAACATCTAAACCTTTGGAATTTTCCAAGTGATAGGAGTGCCTTTGTTACTTATGGTGGGCTCCTAAGACCACACCTGATAATTTATACTAATGAGGTGAATCAGGAAGGGACCCATTTACCATGAATGACTAACCATGTGATTAGAGGGTTGGGAATATGAGTCCCATAATATTAGCCTATAGGGAGGGAAGGGAGACTGAAGATTAATCCAAACCACATGGCTTCTTTGGAGAAATGTCTATTTAGATCTTCTGTCTATTTTTTTATTGGGTTGTTTGTTTTTTTGATATTGAGCTGTATGAGCTGTTAGTATATTTTGGAAATTAATCTCTTGTCAGTCACATCACTTTCAAATATTTTCTCCCATTCTGTAGATTGTATGTTTGGTTTGTTCATGCTTTCCTTTGCTGTGCAAAAGCTTTTAAATTTAATTCGGTCCCATTTGTTTATTTTTGCTTTTGTTTCCATTACTTGAGGAGACAGATCCAAAAATATGCTGCTTTGATTTATGTTAAAGAGGATTCAGCCTGTTTTCCTCAAAGAGTTTTATAGTATCTGTTCTTATACTTAGGTCTTCAATCCATTTTGAGTTTATTTTTGTATATGGTGCTACAGAACGTTCTAATTTCATACTTTTACATGTAGCTGTCCTGTTTTCCCAGCCCCACTTATTGAAAGTACTGTCTTTTCTCCATTGTATATTCTTGCCTCCTTTGTTGTAGATTAATTGACCATAAATGCATGGGTTTATTTCTGGACTTTCACATTCCATTGATCTATAGGTTTCTTTTGTGCCAGTACCATACTGTTTTGATGACTGTAGCTTTGTAATATAGTCTGAAGTCAGGGAGCATGATTCCTCCAGCTCCATTTTTCTTTCTCTAGATTGCTTTGGCTATTCAGGGTCTTTTCTGTTACCATATAAATTAATTTTTTTTTTATTCTACTTCTGTGAAAAACACCACTGGCTATTTGATAGGGATTACACTAAATCTATAGATTGCCTTGGGTAGTATGGTCATTTTAAAAATATTTTTTCTTTCAATCCACCAACATAATGTTTCTTCCCATCTGTTTGCATTGTCTTCAGTTTCTTTCATCATCATCTTATATTTTTTGGAGTACAGGTCCTTTGCCTTTACATTTATTCCTAAAGATGCTCAACATTGCTAATTATTAGATAAATGCAAATCAAAACTACAATGATGTATCACCTAACACTGGTCAGAATTGCCATCATCATAAAGCCTACAAATAATAAATGCTGGAGAGGGTGTGTAGAAAAAGGAATCCTCCTACACTATTGGTGGGAATGTAAATTGGTGCAGCAACTATGGAGAACAGTATGGAGGTTCATTAAGAAACTAAAAATAGAACTACCATATGATGCAGCAATCCCACTCTTGGGAATATATCTGGAGAAAACTCTAATTCGAAAAGATACATGCACCCCAAGGTTCATAGAAGCAGTATTTACAATAGCCAAGACATGAAAGCAACCTAAGTGTCCAATGATGAATGAAAAACTAAACAAGATGTGGTACATATATACAATGGAATACTATTCAGCCATAAAAAATAATGAAATAATGCCATTTGCAACAATATGGATGGACCTAGAGATCATCATACTAAGTGAAGTAAGTCAGACAGAGAAATACAAATATATGATATTGCTTATATATGGAATCTTAAAAAATGATACAAATGTATTTACAAAACAGAACCACACTCACAGATACAGAAAACAAACTTATAGTTACCAAAGAGGAACCGTGGGGAGGGATAAATTAGGAGTTTGGGATTAAAATATACACACTACTATATATAAAACAGATAACCAACAAAGACCTACTCTATTGCACAGGGAACTGTACTCAATGTCTTGTCTTTCCACCTATAGTGGAAAAGAATATATATATATATATATATATACACACACACACACACACACACACACATATTCTTTTACTTTATGTGTGTGTGTGTGTGTGTATATATATATATATATATCTAAATCACTGTACACAACATTGTAAATCAACTATTTTTCAATAAAAATTAAACAAACAAACAAACAAAACATATGGCCAATGATTCCATCAATTCCATCAGTAAAGTCTTCAGACTTTACTGAAGTCTCAGTAAAATCTCTGGACATGGAGATTTGGGTGAGACGTTTTGGTTGAAAATAATCTGCATATTGTCACACATCTACATGCTAAAAGGGTAATACATCCCTGAGAACAGTGCAGGCTTCACTTTTGGGACCTTCCTATACCTCTTCATTTGTATCCCTTTGTTATAATAAAACTGTAATTATAAGTATAGTACTTGACTAAATTTTCTGAGTCATTCTAGTGAATTATCAAATCTGAGGGGGTAAAAGTAACCCCTAAATTTGTATCCAGCTAGTGAGAGGTGAAGGTGGCTTGGGGACCTCCAAACCGGTGGCTGATGTCTGGAGTAAGGGCAGTCTCATAGAGGATTATTCCCTCAACCTGTGAAGTTTGGCCTACCTCTTCGTAATTAACATCAGAAGTCACTGCAGATGGAGATTCCATAAGTGTTTGGAGAAACCAGGAAATGCAACATCTCTCAAATTCTCCTTTTTGCCAATTTAGGCTTCAGTTTATCCACTGGTATTAGAGGAATGTCTACTTTCTTTCTTTCTTTAATAACTGCCTAATCTCATTTACTAATGGCTACAATCTTTATTCTAGAGAAGAGCTAAAATAGAAAATGTTGTCTATATGCTTCTAAGGTGTCCCAGATAAGGATTTCCTTAGATATTCAGCCTCAAAATGACTCTAAAATTAGTCTGTTTTTAATCTAATAACTTTTTTCAATCACAAGTCAGTATTAAGAGAAAACAAAAATGAAGGAAAGGTAGAGGTGACATGTTGAAAACAAAACAGGAGAAAGGAAGAAAAATAAATAAATGATATAAATATTTGTGCATGACTAGTAAATTATCTCTGAAAATGACTCCAAAAGTAAGCTTCAAAACTGTTTGAGACAATGCAGCAGCATTTGAAAAAAATTTCATTGCTTTCTAATGATTCTATTTTGCATAGTATTTATTTTGATATTTAAATTCAAATGTGAGTAAGCTCATTCTCAATGTTCCATTATCAAACATGATTTCAGTCTTTAAAAATCATCAGTAGATGAAAGATGCAGAAGCTGGGTGGTGGTTACAAGTTACTGTAATAAGATGAAAAATTCAGCCTTGAATATATTTCATAAAATGAACCTAGGATCAAATCCAGGCTATTTTCAATTATCTTTGGCCATAATTAAAGCCAAACTCTGAGATACTGTTAACTTTTACATCAACAATGTAGAATTTAAATAGAAAAAAATTATGGTATAAAAAGTATTGGTTGCATGTTAATGAAAGAATAATGATTTCTGTGTGTGTGTGTTGAAATGTAGCTCAAATAACAGAAAGATGTTCTAAACGAAATTAATAATTTCATCTTTGATGCCAAAGCCATATAGACAAATTGGCCTTGAATATTAGGCAGCAAAATGGAATTGCCTAAGTCTATTTTTCAAAAGATCATCTTAACATTTCTCAAAGTTATCTACTCAAAGGAGCTCACATATTTCCAGGTGTTTATGCAAACCATCATGTAATGTATTAAAATATTAATAGAGCAAAAATTTGGAAGTGTATGGTATCATTCCATCATTTAATAAAACTTCAAATGTATTTTAAGTGACTGTTGAGTTTTTTTTTTTTAATCAATTTCTAGATATATTTGTAAGTTTCATACTTATATTAGTTTGTGTGGGCTGTACAACAATATTGGATACCTTATACCACAGACTGATAGCTTAAACAACAGAAATTAATTTTCTTATAGAAATTAATTTTCTGCCCTCAAGTTCTGGAGGGCAGAAGTCCCAGAATCAGGTGCCATTTGGTTGCTTTCTGGTGAGTGCTCTCTTCCTAGCTTATGGAGAGCCACCTTATTGTTGAGTCCTTACACGGCCTTTCCTCTGTTGTGTGCCAGTGGAGAAAGAAAATGGTAGGGTGTCTCTTCCTCTTCTTATTAGAAGACCAATCTCATCAGATTTGGGACCCGTACTTATGCCTTCATTTAACCTTAATTACTGTCTCAAAGGCCTTATCTACAAATACCATCACACTGGGGGGTTACAGCTTCGACAAATGAATTCTGGGGAACAAAATACAGCACATAACAACACTACACAATTAAGTGATTTACTGTTTACTAATCATAGGACTTGATTAAGAATGTTTTAAATCAGAAGTAGAACTGAGTAAGTCGTTTGCATGTAGATAAATTTTGGAACAAACAGTATTCAACAGTCATTTTGAAACTTGAAAGAGTACAAAATAAATGTTAATTTTCTGTAGTATAGTCTGAAGTCAGGGAGCATGATTCTTCCAGCTCTGTTCTTTCTCAAGATTGTTTTGGTCATTCAGGGTATTTTGTGTTTCCATACAAATTTTAAAATTATTTGTTCTAGTTCTGTGAAAAATTATATTGGTATTTTGATAGGGATTGCACTGAATCTGTAGATTGCCTTGGGTAGTTTGGCCATTTTAATGATATTATTTATTCCAATCCAAGAACATGGTCTATCTATCTGTTTGTGTCATCTTCTATTTCTTTCATCAGCATCTTACATTTTCAGAGTACAGATCTTTTACCTCCTTAGGCAGGTTTATTCCTAGGTATTTTATTCTTTTGATGCAATGGTAAATGGGATTGTTTCCTTAATTTCTCTTTCTGATAGTTTGTTGTTAGTATACAGAAATGCAACAGATTTCTGTATATTAATTTTGTACCCTGCAACTTCACTGAATTCACTGATGAGCTCTATTAGTTTTCTTGTGATGTCTTCAGGATTTCCTATGTATAGTACCCTGTCATCTGCAAACAGTGACAGTTATACTTCTTCTTTTCCCACTCGGATTCCCTTTATTTCTTTTTCTTCTCTGTTTGTTGTGGCCAGGACTTCCAAAATTATGCTGAAAAAAGGTGGCAAGAGTGGACAGCCTTGCCTTGTTCTTGATCCTGGAGGAAATGCTTTCAGCTTTTCACCACTGGGCATGAAGTTAGCTGTGGGTTTGTCATATATGGCCTTTATCATGTTGAGGTATGTTCCCTGTATGACTACTTTCAGGAGAATTTTTGATCATAAATGGATGTTGAACATTATCAAAAGCTTTTACTGCATCTGTTGAGATGCTCATATGGGTTTTATTCTTCAATTTGTTAATGTGGTGTATCATATTGACTTCAGACTTTACTACAAAGCTATAGTCATCAAAACAACATGGTACTGGCACAAAAACAGACACATAGATCAATGGAACAGGATAGAAGCCCAGAAATAATGCACTTATGGTCACCTAATCTATGACAAAGGAGGCAAGAATATACAATGGAGAAAAATCAGTCCCTTCAATAACTGGTGCTTGGGAAACTGGAGAGCTACATGCAAAAGAATGAAAATAAAACATTCTCTAACACTATATACAAACATAAACTCAAAATGGATTAAAGACCTAAATGTAAGACTGGATACTATAAAACTCTTAGAGGAAAACATAGGCAGAATGTTCTTTGACACAAATGCACCAGTATTCTTTTGGGTCCGTCTCTTAAAGCAAAGGAAACAAAAACAAAAATAAACAAATGGGACCTAATTAAACTTAAAAGCTCTGCACAGCAAAGGAAACCATGGAAAAAATGAAAATACAATACTGAATGGGAGAAAATATTTGCAAATGATATGACAGATGAGGTATTAATATCCAACACATATAAACAACTCACACAACTCAACATCAAAAAAAAAAAGATTAAAAATGTGCAGAAGTTAATAGACATTTTTCCAAAGAGAAAATGCAAATGGCCAACAGGCACATGAAAAGACACTCAACATCACTAATCATCAGGGAAATACAAATCAAATCACAGTAAGTTATCATCTCACACCTATCAGAATAGCTATCATCAAAAAGAAAACAAAGAAAGAATGTTGGTGAGGATGTGGAGAAAAGGGAACCCTCATACACTGTTGGTGGGAATGTAAATTGCTGCAGCCACTGTGGAAAACAATATGCAGGTTTATCAAAAAACTAAAAACAGAACTACCATATGATCCAGCAATTCTAATCCTGGGTATATATCTGAAAAAAATGAAAACACTAATTGGAAAGGATACATGCATCCCAATGTTCACAGCAGCATTATTTACAATTGCCAAGGTAGGTAAGTAACGTAAGTGTCCATCAACAGATGAACAGATAAAGAAGCTGTGGTATATACATACAGTGGATTACTACTCAGCCATAAAAAGAATAAAATGTTGCCATTTGCAGCAACATGGATAAACTTGGAGGGCATTATGCTAAATGAAATAAGCCAGACAGAAAAACAAATACTATATGATATCACTCATATGTGGAATCTAAAAACTACAACAAACTAGTGAATAAAACAAAAAAGCAGCAGACTCACAGATATAGAGAACAAACTATTGGTACCAGTGGGAAGAGGAAAGGAAAGATAGGCAATATAGGGGTAGGGGAAAAAAAGGGTTATTATGGGATTATATGAAATCAGGTGTTTAAAACATTTGAAAATTGTAAAGCACTATAGAATTTAAAGAATCTTTCATTCAATAACAAAATAAATGTTAATTTTTAAGAATAATCTGAAGATTTGGGTTTCTATTACACTCACATCCCTATGTGAAATGGGTTATGAACATTACTTCCATTTCCAACAGTGAATAAATTATGCTCATCCATAATATTTATATAATTTAACTAAAATCACAAGGCAGATAGAAGTAAAGCCAGAATTCCAGCTACCTAACTTATAACTGTTAATAAGAACAATCGGCAATTATGCCCCAAATTTTCAACAAGGTAGGGTTGTAGAATTAAATGGAATTCAACTTAATTGGAACAGTTGGAAGAAAGAAAGATGGTGAATAACTGATCTTATTAATAAGTGTTAATGATACTGGGAGAATACTATTATCCCCATAAGTAACAGTTCACCCCTCCCAATTAGAAGATTGTAAGAGACTTTTCAACAGCCTCTTTTCTCAGATTCATAACACGGGAAGACGTGAACATCTTGGCTGGGAGCATAAAAAGTAGGAGTGGGATAATACATAGCCTTAATTGTTTTTAAATAATGCATCAATAAATAAATCTGATTGGTCCCAAAGCAGAAGTCAGTATTGAATAAGAAGAACTATATAGAGCAAAATAAGGTGCCAGAGGAGAAGCTGTCCTTGACTTTATATCACTAAGCAAGTAACTGTAACTGCTTAAGTCCACATATGTTAATGAATGACTAAAAATAATTTGCATTTTGCATAATAAAATTTCAAATCCAGGGACAGAGTGCTTTGGATTTCAATCTTCCTCAGGAGAGGCCATTATACTAACTTAGAAATCAAACATTTCCATGAAAATTCTCTGCAGAAAACAACATGATGATTGGATTACCATTTATTTTCAGCACAGCCTAGAAACTGAACAGATGGCAAACTTATCACCACTGTGAGTCTGATAGCTGCATTGACTTTCAGTAATTTAAGACAAAGGATAATACAGTTTAATGGAGGTTTATCACATAGAAGAGTTTCTGTACAACACATGTATGGTGTGTGTATTTTGCGGAAAATCAAGAAATATGACCACAAAAGTCAATGTTCCATCATTTGGAAATTCTTACAAGACGTACAAATGTTTGGAGCACCAGCAACATGTTTGGCCCAGCCAAGTGGCAGATTAGGCTTTGGGGCCTTCTACTTCTATTTCTTTGCACCAAAGCCCACGCTTGGATAAAGTAGGTATGGCTTTGGATTTTTCACCTAGGACACTTTAAACCCTTTAAATCACCAACTTCAAGTATTAAGGAGTTATCTCCAAACATTCATACCCTGGTGTCTATAATCTATACTGCGCAGTTCTCAGACTTTCAATATCACTATCTTGGTAAAGCTAACTGCTGGTCTTACAATCTATGTTACTGACATAATCATCATGCCTTGGGAGTAATCAAAATGCTAATTGTAACATTAGGACTCTGATGCTCCTGAAATGTAGTCATTTTATATATAGCTGGTTGTTGTAGACAGGGTATTTAGTAATTAATGTTCTTCATTGTTTCCGAGTGGTAAAAATTATTAGAATTTTAACTCCTGATTATAGCATACTTTTTCTTTAGATATTTTTAAGGCTAAAATAAAGTTCCTAAATCTATTTTTGTGGAAAAAACTTTGGATTAAGTTATTTTATAGACACTCTTTATATATTTTGAAGTAGTTTTTGCACAGTGATGCCCAATATAATGTCTCCTAATGAGCTTCTTTTAATGTATCACATAAATGTAGAGAACTCCTGTTAACACATCTATTATTAACTGTATGATGTCCGTGCACTGAAACATTAGTAGCGTTCCAATGTAAACTCAGTAATTATTCACTCCTTAGTCTCTTTGTTTCAGCTACTTGTGTACTGTTGTATAAACCCATTTTGCCACCTCACTGATCAACCTACAAGGACCATAATTCCCAGAAAATTGTATTGTTTGCAGATGAAAATAAATTACAAAAAAGGAGTATATTTGGGTGAATCATAGAAAGTACAAGATATTATAATCATCTCATCTTTTCTTTACTTCTTCCTTCTATGTCTTGCTCTTTCTACTTATTGGCTCCAGGGTTTTTTTCTGACTACGAAATTTCTTTTCTTTATTTATTTTTATCTTTTTTTTCCTTCCACAGCCTACAACAAGTAATGATTCAATGTATACTCACAAACTCCTTTTTTCCTCTCATTAAAATTCTAATTTATATTAGGCAGCCCAGCTGGATTCAAATAAATAGACTTCTGTATAAAACCACCTTTGTTGAACCACTAGCTCTACTACTTAGTACCAACTTGTTCTCAATCTAGTTAAAATTTCTTTGCCTCAGCTTCCTCAACTTTAAAATGAAAGGGTCTGTTATAATTAATGACTAAAATAATATCTATAAAGTGATTAATATAGGTTTCCACATACAGTAAGCACTGAGTAAAATTAGCTATTTTATTGTACTTTCAATATGAAGATAACCTCTACCTTATAGGTCTGTGATGATTTTGTGAAACAGCATTTGTATAGAATGTAGCACTCAATATATATTCTAGCAATGATGACAATACTTCATTCTCTTAAAAAAGTGTCACAGAGTTTTTGCACATATATAATGTCAAACTGTCTTCTTAACAATTTAATAAGATAGCTCTTAATTTGTATTCTGAGAGCTTGAAAGTCAAAAAGAAAACATGCTCTTAGCTCTACTATACTATTGAAAGATGTTCCTGAGACTTTAGAATGATGCTAAGAAAATTAGACTACAGACTTTAATGAAATTATAAACATAGACTTGGTTGACATGGCAATGCAGTCAGGAATAAAAGTGAGTCAGTTTCCACCTTGGGTAGCACTGTGTTTCAAGACATCTCTAACTGGCTTAACCAGACTCTATCTGTAGTAATCCTTTAAAAATATATACTCTTTATTTCCCTACTCTTTATCACTTTTATATATAGGGTAACCGTGTAATATTTCTGTGAAAAATCAAGCCCACTATCAACAATATTATTGGAAACATGTAAACATCTAAATGAGTCTAGTCTCCTCAATTTGTAGTTAAGAAAATGAGACTTAAAGAGATTTTTAAAAAATCTTGACTAAAAGAAGATATAGAGAAACTATCCAGAAACAACAACTGTAATTAATTTAGTGTTTGTGCTGTCAGGGTTTCTCCCATTCCTTACATACACAGGAGGATGGGCTTAACTGGGCTTTCAATATATGTTTGTCTTTTCTCAGTACTGAAAGTCTTTTAAAAGATAATTTTGTTCCCTTATAGCAGGTGTGTCATCCTAAGAATTACTGATATTTTGGGTAGGATAATTCTGTGCTGTGTTTAGGAGGCAGTAGGGGCTGTCTTGTGTGTTGTAAGATATTGAGAAGCATCCCTGTTCTCTCTACCAATAGTGGCCAGGCACATTTCCCAAAACCAGTTGTGATAACCAAACTGTCTCCAGATATCTGGTTCCCTGGAGATCAAAATAACCCAATAGGGAACCACTTATTTATGGATTAGTTTTAAGCAGTCCACAACTTAGCCATACTGCTTTATTCCATGTCCCACCTTATTTCAAGATGATCTTCTCTCCATTTTAAGCTCAAGCTGAGTTTTAACAAAATTTTAGTAATACTTTCCTCAAACTTCCCTATATTCAAAGTTATTTTTAAAATGTTCCACCTCTAATATGAACAAGATAATAATGAGCAAGAAAATCACATTTATTTGTTAAAATGATTAAAATAAGAGTATATACAGTGACTGATGCCCCACAAGGTTTACTAAATAATATAGGATTTTAATCAAAATATCAACAGGTTTGGTGGTCTTGGTCATACTGCTATAGTGTTGGAGGTAATGGGGGGAGTAAGAGATATCCCTTATAGTTTTCTGGCAATTACACTTGGTCTTGGCAGTGGCCAGAACTTAATGATTCAGCAGGTACTAGACAAACCCTATAACGAGAAGGCAAGATGTATTTGTCATGGTACAGACAGGATAACAGATACCACTCCAAAGATTTCAAGAGAAAGGTGTTTAATATAGGTAATTGGTAACAAAGTATTGGAGGGACTTTGATAGACCTTTTCAACATTTGATAAAACCAGGGCTTCTGGGTTAATCAATTATTTGGTTAGACTAGTATGTCCCATGTCAGTGAGCCCAAGGCTACAGTTACTTTGCTCTGAAATGAAGTATTTGCCCAGAAGAAAAGATTTGTAAAGTATATAATTCATTGAATTTATTTTATGACATTTCACAAGTCCTTGGATGGTGGTGCTGTCAGAAGTGTCTGTGGCAGAAAAAGGCAAATCCATATCAAGAATTAGTGTCTATACCAGTAAGAACAAATTGCCACCCCCTGCAGGATCCAAGGAGCCTGATATAATAAGCTGCCTTCAAATGCTTGACTGGTTCCTACTGAGACTGTTGACATATTGGCGGTGGCTCATTATTGTTTTTTGCAGTTGGTAGGGTGGATACTCAGCAGTGGCAAGAAACAGATTAGCTTAATGAGGGGAAGCCCATGTTGTTTAGCTCAGCATAATCTCTTCATCCTCACTTCCATGGAGACTTTGTAGATGAGCTCATTGAGCAAAAACCTAGGTGTTTAAGAAACAGGCTAACTGATACAAACAGGGTAGGTCATCTTGTCTACTGCCTTTTGAGACCTCCTCACTAATGGTACTGTGTAAACATGGGTAGAACACAGATATCCTACATTTTATGCCTATTGTGAAAGACCCATCCATGTGTCTCTTCAAACTTCTTTAGCATCTTCTAATCATGTTCTCTTCTTTACATATTTTTGGCCATACAGCCAAACCATGAGCCACTCTCCAAAATTTAATATATACCTATTACCTCTGATCATTTTTTTCATCAAAGCAAAGTGAACAAGACACATTGTTTGAATATCTGCCCACTTGAAGGATTTCCTTTCATCGTCTTTCAGTGTCATCTAAAACCGCTGTGGTAATGAGAAAATAAGATCCTTCCATATTGTGTCAGACTATGGACAACCATGTAAAAACTATGTCCAAGTATCTTCTTCCTCAGTGCTATAGTTATAGGGAATGCAGTGTGAAACCACAGATGTGCATTAAGAGAAATAAATCAACGTAGCAAGAATGGATGCCTTAGAACTCTGATCTTCCTGTTCACGCAGTTCACAGTGTCTTCATCATTTGTCCAACTGCAATTTAATATGTGCTTCTTCCACTTGTTTAGGGATTCTGATAATGCACATTTGATTTTTATGCCTTGTCTGATCAGATAACATCAGGTTTGTAGTGTGATACCTGGAATGCATAGTCCTTGATGTTTTGTGGTGAAGCATTCCATCTCTACAAGAACCCAAGAGCAAGTTCTCAAAACATAAATAGTATCTGGGGACATGACTTTCCTAAAATGCCTTAGGGTTGGCACTGTGATTATATTTTGGGGCTCCATAAATCATTCCTGTCTGCTAAAAACTCTTCAATGCCATTGGATTTACTGTATCTCAAGACCTAAGGAACAGAAGAGTTTGTATGTAGCCTGAATCTGTTGCAGAACATTGGTTTGCTTTGATCCTCATTTAAACTGGCATTCCAACAGATAACTTGGAGCATAATACTCAAATGGGTAAACACTGCCTCCTAAACAAAAAAGGAAGAATATGGTACCAAGCGTTGCATGTGTAAGTCTGTGTGTATGTGGAATACATTGTAGTAAAAGATGGATTAACTTTTCTCTCTCTTTTAAGGAAATATTCTGACAAGACTTAGACCATTGGAATATAACAATTCACAGAGAGTAACCTAGAAATTTATAGGATTCTTCTTCAAAAGGACATAGCTTCTTTTCATTAAATGACTTTGGATAAGTAACTAGCACTGTTTGGGAAATGAGATCCAGACCAGATTCAGAGTTTTCCTGATTATACAGCCATGTAATATTTTTTACTAGATGCCCATCTATTTCACTGCTATGATCCCTTAAACATCACCAAAAATCTTCACATATTGACATTTATTTGTTGCTCCAGCCCTACTCTCATTAGAATAACTATGCCCACCTCTTTGCCTCTGCCAATCCAAGATCCCATTATGCCATTTGAAACTGGGGAGTGGATTTTTTTTTTTTTTTTTTTTTTGGTGGTACGTGGGCCTCTCACTGTTGTGGTCTCTCCCGTTGCGGAGCACAGGCTCCGGACGCACAGGCTCAGTGGCCATGGCTCACGGGCCCAGCTGCTCCGCGGCATGTGGGATCTTCCCGGACCGGGGTACGAACCCGTGTCCCCTGCATCGGCAGGCGGACTCTCAACCACTGCGCCACCAGGGAAGCCCTGGGGAGCGGATTTTAATGGCCACATTTCTTACCTTCAGATATGCAGAGGGCAGTCAACACAATGATACTGGTGTGCATTTTATAACGTTGGATTGAAGGCAGAGAGTCTAGGCACTCTTGGGGTATATTTTTGTGGTGGTGGAGTTAAACATTCTTATATCCCTATAATCATCTATTTAATACCAGAGAGTTTCTGTTATTTTAGCCTCAATGAATATAGGACAATTGTGGATCCAGGCTTCTACCAATCAATTGAGCTACTCTAGTAAACACACCAGTATCAACAAATTTAGCCTGATTGAATGTGACACCCTATCTTCCTTGGTCAAGATCGGGGGTCAGCAAACTTCTTCTCAAAGGACACAGTGATAAATATATAAATATATTAGGCTTGATGGCCCTAAGGTTTATGTTATAACCACTCAATCCTGCCATGGTAGCACAAAAGCAGCTGTTGACATATATACATAAATGTGTTTCAATAAATCTTTATTTATAAAAATAGATGGGCCTACATAATTCGGTTTTCTGACCCCTGGTCTAGAACCCTAGAAATTCACTTCCTAATATATGTGCCAGCTTTTTGCTGAAATAAAATAGCAATTAAAAATATTTAAGGGTATGAGTTATCTCTTCCTGGTTCTGACTCTACGTTTGTCTCCTTAGACCAAACATAATGGGATATTACCTTAATTTGGAGCCTGGTTCAATGAGAGGTAGTAAAGGCGGCTGGCGGGGCGGGGCGGGGGGGGGGAGTAAACTAATGCTAATGTGTATCCCTTTGAAAGGTGAATCTATAGCTGATGTTATTATAGGTTCTTCAAACAAAGGAAGGCCAGTCTCCTCACACAGGGAAGGACCTGTGGAGGCTCAAGGGAAATTGGGGTGTTCAAGCTTCTGTGATTTATTTGTCTTCACACAAGCCCTCGTTACAATTCTCAGGGTCCCATTTCTTTACCATCAATTTCCCAATTTTCAATAAGAGCAATAAGTTCATGAATCAACTTACATTTTAATTTTCCCTCATGCAAAGTCAAATTTGGGGTTTGGATTTTAGGTGCAACATTCTTATTATGAGATAAGATATGCTTGTAGCATAATCATGGAAAGTTAGTGGTTTTCATTCTGTAACTTGTGCTGAAATTTTGAAGCCTGTGCTTGTCCTTTTTCCCCCTAAACTTACATTGCTAGGAATTGCTAGCAAGCCTGTATCTTTTTTCTCACCAAAAAAGTCAATTGTAGCAAACATCCAGTGTTTCAAAGTCTTGTCTTAAATTGGCACTCCATCCCAAACAAAAGTAAGTAATGAATTAAATAACTTCAGTTACCGCATACATTTACATTACCCCATTTTCCTCTGGCAATGATGTTATTATCACTTTCAAGCCTAGACAAGTCAGAAAACCCACCCCAGACTGCAACCTTTAAAGATCAATTTCCTGGGACTACTTCCTATAGTAAGTGCAATATCAGAGTCAACTTGAGAAAATAGAAAGATTTATAGATATTCCAAACAGAGAAGGATTTAGTGCAGGGAACTGGCTACAAATATGTCATGAGTGAAGACAGGGTGGTTCTTGAAGAACATGTGAGAGGAGAAATGAAATTTAGGGACAAGGAGGTCATTCCAACCCTTGGACTAGAACCAACAAATCTGAACTAACTACAGAGTAACTGAAGTTGCATGGCCAGAGCTAAAACTACTGGAGTGGTGCTGAGCAGCAAGTGTTTGAATCCTGAAATGAAACTGCTGCCTAAGGAAAAAAAAATAGATTATTATTATTTTTGTTTTGGACATGTCTTACCTTAATAAATCCCGTAGTTAGACCAGCTGGCAATGGATTTGGGAATGCAGTCTGCAGTCTTCCAGTACCTGTAATACAGAGCAGAGAACAAATAAGTGAAAAAGGGGCTGTAGTCAATGATAAATATCTCACAAATAGGTAGACAGTCAAGCCACAAGGATCATCTAGACGTAAGCATCACATGTATGTTTTAGTGAAAGAGATGCGTTTCCTGGAAGGTCAACAGGTCAGCATTCAGAAGTTCTGCCTTAGGCAAACAGATAATGATGGTAATGGTGTCTGGGGATCATGCATAATGATAAGCAATGTGTGATAACCTTGCTGTTCCCAACAGAAAATTATCCCGATAAAGAGGACAGAATTTTGGTTTAAATAAAGACCTGGAGAAGCAAAAGAATTTCTATGGGGAGCAAGTCATGAATTCTTTATTTTTAAAATCTGTAATAAAGAAATATCTTTGTCATTCATAAATTTATTGACTTGTGAATAAAGATAAGTATGCAAAAACCCTGTAATCAACTTAGAACTTTGTTTCTAGTACTAAGCTTTGTGACATGTATGTCTGTGCAGAGGGGAAGACACCTTATAATGTCTTAATTAGATTGCATCTGTTTGAATTAAGCTCCTCATGTACTACTTGTAAGTGAACACAGCTGTCTCTCCCCATGAAGGAACAATCGGTGAGGATACTGCTATTGACTACACCATCAAATTCCCATAAAGAGAAAAAAGTATGGATCAAGAGCATTTCAACACAGTGAAAAGATGATGAGAAAGTTTTAAAAATATAGCAGCAATACTAAATTCCAATCTGTCACATCATCACCTGAGTTGAAGTTTATCTGACAAAATATATCTAAAAAGTTAATTCTAATTTGTTAAGCTCTGCATGAGAGAGTAAAGATCTATGAGATTAAAAATTATACCCAGCTATTTACTCTTTGATACTTGAAAGCACCTCCTTCCTTTAATTTCTCTCTGGCTGCAGCTTCTAACAAGGTTATTCCTATGGGTAGGAAGCTGTTTATGTGATATAAAAGTAAGGCAAGGTTCCCTATATACCAATATGTGGTTCACAATAGAACTTTGTTTATACTAAGTTCTGAGATGTGTGGCAAAATGATAAACTTCTCAGAATTCATCATTATTTGTATTATGTGTCCATATATATAGTTTTTACAGTTATTCTTTAAAACTAACAGGATTCTAGAATGAAAATGTCACGTCATAAAAGTCTTTAAAACATATATTTACTTATATTTACCAGTATTAGTGTGTTTTTAGGTAGGCCAAGATGTCAGGAAATCGGATCAAAATTGTTACAAATTGAGTAATCTGAAAACCACATATAACTTTTGTTCCTTTCATAGCTTGGAATATACCTTAACTTGAAGTTAAAAACAAATAATTTATTTGAAGTTCATTAGAAGTTGGTTAACAGGGGATAAGAAAGGAATATTGGCCCATACAGATCATACTATAACTTTATCACTAATTCTTCAATATTCTTGGTGTTATTTTTGATGGACATGTGATCAACTGAATGGTCCATTTAAATATGGTGATAAAAAGAGTAGTACACATAATTAGTAATATCTTAGTACAATGATTCTAGCCCTAAGGGGAAAAAAAGATACATGACATAGAAAATAAACAAGATTAAATGAATTTATCTTCTTTTGTGGGCCTCAAAATTGCTCAAATGATATCATTTGTTTTCCAACATCCCTTTGAGATAGCATACAAAAACAACTACATACAAGACACAATACCATTATTTTCCAGAAGATTATAATAAGCCAAGGACTGCAGCAAATCATTACAGAAATAGATAAGAGCTAGTAGTCAAGAGAATTAGTTTCTGCCAGTAAACTTAAATAATTCATTTAATCTTTATGGGTTTAAGTGTTATCGTATGTAAAAGGGGGTGGTCATATTTATTTCATCTGCCTCATTAGGTATTCTGAGAATCAAATGATTAGCATAACAGCTAAAAAGCTCTAGAGAAAGTTCAAAGGGTGATGATAAAAGTTAGGATGACATGGTACAGTCAGGACATGACGAAGCTGTCACTAGAGACTGAGTTTTCTATTCAGTGCAGAGAGGATCACAGAAGTTATGAGTCATACCTAGGCAAGCACAATAAGAACACTAGATGGAGAGCCCTTTAAAAATTACCCACTCTCCAAGACTAGTAATACGTTTTTTTATTAGTGATGAAATCTGACAAATAAAATTGTAGGTAATTAACTAGTGTCTGTTACTTACTCCAAAGGTAGAGCAGAATGAACTATAATAGCACTGTGTGGATTAATTACCAAGAATATTAAAGAGGTAAGAATGGCTTGGCTCATAGCCTAACAAAAATTCGGTCAAGGAATCAAGGAAAATATTCCCTCACAGCCCACTTAAAACCATTTACTTAAAAGCGAGGAGATAAATATCTGTTTATTATGATTTAGAAGACAGGGGGGAAAAAAATGACAAAATAACCTTGATCCCAGAGTAAATAAAAATTCAATTACAATATAAGTTCTTTTTAATGATCTTTTAAAAAGGAGCCATATTTTAGTCTCAAGGGATGCAAATGCTTATGTAGATTTCCATGAAATCACAGTCAGTTGATCTATAAACACAGGTTCCATTTTGAAAAAAGTAAAAAGAGCAATTGCTATATTTTCCATCTTATTTTGGATGGTTGATCATTGGGGAGTTGCTTTGGCATTTCAAAGTATTTATTTAACACTTCCCTAAAATAACTGTCAATTGCCTCTTTTTGGTAACAAGATAGCAATAGTTAGGGATATTCATGATTATAAGAACATATGGTCTGCACATATATGAAACATGATCTATTTAATGACGACCTGTTGCCAACTTTTGATAAGCAATTTACATTAGAGCTTTAATTCAATTCAACAGATAGTTGCTGAGTGGCAAATTTATGCAAAACACTTAGAAAGTTAATGCATAGATACAAAGATGAAAAGACAAATTTCTGCTTTTCAGGGAAGTGAAATGTGTGTCTAGGATTAAGTTTTTTGTTTTGTTTTGTTTTCCCACACTGAGTGGCTTGGGGGATCTTAGTTTCCCGACCAGGGAAGGAACCTGGGCCCGTGGCAGTGAAAGCACTAAGTCTTAAGCACTGGACCACTAGGAAATTCCCAAATATTGTTAGTAAAAATATTCAGTGTACAGGTAAAAAGGTCTTGTGTAACAGTTAAAACTCCTCTAAAGAAGTGGTATTTGTAATTAAATGAATGATAGAAATATTTTAGATTTTATTAGTGAAGACTGCACATGACGTAGACATACAAGCATACACAATATTTTATTTTATTTATTTATTTATTTTTTGCTGTACACGGGCCTCTCACTGTTGTGGCTTTTCCCATTGCGGAGCACAGACTCTGGACGCACAGGCTCAGCGGCCATGGCTCACGGGCCTAGCCGCTCTGCGGCATGTGGGATCTTCCCAGACCGGGGCACGAACCCATGTCCCCTGCATCGGCAGGCAGACTCTCAACCACTGCGCCACCAGGGAAGCGCCATACACAATATTTTAAAAACAACAAATAATTTTATTTTGTTGCCTATTCTGTTTGGGTAATATGACAGTAAGTTAAAAGAGAGAAAATTTTACTTTTGGAGCCTTAGGTGGAGAAGAGTTTGGAGGAAGAATCTTTAGCTAGGAAGCTTCTACAGTAAATTTTTCCAGAGAATAAAAATCTAAGGCAGGATGCTGGTATTTAGAAATGGGGTCCTGAGAATTCACTGACAATCTGTGAACTAGAAAATATAGAGAGAATGCAAAACTGATGCCAATGTTTTTAGCCTCATGTTATAACAAAAATGGGAAACATGGGGACAGGGTTGAGGTGAAGAAATATTAAGAACATATTGAAGTTCAGCTTCCAGCAAGATAGTCATGTTTTAATAATATTAAATATGTATTTAATAATATTGAATATGTATTGGAATATGTGCTATGTTCAGATACATCTTTGTCTGAAACATTTTGCGTACTGATGCCAAAGCATACTTACTTAGACTCTGAATTTCTGATTTCAGTTTCTTTACTTAAAAAATAGATTCAGTAGATAATCCCAACTACTTCTACATTTTAAAATGTTCTGACTCTGGGTATCAGTGAAACTGGCAGAATAAGGAATTCCAAAAAATCTATCACTCCATAGATAACAAATAAACTGGCAAAAACTGTTGGGATCAACTTTTTTGGAATTCTAGAAACTAAGGAAAATCTTACAACCATAGGAATGCATAATCAAAAAAAAATGGCTGGAAAAAAAAAAAACTGGCTGATTTTCAGTAAGAATAAAGAGTTCTGTGGTATTTAACCTACACTGGCCCCATCCCTCTTCCCAGCTCAGTGATTGCTTTGAAGATAACAACCACATTTCTGGCACAGGTACCAGTACCTAAAGTTGCAGAATGAACCTCATTTGCAAAGAATTGTGCTTGTGTGTTTTGACCTATATGTTGGCTTCATGGAAGATGTCCAAAGGGCTTGTCTTGGCCTATCTCAGAACACTTACAATGATGAGGCAGATACTCGGGAGGCATTTGTCTAAAACACTCACAGGCAAATGTGTTAGCCTTTGGAAATGAGTTCTGAAAAGCTCAAACATATCCCTTGGAAACTAGAAATTAATGAGCACATGTATGTATGCACATGTTCAAGAAAGACCTGAAAATGCCCTAAGCTCTTACCTATAGCTCACACTTAGAATTTGTGCAAATAGAAAGTGGAAGTGAATACATAGTTCTAAACTGTCCAACTGTGTGTAGAAGCATGTCCCAGAGCCTGTTTTCAAAGACTTGAAGATATTTTTTGGACGCAGGTACTTAAGGAAATCTATGCCCAACCCCTAACTGAATAACACTAAGCTAAAGGAACAAAGACTTGAGTAGCCACACATAACAAAGAAAACAGACATTACAAAATTAGTTCAATAAAGTTACTAAACAAATCCTGGAGATGAGGGAGAATCTTTTTACCCAATTTTCTTATAGTTTTCAAAATGTCCAGTTTTCAACAAAACTTATGAAAAATGCAAAGAAACAATGAAGCATGATTTATACACAAGAAAATAGAAGCAATTAATAAAAATTGTTCTGAGGAAGCACAAACATTGTACTTACTAGACTGAGACTTTAAATTAATTGTTTTAAGTATGCTCAAAAGCTGAAGGAAAACATATACAAAGAACCAAAGGAAACAATAAGAAAACTATCTCATCAAATAGAGAAAATCAATAAAGAGGCAGAAGTTACAAAAAGGAACCAAACCAAAATTCTGGAAGTAAAAACTGCAACAAGTAAAATGAAAAAAATAAAATCACCATAGGGTTTTCAGTAGCAGGTTTGAGCAGGCAAAAGAAGGAATAAAACAACCCGAAAGAAAGGTCAATTGATATTTGATCTGATAATAGAAATAAACAAGAATGAAGCAAAATAAACAAAGCTTAAGAATCTTATGGGACACCATCAAGTGTACCAACACAAACATAATGGGAGTCCCAGTAGGTTAGGAGAGAAAGAAAAGAGCAGAAAGAATATATTATAATGGCCAAAAACAACCTATATTTGATCAAAAAAAACATAAATCTACACATTCAAAACTCTCAGTAAGTTCCAAGTAGGATAAACTCAGAGATCCACACCAGATACATTATAATGACACTGCTGAAAAACAAAGACAGAGAATCTTAAAGGTACTAAGAACCAACTTGTCAAATACGACATTCTCATTAAGAACACCTGCTAACTTCTCATCAGAAACTGTAAGTGCAGAAGGCAGTAGAAGGATACATTCTAAGTGCTCTAAGACAAACAAAACTCTTAGCCAAGAATTCTATATCTGGAAAAACTCTCCTTCAAAACTGAAGCATAAATTAAGACATTTAAATAAAATAAAAGCTATGATAGTTTGTCACTATTAGACCTGCCCTATAAGAAATGTTAGAGGGAGCCATCAAGCTGAAATAAAGGAAATTAGGCAGTAATCTGAATCCACACAAACAAATGAAACCAGTAAAAGTAATTACATAAGTAAATATGAAAGTAAGTATTGATGTACTTTTTGTTTGCAACTCTTTCTTTTTTCCTTATGATTTAAAAAGCAAGTGCATAAATCAGTATTCTAAATCTGTGGATGAACACCCAGTGTTTAATGTTTCTTTCAGAAACAATGTATATCCCCTAATATGATCATATGAGCACCACAGACTTGTTCTGCTTGAGTTTCTTCCTTCACACAGCAAGTCTTAAGTGTCTAAGTCACATATCTCCTCTCAACTTGCATGCCTTGGTTTCTCACTGATTTTATTCTCATAGCATTTAGATCTGATCTTAAATTTTAAAGTCCTTCAGGAGGTAGACACTATTAAAACCAATAGGGGATTATCTGGGTTTATTAGCATCCTATTTTTTTTTTTTTTGGTTCATATATAGAGAAAAAAATGAGCCCTAGAGCAAAATGTATTTTGATCTATAATTTGCATATTATTTCCTATAACAAAATATAAATGCAATAGAACATAGAAAATAATTGGCATCAATAATTCTGATTCTTCTGAAAACAGCTCCAATATTATTCCTGATAATTAATCAAGAAAATGGATAGTACCATAGATTAAGTGACTTAAGAAACAGATATTTAGTTTCTCATAGTTCTGGAGGCTTAAAGCACAAAATCAAAGTTCTGGCCAATTTTGTGTCTTGTGAGAGCTCTCTTCCTGGCTTTCAGATGGCCACCTTCTTGCTATGTCCTTACATAGTCTATCCTGAGTGAATGTGCATGGAAAGAAATAGAGAGAGCAAGCTCTCCAGTGTCTCTTTTTATAAGAACAGTATTCTTATCAGATCACGACCCTACCCTTATGATCTAATTTAACCTCATTTACTTCCTTCGGGGTCTCAACTACAAATATAGTCACACTAGGGGTTAGGGCTTAAACGTGAATGGGCGGGAAGAGAAACATTCAGTCCATAACAAAGTATAAGATTAGAATGCTGATTTTGCTTCATTTTGTTCTACTTAGAAATGGAATGAAATGAGGAAAATAAAAAGTGAGGGCAACTTCTACAAACATCCAAAAATTAAACCTCATAGCTCTGTCTTCATTGATTATGTAGTGGGCTTCTAGTGCATCAGAGATTTAAACCAGTGCAGATTAAAAATAATTCTCTGTATTTTATGTGAGTTTTGTTTTCTAATGAAGAAATATTACTATTTGAATGTCTTTAATTTCTCTATAAATATTACTGAAGTTTCCTTAACACAAGGTCATTTTCCATAAGAAACAAATTTTTTATAACCTCATGATAATTATTTAATACCTAAAGACAAACAGTTTATATAATTTATCACCACAATCATCTGAAATAATTATTATCGTTGTTATTTTATAGTTGATAAAGTTGAGACTTGTAGAATTTAAGTAATATCCACAGGGGACAGGGCTAACAATTAGTTCTGGAGAGATATTAAGCCAAGAAGATTTACTTTAGGAACCTCACTTGGTACATTATTTGATAGCTCAAATCCATAAAATTTAGCTCACTGTATGGAAAGGAGTCATATAAAGTCAATAAAAGTGTTAAATTAATCATAACCATGTTCCAGCCCTAGATATATTATTACTCCTAAGAGTTACTTTATTTTCAACTGCATTTCTTTTAGAAAGCATATAGTCTGGTTGGTCGTACTTTCAATCTGACAATGTATTATTTTGTTTTGTTTTTTTCCAGTACGCGGGCCTCTCACTGTTGTGGCCTCTGCCGTTGCAGAGCACAGGCTCCAGACGTGCAGGCTCAGCGGCCATGGCTCACGGGCCCAGCCGCTCCGCGGCATGTGGGATCTTCCCGGACTGGGGCACGAACCCGTGTCCCCTGCATCAGCAGGAGGACTCTCAACCATTGCGCCACCAGGGAAGCCTCTGACAATATATTGTTTTGACTGGAGTTTTAAACCATTTATATGTACATATTTTACTTCTATTGATGTTACAAAGTTTATAAGGCATATTTTTCTTGTTATCATTTAACTATCAAAAATAAGACTTACATACTCATATATATATTCATTTCTGGTGATATGCATTCCTTTGTGTAGTTACAGGTTTCTTTTTGGTATCATTTTCCTCTTGGCTACATTTCTTATAGAGTAGGTGTGCTAGTATTTAATTCATTCAGCTTTTATATGTTTGAAAATGTATTTTTTTCACCCTTGTTCTTCAAAGTCATTTTTCCTGGTCGTAGAAGTTTAGGTTGATAGTTTTTGTCTCTGACACTTTAAACAGTCTGTTCACTGTTCTTTCTGATGAAACATCTTTGGTCATTCTTATCGTTAACCCTCTTTCTATAATGTCTCTTTATCGTTCTGCTTTTCAAGATCTCTCTTCATAATTGGTTTTAACAATTTTTATTATAATGTTATCATGATGTAATTTACTTCATCTTTCATATGCCAGAAGTTATTTTAGCTTGTATTGTGAAATTATAACTGTCAACTTATTTGGAACATTTTCAGCCATTATTTCTTCAAATATATTTTCTACCACCACCTTCCTTTGAAGACTCCAGTTACATATACATTGGGTTATTTGAAGTTTTCTATAGCTCACTGATGCTATGTTAACTGTTTTTCTTTTCTTTTGGTGTAGTTTCTTTTCCTATATCTTCAGGTTTACTAGTCTTATCTCCTGTGGTATCTAATTTGCAATTTATTTCCTCTTAGAAATCATTTTTGTTTCATTTTCTAATCACAGAACTTGTGTTTTTGATCTCTAGAAGTTTGATTTAGGTCTTTTAAAATATATCTTCCCTGTCTTTCCTTCACATATTTATGCTTTCCTCTTTATTTGTGAAAATATGAAGTATTACTTAGAAGACCTGTTTAGTGTATTATTCTACTAATTCTGTCATCTGTGTAATACTGGGGTACAGTTCTATTGATTGATTTTTTTCCCCCACATTATGGATTGTATTTACCTGTTTTTTTGAATGTTTAGTAATTGTTTATTGAATACGAAACATTGTGACTTTAAATGTTTAGCTGTTTTCTTTTGTGTGTGTTTCTTTAAATATTTTTGAGTTTTGTTCTGGGAGGATGCTAAATTCCTTGAAAACATATTTTGCCTCCTCCATCTCACCTTTATGTTTGGTTAGGTATGACCAAGGTAGCCTTTAGTCCATGGCTAATCTGTCCCCACAATGAAACAATACCTTACTTAGTACTGAACCCAGTACCTCGTGATTTCAAGTTTACCGCATTTGGTTGTTGAATCGTGAATATTTCCAGTATTGTGGACCCCTATTCATGTTCTGCATTCTCCTTTCTGCTGATTTTTTCCCCAGACTCAGGTAGTTTCCTCATACACATGTGCCTATCAGTATGCAGCTAAAGACGTAGAGGATTCCTATGCAAGTATCTAAAATCAATCAATCTTTCCAGTCACCTTTCTCTCTCTTCCCCCTACCCCACCACTGGCCTTCTCATCTCTGTTACTCTCTCCTGCAAATTCTTGGCCTCCCTGAATACTGAGCTCTTTCTTCTCAATTCAGAAAACATGAAATGCTTTGTTTAGATCCCCTATACCTGTGCTGCATATTCTGAATCCTGGAAACTCTCTCAAAGCAGTAAGCTGGGATAATTCAAAATTTACCTCCTTTGTTTCCCATCTCCCAGAAATTACTCTCTTATGCTGTCCCCTGCCTACTGTCTGAAAACCATTGTTTCAAGCATGTGGGTTTCTTTTTTGTTTTAGGTCCGAAGGTACATCCAGTGTTGGTCACTCTGTTATGCTCACAAGTGGAAGTCTATGCCATATACTTTGCATATTCTACTTATCATCCTTTCCTTAAATCATTTTCCCCCTTCTCTCCAGGATTCTATTAGATTGAGCAAGATTTTTCCTCCTTTACATACGAAGCATACAGAATTGAGTTAATCATAATTTCAGGTCACAGCAAAACACTATGCTCTAAATTCATGTTTTATCATTATTTTATTTCATTTACCTTTCCCTCTTCCTACCCAATTCCAACTGCCTTCTCTCTCTCTCTCTCTCTCAAAGCCATATTCTCTAATAAAGTCTAATACAGGTCCTTATACATGCTTGTATGGATTTTTTGTGTGTGAATGCGTGCATGTAATTTTTGTGTGTGAATGTATGTGTGTGCATAATTTTAATAGTGACATTATCTTAACTTCATTCTGTTCTTTACTTTTTACTCAAATTAATTTTTACGATTTGCTCATTTTGCTGCATTTCACTGTTCTAACTTAATGCACTGTATATTCAGACCATAATTTTTCTACGTGTATTAGATACATTTCCCTAATCATGAACGATGACTTGTCACCAGTTCCCTGTGAAGACAAATAAGACCAAGATTAACAACATATTGATGTTCTTTTTTGATATGTGAAAAATTTTTCACTGGTAAATATGCCAGCAAATGTTATGATAGGATATATATGTATATGATAGGATATACAAAATCAATATCCTTTAGTCAAACCAGATTGCTTTCATTAATGGCTTCTAACACTGGGTTCTTTGCCAGCAGTATCCAGGAATGTTCTTCTCTGTATATCTTTATGCATCCATCCAATAAATGACTCCTAATGGTACAAAGAAATATCTTATTACATAATTTGCCTTTCTTTGATTTCTATCATATCTTATATAATCTTTAAATCTCATTTTTTATTATTGGTTATCCACATGTTTTGACCATATACTATTGCTTTTTTCTTTGTCTTCTGTTGTTCGTGTGCACAAGTTCAGGGGGACCTTTGTTAAACACAAATCTTTAATTTTAATGTAGTTAAACTATCCATATTTATCCTTATGGTTTATTTTGGGGTCTTTTTAAAGAGATCTTTTTTTTGCGTTACGTGGGCCTCTCACTGTTGTGGACTCTCCTGTTGTGGAGCACAGGCTCCGGACGCGCAGGCTCAGCGGCCATGGCTCCCGGGCCCAGCCGCTCCGCGGCATGTGGGATCTTCCCGGACCGGGGCACGAACCCGTGTCCCCTGCATCGGCAGGCGGACTCTCAACCACTGCGCCACCAGGGAAGCCCTAAAGAGATCTTTAACTATCACTAATTCAAAATATATCCTTTGAAATACCTTACAATCGTACTATGTTGCATCTAGTTATGCATTTATTTTGACTTATCCTTTTGGGGATTCTTTTTGTGACATTATTCTGATAATTCTTCACTGTATTTAATCCAGACATTTGTCAGTAATTTTCTCCTCTCACATTGACTTCTTCCATTTTCCGTTGTGATATTATTTCATTCCATCCTCCCAAAACTTCTCATCCTATTTTCCACGTTTTATTTCTCTCTGCTGCAGAGTTAATAACTTTTCCAGTTGTGTCTCCCAACCACTAGTTCCCCATTTAGTTGTCACTAGTTGACCATTATTCTTGCCCATTTTTTCAATTTCATTCATTTAAAAAATAAATTCTCCCATTTTCTTTCATGCAATCCTGTTGTCAGATTATTTCTATTCTTTAATTTATCTCTGAACATTTTAAGCACACATTTTAATGTCTCTAAGGCTGCTTTCCTTTATATTTCTTGAAGAGCATACTATCATACTTTCCTTGAATATCCCTTTCAAATGTGTTCTATGAAAATAAACAGACATAAGAACACACAGGGAAGGCCAACCCAACCCCTCTTCTTTAGGTATATGAATCATATTGTAAAAATATCTGCAAGCTCCTTTTTCAACTTATTACAAATATTAGAATTCTGCCCTCACAATTATACAAATTTACATGCTCACCACTGTTGCATAATACTTATTTCTCTATACCCTTATCGTTGTTTTGTTGGATTCTCCACACCCAATACAATTTTTAAAATACTGCCTATAAAGTAGGAGAAAAGAGTATGCTTTTCCATTAATCAAGGTTTTCTGATATATTTCTATTTACAGTTTCAAGCCTTCCTCCATCTAATTTCAAAGCTGGTAATTAAACTGGAGATAATATTTTATCAACACTCTGATTTTATAGATAAGAAAATTAAAGGCCATAGAGTTCAGTGCTAGAGGAGCGACTCAGCGAATTTCTGATATACCTTTCAAGACCTATAATGTCAAGTATGGTTCTAATTTGACTTTTTAATTTTTCAACCTCTAATTATTTTAGGTTTTCTCTCCAAACCAGAATTGCAAAGATGGAGATAAATCACTCTACATTTTCTCCCTTATTATCTACATAACAACCTGTACAACCACCTTTCAATCAGTGATCTAAGAAATTATCCTGGATTATTTCTGGACTCTTTTACTTCACTATTAGTCCTTTTCTTTTTTTACAACCTCTTGTTTTGAATACACTTTCGTAATCAGTGGCACCTCAGTGTGCCTTAAAGTTATCTCTGCTTTGAGGCCTCTGCTATCCTTCATTCCTACAAAATGCATTAAACAGATAAAAGTGAAGGTATTCCTAAATGAATATTCTTTGATGTGCTATCTCTGGTGGCTCTGTGGGAGAGGAGATAGTACCAAGTACCATTAGTCAGGGTGAGAAACCAAACTGGCTTGATGAAACACTGATTTTAAAAGCTAGTATATCCCACATCCTAATCTGACCAGAACCCCATGATACTATAATGGTCAACACTTCTGATCACCATGGAGACAGAGAATTCCTGATGGCTAGGTAAGAGCCAGTGCACTTTGTATATTTCAAGGAATCTCAGTTAAGTTAAAATGAGCTTTTGGTTAACCCGAGGAATCTGAAGGAAATATAAAGCCATCCAAAATAAAATTATTTTCTATTAGGAAAGTTCTGTATTTGATGATTAATATAAGGGCAAATACTTGTAGCTTTTTCCATGCGTGGAACATTTTTCCTTGACTGGAAGGAAAACTACTCATGCAAAGAACATTTTCATTGAATTTACGATTCATCCTTTTCCAGGTATTTTGCTGATCAATTATAAATGCTCTCTTGGATAATCCTCAAAAAATACTATGAGGTGTTATTTATTCCCATTTTGCAGATGGGGAACCACAGTGAGAAAAATATAACTTGTCAAAATTGCATAGCTAGACTTCAGAATGTGATAAAAGAACATATGATAAAATTTTAATGACAGTATCTAAATGGTGGGTACTTGGATGTTTGGTATAACTCTTCTTCAATACTTTCATTAAAAAATGCTGGGGGAAATATCGCATAGCTAATAATTAGAAGTCTGCAAATTTCAATCAGGCCTGACTGTTTCTAAAAATAGCTCCCCTAACCTACCAGTGCTCACTAGTTTTGTAGGGATATTAGTATAAATAACTTCTGTCATATCATGGAAGGAACCTGCAATTTGCAAATAGAAGAGCTAAGTTTAAGTCTCACCTCTCCCCACCTTTTCGCTGATCTTGATTGCTAATAAATAAAGCCAAGCTTACAGTGCTTTTAAGTTTACTGTAATAACATTCGTGAACTAGTGTAATAATTATGTTCAAGTACCATAAAAACCAGGTCATAGAACAAAAATGATGGTGAGAGTTTGTTTCTTAGTCCCATTACTAGAGCACTAGACTATCAAAGTAGATAAATAACAATTCTTTTTTCCAGTAGGACACTGGACACTGTAGGTCTTCTTTCTAATGGTGGGAAAAAAAATTGGAATTTAAAAACTCTGGGAAAAAAGGCAAAAGTCTCAATTAAGGAGGTCAGGAAACTAGGGGAAAAGAAGTGATAATTAGGGAACTCAATCTGAGAAAAGAGAAAATTGTACCATCTGGGCTCTGTTTTGGAAAATTGCTTTGTGGACATTGGGAAGGGCCATTCTGAACACTGAACTGGTAGATGCCCCATGAACATCCTTTGTAGTAGGGAAAATGCAAGAATAGACTCAGGCAGGCATAAAGCCTGGGCTCAACTACAATGTGATACACATAAGAAGGTGACTTTGGAAAACTAACATTTATTCAAACTTTCGGCAAACACTCAGGAACATGTCCAGATTAATCTAGTACCTCACACTGGTTGGCAGGTAGTCATAAAGGTAAGATTCCGCAGAAAAATCAGGAGAGGATGAAAATACAGGAAATCTGCTATAAGAATGGCAAAGGTTGCCCTTTGAAAAATTTGATGATTCTTGCCCCAGTCAACCAGCTTTATTGGCAGCAGAAACGTCAAATGAGGAGTCCTGAAGGTTAGAAAAGCTTATCCCTTCATAGGAAGTGCTGTTCTATAACCTCTACATGTAGCTTGATGTTAGAAAGTTGAAATTTTAACCCACATTATTTTTAACCCACTCTACCCTTTAATAGTCTCTACTATAGTTTTCTAGCCAATCCTATTCTTCTTCCTTTGTGATGATGATAGAGACGACTCCCATAAAAAGGTCCCATGCCCACAGCCCACCTCTTAGAATAACTTGTTCCTTAACCATCAGTCTCAAATCTCTGCTCTCAGGCAGAGCTAAGCAGACCAGAAATCAGGGCCAAGACAAAACAAAAATTCCCAGAACAATAAATCTATCTAAAATGGGTGCTCCTTATGATGGTTAATGATCAAATCATTTTATATATCTTAGGAGGTTTGAATATGAAATTAACAGATAAAATAGTTATTGGCAATGAAGGAGATGGAAATAAGTAGGAAGAGCTACAGAGGCAGAGGAAATGAGTAATGACATTAGGAGACTGCTAGAGTTTCTATGCTTTAGTGTCACCAACATTACGTATTTCCATGTGGCCTAGTTATTTGACATCTGAGGTAGTTGCTATAGAGAAGACTTACCTTCTTGTTCCTTGACTCTAGCTAAGCACAGTCTGTGTTTGCTACTCTAAACATGAAGTAGCTATGCAAACACATTCTGTTATGTCACTCCTAGAGAAATATCCTAAATTCCAAAGTGAGGAATTCTCCACATTGAGAGAATTAGGACACCAATGAGAAGTCAGCACAATTTATAACAAGTCAACACAATTTATAACCACTGTATGGGAGAAGCAAATTGTGAGAAGTTTAGAAGAAGCAAAACCAGTTGCAAGAGTGTAGGGACAATAGATAAGGTAAACAAGGAGAGCAGAGATGTCAGCAGTGTAAACCTCTGCAAAAGGGGAGCCACAGAAGCAGCTGACAGATCCTCCTGAGGCCTCCAGATAGCAAGGCAGATGGTGTGGCAAGTAGAAACCCCAATAGCGCTTGTACTCATCATTAAGGAAAGAACAGTAGCCATCAAGTAGCCAAGAGGAAAGGAAGATGAATGAAGGCCTTGGGATCTCAAAAGCTCCATAGTCTTAAAGATTATTAGGCTTTTCCCCTCAGCCTTAGTCATTCCCTCAAGTTTATATGGCCTTGGTAAAGCATATTATAACTATTACAGAAACAGACACTTTGGGCTTAGAATGAAGTAAAAATATACATTTCCCAAATCAAAATTAAGTTACATAAAGCTAGATACAATGAACACAAGTTGTTTTAATAGATATTTCAAAAAAAGTTTTGCTAAAATATTTTCACTACAATTATCTATATCATTGAATTATGTAACAATTTTCAAACAGAATCCAGAGATATATGGTCATTAATGACAGCTAATAGCTATCTTTATTTGAGTGCAGTCTATGATCTTGGATGATAACAGCTTTACATATATGTTCATTTAATCCCAGTGACAACCAACCCTGTGAGTATATTATCCCTCTTCTTAACAGTTAAGTAAAATTTACTACTTAAAAAGGCCATTGTTTGTACCAGTAGAGTCAATGGCACATGTTCTATTACAGAAACTTAAATATATTTTTCTTATAAAAGTGAAATGCACATAAGAGTCCCTTCAATTATTACTGAGTACTAGAGAATACATTCCAATTTCTGTATTTCACTTCTGACCAAGACAGTCTTAACATTCCCCTTGGCTTGACTAAACTTTAGGCAAGTTTTTTCCTAACTACTGGCCCCTGACCTCTCTTTTCTTAGAGCATTTACTTTAGAACTTTCAAATGTAAATTTGGTCTTTGTTCTGTTGAGATGTGAATATTCTCTCAGCTTGTTTCGAAAGGATTTGGGAGCCATCCCTTTGAAATGCAATCTTCAAGTAAGACACTGCCCTTCTCCTAGATACGCGCGTGTGTGTGTGTGTGTGTGTGTGTGTGTGTGTGTGTGTGTGTGTGTGTGTTGGAGGGAGGAATCTAACTCCAACAAATATCAATTAGCAAGCACAGAAGACAATCACATTGACCAACTTCTGCCCATCCCCTCAACATCCTTCAGTACTTTTGCACTAGCTCAACTCAGTGCTTAAAAGCACTCCAGTTTTTTGTTTCAGAGGAGTTAAGTTTAATCTCTCTTCCTTATTGCAACAGTCTTGAATGAAGTCTTCCTTGCTTGTTTAACTTGTCTGGTTCAATTTTTCTTTGACACATCACACATAGAACTTAAAATTGAATGAAACCTCAAGATGTCTGCTAAAAATATAATAAACAAGGGTAAAACTGATCTTCATTTCCTAATTATTCATTTTATTTCCACTAGAATTTGAATTTTGAATATATAATTTAATTCTGTATGATGCATTCAAGTAAGCTTTAAAACGAAATACTAATATTAAAATTAGTGTTTTTCAGATATTTTATACATCCTTTGTAAAACGAGAAGTGGTGCACTTTCTCAAGATTAGTGCTCTGATTTAAAAGTGTAACCAAGTAAGATCCTATGGGGCCTTCCTTGGGAAAGACCCCTCCCCCAACGTCCTCTGCCTGCCTCTTGTTTGTAGAAAGGCTGTAGTCTCCCAGGCCCCCACCGAGTCACAAAAGCCTGGCTCAAGAATTAATGACTGAAAGGATGTGAACATATAGTGACAAAAATAGCAGTTGGGCCAGGAGAACTGGTAAGAATGTAAACAGTAAATCAGCCATATGGTAGTCACAGAATCTTTAGCTCCTGTATGAAGTACCTAGATAACAGTATCTCACGCACATTTCCTAAGTTGTTTTACAGATGCTAACCCCTCCCCGCAAATCACCATGAACACATAGCCCCAAGACCTACTGGAGCCTGAGGATTGATAATATTAACCCCTGTGACACTGCCCTGTTACTTTATCATCAACAAATGAGAAAATTGTGCATGAACTGATCACACACCCTGAGACTCCCCTCCCTCACCTTGCCTTTAAAAATGCTTTCCTGAAACCAATCAGGGAGTTCAAGCTTTTTGAGCATTAACAGCCCTGGACTCTCTGTCTGGTGTCTTACAATAAACACTGCACTCTTCTTCACCACAACCCACTGTCAGTAGAGTGGACCCAAGTTTGGTTCTGTAACAAAAGATTCTACACTGTATCACAAAGGTTAAGAGAGTTTATTGAGTGTGTTTGGAGGAGAATTTAACCCTTTCAGGGTCTGTTTGATTAGTGTGGGTCAAGATTTACATCATCCATTGTTTTCTTACTTTTTCAGCCATTTCTTCTATTGATGTATTGCAGCTGTATTTGCACAATGCCAAATATGTAGTAAATAAGCAGGAAAGGTCCATGCATAGATTTTTCTAAATGTCTAACTGCTCCATGATACATAAGTAACTATCTTGATTTTAAATTTAATCTCTCAACTCTAATCCAGTTATTTTTCAATGTCTTGACAATTTTATGAGGAAAAGAAAATGATGGCTTGGTTTTTAAAAATACTGAACTAGAGTGGAGAAAAATCACACCACCAAATATAAGAAATATCACACCACCACATATCCAACTGACAGTAAAATGGGGAAAACCTAGTTCCATCTTATAACACGTCTTTTGCTGCACAGAGGCACTTACTTCAGCTGAATATTTTGTCTATTATTGGTACCGTACAATTTGTATATGGTCAATGCTGTGTAACGGCATTCCTGGTGGATTTATCAAAATGAGATGCTATTCTCTTGAGGTTCTTTTAGGGATGATGTCTTAAAATTAAACTTAAGATCAACAAAAATGCCCATATATGCTTGGATTTCTGCAGTCAATGGAAAGCAAATAACATTTTAAGTGATAAGATAAGCATGCATTTGATGTGTGTATTTGGATTAAACTCTGGCTTAGCTTAGTGTGATCTATAAACTTATTTTAAATTTTAGATTATCTAGTTGTCCACATTTCTCAATCAAAACCAAGTAAATTAGCAACTGTTTTGATATATCAGTCAAAAGCCAATGTTTCCTGTATTTGTTTCATGTCTTCTTTTTAATAAAAGATATGTAGTATATTCTATCATGGTACTAATATTGTCTCATCATGTAGTTTGAATTAAAATTGTAATGATACAAAAAGATCTCTCCTGGGGCACTCTTAATTCATATTTTCACAGATGTTCCTACTGCTTGTGAAAGCAGCTTTGGATTTGGTAAGCTTGGCAAAGCTAGAGCTGCTATAATGTGATGATGACTTCAAAATGGCAGTGGAAAGAATGAAAATGGAAAATTAATTATTTTACATTCAGAAACTTTGTTTATAATTGAATCATGTTATTTTCCAGGTAAATGTTGTTGCCTTGGGTTTCCAGGGAATCTGTGTCTAATGATTATTACTGTTTCTTAAAAATAACAACTCATTAGGGCTTCCCTGGTGGCGCAGTGGTTGAGAGTCCGCCTGCTGATGCAGGGGATGCGGGTTCGTGCCCCAGTCCGGGAAGATCCCACATGCCGCAGAGCGGCTGGGCCCGTGAGCCATGGCCGCTCAGCCTGTGCGTCCGGAGCCTGTGCTCCGCAATGGGAGAGGCCACAAGAGTGAGAGGCCCGCGTACCGCAAACAAAAACAAAAACAAAAACAAAAAACAAAAATAACAACTCATTAAGGTGACTATCTTCTGGCAGCCTTACCTTATAAGGCATTTCTTCATGTCATGGAGCAGATTGAAAAAGAAAAGAATGTTTATGGCTTGATTTATTCATGTAAAATGTTAATAAAGTAAAAGAGTCACACTGAAATACCTTGTTTACAAGAGACACTGGAGATGGAATACAACAAATACATATTAAAAGCATTTGGAAAAATAGAATATATTAAAATGTAGCACCATCCAAGCATACAAACAAGTAATAACAGACATGCAAAATAATATAAAGTAGCAAAGCACAAGTAAGAATGAAGAGGTTTAGGTATATTCAGATTTGTGGTAGAAACTGGTAGAAAACTGCTATTAAAAATTTGTGGTAGAAACTGCTATTAAAGACATATTTTTATATTTGAATTTGTTATGACATGATTGAACATTAGATTGGATCCATTTTAACATTTGTTACAGCTTTGTGATCTGTAGCGGTACTTCTACACATAATGATAAGGGAAAAGTAATAACAATGAATATGTTTCAAAAGTAGAGATTACTAATATTTTTCACACTGGTAATGAGATCATCTATAATGCAGAGGGGCACATTTTCAGTCATTAAGTATATTACTTTACAGCTTTGTATCTTTCTGAAATAGAATTTTGGGGTACTTTTATTTGAAAATACTGTCATGCCTTTTGAACTTAAAATACAGCATACTTATTTGCAAACACACACACACACACACACACACACACACACCCCTTTTTGAAAATAGCAGTTAATTGTTCCTATCCACAATTGGGGAAAAGTCAGATATAATTCATAATGTTGTAATTTTAAAACAGCATAACTGCTGGTTCAAAATCCCCATATTATTTTTCCCACTTAAAATACTATCTAATTCTATTGTTTCCTTAATGACTTGGCAAATTCTCTGAGCATGAAATTTATTGACATATATATCATTCAACTTAAGTTCAATATAGTTGTCCATTTAAGACTTTACGTTGCACTAAAAATTCTGTTACTGTAAATTTTTACAAGTCAAAAATTATTAATGAAACCAAAATCATCATGTTGTCTACTGTCAAAATCTCCCTTCCTCATGTTCCATTCATTCCACCTTTATTCCTTTACTTGACTAAATAACAAATACATATCAAAAGCATGAGAAAGAACAGAATGTATAAAAATGCAGTAGCATTTGAGCATACTAGCAAGTAATAATAGACATGCAAATTAATATAAAGTAGCAAAGCGGTAAAGGTTACCAACCATGATCTCCACGTGGATTGGTTTATTTCGCCCTCACCCACCACCCACCCTATAACAATGTAAGTCTCATGAGAGAAGAGGGTTTTTCTATCTAGTTTACAACTATTTACAGAATGCCCCAAACTGCATTTAACACAGTAAGCGATCAATAAATACTTGTTCAATGAATAAAGGTTGAAAAGGAATAAAGAGTTAATAAAAATGCATTTTACTGAAGAATTAAAGAGATCCTTTGTGCAAGTCATACATTTCCAAATTAATTTAGTTATTGACGTATAGATAACCTCTCTTAAGGGCTCCCCATATCTCTAAAGGATGCCAACATCCTTGGTGATTCTCAACCAGCCTCCAGTTTATGCAACCAATTTTGATCCTTAAAATTGCAGGAACCTGCAGCTGTGGCCAAGGCTCCACTGGTAGCTGAATATGTCTTCCACGATGTTCCCTTGAATCCCTCCATGTGTATACTATAAGCCACTTGTTTGTTTTTTTGTCAGCACATTTGTGAACTTGATCATGTGCAAGCAATTCAATTAACTCAGATATGTACATACATATTACCAACTTAAAAAAAAGCCCTCCTAGATATTATGCTAGGTGAAATATGTCAGACAAAGACAAATACTGTATGATCTCAATCATACGTAGAATCTAAAAGAGCCGAACTTACAGAAAGAGAGTAGAATGGTGGTTTCCAAGGGCTGGGGGATGGGGGAAATGGGGAGTTGTTGGTCAAAGGGTTCAAACTTCTAGAAATAAGTGGAATAAATTCTAGGGATCTAATGCACAGTATAGTGACTATAGTTAAATTATTGTATTATATACTTCAGAGTTGCTAAGAGAGTAGATCTTAAATGCTCTTACCACACACAAATACACAAATGGTAGTGGTAATCATTTCATACTATTTACATATATCAAATCGTCATATCTTATATTTTAAATTTACACAATGTTATATGTCAATTGTATCTCAATAAACTTGGGGAAAAAGCCCTTCTTTTCCAATTTACCCTTCCTTCAAACATTTCCACTGGTTTCCCACTATTTATAGTACTAAATATAAGATCCTTTTGTTAGCAACTGAAATCTTCAATAAATGTTCTCAAACTTATCCTTGACAACTAACACAGATAATTCTAAAGGATTAGTGAGCCCTTCATATGAATTTCAAATAAAAAAACACATTTTTATAATTTTAAAAATGACAAAATTAGAAGTAGAAATCATATTGTTTATATATAGGCTGGGTAAACAATTTGGTTAAGAATAAGTGATCAATAAATTTAATCATTATAAGCTACACAATGATCTGTGATTTATTTAGTATGATTAATGTTTGAATTTGGTCAATGTCTTGATACAACCCATTAATTCTTGTGATATGCTGCCCTTTCCTTTCAATCAAAACAACAAAAAAAAACAAATTAAATGTATTATGTTAATTCAAAATGCACAAAATGACTTGTTCACTTAGTACTTGATTCCAAGTCCCATATACTGATTTTAAATGATTTACTCATTTTTAATCTGAGCAATTAATATATACATAAGATCGACCTCAACCAAATTCAGCTATAAGTAAAGCAATGAATGGCCAGATTGTGAATGAGAGATATGTTCCCAAGCTGTTAACAAAATTGTTAAGTAAGCAAGTATTATTCTATCAAATATACGAGATGTATGATTTCTCTTAGAGCTAGCTGGAAAATTAAGAAGAATAAGCAATGCAGGAACCATGACCATTTTCACTATCGTAATCCCTCCACTTGGAAGAAAAGAAAACTTAAAACATCAAGTCCAAACCCGCTGCTTTGAAATGTGCCCAGGGACTCAACTTCTGCTCCCCATGTACAGAAATGCAGAAGGAGTTAGATCTAAGCCGACAGCTCACACTGACCAAATGGATTCCAACTGAGAAGAAGAAGAAAATACATTGACAGAACTGTCCATCTATGACTCATGGTTCTGGTGCAGGTGCTTTTAGAAAGAGGAAGTATCAGGTTTTCTTAAGAAACTCTAATAACTGGAGGGTTACTGAAGATGATCGCATTTAACAAGCCTCAGTGAACTTCCCCACACCTATCTCATAGGCAGTACGTAGTATCTGGATTCAGGAATGGATCTCTTTCAGCCAGAGCAACAACTCTATGCTTTATGAAGAACAGAAGGTTTGGTTTGACATGCAATAAAATACTCTACAAACCAAAAAGTGTTAGATAACTATGTAACATCAAAATAATTTATCTGGGGATTCACCTACTATATCAGAAATATTATTTTAGACCTAACCCAACACACCTCTCATTCATGGCTCTTTCATTACAAGTATCTTTGTACTGTTACAGATGCCAGAATGAAAATGGAATTATGAAATTGAACTTGACGTTCACCTGAGAATTTAATGTCATCTGACTGCCTGATAAGTTAAAGATAGATGCTGATGGATTTTAGAAGTTCTTTTTTCCAATCTTACCTGTTTATAGAACATGACATGGCTAAAAACAATTATAATAAATCACTATTTTTTTATTTATAAATAACCAATCAAAGAGAAGCACAACATACTCCCCTTGAAGCTGAAAATGTAGTCTTAAAAATGCTTGAAATATTTTAAAGTGTTTTCTCACATTTCCAGTGTTTCAACAGTATTTATTATATCTTATTACGCTTCACAACAATCCTGCGAGGTAGACTATGTAAACATTTTTATTCTCATTTTATAAATGAGGCAATCAGAAATGATACGAATTATTCAAGGTTTACAACTATTTGATAACAGAGCTAGAGTTGGGAATATTGCTATACTTTGGGATTATAGGGAAAAGCCTTTTCACTAGGAAGTTGGAAATCACAAAAGTTGAATTTTAAAATCAAAACATATGACTCCAACAAGAGATACAGTCATCATGCAAAAAATAAATGACATCTGGGTCAGCAAGCCTTAACAGTAAATTAGTGAGACATGATTATATATTCTTTCTGGAAAAAATGTACAAAATAAAGGATTGAGAAATCCTTGCTTATTTTCTCAATATCATCAAGGAGCAAATGTTTTGAATTATAACTAACAGACCTATATTCATATTTATGACTTAATAACGATTGTCACTTAAACGGTTATGATTTAAATTTTAATTTGGGTCTTACAAAAATGTCTTATAGTTACCAAGATAACGGCAAATTGTAGTTTGTCCAACATTTAGGTTTTTTCCATGTCCTCCAGAAGACTTTTCACCTGATGTGGCCTAACCTGAATCATCTAGTTTGTACATAATTACTATGCTCATTCACTCATGTAATGAGGAATTACTGACTCTAAGTGACAGCAAAAAATGTCCACACTTTGGGATCAAAATGAAAGTAACACGATCCTTATGTTCAAGAAATCACATTTTCACAAAAGATAAATATATGTAAGCAAGTAAATATAACACAATACATGTTCTAACAGACACTACTGGCCATTGTTCACAAAAAGCAGAGAAAATGAGTAAGTATAGGAGTTCAGAAGCTACTTCCCAGAAGAGAGTATCCCTGTCTCTGACCTTAAAAGTGTAAGAAGAGTTTTACCAGGCAGCTGAACCGGCAGAAAGACACTGTGAGCAAATAAAACACATAAAGACATAAAGATACAGTATTTTTAGGAAAATAAAAATAGTTTAGTGTTACTAGTGCATAGCTTGCAAGCAGAAAGTGGGGAGGCTAGAGGAATAGCTTTGAAAAGAAACAGATTTGGTAACTAAGGAGTTTAAATATCTTCTTTAGGTGAAGGAAGTTGTTTAATTGTAATTTTTAATTAGGAAATTGGCATGATCAGAACTAAATTTTAGAAAACCTATGTTCATAAATAAGGAAACAGAAACTCAAAGTTTAAGTAATTCCTCTGACATCTGGGATTCAAACTTAAATCTAGATAATGCTATAATGCTGCTTCCCAGTTTAAGATATTATAAAATGCTATGTTGAGAGCCTGGACTAAGGATAGCAGAGGTATTAAGGTAGAATTGTTGAGACTTGTCTTTGGGATCAATTAAATATGGGAATGATGCAGAGGGAAAAGTTGAATGTGAACCTGAGGCAATGAATAAATATAAGAGCTTAAACAAGATGAACGATAAAAGTAAATGATCAGAGTGCAGAACATTTTACTTAGATACATTCTGATGATATATGTAGGTAGAGATGCTTAATAAGCATTTAAGTAACTGGAACTTGACATAGTTGTATATGTCTACAATGTTACACATACTAAAATAAACTCAGAAGTCATAAGGCTTGGGAGCAAACAACTTCTGAAAATATTGGATAAACAGGGAAAATAAAGGGGCTGTGGTTAGACCTCTGGTGTATTAGTTTGCTAAAGCTGCTATAAAAAAAAGTATCGCAAACTAGCTGGCTTAAACCACAGAAATGTATTTCATAGTTTGGGAGACTAGAAAGGTCCAAAATCAAGGTGTCAGCAGGGATGGTTCATACTGAGGGTTGTGAAGGAATGATCTGTTCCAGACCTCTCTCCTGGACTTGTAGATGGCCATCTAATCAGTCTTTCTCTTCACATGATATTTCCTGCATCTGTGTGTCCACGTATCCCCTTTTTATAAGGATATAAGTCATACTGGATTAGGATTTTTGGTAATGATCTCATTTTAATTTGATTACCTCTGTAAAGATCCTATCTCAAGTAAAGTCACATTCTGAGGTACTAGGGTATTTTCAAAATATAAAATTTTGAGGAACATAATTCATTTCATAACACTCTACCCTCTGCCGCCCCACCAATTCCTGTCCTTTTCACATAAATAATTCACCCAATTACAACATCTGGAAAAATCTTAACAAATTCCAGCATCACCTCTGTCCAAAATGCCACCTAACCATCATCTAAATTAGGTATGGGTGAGATATCATTCATCCTGAGGCAAAATATCTTTCTAGTTGTGAACCTGTAAAAGTATAAAATAAGTTACCTGCTTCCAAAATGCAATGATGGACAAGCACAAGGTAAACATTCCCACTTCAAGAGAGAGAAATCAAAAGAAAGGGTAAATTTCAGAAAGCAAGTCTGAAATCTAGCAGAGAAATTCCATTCGATTTTAAGGCGTGAGAACAAACCTCTCTGCCTAGATGGTCCTTGGCTCTTATGGCTGCAGCCTCTGGCAGCCAGCTCTCTCAAACTGAGGAGTTGGTCCTACTCTAAGGAACTGAGGAGAAGACAGTCCTGCTCCCTGGTCTGTGTCCTTTGGGCCTGTGGTGTTAGTGGAAGCCCTAATGATCCTGAACTGCCTTTGGGGTCATTCTTCTCTTTTCTTGAAGGATAGCACATGTTTGGGGCCAGAGTGCTCTACCTATCCACTTCCTATCTGTAGAATCCCAAAAGTCCAAAAGCCTTTCTATATATATATATATATATATACACACATATATACATATACTTACATATACACATATACATTTATACATACATACATTTTTATATATACACTTATGTATATATACACATTTGTATATGTATAACATCTCATAATCACATCATAATACATAATAATAATGTGATTTGAAGGCTACTTCGAAATTTGTAGGGTTGCCCTTCAGGCTAGAGATTCTGGCATGACTTTATGTTGCTGTCCTAAGTCTGAAGGCAGTCTGGAGGCAGAATTCCTTCCTCTTTGGGAGATCATGATCTTTTAAGGCCATCAACTGATCGGATGAGGCCAATCCACATTACAAAGGGCAATCTGGTTTATCCAAAATATGCTAATTTAAATGTTAACTACATTTTAAAAATACTTTCACAGCAACATCTAGACTGGTGTTTGACCTAGCAGCTGGGCGCTATAGCCTAGCTAGGAGAGCACATAAAATTAACCAACACATATGGGAACAACAAAAGTAAAAGAGTGGGCAGAAAAAAATGATTCAGTAAAAAAGCTAAGAATTAGAATTACGGAGGAAAATGAGAAAGTCCTGTAGTGGAAGCTCAAGGGGTAGAAATATAAGAAGGATGTTTTTTTGGTGAACTGTATCAGAATACACAGAGGAAGCAAATGAATTGTAGATTAGAAAGTGCCCATTTTCTAAAGAAATCATTTGGAAGTTTCATAAAGATAGGCAAAAGATTTAGACAGGAATGCATCAAGGAGAAAATTCTATTTCCTGATGCATGACTAAAGAGATAACCTAAATAAAGCTCCTGCCCAAAACAACTAATAACCCTGGCTAAAATATATTAAAACAAACCATTCTAAAAGCTTTGCTGAGCTAAGGAGAAATTTAAAAATAAACAGTCAGAGGCCTCAAAACAAAGTAAAAGTGGAAAGTCTAAGAGAGAAGCTCACAGTGAGGTCAGCTTTTGCCCCGAGGTTTCTTTCAAACTCTAGTGACAATGAATTTCTCACTGATGATAGTACAACAGACAGTGACAAAGCTGAGTGTATAAAAAGATATTCTATGTAATGCTGGTGTCCCTAAAGGTAAACTAGAAAAAACCAAAACATATAGAAAAGATAATTGCTAATTTTGACTTTTATTCTGGGTAGATGGGAAATTGAAAAATGAAAACAAAAAAGTCTCATTAAACCTGAATGCAAAATCTGAATTTCTGAAGAATCATCACCTGAATTAGGTATATTATATGATCTGAAAATCCTTAGGGTGAAAAAGATGTCTGAAATTTTTATTGCTTTCAGGTATCTGTCAGATTCAAATACAAAATTTTGGGAGGAAAACAAGTTTAACTCAGTCATCAAAGAACTACCACACATAAAATTCCAAGAAATTTGAGACCACAATAAAATATCATGAAATATATAGGAATAGAAGGCAGAATGGACAGGAGCCAGCAATAACTGCAGAAAACAGAAACAAATCAACAAGAACTTCAGACACTGGAATGATCATAAAATGGAAAATAATTATGTTTAATATGTTTTTTAAAAGAATAAAAACACAATTTATAAAAAAATAAAATTAGAATATCATAAAAGCAGCCAGAGAGGAAAGGAAGATCCTCTTCAAACACCAATTAGACTGACGTTTGACTTTTTTAATAGCAACAATGGAATCCAGAAGATAGTCGATTAACATCTTTAGTGAGCTGAGAAAATATAACTGTGAATCTTACATTGCATGTCTACTACAAATATCTTTCATGAACAAGGCCAAAATGAAGGTATTTTCAGAGCTTACAAATTTTGTCACCAAAAGAACTTTCCACAGAGATTGCTAATGGGTGTACTTCAGGAACAATAAAACAACTCCACGATTAATATTCAAGATGAGATGGCAAGTACAGAATCTGGTAACTATATGGGTAAATTTAAACTAATAATGACTATTAAAAATAAATCATAAGTATAATGTCAAATTTGTGGGGTTAAAAAGGAAAAAAATCTAAAATACCAGACAAGACTGTAAAAATTGGGTGCAGAGCAATATGAATTAAGGTGTTCCAGTATATTTATATTGTTTGGAAGAAACATATAAAGATAATGATTAACTTTGGACTTTACGAAGTATGGATGTTAAAATTTTTGGAAAAGCAATTGCATAACATAGCATATGTATGTAGTGAAAACACAACAGGGGAACTTCAAAAAAATCCACAAGAATTAGTGATATATAAGAAAACAAAGAAAAACCTCTTTTCAAGAAATGTCATTCTGAAGAGACAAATATATTTAAGTTGTCAGAGGTTTTTTTTAAATGATGGAGAACAATACATTTTGAAATGTAGTAGATAAGATGATTCTACTCACATGACTCATTCAACAGACATTCTATCAATACTCATTGCATCCTAAGCTTGTGTTTAGAATTGCTAGACACCTTACTAGATACCAGAGATACAAATAGTTAGATGACAGTCCTTGTACTCAAGGACTCAAGGACTTACAAAGGGACCATTTCATTATGGACTTGGCTGCTTTATAAAGAGTCTGCACATTATCCTAGCAACACATAGGTATGAGAGAGTTTTAAGCAAGGGGATGACATAATCAAATTTGTACTTTAGAAACTCATTCTAGGTTCAGGACAAAGAACGTGTAGTAGGTTCTCAAGAGTTGGGAAACTCTGTAGCTATCCAAGAAAGAAAAACTGACTGAACAAGGTAGTAGCAGTGGTTATTGAAAAAAAAATGGACAGATGTGAATTTGAATATGTGAATACTTCTCAATAGGAAAACAGCAACTCTCCACTGAGTGGCCACTGGTATCATATAACTAAGTGCCCACCTTTACAGTGGAATTCATCACCATATATATAATTATGAGTTTATATAAGTTGAGAACACTTGAACTCAGAAGATGTGCATGTAAGCTTTAAAATTTAAGTTCAAACAGGATCACCATGACAGTGCTAGTAAATTCCCCAAGGATTTTTATAATGGCATCCTGCCCAATGAAAAATACAACTTATAAAATAATTAAGGAGAGGCTTGTGGGAAATCATGCTCCATGAATAGACAAACATTTTTCTTAAAGTCTGAGTTCACTTTTGATTTTGAACTTTGGAATAATGATGGAAAAAGTTAAAAGTTTCCAGTTTTCAGAGTGTTATAAGTTTCCTGCTTCAGAACTTTTTTTTGAAATGCTTTATCTGAAGCTGCAGTTAATGATGTCCTCAGCTCTGCAAATTAAGCCGATGCTTTTACATCAATGAAAAGAGGCACTGAGAGAGAGATATTCAATGTGCGGATACCGAATCTCAAGGACTGTAAACCGTTTTTTGCCTAAATGTTTCATCTCCAGAGTTTCAGATTTTGAAGGGTCTGTCCGAAATTTAAAAGTACAGATCAAGGGGAAATTGCCTGTGTGACTCAAGAGCCTGGTAACCAAGCTTCCTTGCCTGTCATCATAGAGATTCCTTGAAGCTAGGAAGCCAATCTTTGCTTTTTTGGGAGTGTTAGCCTGGCCAAGAACTACAGTAAAAAGTACACAAGGAAAACTAATATGCACAATTAGTTTACTAATTATGTGTGCATAATTAAAAATTAATCAAGTAAAATAATCAAGAAATAACAGCAAAATATTTGATATTTGTCCAAATTAATGCTAGTTTGTAATGCTAAAAACCATTTGTATTCACTTCTGTCATTCTTGAAAGAAACTAGGAAACCAGAGCTGTGAGTTTAAGGAAATTAAATTCCACTATTCATGTTCATTTAAATACTTCCAAAAAATCCTTCTCTTTCCTTTGTTCCTTAAAATTATAATTTGAGAAGAGGCAAATTATATTTTCCTCATCAGTTTATCTGCTAATTCATTGTTGGTGCTCCTAAGTCTGATTTTTTCTTAGCTGGCCAGATAAACACTTTCAGCTCTTTAGAGGGTTTCATGGATAGGCTTTTACAAATTATCATTGAACAAAATGGAAGAAGTGATGGCATCCTGATTAACTGTAAAATCTTCCTCAAATTGAAATTTGACAGAGTGGCTAATATTCTAATTTGGAAGGAAGACAAAGTCGGGACTGTCAATCAAATAATGATCCCCTGTCACTCACCCTCGCCTCCCTGCCAAACGCTTCTTAAAAGCACCCTTAAGCCTGTACAGGAATACTGCTTTCAATTTGCAGAGACAGCCCGCTCTGTCTCTCTGAGAGTGTTATCTTTGCTTCCATAAACTTTTCTTTCGGCTTGCTTCACTTCGCTGAAACTGCCTGCTCTCAGAAACAGCCTGCTCTTTGTCTCTTTCCCTCTCTGAGAGTGTACCTATGCTTAAATAAACTTTGCTTTGTGCTTAAGCTTAACGTGGTAGTTTGCAATGCTTCGCTTACTACCGCAGACTGAGATGGATGGTCCAGGTCTTCTGGTGACCTCCTCGGTTGAAGCTATTTTGTTACAACACACGTCCACCCGGTGACATTGCAAAGACTATACATTTATAACGTGTCACGTATAAAATATAAGAATTTGATAGATAATAACCCATTTTCTTCCCTTATTCCACTTACTAATGGTAATTAGGGAAAATATTTCTCTGTTTTACTTTGCTTATCAAGAAATCCCATTTTATAAAATCTCACAATCCCCAAATCCATTATTTGCTGATTAGATTTTAAAATCTGAGATTTTAAGTGCTTCTTGTTGTCCATTTTCAACATATCTGAGGCTAGTTTTTAAATGTTTCAATCATGCTTTATGCCCATACTTTATATTACTAAGCCCTTAGAATGTGCGAAGATTCTACTAAGCACTATGAAAACCCAAAACCAATTAATGGATACTGCAGTGAAGAAGTTCACAGGAATTCAAATGAGGGTGTATAATTGGGCTAGGGTTGTGTTACTTCCAGCTGGAAATGGGGGAAAAAAAGACAATAATGGACTTCTGAGGAGGTAGCGATTGAGCTCTTGATTTGCAGATAAAGCAGAAAAATAAAATGGAAAATCAAGTAGGATGAAGACAAAGTGACAACAGGAGAGGGCCAGGCAAAGGAATGGGAACATGAGTAAAGACAGTATCAGAGTAGATAGTTCGTAGGAGGAACACAGACTTTGGTTTAGGGGAAGAGTAAGAAATGTGATTGGTAAGCAGTTTTGTCATCATTTTGGATAATGATAAATGCTACGCTGGGAAGTTTGAACTTACCCTAGAGTCATGGAACAGCTCTGGAAGGTTTTCAAACAGGGAAGTTGACAGGATCAAATTGTGTTAGAAAAAGATCAAATTAGCATCAATCTTGGAAGGATAAGGAGTTGGACAAGGAAACAAAGTATTACCTTTAATGAAAGTAATTCTAAAATTTCTACATGTGACAAGCAGGAAAAGGTTTAATTTCAACAAATGCTGTCCTCTTTCACAGGCTCTGGAGACACATGGCTCCCTGATGTTGGCAATACCTTGAAATATTTAACAATGTTTAACTGTAGTGATGAATTATTTTATAGTCCTTATAGCATGTCAATCCAACTTTTCATTTGAGTTGGCAGTGACAAGCCAGTTCACACAAGGGAAGAGAAGTAGACTATGAACATTTTTCACATTTACTACAGTTGTTAAGCACTTTGATTGCCTGCTATAAGGGAACATGTCTTGGAAGAAAAATCTGCATCCTAAACTAATATTGAAGATATGTTTAGCATCTCACTTGCCTCCAACTTACTTAGAAAATCAGTATAAATAAAAGTGAACTCAGCTATATATTTTTAGAAAAAATTCAATTTTATCACCATAGTAAGCAACCTAAAATAATGCAGCAGTAGAGGAAAGAAATTTCAAGTGAAAAGAGCAATGGATTCATTAAATATTTCATTCATTTATGGAGTGCTTACTGAATAATTACAAACAAAAGTATTTCAACTTATGAAAAGCCCACAGAAAGAAAAATACTATGTTGTAAAACAATCAGGGAATCTATTCGCTATAGCAGGTTAAAGAAAACTTTCATGAATGAGAGATATTTACTTGAGGTCATAATGGTGAGTAGAGTTTGCCTGATGAAAAGACAGGGAAGACTAGTGTCTTGTCCTGTTGTTGCCCCATGTCAGCAACATCACCCTACTTATAGAAGGGAGTAATAATTTTTTGCCCACACACTCACATGGCAGTTGATAGGGCTGAATGAAAAAAATTATTAAAAATATATATTACCTGTCTCTGTTCTGCCATTAATTTGTTACGTGACCAAGGAAAAGTTACCCAATATGTCCAAACTTTAAATTGAGTGAACTAGATTCAAAATAATCTTTATAATTTTTGTTCTCACCTTGAAAAAGTTTTATGATTATATGGTGGCTTAAAGGGGTTCATCATTTATTTCTACTCTATTTGAAAAATGGATTTTTCTAAGTCAACTGTCACAAGCTTAAGGAGAGGGAATATTGTAGTACCTTATTTCTTTTTCCAAATAAAATACAAAATTTTTAAGTTTTAGAAAACTAAAATATCCATCTCATCAAGTTAGTCCAAAACATTTTAAAATTTCAAGATGGCTTATCTTGAAATATACCTACATTCTGAGAACAGACAATTGCCTTATTGTCTTATAGTTTTCAGAAAATCATAGAAATTGAACATCAATCATACTAGTTATATATAGATAAGTATTAAATGACACTAAGCTCTTACTTGTCAATGCCATTATTTTCTTTAGAGCCAAAATTTTCATATCTATAAAATGAGATATTTGAATGAATGACCTCAAACACCCCTTTCAGTTATATGATTCCATTACCTATAAAATACTTTACAAATAACATGTTTTAAATCACGTGTGACCTCTACTATAAGTTGCTTTTATAAACTAGTGGTGGGCATGATTAAAAAATTGACCCACTCACACATGTTAACCATTATTTGGTAGGTAAACTTTGTTTTATTTTGTTACTTGGGGACCCAGACAACAGAGGGTGCACAATCTGAGACTGCATCATGTAGAAGGTACAACTACCACGTTCACTGTGGCGAGTTAAGAGTCCTCATGGTGTTCTCACTCTGCTCTTCTATGGTTCTGCCTAGAAGGGAACCATGTCACCTCTACTCAGAGCACACTGACAATAAGTCCAATGGTCCTGCCTAACAGCAGGCTGGGAAGATAAAAAGAGACTTAGAACATGAGCACCAGCCATGCCTCCCATACAGAACCATGCAGTCTTAGAAGAGAGAAGCTGTGTTATGTAAAGTGCAGCACTTTAAGGGAGCAGGGTGACCCCACAGAGATGAAGTGACTTCATCAATCACATAGCTAGGTAGAGGCAAACCTGGAACAGATAGTTCTTAATGACCTAGCTTTTATTTTATTTAAAAATCTTAAAGGTTTTATTTTAATGATTGATTTTTTTTTTTTTTTAAATACCAACAGTGAAAATGAACAATTGTAGACACTGTGTGTCTATCCAATTCCATGCTTTGGAGTATGGAACTTTCAGCCTAGAAACTTCTCAAGTGCGTTTTAATTCTAATCCTCTGTGGCTATAGCATTTAATGTCTAGGTGACTGCCCAAAGCCAGGCAAATAGCTGAGGCCAGCACAATCTGGATAAGATGGGCTAGGATTTAATTACATTACCTCCTTTTATATATTACAGAGAGAGCAGAGTTATCTTTTTAACACAGGCTTATTACTCATTTTCAATGGTAAATGCCTAAGTTCACTACAGATACTTAAGCGCTAGTCAGGTGGCAGTGCCTGCAATTTCCCCTGAATGTCATCGTAGTAAAAGAACTATTGCACCTTCTAACCCTGCCACTCCACTGTGCTCTCCAAAGGGTTATCTATAAATACTTCTAGCTACAGAGGCAGTCTCCTCTTTCATGCTCCCTCTTTATCTCTTTTTTTTTTTTTCCTTTTCTGAACAGATATGAGAAAGAAAAAAAAAAAAAAAAGGCATTAACCACACTTGAGATCCTGTCTTTTTTTTGTATGTGAATCTTGTCCTAACACATGTCTCCTCCTGAAACTCTAGTATTTTTTTAAATTCCACATGCATGGCCACTTTTTGAACTGTCCAAAAATTTTAGGCAGGAATGTTCAAAAGGTTTGATCTCTAAAGTTCTGTCTAGCTTTATCAGATTTTGACATTTGTCTGTTTATGGTTTCAGTCACTCATATAATTAATGATTATTCCTTTGCTCTGTTCTTAGCTACCCTGTCTAAACCTTTCCCCATGGACCCCTCTGCCTTATGGCTACAATGTTCGACTCATGGGCTCATGCTGTCCTCTATTTAGCCAAAATATTTTACCACTACCCTTCTTAAAAGTAAGGAGCTAGTGGCCCAGTTCACAATCGATTCGGAGGCTTTTCCTATCCCATCTTTCATTCCATTTGGGTTACTAACTGGCTTTTCTAATACACCAACTTGCATTAAGCTTGTTATACCCATGGCTGAAGTTACAATGATGCATTGTTGCCAAACAGCTTTTCATTTTAGCAAAGACCTCATTCTTAATCCATAGAGGTGAATATTAGACATTTCTCACACTTCAACCTTTCAGTGAGGGAAACGCTTTTTGCCTGAATTAGCTTTTGGTTTCTCTTCAATGATTCCCCATTGTGGTTACCTGCTCTGTACAAATCTTGTCCCTCTTGGCTGCCCTGTGAAAGGAGGTCTGTGGTGCCATGTTATATTCTGACCACAGTGACTGTCTGCAGTTCACAGGATAAGGGCCTGACCTATATAATGGTGGGCTCTCCCTTGAAGAGGAGAGACAACACTTTCTATTTCATCTATGGAAGAGGGATGTCTTGAAAGAGGAAACAAAAATTTAAAATGAGTGCTTCAATACATCAAACAGATCAAAAAGGAATTTCTCAGCTGTCTTTGTAAATTATGGCCTTACATTTGCATTTTGAGAAGTTGAACTCTCCTAGGGATTATTTAGAAATGAACTTATGAAGGCTTTTACCATGTTTCCATGACCAGCTGCTAGATATTGAGAGATCTTTAAGGCCAGTTCAAGATGAAGATGAGAGACCTACATTTTACAAGCTGGATGATCCAATTATGTACTATAGCTCAGTGTTTTCTCGTCTGTTAGCTCTGAGTATTTAATAAGGTTTTGTTTAAATGATCTATTCTAAAAATTATCAGTTATAGATTGTTTGGGAAAAATATTCAGGTGACCACTTAGGGAGGAGCATTAAAAGGAAAAAATATCCCACTAAGACCTGTGTAGTAGCAAAAGCATTAATAAAAATAGAATAAAATATTCTGGTCATTCTTCTAAGTTCTATGCCTTTTCATTCTATCAACACCATTAATTGATAGTTCTATTCATAAGCCCATTAGTAGATGAGAAAACTTGGGGCACAGAAAAGTTAAGCAATTTATTCACGGTCACATAGATCATAAGCAGTAGAGGCCAGAGCCTCAGAGGAAGTAAACCTTTGGGAATGCTAGACTCAAAAATCTTTTGCATAAGATGATTCTCTCTCCTTCTCCTTTGCCTACATTGGGTATTCTCAGTTTGATTTTATTAAGGAAAACAGTGGGCTCCAACATATCCAAACATCGTAACTTACTGAGCTTGGTTTTGTGGCTCCATCATTGCTCCCTTATGCCAGTATAATACTCTCCTTATCTCCTCTCAGTGATCACATAATTAGAATAAATTATAGAGCTATCACAATCAATTTTGGAATCTGCTTAGTTACATAAGTGTTATTTCCATGAATGCCTTAGTTTTTTGACATTGTATTTCTTCTCAAATATCTCACATTGAGGGAAACATTCTTCTGCTTTTACTTATTCATCCAACTAACTGCTTTCACTCCTTTTTTATTTAATATTTTATTTATTTATTTGGTCGCACCAGGTCTTAGTTGCAGCAGGCAGGATCCTTAGTAGTGGCATGCAAACTCTTAGTTGCAGCATGCATGTGGGATCTGGTTCCCTGACCAGGAATCAAACCCCAGGCCCCCTGCATTAGGAGCACAGAGTCTTATACACTACACCACCAGCAAAGTCCCACTGCTTTCACTCTTTTCACGTAAAGGATGCCTTCTCTACAGTAATAAAAGGTATTTGTTTACCAAGTCAGCTACTTTCAAAGATCAGTCTTTCTCAAGAAAATGATGAGGTGAATTAAGAAATCCTAAAGTTCTCTTGAATATTCCACTTATTCTACTGAAAAGAGCAAAGTTAACAGTGTTGTCTTGAAAAGGATAAGTAGAACATGAATGAATGAGTAGCAATTTATTAGACATTTTGAAGAGCTAATGCATACCTAAAAAGTTCTATAGCTTCCTTTTTCTTCTTTACTTCAAACTAACTCAATAATCTGTTAGCTACCTATCACCCTCCTAGTTTAAATCCTAGAATTATGAAGGTTTGCCGACTCTACCCTTTTGAGAAATGGCAGATAATAGAGAAAGTAAGACAGAGAAATAATACAAAAATTGAAAAAGGAACCTCTGGGCACTTTTCTAAGGGTAGTGATAAAGCGAGAAACAAGAACAAGGGCAGCCTATCTTTGCCATTCAGACTGATTTTAACAGGAGTGCTAAAGAGGGTGAAAACAAAAGAAAGGAGAAATGAAAACTGATTACTTTAGTGTTCCCATGCATAATTTCAAAAGAAATCTCCATCTTCAAATGGCATTTAGTATGAGATCAAGTGAATACACAGTAATGCTACAGAGGATATGTATCTTGAAAAGCTTTCTTATCTGAAAAAATATTTTGTTGATAATTACTGTCTTTTTAAGACTACCATGTGAGTATTTATTGTTTCTCATTACTTTCCTGAGTTCCCATGATTTGTAGAAAAGGATATGCAAGTTAGTTGGGGTAAGAATGGACTTAGTCCCCTACTTTGGTCCATAAAATTGAGTCGTTAATTGAGTGAGTTGAGGATGTCTTTTGATGTTACTTAGCTAATTGTGAGTACTGGCCATACCTTTATTACAGAGTAATCTTGGTTCAGGAATAGATCATGGAATGAGCAACTGGCTGGAATCAATAGGTGGAGGAAAAGACATTGAGTTTTTCAGGAAGAATTAGTTGTTTCATGTTTTGAAAACCCAAGAGAACAGTTAAAGAACTTGGCAATTGTTTTTGTTTTGGGGGAGGGTTCACAGAAAAATTAAAGAAAGGTACAGGGATTTACATATATCTCCTGCCCCCCACAGCAATTGTTCAATTATTATTTTTCAGTAAGTTTAATATCTTTTTCGTTTTTAACAAAAGATCAGGGACTCTCTTAAGTTCCCTTACATTCTATGACTATATTGCAAGTTCAGGTCAGGTTGTTGGGTATGTGTCACTCACTGATGGGAGTTTTAAGGTGAAAAGTGGTAGACAGTGTTGATGATGTATAGTTCTAACTTCAATCTATCCAGAAACAAATGAAATCTGGAGGAATGTTGATCATATAGGTAACAACTTTTTTTGGATTAGCACTGGAAAGGGAGAAACTCAAAGTAGTATGGGTTACTGTTCCCTCCATGGCATCTCATAGATTTTATATGCCCATAACCAACCAATGAAATTTAAAAATAATAAGAAATATATGTCTATAAGTTGTGCTCTGTTGTTTACATCCTATTAAATGTTTTGTTTTAATTTGGCTAATAAGTTATAAGCCTAATAAGTTATACCATATGAACTATGAACTAGATGTTTATGAAATGTGAAAAACAAACTGCTGTAGAAAGCTTTGTATCAGATTCTGTAAAATAAAATGAAATTTAAGACTTTCATTTATGGATAGTAAAGGGTGAGGAGTAAAAAAAATAATACTCACAAATCTCTGTGAGCAAATATAAACAGGGCAAGAAAAAAACTGAAGATCAATAAATAAGAACCCAAATTTTGATTTCAGGGTATGGCATCAGAAGTTACTCATCCACAAAGCCCCATCACCCAATCCCATCTAGCTTATGTTCTTCTTCTTTTTTTTTTACTATTCTCTATCCACAATGGCCTTCAGTTTCCTTCCTCAGGTACTTTGTACTTCCTCTTTTTTCTGTCAAAACCATTTTCTCAATATACTTAACACTACTCACCCCTTCTCACCTCTCAGATGTTAATTTACATAGTACCTCCTCAGGGAATTCCCCTAAATATCATATCCTGATTAGCTTCCCACCTTCTTTTATTTTCATTGTTGTTAGAGCACAACATGAAAGCTATACTCAAAAAATTTAAGTGTTCAGTCTGCTATTGTTGACTACTGGTACAACATAGTATAACAGATCCCTAGAGTTAATTTATCTTGCTTAACTGAAACTTTATGCCTGTTAATTAGTAACTTCCCATTTCCCCCTCCCTCCAGTCCCTGGGCAATCACTATTCCACTGTCTGATTTTATGAATTTGACTGTTTTAGATACCTCATGTAAGAGGAATAATGCAGTGTTTGTCTTTCCAGGACTAGCTTATTTCGCTTAGCAAAATGCCCTCAAGTCTCATCCATGTTGTACCATGTGTCAGAATTTCCTTCCTTTTAAGGCTGAATTACTTTCCATTGTAGGTATATACCACATTTTCTTTATCCATTCAACTGTTGACATTTAGGTTGTTTTCAAATCTTGGTTATTGTAAATCACACTGCAATGAAAATAAGAAGCTAATATCTCTTCAAGGTCTTGATTTAAATTCTTTTGGATAAATACCTAGATGTGGGATTGCTGGATCAGATGATAGTCCTATTTTTAGTTTTTTTGAGGAGCCTCCATACTGATTTCCATGATGGCTACACCATTTTGCTTCCCACCAACAGCATGCAAGGCCTCCAATTTTTCCACATCATTGCCAACACTTGTTGTCTTTTGTTTTTGTTGATACAGCTGTACAGACAGGTATGAGGTGATACTTTATCGTGGTTTTGATTTTAAATGTCCTAATGATTAGTGCATTGAGAATTTTTTCATATACCTGTTGGCCATTTGCATGTCTTCTTTGGAGAAATGTCTGTTCAGGTCCCTGGTCATTGATACTTCCTTTGGAGGATGGTGGCCATGAAGGATTACAGAATTCTGTCTAAGAATTCCATTGAATCTACTGTTTCTGGCTCAGAGACTCAGGAACCTAGAGCTCTGTTTTTAAGAGGTATCTTATTTCTTATATTGAGAGATGGAGGGTAAGTGAACAAGGTTCCCCTCTGTGTTTCCTATTAGTAACATGGCATCCCTATACATGCACTGCTACTTTAAGCTTCTAATTGCCTTTTGTGTTATTTTTGATCCCCTCACACAGGTTAAGGGAGAAATTAGTGGTGAGGGAGTATTAAGAGCTCTAAGTTTTCATCTGTGACTCAAGCCAAACCTGAAACCATTACATCATAACTTGGCTGTAGAGTCAAGTTACGAAATTAGCTGTCATTGTATGACTTGGTTCTTGGTTAACAAGCCATCTTTCCTCTCCAGAGAAGCAGAGATTATGCTAGCAGGATATGTGGATTGAATTTTAGCACCAATTTTTTTCCTTCCTGTTTCCTTTTGAGCAAATTCAGTTTTGATATCAGATATAAGATATATTTTATTCAGTATTTTCTAGTTATTATAAAGTATAGTTCCTGAAATCTGATAATCTGATACCTGTTACTACACTTCAAACAGTGGAAGTGTTTTTGAATATCTTTATTTTTACTGGGAAAGTAAATTCTGATGCTGCTTTGCATCATCCTGACCACCGCAGAAGTCATTCCTTCTCTGATTATCTCAGGATAGGAAGATATATGGGTAAATCAAGCCATATTTAATGCTGCTGATCTTACAGTACACTTGGCAACAGGAAACTAGAAATAGAGTTCACATATACTAATTAAGTCCTACAATCTTGGGGTCAAGTTACCACGGTTATATCTTCTAATACATACCGGTGCTCATTTCCTCCTCCCTACTTCATACAAGTTTTTTCAAGGACTTCCTAAATCTAATAGCTGTATTCCATTATTTTTTCTGCTTTACCCCCCCCCCAAAAAAATGCCAGGGAGAAAGAAACAGAATAGTCACACATTCAACACTCTTATATATCCTCTTTGGTTATTTCTGCCAAATTTAATAACATCTGTCACTAAAGATGGATTTTCTTATCTCTGTGATTTTGGTTAACATATTTGGGAGAAATAAGGTTTGATTGTGATATTGTTCCTAAAGTATTTATTTACCTTTAGTCACCTCTAACATTTGTCACATCTAAGTTGGCTGCATGTTTCTTTCTCTGAATTTTTATCCACATTACTTCATGTTAAGGGTCTTTATTTGACCTATAGCTCCCAATTTCAATAGACTTTTGAAAATGAGACAAAACTTTTACATGACAATATTAGTAATCCTTATTTTTGTGGTCAGAATAAGATACAAGGATGCAATGAACAGCACAAGGTATACAGCCAATATTTTATAAAAACTTTATGTGGCAGTCTCTAGGTCCATCCACCTCACTACAAATAAGTCAGAAAGAGAAAAACAAATACCGTATGCTAACACATATATATGGAATCTAACAACAACAAAAAAAATGGTTCTGAAGAACATAGGGGCAGGACTGGAGTAAAGATGCAAATGTAGAGAATGGACTTGAGGACATGGGGAGGGGGAAGGGTAAGCTGAGACAAGTGAGAGAGTGGCATGGACTTATATATACTACCAAATGTAAAACAGATAGCTAGTGGGAAGCAGCTGCATAGCACAGGGAGATCAGCTCGGTGTTTTGTGACCACACAGAGGTGTGGGATAGGGAGGGTGGGAGGGAGACGCAAGAGGGAGGAGATATGGGGACATATGTATATATATAGCTGATTCACTTTGTTATAAAGCAGAAACTAACACACCATTGTAAAGCAATTATACTCAAATAAAGATGTTAAAAAAAAAACTTTATGTGGAATATAATTTATAAAAACATCAAATCAGTATGTTGTACACCGTAAACTAATATTGTAAATCAACTATATTTCAATAAAAAATTATTTCAAAAACTTAAAAGAGGGGGGCTTAATTTAAATTTAGAGCGAATCTTTACATCTTCTTTAATGACCATCTTAGAACATACCTTTCCATATTAAACTCTTTCCAAAGGACAAAAACTTGTCTTTTTCCTCGTATGAGGCAATTCTTATTTTAATTGTTTATTAACGTCCTCCCTATAAAGATTCCTCCAAAATGAGAATCTGATTCAAAATTTTCATATATGATGACTGATAAAAATCATTTGGATATTACACTGATACATACTCCATATTTTAGCATAAGGACTGGTGATTATCTTGTAATTCAATACATCACACCTTAAATTCTAGGATAAGTTTTTAAAAGCTTAAAACTACCCCACATCTTAATTAGGCAATTTCCAGTTCATTAATCCCAGTACTTTGTCTCTTTTGCTCATTACAAGTGATTGACTTATTTTAGCTTATACTTTTTAATGAACTTTTCCACATTTTTTATCCCATGACAACTTGATTTTGAAATTCCTACCATCCTGTTGCAAAAATAAATTACAACTTTATTTGGTCATATTTTTATGTATGTGTTGTTATGTCCAGGTCAACATCTTCTATACCCATCCTGTTGCCAGCTTCTATTTTTAAGAAAAGAGTTAATATACACACTTATTTTGATAATGCAAGGCTCCTTCTTCTGTCTTCCCCTCAGGGAAAAAAAAAAAAATTAACAAAAAATACAAGGAAGGAGCAAAGACAACTAACTGGACAATTTTTCCTCTCTGACCATCACCAGATCAGTTATTATACATGGTGTTAATAAGCTACTGAACATTCTATAAATCAGGTAGCAGAAGAGAAAGACAATGAAAATATGCTCACAATTAATTGGTGTGCACTGCCTAAGAGACACATCAGACTTATTCATTGCACCTTCTCACACAAAATATCAAATGACCAATGGCACTTTTTAAAGAACTAGAACAAAAAAATCTTAAAATTTGTACAGAGACACAAAAGACCCTGAATAGCCAAAGCAGTCTTGAGGGAAAAAAATGGAGCTGGAGGAATCAGACTCCCTTACTTCAGACTATACTACAAAGCTACAGTAATCAAGACAATATGGTACTGGCACAAAAACAGAAACACAGATCAACGGAACAAGATAGAAAGCCCAGAGATAAACCCACTCACGTATGCTCAACTAACCTATGACAAAGGAGGCAAGGATATACAATGGAGAAAAGACAGTCTCTTCAATAAGTGGTGCTGGGAAAACTGGATAGCTACGTATAAAAGAATGAAATTAGAACACTCTCTAACACCATACACAAAAACAAACTCAAAATGGATTAGAGACCTAAACGTTAAGACCAGACACTATAAAACTCTTAGAGGAAAACATAGGAAGAACACTCTTTGACATAAATCACAGCAAGATCTTTTTGATCCACCTCTTAGAGTAATGGAAATAAAAACAAAAATAAACAAATGGGACCTAATGAAACTTCAATGCTTTTGCACAGCAAAGGAAACCATAAACAAGATGAAAAGACGACCCTCAGAATGGGAGAAAATTCTGCAAACGAATCAATGGAGAAAGGATTAATCTCCAAAATATATAAACAGCTCATGCAGCTCAATATTAAAAAAACAAACAACCCAACCAAAAATGGGCAGAAGACCTAAACAGATATTTCTCCAAAGAAGCCATACAGATGGCCAAGAAGCACATGAAAAGCTGCTGAACATTACTAATTATTCGAAAAATGCAAATCAAAACTACAATGAGGTATCACCTCACACTGGTTAGAGTGGGCATCAACAGAAAATCTACAAAGAACAAATGCTGGAGAGGGTGTGGAGAAAAGGGAACCCTCTTGCACTGTTGTTGGGAATGTAAATTGACACAGCCACTATGGGGAACAGTACGGAGGTTCCTTAAAAAACTAAAAATAGAATTACCATATGATTCAGCAATCCCACTACTGGGCATATACCCAGAGAAAATCATAATTCAAAAAGACACATGCACCCCCCAATGTTCACTGCAGCACTATTTACAATAGCCAGGTCATGGAAGCAACTTAAATAGCCATCGACAGATGAACGGATAAAGAAGTTGTGGTACATATATACAATGGAATATTACTCAGCCATAAAAAGGAAGGAAATTGGGTCATTTGTAGAGACGTGGATGGATCTAGAGACTGTCATACAGAGTGAAGTAAGTCAGAAAGAGAAAAACAAATATCATATGTTAACTGATATACGTGGAACCTAGAAAAATGGTACAGGTGAACCAGTTTACAGGGCAGAAATTGAGACACAGATGTAGAGAACAAACGTATGGACACCAAAGGGGGAAAGCAGTGGGGGGGGGGGTGGTGGTGTGATGAATTGGGAGATTGGGATTGACATGTATAGACTGATGTGTATAAAATTGATGACTAATAAGGACCTGCTGTATAAAAAAAAGAAAATAAAATTCAAAAAAAAATAGATTGATGAATTATGCTGATATACCCTAGCTCATTTTGATGGTGGGAACTTCCCACCTCTAAAAATCAGCCAACCCCTTAACTATGCAATGGATTCAGACAAAAAATTTAAATTAACTATGGAAGTTTAGGTGTGTAGTATTACATATATGATACTGAAAGATTTTTTAAAATTGTAAAGATTTCTTGATTAACAAGGATTTAAAAAAAAATTACCTTTCTTTCTAACCTGCTATCCTGTCTCAGACTGACAAACCATTAACATTGAAAAGGAACCACAAAATATTATATATGTTCCTAACCTTATTGCTTCCATAATTGCATCTCTTTCTGCCAGAAGTAGGTATGGTCCACAAAAGACATATTATTTTAATAAAATGTCATTGGTTTCTTAAAATACGTTATTTCTGTCCATTAATTTTAGAAAACAAAATTAAATAATTAGAGAAGTCTTATTAAATTAATACTAATAAATAATATAATTAATATATAAATATTAGCATACATTAATATATTCTTAGTGTATTAACATAATATAATAGACAATATTAATATACAACTAGAAAAGTCACTTTCAGACAGATAAACAATAAAACACTAAAAGGAAAAGTTAAGGTCTGGACCTTTACTTTGACTTATGAACAATTAATGGATACCTGACCCTATTGATCTGAAAGTTCTAAAGAACTTCTGGTTTAATTTTGGAAACAGGAAGGCCCTCGGAATTTGTCCTTGACTCAAAGTCATAGCATCACACCACTTATCAACTCAATGACTTTGAACATATCGTACTATTTATTATGTTGACATATTTTTTAAGTCATTGTTAAGATTAAATGACAACACCGTGTAATACATAGCACAACTGCTTCTTCTAAAAATAATAGTTTGCTTTCTCTTTTCACTAAAAAAAAGTTAGGAAAAAAGGTGTAATTGTTACAACTCTGGATAATAAGCTATTTATTTATTTATATTATTTAATTAAGGGAGGGTATTTTTTGTCTCAGAGGTCAATGATGTATAGATAAATTGTAATGGGTCCTTTCATGTTAATGTCTGGGAACACACTATTATAAAAAAATGTAAATTTTCCAGATACTAATCTGTAGATTTTTCCAAATTCCACTCAAAACTACAGCATTTTTTTTCCACTAGACTGATAAGCTGATTGTAAAATTTACCTGTAATTACAAAGCAATAGGAAAAGAAGAACCAAGTTGGGTGTATTACTCTGTTCTATATAAGAAAGTATTATACAAATACAGCAATGTATTGGGGCAGGGTTAGAGAAATCAGAACAGTGCAGCAGGAAAGAGAGGACAGAAATACACGTATGCACTATTCCAAACCCAATGCATAACAAAAGGGATGCTCCAAAATGAAAGACTGTTAAATAGTATTACTGGGACACTTGGTTATCCATATGGAAAATATTAAAATGGATATTTTTCTCACAACATACTTAAAAATAAATTCCACATGGATACAAGAACTTAAATGTGAAAGGCAAAACTATAAACATTTTTTAAAGAAAATACAGAAAGAATATCTTTGTGATCTTAGAGTAAGGAATGATTTAACAATCTATTACATATATAACTCCATAGGAAAAGAATTCAAAAATTCACATCTATTAGAATTAAGGTCTTTGAGTAAAAATACAATAAAGCAAGGGGGAAAATCTGCAAATCTGGAGAAAGTGTTTCCAACACATAACTGACTGAGACTAGTGTTAATTCAGGGAAAGGGGTGGCAGATGGAAATAGGGTGCACATACAGGGTAATTCAAAGATACTTATAAAGTTAAATTTCTTAAATTGGCAATTTCAAATGACCAATTCAAATCACTTACTATTCTGTGAACTGTTCATGATCTCTTGTGAAGTTATACAACCTCTTGTATATAAGAATAAAAATAATGAACTTCACAAATAAAATAAATTACTTAAAAAAAAAACACGATAGAGGAAATCTTCATGCCATTAAATTTGGCAATGATTTCTAGACTATGACACTGCGATAGGCAAAAGAAGAAAAAATACATAAATTTGGACTACATCAAAATTTAAATGACTGTGTATCAAAGGATACAATCAAGAGAGTAAAACGGTAACCCATGGGATGAGAGAAAATATTTGCAAATCATATATTTGATAATAGGTTAATATCAAAAAAATAAAGAACTCCTACAACTCAACAAGAAACAAACAACCTAATTAAAGAGTGGGAAAAGGATTTGAACAGTCATTTCTCAAAAAAAGATATACAAATGGTCACTGAGTCCATGAAAAGATTCTGAATATGGAAATGCAAGTCGAAACCAAAATGAGATACCACCTCACATCCATTAGGATGGCTGTTATTAAAAAAACATAATTAATTAAAAAAAAACTAGAAAACAATAATTGTTGGTGAAGATGTGAAATAACTGAAACCCTTCAGCACTGTTGGTAGGAATGTAAAACGAAGCAGTCATTACAAAAAACAGTATGGTAGTTCCTTTTTCCAGGAACAAAAACAGAATTACCATATGATCCACTCCTAGGTGTATATCTAAAATAATTGAAATCCCACTTCCTGGTGTATATTCAAAGTAATTGAATGCCCAGTCTCAAAGAGATATTTGTAAACAACATGAATGCACTTAATACTACTGAAAGGTACACTTAAAAATGATTAAGATGGTAAATTTTATACGGAGACACTTGTGAATTTTACCACAGTTTTTAAAAGAGGATTTAAATCTTCCCTTGCTGATATATATCAAGTGAAGAAGCAGCTGTATTTGACATAAAAACGTCTCAAAAGCTACTGCTTTCTAATGAGCCTGAAATATTACTGTCCCCCCTGGTATTCTCCTGATTTCATGTATGCAATAACAGTTCTTAGAATACCTAATGTTTTGGCTTTTCCTATATTTTTCTAGGTTACCAGAGACCTTCAGAAGGTCAAGTGCAGTAGGAGGCTTATTTTTATACATTATATCATGTCCCTATCAATTTTAGTTAAATAAAATCAGTGAGTCAATATGCCCAATGAGCTTACTAAAGTACTTGAAACAATTTCATGATTAATCAGTAGAAATGCTTCTTTCACTATATTAATTTACACTGCAGAAATCTGAGTCAATACAGGTATGTGTACTCCCAACAAAGCTGTGTTTTTAATAATCAAACCTTCCCACTTGCTTAGAATTGTAGGAGATCCCATTATACATAAACTCGTCATCTCTTTGTGTGGGACTGGTTGTGTTGTGACATCCATATATTTTTTACCCATGTCAAATATATTATGACAAAGTGTGTGTGTGTGTGTGTGTGTTTCGAAGTCAGTTTGTGACTGATCCTAGAAGTATCCATGAAGTTATTATTGTTATGTATTTTAAGATTTATTTACCTATTTTACTATTAGTACTGGGAAAAGAGAGAAGTTAAAAATTACCCCTTCAAAGCTTGCAGCTTTTTGCAAATTTGAATTTAGTTGTCTTTTGTATATCGGTTTTTGTAAAATAATAGTGAATGGATAAATTCGCATAAAGTGAGAAATATCTGCTTTAAAACTGGGAAGGATTTTAATTTGATCATTCATCATCTCTGCTGATCCTTTGCTCATATGTTGTGTGATAGATTAGAATGTGTTATTGAGGACATAGAAACAGTTAGCATTCTTAATGCTAACATTTGTAACTAGAAACAAATTCTGACAAGTGGAAGCTTAGTGGGATACTAGCTATTCATTTCTTTGCAATATTTAATGTATACATTACTTACATCTTATTGTATGTCTTAACAAATGCAGTAAGTTGCATTGTTGGTGGAAAAGCTGAGCTATCTTTCTACAAATCAATAATAATTAAGACAAATCACTTATATTTCAATAGATTATACATGCCCAGAAACCTTGAAAGATAAACTATTAATATTTATGGTAAAAATGATGAAGCCAGTGTCACTAAATTTTATTGACTATATGAAGAAATATATTTAGCTTAGAGTTTTAATAATGGTGAATTTTCAGCATTTGTATCTTAGAAAAAGGGAATGGAAATCCTGGAAGGAAAACAGGCCTTCATACTAATATTTAACCTACAGTTTAATTCATTGAACTGAATCATGAGTAGAAATCCACTCACTGCATATATACTCCTTTTCTAACCAATCCTTTTCTTTGAAACATTAAAGAGAAAAGCAGATGTTAGTATGTATGTTTAATAAATCTCTATTGGCTGTCAAAATATTTCCATAGATTTGAAACACAATTCCAAGTGGAGAGACAACTACTTGGGTGTGGCTCTTCATTAAGGAGACCATATAAGTAATTACGTAAAATATGCCCTCAAGACAGACAAAATTGCTTCCTGAATGATGCTTTAGTACACAAGCTAATTCCCCTTGGTATTCACTTCTGGGCTCTAGAGAATTGTTACAATCCCTAGGGTTTTATAGGTGACTCATAAAAATCAGAAAATTATGTAACTGAAAGTCATCATGCAACCTCCACAAATTACATTCCACAAATAAATGAACTGACTACCTCAGAGGTAAAGAGATCTGTTCAGGGCCCTACACCTAAAGAGATCAGCCTTAAGAGTATTCTAGTTCAACTAAGGTTTTTCTTTTTTTCTTTTCTCTTCTCTCCTCTTTCTTCCCTCTCTCCTTTCTTCTATTTTTCCTTTCTTCCTCTTTCCCTTCCATTTTCCTTCATTTTTTAAATTTCTGACTTTTTAACTCCTTCTTGTCTTTATTTTCCTTCATCTTCTCTCTTTCTCTCCTATCTCTAATTCCTACTTCTTTGTCAAATAAGAAAAGACTGGTCCAGCATCAGTCAAGTAACTAGTGTTGAGGGCTAGACTGAATATAGGGGACCAGAGCTTCTACCTGAGGCAAGATGGGATGCATTTTCCCATTGAGGTAATGAATAGAAAAATATACAAACAGCAGAAAGCAAGAGGAGTTGTCACTGAGGGATTTCACAATTTTTTTCCAAACTTTTCCTTAAATAAGATATTGTTGAATATTATTTGAAATATTAATATATACTCACTTAAGTTTTCACTCACTCCACTCTCTTTTCCTCTTCATACATGTACTCTATTCAAGCACACCATCATCTAAAATATCAATATATACCACATAGAACAAGAATCCCACAAGATATTTGGTACAAAAATCAGTTTCATATTAAAATAATCTTAAATGCTACATATTAAGTATCAGTCATACTTCTCATCAAAATCCCTGAAAAGTCCAACAACAAGGATTCCTGCTTCATTTTTTAACTCAGAGTTTCCTAAGCACAACCTCTAACTCATTTGTGTGTGTATGTGTAACAGCTGCTGACATACCAACAAAGCTTACTCATTTGACAAATATCTACTAAAAACTCTTTATTCCTGGCACTCTACTCTGTACTGAGGCTCAGTATGAGACTTCAGTAATCCTATACTCCAGGTCTGTCTTCTGCTTCTCACTCCTCCAGCCACACCCAACTATACACATCCACCCCTGAAACTTTCTTTCATAGTCTGAAACTGCAGTGCCTTTATTCAGACTGTGAACAGCCGTCAGAACTGCACCTCTGTGTGTCATACGTCAAGTACCAGATCAATGCCTTTTTTTTTTTTTTAATAAATTTATTTTTTTTTTGGCTGTGTTGGGTCTTCGTTGCTGCACACGGGCTTTCTCTAGTTCTGGAGAGCAAGGGCTACTGTTCGTTGAGGTGCACGGGCTTCTCATTGCTGGGGCCTCTCTTGCTGCGGAGCATGGGACCTAGGCGTGCAGGCTTCAGTAGTTGCAGCACGTGAGCTCAGTAGTTGTGGCGCACGGGCTTAGTTGCTCCACGGCATGTGGGATCTTCCCAGACCAGGGCTCAAACCCGGGTCCCCTGGATTGGCAGGCGGACTCTCAACCACTGTGCCACCAGGGAAGCCCCAGATCAACACCTTTATTTCTGTTAAAACTTATCCAAAATTTCCCTCCCCAAATCCAAAATTAACTTTGCGCATCTCTAACCTTCTTGGTATTGTACTCAGACATACTGTCTGCCATTAGTTGTTTCACTCTTTCCGTTACTACACTGTGGATCCTTGTAAGTAGAGATTTAGTTACTTTTACATCTATATCCCTTGTACTTCCACAATGTCTTAGACATTCTAAGCATGAGAAAAACTTTTATTAAAGTGAATTATTCGTAGAAAGAGAAAGACCTTGAAATTTTATTTGGTACCTGTGTCAGGTATTTCAGACCCTCTTAGCCTTGTCTATCTCTTGTTCTAGCTGCTGCTTCAGCAGCCAGTTTTCCATTGTAAGCACTTTCAAGCAAATTTCACTTACCAGCATCCAGAATCATGCCCAGGCAGAGTCTCTTGCTCTCTGCCCATGTGCTTCCTCTGAAACACAGAGGGACAATACTTGCCCATGTGAAGTGCATGCACATGGAGTAAAACTGAGAGTTGGGAGTGGGTTTATAAATTATTTCCTTTCTCCTTCAACTACCCCCCACCATTACCACTGCTCCTATTGAAATTCATTAGGCTTATTAATAGGGGCCAGTTCTATGAGACTGAGCAATAACTTGTCCTTGATGGAAGGCAACTTGCAAATGTCTCTGAGTATCTGTTTTTCTTCTTCCCCAATTCATTTCCCTAGTCCTTCATTGCTGGTCCCTGGGCGTATACTCCTTAATAACGTGGTAACTCAGAAACTGCCTGTTTTAGTTTCTGCCTTATGAGAAAACCAGGTAGAGATTGGGATTTTAGTTAACATTAAATTAGGCTCAAAAGCTGCTGTATGAGAGTCTCTTTAACAATCAATGAATACTATAGAAAAGTCAGCTGTGAGAATATAGTCTTCAGTGAACTCTCATGACCAAACTGATGTTAATGAGCCTCACTTTTACTCTTTTCCTTTCACAAATATATACACACTCATTATGCTCTTATAATTCCAGACTGTTTCTCTCTGATTACAGAAAATATTCTCTTCAACATATTACTAATACTACTATCAATGTTATTATTATCATCATCATGAATCTGAGTAGATTAACACTGCTATCATCTGTTTGGTTGTTACAAATAACAAAATACTAATAACTTAAATTCATATAACACTGTCAGTGCTATTTTGCATATGGATTAAATAAGAATATACAGTGCCTATTTCAGCACACTGCCATTTTGAAAAATCTTTATAATACTGTTAGAACAAAGAAAGACTGTAAAAGGTTGACTGTGATCTCAACAAGACACTTAACAAAGTCATGTTACCCTTAAAGAAAAAAGAGTAAGAGAATGATGGGGTGGGTGGTGATACTCTTTTGTGGATTTTTTTTAGGTAGTTGAGTGATGATAATGTTGCCTTCAGTCTGCAATGAAATTTCCAAGTGGCAAGCTCAAATTTTTCTATTTTAATCTGTCATGACACATTATTAACTATGTTTTAATCACGAAATTAAATTAAAATGGATAACTGCCTACTCAATTGTCAAAAGGTAAAAATATCTGAGTGACAATATATTGAGTGACAGAATCAATGTTCTCAAAAGACTCAGACAATTGAAATGATCAAACAAAATAACAAGATGAAATTTTTTATAGCTGTTAGAAGAAAGAACCCAAAAGTGTTGAAAATCCACTATGTGCCCAGGTAACTGACACTAATACAACTAATAACTTTCAAGGGAATGAATAGTTCACTGAATCTTACATTGGTTAAGTTATACCAGAAATACATTGCTCACTTTATATTAATGATTACTGTTGAAATATGAGTTACTGGAAAGTGAACAAGAAATAATCTGACCTATCAGCTTGGATGGAGAGGAATCAGTAAAATAAGTCATTTATTAATGTATTTACTCATCTACCTTTATGCACTGAATTCTTTATTTTTATAAGATTTTATTTTAGCCCCTTGGAATTCAGTGGTAAAGCAAAGAGATATAGTGCCTGCTGTCAACATGGAACATACAGCTTAATAAGATAGATATTAAATAGTAAATCAAATAACAATATAATTAGAAATTGCAATATGGGCTCTAAAAATAAATTTCAGAAAAGACTGATTTAGGTAAGAGTGTCAGGAAGGAACATTTTAAGCACTATTTAAAAAATAAATCCTGTCATGTGACTAAGCTGAAAGAATGAAATGTTACTATATACAAGAAGCTTTGTGTACCAGATGCCTTAAGATTCTTGAAAAGCTGATGTTTAGAAGTCTGATTTAATGACTAAGGGTAGAAGTACTGTCCATTTCTACTGTGACAATTCATTGTCATAATAGGTAATAATTATATGAAGACTGAATTCAACTCCAAATTTAAAAAACCTCCTAAGTTAGAGCTGCCCAGTAGTGGAATGATTCACATAGTAGTGAACTATTCCTCAAAGTGTATAAGTAGATGCCACTTGATTTGGAGTAGGTTAAAGATTCCTAGTGTTCCTTCCAATTTTAAGAATATATTTTTAGCATTGTATTTTATATCAAGATAAGTACTTTCCTCACTTTACAAGAATTGTTTTATAATTTCTATATCATACACCCCCACTTTCTCCCCCCCAAAAAACAGCACAGACATTATAGCACCATTATTAATTGCATCAAATCAGTTTCACTCATGTTCTGTATGTTTCACTGTGGCTTAGCGTCTCCAGAAGTATTAAAACTATGTTTATGGAAAATATTACTATTGTTTAGCATTATCATTGTCTTTAAGACAGTATAGCTTGGTAGTTAAAAACAGACACTGAGGAGTCAGATTGCCTGATGGAAAATCCCTGTCCCATTGCTGTGTGTTCTTAGGCAAGATATTTAACCACTGTGTCCCTCAGTCTCATCCTCTGTAAAATAAAAATAACACAAATCTCATACATTAGTTGTGAAGATTAAATGAGATAACATATGCCAAAATGTTTAGCTATTTCTATTTTTTAAGTTATTTTTGTAAATTTGAAACTATTTAACTTAATTTAATTAAGTAATTAAATATTTAATTATAATTTAATTATAATTTTATATTTTTAAATATTTAAAAATTACTATGATGACCAAAAAATTCCTGTAATGGCATACAGACTAACACCAGTGGTATTTTTCTTTGCTTCTGCCATTTTGAAGAAGCAAAGCCACAGAATGTTTAATAAGAAAAATACTTCCTTGACTTAATGTTAATATTATAGAAAAGAGACTGTATTTTAAAATAAATATAAAAGTTCAACTCTGAAAGCCATTTATCACAGCTCACACTACATATCGACATTCAAAATGAATTAGAACACAACACCATCCATAAATAAGCTTGCAAAAGCTAGAACCTAAATGTAATTAAACTTCTAATTCCAGCAATTAAATTATAGGAAATATAGAGGGACAGGGGATAGAGGAGCATGACAAACAACAAGAAGAAGGTACAATCAGTATATTCCGGACTGTAGGGGACACTCAAAATAAACTACCCAGTATCATCAACATGAAGGAGGAGGAGAGGGGGAGAGAGGGAGGGAGAGAGAGAGAGAGAGAGAGAGAGAGAGAGAGAGAGAGAGAGAGGGAGGTAGGCAAGGGCTATATATTAAAAGAGACTTGTGGGATCTATCTACCAATATCCATATATGGACCTTGTTTTGATCCTGATTCAAACAAAACAAAAATATCTGTTTAAAAATAAAACATAAATGACAATTAGAAATTTGAACAATATCTAGATATTTCTGGATATTATGGGATTACTTTTTGATTTTTAAATATAATGGTAATATGCATATGTTTTTCAAAAAAGACTGAAATATTTACACACAAAATGTTTATAATATATATAGGAAGGGGGAGGGAATGGCATACAGATGACTCAGGATTGACTATGTCTCGTCAATTGTTCAATATGGGCAACAGGTACATTATAAAACCATCTTTATTTTTAAAATTTGAAAATGTCCATAACAGAAAAAATGTTTAAAAGTCAATTAGAGAAATTAGCCAATTTTAGAACTGTATAAACGATTTATAAAATTAAGCTCTTAAAACTATTCTTCAGACTACAGCCATATAGTTTTTAAAAATGTATATAGAAATAGAGCTATATAAATATACAGGCATACATAATAGTGTTCTCAAATGATGTGTTCTCATATTATATGATTTATCATTCTCAGTTAACTGAGGCCAAAATAACTCATTACCCTTGACCATTAAGGAAAGCTATTTTATTTTTTTGAATTATCCAGATAATTTCCCAAATGTTCAAATTTATTTCTGAGCATGTATAGACACTCAGCAAAGAACAACCTTAGGAATTCTTTATTAATGCCATGAATTACAAACATTATCTTTTGCTGTGCTAAGAAGGAATAGTGACATTTTGTGAAGAGAAAAATGTGTCTGCTGAAGAAAGCTGGTTAGTAAGCTTAAGAATTTATTTTTCTGGAAATAGTTTTAAATCAAATGTGCTGGGTATAGTCTATGCACTACAGTATGACATATGAAGAGGATCACAAGATTAAAACCTTAGGTCTAGGCTAGGCTTGGACAATTTTCCATTACAGCCAATGTCATGGGAATGGATACATTTCATGCACTTCTGTATGCATTTTTAATAATGGGGGAAGTAGATAAAAGAACAATTCAGCATTTTGGTTATTTACAAATACTGTGTAATAATACAAAAGTCAATATATAATTTTTCCAAGAAAAAGTAAAGCCCTATCAGACATAATAAATTCCTCAATAAATTAATATGTCTTCATCTAGCACCTGTGCTGGGAAAGGTGCTGTCATGATTATAAAATTCTATCACATCAGAATTTGGCTCTCATGATTCATAGTTACAACAAATATACACAAATAATACACACACTCCCTTGTGGCAAACATGGCCTGCAGGCTTTCCTCATATCCATTCTCTCCTTTTCAATTCCTAATGGCAATGTGTCCAGACAAAATGCCTCCCCAGAATCATTTACAGATAGGAGCCATATGACAATTTGTTCTAATGGGGTATAAAGTGAAGTTATGGTTTCATTCTTCTGGGAAAGCATTTTTAAAAAGAATAGATTTATTAGCAACCCTATTTCACTCCTTTCAGTTTCCACTTCCTCCTGCCTAGAAAACAGGAACAATATTTCACAGTACAGGAGCCATATTAGGACCATGGAGACAGAAGCTGCACATTAAAATAAGCAGAGCAAGAAGTTAGAGGAGCTTAGGTTCCTGCACTGGATCTTTTAATTGCTGCATCATCCTGGATTGCCTACTTCTGGTTTTCATATTATGTAGGATTAATATAACTGATACCTTTTAGGCTACTATTTCAGAGAATGGGGTGTCTATCAAAACAAATATGAATGTAATAAATTGCAAATTTATACAATAAATATGTGTAATTTGTTATATATAATGTAACTTTATGCAAATTTATAATACTGAGAGTCAATATCTAATGTGTCATTTTAACAAATATAAAACTCCATTTAAATTCTGAATATGTATATATATATATAGTTATATATAAACATATATAGTCATATATATGTAGTCACACACACAAGTATATTTATACAGAGATATATACACAAATGCACAAACCTGCCTGAGGATTATTTTATGATAATTTATGGATGTAGACTCTGTGACTACTTCTCACCATAATCAATCAAAATCAATATGTATTTTTAAAAAGGATGGTTGCAGAGTACTTATGCAAACGTGAGTACTTACTAATACATGTACCTATATTTTTAATGCAGCAATAAAATAGAAATGAGTGTATCAAAATGGGCACATCAGGGCTACCCTGGTGGCGCAGTGGTTGAGAGTCCGCCTGCCGATGCAGGGGACACGGGTTCGTGCCCCGGTCCGGGAAGATCCCACATGCCGCGGAGCAGCTGGGCCCGTGAGCCATGGCCGCTGAGCCTGCGCATCTGGAGCCTGTGCTCCACAACGGGAGAGGCCACAACAGTGAGGGGCCCACGTACAGCAAAAAAAAAAAAAAAAAAAAAAAGGGCACATCAAAATGGGAGTGGCTGAATAAATTATTATACATCTGTATGGTGAATATTACAGTTATTAAAGCAAATGTGTTAGCTATATGGAAACATGTATCATCGTTACCTCATCATTCCACTTTCAAATGCTGTACATATATGCGTATGTATATAAATATAAGGTGTGTGTATAATAAATATGCCTTAGCATGGAAAAAGAAGGATGCCCACCATACTAAGTTTGGAGCATTCAAGACAACGGAATTGAAAAAGTGAGACAGTTGTAGGAAATTATTTCATTATACACCTTTTGTTCTTTTGCATTATTTAACTTATAATAAACATGTCATATATACATACACACATAATATATGTACATACCTATATTAAATCCACATGGAAGAGATAAAAAGAGAAAGATTCTAAAAGATAGCATAATGGTGGAATTTTAGGCATCATCATAGAAGGATACGTGACAAATGAAGGGGAGTAAACTCCATGCAGGCAACAGAGTATATGAGTACTTGTATGTGTGTTTATTACAATTAGATACTATTTGCCTTCATAACAGATATCAAAATACAAATAGTACAGAGAAGCACACATGATAAATTTCCATTGGGCTAAATTCTTAATACATGTCCTTGTTACTATTGTTGTCTTTTTGTTCTTGTTACCTCTCATATGGCAAATTGATCATAACCTTTGTCTTGTAAAAGTCTGCCTTGATGCATATAATATATGAGGGATGAAATTCTCTCATTTAAACATCACGTCAAGAATGCAGGGAGAGATCTTTCATTCTTTACTTGGTGAGAATGTAGGGTTAATTTTCAGGAACTGTTTACATATCCTGCTCATGGGCACATTTCAAACCCCTAAGTTCTAGGAAGTGTCAAATGTTATCTTCCTTCTTGTACCTTATTTACAACAGTAAACTCTAGATAGAAAAGGGTTGGGAATTCGAAATTTTTCTGGGAACGTTTTAGATGTGATGTTGAGCTCTTCTTGCAGGATGGAATCTCCTTTTTTCCCCTCACTCAACCCCACTATGTCCCTCCAAGATCAAAAATCTTTCTCTTTCAGGAGCTCTGAGTAGCAGTGTTAAAACTTAACTGTCAATTATGGATATACGCTATTTTATAAATTAAAGGTTACATGACACAGCCCTCGGTTTATCTCAAATCAATAACCATCCACATATTTTGAGATCCTATACAAATAACTAATGATTTCATGATTAAAGAACTCTAGCACAGTGGCAAGTGCTGAAGGTGTGGATGCAGCCAAACCTCCAATTCTTGGACTTACTATCTTCATGAATTTGGGAAAAATACTCATCTACACAAAAGCTCAGATTCCTTACCCAAATAAATAAATAATAATAGTACTGAGTTTACAGGGTTGTTTGAGCATCAAATTAGATTAGGTACACACCTAGAACATAGAATGAGATTAGTAAAAGTTATTATCACAGATTGTTCTGTCACCTAAATATAGATAAATGTTAATATGATTTTCTAAATGTTTACTGTATTATAATGCCTGGTATTTAAAAGTTAGTAAGACATGTCTCTAAGTGTTTCACATGCATTACCAAGTTTAATCTTCATAAAAATCCCAAAAGGAAGTGGAATGTTAGCACTATTTATATACAAAGAACTTCAGGCTCAGAGAAGCTAGTAATTCATGGAGCTGGGATTCACACACTGGCAGCATAGTTCCTGGCAGCAGTGCCCAAACTCTGAACCACTACGATATCTACCTCTCATGTATCTCATCACTTACCCCTTAAAGAGCATCTATCACATTTAAAGCTTCCTTTCTGCTAAGCAGTTTTGTTGAAATTATATTTTGTATCAAACTTCTGCTTATTCCAGGGCAGCCTGCCCTGGGATTTCAGATTTAATTCTGTACATTTTTCCAGTTTTCTAATTTAGTCTCATTTTCACATTTATCTTAATAACCCGAGACTCTCTCTCTACCACCAGACAGATTTTCCTGGCATCTTCCCTATTTATACATACTTTGCTCACCAAAAAACCACCTTGTTCAACTCCCTCATCCTTTTAGGATTGTAATTTCCCTCCCCCAGCTTCATTTCCTCAGATAACTTATGAAGATGCAGACAAAGCTCTCCCTCTATATAAAAATGTGGTGTCATTAAAAGTAGGCCTACACAGTGTTTTAAGGATAGAGACAGAACTTATTAACTATGATGAACACACAAAGCCTTAGAATTTATGGGAATGTTTCTGTCTTTTGCAATTTATTCTCAGAATATATGATACTACATATGAATATTTGAGGTCACTCTGAGGTGAACATATTCTTGCTCAAACTCAGTATAACTAGAATTTTGAATTCCATGGATAAAAGTCCACAAATTTGTAAGGGAAAATAGTAGAAAGTAATAATATTATTCTCAGTCAATTCCTCTATCAGATATAAAAATCCAGTTCAATTTTCTAAAATATGAAAGAACTCAAGCAGGTGATGAAGGTACTTGAAAAAATATAGTCGAGAAGACAGAAAAACATCTATCTAAGAGAATAGCAGAATGGGATAAAATAATACATTAAGATAAAGTTAAAATGATCTCAGAATGTCAAAATTATATGGCAGCACGATAAATACAAGATACAAATCAAGGTATACAAAGACCAGATCCAGAAGTTCCATATTCACATAAAAGAATTCCAGTAGGTAAGAAGCAAGAAAATGACAATGATACAGAAAAAATTATTTAAAAATCCCATACTGAAGGGCCCACAAAGTGCCATGAAGGAACACACACACACACACACACACACACACACACACTCACGACTCAAAATGAAGCAGTGACATTTGAGAACATCAGCAATAAAAGGAGAATTCTAAAATATCCCAGAGACCAAAAAAATCTTCATAAAATAAGAAATAGATTGGCATCAGAAAAAAATTCACTAGCAAATTTAACGTAAGAAAAAATGTGGAAATATATTCAAAGAGCTGAGAGAAGATAATTTTCAAAACTGAATTATTTGCCTAGCCGAATAATAGCCAAGGACTGAATAAAATAAATACATGTGCCATTAGGTCAAAGCACATAAATATCAAAACAGTCATCACTCCAAAGAAGACAAACAGATGGCAAATAAACCCATGAAAATAAGCACCTCAAAAACATTAGTCATTAAAAAAATGCAAAATAAAACAATAGCAAGATACATCTCCACACATTCTATGGCTAAAATTAAGATAGCTGACAATACCATGTACTTCAAGAATGCCAAGTAATTAGAACTCTCATGCACTATTGGTGGGAATGAAAAATGATGCAGGCATTTTTTGGTGCTTTTTATAAAGTCAATGATACATCAGTTTCATAAGAAATGAAAACCTACATTTGCACAAAACATAAAAAAAATCTGTACAAACATACACAGAATTTGTAGCAGCTTTATTCTCCACCCCCCACCCCCAGGTATGTATGTAGGTATGTATGTATGTATTTTAACATCTTTATTGGAGTATAATTGCTTTACAATGGTGTGTTAGTTTCTGCTTTATAACAAAGTGAATCAGCTATACATATACATACATCCCCATATCCCCTCCCTCTTGCGTCTCCCTCCCACCCTCCCTATCTCACCCTTGTAGGTGGTCACAAAGCACCGAGCTGATCTCCCTGTGCTATGCAGCTGCTTCCCACTAGCTATCTATTTTACATTTGGTAGTGTATATGTATGTAGCAGCTTTATTCTTAACAAGCAAGTCTTCAAACAAGTGAGACATCTTTCAAATGGTGAATATATGAACTGTGGTATATCCATATACCAGAATAGTACTTGGTAATAAAAGGGATCAAACATTCATGCTCATGAATGAGTTTTTTAAATTAATTTTTATTGGAGTACAGTTGCTTTACAATATTGTGTTAGTTTCTACTCCACAGCAAAGTGAATCAGCTATACGTATACATATATCCCCTCTTTCTTTGGATTTCCCTCCCATTTACGTCACCACAGAGCACTGAGTTCCCTGAGCTATACGTAGGTTCTCATTAGTTATCTATTTTATACATAGTATCAGTAGTGTATATCATGCTCATGAATGTGTTTTAAATGCATTTTTCTCAGTAAAAGAACCAGAGCCCAAATGCTATATACTACACAATTCTATTTATATGGCATGCTGGAAAGGGCAAAATTCTAGGGACAGAAAAATTCCTGATTAGCAGAGAAGGAAGAGGGTGATGGTTACCTACAAAAGAGCAGTATAAGGAATACAGTATTATTAAGAAATCTGTATAAATGTATTTATCCCCTTTATTTAAAAAGCATTGATAATCACAGTTCAAGAAGTAAATACAAAATACATATGAAAAGATTATGGAGTAGGTGGGACATACCTAATGCTACTTGAAGTAACAAACAAACCCCCAAATGTTAGAAGAATAAGAAAATAACATTCATTTCTTGCTCAAGTTAAATATCCATTTTTACTATTCCAAGAGCTGATTCAGGATTTCCTACTTCTTTTACTTGTAGCTCTGCTCTAAGTCATGAGGCTCCCAAGTGCACCCTATGGTTAATCTTCATTTGTGCCAACTGTAAGGGAAACTAATACGGATGATCACATATGGGAGGTTTTGATGAGAGGTCTGGATTTGGTGCATAAAACTAGAATTTGGCTACTAGAATTTAGTCACATCCCTATTATAAAACAGACTATAAAATGTAGGAAGAAGATAATACAGTTTTGGTGAATACCTAGCACCATTCTGCCATAACTAGTAAACGTAACTATGCTGCAATAAAACTTAACTGTGACTTAAGACACTATAATTAAATTTTAAAGATAAGAAAGGGAGAAATCTCTTATAAGGATTACTACTCAGATATATACATGCATATATATATACACACATATATATATGACTTTTACAAAAAAATAATATAAAGACAGCAACTCAACAGGAAAATGGGTAAAGCATATGAACAGGTAATTGGTAAAAGAAGAAACTTAAATTGTTGAGAAAAAATCTCATGAGAAAAGCAAGTAGTCAGGGAAATACAAATAAGATAATTTTTCACTTGTCACGTTTGCAAGAGTGACTAAATCTAGGTTATTGCCAAGGTCATACCATATGTTTTAAACAGTTACTTCACAGATGCTTACCGTATTATTAAAACTATTTAAAAATAAACATAAATTGTATGATCAATAATGAGAATGTGTCATAAATCAAGTATCCTCTCTAATCTTATTCTTTGCACGTGAAACTCAACTGTTAAAAAGAGAGACAGGGAGAGAATAAAATTCCCATTGTTGGAATTTATACAGAAAAAATGGAGTGCTGGTGTGTGTGCAAATCAGAATAGCCAATTTGGAATGCAATTTTACAGTCTCTATAAACATTACCAAAATGCATACTCTGCGACAAAACCCACCATGTGAATGTTTATTGCATCACTGTTCTAATATTCGCAAATTTTAAAATATCTAAATCTCCAAATACAACATGCTGTGTCCATATTCAAGATTACTAATAGTCAAAGAGTTTATGTTTACATTGCTGAAATGGCAATTTCAGCACACATGCTAAATTGTTAATAGTGATCATCTCTGGCAACAAAAGTGCAGTTAAGGGAACATAACTGGTAAATATATTTATGTATTATATAAGTTTTTATTCTTTGAGCTTTTCTATAAAACAAATATTAATGTTTTATCACAACATTAACTCATTAAAATTAAAGCAGGAAAAGTTTAGCAAATTAAATTGAAGTCACAGGAAAAGTGGGAAAGTGATCCTTATTTGTATATAAAATACCAAGAAAATCCAAGAAAATCAATTAAAACATCATTAGAACTTCAAGTAACCTTTATTCAAATACTCATTTAAGAGGATTAGGCAAAAATTGTATGTTTAATAAACACCTATATATAGCAAAGTTTTAACTCCAAGTATTAATCAGAATCCTCTCTGCACTTACCAATCTTCACTTTCTTTCTTATACCCTGACGGGAATTTCACCTCCCCACACCAATAATGGTAGAACCAAGATTTGAAGATCCATCTACTACTTAACTCTTCAAAGAAAGAAGATGTGGCACATATATACAATGGAATATTACTCAGCCATAAAAAGAAACGAAATTGAGTTATTTGTAGTGAGGTGGATGGGCCTAGAGACTATCATACAAGTGAAGTTAAGTCAGAAAGAGAAAAACAAATGCTGTATGCTAACACATATATATGGAATCTAAAAAAAAAAAAAAAAAGTTCTAAAGAACCTAGGGGCCAGACAGGAATAAAGACACAGACATTGACAATGGACTTGAGGACACCGGGAGGGGGAAATGTAAGCTGGGATGAAGTGAGAGAGTGGCATGGACATATATACACTACCAAATTGTAAAATACATAGCTAACGGGAAGCAGCTGCATAGCACAGGGAGATCAGCTCGGTGTTTTGTGTCCATCTAGAGGGGTGGGATAGGGAGGGTGGGAGGGAGATGCAAGAGGGGGGAGATATGGGGATATATGTATATGTATAACTGATTCACTTTGTTGTACAGCAGAAATTAACACACCATTGTAAAGCAATTATACTCCAATTAAGATGTTAAAAAAAAAAAGATCCTGGGTAAGTCCTGGGTAAGGGTAAGAGAGGCTGATGAATAACTCAATGAAAAAGGAAGAACTGATTGCCTCTAAAAAAGAAGGAGATAGGAAGTTCTGAGAGTTCAAGAAAGGGAAGCAGGGGAAGATAACACTGAGAATCAGCTACCCTGAGGCAAGGATCCCCCTGCTGACTTGTGGACTAACCTGTGATTTAATAGTCCTGCACACTGAAGCTCTCCTTGGACTTCAGGTTACATACAATAATGGGGACATGAAGAAAGTATTTTTCCCCTTAACCAAAGTGGAACTGAAATGAACATTGGGGAATTACCTGGGAACAAGAACACCAATATAAATACTGACTGTAGTACTCTTACAGTAAGCAATGAGCTTAATTTAAAATATATATACTTATATTATGTAAACAAACATAACATTCCTAGAAGTAACTAGTAACAAGGTGAAAAGACTAATAAGAAATTTCAAAACTTTGCTATAAAGATTGAAAGAATTTAAAAAATTGGAGAGATATATCATGTTCTTGAGTAGAAGACCAAATATTATAAAGGAGTAAATTAATTGAATCTTGTGATGGTTAATTTTATGTGTCAGGTTGAATGGCCCACAGGGTACCTATATTAAACATAGTTTCTGGTGTGTCTGTGAGAGTACATCTGGATGAGATTAGCATTTTAATTGGTGGACTCAGTAAACTGCCCTCCCTAAAGTGGTTGGCCATCAACCATCCATTGATGGCCTAGATAGAAAAAAAAAAGTAGAGAAAGGAGGAATCTGCCCCTTTTTTTCTTGCCTCACTATTAAGCCGGGTCATCTCATTTCATCTCAGACTGGTATTTACATCATTGGCTCTTCTGGTTCTCAGGCCCTCAAACTCAGACTGAATTACACCACTGGGCTTCCTGGGTCTCCAGCTTGCAGATGGCAGACTGTGGGATATCTAGGCCTCCATAACTTGTGAGCAAATTCATAATAAACCTCCCTTTATATATTATTGGTTCTGCTTCTCTAGAGGACTCTGACTAATACTTCTTGCTTCATCTGGTATTGAAACACATTTTTACATCAAAAATAATTAAAATCGTGTGACATGGTAACCACACACACACACACACACGCGCGCGTGCACACACACACACACACAATTTACCAGTAATGAGAATGATCACAGTGCAAGCCCTAATATGTCAATGACATTGATTTTATGGTACAAATATATTCAGAAATGAAGAAATTATACAATTAAAACATAAAGAAAATAAGGTTTCAAGGAGGAGTGATTTTAATTAGAGCCTCAATTCAAGCCATAACCCTCGGCCCCAAGTTTTGGATATATTAAACAGTTAAGCGTTCACTTATATATTTGATAGATTTAATTCATGTTACATTTTGTATATCTTGGGAGAAATAACTGCAGAATACAAAAATAACCAAATAAATATTAATAGATGCAGTTACTTAACATTGGAAATATCAAGCAGTATTTAAAATCTCACCACAAACTGGAAAAATATGTCAAATAGGATATACAGTGAATAAACTGACAAAAGAAACACTGAGCTCAGTAAGACACAAATTTAGACTAATGTATTACTAATACATGTCATTAGTGATCAAAGAAATAAAAATTAGATTAAAAAAGAGATAATTTCATATTTACATTTGGCAAATTATCACATGTGATGCTGGCAGCCTATCATTGCAGCGGTATGTTCTTGCCTTCAGTATTCTGATGTCAAGGATCTGTTACTAGAACTCCCAACCACAATGCTTAGCTGTACTGTCCCTCTTCTGCCTCTTGTTGTCCTTCCTGGTGACGAGTAATCAATTTTGGACTCATTCCTAGATATCTGGACAGTTTTATTTCCCTTGTCAAATAAGTAGAGACTTCTAGTTTTCTAATCCACAAACAACACAGTCTAATTTACATAGCTGATGATTCTCTCTACTAGGGTTTATTTTAAAATAGAAGTTTGCCTTCTAAAGAAAAAATTTCTAATTATCTGGACATTCTCAATTTCCTTGTCAATCTGGAAGACATAGCAGGTTTTATGATACATCAAATACAGTTTCTTCTAAACTAAAAGATCTGGTCTCAAAAAGGAAATTTTCAAATATCAAAAATGTACATTCACAGACCTCTCTCATTCTTTGAAATTGCTAGACAAATGAAGTGTAGTAATCAAAGAATGTGCAAAGTAATTTTTCTAGCTTAGTTTCTCTTTGAATTCCTTAAAGTATTTTAGCATTCAGTAAATATTTGGTGAATTGCTAATCAAATAAGCATCTAATATTATACACAGTCTTCAAAATACACTTATTTATATACAAACAAATTTAACATCTATAGATAGAATTAGAGTTAGATGTAAAATGGATTTAGAATACCATAAAGTATGTACAAGACAACAAAAAAATTTTAAGTATAAAAAAATCAAGGTAAAAATCACATTTTTTTTTCTTGGTTTTCTAGCAATAAGGTAAGACAGTACATCTGGTTTCTAGAAAAGATTTAAAGAGAAAGATAACACTATCCTGTCTAATTTTTTTTAATAAAAGCAACTTCTACTCTTTATCATTTTAAACCAACTTGCTTAGTAACCCTACTTAGAAAAATCCACTAGGTATCCCTCAAGCTTACACCAATCACTGAATTCCACTTTTATTCAATAGTAGAGCTGGCCATAAAACAAAGAGAATGAAGAGCTTAGGTCACTACATCTTCATTTGCTCACCCCTATACAGGACCTAATGGCTATCCTAACATGCAACATGCAAGGCTATCATAAACTGTAATTGCTGTTTTTAAAACTGGGTTAAAAGACTACATGTAAGTGCAAGGTAGCAAGTTATCATTGTTATTGTCATTACTGCTGTCGCTATTTTCAAAAGAGAAAAGATCCATAATACCACTGCTTGCAACTTATAGTCAACTCAGAGATAACTCAAAAATAGCCTTGAGTTTCCCCTCTTTACTTCCATTTTTATTCCTCAGACAACCAAAAGCTCACTGTAACAAATCTGGGCAGTGGAAAGGAAAAAAAAAAATTATTTTCACTTCAGACGCCTCTTATTGTGGTTTCATACCCAGGCAAGATTTTTTTTTTCCAACAATGAATATAATGTGAGTGATCCTGCAGGAATTTTACTCCACAGTTATTGGGTCCTTTAGATTTGATAGGCTAATGTGGACAAGAACATTCCACTATATTTACTTTCTTCTGTGTTTTTACAAAATAAAAATTTATCTGATTATATGCACTGCTACAACCCTTATTTGTAAACACTGTCAAAGACCAATACTACTGGTTTCTGGTATTCATGAGGGGAAGTAGCAGGGATTGTGAACATACGTTGTTTAGAGAGGATGTAGAAGGGATGTAGAAGGGAAATAGCTGCTACTTAAGTGAAGAGTGAGGACAATGTTTGACCAAATTGATATGGTTCATACTGTTATATGGCAAGGGTGAGGTGCTGAAGTAAGGTTCCGCCAAGTAAAATCAAGAGAAAGTATAACATCAGCTAGGGAGGAAACTCTGCTTTGGCGCATCTGAATCCTATTCCCCTGTGCTCTCTGGGAAACTTCTTTGTTAAGCATCTCACACATCCCAGATAGATCCACGAAGGCACGAAATATTAACATAAAATGATTGTTTGCAACATGTTAAATATTGTGATGGGGATATATATCTTACAAAAATTCTTTGAGTACTAATTATTACCCATTTTAGGGAGCCAGGTGTCAGATTAACATCTGACACCAAAGTCTCTCCTTCCACAAATACTGTGTTAAAAGGATATAAATTATTTAATCTCCTAATATTAGATATTAAGATTAGATAACCTCATGTTTTGTTTTTGCAATTATACATATATTTTTATATTTTAAATATTTGTTTATTTATTTGTTTATGTAGTAGCATTTGCCTTCTTTTCAAAAATTTTCAAAGCTAAGTTACCAGATGATTTTTATTTCCCAAAAATAAGGAGTAACAGGAAGTAGATTTACCCTTCTCAGAAGAGCAACAAAAAAATCATGACAAAATGTATGAAACAACTAATTTCAAGACATCAGGAAGAGAAGAATAGTTCTCCCTGAGTGAGGAGAAATGAATAAGGTGTCCCCTATGATTACCCAATCTTACTAGCAAAAGAGAGGTTTTAGGCAGTAATGTAAGAAGTCTAGACAATGCTCGAGGGTCCCTCTGAGTTCAGGAAACGTAACTGGGAGCCCAGGAAGGATAAGCTAGAGTTTTCAGAATACTAGGGAGGATGAGACTGAACAGAGAAAGAGTAAAGCCAAACTCAGATGTATCACTCAAGGTTTCGGATAAGTACAGATCAATGCATGCATAAGAAGAGATTACTCAAGGACAGGTGAAGAATATTAGAGGAAAAACCTCCAAAGGTCACAAAGGACCAATAATAGTTCCTGTTATCACCAATGAGAGTGGGTGGTAATCATTTTACAGTTTATAAACATATGAAATCAACACATTGTACAACTTAAACTAACACAATGTCATGTGTCAACAGTATCTCAATAAAGTTTTTATCATAAACGTGTGCTGAAATTTGTTGAAAGCTTTTTCTGCATCTACTGAGATTATCATATGGTTTTTCTCCTTCAGTCTGTTAACATGGCGTATCACATTGATTGATTTGTGTATACTGAAGAATCCTTGCATTCCTGGGATAAACCCCACTTGATCATGGTGTATGATCCTTTTAATGTGCTTCTAGATTCCTTTCGCTAGTATTTTGTTGAGAATTTTTGCATCTATGTTCATCAGTGATATTGTCCTGTAGTTTATTTTTTTGTGACATCTTTGTTTTTGGTATCAGGGTGACGGTGGCCTCATAGAATGAGTTTGGGAGTGTTCCTCCCTCTGCTATATTTTGGAAGAGTTTGAGAAGGATAGGTGTTAGCTCTTCTCAAATGTTTGACAGTATTTGCCTGTGAAGGCATCTGGTCCTGGGCTTTTGTTTGTTGGAAGATTTTTAATCACACTTTCAATTTCAGTACTTGTGATTGGTTTGTTTATATTTTCTCTTTCTTCCTGGTTCAGTCTCAGAAGGTTGTGCTTTTTTAAGAATTTGTCCATTTCTTCCAGGTTGTCCATTTTATTGGTGTATGTTGCTTGTAGTAATCTCTCAGATCCTTTGTATTTCTGAAGTGTCAGTTGTTACTTCTTTTTCATTTCTAATTCTGTTGATTTGAGTCTTTTCCCTTTTTTTCTTGATGAGTCTGGCTAATGGTTTATCAATTTTGCTTATCTTCTCAAAGGACTAGCTTTTAGTTTTATTGATCTTTGCTATCGTTTCCTTCATTTCTTTTTCATTTATTTCCGATCTGATCTTTATGATTTCCTTTTTCTGCAAACTTTGGGTTTTTTTGTTCTTCTTTCTCTAATTGCTTTAGGTGTAAGGTTAGGCTGTTTATTTGAGATTCTTGTTTCTTGAAGTAGGATTGTATTGGTATAAACTTCCCTCTTAGAACTGCTTTTGCTGCATCCCATAGGTTTTGGGTCGTCATGTTTTCATTGTCATTTGTTTCTAGGTATTTTTTGATTTCCTCTTTGATTTCTTCAGTGATTCCTTGGTTATTTAGTAGTGTATTGTTTAGCCTCCATGTGTTTGTATTTTTTACAGTTCATTTCCTGTAACTGATATCTAGTCTCAAAGCACTGTGTTTGGAAAAGATACTTGAAACAATTTCAATATTCTTAAATTTACCAAGGCTTGATTTGTGACCCAAGATATGATCTATCCTGGAGAATGTTCCATGAGCACTTGAGAACAATGTGGAATCTGTTGTTTTTGGATGGAATGTACTATAAATATCAATCAAGTCCATCTTGTTTTATGTGTCATTTAAAGCTTGTGTCTTATTTATTTTCATTTTGGATGATCTGTCCATTTGTGAAAGTGGGGTGTTAAAGTGCCCTACTGACTGTGTTACTGTCGATTTCCCCTTTTATGGCTGTTAGTATTTGCCTTATGTATTGAGGTGCTTCTAGGTTGGGTGCATAGATATTTACAATTGTTATCTTCTTCTTGGATTGATCCCTTAATCATTCTGTAGTCTCCTTGTTTGTCTCTTGTAATAGTCTTTATTTTAAAGTATATTTTGTCTGATATGAGAATTGCTACTCCAGCTTTCTTTCGATTTCCATTTGCATGGAATATCTTTTTCCATCCCCTCATTTTCAGTGTGTATGTGTCCCTAGGTCTGAAGTGGGTCTCTTGTAGACAGCATATATATAGGTCTCAGTTTTGTATTTGTTCAGCCATTCTGTGTCTTTTGGTTGGAGCATTTAATCCAGTTCCATTTAAAGTAATTATCGATACATATGTTCCTATTTCCATTTTCTTAATTGTTTTAGGTTTGTTATTGTAGGTCTTTCCTTCTCTTGTGCTTCCTGCCTAGAGAAGTTCCTTTAGCATTTGTTGTAAAGCTGGTTTGGTGGTGCTGAATGCTTTTAGCTGTTGCTTGTCTGTAAAGGTTTTAATTTCTCCATTGAATCTGAATGAGATCCTTGCTGGGCAGAGCAATCTTCTTGTAGGTATTCCCTTTCATTGCTTTAAATATGTCTTGCCACTCTCTTCTGACTTGCAGAGTTTTTGATGAAAGATCAGCTCTTAACCTTATGGGGATTCCCTTATATATGATTTGTTGCTTTTCCCTTGCTGCTTTTAGTATTTTTTCTTTGTATTTAATTTTTGATAGTTTAATTAATATGTGTCTTGGCATGTTTCTCCTTGGATTTATCCTGTATGGGACTCTCTGTGCTACTTGGACTTTATTGACTATTTCCTTTCCCATATTAGGGAAGTTTTCAACTATAATCTCTTCTAATATTTTCTCAGTCCCTTTCTTTTTCTTTTCTTCTGGGACTCCTATAATTTGAATGTCAGTGTGTTTAATATTTTCCCAGAGGTCTTGGAGACTGTCCTCAATTACTTTCATTCTTTTTTTCTTCATTCTGCTCTGCAGCAGTTATTTCCACTCTTATCTTTCAGGTCACCTTTCGGTTCTTCTGCCCATTATTCTGCTATTGATTCCTTCTAGAGAATTTTTAATTTCATTTATTGGGTTGTTCATCATCATTTGTTTGCTCTTTAGTTCTTCTAGGTCCTTGTTAAACGTTTCTTGTATTTTCTCCTTTCTATGTCCAAGATTTTGGATCATAATTACTATCATTAGTCTGAATTCTTTTTCAGGTAGACTGCCAATTTCCTTTCATTTGTTTGGTCTGGTGTGTTTTTACCTACCTCCTTTATCTGCTGCATATTTCTCTGTTTTCTCATTTTGCTTAACTTACTGTTTGGGGGGTCTCCTTTTCACAGGCTGCAGGTTCGTAGTTCCCGTCGTTTTTGTTGTTTGCCCCCAGTGGGTAATGTTGGTTCAGTGGGTTGTGTAGGCTTCCTGGTGGAGGGGACTGCTGCCTGTGTTCTTGTGTGTGGGGCTCGATCTTGTCTTTCTGGTGGGCAGTCTGGTGGTTTGTTTTGGGGTCTCTGTGAACTTATTATGATTTTAGGCAGCCTCTCTGCTAATGGGTGGGGTTGTGTTCCTGTCTTGCTAGTTGTTTGGCATGGGTTGTCCAGCACTGGCGCTTGCTGGACATTGAGTGGAGCTGAGTCTTAGCGTTGAGATGGAGATATCTGGGAGAGTTCTCGCCAATTGATATCTCATGGGTCCTGGAGGTCTCTGGTGGTCCAATGTTCTGAACTCGGCTCTCCCACCTCAGAGGCTCAGGCCTAACACCAGGTTGGAGCACCAACACCCTGTCCACCACATGGATCAGAAAGAAAGGGAGAAAAGGAAGAAAGGATGGATGGAAGGAAGGAAGGAAGGAAGGAAGGAAAATATAATAAAATTATTAAAATAAAAAATTAAAAACTATATATTATTAAAATAAAAAAATAAAGCAACCAAAGCAATAAACAAATCCACCAGTGATAACAAGTGCTAAAAACTAAACTAAGATAAACATATAAATCAGAAACTAGTCAGTTGCATACAGCAAATCCCAAGTGTACAGGTGCTCCCAAAGTCTACCGCCTCAATTCTGGGATGATTCGTTGTCATCAGGTATTCCACAGATGCAGGTACATCAAGTTGGTTGTGGAGATTTAATCCGCTGCTCCTGAGGCTGCACAGAGAAATTTCCCTTTGTCTTCTTTGTTCGCCCAGCTCCTGAGATTCAGCTTTGGATTTGGCCTCACCTCTATATTTAGGTCACCCTCTGGCATCTGTTCTTTGCCCAGACAGGAGGGTGTTAAGGGAGTAGCTGATTAGGGGGCTCTGGCTCACTCAGGCCTGGGGGCGGGGGGAGGGGAGGGCAGGGTACGGAATGCGGGGCGAGCCTACAACAGCAGAGGCCAGCATAATAATGCAACAGCCTAAGGCTTGCTGTGTGTTCGCCTGGGGAAGTTGTCCCTGGATCACGGGACCCTGGCAGTGGTGGGCTGCACAGGCTCATGGGAGGGGAGGTGTGGATAGTGACCTATGCTTGCACGCAGGATTCTCGGTGGTTGCAGCAGCAGCATTAGTGTTTCATGCGCATCTCTGGTGTCCGTGCTGATAGCCGCAGCTTGCGCCCATCTCTGGAGCTTGTTTAGGCACTGCCCTGCCTTCTGTGTGCAGACAAGGAAGGAATCCCCTCTCCTTGTGCACCCTGAAACAACAGTCTCTTGACTCTTAGGCACTTCCAGACTTTTTCCCGGATTCCTCCCAGTTAGCTGTGGTGCACTAGTTCCGTTCAGACTGTGTTCACACACCCAACCCCAGTCCTCTCCCTGGGATCTGACCTCTGAAGCCAGAGCCTCAGCTCCCAGCCCCCATCTGCCCTGGTGGGTGAACAGAGAAGCCTCTCAGGCTGGTAAGTGCTGGTTGGCATGGATCCTCTGTGTGGGAATCTCTCCGCTTTGCCCTCTGCACCCCTGTTGCTGCACTCTCCTCCATGTCTCCAAAGCTTCCCCCCCACCAACCCCCCATTTCCACCAGTGAAGGGCCTCCTTAGTGTGTGGAAACTTTTCCTCCTTCACAGCTCCCTCCCAGAGGTGAAGGTCCCATCCCTATTCTTTTGTCTCTGTTTTTTTCTTTTTTCTTTTGCCCTATCCAGGTACTTGGGGAGTTTCTTGCCTTTGGGGAAGTCTGAGGTCTTCTGCCAGCATTCAGTAGGTTTTCTGTAGGAGGTGTTCCACACGTAGATGTGTTTTTGATGTATTTGTGGGGAGGAAGGTGATCTCCATGTCTTACTCCTCCGCCATCTTGAAGGTTCTCCTGATTTAGAGTGCTGATGGGTAACCTGGTACTTTGGCTGCTGGCAGCCAATGAGAGCTCAGTGACTGATTTGTTGTAGGATCAGATAGTGCAATACCGCAGACAGACTTCAGCAGGAAGAAGAAAATATGAGCTCCTTTTTTTTGTTCTCCTTTGTGCTCGGTCCAGTTTCACTTGCTCATAGGGTGCCACGTACAGAGGTCTTGCCCTCAGCTTCAAACCAAAGATCCTCAAGCGAAAAGCCAAGCCCTAGGTTTTGAATAAGCAAATACTTCGAGAAGTAAAGTGCTTCTAAATATTGGGCTAATCTATCCGATCTTCCCTTTTTGGGAGGTCTTCACTCTTCAAATTCTCATTACCCTGGTAGTTTGGAGACATTCGTTTGGAGACATCCAAAAGCATATTAACAAATGTTATTACACTATTACATACAGATATTATTTCTCAGCTGGAATGTTTGACTGAATAAAGCTAGCACGCTTGCTCAAAGTGCCAATTCCCTTTTAATAAGTATTAAATAAAAAAAAAATTATAGAAGTGAATTTTTTGCTATATTTATTCAAGCAAAATCCAGTGCACCTTGTTAATTCAATAAAAGTATAGTGAGATTTTACTTATCCTTCTTTATTTGGTAATTCACTAGACTTTGACTAATTCTGATTAATAGACTGACACATGCAAATGTGTTATAAACTCCATTTAAGTTAATTTATTTTAAACAGTAAGGCATGTATTTGACTCCTGTTATATTTATACAATTTTACCAATTCAAAGAGAAACCTATTTATAAAAACTAGATCATTTATACTCTTTCAAATCCAATATGAGACAATAGCTTAAATACATGTGTACGACAGTTATTAATGTAAAAGTACCTACTTAACTTTTAAAATTGCATGTTTAATAGCAAAATTCAGATGAATAAATAGTGAAAATTATGTTTTAGTCTCAAAGTAAAGGTCACATTGAGCATTTTTAACCTAAGAGTAGTTATTAAATATATGCCTAATAATCATCCAATTTGGAAATAAGAATATAGATTATAACATAGAAGAAGGCCATTTTATTTGAAATGTATTTTCCCCTTTTATAAGTAGGAGAGCAAGTTAAACACATATTAGCCAGACATAATTAGCATTTCCAAATACCCTTGTAAAAATAAATGAAAAACTAGGTGCTTGTAAGTCTACAAATTATGCAGTTGGAGAGAAATCAAAATATTATCTATGCTGTAACTGTGTTGTTAAAAATTTTACTTTTAACTCTGTGAGGTAGGCCCATATTCAAGAAAGCAATGGTCAGTTATACTATTCATTGCACAGCTTATTTGTGCAAATAAAAGCTTTTGGTAATCCATTGTCATTGTGAAGCTGCTTAAATGAAAAAAAAAGTAAAATTCTAAGTTACTGTATCCCAAAGCATAGGCAGAAGCCTAAACACAATTCAGTAATAACTGTAATTAATCATAAGAATATACATCACTATTAGAAACTGTATCAATATTGTCCTCTGCACTCTCAGAAAACAACTGGCAATGGTTTTTCTCTAAGACTTGCAATTTTCTTTCCCTAATCTCTTAAATCTTCCCAAAATTTCCTATGCACAAAAATTTCTTAGAGAACCAGCACTCATCAATTAGAAAGGCTAAAATCCAGAAAACTGAAAATACCAGTTCCTGATGACAATGTTAAGGAAGAGGAACACTTACTGCTGCTGGGAATGCAAGATGGTAGAACCACTTTGGGAGACAGTTTAGCAGTTTTTTACAAAGCTAAACATGGCCTTACCATGTGATCAAGCAAGCACACTTCCAGGTATTTACCTAACTGATTTGAAAATGTGTCTACACAAAAACCTGCATATGAATCTTTATAGCAGCTGTATTCATAATCACCCAAAACCAGAAGCAACCATGATGTCCTTCAACAGAAGAGTAAATAAACTGTTCCACATCCATACAAAACAGTATTATTCAGCAATAAAAGTGAGTTATCAAGCCAGGAAAAGACATGGATAAAGCTGAAATGCATACTGATAAGCGAAAGAAGCCATTCTGAAATGGTCACACGCTCTATAATTCCAATTATATGACATTTTGGAAAAAACAAACTATAGACATGGTAAAAAAAAAAAAAAAGATCAATAGTTCCAGAAAATGACACAGGCTGAATAAGTGAAGCAGCACGGAGTATTCTTTAGGGCAGTGAAACTATTCTGTATGACACTATAATTGTGGATAAGTAACACTGCATTTTCCACAACACATCAGATTTTTCAGCACAAAGAGTCAACTTTAATGATACATATTCATAAAAAGTAATTTAAGAGCTCAGGGAATTAAGGATAGAATGTAATATGTTAAAAATAAGCAAAACAATCTAAATGTATTACAAACGTATGAAACAACCTAAGTGAAGAAAGTAAAAAATTAGCATGCTGATCTAAATAACTTTGGGAATGTGTAAAGTTGGTAAGCCTAAAGGCAAAAGAAGGTGTACATAAGCAATGAGTATACAGAAACACTCTGTACTATCTTCATAATTTTTTCTGTAAATCTAACACTGTTCCTTCAAAAGGACCTAGGAATATTATTCTTAAGTAACCATATAGTGGATACAGGGATTACAAAAATATCTTTTGTTGATTACTGGATATCAAGCTGAATTGTTGGATACACGGGCTGGATTGGCATTGACATCCAAGCACCAAATAGCTTTGCCATTATTAAAATGAGGGCAGATGGTAGCCAGGTAATAAATGTAGTCCCGGCCTCATTCTAGCTTGAAGCAAATTCTCTGGGCTCACAAACCCAAACAGTGGTCATTTCCTCAGTTTCCAAATGTATAATTGGATTGGCTAAGCTTTGTACTTAGCAGAACACTCACACTGTTTCTTGGGTCTGTGGGATAAGAATCACTGTAGTAGGGAAAGCTAAATTAAATTCTCTGAACTCCTTCACCAAGTTAAATTGTTATATCAGTAATAATATTATTGGGCTTCCCTGGTAGAGCAGTGGTTAAGAATCCACTTGCCAATGCAGGGGACACGGGTTTGAGCCCTGGTCTGGGAAGATCCCACGTGCCACAGAGCAACTTAGCCCATGCACCCCAACTACTGAGCCTGTGCTCTAGAGCCTGTGAGCCACAATGACTGAGCTCGCATGCCGTAACTACTGAGCCTGTGTGCTGCAACTACTGAAGCCCACGTGCCTAGAGCCCATGCTCCACAACAAGAGGAGCCACCACAATGAGAAGCCCGTGCACCACAACGAACTAGAGAAAGCCCATGCGCAGCAACAAAGACCCAAAGCAGCCAAAAATAAATAAATAAAATTAATAAATTTATAAAAAATATTACTAGGCAAAATTTCTGCCATGATACAGTTAATATTAATAAAATATAGGAAAAAAACCCACAAGATGATCTAAATAGATTTAGACTATTTAACAAATCCAACATTCATTTCTGATAAAACACAGCAAACTAGAAATAGAATAGAACAACTAGAAGACCAGCAGAAAAAGTCTTCTACAATTAAGGATCTAAAGAAAAAAACAAAGAGATAGACAGGATCAATGCACCTGTTATAGGCAGCATAATGATCCCTCAAAGATGTCTACATCCTAATTCCCAGAACCTGTGAATATGTTAGGTTACATGGCAAAGGAGAAATATGGTTGCAGATGGAATTAAGAATGCTACTCACCTAACCTTGAGATAAGAAAAATTTTTTGGATTATCCAGGTGGGCCCAATGTTATCACAAGATTCTTAGAAAGTGAAAAAGGAGACAGGAATGCCTGTTAGAGTGATGCAGCATAAGACGCTACTGGCTTTAATGATGGAAGAAAGTCTTGAGCCAAAGAATGAGGACAGCCTCTAGAAGCTGGAGAATGAAGAAAGAAAATGTAATTTTCCCTAGAGCATCCAAAACAGAACACATCCCAGCCAACACTTTGATTTTAGCTCAATGATACCTACTTCAGACTTTTGACCTCCAGAACTGTAAGATAATCAATGTATGTTGTCTAAAACCACTAAATAAGTGGTAATTTTTAAAGAGCAACGATAGGTATCTAATATGGAACTCATCCTCCAGCTGCTGGGAATACTGGCTACCGGTGACTCAGAAATATCTCTCACTGGGAACTGTTCTCAGTTGCAAGGAACTGTCTAGTTAAGGTTTTTCTTCCTTCTAAAGTGTGCCAATGACTAGCTCATGTGGGGTTACAAAGACCTTAGTTGTAATTAAACTGCAGGTCAGCATGTTTCTCTGCCCACTCCTACCTTCATTTTCTTAAAGTTATGTATTCTGAGACCATTTCCCAATAAATATGCATACAACTCTCCATCTTGGAGTATGTTTCCTGTGACACAGCTTCTTTAACACAGACCCTGCATAAAGAGACTCTGCGTCTTCACTGACATCTACAGAAAAAATCTCTGTCTCAGAATTTCAGTACTTTTTAGAAACGCTAACTCATTAAAGTTTTCCATAATGCATTATTTTCAGTTATTCCCCCAGATTCCACACTTCGATTAACGACTATATTCCCAAAGAGCAAAATGGTTTTAATGTACCCTGATTTCATTAAATAAGGCTTTAAAAAACAAAGTATTACATTGTTTATTCAAAACAGCAGTTTGGGTATGTAAGGTGTCAATTCAACCTGTGTGTAGAAAAGCCAACTTAAAACAAAGCTCTCTACTGATACTTATTATCCTTGCCACATCACATTATAAAATAAAACAAGCAAAAAATAAACCATAAACCTTACAAAATTAACTTTATGCTTGCTTATAATATACAGAGAAAGCCATGCATAATGAAGACATAATCACACATTTTTTTTCTTTGAAAACATTATTTTAAGTTGGTAGTTCAATATTAAATCTAGAAGGGAGTTTTCTGTAGAATTGACTGATCATTGTTATACATTAGGACCTACTCCTTTTTGAGTGGCACCAGTATAATTAATTGCTGCTCCTGACTCACAGCTATCAGATATTAGGTTTCACATGAATTAAGTTAATAAAATTTATAAGTCTTGCAGAGAGGTCAAGAATCTGAGCAATTCTATTACTTTTTCTTATTTTTTCCCCTTTGTGAAATATGGATAATTTAAAAAGTACTCTTATTCACCTTTTAACTGTTTTTCATTTAATAAACTTTTATTGAGAATAATCAGGGAATCGTTATGTATTTGGCAAAAAGTACATCTTTATTACTTAACTTCTTGTTCAGATGATTCAAAATTAGAATTGAAAGAGACCCTAGAGTGATTCCAATGTGACAGGAAATCTGTTCAGTGAAAAAGTAGACTTCAGTGTCCTCACTCTCTATCTTAGAAAATGAAGTCTTGAAAGTTTATGTGACACCCCACCCCAAGTTTATATACCTAGTGGTTGCAAAGGAAGGATGGGAACCTAATGAGTCTAATTTTATTTCCACCAAAAGGGCCCTTAAAATATAAGAAGGAAGAGAAATAGGGGAGATTCAGTGTGTGATAGAGACCTAACCTCCTGCTGCTGGCTTGACAATGAAGGGGGTCATGTCAAAAAGCATAAGAAGAAAGTAAATTCTGCTAACAACTGGAGATTTTGGAAGGAGATGCCAAGCCCTAGATAAGAATTGCAACTTCAGCTGACATCTTACTGTCAGCGTTATGAAACTCTGATTAATGACACCAACCATGCATGCTGGACTTTTGAACTACAAATGCACATTGCTTCAAGCAGGTAAGGTTGTGGCAATTTGTTGTGCAACAATAGAAAACAATTTATTTACTGTTATTTTTGCTGTATGACCAATGAGTAAAACCTTTCTCCTCAGTGTTTTCTTGTTTCTAAACTCAGAGTGGGCCATCTAGAAACACTGGAAGGAAGGAAACCTTCTGCATTCTGCTTGCAGGGTGATCAAATGTGGAGCACAAAAGTAAGGATGGAGTTGCAGAAACTGCTTTCAACTTCTGATTTAGCCACTTATTGGCTATGTGACCTTAAGCAAGTGTCTTTTACATTTTCCTTAAGTCTTACATTTCATGGCTAATAAAAAGAGAAAATATCCACTCCAAATATCTCTTAGAGTTGTGAAGATATGTAGAAAAATATTTATGAAAGCAAAATGCACATTATATCCAAACCAAAAGACAGAATTCTGAATGGAGAGCTGGGAAAAGGAATAAAAGAGCTACATATGTCTTTCTATTGTAGATTTTGCTAGCAATACTGACTGTTATAGTAGAATAAGATCCTCCCACTCAAGATATCTATAGATACCATTTCTTGGAAGAACCTGACTCTAGCCTCAAAAAGTTGAGACCGGTTTAACCTACATTCACTAATGCGAACTATGTTCAATAAACTATTTCTATTTTCAACAGACTCCAGAGGATGTGTAACCAGCTCTGTCTGGTATTAAGGTCCACTTCTTCATTGCTAAGAGATGGCTGAGGGCTATATGGAAAGTCTGCTGATCACATACAAACCCAAACACTGCTCATGTATCAGGGCACAGTTTCTAAGGGTTATAAACTCTGGCGTTTGCTAATCTGAGTACAAATCCTTATTCAGGCACTTACAAAGCTACCTTCACCTTTGATAAGAAATTTAACTTTTTCAGATCTATAAAACAGGTATGATAACACCAGTATAAGTCAGGGTTTAGCAGATATATATTAAGAGATTTATTACAAGGACTTGGCTTACACAACTATGGGGTGGCTAGGCAAATGTGAATTCCCTAGGGCAGGTAAAGTCTCAGGCATGGGCTATACCTGCTGTCCACAAGAGGAATTTCTTCTTCATTAGGGCAGCTTCAGCTCTTCTACTAAATCCTTTCAAATGATCGATTCAGGCCCAACCAGGTTTTCTAGAGTAACCTCCCTTATTTAAAGTCAACCATATCACATCTACAAAATATCTTCAAAGCAACATTTAGTGGTTGATTAATCACTGGTAAGTGAAGCCTAACTAAGTAAACACATCAAAAGACCATCACGGTACCTAAATTACAGGCTTCTTTTGAGCATCATAGGGAATGGATGGGTGTGCACGTGCATGTGCATGTGCATGCGGGCATGCGTGTGGGTGGGTGTATGTGTGTAGTGGATGTCTAACACATTTCATGTGGTCAAAAAAATTCTAGCTATATATTACCATTATTGCCTGTAAATAATAGGAATGGTAGGAATTGCTGAAAATACCACACCTTTGTGTCTCTCTGAACTGAGGTGTTTTCTGGATTTTTTTTTTTTTCCCCTATAAGAGTATCTTTTTGCCTGTAGCTGCTGCACTATCCACATTTATCTGCCAACGTTAGAAGCCCTTTTATATCATTTTTCATTCAAAGGATAATTAGAGAAACAATTCCTCATTTCCTTGGTACTGTAACACTTCCATAGTAAAATCAGCATCAAACATCCCTGTAAAGTACTAAATTAGGATATGTAGTTTGAAAATTTCATGTCCAATATCACAAGGGTTTCAAAAATAATCAGTAAGGCATTATAAGAGTGTCAAATGTTATTTATAATTTTAATTATTAATATTGTCATAAAAAATTACTCAATAGATCATACACATACTTGTTAGCTATCTTAGGTTTCTATGTATTATGGACATTGCCCTGAGTTCTTGAAAAGGGTGTAAGATCTATACCACTATTGATTCACATATTAGTATAACTTATTTCTGGACAATTTCTGATACCTAGTCAAGAGTCATCTACTTTATTGTTTCTTAAACTATTCATGCTGCACCGCTTTATTTAAAATAGCAACTGTCATAAGCCAATATATATTAAAAATAGAATTAAAGTGTATTACTAGGAAAATATGACAAGGAAAAGTCTAAGATAAATACATTTTTATATCCAATCTTATACTATTAGAACCACTACACATATAATTATATTTCAACAAATATAATTATAACAAACAATATAGGGAAAAAGTGAAAAATATAGAACTTACATGCTGTTCATTAAAAGTTCATTAAGTAAGTCAGACAAAGACAAATATCATATGATGTCTCTTATATGTGGAATCTAAAAAAATGATACAAGTGAATTTATTTACAAAACAGAAATAAACTCACAGACATTAGAAAAAGAACTTATGGTTATCAAAGGGGAAAGGGGGGATAAATTAGGAGTTTGGGATTAACAGATACACACTACTATAAATGAAATAAACAACAAGGACCTACTGTGTGACACAGGGAACTATATTCAATATCTTGCAATAACCTATAATGGAAACGAATCTGAACAAGAATATATATATGTATAACTGAATATCTTTCCTGTACACCTGAAACTAACACATTATAAATCAACTATACTTCAATTAAAAAGTTGTTTTGGAAAAAAAGTGCATTAAAAGTGTACATAAAGACAATTAATATAGATAGTTGCTATTAAACTTATAATTTTTGTCATTAAAAAGGATAACTTAAAGGTTATAAGTGAAATAGTGATTTCCACCTTAAATGTTCACATATTTTGAATGAACACTATGTATATCGATATTTAAAAATTTTAACCTGACAACTGAGATTAGGTAAATGTATTATCTAATCTAGGTTGGAATGATGACTATGTGACAAAAGATGATCTATGTTAAAACTGCTTCTATATTTTGTTTCAAGAAAACCAACAGTAGAGATACTAGTCTTAACGAAGTAAGTGAATGGGAATGGGGTAAAAGATTTTAAAGCAATTTCATAAAGCTCAGAATAATCACTTTTAACTATTATCCAAAATGTAAGTGATGCTACATTTTCAAAATATCTTCAATCCTTCATCAGTAGCCAGTTCCAAAAATTTAAGTTACTTTTTCATGAAAGAAATGGATTCCAAGTTTAATACACTTTAGGATTAAAGTTGACAAATCTTAATTATCACACAGTTAATATGTGTGCATGACTAGCACCCAGTTCCTTACATGCAACTCAAATGATTTACACCATGTTTAATGAGGTGAGTCTTACAATCATATAATTAGGATGTAGAAGTAATGTAAAATTCCAATAAAAGTTACTAAATACCCTGAATTTGTCCTTATTTCACTGAGGACTGGTAATGAATAGAACTAAACATTTCATGTATTGGCACCAGCCTGGGACCACACCTTTTACTCCAATACTCCTTCATTCCACAGTTTTGCTATATAATTTGTGGAAGACAATAGTGATTAGAAGCAGTCTAACTCCTTATCCATTCTTGTACAAATACTTTCTGGGGTTTTCTAAATTTGAGATGGCATGTCTACTGCCAAAGTGTTTGTATTATTGGCTATTTTTGCTCCAAGATTTTCTGGAAGCCTGTATCAAATCACAGGTCTATGACTTGCTGCACATCTGATTGATGTGTACAACATTTATGAGTCCAGAACTGAGTACAGATGACCCTTGAACAACATGGGGATTGGGGCACCAACCCTCACATAGTCGAAAATTCACATATAACTTTACAGTTGGCCCCCCGTATCTACAGTTTCACATCTGCGATTCAACCAACCACAGACTGTGTAGTACTGTAGTAGGTATTTAGTGAAAAAAATCTGCATATAAGTGGACCTCCGGAGTTCAAACCAGTGTTCAAGGGTCAACTATGTACCTTATTAACATGTAAAATCAAGAAATATACAGTGACATGGTATCATTATTAGCTGTTTAAAGTTCTGGTAGCACTTTTCATGGCATTTGTAGATTTATATTAAATAAAATCTCTATATTAAATTGATTTATCTTTTCATATAATTCCTACTTCAGTGTTCTTAGCAAAAATTTGAGTGATACAGTATTTTCATACATGAAAGATTTAATTATCGAAATTTGGTTTATTTAAAATCTAAGGTGCTAAATCTAATCACTAAATTGGATGTGATGATACCCATGGTAAAAAATCTTGAAAACTGTATTTGAGAGTGAGTTTGTAGAGTGAGGTGAACAGTCCCCACCAGTGCCCCCCTCCCCCACCAAGATATGCTACCTGGAAGCTCAATATGTGACTTTATTTGGAATAAAGGTCTTTGCTGATGTAATTAAGGTAAGGATCTTGAGATGAGATCATCCTGGATTAGGTTGGGCCTTAAATAAAATGATGAGTCTCCATTTCTTCTAAGAGATAGAAGAAAGGACACACAGAGACACAGAAAAGTCATGTGAAGATAGTGGCAGAGACTGGAGTGATATGTTTACAAGCCAAGGAACACCAAGGATTGTCTATACTCAGTAGGAACTAGGAGAGAAGCTTGGGACATATGCTCCCTCAGAGCTTCTAGGAGGAACCTACCCTTTCAACACTTTGATTTTGGACGTTTGGACTCCAGAACTATAAGGGAATAAACATCTTTTGTTTTAATTCACTAAGTTTGTGGTAATTTGTTACAGCAGCCCTATGAAACTAATACAGTGTAGTAAATAGTATTAGTGAGCACAATTTTTTGACTCTATCTGTAGGCATGCACAGTTTGCCATGTGACTTCTCACTAAACTGGCACTGTATTTCCCTGCCTCTTGACTTTGGTCTTGGCCATTTGACTTGTTGCGCTAATGGAATGAGACAGATGTGATAGTGAATCAGTTCTAGGCCTAGGCTCTCAGAAACCTTATATGTTTCTACTTGTTCTTTTACACTTTAGCCACGTTCAAAGAAAGAAGGTGCTTGGGAGAATAGGCCTGGGAGAATGATGAATAGAATTGCTCCACCTAAGCCCAGCTTAAGTCAGCTGGCTCCTAGCCAACGTACAGACTGTCAGCAATAAGTAATTGCTGTTTTAAGTCACTACATTTCAATATGGTTTTTACACAGTAAATGTTATCAATATAATGAAGGGTATCTCTCTTTGCAATAACAAAATATTTGCTAAGGACTATTAAAGGTTAATAATTTGTATTTAATGTCCTATTAAAAGGAGTTTTTAATTGAGCAGCAGCAGAATGCCAAAAGCATGTAATGTAATCTCTTCTCCACATTAGCAGGGCTTGGGTATAGTACCATGTTATCCAACTCGATTTTGATGTTTAACCATATCATCATAGCTTATATCAAGGACAAGAGGATATCTCATGTCCAAAAAAATCCATATCTGATCATATAAGTCTCTCACTCCACACATCTTCAGTTCATTAAGATAAATAGGTAAATTCCAAGCTCCCTAATAAGGTGTACAAGGCCCCCATGGTCTAACCCTGCTTATTTACCTGTAGCAGACACATTCGTGCCTCACATCACATCCCCTTAGCCCATCTCTGATTTCATCTGCAGCTACTGTGGAGAGTTTATGCCCACAGTTTATGTCTCCAATTGATCTCTTGATGACAACATCCCATATCAAGTGTACGCTGCAAAGCCTTAACTTGCCTTCCAGCCCAATGATTCACCTCCTGGGGTAGAAAGTGGTGCCAGGCTGGGAGAGTTCCCAGGTGGACCCTGAAAATATGGAGGAATTAATACCTTAGGACAACCTCAATTGATTGGAGTTGAGTGCCTGTGAGTAAATATTCCAGCCTTCTTTCCTTTAGGAGGACAACTCTAGGAACTATTATTTATCTTTCTCAGGAGGTGTGGTGAAATTGAGCCCCCATTATACAAAGGAGTGGCCTTGATAATTATTCTTATATTAGCCATTTCTTCTTAATTGAATTACCCTTCCTGTTCTTTCAATCTTGCTTCCTGGGATCACCTTCCAAATAAAATACCTACATCAATACTTACATCACTGGCTCAGGCTCTGCTTCAGGGGGAATCCAAAGACTCCTCCACCCCAATCAACTCTCTTACTTTTTCTCTTCTTTCATTTCCCTTCACTCATTTTTCATCACTTGAGCTAAATTACTTAAAGTCCCAAATAAATTCTCTCACTCACATATACTACTTTGCACATACTACTCACATGACTGCTTGGAACAGTCTCCCCCAAGACCTCTTCTTCTACCCATATCTTAACTTAATTCAGATTTTCTTGGTCTTAAAGCTTTAGCTTAGGCACCAACTCTTATATGATGTTCCTCCAAATAAAACAGATGCCCTTTCTCAAGCACTACCACATAAGAATTCATATATCATTAGACTGATAACCTTGAATAACAAGAAAATACTTACTTGCCTCATTATTTTACTCTCTACTAGCTTGTATACCTTTCAGTATTGTAATAAAGGATAGGAAATTTTGCTCTCAAATGCACCAAGAGGTAAGAACATAAGAACACCATGTTAGGAGGTGTTTGCTATCCTCCCCTGTTGAACAACATTCACAGATATTTACCAGCACTGTCCTCAGATACTACATTTGTTACTCAAAACCATCTTTACTGACAGCTTTGCTTTTATCTTCATTTGCTATGAAGGTCTCTAAGCATAAAATTGTGTTTCTGTATCAAAACCAGCAACACTGAAAAAATGCATTATTATTTAATCCATCTGTTCATTAATTCAACAAGCAGTTAAGTTCATTTGTATGTCAGGCACTGCAGTAAGCACTGGCAATACACAGTTAAATAAGACACTGCCCATGCCCTTTAGAACTCAGTAGTGAGATTCAGGTGATGAAATGAGCCCAAGTATATAGACGCACACATGTTCTTCATAAGAGGAAGGGAGAGCTTTTCACTCTAGACATAAATACAGTAAAGCATAATAATGATGGTTGAGGTATATTGAGAACTTACTCCTTTCTAAGTACACACACAAGTGGAATATCTCAAATGCTAACAACAACGCTTTGATCTAAATACAATCATTATCTGTACTGTAATAAATAGAAATCTGTAGCAAAGACAAACGAAGCAATGTGTGCAAAGTAAAGCAAAAAATACGAGTGAGAATTCTAACTCAGGTTGTCCGAATCTGTATTTCATATGATTGTAAACTACATTACAGATGTCTAGATAATTATATAAGAAATTACCAGAGTGTTCAGGTGAACAAGAGAAGGCAGTAGTTACTTGGAAAAAGTTTTTAGTTGTTGATAATTGATATTTTGTCCATAATTAACCACAAAAGCTAAGCTGGCACAGTTATTTTTTGCTTTTAAAGTGGATATTTTCAGAATAGAAGTCACAAATCTTACCAAAGTAACTATTTTACTTGAGTCTATTCACACATGCAACCTAAAATTTTAAAAACAGGGTTTTACCTCAGAAGTGTATTTTTTAAACTCACAAATGCCATTGCATGACAATACAGAAATGCCATATATTTCCAAAGAAAATTCATTGTTTTGTCAGAGGCCATTCATCTGATACTTTTGATTTACAGCCCTAGTGGATGCTGGGGTGCACGGCCAGGTTTCCCCTATTTTCCTTGGCTTTAGGCAAAGAGAGGCCACCATGCTCAAGAGCATGCCTCGTTCTTAGGATCAGTCCACATGCAAAGACACAAAGGCCAGACCTTCTTGCCTCAATTTGTTGCATCTCTGAAGGGTTATCCCTCATCCCAAGTTCTCTGCAGCACTGGTTGGGGTCTTTGGTGTGACTGCATCATAGATCAAGTTTTCCCTCTGTCTAGTTTTGCTTCTTCCATGCCCCCACAGAAAACACTCCCCCGCAAAATTTCTTCATGTAAATCTCTGCATCAGCGTCTGAAGTTTGTCTTTACCCTACTTACAAACTAAAAGTTAGTCTGTTACCCTTTCATGGGTGCTAGCAGAGAAACAAGACTCCTGATTTAGAGACAAATGAAGTCATTATTCATAGCAAAGCAAGCAGCATGAGAATAAAACTTGAATTAGCTCTCCCCTGACCCCCAAGTCCAAATGAGACAGGCTGGGACCTGGCACCCTTTGCTGCAGTGCTGCAATGCTTGCACCTGGACACCTCTCCTCAAGGAATAAAATACAAAGAAACTGTATGGGACTAAAAATAACTGCATGCATGAGTAGTTGGGACAAATTCTGGACAAAAGATACAAAGAGACCAAAAAGCCCAACTGCCACTTTTGAAGAGCTTGGAGCAAATGCAGGGGGTCGGGAGCAAAAGCAGGGGTACTGCGCATGCCCCCTGCACACACCACCACCTAAAGGGTGGGCAAAACACCTAAACCACCCCTCTGGCCCAACCCCTGGACACACCCCTACCCTCACCCCATAGAAGGAACCAGCTCGCCCTGGCTCAGGGAGCGAGCAAGCAACGGAACCTGTTGTCTGTTCTCGCTCCCGGCTGCTGCAGCAGGGGCCCCAATAAAGCCTTGCCTGACGTTCTTGTCTGGCCTCTGATCAATTTCTACTGATTAAGAAGGCCAAGAACCCTGGTTGGTAACACAACAGTGGCAAAATTAAGGTCCCAGATGGATACCTGCACACACCGTGCATTCTCTTACAGAAGAGAAACAGGAGCTTAGGGAATCTGGTATTTTATAATCAACAGTGAAGAAGCCTGCTCTTTTTCATGGAGGGAGACAGCCTGGCTGTCTTGAAATGTCTTGTTTAAAGAGTGGTCAGGGGGCTTCCCTGGTGGCGCAGTGGTTGAGAGTCCGCCTGCCAATGCAGGGGACACGGGTTCGTGCCAAGTACGGGAAGATCCCACATGCCGCGGAGCGGCTGGGCCCGTGAGCCATGGCCGCTGAGCCTGCGCGTCTGGAGCCTGTGCTCCGCAACGGGAAAGGCCGCAACAGTGAGAGACCCGCCTACCGCAAAAAAAAAAAAAAAAAAAAAGTGGTCAGGGCCTTATGTTCCAGGCACACTTTGTACCAGAATTTGCTTCCCAGGGCCACCAGTCTATCAAAACAATACTCCCTGTAAAATGCACACCGCACGTAACTAGTTTCTCAGCTATTCTCATAATCCTCTGACATATAGCTTGTATAAAAAATCAGTCGCCTCAATATTTCTTTAAAAACTAAAATTGTACTATAAATTGATAAGGAGTGCCTTAACCGTCACGTCATGCTTCACTTCTAGAAGCAAAACTTTATACATATATAAATAGTTTTTCTTTTTCTTTTAATTTACCTCAACAACCTGGATGCCGGAGGCCCACGGTTCCGGAGTCGTCCCCAGGAGTCTCGCACACGCCACATATCAAGAAAACCTTAATCCTCTTGGATGCCTGACGCCCCCACAAGACTCCGAGTCACAGTGAGGTAGGGCCTCTCCCAGGAGCACGGTCAGGTGGCTGGAAACTGGATCAGGCGCAGAAATCATGCTGGCGCGGAAGCACCACAGCACGCGCGGAAGCGCCACAGCCGGCCTCTGACGCGCCACAGCCGGCGTCTGACAGTGCGGGCAGCGAACTGCTCATGCGCGGGCCGCGAACTGCTCATGCGCGGGCCGCGAACTGCTCATGCGCAGGCCGCGAACTGCACAGGCGCGGGCCGCAAATCTCGCGCCTTCCAGAACCAATGTCCCGAAGCTCCCGGGACGGCCGTGTCAAGCGCTGAGGCAGAGCTGTGGAGCCCCAATCCCAGTCAGCCAACATCCAAGGTCCGGAAACCTGATTCCTTTCTGACTTGTCCATCCTCCAGGTCAGTTTTTAAATATATAACATTGTTAAAGTTTCCCCGGGAAAAAGCATTACCACACATTGTACTTCTAAAATGGTAAAAAAAAAAAAAAAAAAAAAAAATCATTAATAACTTTGAAGTTACTTTATATCTTCTCAACACTGAGGTATTTGCCTAAAAGCTTCAGATAAATTAATGAAATTTTAAATCTTAAGTCTTGCTAAGGCATTTACACTTATTTCAAGAATTTTATTCTGTATAGAAGGGGAGGAAAAACGTGTGAGCTTTGTTTTTGTCTGGAAATGTGAATTTCTATTTCTCATATCAAAACCAAAAAATGGAAGACGTGTCTTGGATAATGCTTAGATACTACCGCTGTAAACAATTTAAAAATTTCCTTGAATTTTTCTATGTATTTCCTTGAAAATATGTGGGTCTCAAATTCTTTAAAAATATTTTGGGGAGATAATTATTTTTATATATAAGGAGTTTTTTTCCCCCCGAGTGTAAGGAAGAAACTTTGTGATATAAAGGAGTATAAAAATTAAGAGGAAACATGTAGAAGATGAGCAGTAAGATTCCTCAGTGACATGGAAAGGGTTCATGGAAAATATACTTTGATTTGAAAGAAAGAACAAAGGTTAGAATGGAGGCAATGGTTAGCTGCATTATACGTACTCTCACATTTATTATCAAGTTTATTTTCTTTTTTAATCTAAATAGTCAGATCAGGTACTCAATATGTCCTTGCAGGAAAAAAAAAGGCACCATACTTTTATACATTAATTTCACCAAAATTCAATATTATAAACTGTTATTTGAGTTGGGAAAGGACTTGAAATTTTTATTGAGTTAGGATTGAGACCAGGTTTCAAGCTACTGTATTACTTTGAATTTGTGATATAAAAGTTCAGGATCATGTTTAGGTATAGCCAGAATACAATGAGGCCTGAGTGCTTTGACCAAATTCTTATGAATCATAGAATGTCCCTGTAACAGAAGGTTGAGTGAAACTTTTTTGGTTGGTTACCAGAAATGGCTATCAGGGACCAGAGCTGGAATCAAAGAGACTCTGATATTTGATGGCGACGTGACAACAATTGGGTCCAAAACCCTTTATAAAGCTCCCTCACAAATGGAAGGTACATCACTTCCACAATCAAATTGCACTCATTTCTCAGTAACTTTGAGGAGAGTTTTGGAGCTCTTTATTTTAACTGCCTATCCCACTGGGAAACATCTCCAAGCACCTGTTCCAGAGCCGAGAATAGGGACAGTGTTCCCCTTCTCCTTGAATGACACCACTCCATTATGAGAGTATTGGATGGATATAGTAGCCTTCTCAGCTTGCCTCTCTGAATACAGAACTTTTGTCCTATAAATGAGTTGAGGCAAATGAAATAAAGGCCAGAAAAATCTCAGCCTAGGGTAGATCCTCTGCTCTATGGAAAGGATGGGTTGAGGAAGTGAGCCCCTAAGTTCTTGGCAACACTCACCAGGAATTTAGCCTCTGCCATTTGTCACTGGGGGATGGAGAAGAGAAATTCTGGTAGCCTGCTCCTGATGTTGAAATACCGAATCTTTTGACTGAGAGGTGAGGGGACAGGGAAACCATTTTTTATTGGTCATACTGCCTAGTTTGGCACTTCTGTTTGTTTGTTTGTTTTTGCAATCAAGCTCTGTTACTTTAGTAGAGCTAAACAAGCATATCAATGGCCAGGGCATGAAAGTGAAAAGTGAGGCCAGCTCCTAGGCTTCAGATGAACCTAGAAATTTGTTGGTGAGGGGAACTTGGGTCAGAGGGACCAGGCAAGTGCCACAGATTCTCACCAAAATTTAGTAAATTTTTTTAAAATAAATATTTCTTAATTTTATCTATGTCCTTACAATAATTTTCAGAGACTTTGAATGGTTATCTTTTTTCTACTTTTTACCGGTTGTCACCTGTGTTTCCTTGGGACTAGGTCTGCTGAACTACTCAAGCTGTCATCCCAGACATCTAAATTTGATAAGAGCATTCTTAATACAGTCACTGGAGCAGATTCCAAATTTTTAGGGATATTTGAGATATCAAGTTTACCAACCCATGAGAACTGAGCCCATGAACTCAAAGCAGTTATCTTATAGGTTCTCGAAACTTCAAAAAGGATTCTTACTCAGTCCAACAAACAATTTTTTTGTGAGTCAGTCTTGGACATTGCCAAATATATATTTGTTTGGCCTAAACTTGTTATGGACCTTATCCTGCCCTACATACTAATTTACTTTAATAAATTATGGTCTATAAAATTTATGAATTTAATCTAAAATATCGACCAAACAAAAATCATGTGTGTGCTATATTACAAATTATTTGGGGACTGGAGAACATAGAACTTCTACATTAGTCTTTGTCCTACCCCTATGATCTGAGTGATTTTGCATGGTTATTCTTTCAAGTTACATTCTTATCTGGAACTTGAGATTTTGCTAGATGATCTTCAAGTCAGTTGGAACTTTAACACTCTTCAATTCTGTAAGATAATAGACTGACATCCAAGTAGAAATGTTAAAGAGAGAGTTGGAGATAAGGGATTAGAAGCTTACTGAGAGTTCAGAAGTAGAGATTTATATTAAAGACTGATAATTATTTATTTTGTATTTAAAAAAAAGAAACAAGAATAGGTTTGCTTCTTGTAGAAGGAAAAATGAAAGAAGACAATCCCCAGAAAGAAAGACAGACACAAGTACAATGAAAATCAGTACTTTTTTTTTTTTTTTTTTTGGTACGCAGGCCTCTCACTGTTGTGGCCTCTCCCTTTGCCGAGCACAGGCTCCGGACGCGCAGGCCCAGCGGCCATGGCTCACGGGCCCAGCCGCTCCGCAGCACGTGGGATCTTCCCGGACCGGGGCACGAACCCGTGTCCCCTGCATCGGCAGGCGGACTCTCAACCACTGCGCCATCAGGGAAGCCCAAAATCAGGACATTTTAATGTCTTTGAACTTAAAGATACAGAATTTCAAGAAGGAAAAATGATCAATAATGTCAAGAGACAAAAATATCCGCAACATATTTGGAAAAAAGGACTTTTTAGCTAATAATTTTGTAAAGCATGTTACAGTTTTGAAGAGTGGGGAGGAAAGTAGTAAGTTTGTAGGAAATAAAGGAAAAACTAAATAAGGACGTAATTAAAAATTTGAGTATAAAAGAAAGAGGAGTGGTAAGACCATTTTGTAGCTTTGATTACACACACATTTGCAGGCAACTAGTAACTGTGCCACTTGTAATAAGTTTAATAAACTTTTCCCTGAATTGTAAATGGAATACTTCTATTTTTCCTGAATTAACCTCTTTTGCATGTTAGAGGGAACCTACTATTTATATAATTCTTGGATTTGGTGTATAATTTATTTTTACTATGATCACGTTTTCATAGATAAATAGTATTCTATTATACCTCTTTTATCCTCTGTTTTTTAGACAGCATCTTATTTTTGTTTTATGTAATTAGATCACATTATATATAAATGTTATATTTGAATGACTATATAGTATAAAAATAATCTGGACATTGATTTGATTAAATTTTCCTCAATAGAAACAGGATATCAAAAACAATATCATGATTTTAAAAGAATATGCTATAGTCTATACAGTTTAATTTTAAAAGTTATTCAAATGTATGTAACTTTTATCATTTTTTTCTCAATCTTCCATTCCTCACTTTGGAATTTACCACATGCATCTGCTGGTAGGCTGTAACACTCCTACAATTTTCCTCAGCCTTCTTCTTGGCAAGATTTCATCTAAATGTAAGTATTGATAAGAGATTCCAAATTACTTCACTGATTTTTCTTCTTTCCTGGTGAAGCAACATCTTACTGATTTTGAGAACTTGTTCCATTTCAAGTAACTTATCGAGAAGAAAGTATATTCTTTCATGGCTATAATCTTTACATCTTTTTTAACCTGGAGAAGAAATGTTGTAGGAAAGATGCAAAATCAGCCTTTAAGCATCCGAAGGGCTATCAGATGGGCAGGAATATATTTTTTTCAAATGGTAGAACTTGAACAAAGCAGTGGAAGCTGCAATATCTTGCCTCAGCATAGGGAGCTTTATTACAGTGGAACTGATAACCTCCAGAGTGATGCTGAGAGATCAAGCATTCTTGGAAAGAAACCCCTAGACTAGGCAAGAGGCTATATCAAAACTATAAAATTTGCAGTCAAAAGGCATTTTAGAAATTATCTCATCTAACTTCTTACATTTACGAATGAGGTTAAGTGAAATGCCCATGATCATTCAACATAATGAGACCTAACCTAGCTGATTGTTGTATTCACCTGCAGTGTTTTCTGTGCCTGTTTGTGCACAGTGGGGGCATGGTTGCTGGTTAACTGCAATTTACTGACTGATCCCAAGACTACAAATTGGAATTTCTGCTGATGGGCATGGAAATGTGATTCCTGATAATCCACTAAGTTTGGGATCCATTGATATTGCCAGGGACACCAGGTTCCCAGTCATGTCTGCTTTTAACAGTTTGACGTTGGTTAAGTCCTTTCCACATAAAATCTATGACGTTTTTCTTTAAAACAGTATTTCTCTATTCAGTGAAATATGAGATCTACTCAATGTTATTTTAAATCGGATCAACTTAGGTTGTCCACTTAGGTTGCATTCAACTTTAATTAGAAACTGTTCTGTGAAATATAGAAATTAACAAGAAATTATGTAATATGAGACTAAACAAATATGAGGCCAGCAAACCATTCTGAAAATAAATAAATAAATAAAATTAGATCCAAACATATTCTAATCTGAGAGCTGTTAACAGACACAGGGAAGTAGATTACTGATTTATGTGGGGGTTTTTTGCCAGTTCCTACAATTTCTCTTGATCTTTAATAAATAGCTGCTGGTTTCTGCTATTTTCTAAGATTTGTTTTTTTTATTATAATCAACTCTTGAGTATCCTTTACCAATAGTACCTGCATGACTATAAAGCCATGAACTTTTCAGGAGAGGGATTCTAGTTTATGAGAGTCCTGCTTGAGAGGTCGTGCTAGAAGTTGGATAAAATATAGCAGAACTGGTTTGACAGTGCTGAATTCAGAGGAAGTCTGATGAACTACATTCTAGACTTGCAGTTCCTCTATGTTAAATTAAATATGTTTCATTCATTTATTTGATGATCATTTCATAATGCAGCTTTTAACAAAACGTCATTTGATATCACTAAGTCTTTCCTGTATGTTTTTCTTTTAAAGCTGTATCTTACTCATTTGTTTATGTGCAGCTAGTTTATTCATCTATGTGTAAATGCTTACACAAGTATCTTACTTCTTGTGTAACCCTAAAAATATAGATAGTTTCTTTAATCTTCACTTTCCTCATATATAAAATGATTGAGGAGGACCTTCAAGATGGCAGAGGAATAAGATGTGGAGATCACCTTTCTCCTCACAAATACATCAAAAATACATCTACATGTGGTACACCTCCTACAGAAAACCTACTGAATGCTGGCAGAAGACCTCAGACTTCCCAAAAGGCAAGAAACTCCACCTGTACCTGAGTAAGGCAAAAGAAAAAACAGAAACAAAAGAATAGGGATGGAACCTGCACCTCTGGGAGGGAGCTGTGAAGGAGGAAAAGTTTCCACACACTAAGGAGGCCCTTCACTGGTGGAAATGGGGGGTTGGCGGGGGGGAAGCTTTGGAGCCATGGAGGAGAGTACAGCAACAGGGGTGCAGAGGGCAAAGCGGAGAGATTCCCACACAGAGGATCAGTGCCGACCAGCACTCGGCAGCCTGAGAGGCTTGTCTGCTCACCAGCCGGGGTGGGTGGGGGCTGGGAGCTGAGGCTCTGGCTTCAGAGGTCAGAACCCAGGGAGAGCACTGGGGTTGGCTGCGTGAACACAGCCTAAAGGGGGCTAGTGCGCCACAGCTAACTGATCGGGGATCCAGGAAAAAGTCTGGAACTGCCTGAGAGTCAAGAGACTATTGTTTTGGGGTGCACAAGGAGAGGGGATTATAAATCAGTGGAGCAGGATAGAAAGCCCAGAGATAAACCCACCCACATATGGTCACCTTATCTTTGCTAAAAGAGGCAAGAATATACAATGGAGAAAAGACAGCCTCTTCAATAAGTGGTGCTGGGAAAACTGGACAGCTACATGGAAAGGAATGAAATTAGAGCACTCCCTAACACCATACACAAAAATAAACTCAAAATGGATTAGAGATCTAAATGTAAGGCCAGATACTATAAAACTCTTAGAGGAAAACATAGGCAGAACACTCTTTGACTTAAATCACAGCAAGATCCTTTTTGACCCACATCCTAGAGAAAGGGAAATAAAAACAAAAATAAACAAATGCGACCTAATGGAACTTAAAAGCTTTTGCACAGCAAAGGAAACCATAAACAAGACGAAAAGGCAGCCTTCACAGTGGGATAAAATATTTTCAAATGAAGCAACTGACAAAGGATTAACCTCTAAAATATACAAGCAGCTCATGCACCTCAATATCAAAAAAAACAACCCTATCCAAAAATGGGCAGAAGACCTAAACAGACATTTCTCTAAAGAAGATACACAGATTGCCAACAAACACATGAAAGGATGCTCAACATCACTAATCATTAGAGAAATGCAAGTCAGAACTACAGTGAGGAATCACCACACCGGTCAGAATGGCCATCATCAAAAAATCTACAAACAATAAATACTAGAGAGGGTGTGGAGAATAGGGAACCCTCTTGCACTGTTGGTGGGGATGTAAATTGATACAGCCACTATGGAGAACAGTATGGAGATACCTTAAAAAACTCAAAATAGAACTACCATACGACCCAGCAGTCCCATACCCTGAGAAAACCATAATTCAAAAAGAATCATGTACCACAGTGTTCATTGCAGCACTGTTTACAATACCCAGAATATGGAATTAACCTAATTGTCCCATTGACAGATGAATGGATAAAGAAGATATGGTACATATATACAACGGAGTGTTACTCATCCATAAAAAGAAACGAAATTGAGTTATTTGTAGTTAAGTGGATGGACCTAGAGTCTGTCATACAGAGTGAAGTAAGTCAGAGAGAGAAAAAGAAATACTGTATGCTAACACATTTATATGGAATTAAAAAAAAATGTTCTGAAGAACCTAGGGGCAGGACAGGAATAAAGACACAGACGTAGACAATGGATGTGAGGACACAGGGAGGGGGAAGGGTAAGCTGGGACGAAGTGAGAGAGTGGCATGGACATATATGCCCTACGAAATGTAAAATAGATAGCTAGTGCGAAGCAGCTGCAAAGCACAGGGAGATCAACTCGGTGCTTTGTGACCACCTAGAGGGGTGGGATAGGGAGGGTGGGAGGGAGACACAAGAGGGAGGGGTTATGGGAATATATGTATACATATAGCTGATTCACTTTGTTAAAAAGCAGAAACTAACACAATTTTTTAAAGCGATTATACTCCAATAAAGATGTTAAAAAAAAAAAAGATTGAATTTTACTTCTTGTCTAGGGAAGCTTCATCCTCTCTAGTAAGGCATTCCCTTGAAATAACTTGCTCAAGCAGAGATATCAGCTTACAGTTATAACTCAGTCATTGCTAAGTGCCTCAGTCAGTAATACAAAAATAGAACATTCTCCCAAGATTTCTAGAATAGAAAGTCTTAAATTCACAGTGTTTCAATGCCATTCATTTATGTCTTCCTAACTGTTTAGTCATACCTACCTACCATGTGTATTATCTGCTTTTAACAATTTATTTAGAGTTTTAGGACTATGATATATACAATGACCTTCTCTCCATCTAGATACATTTAACCAATCTTCTGGTCCAGATAGAACTGCTGTCATATATTGCTATTAATTGCAGATTTTCTAGATTCTCCTTAATTCTCTGGTCCAGAACCTTTCATTGGTGTTCATATTTTTGAGTACATTTTAAGCATATGTCTAACTTTGTATATTACTGCCCCACCCCACAAGCTTTAACTGATTGTCCGTTTTTGTAACATGTCAGAGCCATTTATACATTCTATGCCACCTGTCAGTCAGTCCTTATGAAGCTGCAAATGGTGTAGAAAATGTCATTGTTCATCAGGTAAGTTAAAAAAGCAGTGTTAAAACTTTCATCAGGGGCTTCCCTGGTGGTGCAGTGGTTGAGTCTGCCTGCCGATGCAGGGGACGCGGGTTCATGCCCCGGTCTGGGAAGATCCCACATGCCGCGGAGCGGCTGGGCCCGTGAGCCATGGCCGCTGAGCCTGCGCATCCGGAGCCTGTGCTCCGCAACGGGATAGGCCACAACAGTGAGAGGCCTGCGTACCGCAAAAAAAACCAAAAAAACCTTTTATCAGATTTTTTTAGAACAACAATAACCAACAGACAATTTGGATAACACACATGCCTGTATGTTTTATATATTTTTAGTTATTAAGAAGAGCAATAATTTTTCTGTTGTCAATGTATAGGTGAAGCTATCAAAAATGTTAGAAATAAGAGAAATATGAGTATTCTCTGTAATTTAAAATGTAAAATCAACTGAAAATAAAAAGGATATATGCATATTGCCTTAAGAAACATAATAACCCCAATGTCAACTTGAGTGTATTAAGTTATTCAAATATAGAAATAAGTCAGGGAGGGAAATAACCCATCATCATTTAGCATCAGTGAATGGACTGACTAAAAAGTATATTGTTAGTGGCCTCAGCTAATGCACTGGGAGTGATATGACCCTTTGACAAAGACTCCATTTTATAAGATGGTTGTGAACAAGCCTGATTCTGAAAAGTAGTCTTATTCTAAATAGGTATGTATACAGTGAAACTAGTCTGATTATTTTGAAAACTGTCTCCCATTTTTGGTGATAATTTTTTTTTTTTTTTTTTTTTTTTTGCGGTACACGGGCCTCTCACTGTTGTGGCCTCTCCCGTTGCGGAGCACAGGCTCCGGACGCACAGGCTGAGCGGCCATGGCTCATGGGCCTAACCGCTCCGCGCCATGTGGGATCCTACCAGACCGGGGCACAAACCCGTGTTCCCTGCACCGGCAGGCAGACTCTCAACCACTGCACCACCAGGGAAACCGGATGATAATTCTTATAGCAAACTAACACTGATATGGAGAATACAGGATTGTCATGTGGGTGTTATATTTTGAATATTATGAGATATATGCATAACATTTAATAGTTTGGCTTTACGAACTAATACATTATTCTTATGATCTTGCTAAATAGGAGTTTTCCCTTGAGAGACAAATCTGTTGTCATTTTACTAACAAAAATCAAGCTTCTGAGTATGTAAGACTGACTTGGGAAATAATAAACTCCCCTGGGTCTATGAGACATCTTAGGAGATCCTTTGATATTCTTTCCCCCAGAAATGAAAATGTAACTGTAAATGCCTGATTCAGACTTTTAATTTCCAAATTTTTTTATCAAGACAAGTGCTTTCAAATTCACAAATACTTTGATTCAAGATATAGCATAATATGTATTGTTTGCTCTTGTCCATCCATACCCATGAGGGCAGTGACCTTCCTGTACAAAATTGCATTCTTCATAGCATTCAGCATCAGTCCTAAGCATGTTTGCTGTGTGTATTTTAATTACACATATATTTTAAGCTATACAAGATATTGTTATTTTTCTGCAAAAAGTATTTTAATTTGTCGGGGTCATTCTGTCCTCCATCTTATAGCTAGAATTTGGGATATTTTTCCTTATGCTTAATGTATATGTTTAGTACTTCCTTAAATGCAGGTCTGGTTATGATAAGTCCCATTAGTTTGTGTGTATGTGTGTGTGTGTGTGTGTGTGTGTGTGTGTGTGTGTGTAAAATATCTTTCTTTTGTTGTCACTTCTGAAGAAAATTTGACTGGATAAAGACTTTTAGCCAGTCCCTCATCCACCTCCAAAATTTGAAGGTATTCCATTGTCTTCCAAGACAGAAGACAGTGTTTCATTGTTGCATTGAGAGATTAGCAATCCGTCTTACTAAGTTACTGAAGGTAGTATGTACTTTCTCCTTTTGTTTGAAATATGGTACTCTTAAGATTTTCTTTTTGTGTCTTTTTTCAAGCACATTTACACTTTTGCATGTAGTTATGATTTTCTTTCTATTTGTAGCAATTCTTGAATATATGGTTGGATATCTTTCATCAGTTTTGGAAAATTACCAGCTATGATCTCTTCCAATATTTCTTCTGTTACCATCCTTTCCAATTTACACTTGCTACTCCACTTAAAGATAATATAGAACAATTAGCTCAATTACCCTTCTTTATTACATAAATTCTCTCTTCTTCATCTATTTTTCTTTTTGCTTTCTAGGTTTTATCTTCTGATCTTAGAGGATAAAACCTAGACTAATGGAACACATAGACTAATGGAACAGAACTGAGAGCCCAGAAATAAATTAATATTTGACAAGGGAGTCAAGAATACTCAATGTGGAAAGGATAGCCTCTTCAATAACAGTTGTTAGAAAACCTGTTTAATCACTTGCAGAAGAATTAAATTGGACTCCTATCTTACACCACTCACAAAAATTAACTCAAAATTGATTATAGACTTAAACATAAGACCTGAAACCATGAAAGTCCTGGAAGAAAACACAGAAAAGGAGCTCCTTGACATTGGTCTTGGTAATGAGTTTTTGGATATGATACCAAAAACACAGCAAAAAAAGCAAAAATAATTCAGTGGTACTACGTCAAACATAAAATCTTCTGTATAGCAAAAGATACAATCAACAAAATGAAAAAACAACCTACAGAATGGGAGAAAATATGTGACAACCATTTATCTGATAAGGGGTTAATATCAAAAAACATCTCGATAGCAAACAAACAGAAACATTCAGATTAAAAAATGGGCAGAAGGCCTAAATAGACATTTTTCCAAAGAAGAAATACAAATAACCAACAGGTACATGAAAAGATGCTCAACACTACTAATTATCAGGAAATTGAAAATCAGAACCACTATGAAATACCACCTCATATCTGTTAGAATGGCTATTAAAAAGACAAGAGATAATAAGTGCTGGTGAGGATGTGGAAAAAAGGGGGCCATTGTGCACTATTGCTGGGAGTGTGAATTGGTATAGCTACCTTGGAAAACAGTATGGAGTTTCCTCAAAAAATTAGAAATAGAGCTAGGATATGATTCAGTCATCCCACTTCTGGATATATATCCAAATAAAATGAAATCAGGATCTCAAAGGGATATCTGCACTCCAAAGGTTATTGTAGCATTGTTCACAATAGCCAAGATATGAAAACAACCTAAGAGTCCATCTATGGATGAATGGAAAAAGACACTATATATATATGTATATGAATATGACATGTAATATTATTTTGCCATGAGAAAGAAGGGAATCCTGACATTTGTGACAACATGGATAGACTTTGAGGACATCATACTAAGTGAAATAAATCAGATAGTGAAAGATAAATACTTTGTGATCTTATATGCAGAATTTATAAAAGCCTAACTCATAGAAACAGTGTAGAATGGAGGTTGCCAGGGCCTGGGGATAGGGGAAATGGAAGATATGGGTTAAAGTCTACAAACTTCCAGTAACAAGATGAGTAAGTTCTGGGGATCTAACATACAGCATGGTGACTATAGTTTATAATACCATACTATATAGTTGAAAGTTGTTACAAGAATAAAGCTTAAATGTTCTCACCACAAAAAAATAGTAATTATGTGGGGTAATAAAGGTGTTAATTGATCCTACTATGGTAATCATTTTGTACTATATAAGTATATTAAAGCATCACCTTGTACACCTTAAGCTTTCACAGTGTTATATGTCAATTATATCTCAGTAAAACTGGAGAAAAGAATGGGGCTTTGGTCCCTTGGATAACAATTCTATTTCTGATTCACCCTCATATCTAGGGTATAATATTTTTTGATTCTAGATGAAAGCCTAGGGGACTTACCTGCTCCTTTTCTCACCTTGGTAGGCTCCAACCTCCAGTGTTTGTCTCCCAGCCTGTGAGTCTCTCAGAATGTTCAGTTTCTCAAGAATCTCTTCTAGAATTGACATACATCTCTAAAGGAATAATAACTCCTCAAATTTCTCTCACTTCTTTTGAATTATTTGTTCTCTCTAGAACTTCCCCCAAGTAATTCTGCAGCACTGTCATAGCTCTGATAATTTCAAATAGATTTAAATTTTTTTAAAGATCTTCTGGTTACTGTTATCAGAAAATTTGGTCTGAATGTTATATTTCTAGATCAGGGAGTGTTTTAAATTCATCTCAAATCAAACAACTTAGACAAGTCCAAATAAATAACAAAACCATATATATTTGTTAATTCTTGTTTTATAAATGATATCACCAATGTATAAAGCAAAAAAGGTGTCTTTTCCAAATAACTTACTTATATCAAGACCAATATCAGAAACTGGGTATTTTTCTTTATATCCCAGTGTGTGTGTGTTGTTGGTTTTTTTTCTCTATATCATGCTGTCCTCTTTAAAACACTCGAATCTCCTCTTCTAGGAGTACCCAAGTTAAACCTTTCTCATTCTTGTTATTACTACCTTACCAAAAGACCACCAGTAGCACTTTTTTGTTTGCACTTTATTATATGTTAATATTCTCATGAAATCAAAAGAGCATTGTCAATACCAGCAATGTTGTAATAAAACTGTTATAGTGTTACATTGCTCAGTGGTGCCAGTGCTTTTAGAAAGAATTTTTGGAATATCTATAAAAATGAAACAATTATACATCTGTAGATATGCCCTTGGCCCTCCAGAGATAATCTTTGTAGCCTATCCATCAATCCCCAGTTTCTTGTCTCAGGATTATATAGAAATTTTGGAAATTTACAAAATGGTGAGAAATCCTAAGCATTGACATATATGTAATGAAAATTTCTGAGAGGAGGAAATTTACAGACCTTGTAATGTAAGAATTAAGCAAAAGTGCATCTAATGGAAGAATCGATGATGTGTTTACCAAGTACTCTTAGGCGTCAAGATGTAAAAATACACTCAAATGCATTCACATAAAATGGGTGGTGTGTTGTAAAGTTGTGGACATCATGGAAATGTAATTTGGGTGCTACTATACAGGAAGGCTCAAGAAAATCAGACCCAGAAGGGTGGGAGCCAGAGGCCAGAGTTACCTCTGTAATTCTGAGAAGCTACATGGTGTTTGGGGGTCTCTCCCTCTCCCTCTCCCTCTCCCTCTCCCTCTCCCTCTCCCTCTCCCTCTTCCTTCTAATCTGAGTCTTCTCTTTTCTGCTTACCTCTCACCCAGTCAGCTCCTTCTACTTACTTGTAGTTTTTGCTTTCCCATATATTTCTCTTCCTTGTGAATTTGGAATGCCTTTACAAAAGCTCAAGTCCAAACTCCACATTATCATTCTGCTTGAATGCTTAAGAAAGACCAATTGTAGTCTCATCATTCAGTTCAAATTTTCAAGGGAAGGAAACTGATTGGTTCTCAACTAGGGAAATAATGTTCTGATCCTAAATTAGGTGTTATCTTTGGTCCATCAGTCTTGACTGAGGGATGGCAAACATTGGGAAATTAGGAAAATATTATTATGGCTATGTGCTAGAGGTTATGGGCCCTTTTGTCTGCACCAGATGAGGTTAACTTTTAGGATGAAAGAGATACGGATGTCATATCAGCTCTTTGATGATGGATTCTAGGCCAAGCTAACAGGGGTCTGTCTGGTTTTGCCCTCAGCAAGTAGGTCAGGTTCTCAGACTGTTGGCCCCTGGGCTTAGTATGTCAGAGAATGCTTTCATGCTTGAACAGCTGAGGTGTTTTGTTTTGTTTTGAATTTAATACCTATACCTGTGGCATGTACTTCCCAATTCTACACAAGCCCTATAAGCCAACCAATTGCTGTTATTGACCTGACACTAAGAGGAGTTGAAATTTACAGCCCCAAGGTTAGAGAATTTGAGTAAAAGTCTATAATATGTATGAATTTGCCAAGATTATTGTTATAAAGTTGTTGAAATACTTGGCCTATGGAGTAGTTCCTTATAACTAGGCAGGAAGGATCCTTTCCCTTAACATTTAATGTGAACTGGATGTTATGATGGACAGTTTTAATATACTATCTGATAATCACAGAAACTCTGTAAGATATTGATTATTATCTGAATTTGGGGATTAGGAATAGCAATTCTGGGCTTGAGTCCAAATTCTCCTGCTTACCATCTATGTTTCCTTGGAAAGATATTTAAACTCCATTAGTCTCAATTTCTTCCTTTGTAAAATGGTGGTGATAGTACCTATAATATAGGTTTAATGTCAAAATTAAATGATAAAAGTATTTAAAATTACTTACATATAATAGATACTTAAGCATTCCCTTGTCTTTGGCTTCGTGTTTTAGACAATACAAATTTAATTATTTAATGAATCATCTATCATCATCTCTACTCTTGAGCTGTGTGGTTACTGCTTAAGTTGGGAAGATAATTCTGTAATTTTTTTATGCTTCTATATACTCGGGGACCAGTGATATAAATTTTAGTACTAATTGTGTTAATCTACTTGTTATATTAAAGAAGCTAGTCAGAGGAGTAGTAGTGAAGTCACTTAAAATCATTTGGGTAAGGGGGTTGTGATTCTGTAGCATCATTTTTTCAGTGTTTTACTCTTCATAAAGGTCAGCACTGTTGTCTCTAAATTTATCTTTAGTCTAACTGTGTTAAAATTGTCACTCCCTAACTGAATTATTGCAGTGTTGTAGGTCCAGGATAATCCATGTACATTTAGATTATTTAAAACATCTCTTGTCAAATCATTCTGTTGGAGCAGGAAACATACAACTTATTCTCATATCATGACATGTGTAAATATGATTACTAGAAGCTATATGTCCTAGTAGATGGTTTATTTTCTTCAGTGTGCTTCATTTTCTCTGGGAAGTTCATTCCAACTTATCTTTGCATGGGCAACAGGTTCTTGCTTCAAGCTGTCCTACTGCCTTCAGATCTTATTCCCTCCTAATGACCTTTTATAAAGAATTTATTCACTTGTGTGTTTGACTTGGAGACCTGAGAGATTTGATTTTGGGGGGGAAACATGATTTCCTTAGTCTGGAGCTTTAAGTACTTGGGGCATGTCAGGAGAAAAACTCTTGAGGGAACCATGGTCAGATGGATCTTAAAGGTTTACATTTTAATCTGAAGATTATGGGAGGACACTGGAGGACTTTGAGTAGATTAGTGAGCTGATTTTTTGAATATTCCATATTTCCTAAGTGCCTCCCAAATAGATTTTTGTTTGTTTTTTGAAAACGTTTCCTGACCACAATGTAAAAGATAGGATAGAGCAAAAATTGGAGCTATTGCTGTAACTCTAGTGGGCCTTGACTAAGGCCTGAAATAAAACTGCAACAGAGAGAATACCAGTGAACGAAAAGAATTAAGAATAGGGGAAGAAAGAGAAGGGGGAAATCAGATTCTCACCATAATATTAATGGGAAAAAAGAAAGCATTTTGCAGTTAGGGCCAAGCTTGTCAGAGGGTGGTTTCAGTTTTATAAAATAGTGTTATCACCATATTCCTCTTTTTGTCTGGCCTCTGGCCCAGTTACTTTCCCTTCTAAAATATTTTTTAAAATAGCTTTAATTATATGGGAAAATGTATGATACCAGAATTGAATATCAAATATTTTTAGAATGTAAATACCTTGCAAAGGTAACATTCCTATGTCAATGAGTATCAATAAAAATATGGATTTTTACATCACAGATTTCCCAATGTGGATGGTGGTATTGTAGAGAGATGGAGGTTGGCATTATAAAGCTAAGAGAGTGGGGAGACTGAATACCTGTTCCAAAGGAGAAGAAAGTAGTAGAGAAGGAGAAAAGAAAGCAGACAGGGGAGGCTCAAGGTCCCTTGTTCATTCACTTCTATCTGTCCTATGTAAGAGAAGGTATTTTTTCACCCACTAGTAATACAGATCTTGGTTTAGGGATTCTGGAGAAAAATCCTTGTTAAAATGTTTTCCTCCCCAATCTGCTATCATGGTCTTAAATTTCTATTCACAATAGAGCCCATAGGGTTAAAGTATTGTTTTTCAGGACTCGAGGTGACTGAAATGGTAGTACAATCACAAATCTATCTATCTATCTACATATCTATCTATCTATTATCTATCATCTGTCTATCTTCATAATTTTGCCTCTCCCAGTACAATGTTTTATCTAAACAGTTCCAGGTACATCCTTTGGGCACAGCAATTGGGCAATTGCCCTGGTCGCCACCCTTGCTATGAGGAATGAGGCATACACAGAGTAATACCAGTTCAGAGGCCTAAGGTAGGAATGAATTTGGTGTTGCAAGGAATACCAAGGGAAACTTCTGTGGTTAGAGTGTAATAAACAGACGATATTTTGATGTAATTACAGGCCAAAAGATAGACAGGAACAAGATAATATAAGGCCCCATAAGACATAATGGGGAATTTAGACTTTATTAAGGTGCAAAATAAAGCTACTGAAGGATTAAAAGCAGGGGAGGGATATGACAATTAATATTTTATTTTGTCTGCTGTTAGAGAAGAGAGAAGAATAGAAGGGAGATCAAAGAGGAGACTGGGAAGTTTCCAGGGAAAACATAATGATCATTTTGACCAGGGTGGTTGTGGTACAGATGGAGAAAATTGGAGGGATTTCTGTAACGTTCTGGAGTTAGAGTCCACTGATTTTCAAATGGTTCAAATGTGCGGATTATGGGAAAAGAGAAATTAAGAATAGCTTCATTTGTCGTTGATGTCTTTAAAAAGAACAATTTCATGGAAGTGGTAGACACAGAAGCTCAGGATGAGTAATTTGAGGAGAGAATTAGAGATTGGAAAATAGAGACAGGGAGAAGAGGGAACACTGTAAGGAGTTTTACTGTGGAAAATCTGTATATCTTCTTTGGAGAAATGTCTATTTAGGTCTTCTGCCCATTTTTGGATTGGGTTGTTTGTTTTATTAATATTGAGTTGCATGAGCTGCTTGTAAATTTTGGAGATTAATCCTTTGTCAGTTGCTCCTTTTGCAAATATTTCCTCCCATTCTGAGGGTTGTCTTTTTGTCTTGTTTATGGTTTCCTTTGCTGTGCAAAAACTTTTAAGTTTCATTAGGTCCCATTTGTTTATTTTTATTTCCATTACTCTAGGAGGTGGGTCAAAAATGATCTTGCAGTGATTTACGTCAAAGAGTGTTCTTCCTATGTTTTCCTCTAAGAGTTTTATAGTGTCTGGCCTTACATTTTGGTCTTTAATCCAGTTTGAGTTTATTTTTGCGTATGGTTTTAGGGAGTGTTCTAATTTCATTCTTTTCCATGTAGCTGTCCAGTTTTCCCAGCACCATTTATTGAACAGGCTATCTTTTCTCCATTGTATATTCTTGCCTCATCAGACATAAGGTGACCATATGTGCATGGGTTTATCTCTGGGCTTTCTATCCTGTTCCATTGATCCATATTTCTGTTTTTGTGCCAGTACCATACTGTCGTGATTACTGTGGCTTTGTAGTATAGTCTGAAGTCAGGGAGCCTGATTACTCCAGCTCCGTTTTTCTCTCTCAAGATTGCTTTGACTATTCGGGATCTTTTGTGTTTCCATGCAAATTGTGAAACTGTTTGTTCTTGTTCTGTGAAAAATGCCAGTGGTAGTTAGATAGGGATTGCATTGAATCTGTAGACTGCTTTGGGTAGTATAGTCATTTTCACAATGTTGATTCTTCCAATCCAAGAACATGGTATATCTCTCCATCTATTTGTATCATCTTTAATTTCTTTCATCAGTGTCTTATAGTTTTCTGCATACAGGTCTTTTGTCTCCTTAGATAGGTTTAATCCTAGGTGTTTTATTCTTTTTGTTGCAGTGGTAAATGGGACTGTTTCCTTAATTTCTCTTTCAGATTTTTCATCATTAGTGTATAGGCATGCTAGAGATTTCTGTGCATTAATTTTGTATCCTGCTACTTTACCAGATTCATTGATTAGCTCTAGTAGTATTCTGGTAGCCTCTTTAGAATTCTCTGTGTATAGTATCGTGTCATCTACAAGCAGTGACAGTTTTACTTCTTCTTTCCCAATTTGGATTCCTTTTATTTCTTTTTCATCTCTGATTGCTGTGGCTAAAAATTCCAAAACTATGTTGAATAATAGTGGTGAGTGTGGGCAACCTTATTTTCTTCCTGATCTTAGTGGGAATTGTTTCAGCCTTTCAACATTGAGAACGATGTTGGCTATGGGTTTGTCATATATGGCCTTTATTATGTTGAGGTAAGTTCCCTCTGTGCCTACTTTCTGGAGGGTTTTTATCATAAATGGTGCTGAATTTTGTCAGAAGCTTTTTCTGCATCTATTGAGATGATCATATGTTTTTTCTCCTTCCATTTGTTAATATGGTTTATCAAATTGATTGATTTGCATATATTGAAGAATCTTTGCATTCCTGGGATAAACCCCATTTGATCATGGTGTATGATCCTTTAATGTGCTTTGCATTCTGTTTGCTATTATTTTGTTGAGCATTTTTGCATCTATGTTCGTCAGTGATATTGGCCTGTAGTTTTGTTTTTTTGTTACATCTTTGTCTGGTTTTGGTATCAGGGTGATGGTGGCCTCATAGAATGAGTTTGGGAGTGTTCATCTCTGTGCTATATTTTGGAAGAGTTTGAGAAGGAGTGGTGTTAGCTCTTATTTAAATGTTTGACAGACTTCTCCTGTGAAGCCATCTGGTCCTGGGCTTTTGTTTGTTGGAAGATTTTTAATCACAGTCTCAATTTCAGTGCTTGTGATTGGTCTGTTTATATTTTCTATTTCTTCCTGGTTTAGTCTCAGAAGGTTGTGTTTTTTTAAGAATTTGTCCATTTCTCCCATGTTGTCCATTTTATTGGCATATAGTTGCTTGTAGTAATCTCTCATGTTCCTTTGTATTTCTGCAGTGTCAGTTATTTCTCCTTTTTCATTTGTAATTCTATAGAGTTGAGACTTTTCCCTTTTTTTCTTGATGAGTCTGGGTATTGGTTTATAAATTTTGTTTATGTTCTCAAGGAACCAGCTTTTAGTCTTACTGATATTTATTTTTGTTTCCTTCATTTCTTTTTCATTTATTTCTGATCTGATGGTTATGATTTCTTTCCTTCTGCTAACTTTGCAGTTTCTTTTGTCCTTCTTCCTCTAATTGCTTTAGGTGTATGTTTAGGTTGTTTATTTGAGATTTTTCTTGTTTCTTGTGGTAGGATTGTATTGCTATAAACTTCCCTCTTAGAACTGCTTTTGCTGCATCCCATAGGTTTTGGGTCATTGTTTTCATTGTCATTTGTCCCTAGGTATCTTTTGATTTCCTCTTTGATTTCTTCAGTGATCTCTTGGTTATTTAGTAGCATATTGTTTAGCCTTCATGTGTTTGTATTTCCAACAGTGTTTTCCCTGTAATTGATATCTAGTCTCATATTCTTGTGGTCAGAAAAGATACTTGATATGATTTCAATTTTCTTAAATTTACCAAGGCTTGATTTGTGACCCATGATATAATCTGTCCTGGAGAATGTTCCATGAGCACTTGAGAAGAATGTGTATTTTGTTGTTTTCGGATAGAATATCCTATAAACATCGATCAAGTCCATCTTGTTTAATGTGTCATTTAAAGCTTGTGTTTCCTTATTTATTTGCATTTTGGTTGATCTTTCCATTGGTGAAGGTGGGGTGTTAAAGTACCCTACTATTATTGTGTTACTGTCGATTTCCCCTTTTATGGCTGTTAGCATTTGCTGTATGTAATGAGGTGCTCCTATGTTGTGTGCATAAATATTTACAGTTGTTATATATTCTTCTTGGATTGATACCTTGATCATTCTGTAGTGTCCTTCTTTGTTTCTTGTAATAGTCTTTAAAGTCTATTTTGTCTGAAATGAGAATTGCTACTCCAGTTTTCTTTTGATTTCCATTTGCATGGAATATCTTTTTCCATCCTCTCGCTTTCAGTGTGTATGTGTTCCTAGGTCTGAAGTGGGTCTCTTGTAGACAGCATATGTACAGGTCTTGTTTTTGTATCCATTCAGCCAGTTTGTATCTTTTTGTTGAAGCATTTAATCCATTTACATTTAAAGTAATTATCAATATGTATGTTCCTATTACCATTTTTGTAATTGTTTTAAGTTTGTTATTGTAGGTCTTTTCCTTTTCTTGTGCTTCCTGCCTAGAGAAGTTCCTTTAGCATTTTTTGTAAAGCTGGTTTTGTGGTGCTGACTTCTCTTAGCTTTTGCTTGTCTTTAAGTGTTTTAATTTCTTGTTCGAATCTGAATGAGATCCTTGTTATGTAGTGTAATCTTGGTTGTAGGCTTTTGCCTTTCATCACTTTAAATATGTCCTGCCACGCCCTTCTGCCTTGCAGAGTTTCTGCTGAAAGATCAGTTGTTAGCCTATGAGGATTCCCTTGTATATTTTTTGTTGCTTTTCCCTTGCTGCTTTTAATATATTTTCTTTGTATTTAATTTTTCATTGTTTGATTAGTATGTGTCTTGGCATGTTTCTCTTTGGATTTATCCTATAGGGGACTCTCTGCACTTCCTGAACTTGATTGACTATTTCCTTTCCCATGTTAGGGAAGTTTTCAACTATAATCTCTTCAAATAATTTCTCAGACGCTTTCTTTTTCTCTTCTTGGTCTGGGACCCCTATAATTCGAATGCTGGTGCGTTTAATGTTGTCCCAGAAGTCTCTGAGACTCTCCTCAATTCTTTTCATTCTTTTTCTTTATTCTGCTCTGTGGCAGTGATTTCCACTATTTTATCTTCCAGGTCACTTATCCGTTCTTCTGCCTCAGTTATTCTACTATTGATTCCTTCTAGAGAATTTTTATTTCATGTATTGTGTTGTTGATCATTGTTTTGTTGCTGTTTAGTTCTTCTAGGTCCTATTAAACATTTCTTGTATTTTCTCCTTTCTATTTCCAAGATTTTGAATCATCTTTACTCTGAATTCTTTTTCAGGTAGAGTGCTTATTTCCTCCTAATATTTGGTCTGGTGGATTTTTACCTTGTTCCTTCATATGCTGTGTGTTTCTCTGTCTTCTAATTTTTCTTAACTTACTGTTTTGGGGGTCTCCTTTTTGCAGGCTGCAGGTTTGTAGTTCCCATTCTTTTTGGTGTCTGCTCCCAGTGGGTGAGGTTGGTTCAGTGGGTTGTGTAGGCTTCCTGGTGGAGGACACTAGTGCCTGTGTTCTGGTGGATGATGCTTGTTCTTGTGTTTCTTTTGGACAAGACCACTTCTGGTGGCATGTTTTGGGGTGTCTGTGACCTTATGATGATTTTAGGCAGCCTCTCTGGCAATTGGTGGGGTTGTGTTCCTGTCTTTCTAGTTGTTTGGCATGGGGTGTCCAGCACTGGAGCTTGCTGGTCGTTGAGTGGGACTGGGTCTTATCCTTGAGATGGAGATCTCTGGGAGACCTCTCACCGACTGATATTATGAGAGGCTGAGAAATCTCTGGTGGACCACTACTTTGGACTCAGCTCTCCTACCTCAGAGGCTCAGGCCTGACACCTGGCCAGAGCACCAAGACCCTGTTAGCCACATGGGTCAGAAAAAAAGGTAGAAAAGAAAAAAAAAAGAAAGAAAAAAAATTAAATAAATAAAGTTATTAAAATAAAAAAATTAAAAAATATTATTAACATAAAAGAGTAATTAAGAAAATGAAAAAGAAGAGAGCAACCAAACCAATAAACAGTTCCACCAATGATAAGAAGTTCTAAAACCTGTACTAAAAGAAACAGACCGCCAGAACCCTAGGACAATTGGTGAAGGCAAACCTATACAGACACAATCACACAAAGATGCATACACATACGCACTCATAATAAGCGAAAAGGAGAAAAAAATATATATATATATAATATATATAAAAGAAAGACAGCAAGCAAATTAATAAATAAATCTACCAATGATAATAAGTTCTAAATACTAAACTAAGATAAACATAAAACTAGAAACAAATTAGATGAAGAAAGCAAACCCCAAGTCTACATTTGCTCCGGAAGTCCACCGCCTCTGTTTTGGGATGATTTGTTGTCTATTCAGGTATTCCACAGATGCAAGGTACACCAGGTTGATTGTGAATATTTAATCTGCTGCTCCTGAGACTGCACAGGGAGATTTCCCTTTCTCTTCTTTGTTCGCACAGCTCCTCAGGTTCAGCTTTGGATTTGGCCCCGCCTCTGCACGTAGGTCGCCCTCTGGCGTCTGTTCTTCACCCAGAGAGGAGGGGGTTAAAGAAGCATCTGATTTGGGGGCTCTGGCTCACTCAGGCCAGGGGGAGGGAGGGGTACTGTTGTTATAATTGGAATGCGGGGCGAGTGTGCAGCAGCAAAGGCCACCATGATGTTGCAACAACTTGAGCTGCGCCTTTGTTCTCCTGGGAAGGTTGTCCCTGGATCACAGGACCCTGGCAATGGTGGGCTGCACAGGCTCCCAGGAGGGGAGGTGTGGATAGTGACCTGTGCTTGCACACAGGATTCTTGGTGGCTGCAGCAGCATGCCCATCTCTGGTGTACACACTGATAGCCGTGGCTTGTGCCTGTCTCTGGAGCTCGTTTAGGCAGTGCTCTGAATCTCCTCTCCTTGCCCACCCCGAAGCAATGGTCTCTTGACTCTTAGGCAGTTTCTCCCGGACTCCCTCCCAGCTAGCTGTGGCACACTAGCCCCCTTCAGGCTGTGTTCACGCAGCCAACCCCAGTCCTCTCCCTGGGATCTAACTGCAGTGTACATCTTAAATGTGCTTGCCTTAAATTTGTAATTCTGTATGCTCTGACTCTAAGGCAGTTTTAGCTTTTAAATCCAGACTCTACATGTAAGTATTAAACTGTGTGTTTAATTAGAAGTTTTATTTGACCTTCTAATTTCACTGTTTGATGGCAGATGTATAGAATACAAGGTTTAACAAAAGGGCTCTTTTATTTGAATTGAAGAATATGTTCATGGCATGGAGATTTAGAAGCTAGCTAAAGACTCAATTTCTCTTTTGGCTATAAACCAAAACCAAAAATGTCTCCTTCTTTATTTGAATAGAATTACAAATAATGTAAAATGTCATTTATAACAACAACCACATAAATTTATAGGATTTAAAAAAAAATTTCAAGGCTACCAAATATTTTATCTTCATTGGTCAAGACCCTAGATTGCCAGTGATCTCAGACACAATTCTGAGGTAGTAAAAACACTTTAAATCTCATCTTCTGCAATAAGTGATTTAATCGCAAAAACTTTTTCCAGGTTCTAATTCCATTGGTGCTACTATTTGATTGTCTATAAAGCAATCATTAGCCACTAGCCATATGTAAAAGTAATCAGCTTCTCTGTAAATTTAGTGGATTTCAGCCTGTTGAGGGTTAAGTTTTTGGCAGACCAATATTCTATTATTTGTGTTACTTGGAGACTGTCAGAAAGTGACCTTTAGGGGACATATAAAAAGATGGTTAAAATCTTTATAAATAACTGGAAGAATTTAGATGTAGCCTCTAGTCAAAAAGCCACTGCATTATATAGAGCTGTCCATGGAAGAACATTTTGGCACAGTAAAATGGCTGGGATTTATTCATCCATTTACTCATTCAGCATACATACTATCAATTCAGTGACTATTATGTGTCAGATATGCTTCTAGGCAAGGGGGATACAGTAATAAATAGGATAGACAACTTCTTTGCCATCTAGGAGCTTACATCATAATGGGAAGATAGACAATAAACAAATAAATATATACTATGTCAGGTAGAGCTATGGGTAACCAAAAACACAGTGGAAGGCATAAGGGATCGTGGGGAAGAGGGTGTTGATATTTTATAAGATTCATTAAGAAAGGCTTAATTGACAAGGGAAGGAAAAAAATCATGCATCTATTTGGGAGAAAACCACTTCATGCAGAGGCTAAATCAAGTACAAAAGCCCTGAATTTGCATAGTGTTTGTCATATTTGAAAAGTGAAGTAAGGCCAGTGTAGCTGGACTGGAGTGGAAAAGGAGATAAGAGGTAGTATACAAGGTTATAAGATACTGAGGAGGCCTGAACATCTAGGTTTTACAGGTGACTATTTGTATTCTGGCTCTTTTTCTGAGTGAAATGATGAATGATTGGATGGCTTTGAAAGGAGAAACAACACAATATGACTTTTGTATTCTAAAAGAATCACTCTGATTGCTCTGTGAAGAATAAATGTATAAGGAGCTAAGAATGGACCAAAGGAAGTGTTTAAGAGGTTATTATGATAATTTGGAAAACAGATGACATCGACAGTATAGTAAAAATAAGAGAGTAGATGTTTTATATCAATTGAGGATTGAACTAACAGGTTTTTAAAGATGGATGTACATGAGGTATGAGAAAAAGAGGGAAGACAGATGACATGATACATTTTAGTCTACTGTGGAAAATTAGAATGACCATTTTCAGAGATGAGAAATAGAAGAAGCAGGCTTCAGAAAAAGCAGGTGTTTGTTTCTGGATGCATTGTGTTTGAGATGTTTATTATACATTTAAATGGAAATATTGAGTAGCAACCAGAGATATAAGAGTATGACATTCAAGGCAGATTATAGACATACATTTGGGAATTATCAGCATACAGGAAATATAAATGATGTTCAATGCTTAAAGACTTGAAGATATTATTGGGACTGAGTTTTCTTTTTTTGTGTGGGGTGGGGATGAATCTTAGTTCCCCAACCAGGGATTGAACCCGGGCCCAGGCAGTGAAAGCCTGGAATCCTAAGCACTGTGCCACCAGGGAACTCCCTGGGAATTTTATAGAGTAGTTGAGGATTGAATCTGGGGGCACGTCAGCTTTTAAAATTTGAGGAGATTTCTTTAAAAAAAAACTAGCAAAGAGAAATATAAAAAGTGGCTAGTGAAGTGAAGCAATTTTTTAAAGAATATACAGTAATAAATCATGTCAAACTCAGCTGATAGATCAATTAAAATAAATATTGAGTAGTGATCATAGAAGTTGGTCAAATGAAAGTTATCAGAGACCTTGACAGGAAGGTCGTTAAATAGGAAAGAAGGATTCAGAGATAGAACTCTTCACGTTTTTTGCTAGGGAGACTGGAACTCATAAATGAACTAGTGTATTAATTTATGTATATAAATAGAAGGACTTAACTAAATAATTGTACTTATAATCAATTTATGATAATTCTGACAGAATACTATATTGTGTTTTCTAGACAAAATACAGGGATTAATATTTTAATCTTACCAAGGTAGCTTTGGAACATTCATATTAAATCTTTCCCCTGATCCTCCCTACTGCACTCATTTTCTAGCTAAGTTACTATTATTTAACTACATTGACATGTCATCTTTGTGAAGATTAAAAAAAAAATAGCACATTGTCCCAACTTCATAGTGCTTGCCTAAGGTTGAATCTTAATCAAAATATTAGAAAATGTTCCTCTCTCCTATGCTCCCCACCTCCATGCTGACACGTTTAAGAAAAATAACAGTATAATACAGCCTCCACCATAAACACAAGGTATCACTAGAGATATCTGAAGCCTGTGTTGTGCTGAGGGTAACTATAGCAATAATAATCTTCATTCCCAGTCCAATTGCTGACTCTAATATCATAATCTCCCACACTAAAACCCTTACAGAAGTAAAGGTGTGCTCATCTCCAAGCATAAACATAATTGACCTCAGTATCTAGGGCCCCATAAAGCATGTCCAGTGTTCAAGAAATAATTACAAAGGCCACAAAAAGACAAGAGAAAACACATTCTGAAAAGATAAATAAATTTACATACTTAGGCTCAGATATGACACAAATGTTGTAACTATAGGGATTTAAAATAACTATGATTATTAAGTCACAGCTGCTCATGAAAAAGGTAGACAACGTGTAAGTCAAGGTTGGTAACTTATACAGAAAAATAAAAAAACTATAAGAAATAATCAAATGGAAATGCTAGAAATCAAAATCATAGCAACTAAAATGAAGAATGCCTTTTTCAAGCATATCAGATGACTCAAAAGAGTCAAAGAATGAATCAGTGATAACAGGACAATAGAAATTACCAAAATTGAAAAGCAAAAAAGAAAAAAAATATGTTAAAAAAAGCAATCAAAGAGAATGTAAAATAGTTAAACATATACATAATCCCAGATTATTTTAAATACGTCTATTGGAAACCAAGAGCACACTGGGGTTTTTTTGGGGGGAGGGGGCAGAGAGAAAGAGAGGGAGGGGAGAGAGAAAAAGAAGCAGAATCATGCTCAATTAGACCAAGATAAGGCAAAAAATGGAATGATACAAATCAAAACCAGCTATAAACGGTACATTTTAATCCAACCATGTAAATATATATATATATATATATATATATGTATATATACACACACACTCACTTTAATGTGACTGTCTAAACTATCAGTTAAAAGATGAGGATCATCAGGTTAGGTAGAAAATTCAAGTCCCTTGCTATCTACAAGAAACCCATTTTAAATAATAAGATATAGAAAGGCTAAAGTAAAAGGATGTTCTAAAGCCAAAACAATGAGAACATGTCAATGGAGATAGTAACAAACATGAAGAAGGTCTCAATAGCCGAAGCAGGAACAATTTGAGAAAAAATAAATAATGTGTTATTGGATTACAACACAAAGTATAAAATGAATATCCATGTAAATAAATAAATAAATGGAGGAGGGAGGACAAACCAATCTTACAGAATTTCAGATGATATATGTAGATCTCCCCTAAGTTTAATCCACCTACTCCCAACCTTAGGTATGGACTGGACTTAGTGACTTGTTTCCAAAGAATGGAATGTGGAAAATGGAAAAATCATAATAAGAGGATACTATGAAAAACCCTATACCTATAAATTTGATCATTTAAATAAAATTCAGTTCTTTAAAAGACACCAAACTGTGAAAAACTCACTAAAGAATAATTAGAATACCTGAATAGTGAGAATGAGGGAGAGAGGAAAAGGGGATGAGGGGGTTGGGGGTGAGGAAGAGAGAGAGAGAGAGAGAGAGAGAGAGAGAGGGAGGGAGAGAGAGAGAGGGAGGGAGAGAGAGAGAGGGAGAGAGAGAGAGAGAGAGAACCATATCATATTACTGGTAAAATGCACACACAAACACACAGCTATTCAAAGAAAGAGATTATATCTATATATATAACTTAAACACACACACATGTAGATAGATGATTGATAGATATAGATAGATAGAAAGATAGATAGATAGATTGAAGGTTATAAGTAATTGAATGTGTTGTTAACCACCCCCCAACAAAGAAAACCCTAGGTGCGGATGATTTCACTAGCAAATTGTACCAGACACTTAGGAAAGAAATAATACCAATTCTACAAAATCACTTGCAGAAACGTAAAAAATAGGGAATGCTTCCTCACTCATTTTATGAAGCCAGCAAAATAGTACAGTCATTTTAGTTAAAGTATGGTTGCATTTTAAAGTTAAATACACTTAAAATATGACTCAGGTATTCCATTCTTAGAAACTACCAAAAGAAAAGACGGCATGTATCCACACGTTGGCTTTTAATGATTGCTCTAAGGAGCATTCATTATTCATAATTGTCCCAAATCTGGAACAACCACATGATCATCAACTGGTAAATGGATAAACAAATCTAAACAAATTGGTTTACACACACAGACACTTGTGTGTGTGTGTGTGTGTGTGTGTGTACCCTTGAATACTATTCATCAATAAAATACAGAAAAGTACTAAGAATTTTCTAGTGTCCAGCCTTACATTTAGATCTTTTATTCATTTTGTGTTTATTTTTGTGTATGGTGTTAGAGAATGTTCTAATTTCATTCTTTTACATGTAGCTGTCCAGTTTTCCCAGCACCACTTATTGAAGAAGCTGTCTTTTTTCCATTGTATATTCTTGCCTCCTTTGTCATAGGTTAGTTGACCATACGTGAGTGGGTTTATCTCTGGGCTTTCTATGTTCCAAATCATCATTTTCAAAAACAAACTTGCATCTAACCATTCCCCACAACAAAAATTTCTGCCAAGTCAGGCCCAGTTTTGTGAAACAAGGAACGATTGTTTGCCCCAGCTGAAGCCACATTCACAAAAACCTAGTAATGAAAGGAAAATAAAGAGTGTTTGTGGAAGTCTTCAAACCATTCGTTACTGGAGCTAAGAGGCCTCTTTCATTTCCATTGACTTAAATTTCTGGCAAGTCTAGATAAGTATGTTTAGAAATAACTTTTGTCACATAATTTGATGTTGGTGTTCAGTCTGTAAAAAATAGGGAAGGGAAGAACTTTGTATGGGTTCAAAATTGAGTATCAAATTGTGCGTCTCCAAAAAAACATTTTAGAATTTGTTTCTGAAGGCTTTATGTTAAAACTTAGTGAACAGTCAGATGTAGAAGGATATGCCCACATATTACCAGACCTGTTTTGTGTGATGATGTCTCCATAATATTTAGGGTATAAGGAAGTGCAAGAAGTGAATCTATTCATCACCAAAAGCTTGTTATCTGAATTATGTATATTTGCCTGTACATCACTTTTAAGTATGTTTAAAGAGTGTTTCTTCTCTAATTTAAAATTGTATTTTGTTACTTCTCTCAAAACATACTTATTGGGCATCTGCCGTGTGTAAAGGTCTGTCCTAGGTACTGATCACATAGCAGAGGACAAAAGTGACACAGCTCCCCACCTATGAGACCTATTATTCTAATGGAGATGAAAAGTTCTTATTTTTAAAACCCTATAAAACAAATATACAATTACAACATGGAATAAGTCCTAGGAAACAATATACTGTGAGAGAGTGGAACTGACAACACAAAGCTTTGTGAAATGAACAGAAGACCTTGCTGCAACTTTGTGGTTGAGTTTGGTGTTGTGTGCAGGTGTTAGCAAAGAAAGCGAGAATGGCATTGGTGGAGATGTTGAAGCAAGTTTCTAAGCTGACCTTAGCAGTTTAGAGAAGCTCAAAGAACTCCTTGGGGCTGAAATATAGGAACAAAAAATAGATCAGTCCAAGGTGAGTTTGGAAAGATAAAAGGTAACATGCCTGGTAGAGCATTACAAAACTGTGGTAAAGGAAGAAGGGCCTAAAAGAAATGGGTAGCATGTCACACACATTTGACTACACAGGCCAAATTGTTGTTCACTATTTCCCAATTATCTCTCAGCTTTTTTTTACAGCTTATTTGCTTGAATGAGGGCTTTTGATTATGTCTTTTGGCTTCTTCCCTTAGACCCTGCCCTTTTTGTTTTGTTTTGTTTTCTGAGTATCATTATAAACATATCTGATTTTATATATGTAGTATATTTTAATCAATTGCAATAACTATTCTTGTTTGATATTCAAATTGTTCCATCTTTGGCCAATAGGAAGAATCTTAAATTTGGCTCTATGTCACCTTGATATGACTCCCATTAGTCTCACACTTATTCACTTGCTTTCTGGAGTAACAAAGTGCCCAAACCAGGAATCTACTATTCTTCCAAGTAGCATTAGTTTTTGAGACTACCATCTGAGTCCTAAGTGGGGTCATTGCTACTGTATTATTACTGTTTCTAGGTCTTTTCAGTGATATATTTTTATATTGGCATTTCCAATCCAAATGTAGCATGATAGAAATTTTTTTTTCAAATTTTCCTTTTTTAAAAATATTGGAGAATAGTTGATTTACAATGTTATGTTTCAGGTGTACAGCAAAGTGAATCAGTTACACATATACGTATACAGTAAGTCCCCTACATACGAACGAGTTCCTTTCCAAGGGCGCATTCCGTTCGTAAGTCCAATTTGTTCCTAAGTTCCTAAGTCCAACTTGTTCATAAGTCCAACAAAGTTAGCCTAGGTACCCAACTAACACAATCGGCTATATAGTAGTGTACTGTAATAGGTTTATAATGCTTTTCACACAAATAATACATAAAAACAAACAAAAAATAAAGAGAACATTTTAAATCTTACAGTACAGTACCTTGAAAAGTACAGTAGTACAATACAACAGCTGGCATACAGGAACTGGCATCGAGGGAACAGGCAAGAAGAGCTACTGACTGGAGGAGGGTGAGGAGATGGGAGATGGTAGAGCTGAAGGATTGTCAGCAATAGGAGATGGAGGACAAGCTGCAATTTCACTCACGCCTGACCTTGATGGAACATATGTTCGCATCTTTGAAAGTTTGCAGCTTGAAGGATCGTATGTAGGGGACTTACTGTATTCACTCTTTTTTAGATGTTTTTCCCATATAGACCATTACAGAGTATTGGGTAGAGTTCCCTGTGCTATGCAGTAGGTTCTTATTAGTTATCTATTTAATTTTCTTGATTTTATATTTGTTTCTCTTTTTTCTAATACTGACAACATGAGCTCCAAATAACGCACTGAAATTCTTAAAAACTACTCAGTCTACTGATGGAAATGTGGTTATCTTCCTGGGGGTAACACTGCCCCCTCCCTCAGGCTGCATTTGTAAAAGGAGAAGGACATCTTTTGTTGATATGTGATGGGAGGTGGTGCTGCTGGTATATAACTTCCAGAGGGTCAAGGATAATGAACCCTGAAAAGTACCATACATTTTTACACAACGAAGAATTGCTCAGCCTAAAATGCTAATAACACATCTGTAAAGAAATACATAGAAGCAGAGAGGGATTTACCAGAAAGCTAAGGAGACTTAATCTTCAGGGCCTCTCACTTGCAGTAGTTCCTTGATAGGTTCTAGGAGTACTCTAGCATCCCAGAAACATATTCACATGGTCACATATTCCTTTTTAAATTAGCTGTAGTAAACTATTTTAACTGAAATTGATGAAGACCTCCTCTCCTTCCACTCTGGCTTTGACTTCCCGCTCACACTTACCTTTACCTTTGGTGGCATTGAAGTGGCTACAAGGGATTTTTTTAATGTGGATGTGGTTGGCTTTTGTTTAGTGGTACATACGTATGTGGTTTGTTATTACCAAGTAAAGTTTTATTGTTGCTAGCAGTCCAGTATAAGTACAGCTTCCTGTAGCTCTCCTCAATGCATCTTGAAGAAAAGTTGTATTCTCTTATAAATATGCCCTATGGTACCTATCTCCATACTTAAATAGGTAGGAGAGAAGATTCAAAGCTAGTCTATCCAATCTTCCAATCGTGGTATGGTTCAAAGTGTAATTGGCATATTTGGTTTTTATGGATTCTAAGTCAAAAATAACAGTTCTATCCTTGGAGGAAATTATCAAGAAATTTTAAGTTCTATTTGTGGGGTGTGTGTGTGTGTGTGTTTTCTTTTTTGATACTACTTGTAAAAACTAAAATATATCAAAATTCTTGTGCTTGAAAGACTCAATGTAGTGGTATTTAAATATCCAGTGTATTTGGGTGTGAAATAACATGATTTATGCTTCAAAACTATTAACAGTAAAAAAAAAAAATTTTGCCCAAACATGCCAGAGGGAAGATTAAATTATTTTCTATCCTCTTTCATGGAATATTATTACAAAATTCTTGTCAAATGAAGAAAGAAAAAAATACAGTAGAGGTATATCATGTACTTAATTAAATCAAAAATAGATTTGGTGGTATTTGTCAATGTGTTGAAATTTTGAGTTTCTGTTAATCGTTTTTCATTTTAAGTAAATATTATATCATACTTAATTTCGTATATTATTTTCTTAAAGACCTCATACTCTCAATTGCATAATCTCAGGTTCTATAAAACCTGAATCTTTCTTCATATAGAGAGAAATAGAAAGCCCTGTGCACTAGTCCAGTGACAAATGGTGATTTGTACTGGTTTGGTGATAACAGAGACATGGGTAATTCAGAGATACCTGGTAGATAAAATATACTATACTTTGGAAAGTAGATTCAGTGATGTCACAAAATACGTATTAAAGAAAAAATTACATTTGAACCAACTCTTCAGTTTTTTACACACCATTATTTTTCCTCATAGGATTGGCCACCTTTTCACACATTATGTTTTTAATTCCTAACAATGTTTGTAAATATTTTGGTTAGACATCATTGTCCTTGAGTTATAAGGAAAAAGACAAAAAAAGTTTAGAAGACTGACTCCCAAAGTTCTTGACCTTAGTGTTATCAATATAATCTTGATCTTTTCTTTTCCTTGCTTAGCTGTTCTACAAAGATTTATTCAGAGCTATAATACAATGGTTAAATTTCTCAATCAAAAATGTCTCTATCAAAAGCAAGAAGAGGAATAGCTGAGGCTAGAAACTTTGTGGTCTAAACTTAGAATCAGAATAAGTAGGTAAATCTCTCATTGTGTGTGTGTGTGTGTGTGTGTGTGTGTGTGTGTGTGTGTGTGTATTTTACCTGAAATCCAATGGTAAAAATAAAGAATTTGTCTTTCATTTCAGGCAAAGTTCTTTTTTTTGGTAAAGAAATCCCAGTGATTTACATTGTCTCTTTTTTTTTAGTAAATTTATTTTATTTATTTATTTTTGGCTGTGTTGGGTCTTCGTTGCTGCATGCAGGCTTTCTCTAGTTGCAGTGAGTGGGGGCTACTCTTCATTGTGGTGCACAGGCTTCTCACTGCGGTGGCTTCTCTTGTGCGGAGCATGGGCTGTAGGCACGCGGGCTTCAGTAGTTGTGGCTCGCGGGCTCCAGAGCACAACCTCAGTAGTTGTGACTCACGGGCTAGTTGCTCTGTGGAATGTGGCATCTTCCCGGACCAGGGCTCAAACCCGTGTCCCCTGCATTGGCAGGTGGATTCTAAACCACTGCGCCATCAGGGAAGCCCTAAAGTTCTTTTTTCAACAAGATAAATAAATAAATCAAAATACTATATAAAAGGCCAATTCCTTAATATTTTACTTGTTAATATTTTACTTGTTTGCCTTAATCTTTTGTTTTCTAATACATACTCAATGTCAACTGCCAGAGGTGAAGCAAGCTTTTGATATTTCCCTTTAAACTTTCCCTGTTAGACTTGGTCACTGAAAATCCCCTGAAATTATGGTTTGTACAACTGATCATGTTTCTGTACATTATTATCCCTGTTATTTATATTTCTCTAGTCAAGCACTCTCCACTCTCCCTCTCTGCCCTAGCCTCTTTCAAATATGTGTTCAATTTCCTTTTCTAAGCACTGGCCCTAGAACCATATCATTTACAGATATTATCAAGTTGACTCTCAAAAGCCAGAGCAATTCCAAGTCAGCATTTAAGTTGGAGCCCTATGGTGATAATTCATGTGTTATAAGAAACTGTGCAGGGGTTTCAATAGGTTGTACACTGCCTTCCAAACCCCTGGTGACCCAGTATAGGAACAGAGAATAAGGCAGTGCTGTGCCTCACTTTGCCCTCATGGTGCACAGGTGGAATGTTTGTAAACCATGTCCTTTGTCGAACATAATAAAAGAGTGGTTTCCAGAAAAGAAAAACTATTTTAATTTGTTTGGTAAAGTGGATAATTTGTCTATAAAACACCTAACCACCTACCCATTTTTCTTGCCTGTATATTTCAAAACTTTGTATACTATATCCCTCTGCCTCTTTGGAAGCCTCATTTCCAGACTTACCACTATTCTTTCTGGCAACTATAATTTCTTCATTTCTTTTCTTTCTTTCCAGTTGAAAGACTTTATATATCTCTCAAACCTGGTACATTTACTCCATTTTCACTGCTACTTTCTTTGGCCAAATTGCCACATTCTTTTCCTGGAATACTGAAATTACATTTGAGCTGGTCTTTCTGCATATACATTTTCTCCTTCTTATTTCCTACCCCTAGTATTCCCCAAAGTGTGGCCATAAGTGATCTTTATACAGGTTGAATCTTTTGCACCCTGTTTAAATATGACTTTTCATTAAAGTTGAAATCCCAAATCTTGCCAGCTCATCTCAAGCTCCTCTTTCTCTTATTCTTTGCACTCTACCCAAATTGGCTCTTTTCAGTTCCTGTGATGAATTCCCCCCCCCCGCCGTTTTATGTTACCAAATAAGTTCACTCTCATATCTCGAAGCTTGGTTTAATTGTCACATGTTCAAAGAGGTCTTAAATGATAAATCAGATTGGGTTGTATACCCCTCTGTTATTTCATAATACTTTGTATTTTTTTCCTAACAACCTCAGTTTCTAGATTGTATATACATTACTATTGTGGTTAAATAGTAAATTGAAAAATTGGTTTTATAATGTCTACCACCTTGGCTAAAATAAAAGCTTAAAGAGAGCAGGCATTGTATCTATCTTGTTTAACACTAAATCTCCAATAGTTCACAATTCCTTTCATACAGTAAGAGTTTAATAAGTCTTTGTTGAATGAAAAATAAATAAATAAATGAATTATCTCATTCCAGAACTGAAGGCTTTTGATGATATCCTTTTCAAAATTCTCTTGTAACTTGACTTCTGGTGAGCTCCATCTTCCTGAATTTGCTTCTATATGTTTATTTCTCTTTATCTTTTTAATGTATTTATTTTCCTTATTTAAGCCTTTAAATAGATAATTATTGCTTGGGTGTTTTTTGTTTTCTATTTCTCTGAAGATTAAGACTTGGCTTCCTTTGTCTATCCAAGTTATGCCCTACTGGAGAACTCCTCCATTTTCATTGCCTCAACTACCACGTAATTTATTGGAAAAAATGGAATCATACTGGTCCTGTGGTTCAGCCACTTATTTAATGGTTGACTCTTCTTCACTGCCAAACAAATGTTCATTAAACTAAAGTTAGATATCTTTAAGATTGGGAATCTCCTTTATTTTGAAGCAAACAATCACAATTTCAGGCAGTTTGAATGGTCAAAAAAAAATTTAATGCCACTAAATTCCATCTCATTGTAGTTTCCATATACATAGGCATACACACACAGAGTCTTAATATTTGAATATAGTTATCATGACCCATGGGTGTTTTGTTATTTTAACCAGTTCTTATATGCTGTGGTTTTATGTTTTCTCATGGCTCTTTTCATTTGCCTTTGTCTCTGGCCCTCCTGATATAGGGTAACTATTGTGGAAAGTAATATTCCGGACCTGGTCTATCCAATTATACTTCTGCTACCTATAACTACACTGTCAATTTTATTCATCACAATCAAGAAATCTTTGCTATTAAATATCACAAACTGTGATATATTTTTTCTGTATGTGATATATTTATTAAGGGCTTTGTCAGTTCTTCCATGTGCAGATAGAATAATCCCAAAAACAATAAATTCTGTGCCTAATATATTATCTTTTTAAAGCTGTTTCATCATAATCTCACTCTTGTCTTCAGTTAATGGAATCATAATTTGACATAATTATATTAGTTATTAGATATAATTACTCAGAAAAATTTACTGTTGAGTCCACATTGTTATAGGATCGATACATACTGATATTTTATATAGCTCATTATAATAGTTATATTTTCAATTTTTTTTGTTCTTTCATTCTGACTCTTAGAAATTTCTCTTCCCTTGTTGGAGATTCCCTCCTTACTTTACTTTGTATTCACAAAATATTTCACATTATACTAATCTACAAACACTTTGATACATAGTATTTCTATTATTTTTACTATTAAATATAACCAAATACTATATAACCAGATACTTCAAGTTATACAAGGAAACTAGCAACAAATAATACAACCGCAAAAGAACCTTAGCCACAACCTTTCATGAAGAAAATAAAATATTTGAGGAAACGATGTACACATATATGAAATTTTAAGAGAAGCTAAGCAAGTACTCAAATTGTAGCCCAATCTCTATGAAACTGCAGCTTTGAAGAAGAAATTAACAGTGTAGACCTTAGAGCCACACTGTCCAACTCAAATCTAGCTTAGAATTTCCTCATCCAGTATTGTTATATGGATTAGAAGAGTTAGTGTATGTAAATTACTTACAATATTGAACGACACAGAATATTCAGCTATTACTTCATCTAAAACACTCCCAGCCATGTGGAGAACATGAAATAAATATTGTTAAATGACTAAATCAAAGAATGAACAGAATTGATATGATTATTCCATGAGGACATTTTAGAGAAGGAAAGTCTTGTTCATCATTACTCTATTATAATTTTTACAATGAGAAATACAACGTGTAGGAAGGGCATGAATCACAGATATCATATAAATTAAACTTCAAATATCTAATTTTATGGTATCAGAAATCACGTGCAGAATAAAATCATTAGTTTTACTTAAAAATGCCTTTCTTAATTTTTCCAAACTGTTAATTAAACCAATTCTACTTTTAATATTATCAAATGATCCCCCAGTTCCTTTTGGCAATTGATACCTCACTCAGCCATCCATGCTTTCTAAATCAAACTTCAACTTTCTTCTACATTATTAATGCTAAAATTATGCCATAGGGAAATGAATGAAGAGGTTACAGTAGAAATGAAGATTGTTTAGTCAGCTGTTTATAAGTACATCTGGTATAAAGACTAAATAAATCTTAAACCCTGAAGCAGCATAATGAAAATAGAAACTCTTGGACAAAAACTGTCCAGTTTTGTATACATTTATCTAAAAACTATTTCTAGACAGAATATTTTACAGGACATTCCTCCAAAGTATTTTCTACGTTTTCTCATTTTAGAATTCAAATGTTACCTATTTTTTCTCTTTTCCTGAGATTTTTCCAGGGAGGTTTGTGTACATTAAAATTTTTAAGAAAATAAAATATAACTTGAGATTTTAAAAGAATAGAGTTCAATATCATTACTTCCCTTAGGTAGTAGTAAAAAAAGGTGTATGTTATTTTTATGTTCATGGAATTATTGATGAATTTATTGTGTTAAGTATATTCATTGTTTATTAACATGGTAGATATCAGGGGGTATAAAAGAAGTATCCTGCCATATTTTTAGAATATTGGTGTTTTAGATTCTTTGAAAGAATGGCCAATATAATTAGCATAACCATGTGATTTTTTTGTTCAAACTATGACAATATTTAAAGTAAAAATGGGCATGATTAATAATTCTGCCAGAATAGATAATAGATACTCCAGACCAGGTGAGGTAATTGGTCAGTAAAGATGTTCGTGTTAAAATAATAGTACTAATTCAGAAGGGTACACTTTTTAGGAGTTTACTAAATAGGTTAAATGGCCCCATGCTAAATAAGCAAATCTCAGGGTCATGTGGGACATGAGGAAACATCTTGGCCAACTCCCCATTAGGATATTTGGATGTACTCCATAATACTTCCTAAAGTTCAAATTTGAGTGGCACAAGTGACAAGAAACTCAGTGTCTTTTAATATATTGCATTATAAGACAGCTCTAATTGATTATAAAGGCATTTAATATTTTTACCCCAAGTCTGCCTTATTCTAACACTTACCTGTTTGTTCTAAGTTTTTTTTCAGAGTTCAGATAAAGTCAGGTAAATTACTTTTTCACACAATAATCTTTCAAATATATGAAGACAGCTATATGTCCCTACTTAGTCTTCAGATCTCAGCTACTTGCCCTGACTAGTCTCCTCTAGATGTGCTCCAGTGTGTCAATATTATTTTAATGTGTCGATGTTTCTATTAAAATATGGTATACACAAATGAATCCAATAATACTTACTGATTTTTAGTTGTGAACAGATAGTCTTACTTTGCTCTTTACTGGACGTAAAACATTAGGGAATACTGTGTTCAACCAAAGAGTGAGATGATGAGTTGGAGCGTATTTAAGGGAAAGTATTTATTTAATTTGACCCACTGTTATATTAGAAGAATGTGTTGTGTGTGTATTTGTGTGTTCCTTTTCTTTAATCTATATCTCTTACCTCCATATATTTGAAGAACATCTGTTGATATATTAAACGTTCACAATTTGAAAATGCAGTTTTTTTATATTTAATGCAATATGTTGAATGTAAATATAGAGTAGCCCATGCAAGAAAAAGCAAATTTAAGCCTGAAGTTCTCTGAAAAATAATATCACAGTCATAATCAGTGTGGGAAAGATAATCACCTGGGCAATTTGGTGTTAAGGAACTGAACAAGAACATACCTACACTTGTCATAGAATAACACTTAAATTATGTATTTACCTTGTTGTGGGCTACATGGAAACATGTAAATGAGGTTTGTCCTTTTTTTGGTTATGTTTAGGTTATTCAAATGACTTGAATTTGAGTACCAACACCCACAGAACTGGGATTTCAAGTGAGCCTGATGGTGCAGCAAATTTAGTTTGGATGAAACAAGTCCAGATGTAAATGCATAGCTATATCAGCTGTGGTTCCAGTGCAGACATATTGCTGATCTGTTTTTAGATTATCAAACTCCAAGCCGAGTGGTCATAAATTAATTATGTTTGGAACTCTTATAGAGGCATAGGAAGAACTTAAAATGAAACAAAACAAAATTGAGTTGTTCTACAGCATACTCTCTTCTTAACTGGAAACTTATAGGTAAAATACTAATTCAGATAATTCAGATGATATTTAGGTCATATGTAGAATATAAAGAAACTAATAATGGTTCAGTAAAGCCCACTCAATAAAATATATTTGGATCATTATAAGTACTCAGCCCTTAGTCATACACTCTGAAAGACAGAAATCCCTAAAAAATTACATTCCATATAAGTGGAATAACAGGACACATTCCCATGGAACACAAATATGTTGCAGTGCATGATCGAATACCAAAATGAAAGCTATGAATCGAGGAAGGAGATATTTGCTAGAAAGGCTTTTGATGCTGGTGGGACTTATTTATAAAGGCCCAAGTCAGAGGGGATTGAGGTCAACAGTAATGAGGAAGGAGAGTCATTAAGGGTATGCCGCATAATTACAGCTCTCACAAAGGCTGGTCTGCAATACTCCATGGTCTCTTATTTAATGTTGCATTATGCTTTTTCAATTTTAAAATTTATGTAACCCTTGTGTCTAATTTAAAAAACACTCAGTTCTTCCTATTTCTGTTTTGGCCACAAGTATGTACATCTTAAATACTTATTCAATCAGCAATTATGGCTAATTAAATAAATTTCTTTGCCTAGAAAGCCAAAAAAATTTTTTTTTAGTGCAAGAATATAGAAGCTCTTTCCCAGCTCCCTTTTCCTTTTACCATTTAGGTGGTGGGAAAATATTTTAATTTTTATATTCTTACAAGAAGGACAACATTTGGGTGATTAAAAAATGCATTTTTGTTTCCCAATGAAGTCATGATTTCTTGCATAATTTTATCTCGAAGCCCTATGTGCCATGGAACAAAGGCTACTCACCAGCTCAGAAAATCATCTCAAGGAAGATTTTCTAAATATCTTTAACAAGAGTCTTGAAAGCCACTTTTTGTTTGTGTGTTTGTTTTGTTTATTTAGAGGGGAAAAAAGCTTCTAAAATTTTGTTACTCCATTTACATTTCAAGGGACCACTCTGCTGGACTAAATAATTGAGCTTTATTTTAGGCCAGTATAAAGAAAAGTGATTTGGTAAAATGCCAGTGTTCTTGCCACCACCTCCAATCCCTCACCACCATCACTATTCCATAAGACTACACCTTGGAGGAGAGGGGCTTAGAAATTTTACGTAAATATAGGTGAGTCAAAATTAATTGAAGATAGTTGCCTGCTTCTTCAGACATAGTGTGGGGAAGCTGCATATCCTTGCAAACTCCCAGCATTTGGCTATGTGCCATAGAATATGACAAAATATGTCTCAGAAGCAATGAAACTGAAATTTTTGTGGGAGGCAGCTTGATACATGGACTTGAGGAAGGATTCCTGGCTTACTAAACTATGGGGCTGAGAGATAGGTTCTTCATGTGTTCCCATGAACCCTAGTGAAATAATGTCAAGTCACTGAGAGGAACAGTAGACTGTCAGTGTCCTGACATTGAAACAAATAGACCACTGAGTATGAGGAGTATTTCACCAGGGCCTCTAATCAGGTCAAAACACTCAGAAGTGAGTACCATCAAAACATTCAAAAAGACAGATGGTACCTCAGTGGCCCCCAACCCAACAAAGAATAGAGCTAGGGCCTGCCCCTTCCCCACATGCCCAGGTAAAGCTTAACCTTACACTCTTTGATATCACCTTGGAGAGGAACAGAGGAAAGGAGAGGAAATATGAAAGGCTATGAGAATCAAAAACTAGAGTTTAAAAAAACTCTTTAAATTATTGACTCAAGCTAGTTTATAAGCTTAGGCCCAATTTGCTGTTCTTTGTTTCTCTTAGTTTTTCTTTACTACTAAATGAGTTGGATGAACTGACTCAAATCCCTTTAATTTTGCAACCTCTGATATTAAACCCCCTCAACATGGATTGTGCACCTACTACAATCCCTTGGTCAACTCACACTCTCACTTTCCCAAATGACTACTTCATACCTTTCCCTCTCTCCTTACACCTACCACTAGTAACCCCATGTTTTGCATTCTCTTCACTGAAGAGACAGAACCAGAAGCAAGGTTTGTACTTTATTTGCCCCCAATTGGTATTATTCCTTTCATGCTTGCCCCCCTCCCAAATCTATTCTGAAAACAGAAACCAGAATGATGCTTTGAATATATAAATCAGATCATGTCACTTCCTAAGTGCCTTCCCATTTTCTTTTTAACACTTATTACTGTCTTGCTTATTTCTCTTTTGCTAGGATATAGAATAGTTTCTGACACCCAAAAATTGTCTTAATAAATATTTTTGAATCAATACGTATATCAATAAATCTCTTATAAAAGGATTAATACCATAAGACAATTATCTTATTACAAGTAAGTAAAGAAATTCAGGAGATGATGTAAATAACATCACTGAAGTAAAGGACTTAGATAAATAATTTGTCATTTTTAGTGGTTATTTGTAATTGACCAGCTTAGTCAATTGGACAAAGTGACCCAGATGAGAGAAAAACCTATCTATGGCTTAGATCCTCATGTGGTTCAATTAGTTTTTCCCTATTTTGCAGTCACAGAATTTACCATGTCCCAATCAGGCATTTTGTAATTATTTCCTCTTGTTCACATTCAGCTGGAACAACACTAATCTGTTCCCAGTAATAGAAAACTATTCCCAACTGGCTGGTCAGTAATATCATCATCATATCCTTATCTGCAAAGGGATAGTTTACAGAAATAAGAGGAATTACAAGGTTTCACTTTATCTTTGATCTAGCCAAACACAATGCTCCTTTTAGAATCCCATTTGCTCAAAGGAGAAAGTTCTCCTTAAAGACAATCAGAAAGAAAACCACTTGGGTTTCTATTGATTTTAGATAAATCATCTGGAATAGGTTTTTTTTCTACTGAATTTTGGCATATCAGCTTCCTGCAGAAGAAGTTGATTAAATAATATGGAGAAAGTAATAAGAAGAGAGAAATCATATAATGTTCAAAGCTTTAAAGAGGTCTTCTGCAAGGTCACTGAAACTTAGATGAAATTCCAGTTGGGTCTCTTTTGTTCTATTTACCGTAGTGCTGGAAGTTGAACTTGGCAGTTAGGAGCCCTTTGCCTTCTGAACAATTGTGGCTTGAATCCATTCTTCATACAGAAAATAGTTAGAAAATATCTTTGATGCTCGTAATTCAAGTCTGGAAATGGTTTCGATGCTAAACAATTGTTTCTGAAAAGACCCTGTGTTCCAAATAACTGCAATTTGTGCATTCAGTGCTCAGCAATGGCAAATAAATTGTAGATCTTTCTAATTTACTTCAAATGTCATTATTCAGTCCAGTTTTATTCACCTTCACTGCAGTTTTAACAGTCTATGTGATTCCTGTTTATGGATTAATGAGAACTTTTTCTTTTTCCCCAAGAGAATGCTATGTTGACTTTCTAAAGCTGTTTTTTAAAAGCAAAAAGAAATTATAACATCTTTCAAATGCATATATGAATCACATCATTCATAATTGTAACTTCAAAACCAGATATCAGATATGATCTCATTTCAGCTTAGCATGTATACAGTTAATGCTGGCCAGCTATCTTTTTAGGAGACCCGAGGTGTGATATTAATTATGTATATTGTTACACACCTGTAGAAAATCAGCCTGCCCTTCTGGAGCTAATAAGAAAATTAAATGTTAAATTCAGACTGCATTGAGAGGGCTTTTTCAGTGATGCGTGCCATCTTTTGCCTGAGTGTTCCATATTCAGCCCTGTTCATTTTCATGCAGATTACCAGGTATTTTATGAGTGAGATTAAAAAAGAATGTTCTTTTGAAACCCTGCATCTGCTAGTCTATATTATATTGTCAGGAGAAAGGAGGAGGAAACTGCTGTCCCATTAACTATGGAAATATGACCTACAATCCATTGCAAAACTACTGGGAAAAAGTGTGATATTCCCCATCCATACAAGAATGGTGGTTTCCTAGAGGGAGAATGAGGATTCTCACTGACTTTTCATATATATATATATACACATATATGTATATGGCTTTTTATTTTTCTTCTTAGTATTCATTTTGGGCAGAATATATTTTTTCCTTGAAAAGCAGTAGTGTGTAGAAGTTAAGAGTTTAGTTTCTGAATGTGGATATTTTGTGTTACATCCCATCTGCTGTTCACCAGCTGTGTAAGCTTGGGGAGTTCACTCAATTTTTCTAGATCTCAGTTGGATTACCTATAAATTGAGGCTGATAAAGATTACATTAATAAGTACTTAGAAAGCAAGGAATAAGCACTAATAAATACTAGCCATTACTTTTGTATATGTTTTGCTGAGTGATTGACTCAAGTTAATTTGTACTGAAGTCAGTCACCATTTGTGATCTTTCATGCTTCTCTAGTATGCATTCTTCTTTCTAGCAATTTATCTAGTACCCCTACAGGGTTAAAATCAGTCCCTATATCATCTCTGCTTCTATGAAAAAAATATTAGATAGATTAGGCCCAAACCTCTCTGTGGAGTAATATTTCCATAGCAGTCTGGATCAGATATATCTGTATCTATATCTCTCTCTCTCTCTCCCTCTCTCTCTCTCTCTCTCTCTCTCTCTCTATATATATATATATATATATATATATATTTTTTTTTTTTTTTTTTTTTTTTTTTTGCGGTACGCGGGCCTCTCACTGTTGTGACCTCTCCCACCGCGGAGCACAGGCTCTGGACGCGCAGGCTCAGTGGCCATGGCTCACGGGCCCAGCCGCTCCGCAGCATGTGGGATCCTCCCGGACTGGGGCACGAACCCGCGTCCCCCGCATCAGCAGGCGGCCCCTCAACCACTGTGCCACCAGGGAAGCCCCACATTAGTGGTTCTTAACGAGAGTTCTGGAAGCTGCCTCAGTGTTACCTGACAACTTGTTAGAAATGCAAATTATTGGGTCCTATCCTAGACCTACTGAATCAGAGAGTGATTTTGATGTACACTATACTTTTAGAACCACCGATGTAGGTATCACATTGAATTAAAAGTAAACACAAGATGAATGGGCTTTGTACAAATTATTTTCTGGCTTAAAAAATTATTGCTGTAGATTTCTACAAAAAGTATAAGGTAACAAAAACAACAGTATTGCATGACTTTTTTTTTTTTTAATGTGACACCCCCTTACTCTCTTAACTGACGTAGCCTTTTCAAACTTTTTGAAGTTGTTTAACAATATCAGTGGATAGTAGAAACAGAAGTGGAAACTATGTCTGCAATTGTAATATCCACTAAAAAAAAAGGTATTTAGCTTATATAGCTAAAAATCAAGCCATGAAACCAAATTTCAAGGGATTAACCCAAAGACTATTGTTACTTGTCATGATCCAAATGATTTTAATAAGAATCTTACCTTGATAATGTCATCGCTCCTGGCAGAAAAACTTACTTGTCCTTTAATGCCTCCCCTTGGTCTGGATGAAGTGATGCAACTAATCTGAAGAGTTTTATTAACCCATTTCCCCCAACACATCCCTGAATTCATTACAAGTTGGAGTTCTTTGACCAGTTATCTGTAGTACTTCATAAATATTTTCCTTTGTCTGCAGTGTTCCATGAATGCCTTAAATTCAATTGAGAAAAATATATTTTAAAGTGGAATAAAATTTGGTAATTTTGGTGTTCTGAATAACTCACACAAACCATCATTATAGTAGCAGAAGCTTCAAATGAAACTAATAACACTTAGAGCCACTTTGAACTTGGAAACTGTCATGGATCTAAAATCTTTTTTTATAAAAATAGGATTTTTAATCAAAGTCTCTTATTTGGGGGAAAAAACATGTATTTGTAATGTGTTCTGAATAACTTGACATATATTGAAACTGTTAATATCAAAATACAAAATAGAAACTTAAAAAATGTTTACTTTCAAGTGAGTGAAATGAGAGGATCCATGTGAAATACACCTGTTCAGCATCTTATTAGCTATGAATATTCTGACAGGTTTTCATTTCACGAATTTAAGGAAACAAGATGACTGCCATTGAAACTTTTAGTGTTTTCCCTAAAGCAGTCAGTTTAAGTAAAATGAATGCTAAGTCTCCTCTGTTGAAATCTTATTTAATTAGGTGTCAGTAAATTTGAATGATAGGATTGTATAGTTAAATTACATAAGTTGTACAGTCATAAATAATGATTACATCTTCATTTTTTAAAAGTCAAACTGTAACAGTATTCATATAATGACATGCATGATTTTGTGATGCATAAGGCTAAAGTATATAAGTTATATCTTCTATGATCCATTTTTTTAAGGTTAAGTTTGAAAAAAGAAATCACCTCCTAATTTCAAATGATTTAAGGAGTTGAATTTTAAGTTTCTTCTCCCAAATTTTGCCAGAATTTGAAGGAATTTATAGAACTTTTATTAAAAACAAAACAAAACAAAAATACCAAAGCAAAAACAAATTATAAGATGGCCCACAGATTAGTTTCAATTTGCCTATAATCTTTTTTAAGGAAACCATTTCCCATGCAATGAATTTTACATGTAATTGTCAAGTCAGAATAAGTCTGTTTCCATTTAAACTTTAATTCCCTTGATATTACTAGTTTAGGTGCATTGTTACTGAAATTAACAAATTTCAGGAGAAATTGATCACTTTCAACCTAGTTGAAATGCTAGCAGCACATGAAAATCTCCTGAGAACATTCTAAATATAATATTTGTTGGCCTTCATCCTCAGATACTAACTTAATTAGTCTAGGTAGTGTTCTGGGATTAGAATTTTTTTTCAAACTTTCCAGATAATTCTAATGTGTAGCCATAGTCTATACTATGGTGGGTCTCAGATTTTAGCAGGCATCGGAATCACCTGGAGGGCTTGTTAAAACACAGATTGCTAGGCTCCATCCCCAGAGTTCCTGTTTCCCTAAGTCTGGATAGTCTGGAAGATTTGCGTTCCTAGTAAGATGATGAGTTCTTAATCTTTGAGAACTATAGATTAAGTATGTAGATAGATATATTAGCGTAAACTCAGTGTCTCAAATAATTTAAAGTGTGTTAAATTTTCTAAGGAGTCAACAAACCACAGCTCAACACTGGCTGCTTGTTTTTGTAAATTAGATTTTATTGAGGCATAGTCATACCCATTCATTTACATACTGTGTTTGTTTTAGCTACTTCAAGGGCAGAGTTGAGTAATTGCACACCGACCATATGTCCCACAGCCTAAAATATTTATTCTCTGGCCCTTTTAGAAAAAGTTTGCTAATCGCTGCTCTAAATTATTGTAAATGATAATATAAATGGCAAAACAGCAGTAACCATAAAACGATAAGAAAACAAAAAACAGTAATTTTTAAGATAACACAGTATGTCTGAGCTTCAGCTGTTTATAGCCAACTGCCTTTTTGTCCATCTCTTAGTGGAGGTGTCAAAGAAAGCTAAAACTCAACATATGCCATACTAAACCCATGGTCTTCCTCCCCACAAACTCTGTAGGAAGTCCAAGCTCTTCCTACAAATAGCACCACCATTCAGACAGTTAATGCAACCCAGAATCCAAAGACTCAAATTTGGCAACTCCCTCTCCCCCACCATCTAGTTTTAAGTGTTAGGAATTTTTATCTCCATCCATTTTTCTCCATCTTTATCATTACTACCAACAATAGAGGTGCCCATTACCTCTATTCTGGACTACAAAAATAGCTTTTTAACTAAACTTTCTGCACTCACCCTGGCTGCCCTCCAATCCATTCTTCACCCCTTAACCAGTGTGAGCTTCCCTCATCATAAATTGAAAATCTTTACTTAAAATCCTTTTGAAGGCCTGAAAGCCTGCAGTGTTATTGGGCTGTCCTTATCTCTTCAGTCTTTCTGCACCATGCTGTCTGCTGTCTTGACATGCCAACCTACCTTCAATTTTTTTTATTCATCTCCTTTCTCTTACCAAAGGTCTTTGCTCATGCTATTTCCTCTGCTTGAGATATTTTTATTTATCCTGTTTATCTAAGTAACTCTTACCCTTTCTTTAAATACCAACTCAAATTTCATTTTCTCAGGGAAGCTTTCTCTGATCTTAGCGATTACTATAACTCTACTGTAAGGCTCATATATTAATTTACCTTTACCTTTAACCCTTGCCATAACTACACTTTTACATTTGTTCAAATAATTATTTGATATATCTATCTCTCCTGTAAAATTGTCATCTCAAGTAGAGCAGAAACTCTGTGTTTTATATTATTTCCCAGCATTATATCTCTGGTACCAGCAAGTGTCTGACACATAGTATATGTTTTGAGTAAAATGAGTTAATGGATAAACATATGCCAAAACTTAATTATGTTAACATATGTACAAATTGATATCCCCAATTAAAAGTCATGGAATCAAACTGGTTCAAAATAAATAGGTAAAAAAAAGGAAAATTGAAGGGAAAAATTGCAAACTCTTCTGCTGTAAAAGCATGTATGCAATCATTTAAAATTATACTTACAATACTTACTTTTAAGAAAACATCTCTTTCTCCCTAAGACATTTTTAAACATAAGAAAATACTTGTTATGTTAAGTGAATAAAACAGAAAGAAAAATCTTTATGTGAAAAATGAAAAAGTATACAAATATGACTAGAAAGCAGTAAAATAAAATGCTAGCAGAAATTGCTTTTGATCTGACATTTATACTACAACATGGATGATTGTTGTGGACATTATGCTAAGTGAAATAAGCCAGTCACAAAAAGACAAATACTGTATGATTCTACTTATATGAGATACCTATAGGTAATCAAATTCATAAAGACAGAAAGTAGAATGGTGGTCACCAGGGCCTGGGGGATGGGGAAATGGGGAGCTGTTAATTGGTAGAGACTTCAGTTTTGCAAGAGTTCTAGATGTGGTTGTACAGCAATGTGAATGTAATTAACACTACTGAATGGCACACTTAAAAATGGTTAAGATGCTAAATTTTACATTATGTGTATTTTATCACAATTTTTAAAAATTGCATTCTGATGATAGAATTACTATTTGTTTTTAAACATAAAATCAGTTCATTTTTCTTTTAGTATAAGAAAAAATAGCTATTAAATTTTTTTGAAAAGAACAGAGATGCAGAGGCCGGCACCACATCTGAGATATATGTGTGTTCTTAATTACTAGAAGGAGCTTTAAAAGTTGTAGGAATACAATACATGTTTGTCAAATAAAAGGAAGTATAGATAGGGAATAAAGGTGTGATTATCAAGTCGTTAGAAGTGCAAGTGAAATTACCTCTATGTTTGCCCCTTAGAGATATCATTTAAAAGTATGTAATTGTAAGGATAAATTACTTTGACCAGGTATTTCCTTCTAATTTAGACAGTTATCCCTAGAGAAATGGCCTACAGGGAAATAATCTTCTCTATTGATATTTCCTCAGGGTGGAGCTTTGGAAAAGTATTACCAGTCCTGGATTTTAAATTACCAAATATTAGTGTCAACTAAAGAATATGTTTAAAATATAAAGCTCACAATGAAGTCAAGTTGATTCTAGATAACTGAAAGATAATGTACACAATCCCAGGGAAAATTTATATGTTACTTCATACCTGACATACTCTTGAATTTGTCAAAATACGAGACCACAGCCAAGAAAGTAAGTTCCTAAATGTACCATTTTGTGATTTAGAAATTACCCCTTGATGAAATGCAGATGAAAAACCAGTATTTAAATTCACCTCTACCAAAATGCCTTTGCTAAAAGACTGTCATCCTTGTACATGTAAAAGAAATGGAAGTCGTTAATTTTTGAAAACGCAGAAGTCTTTTAACAGGACATTTTTTAAGCCTGAGAGGAAAAAGAGGGAGGGGCCTAAATTATGGAATGACTTTCGAATTCATTGAGAAATATGCTTTAAAAATTAAATATTATACCCTTAAAAACATCCAATTACTTTGTGCAATATGGAGGCTGTACATTTCAGCCTGGAAATGGATGGTAATAGCATTACCTTCTTTCCTTGCATGGGAAAATATATGGGATATCTATAGAGTTAACTTGAGCTGAAAGTCCCAGAAATTACTTTTCTGGATGCAAGGAAAATCATCATTTATTCCTAAAAACTCCAGGGAGGGGGTGGGTAAACTGAAAGATCAACTCATAAGCTACGAGTAAATTTGAACAGAAACAGAATAATATGTGATTTTGATTAGTGAGAGCCAGGTATCAAATATGACTAAGTATTCCAACTCTCTGTGTTACCCAGGGCAAATTCGGGCTATGGGGAAAATTCATATGACAAAAAATATTTGAAGTTCATAATCTCCATGAAGACTGTGTTTAACTTTAGAAAATTTATAAATAGTTCATCTTGAAGTTGCCCAGTAGAGACTGAGGGAGACAGGCAGAAGGCAGTAAACAGGCATCTCAAGTATCTCAGGGGTTATTTTGAAGACTCCATTGGCTAGTAGAGAAGGGAGACATAAAGACAACTAATTGCAATATTGATATTCAAGATTACAACAAGGAATTGGAGAAGACTGAGCATCAGGAGAAAACTTTTGAGACCCTTCTTTGTTAGAGGATAGATTCATTTTTTTTTTTGAATTTTCATTTTGTATTGGAGTATAGTTGATTTAAAATGTTGTGTTAGTTTCAGGTATACAACAAAGTGATTAATTATACATCTACATATATCCTTTTTCAGATTCTTTTCCCCTATAGGTTATTACAGAGTATTGAGTACAGTTCCCTGTGCTATACAGTAGTTCTTTGTTGATTATCTATTATATATATAGTAATGTGTTTATGTTATGTGTCTGTGTCTTCATCAGTTCAGGCATCATAACTCATCTTTCAAGAACAACCACTGTCATGACTTGCCAAATATAGATTAGGTGTGTCTACCTCTGAACCCTATAAAATTGAATAACAAAAATTGTCTGGCTTGTTCCAAATTCTATTTATGAGATTTATCTTTGTTGGTGTATAATTATAGTTCGTTAATTTTCATTTTATATTGTATTCCATTATACACCACAGTTTATATACCCATTTTTTATTAATGGGAATTTAAGATGTTATCAGTATTTTTTGAAATTTTTGAATCAATTAAGATAGTCATTTTAGGCCAATTAATACAATGTTAACATATTTAAACATATCAATAATTTTAAATTGATTGTAACATTATACTAGGAAAAGTCACTAAATTCGGCAGATAAGTACAGTTAGAAAAAAAGTAGTATCAACACTTTGTTTGAATCTTTATTCATTAACATTTTTAATAGAGAATATCAATCTTTTTTTATTAGGGGAAATCCAGTTACCCTTAATTTATACAAAATTATTGGGTTCTGCTTATCTCAACTTATAGCTTCCTTTTACTGTTTTTTGCTTGATGTATTCCTGTTATACACACAGTGGTTGCACCAGCAGAAATTAAGCCAGTAAGTTAATGTGTCTTCACTTTTCTGTGAAGAATTCAGTTGTTTCCTCAGGTAAAGGTCAATGAGCATTTAATGTTGTATGAAAAATACAGACAGAGTTTGGAAAACACTTCAATTGAGGAGCTTATTTAACAGCCTTAAACTCCTGTGTTTATAAGATTTAATAAATGTGATTTACAATTAATATGAAAATTTCCTGAGATATTAAATTGTTTTATACAGATTTGGGGTCTTGTTTGGATAGTCTTTCAGAGAATTGGGTGTAGCAATAAAGTAATTCAGTTTCAGCTCAGTTTTCAAAGTGCCTGTTTTATGTACAAGAAAAAAGAATTGCAGTGCCAAATGAACTTAATCAATATTTCTTGTTTGGACTGTTCATTGAAAATGTGGTTTGCTTAGTGCTTGTGATATTATAAGTGGAACATAAATGCTCAATATATACTTGATGAATTAATGTAGATGGTGAAGTTGAGGTGGAGAGAGTTTTTCATATGGAAATGGCTAGTAAATACAGTTTATAGCTAAATGAAACATTTTGAGGCAGATTATTTTGTCAAGAAACAATTAATGAGGTTGAGCTATATTCAAACTAAAGTAGATAGCAATGTAATGCTGAGGACAAAGCAAATAGTGCTTATGACACTGCAGATTGCTGCTAATTCTGTCTACGAAAACATCCAACCCCTTCTTCAACAGTAACCTTCTAGCAGGAACTTTTAAATATGTGATTAGATTACCCTCTCTGTGATTTTGTCTTGCAAATGTCTAAATAGCAGTAGTAAAATAATCATGAACTTGAAACTCCATCCAGTCACTCTATTTGACCATAATACTGTACCATGGAAATTCATTGTATGTGGTGACTGAATGCAATGCTAAGAATTACAGTCAAACTTGTGTTTACTGGAATGGAATGTGTAAGGAATCAGCTGGTTGTTGGAAAGGTGGAGTTTAAATGGAAACCACAATAGTGGTGCTGACAGCATGCCCATAGCTGAACTTAAAATCTGTATTTAGTTAGAAGCATTATAGCCTGGGATTCACTGTTAGCTAATCAGTTTCTAATTGCCATAGTTCTTTCTAATTTCTTCTTAATATACATTTTCCTTATGTTCAGGTCTAAAGTCAAAGGATTGCACCCTGAAGGTTTTGAACAGACGTTTTAAACCATAAAGAGTATCATTAGGTATTCCCTTTTTATGGGACAGTTTTTCCCATGTAACCAATTTTTTGGATTAGGGAACTCCAGACTGAGAAATGGGGAGACTTTTGTATGTGTTTGTATATGTCTGTGTTTCTTCTGTTTTTTGGTTTTATTAACTGTATTATTATTTTATTATTAAGGAATCCAATTCAGTGACTGTCATGAGCCCAGTTTGGGTTAACAGTGACAGTTCTGGAAGTAACTGCAGCCCACTCTGGAGTCTCTGGTTATAACCACTGTCTTCTCTCTCTACCTCAACTGAAAAACCAGACTTAATGCATCCTCAATCCCTGCCTGCCTATCCCTGGAAGATGCTGCCAAAGCCATGTTTGTTTTTCGAAAGAAAGATCTTCTTAGAGTTCAGAGTTATGAATAATTTTGTTACTTCTCTCTCAGTGAAGAAGAAAGCTGCTTTTCATTAAATTGACTGAAGAGGTATAAAGATATAATAGTTATAAGAAAAGGCTGAAATCAGAACTGTTTTAGTACAACCAAATCATATATCATATACCTTTTTTTTCTAGATCATCACACAAACCCTTTTCCCACTCCCTTTGGGAAAAAAAAAATAACCAACAAAACTTAGAAAATAAAAATTTAAACTTATAATAATTTGAAATAATTCTTACATTTTCGAGCATCTAAGGAATTTAATCATATAACTTTCAAATGTCTCTTTCACTATTTTAATGCCCTATTTGACTTGGTAAATCTTTTATATGTGAAGAGATTTTGCTATTAACAATGTACATATCCCTAATTGTTAAAAAGTATTTTCAAAACAGTTTTACATTTCAACTTCCAAAAGCAGATGAAAATTTATTCCACATAGTACGTTACTCAAATATATGCAAACAAGATCTTCAATACACTCAAAGTCCATCTTGCTTGAGTGAAAAACTCCTGCTTATTTTGATTAAAATTTTTCATGTTAAAATCTTCTATAACCATGGAGTATCTATCAAACTACTCTCCAGCTTTCATTTTTATCTTTGTGCCCCTCAGAAACTAAAATACTCTATCACTGTATCACTTTAAACTTACATAAAACTGTTAATATTTTCTATCAATCATAGATTTCTCCTTTCAGAGTTTTCATAAAGTCCAATCAAAGATTGATTCTTAGAAGGTAAATGCAAATAATCACTACTAATATGAAAGGAAGCCGTGTACTAGAGCTGTGGGATGCTTCTCCTTTATGATCATATTCATCTTCCTTCAGTTCAGACAAGAATACACAATTCAGTGTATTCTGACCAACTGGCAATTCTTGCTGCCTGGAGTGCTCCATATCCCATACCTATAAATGATTGTCCTCTCTTACTTTTGGATCCCTACTCCGATTATACCTCCTCAGTCACTCAAGTTCTGTAGAGTAGACCATTAGTTCTGCCCCATTTTATATAAAATATCTTAATTGATCTATAATTTAGAAAAAGGAATAGATCTATATATGGTCTATTGCATATAATCCAGAAATTAACATCATACCTGGAAAGAGATATCCATGACCTTCTCCACCTGGGAATAGATTTGGGTTCACAGAAAACTATGAATCAATATTATGGTTGGGTTGAGAACTAGAAGACATCTTTTCTTATTTTTTTCTGAACCAAGGTCATTACCACTAGAAAGTGGAAATGATCCTAATGGAAATGACTACAAAGAATTAAATTATAAAGACTTTGTAAAAACTGTCTTTTACTCAATTATAATCTCATTTACATTGGACAAAGCTTAGAAGTTTGCACTGTTGCCATCTGAATCTTTATAAATTTCCATTTTTCAAGGGGCAGAGGTCTTTTTTATTAAGCATTTTATGTGATTCTGTTTTCTCTCTTCTCTCAGCATATCTGTTATACTTATTTATTTTTACTATTTGACCTGGAGTTTGCAGTATACATTTTTGTGTAATCTGTGTTCACTATCAAATAACAGTCCACCATATCAGAAGTATAGCTACCTCATAACACAATGTTCCCAGTTCCTCTGTCTGTCTCTTATAACGTTGTCGTTCACTTATCCATAAGCTAATCACCCAATAAATTGTTGCTATTAATATTTTGAACAAACATTTTCTATTAGATCAACTAAGTAAAAGATTTTACTTCAGCTTCATTGTGTTCATTCTCTAACACTCTTCCTTTCTTATGTAGTTCTAAGCTTCTGACCTGTATCATTTTCCTTCTGCAAAGAACTTCTTTTAACATTTCTTCCATGTCAGGTTTACTGGCAACAAAATCCCTCAGTTTTTGTTTCTGTTTTTCTTGTGAGAAAGTCTGTATTTCTCCTTCACTTTTGAAGGATAATTTGCTGGATAATGAATTCTAGCTTGGTGCTTGTGTGTTTTCTTTTTCAACACTTTAAATACTTTATTCTCTACTTTCTTGCATGGTTTTTAAAGAAAAGTTCTAGCTAATTTTTACCTTTTCTCCTCTATAGGTCAGGTATTATTCTGTAGCCTCTGCTCTTTGTTATTTTATGCATTTTTAATACGATATGCCAATGTGTAGATTTTTTGGTGTTTATCTTGCTTAGTTTTCTCTGAGCTTCCTGCATTTGTAGTTTGGCATCTATCATTAATTTTTGAAGATTTTAGCTATTACTTCATATATTTCTTCTGCTCCTTTCTTTCTTCTCCTTCTGGTATTCCTGTTATGTATATGTTACACCATTTGTAGTTGCCCCACAGTTCATGGATATTCTGTTTTGTTTTTAATTTTTTTTTTTCACATTTCAGTTTGGGACATTTCTATTGACATATGTTCGAATTCATTTATTCTTTCCTCGTTTGTGTCCAGTCTACTCTTGAGCCTATTGAAGACATTCTTCATTTCTGTTACAATGTTTTTGATTTCTAGCATTTTCTTTTGATTATTTGTTAGTTTCTATCTCTCTACTTATATACCCCATCTGTTCTTGCATATTAAGCATATTTTTCATCAGCACCCGTAGCATATTAATTATAGTGATTTAAAATTCCCTGCCTGAGCATCACAAAATCTCTATCATATATGAGTCTAGTTCTGATATTTGCTTTATCTCTTCATACCATGTGTTTTCCTGCCTTTTAGAAAACCTTTAAATTTTGTTGAAAGCTGGACATGATCATTGTAATAGGAACTTAAGTTAAAAAGGCCTTTCATGTGTGGTTTTATTTTTAATTAGCTAGGAGTTAGCTTGTGATTAATGTTTGCTGTGGCTGTCAGTATCAGAGCCTTCAATTTCTAATGTTTTGTTTTGTCCCTCCTGTTTTCCTTGGATTTCCCCCAAAACTCTTTCTCATACAGAATTTGTAACTTGCAGCTCACTTAGCTGTAATTCATGTTATTATTCTGTAGTCCTGTTGAAGTGGTGGTATGGTATTTGGGATGAGAAACACTTTGTAAATGTATGATTAAACCTCTCTTTTTTAAATGAAACAGAGTTCCTGGGGTGTGACCTTCAAAAGTTTCTTAGCCCTTTTTTTTTTTTTTACCCCTGTATGAGACAGAAAGAACAGAGGGGTTTTGAGCTGTCTAATTGCTCTTCCCCTAGATCAAAGTATTTTCCCTTGAGGGCAGGCCCAGCCACAGAATTCTCTGGGTGTATTTCAAAATGACTACAATTTCCATGGTTCTATTTCAGAATGGCTCTTTTCCCCTCCCTCTATCCAAAGCATGTGGAGATTTTTCTATAATATTTGCCATGAGCACCTGCTGGGCCTCCTGGAAATAAAATTCACCAAAATGTTAATCCACCCCCAAGGCTGGGCCTCTAGATATTACCTATCAAGGGAATTTACACTCAACCTCCAGAAACTCATCAGTTACCATTTTATTGTTCCTACCAGTGGCCTCTGCTCCTAGTAAATTGTGATTCTCTGTATTTACCTCACTCTCCAGTGCTTGAGGTGATGGTTGGTCCTGTGACCTCAATTCTGTAGTCCATCTGAGAAGAGTTGTTGATTTTACATTTAGTTTTTTCTTATTGTTTGAATGGGTATGACAACTTTCAAGCACTTCATAAGTGAAAATGGAAACTCGCCAACTACTTTATTATATTATCTCAAATATTAGTGTTTGTCTTGATTATTAGATATATATTTGTATATTTTTGTACTGTCAAACAGAAGAGAAAAAAGACAACTTAATTCCCTCTTTTATCCTAAACACTCTTTTTCCTTACTATGAAAATCTAGAGTCATACACATTTTAATGCTGAGACAGCAGTATGAAAAGGGGGTAATGGGCAACTCTTTATCATTTCTTAAAAATATGAAGTAGCAGATGGCACTTCCTCTTGTCTACATTTCATCATTCAGCAGAAAACAATGAAAAGCAAATGAGTCTTAACAAATAGTTGGCATGCTCATTTCTGCAATAGTTATTTTTATAAGAATCAGAGCTTGTTGCAACGTATTTAGAATATCACTGAATGTTCATTTAGCATCTTAGTTAAGTCTGGTGTTTTCATTTTCACACACTTATTAAAATAGCATCATATTGATCTTCATTAGGCTTAGAAACTTAACCTATGAATAAAATAGCACCTTTGGGTTTAATACATACAGATTAAAATATATGGCTTTTAAAATATCTTGGGCCAAGAGGTATACAGTGAAGCTAATGAAAGTGAAGTATTAGGGTGCTTCTCTCAAAGGCCCTCATTCTCAGTTCTAGGGGGCAGCTTAATAATTTGTTCATATAGTCACATGTTTTTGTAAAATTTGTGATATAAGATATTTAACCATATTAAATTGAGACTACTATGGGTTATTTCACTTTTATTTCCTCTCTACCACTCTCTTATTATTTCATATAGGGTAGCAGTGGAGTAGTATCAGGTGTTTTATAGATTTGGCTAAGGGGTAATTGAGTTGGGAATACCTTTTCGATTGGGTTTAGAAAGATCTAGTTATGTGGTTTGCACTCTGCCACATATCTAGGTAATTGCTAGCCATCTCGTTGTATCAAGAACCTACAGGAATATTCCTATCATGACAAGAATGTTCTGACCAGAGTTGATATGTGACCTCTAGCACCCAGGGCTGGAAACTTGTGGGAAGCGGAAAAACAACAAAATGCAGAATATATGGAGCCAGAAACAAGGCTGTGGAAGACCTTCTAATCATCAGATTTATAAAATTGAAGTGTATTAAATTTTCATTAAGGGTAGAAAAATTTTTTTTTCCTTGAAAGGAATACACTTGGAATATTAGTTATCTATTCCTGTGTAATAAGTTATCCCAAACTTAGTAGCATAAAACAACAAGCACTTATTTTCTCATATAGACTGTGAGGGTCTGTGGTCCAGGAAGTTTAGTTGTATACTCTAGCTCTGTCTCTTGTGAGTTTTCAGTGAAGACCTGACTGGGGCTGGAGGAGCCTCTTCCAAAATGGTTCAGTTGCATGGCTGTTGGCAGGGGGCTTTGGATTCTCATTATGTGGTCCTCTCCACAGGGCTTCCTGAATGTCCTTATGACCAGCAGCTAGTGTACTCCAGAGCAAGTGATCTGAGAGAGCAAGGAGGAAGTCGCAGTACCTTTTATAACCCTGTCTCCAAAGTCTCACAATGATACTTTTGCTTTATTCTCAGCATTAGAAGTGAGTCACTAAATCTGGCCCACACTCAATGAAAAGGGAAGTAGGCATCATATCTTGAATGTGAAGACTATCAAAGAATTTGTAGGCAAATTTCAAAACTAGCGCAGCTGGTATTAAAACCCTTTTTTGATGATTATTTATATTAGTTTCTTAGGGCTGCCATAATAAATTACCACAAACTGGTAGCTTAAAATAACAGAAATTTATTTTTTCCTGGTTCTGGAGGCTAGGCATCCAAAATCAATGTTTTGGTGGTACCATGCTCCATCTGAACGCTCTAGGGAAGAATCCTTTCTTGCCTCTTCTTAGTTTCCATTGGCATTCCTTGAGTTTAGTTGCATCATTCCAACCTCTGCCTCTGCTTCACATGACCTTCTTCCCGCTGAACCTGTCCCCTCTGCGTCTCTGTATCCAACTCTTCTTCTCCTTTCTCTCATAAAGGTACTAGGCACTGGTTTTAGGGCCCACCCTAACCCAGTATGACCTCATCTTGACTTGATTAAATCTGCAAAGACCCTATTTTCAAATAAGATCATATTCACAGGTATTGGAGATTAGGACTTGAACATATTTTGGGGGGAACATAATTTAACCCACTGCAGATATCATGCATAATAATATATATATTAGAATTCCTTTTTGTAGAGCACAAACCTTTAGGTAATGCAAAGAGTATGTGCATGACTCTTAACAGTTCATATAAAAAATAAAATTGATAGTCATTTCCAAATTTAACAGAAATCCTAAAAATTTATATGATTTTACAAATAATGTGCTATGAAGTTGGAAGAAACTTTTCCAAACTGTAAAAAATAGAAAACCTTTTTTGATCAACAATGCCAGATAAAGGATATTTCTATTTGTTATATAAAATAATATATTAAAATTATCATATAAGAACAAAGAGCAGACTTCCCTGGTTGCACAGTGGTTAGGAATCCGCCTGCCAATGCAGGGGACACGGGTTCAAGCTCTGGTCCAGGAAGAGTCCACATGCTACAGAGCAACTAAACCTGTGCACCACACTACTGAGCCTGTGCTCTAGAGCCTGCGAGCCACAACTACTGAGCCCACATGCCACAACTACTGAAGTCCACAAGCCTAGAGCCTGTACTGTGCAGAAAGATAAGCCACTGCAATGAGAAGCCCGCACACAGCAACGAAAGAGTAGCCCCTGCTGTCCGCAACTAGAGAAAGCCCAAGCGCAGCAGTGAAGACCCAACTCAGCCAAAAACAGATAAATAAAATAAATAAAAATTTAAAAAAAGAACAAAGAGCATGCAGCCAAAAATAGTGGGAAAATAGATTATAGAATTGTCAAGGATATAATTAATATAAACTTTATATTTTTTAAAATGTTTTTTGATCTTGTGAGGTAGTACTTGACATTTTATAATTTGTAATATGTTATTAACATTTTATTACTAAATTAATATGCACTTTGTGTCTAAATTTGTATTTTATTTTCTTAAAGAAGGTCTCTCAAATTATATAAACTTAGAGGTTCCTAAATCTGGATTGGATCCTGCTTGGGCAATTTAAGAAATTGGTTTTATAGAAAGTTTTGAGTTGAGTTCAAAATAATAGGATTTTAAACACACTTTGGTCTTCAAACATTGTTAAAATTAGGTGAATGGATTCATGAATAGTATAGTACTATGCATTACTTAATAGCAGTTTAAGAGAATTATTTAAGAAAATGAATTAGAGTGTGAGAAACCTAGAGAATTTACCAGTCTTTTACCATTGTTCAATGTCAGGACCTTGATAAGGTTTTCCTTCACAGAAACATTTAACAAGCTAATTACTAAATAATTATAAAATCCTTGTAAATACAAAACCTTAAAGGTGGCTTTTAAAAAAATGCTGCCTTGGGAATGTGGTTTTTCAAGAGAGTGTCTGTTGGGAAGTCTTAATGAATAATTTTACACGAATTATTGATAGGTGTAAGAATTTAAATAGGGAGAAGACTGCAAGGATTTTTTTCAAGGAAACGTGACTATCTATGGTCAGATTAGGTTTCTAGTATTGTATAATACTAGATACTTTATCAATTGCTTTGTCTATCTACTGATTTATCTATAGATCAATAGATACTGTATCTATACATATATATAGTATAGCTAGTATATATTGATCGATCTATTATAGAATTATATATAATTTGATTTTTTTCTTTTTCCTGAACTATACTGGAGGGAGCAATATTTGTCACCCCAAAATGCGTATGAGGATTAATATAGGCTGATTATTTTTAAGAAACAAGACTGGGGAAGTCTTTCTTTTTACTCCCCCTTAGATAGTTAAAGAATTTAGCTAAAAGTCTGTAGAATAGAATAGAGCTGTAACCAGAGTTGTCTGCAAAGGATATGAGCTAGTTTGGTGGGGGAGACTTGGCCAGGCCTAGAGATGCAGAGTCCACTGTGCTTCCATTGTCTTTGCAAGGCCCAGCAAACATTTGCTTACCAAACATTTGCTTTTCCATCTCCATGTGAATTGCCTTCCTCCCCTTTGAAGTCCCAAAATACTACCCACAACATCCTCCTTTGTCTTTAGCTGAAGATGGCATTAAAGGTGAGGGTTTCAAACATTTTGGTGAGTTACTCAGTTTTTTAAAGTCTCTCTCATGTGTACATGTTATTAAACTTTGTTTGATTTTCTCCTGTTAATCTGTCTCATGTCAATTTAATTCTTAGACCAGACAGAAGAACTTAGAAGGGGAGAGGAAAATATCTTTCTCCCTGACCATACAATGTGGGAGTGCTATTGTACCAATAAGATCCAGCTTATCTGCAAAGTGTAAAGAATGCTTTAGATTCTTCTATAAAAATTATACTAAGTTTTATTCCATCCAAAAGTATTTTAAGCATCATAAAATGAATATAGAACCCGAACAAAACTCTTAACAGCTAGCCCAAAGAGTTAGTTGAGCAGGAGAAATGGCTTACTCATGCTCGTATTATATAAAAATAAAATTCCCTCAACTCTTCAATTCCCCACTAATACTTCCAACTTCACACAAACAGAATGTGTGAATTTTCTCTATGTTTTACTCACCTTGGAATGGAAACAGAAATAACCACCTTACAGGATTGTTAGAGGGGTTAAGAGTGGGAAACCTAGAAAATGTTTGTTTTTTGATGTATTATAGAATCAGAAAATGCTAATCTAGTTGGCACTTCATACATTTCTTAGTTGATTATTTCTGTATCAAGATGATTAGCAGTCCCCACCCTTTTTGGCACCGGGGACTGGTTTCCTGGAAGACAATTTTTCCACGGACCGGAGCAGGGGGGAAGGTTTTGGGATGATTCAAGTGCATTACATTTATTGTATAGTTTATTTCTATTATTATTACATTGTAATATATAATGAAATAATTACACAACTCACCATAATGCAGAATCAGTGGGAAACCTGAGCTTGTTTTCAGTTGCCACTCACGGATAGGGTTTTGGTATGAGTCTACAAGCAATTGATTTATTATGGTCTCTGTGTAGTCAAACCTCTCTGCTAATGATAATTTGCACTTGCAGCCACTCCCCATCGCTAGCATCATTGCCTCACCTCCACCTCATATCATCAGGCATTAGATTCTCATAAGGAGCACGCAACCTAGATCCCTCGCATGCACAGTTCACAGTAGGGTTCATGCTCCTATGAGAATCTAATGCCACCGCTGATCTGACAGGAGGCGGAGCTCAGGCGGTAATGCGAGCAGTGGGGAGATGCTGTAAATACAGATGAAGCTTCACTTGCTCGCCCACTACTCACCTCCTAATGTGCAGCCCGGTTCCTAACAGGTCACAGACCGGTCCCAGTCTATGGCCTGGGGGTTAGGGAGCCCTGTTATAGATAGTAAGCCTTGGAAATATAGGAGGTAGTGAAACTTTGTATCACATTAACTTAAAAGCTCATTCTTGTAGGACGTTACCAAAAACTTGATGATGATAGAAAAGGGTGGTATTAAATACCTGGAAAAAGGTCACACAGCCTGTTCTCGTGTACACACTGGAGGAAACTGAATGTTCACCTGAACCCACAGATATACCATTAACATGAAGCAACTTGGAGATTTATTTTTAATGGTAATCAGTTTATTTTCCTTCTCAGATTTTGTATTCATTTGGAAGTGAGTGGCAAATCAACTCCTCTGTAAAATAACATTGAGTAATTGATATTTAAATAGTGTATTAGACCTAAGATTAAATAGATAAGCTATAGAAATCTAAAGCTAACAATTCTCATTGAAATCTGATAACTGGAAATAGCATTAAAAAAAAAATAGAAAAAACTTTTTGTAACTGAAGGTCATAGAGGTTTTAAAGATGGAAAGGTCCTTTAGGTTATTTTGTTCATCTCCTTGACAACTTAGAATCATATCACCCTGCATTGACTAAAACATCTTAAAAGGGCTATTTTCAGTCATCCAAAATATGGAAAACCCTGGAACAGTTTTACTATCTGACCTCATGCTTTTGAAAATCTATTTAAATATACTTTTTTCCCCTTCTAAGTTTCAGGTTGATACTAAATTTATAATTTAATAAAATGTATTATATTTTATGTTTAAAATTACATGTTGCATTTAAGATGCACAGGGATGTATTATTATAATAGTAATAGCTAATATCAACAGATGTACTTAAGTGTACATATATGATCTGGGCAAGCAACTGTGTTAGGTATATTACTTACCTAACCCTCACAGAGAAGGAAGAGGGAAGGGAAAGAGACAGTATTATAGAAATTTTACAAATAACACTAAAGAAGGAAGTTCAGTGAAATGACAGACTAGACTACATGATAGAGATTAGCAAGCACCAGAGACATGATTCAAACCCAAGTCTGCCTGGCTTCATGGATAATTTTTTGTAAATTAACATGAAATTGAAACTTTGTGACAGTGTCTTTATCAGTGATTACATTCAACTGTCTTCATACTTCTGCCTCACAATCATACCACACACTGTAATAGATATGCAAATAGCCCTTGAACAGAAAAGGAAAATTAAAATAAAGCACAATAATTAAGAAAAGACTCGATAAAACAGATCTAGTGATTAAATAGCTCCGTTAGTGAAAGAAGAATATTAACATGCACTTTCTGAGACATTTCAGGAAGAAATTTTGTTTTGAAAGTTTTTGTGCTTATACGAACATACGTGGAGTAGATGAAGAGTTTGTTCTTTCCTCTTGCTAAATTTCACTTATTTATGAATTAGTATATGATCAATTTCTATAAGTGTTTCTGACTAAAAAGAATGGGTATATTGCAGTAGTCGGATATACTATTCAATGTATTCCATTAGGTCATGCTTGTTAATTGGGTTGTTAATTTATATTTTCTTATTCACTGTTTGTTTTCTATTAACTAGAGAAATGTATAAAAATCTCCTATTATGTTTGTAGTTTTGTAGTATTTTCATTTTTACTATAAACTTTTGCTTTAAATTTTTGAGTGTATGCTGTTAGTTTCTGGAGAATTCAAAATGGTATATTCTCCTTATAAACTTTGTCATTATGAAATCAATTTATTTTTAGTAATGTTTGTCATGCATTGTCAAAATCTAACTTGTCAATATTAATATAGACACATGAATTTTTACAATTTTTTACTATATTTTTTCCATTCTTCTATTTCAACTCTTCTGTGTCTTTATGTTTTTGATGTGTTCCACAACAGCATATGGTTGAACTTATTTACTACAATTTCTTAATCTTTAACTGTAACCTTTTTCTTTTTTCATTTAACATAAATATATTTTGGAGTTTAAATCTAAAATTTTATTTTGTTCTATGTATTTGTTGCACTAATTGTTTTTCTTTATCCTTTTTTTAATTAATAGGTATTTTTTATTATTTCATTTTTTTCCCATGGTGTTAAAAGCTATAAATTCTATTCTGTCTCTTAGTCTTTATCTAGAAATTACACCATCATTCTTACTTTGTCAAACCTCAAAGTTAGTAAATCTTTTATCTCCTGTCTTAAATTAAAAGTACTTAATAACATTTCATTTCTGACTACCCCACTCTTAACCAATATTTTATTCATTTATATCTAATCTTGATTTTTGAAAATAATACATGATTATTACTATTTTATACAGAATATTTTTATTTACTATTAACATTTTTACAATTTTCTTTCCTTTTTTTCATTTCAGACTTTTCATTGAGTAGTATTTTTAGGATTTTGCTTAATGAATATCTGTTTGTAATGAACATTTTTTCTTGAAAATATGTTTATTTTTTCACTCACGCTTGAAAACTTTCCAGAGAATAGAATTGTAAGTTGGCCACTATTTTCTTTTCAGCTCAGTGAGATTTCATTCTACCTTTAGCTTTGTAGGTTGCTATTATGAAGAACACTTTGGATCTCGCTGCCATTCTCTTCAAATTTGTTATTTCACTGCTTTTAGGACATTTTATTTTCCTTAATGTTTTTCCAGTTTCATAAATACATGGATGTTGTCCCTCCTTCCTTTTCTTCCCTCCCTGTTTTTTTTATTCTTTTCTTTCCTCTTCCTCCTTCTTCTTCATCATCCTTGGGATTCTCTGGGAAGCTATAATTTGTGGATTTTTTTCCATCAGTAATGGAAAAAATTTTGCCATTATATTTTTAAATATAGCCTTTACATCTCGCCCACCCCTAATCCTCTGAGTCATCAATCCAACATATTCTCATTGTACACTTTACATTTCATATACACTCTTCTGTATTTTTCTTTTTATCTCTCTGCTCTATATTCTGGATTATTTTTTTCTGATTTATTTTCCAATTCATTATTCTCTTTTCTGTTTTGTCCAGTGTGCTGCCAAATACATTGTGTTGATGTTTAAATTTTGGTTATTTTATTTTCTATTTCTAGAAGATTTATTTGGTCCTTTTAGTACTCTCATGTGTCACATTTTATATTTACCTATTCCTTACAGTCATTTTCAGTCATCGTTTATTTCTTTAAAGATATTAAGCATAAACCATATTGACTAATTATAGTATCTGAGATACATGTGACTATTTATACTGTCTCTTGTATTTGCTGTTCTTACTCACTTTGCCTCACTTTTCCTTCTTTTTTATATATTTTTTTGGATTATTTGCTATACACTACCCTTTAGAAGCTATGTATAGATGTTTTTAAAGTCTTAGAATGAATGTGCTTTCCTGTAGAGGTACTTTGTGTTAGTTTTGACAGGTATCTACAGGTGTTCCCAGTCAATCAAGTTTTCAGCTGAAAAAGTCTAAACTTGCCTAAAGCTATCCATACCTGCCATGCATCAATGCATGAGGTTAGGCCGGATATCTTTTTCTGTAATACCTTGAGTTTGGGGAGTGGGAGGGTTACACTTTTAGGTCTAGTTTACTCTTAGACTTACCCTGAGGTTGTAGATATTTGGGCTGTTCAGTTAAGGTGGAGAGTATATTATATGATTCTTGTTCCCTGGGTCTTGGGCCATAATGTATGTGCTCTTGGCATATTATTATAATACTAAAGCTGAAGTGGCAATATCAACAAACATCATCAAAATAAAAGTAAACTTTGTGTTTTTATAGTCAATCTGCTTCTCTGGATTCAAATTTCTTGAAACAATTGTCCTGGCATTCATTCATTTCCCCAGTATTTTCGGTATTTCCTATCACTTCTGTGGCATTCTGTTGCCAAAGCAAATCTTACAAACATCCCTGATTGAAGAGACAGGGGCATAGAACCTATGTCTTAATGAAGGAAAATGCAAAGCTATGTGCAAAGTTGTGGATGTAAGGAAAACTGAAGGATTGAGGTCATTTTGCAAGATAACACACACACAGACACATGCTAACATTTTTCATTGTTTTCAGGGGGATGGTTGGTTTGAGTAACTGAAGTCAATACTTTGTCTTTTCATCTATGCATATTTTTCATTTCTTTCTTCTTTTTTATTTTTATTCACTCCTTTTCCTTGTTTCCATCTATTTGCTCTTAAATCAGTGTTGAAACTATTCTCAAATATTTCTGTCAAACTCTAATCATTAATTTATCCTTCTTCTTCATTCTTTCTCCTCTGGCCTCTTAAATTTAGTTTAGTTTTTTTTTTTTCTTTTCCTAGTGAGACATTATATATCCACTATTTATTCTCCCCTTATGTCTAATAAAAAATATGTCTGGTCTTGTTTCCTCAACAACTGGAAATGTTTTCAAGGACAGGAAGCACATATGCTTCTGTAAGACCCCATCATGTTCAGAAAGTTCTCTGAATATCAATGACTGACTAACAGGTGACTTAATTATGCAGAGACTAACAAATTATTTGAGATTTGCAAAGGTGTCAACTGAACTTCCCGGTTAGTTTAAATTGAACAATTCTGGTAGCACTCTGTTGCATTAATTGGTTTCAGAATAAAGCCATTCCTGTCTGTGCCATTTTTTCTTCTAATAAAACTAAAGTGGTAAGTTCAAGATAATATTGGAAGGGCTGGTTGACTTAAAGCAGAACAGCAAATGGTTTATGTTATGAGCCATCTGTCTGAAGAAGTCAGCACAGCCCTAAGATTGAATTTGTTTTTATGTTTGGATGCTCCTACTTAAAAAGCAACATGCACCAGGCAAGATAAGGTATATGTATAGACTCTGCTACTCAAAAGGGCGTTATAATAGTTTTAGAAATAATTTGGCAACCAATAATTGTAAGTCACAACAGGTACTATTGCAAAATAGACCGTATATTGGAAATTAAAAATAAGGTAAGTTAATTCAATGAATATGGTGTTTAATACTTACCAAATTGGGTTGTTGAGAAAATAGAAAATATTTTGACATTGCAAAAATATCGAAGAAATTTCATGACATAATTATCATATTGTACATTAATGGAGTGATTTCTAAGTGCAAGACATTGTGGTAATGCTACTTCTTTTTTTAAATTTTATTTATTGTTTTATATAGCAGGTTCTTATTAGTCATCAATTTTATACACATCAGTGTATACATGTCAATCCCAATCACCCAACTTATCACACCACCACGGCTACACCCCTGCTGCTTTCCCCCTTGGTGTCCATATGTTTGTTCTCAACATCTGCGTCTCAATTTCTGCCCTGCAGACCGGTTCATCTGTACCATTTTTCGAGGTTCCACATATATGTGTTAATATACGATATTCGTTTTTCTCTTTCTGACTTACTTCATTCTGTATGACAGTCTCTAGATCCATCCATGTCTCAACAAATAACCCAATTTTGTTCCTTTTTATGGCTGAGTAATTATCCATTGTATATATGTACCATATCCATTCATCTGTAGATGGGAATTTCGGTTGCTTCCATGACATGTCTATTGTAAATAGTGCTGCAGTGAACATTGGGGTGCATGTGTCTTTTTGAATTATGGTTTTCTCTGGGTATATGCCCAGTAGTGGGATTGCTGGGTCATATGGTAATTCTATTTTCAGTTTTTTTAACGAACCTCCATACTGTCCTCCATAGTGGCTGCATCAATTAACATTCCCACCAACAGTGAAAGAGGGTTCGCTTTTCTCCACACCCTCTCCAGCATTTGATTTTTGTAGGTTTTCTGATGATGCCCATTCTAACTGGTGTGAGGTGATACCTCATTGTAGATTTGATTTGCATTTCTCTAATAATTAGTGATGTTGAGCAGCTTTTCATGTGCCTCTTGGCCATCTGTGTGTCTTCTTTGGAGAAATGTCTATTTAGGTCTTCTGACCATTTTTGGATTGGGTTGTTTGTTTTTTTAATATTGAGCTGCATGAGCTGTTTATATATTTTGGAGATTAATCCTCTGTCTGTTGATTCATTTGCAAATATTTTGTTCCATTCTGAGGGTTGTGTTTTTGTCTTATTTATGGTTTCCTTTGCTGTGCAAAAGCTTTGAAGTTTCATTAGGCCCCATTTGTTTATTTTTGTTTTTATTTCCATTACTCTAGGAGGTGGATCAAAAAAGATCTTGCTGTGATTTATGTCAAAGAGTGTTCTTCCTATGTTTCCCTCTAAAGAGTTCTATAGTGCCCGGTCTTACATTTATATCGCTAATCCATTTTGAGTTTATTTTTGTGTATGGTGTTAGGGAGTGTTCTAATTTCATTCTTTTACATGTAGCTGTCCAGTTTTCCCAGTACCACTTATTGAAGAGACTATCTTTTCTCCATTGTATATCCTTGCCTCCTTAGTCATAGATTAGTTGACCATAGGTGCATGGGTTTATCTCTGGGCTTTCTATCTTGTTGCTTTGATCTATATCTCTGTTTTTGTGCCAGTACCATATTGTCTTGATTACTGTAGCTTTGTAGAATAGTCTGAAGTCCAGGAGCCTGATTCCTCCATCTCCGTTTTTCTTTCTTAAGAGTGCTTTGGCTATTCAGGGTCTTTTGTGTCTCCATACAAATTTTAAGATTTTTGTTCTAGTTCTTTAAAAAATGCCATTGGTAATTTGATAGGGATTGCATTGAATCTGCAGATTGCTTTGGGTAGTATAGTCATTTTCACAATATTGATTCTTCCAATACAAGAACATGGTATACTTCTCCATTTGTTGGTATCATATTTAATTTCTTTCATCAGTGGCTTATGGTTTTCTGCATACAGGTCTTTTGTCTCCCTAGGTAGGTTTATTTCTAGGTATTTTATTCTTTTTGCTGCAATAGTAAATGGGAGTGTTTCCTTAATTTCTCTTTTGGATTTTTCATCATTAGTATATAGGAATGTAAGAGATTTCTGTGTGTTAATATTGTATCCTGCTACTTTACCAAATTCATTGATTAGCTCTAGTATTTTTCTGGTGGCATCTTTTGGAATCTCTATGTATAGTATCATATCATCTGTAAACAGTGACAGTTTTACTTCTTCTTTTCCAATTTGTATTCCATTTATTTCTTTTTCTTCTCAGATTCCCATGGCTAGGACTTCCAAAAGTATGTTGAATAATAGTGGTGAGACTGGACATCCTTGTCTTGTTCCTGATCTTAGAGGAAATGCTTTCAGTTTTTCACCATTGAGAATGATGTTTGCTGTCAGTTTCTTGTATATGGCCTTTATTATGTTGAGGTAGGTTCCCTCTATGCCCACTTTCTGGAGAGTTTTTATCATAAATGGGTGTTGACTATTGGCAAAATCTTTTTCGACATCTATGGAGATGATCATGTCGTTTTTCTTCTTCAACTTGTTTATATGGTCTATCACATTGATTGATTTGCGTATATGGAAGGTTCCTTGCATCCCTGGGATAAATCCCACTTGATCATGATGTATGATCCTTTTAATGTGTTGTTGGATTCCGTTTGCAATATTCTGTTGAGGATTTTTGCATCTGTATTCATCAGTGATATTGGTATGTAATTTTCTTTTTTCGTAGTATGTTTCTCTGGTTTTTGTATCAGGGTGATGGTGGCATCATAGAATGAGTTTGGGAGTTTTCCTTCCTCTGCAATTTTTTGGAAGAGTTTGAGAAGGATGGGTGTTAGCTCTTCTCTAAATGTTTGATAGAATTCACCTGTGACGCCCTCTGGTCCTGGACTTTTGTTTGTTGGAAGATTTTTAATCACAGTTTCAATTTCATTACTTGTGATTGGTCTGTTCATATTTTCTATTTCTTCCTGGTTCAGTCTTAGAAGGTTATACCTTTCTAAGAATTTGTCCATTTCTTCCAGGTTGTCCATTTTATTGGCATTGAGTTGCTTGTAGTAGTGTCTTAGGATGCTTTGTATTTCTGTGGTGTCTAGTGTAACTTCTCCTTTTTCATTTCTAATTTTATTGATTTGAGTCCTCTCCCTCTTTTTCTTGATGAGTCTCGATAATGGTTTATCAGTTATGTTCATCTTCTCAAAGAACAGCTTTTAGTTTTATTGATCTTTGCTATCGTTTTCTTTGTTTCTATTTCATTTATTTCTGCTCTGATCCTTATGATTTCTTTCCTTCTGCTAACTCTGGGTTTTGTTTGTTCTTCTTTCTCTAGTTCCTTTAGGTGTAAGGTTAAATTGTTTATTTGAAATTTTTCTTGTTTCTTGAGGTAGGCTTCTATAGCTGTAAACTTCCCTGTTAGAACTGCTTTTGCTGCATCCCGTAGGTTTTGGATCGTCATGTTTTCACCATCATTTGTCTGTAGCTACTTTTTGATTTCCTCTTTGATTTCTTCAGTGATCTCTTTGTTATTTAGTAACATATTGTTTAGCCTCCATGTGTTCGTGTTTTTACGTTTTTTTCCCTGTAATTGATTTCTAATCTCATAGCGTTGTGGTCAGAAAAGATGCTTGATATGATTTCAATTTTCTTAAATTTACTGAGGCTGGATTTGTGACCCAAGATGTGATATATCCTGGAGACTGTTCCATGCTCACTTCAGAATAAAGTGTAATCTGATGTTTTTGGGTGGAATGTCCTATAAATATCAATTAAATCTATCTGGTCTGTTGTGTCATTTAAAGCTTGTTTTTCCTTATTAATTTTCTCTTTGGATGATCTGTCCATTGGTGTAAGTGAGGTGTTAAAGTCCCCCACTATTATTGTGTTACTGTCGATTTCCTCTTTTAGAGCTGTTAGCAGTTGCCTTATATATTCAGGTGATCCTATGTTGGGTGAATATATATTTAGAATTGTTATATCTTCTTCTTGGATTGATCCGTTGATCATTATGTAGTGTCCTTCCTTGTCTCTTGTAACATTCTTTATTTTAAAGTCTATTTTATCTGATATGAATATTGCTACTCCAGCTTTCTTTTGATTTCAATTTGCATGGAATATCTTTTTCCATCCCCTCACTTTCAGTCTATATGTGTCCCTAGATCTGAAATGGGTCTCTTGTAGACAGCATATCGATGTGTCTTGTTTTTGTATCCCTTCAGCAAGCCTGTGTCTTTTGGTTGGTTTAATCCATTCACATTTAAGGTAATTATCGCTATGTATGTTCCTATGACCATTTTCTTAATTGTTTTGGGTTTGTTTTTGTAGGTCTTTTTCTTCTCTTGCGTTTCCCACTTAGAGAAGTTCCTTTAGCATTTGTTGTATAGCTGGTTTGGTGGTGCTGAATTCTCTTAGCTTTTGCTTGTCTGTAAAGCTTTTGATTTCTCCATCCAATCTGAATGAGATCCTTGCTGAGTAGAGTAATCTTGGTTGTAGGTTCTTCCCTTTCATCACTTTAAATATGTTATTCTACTCCTTTCTGGCTTGTAGAGTTTCTGCTTGGAAATCAGCTGTTAACCTTTGGGAGTTCCCTTGTATATTATTTGTCATTTTTCCCTTGCTGCTTTCAATAACTTTTCTTTGTCTCAATTTTTTTGCCAATTTGATTACTATGTGTCTCAGCATGTTTTTCCTTGGATTTATCCTGTATGGGACTCTCTGCACTTCCTGGACTTGGGTCGCTATTTCCTTTCCCATGTTAGGGAAGTTTTCAACTATAATCTCTTCAAATATTTTCTCGGGTCCTTTCTCTCTCTCTTCCTCTTCTGGGACCCCTATAATGCGATTGTTGTTGCATTTAATGTTGTTAATTCACTGCAGCCTTTCTAGACCCTTATTGTTAATGTGCGTGTTCCCCTGACTCAGAGCCTTTTCATTTGCTGTTTCCTTTCTCTTAAATTCCCTTACCAAAATTTGTATGGCTCATTTCCTCCTTCATTTCTGTTTCACCTCAAATGTCATTCCTTATAGACAGTTTAATGACTAACTAATATAAATAGTGATTTTTCTCCACTCTTTCCTGCCACCAGTATGACTGAAACTCTTTCCTCATTTTCCTCATAGGTAATATCATAGTGATATCTGTATCTACATGTATAACTATGTTATAAATTATCATGTATATCATTTATTGTTTATGTGAGAAAGAGACAGAGATAGACACAGACTCAGAGAAAGAAATTTCACAAGAAGAGGGAATCTCTTTGTCTTGTCCCCAACTGTATCCACATTTCCTGTAGTGCGTACTCAGTAAGTATTTGCTAAATAAGATGAATGATTAAGTACATGGAACCATGTATATATTTCATGAATAATAAATATGGCATTCTTAAGCAGTGGTGGAAAGGTTAGGCTAATAAGCCACTATGCATTGGGGAAAATAAATTAGATGCGTGTGACCAATTTTATAAAAAATGAGTTTTAAATTTAGTAAATATATACACAAACAAAATTTATTAAAATATAATAAATACAGAAATATATTTTAAAAATTCTATTTTGACAAACACTTTTTAAGTAAAATACAAACCCCAAAGCTATACATAAAGGAAAGACAGATGTCGCTACATACAAATTTTAAATTCATTATGAAAAAGACACCATATTCAAAGGTAAGTGGCAAAACATAATAACTTTTGTGAAATTCATAATATAAAAGATTAAAATATATTTATATGTTTATAAAAATAATACAAAAAAACACAATAACCTGTTCAGAAATGCCAAATAAAATGTATATACATTTCAGAGAAATGCAGTTGACAAGCTAAAATATTTCCAAGCTTATAATGATCTAGAATATACAAATTAAAACAGGTTATGATATTTCTTCTAACAGATTTACTAAAATTAGAAGATTAATAATATCTATTGTTGATCAAGATTTGGCAAAATGGCATTCATAGCCTTTTGGTGGAGCTGTAAAATGTCCAGCTTTTTTTGAAAGTAAATTTTTCAAAATTTTAAAATTACTATACTTATGTATTCAGAAATTCTGTTTCTGTGTATTTATTTTAGGAAAATACTGTTATATATGAGGAAAGATAAATTTACAAAACACTGTTGCATTTTTATAAGGGTTAAAATTAGAAAGAGTTAAATTAGTTATGCTGTTTTATTCTGTGGAATATTATGCAGCTATTAAAAAGGAGGCAGATCTAAAGATAATGCTATAGACAGAGCTCCCTATTTCTTATTGCTAAGGGAAAAAAAGCAAGCTGAAAAGTGTATGTGTAGTATAATCACATTGAAGTAAAAAAAGTTTAAATGCATATATATATATCTATATACTCATTGATGTAAGTAGGTATAGATAGATGACAGACGGATGTATGTATATACATAGTGTGTGTAAGTAAGTATACACCAAACTAGTAATGGTGGCTATATCTAGGAGGTTTGTGGAATTGGTATGATTTGACTGGGGAACTTTTATTTTTTACTGTCGAAAATTTTTTTTAAACATTGCTCCAGCATTTATCTATTTCTGGGCAAAAAAATAATAAACTAATTGATTGACAAGATATCTGCTATTGGCTTTGTCCAAAGCATGCTAAAGCAGCATAATATACCCAATATAATTTAAAAGTATAATTATATGTTCTTGAGTTACTTTTTTAAAAATCTGCATTACCTATAATAGGATCTGTCAATATGCAATCTAGAACTTGAAGAAATTTCTATTTTTACAATCTTTTTTCTTGATTTATGTATAATTTTCTTCATTTTATAATTCAACATTTTATCTAAAGTTAGAAATGAAGACTAAATATGGTTGTAAGACTGTAAGCAATTTTTTTATGAATGAGAATTACTTTTAAATTATACATTAACTGCCATTTATTGGAAATCCAGGATAAGCGAGCTAAGGTGATTCAAGAAATATTCAACCTACTTTAATATTAGCAAAGCATTAATTATACCTCTGTCTTATCCATTCATATCCCAGCACTATGTGTCATAATGCTTTGACAGTTCTCACCTCTGCCTGCAAAAAATGACTTCAGAGTCCCTTGACATTTTGTCGTCTAAATTTACATAAACAGTCACTTCTTACAAAAGAGAGAGCTTAAGAGTTCTTGAATTTTTCCTCGATTTCATGTGAGAGGTGTGGGTGAGATTACCTGTCTGATTTTAGAATATCTGGGAGAACTAGAAGGCTAATGATCTCAATTTCTTTTAATAATTTGTATGAAGTAGCTAGGCAATTAACAATAAATTCTGATCTGGAAATATATGTAGCTTTTTATTATTCTAGTACAGCAAAAAAATCTGCATTTGTTTTGATCCATTTTTTTAAACAGAAATCTAGAATGACACTTTAAAACTGTAACTCTCCTTCATATCTTCAAAAGTCAATGAAACAAAATCTGCCTTTCAATTATATTTTTCTTTAAGTATTTCAGAATGTGTCTGTGTCATGTCCAAAGAATAGTCTTACACTTCCCAACTGGTCATTTGGTTCTTTTTTCCATGAATACTATTTTGTACAAATCTGTTACGTTAATATAAATGTGATTTTTTATAAACATCTCTTCACTTTTAAGAAATGAAATACATCAGTAATAGAAATATTAAGTGACTACTTTGCATATGTGTAATTGAAGCTTGTTGGGCTTTATTACTGTCCCATAAATTATCTACCAAAGCATGGTGGGATTAATTAGAACTATTACATGAATCCATGAATGATTTTTTTTCTTTGGTGCTGAATGAATGTAACTACATTAAACACACAAATCATCGTATTCTATAAATTAATCAGTTCTTCAAAGGCAATACAATAAAACCCAACTGAGACCATCATGTACCCTAAGGATTTGTAATCCTGTCCTGGTTTTAGAAACATAAAGACTGTTAGGAGCTTTTTTATACTTGCCCTATATTCTCATTAATATGATAAACCCAAGAGATCAAGAGATCAAAGTGCCAAGACTAATTTTGATAAATGTGTATTTTTGGTCATCATGATTGGTTGCCTTCATATTCCTTCTAAGATTCATTAAAAGACTATTCATTTTTCCTTTCTAAATTTAGATAGTTTTTTCTGTGTGTAGACCATATTTCACAGAGTTTGAAGTTCAGGTTAGCATGGCTTTTATTGAAGAATTTACAAGCAGCAGTATACATTACACATGTTATTTGTTAAAGAGTGAAGCTATAGGACAGCCCCTTTTGTTAAGCCTTCCAGCAGAAGATACTTAATCATTGGTGTGCAATCTGTTTCTGTGTCTTTTTATAGCATACATTGACAGTTAACCTTAGCAGAACTCTTTCCTAGAGAAACCTAACGTTTTGTCCAAGCTCAGAACTGCTGCCTTACAGTGCTGTTGTGAGAGCACACAACATAACCCTAAGGAAAAAAAAAAATCTATATTTTAAATACTACACTAATAAATATTCAGTACTATATTTTAAAGATGTCGTGATATTTAATGCCATTCAACATCCTCCACAGTCTGGCCCCTATAAAAATCTATATTCCCGTATAAATGTTATTAGAGTCTGTGTTACTCTGAAAATTGTTAACTGTAGATATATTGGCATCCTCAGTGATGGAGCTTCCCCTTCAATATCAATCTGCTCTTGAGTCCCCCCAAAACTGAAACACCATCCCTGCAACACACACACACACACACACACACGCACACGCACACGCACACACACACATTCTCTACTTAGTCGAGACCTAAATCAACTTTCATGTTTTTTGAAGTCTATCTTGTGACCTCTAATAATTATGAATTCTTCCTTGTGATCAAAACACACAAGTCTAACATTAATTAAACTTTTGCAAAACAACAAAAAGTAACTCTGGAATACTCTCATACATAACCAAAAAAAACACTTCGAATAAGCAAACCTCTGGACTACAGAAGGAGAGAAAGTAATAAGACCTCTGATAGTATGACCTCTCTCTTGATTCCACTAGGTTGACAGCTCCACTGACCACCAATTTTCTAAGTTCTTAGAACCTGTGTCTTTCAGATTTCACATTTCAGGAGAAAGAATATTATGGGGCTAACCACTGTCATTCATGGAAATGTAGCCTAACACCAACATTAAAAATGGTGATCGACCCTTCTCAAATTAAGGGGGACTCGATATCTAAAGAGGTATGTAATTCTTTGCTATGACACGTCCAGAATACCTGGGATATCTCTAGCTTCCGATTGTGCCCTGAACCAGGAGCCTACAGGTAAATAAAGGGGGAAATGCCCACAGACCAAGAGATAGGTGACTAAAACTGTAGTTCTCTGACATTTCAGATGATTTAGGTTAAAGGAAAGAGATGCGACTAAAGTTGAGGGTAAGGGAGAGTAGGGGAAAATGCTTGAAAAGACTGAGGTTGAAACCCAGTGATTACCACCATCTTTTATCTTAATATTTAGGCTCTATAGGTTAGGTGGGTGATCATGCACAAGTCCCTTAACTTCTCCCTGTTTCACCTTCAGTTTTCTGATTTGTAAAACAGAGCTTATACAGCCTCTCTAGTAGGGTAGTTATGAGAATCAAATAAGGCACTACCTGCTAAGTACTTAGAGTGTCTGTCAGCGAGTGGCCAAAAAATTGTTGACTTTATTATTTCCTCACACCCAATACTTACTTTACTTACTCCTCCTTCACTACCCGCTGAAAGAGAAATATATCTTCAAACTTCAGATGAACAGAGAGGTTTCAGTAATATACATAAAAGTTAAGGATGTCTGATAGTTAAGGATACCTGAGTGTTAAAGATGCGGTATACTATTCATTGAATATTTATTCAAATATACCTTGCTTGGTATTAGCTAATTTCATTTTCATCACGTTGTGTTACCTCAGTTGCCCATTCATCAGGGATTATGGCATAATGAATACACTAGAAAGATAAATGATGCTTTTGATTTGAGCGTAGGTGTTAGATCAGCAATTTCTTGAAATCTTCTAAGCTCCCATTCTCAATCCTTACAACTAGGTTAAAACAACAACAAGAAAATTAACAAATACAGAGGAAAAAAAAAGTAACTTTTAATCAAATCCTTTCTATTGCCTCACTAGGGGAAACTGGAAAGTTTATCTCAAAACGATCCCGTTGTCTCATCTTTCTTTAGTCCCTATTCAATTAACCAGATTCTGTGAACCGTGTTGCTCCCTGAAGTACATTGATCTCTCTGAATACAGTCAACTCAGCATTATGGTGTAGTCTCTGTTTCTTTTGAAATACTCTAAAACATGAAGAGAGGTTTTTTTGTTTATTTTGTTTGTGTTTTGTCATTTTTTCTGAATGACATTATCTGAGAAAAATAAACAAAAGATGTATAAACTCATCAAGTCATCTCCATACAAAGAGTAATGATGTTTCAGTCACTGTCGATTTGTCTTTAAATATTGGAGGAAATAGTTGCCATCTTATACTGAAGAGAAAAACCAATACAAGAATATATGGAAAATCCATGTATTATGGTTTATGTATACATAGTTAAATAATTGCCTGTTTTCTATTTTCAGTGGTTCATCTCTTATTTTGGATAATGTATGTCTGTTAGACCTCTATTATCATGAGTATTTTAGGGGAGAGGAACACTGCTTGAAGTTATTGATTGGCTAACACCAGGACGATGATTGACCTGTTGAGCATATCTTATAAACAAAAATAGACAAACATATTTTGGAGCAAAATGGAGCCCAGAAATTGACTTTTATACATATGGGAAAATAATGCATGAAAATGTATCATTTCAAATAATTGCAAAATGGTTGAATTATTGAACAAATTGGGAGGGCATGATTGGCTATGAACCTGAAGGAATATAAGGCTTAGAGTCAGTCCTCCAAAGATAATTTGCAGATGGATTAAACACTTAAATTTAAAGATTAAAACTATGACAAATATTAGAAAAAAATGATGGAAAGCATAAACTCAGATGCATAATTTTGACCACATTTAGAATTTAAAAACAAAAAGATACACTAACCACAAGTATTTTATTTGTTGAAAGGTAAAATATATAAAAGGAAAGATTGACAATAAAAGGGAAGTAAAATTACTAATATGCTTATTACCTAAAACATGTTCAAAGTTATTAATAATCAAGTATATGAAATAAAAATATAAGAACATTGTTTATATTGTTTATAAATATCCACTATAATAGGCTGTCAGTGAAAATATTTGTAAATTTTTAACCACTTTAAGAAATTTGACATCATGTAACAAAGTAAAATGTGATTACTATTTATAGACCCAGAAAAAAAGAAAATTTATTTACACCTATTTATCCTGTTAAACAAAACCATCATATATGAAGATATAAGTACTACTACTTATGATTAAGTACAACATTTAATTGAATTTTACTATGTACCAACCATTGTCTAGCAATAAATGTATCTTCCCATTTATCCCAACATCCCTAGGAGGGAATTGGTATACTAATGTAAATCTTGCTATCTAAATTAGCTTTACTATTTTTTCTCCTATTTAAAGACATTTATTGCAGCATTGTTTGTTAATATCAAATATGTATATGTGTGCATGTATATATATATATAAAACAAAAACTTAAAGCAATTTGAATAACCTTAAAAAGGGGAATGGCTAAATGTATACGGCACATCCTGCATGAAACATTCTGCAGCTATTAAAACTAGTAACCTGGATACAGATATTGACCCTGTGAGAAGTTCATGATAATTTGTTACTTAAAAAGAGCAAGTTTTAAATAGGTAGAAATAGAGCTGTATTTATAAAACAGAAAAAAATTAGATGTATAAGAAAATAAATGATTATGGGTTTGCTAAAGGATTAAAAAAGCCTAAAAAGATCATTCAGACAATTGCTATAGATTACTCAGATGGTGAGGTTGATGTGTTTGGATAAGCAGGCAGGAGGAGATAGACTATTTGTTTTTCATTAATACATCTATAAATTTTTAAATTATTACAGTGAGTCAATATTTGAAAGAAACAACATCTTTTTTGGTATTCTTTTTGAGATGAAAATGAAGCAGTGGTAATTTTGATATATATAAGCTTAACTTATACTACACTTTCAATATTTCAAAGAATGATAAGGGCACAGTCACATTAAGAAATTTGGGCAGAGAACAATAATACTAGTATAAAAATACTGTTTAATGAAGGTGATACTCTTCATATTAAAATTAATTAACTGAGGAATTCTTCTAGGGAATGCTGAGACAGATATGTAGCACTTGCTCACTTTATAGCCTGACTTCCATCATCCTTTCTTTAACTTCCTGAACCCCCAATTTTCTAGCCTTTGGTCAATCATTTTAATGTATATCCCTCTGATCTCACTCCTTTTTGCACATTGTCTTCCCTTTCCTTTGGCCACTTTTCCTCCTCCCCCCAAACATTGTCTAATTTACTCTTACTCACTATACAAATATGAGTTCAAATATTATCTCTGCAGAGAGACAGCTGTGTAAGCTATACTGCCTCCAATATAAGGTTGGGTACTACATTTTTAACTTTCAAAGCAGCGTGTGCTTTCTCTTCATAACACTTATTATACTTGGTATTTAAATATATGTGAATTGTTTGACGAATATGTAGTCATTATTGGGATTGAAAACTCCGTGACAGGAGGAATATGCCTGCTCTGCTCATCATTTTATTTTGGTGTCATGAGCGTGACTGATGTTTAGATGGTATTTAATTAACGTGTGTTGGATGAATGAATGCAAAACAACATTGAGCTTACTCCCCCAAACAAACAAGCACTGCCATCAAAACTAGACCTAGACAGTGTTTTAAAACTCTCCACATCTCACAAAGATCATGAAAGGGCAAGTAATTCAGGGAATAATTCTGTTCAGTACTCTTACATAGGATGAACTTTCATAACTTGTTCTCAGAGTCTTTACTCAGCAACAGAGAAGACAGAAAAAACGCTCAGTTCCCCACCTCACAATCACTTCATATACACAATATAATGAAGATGTTAACGTATCATAAAAACTGGAGGTGGGGGAAGATAGAGGCCAGCTACCTTTAAAACAGAAAAATATCAGAGAATTTTCTGAAAGATTTCAATGGGTGAGGGCATCTTTCTGTGACATGTTATTAATACCAAATATTTTAGAATTTTGGGAGTGTTACTGAATAGTATTCTGTGAAGTAACAGAAGTTGGGGGCCAATTCCTAGTGCTTAGTTTACTTCTTATGGTGGAGTCTTACAAAAACTTTCTTGAATTTGTAAGTAAGTACATGAGTAAATAAAAAAAAATATATTGTGATAAACTACCTGACATTCTCGATCTAGGGACAAAGCACAAAGTATAGTCAAAACATGACACTAATACAAGCTTTCTCTTATTCTGTATTTTGAAATCATGGAAAATAAAAATCATGGCACTATATCCATCTGAACACGGATGTGGCCTCAAATTCCTTTCCTACAAAAATTGCTCTAGGCACTACCCATCAATCTCAGTTGGCTGCAAATTGACCACCCTTGGATAGACTGACCAACAATTATAATTTTCTTAAGTTACCAAGTATATGGCCATAAAAACTGACCAAAGTTTGATGGCAACAAAAATCAGCTGGTGTGATTCAGACATTAATAGGTGTCTATTTTTTTTTTGGTGGGGGGGGAGGCTAAACCAGGATTGATTGTCTTCCTTCCTTCCTTTCCTTCTTTCTTTCTAATTTGAAGTATAGTTGATTTACAATATTATATTATTTCAAGTGTACAACATAGTGATTCAGCTTTTTTAAAGATTATATTCCATATAAAGTTGCTATAAGATATTAATTATATTCCTTATGCTGTGCAATATATTATTGTAGCTTATTTATCTTATACACAGTAGTTCGTACCTCGTTAGTACCATACCCTTAATTTTGTCTGTCTCTCCTTCCATCTCCCCACTGGCAACCAGTAGTTTGTTCTCTATATCTGGGAATCTCTTTCTATTTTGTTATATTCATTTGTTAGTTTTATGTTTTAGATTACACATGTAAGTAATAACATATGGTATTTGTCTTTTTGTATCTGACTTATTTTGCTAACCATAAAACACTCCAGGTCCATTCATGTTATGGCAAATGGCAAAATTTCATTCTGTTTTATGAATGAATAATATTTCATTGTATATTTATACCATATCTTCTTTATCCATCCATCTATTGATGTACATTTCGGTTGCTTCCATATCTTGGCTATTATCGATAATACTGCTCTGAACATTATTGTTACATGTATTGGAGTGCATGTATCTTTTCAAATCTTTGTTTTCTTTGCATATATATTCAGGAATTGAATTGCTGGATCATATGGTACTTCTATTTTTAGCGTTTTGAGAAAGCTCCATACTGTTTTCCATACTGGCTGCAAAAATTAACATTCCCACCAACAGTGTATGGTTTCCTTTTCTCCACATCCTTGTCAACATTGTTATTTGTAGACTTTTTGATGATAAGCATTCTGAGAGGTGCAGATCTCGTTGTTTTGATCTGCATTTCCCTAACAGTGATATTGGGCATCTTTTCATGTGTCTGTTAGCTATCTGTGTGTATTATTTGAAAAATGTCTATTCAAGTCTTCTGCTCATTTTTTGATTGAGAAGTTTGTTTGTTTTTGAATTTGAGTTGTATGAGCTGTTTATATATTTTAGATATTAACTCCTTATTGGTCATATTATTTGCAAATATTTTCTACCATTTTGTAGGTTGTCTTTTCATTTTGCTAATGGTTTTCTTTGCTATGAAAGCTTTCAACCTTGAAACTAAAAGCTTTTAAAGCCTTTATTTAGGTCCCATTTGTTTATTTTTTGCTTTTGTCTCTGCTGCGTGAGGAGACAGGTCCAAAAAAATGTTGGTACAATTTATGTCAAAGAGTCTTCTGCCTATGTTTTCTTCTAGAATTTTATGATTTCTGGTCTTACATTTAAGTCTCTAAATCCATTTTGAGTTTATTTTTGTATATAGTGTGAGAAACTTTTAATTTCAATCTTTCACATGTAGCTATACAGTTTTCCCAGCACCACTTATTGAAGAGACTGCCTTTTCCCTATTGTATATTCTTCCTTCCTTTGTCAAAGATTAATTGACCATAAGTGCATAGCTTTGTTTCTGGGCTTTCTATTCTGTTCCATTGATCTATGCATCTGTTTGTGTGTAGTACCATACTGTTTTAATTACTGTAGTTTGTAGTATAGTCTGAACTCAGGAAGAATGATAACTCCATTTTTGTTCTTTTTTTCTCAACTTGCTTTGACTACTTGGGTCTTTTGTAGTTCCATATAAATTTTAGGATTATGTGTTCTAGTTCTGTGAAAAATATCATTGGATATTTTGATAGGGGTTGCATTTAATATGTAGATTGCTTTGGGTAGTATGGCCATTTTAATATTAATTCTTCCGATCCAAGAATTTTTCCATTTCTTTGTATCATCTTCACTTTCATTCACCAGTGTTTTACAGTTTTCAGAGTAAAAGTCTTTCACCTCCTTGGATAAGTTTATTCCTATGTATTTTATTCTTTTTGATGTGATTTTAAACAGGATTTAAAAAAATTTCTCTTTCTGATAGTTTACTATTATTGTAAAGAAAAGCAACAGATTTCTGTATAGTAATCCTGTATCCTGCAACTTTTCTGAATTCATTTATTAGTTGTAATAGTTTTTGTTGGGAACTTCAGGGTTTTCTATAAAAAGTATCATGTCATTTGCAAATAATGACAGTTTTATTTCTTCCCTTCCAATTTGGATGCCTTTTATTTATTTTTCCTGTCTGATTGCTGTTTCTAGGATTTCCAATACTATGTTAAATAGAAGTGGTGAGAGTGGGCATCTTTGTCTTGTTCCTGAATTTAGAGGAGAGGCTTTCATCTTTCCAGTTTTGAGTGTGATGTTGGCTGTGAGTTTGCCATAAATGGCCTTTATTATGTTGAGATATGTTCCTGCTATACCCACTTTGATGAGAGTTTTTATCATGAATGGATTTTGAATTTTGTTAAATTCTTTTTCAGCATCTGCTGAGGTGATCATGTGATTTTTATCCTTCCTTTTGTTAATGTGGTGCAACACACTGATTGATTTGCAAATAGTGAACCATCCTTGTTTCCCTGGAATAAATCCAATTTGATCATGATTTATGATCATTTTTATATATTGTTGGATTCAGATTGAAAATATTTTGTTGAGGATTTTTCCATCTATATTCATCAGAGATATTAGCCTGTAATTTTCTTTTTTTGTAGTCTCTTTGTCTGTTTTTGGTATCGGGGTGATGCTGACCTCATAGAATTAATTTGGGAGTGCTCGGTCCTCTTCAGATTTTTGGAATAATTTGAGAAAGATAGGTGTTAGTTCTTCTTTATATGTTTAGAATAAATGCCTGACATAATAATTCAGGGATACGAGGATGGTTTAGCATCTGTATTCAATCAGTGTGATACACCACATTAACAAAAGGAAGGACAAAAATCATGTTATCATCTAAGTAGATGCAGAAAAATCATTTGATGAAATTCAATATCCATTAATGATAAAAACTCTCAACAAAGTGAGTGTAGAGGGAACATACCTCAACATAATAAAGGCCATGACAAATCCACATCTAATATCATGTCAATAGTGAAAAAAATGAGATCACTTCCTCTAAGATCAGGAACAAGACAAGGATGCCCACTTTGCCACTTTTCTTCAGCCATAGTATTGGAAGTCCTAGTCACAGCAATCAGACAAGATAAAAAGGCATACAAATTGGAAAGGAAGAAGCAAAACTGTAACTGCAGATGTCAAGATATTATACATAGAAAACCCTATGGACTCCAGCAAAAAACTCTTAGAACTAATTAAGGAATTCAGTAAAGACTCAAGATACAAAATTAATACACAGAAATCTGTTGCTTTCCTATACAATAACAATGAACTATCAGATGTGGAAATTAAGAAAACAATCCCATTTAAAGTTTTATCAAAAAAATAAAATAAAATACCTAAGAATAAAACTAACTAAGGAGATAAAAGACATGTGTTTGGAAAACTATAAGACACAGATGAAAGAAATTGAAGACAACACAAAGAAACTGATTGGAGGAATTAATATTGTTAAAATGACCATACTCCCAAAGACAATCTACAGATTCAATGCAATTCCTATCAAAATACCAATGCCATTTTTCACATAATGAGAACAAATAAACCTAAAATCTGTATGGAAACATGAAAGACCCTAATAGCCAAAACAATCTTAAGAAAGAACAAAACTGGAGGTGTCACATGCCCTGATTTCAAACTATACTACAAAACTACAGTCATCAAAACAGTATGGTACTGGCACAAAAACAGACACATAGATCAATGGAACAGAATAGTTAGCCCAGAAATGAACCCACACTTAAATGGGCAATTGATTTACAACAAAGGAGGCAAGGGCATACAGTGGAGAAAGACAGCCTCTTTAGTAAATGTTGTTGGGAATACTGGACAGCTACATGAAAAAGAATCATACTTTGCTACTTTCTCATACCATGTACAAAAATAAAATCTAAATGGATTAAAGATTTAAATATAAGACCTGAAGCTATAAAACTTCTAGAATAAAACATAGGCAGTATGCTCTTTGATATTGGTTCTTAACAATATTTATTTGGATTTACCTCCTCAGTCAAGGGAGACAAAAGCAAAAATAAATGGGACCTCATCAAACTAAAAAGCTTCTGCACAGTGAAGGAAAGCATTAACAAAGCAAAAAGACCACCTACTGAATGGGTGAAGATATTTGCAAATGTCATATCCAATATGGGGTTAATATCCAAAATATACAAGGAAATAATGCAACTCAACATCAAAAAAACAACTCAATTAATAAATGAACAGAGGATCTGAATAGACATTTTTCCAAAGAAGACATGCAGGTGGCCAAGAGACACATGAAAAGATGCTCAAATTCACTTATCATTTGGAAATGCAAATAAAAACCACAATGAGATATCACCTCACACCTGTCAGAATGGCTGTTATCAAAAAGACAACAAATAAATGTTGCCCAGGGTGTGGAGAAAAGGGAACCCTCATGTAATGTTGGTGGGAACATAAATTCGTACTGCACTACAGAAAGCAATATGGAGGTTCCTCAAAAAATTAAAAATTAAACTACCATATGATCCAGCAATTTCACTCCTGGGTATTTATCTGAAGAAAATGAAAACACTAATTCAAAAAAATATATGCAACCATATCTTAATTGCAGCATTCTTTCCAACAGCCAAGATATGAAGCAACCTAAGTGCCCATTGATAGATGAATGGATAAAGAAGGTGTGGGATATATACATATACATATGTATATATATACACACTCACATACATACATACCATGGAATATTACTAAGACAGAAAAAAGAATGAAATCTTGTCATTTGTGACAACATGGATCAATCTAGAGGGTATTATGCTAAGTGAAATAAGTCAGACAGAGAAAGACAAATACTGTATGATTTCACTTATATGTGGAATCTGAAAAACAAAACAAATGAACAAACATAACAAGACAGAAACAGAGTCATAGATTCAGGGAAGAAACAGATGGTTGCCAGAGGGGAGGGCAGGTAGGAAGATGAGAGAAATAAGTGAGGGAGATTGAGGTAAAAACTTCTTACCTCTTAGAAGTTTTTGCAAAATAAATGAGTCACAGGCATGAAATGTACAACGTGGGGAAAATAGATAATACAGTAAGTCCCCTATATACGAACCTTCAAGTTGCAAACTTTCAAAGATGCAAATGTGTGTTCCATCAACGTCAGGTGTGGGTGAAATTGCAGCTTGCCCTCCATCTCCTATTGCTGATGATCCTTCAGCTCTACCATCTCCCATCTTCTCTCGCTCCTCCAGTCAGTAACTCTTCTTGCCTGTTCACTCAGTGCCAGCCCTTGTATGCCAGCTGTTGTACTGTTACTACTGTGCTTTTCAGGGCACTGTACTGTAAGATTTAAAATGTTTTCTTTATTTTTTGTGTTTTTTTTTTATGTATCATTTGTATGAAAAGTATTATAAACCTATTACAGTAGAGTACAATATAGCCGATTGTGTTAGTTGGGTACCTAGGCTATCTTTGTTGGACTTAGGAACAAATTGGACTTACGAACACATTTTTGGAATGGAACTCATTTGTATGTAGGGGACTTACTAATAATGTAATATCATTATGATGACAGATGGTAACTAGATTTATTGTGGTGATCATTTTGAAATGTATAGAAATATCAAAACACTGTGTTGTGCACCAGGAACTATATAGTGTTGTAGATCAGTTATACTTTAAAAACAAAAACAGCAAACAAACAAACAAACATACTCTTTTTCTCTCATAGAAAAAGAGGTCAGCTTTTTGGTTATCAGATGTGGGGTATGAGGGGAGCGGGGAATTGGATGAAGATCACCAAAAGGTACAAACCTCCAGTTATAAGATAAATAAGTACTAGGGATGTAATGTATAATAGGATAAATATAATTAGCACTGCTATATTATATATGAAAGTTCTTAAGAGAATAAATCCTAAGAGTTCTCATCATAAGGAAACTTTCTTTTATTTTGTATCTATATGACATGATGGATATTCACTAAATTTATCATGGTAATCACTTCATGATGTTATAAGTCAAATCATGCTGTACACCTTAAACTTATACAGTGCTGTATGTCAGTTATATATCAATAAAAGTGAAAGAAAAAAATAAGAATCTATAATCATAAAAATAGGGAATGTATCTCCTATTTTAATTGCATGAAATATTCACACAAATGCATGGAGATAAAAAATAAATTAAAAAATAAGAATTTTATATACCATATCCCTGATGACAATGAAACAAAATAAAAAATTAACAATTACTAAAGGTTAGCTTTTTATTAAATTATTTTAATAAAAGCCCCACAAATATACATTCTTTAAAAGATAAATAGCTTAGAGAAATGTAAAGATACAATATGTCTAAGGAAAAAACCAAAACCAAAACCAAATGATAGCTATAAACAACATACAATATAATAGAATATTATACATAATTTTCAACAAGTTGAAGTTTTTAATAAAATTCATGATTTTTATTCATAAATAGAGACATGAATTCTACAAAGAGTAGTAGAAATTAAATTTTCACTCTCCTAAATGTACACTAATCTGAAATGGCATTGTGGGTGAATTCTACCAGGCTGCTAAAGAAAAATAATTCCTACAATATTAAAATTATTCTGGAGTATAAAAACTCAAAACATTTCTATTTACTCCATTTCAGAAGTAGAGAAAAAGAACTATAATAATATGTGTGCAGATTTTTATGTATATACAGACATTTTGTATAATTTCAAGTTCTCACAGTCAACATTAGCCTCTCCTTATCTAGCAACTAGAATTAAATCAGCTACAAAATTCTACTGATGTTCCCTGCAAAACATCATTTGTTCATTTCTTTTTTGGATCCCATTTTCAAAGTCCAGACTGTAAGCACTCTGCTCTTGATGACTACAGTGACTTCAATAATTGGTCTCTTTGCTTCCACTCTCTCATATCTCCAGTCTCTCCTACACATTCCTTTCTGTACGGCCTTCTTGAAATAATTTTTTTACCCTTTCCTTACACTTGCTGAAATTTTTTTCTTGTCTTTTCACCACCTGGCACTTAAAGTGTTCCTCCATTTGCTACAACCTGTCATTACATTTTTATTTCTTAGGTCCCATCCAGACAACTCTAAACAAATGATTCTCTGTACCATAATCTGAAAAGTTCTTGAATATTCTGAGCTCCATACGTTGTTTAATTTAGTGGCATTATGTGGAATGACTTATTTTTCTCTTTCTGACTTTTCAAACCCTTCATACAGTTAAGATTTAACTTAAATCTTGTAACTTAAGAGAAATTCCCCACTCCTTTCAGTTGCATTCAGTTTCTTTATCTCTTCCATTTACAAACAACCTTCTTTCTGTATTATAGTAATTTTCATTTCTATTATATCAAAGTCATTTTAATATGCAACTCCTCCCCTATAGCAGGAAGTCCTGAGGAGTAGTGATCATGTCGTAATTATCTCCATAGATTCCACAGAAAATGATTCCACAGAAAAATGATTAAGGAATGAAAGTATCTATGCTTACCACAAATCATAGCCTCTAATATTTATCCTTAAGAAGCTGATAGTTTTAACATTAGTGGAACTAATGCCAGTAAAAGAAGGGCTACTAAGAGGAAGGTGGGATGTAGGATGCCTCAGGTTTTTCTCTTTACATTCATATTTATCTTGTTAATCCTAAATATTTTCAAGGGGGTTTACAGAAACTGGGACTCTAATCTTTCAATTAGACAATTTTTTCTTACAGTTCACCTATCATTTTCTTCAGTATTCAGAGCTAACAGATTATTTTGTTCTATTATTTGGTGTTTTCTACATAATACTGGGCTCCTTTTATTTATGATGCTGATTTTATTAAGAGTTCACTAACAGTTTGTATTCTTATTGTGAGCTATGTAACTCATTTATTCAACAACTAACTACCGAGCAACTACTAGGTGTCTAAGACTCTGTATTCTACTATCCAAAAATCTTGAAAAGGTGTATTTGGTGCTGCGTGGGAAGTAAGATTAGTTTAGCTACTTAAATATGTAGGATGAAAATTCAGGTGCTGAAAAACCAAAAATCACAGTAGTTTTAAAGAGTTCTTTATTCCTCTTCATGTGAAAGAAGTCTGGAAGTTAGTCCAGGGCTGACACGACCCTCCATGGTTTCAGGTTATCTTATTGCTGTGCCTTCCTTAGCACATGATGTTTACCTTATGTGTCAGACTGAGTCCAGTATGGAGAAGGAAACCATACTATAATCAAAATAGGGAAAGTTTAATGCAAAAAAGTATTAATTATAACAGGATTAGAATTATAACATATGGGTTAGTAAAAATTGAGATGGCTCTAAGGAATAGCAGAATAGCAGATGTAATATATGTTTAATATAATAGCAGATATATGATATAGCCACTTCACTAGGGCTGAGATAAGGCACCCAAGTAAGACTCTACCTCATCTACCTGCCCTCAATCAAGGATGTGATCCAGGTCTTGTTGAAGAGAGCAAGTTCATAGCTCAGAATCAAAGTTGCTATCGTGCTGCACTGACAAAACTTGCTGGAAAATATGCTCTCTGGAACTTGCCAGAATTCTGCCCTCTAGGGTGGTAGAGAAATGTGTTCACAGGAGGTGTCTCATCAAAGGCACTCAGCTACAAAACTGCCTGAAGAAGGTTCCAGGGAACCTGATAGCCTTTGGGTGGTGCTGGATGCTATGCACTGCACTGGCCAGGCCCTGGAGAAGCCACAAGCACTGTGGAAGCCTAAGCCTGGAGCTGTTGCTCACACTGCAGGAACTCAGCATTAGGGAAGCTGTGTTCTGCAGGAGCCTGAAGAAGAATTCTGGAATAAGTTGCAAGCTCTTTCCTCCTGCAATGTTGTTTCCAGCACTCTACTAACAAAGCTTAATATTGAGCCAATTGAAAAAAGAAAAAAAATATATTGAAAATAAATCAATCCATTTTCATAGAGCAGGCAAAATGATGAATTTTTAGCTTAGAGGAATTAAATTGGAAACCAACATACTCTAGGATCCAAAGCTACCAAACAAAGCTCAACCAGCATGTTCTTTTCTTAGGAAAACAGAAAGGAAGAAAGGACAAAAATAAGGTTAACTGTGCTTTAAGAACAATTTTTGGAATTTACATATAACACCACTCTTTGTCCCATTGGCAGAATTTAGGCACATGCCCTTACTTAGGCACAGGGTTGGAATATATAGTTTTAGCTTTCAGTGGTCTGGATAAAATTCTTAATCTACATATTAAAATATCAGTGAATAATCCATATTGATTGAAACTATCAGCTTCCACCACTTTCAGATTTTTACTTTTTCATCTGTATTTGGTGAGCGTAAGAGATACATACAGTAAATTAATCATCACATAATGATCATTGTGCTTGTTGACCTATTTAAAAATTGTTTCTTTTCTTTACCAACATTGAGCTATTCTTTGCCCTACTATTTCCAGCCTATAAATTTCATCTTTGATCTGATATTACACCCTATTGCCCTAAATTCATGACACTTAGCAAAGCTGCTGATGCCCACTTAGCTATGGTATGTGGCAAGTGACTCTTGTTTTCTCAAAGACAGAAAGCTTATTGACTTTTAAAAATTTAGGCCCATTAATGACATTAAACATAATCATGGCGACTCAAAATTCTAGGAAAATGAAATGTCTTTGATTCAGTAATATATAACTTACCATGAAAGTGAACATCTAAATAAAGTGGGAGACAATAGAATTAGTTACAGGTATAGAGATATCACTGACTTAAAAAAAGATCCTAATCTATTTGGGACATTTCACATTGTTCTGAGTTGGCTTAGTAAAAGTCTTCATATTTATATTCTAACCTAATATTGAGCATTCACTATGGGTTAAACAGCGTTTGGGGTGCAAGGAATACATCAATAGACAAAACAAAATTTCATGCTTTCACAGAGCTTACATTGTTGTGGCTTTGGGTGGAGATGCAGAAAAATCAAATGCCATGTTAGATGCTACTAAGAGGAATAAAAAATATGCACTTAAAAATAGAGAGCCCAGAAGTGAGGGGTTTTCTATTTATATTGGGAGACTAAGGTGATATATGGTCAGAGATATAGGAAATGAGTAAGCAAGCCATGAAGCTAATGGAAGGAAACAATTTCAGGAACATGAAAGAATGTTTGCAAATGTTATGAGGTAGGGTCCACTTTGCTGTGATCAAGGACTAGTAAGAAAACCAGTGTTGGTAAAGAATTAAGTTAGTGGGAACACAGTAGAAGATAAAGTCCAGGAGAGATGGCAGAGACCAAATCATAGATCCTTGACAGCCACGACAAAAAGATTCATTCTGACATACACACAAAAAAGATAAACAGTAACAAGCATTACTCTCATTTCCCCAGATCTTTGTTGATTATTTAAGAATCCATCCTCTCTTAAAGTGTCTGTTTCTTATACTCATGAACTCAAATAAATATGTTAGAGAACAGGGCTGGATTTAAAAGGGGCGCAGGTTAGCTATCAGAAAAAAGTATATCTTGGGTCTCCAAGCTACTCTGTGAAAATATTTGATCCAACAAGTAGCACTCTTAGGTAATATCTGACTGGTAAGCTATACTAAATTCAGATATTTAGGTAAAAGGATGATGTTTCATTTTTTATTTCTTAATCTCAAGTAATCATTAAAACATATACACATAGTAACCCCCTTTTCCTACAAGCCTTGGATAAAGATTCTCATGAATGTTTAAAGTATTGAGATATAAATTATTTTAGTAAGATATGGTCAAAGGAAGGCATAGTGAAGACATTTAGTCTTATGTACAGTTTATGAAAAATAGAAATTTAATTAATATCCACAAGGACAGGTAATCTAGAGATAACATTGACCTAGAAAGAAACAAGGCATACTGAGTAGAGATGCTATAAGTCGGCCTTTATGAACCTTATGAAGTTGCCCTCCAATAAGAAAGAAGTAAACTATATAGAAAGAAGTCCATAAATTGTTTCATTTTGTATTATTGTAATTTTTCTATATATACACATAAAATGTATTTTTACCTAGAAATAATACTATTTTTCATTCTGAAAGAATCAAAGTCTTGATTTCTAATCCTCAGTGTGTCATATTATCAAAATTTAGGAGTCTAAAAACTCACAGAAACAGATGTATGAGCCTAAAAATATATAAAAGGAAAAGCTGAGCTCCAGAAAAAAATGCCACCCAACCTAATTCTTATTATCCCCATGACTGTATTTGAAAAAAAAAAAAAACACAAACACTGTTTTTACAAACCACCACAATATGGGATTAGAATGCACGGCTTTGAATTATGCTCCATGATGATAATGGTCTTGTTTATTGTTATGTTTATAGAGCTCCATAGCATAAGCTTTTTTTTTTTTTAACAGTGATTTTCCAATTTACCCAGCTGCTCCAACCCACTCTCAGAGATACTATTAGAGAGGATATTCAAGGTAATTTTTAACACTTCAGTTTTCTCCGTTGGGGGCATATCTTTCTCCATTTTGGACTATCAGCCATCTCTTTCTAGCACTAAGGCATGCTTGAGTAGTGAAATATATTATTATTTTTTTTACTTCTAGTCTATTCCTGGGTGACAGGATCTAACTCCTTACTTTGTAGTTGAGTCCTTTAGGAATCCTGGAGAAAAAGAAAATTACAATGCCTAGGTACATGACAATAATTCTGCCCTCCTCATTTACTTCTCCTCATTTATCTCATTCAGTTCTCCATATTCTCTTTACATCCAATGTTATAGTTAAAATATCTTCTTCACCTCTGTATCCCAGTGTCAAAGTAGTTCCTGATACATATTGACAGTACAGTAATGTATTTTATTGAATCATTTTTTTATTGCATTGTGGTCAAATGGAAATTTTCATTATTCTCATTTAAGAAACAAAATATAGCATCCTTCCCTCCAATAAAACAGTATAAGGTTCTTCAAATTTCAGTAACTTCTTATAAACACTATTATTAGCAGAAGAGAAGGGAAATGGGTCGGGGGAGAGTAAAGAGAATATTGCTAGTAGAGGCATGATGAATCACCTGCAATTTTTATCCTGTTGAAGGAAAAAAAAAAAAAAGAGCTATAGCAACTGATGCCTTTCAGCATTTGCCCATAAACATTAAGAAGACTAGGCTTCACCAGACAGACAGTTGAATGCATCCTCCATGTTACACTTTTCTCTATTGTGACTTCTACCATCATGACACTTCCTAGTTCTTAGAGATGCTAGAACTAGGCTTCCACCATGATGGCACTTCCTAGTTTTTATTGACTCTAGTTTCTCTTTTCATGTGTATAGCTTGTTTTTTTTTCTATCTATTTTATAATATTTTGATTCCCTAAGATGTTTGTCCAGAACTATTTCTTCTCTCTCACTCTTCTTTTGTGTCCTTTATACTATGATCGTATTTGAGGATCACTACTACATCTCTATTTCCATGGGTAATTTTTCAATCCATTGAGTATACTTTGCCAATAACTTCCAACTGGCTATTTCCAACTGGATATTCTAGAGATTTTTAAGGACAATCTATTAAAAGCCAACTTCTTTCTTTTTTTTTTTCTTCCAGTTTTATTGAGATATAATTGGCATACAGCACTGAGGAAGTTTAAGGTGTATATCATAATAATTTGACTCATATACATCATGAAATGATTATCACAGTAAGTTTAGTGAACATCTGTCATCCCATATAGGTAAAAATTAAAGAAATAGAAAAAATTTCCCTGTGACGAGAACTCTTAGGACTTACTCTCTTAATAAGTTTTATATATAACATACACCAGTATTAAATTATATTTATAATTGACCTACAACGTTATGTAAGCAACTTTTACACGACACAGTGATTTGATATTTCTATACATTTCAAAATGATCACCATGGTAAGTCTAGTTACAATCTGTCATCATACAAAAATGTTATAGTTATTGACTATATTCCCCACACTGTATATTTCATACTCTTGACGCACTTATTTTGCAACTAGAAGTTTGTACCTCTTAATCTCCCTTACCTATTTCTTTACTTCTCCCACACCCAACGCCTGTGGCAACCATCTGGTTTTTTTTTTCTCTGTATCTATAATCCTGCTTTTTGTTTTATTAAGCTTGTTCATTTATTTTGTCTTTTGGATTCCACATATAAGTGAAATCATACAGTATTTGTCTTTGTCTGACTTATTTCACTTGGAATAATACCTTCTAGATCCATCCATGTTGTTGTAAATGGCAAGATTTACATTGTGTGTATATATATATATGTGTGTATGCATGCACACACACACACACATACACACACACACACCCCACATCTTCTTTTTCCATACATCTATTGATGGGCACTAAGGTTGCTTCCATATCTTGGCTGTTTAAAATAATGCTGCAATGAACATCGGGGTGCATATATCTTTCTAATTAATGTTTTTGTTTTCTTCATGTAAATCCCCAGGCTAGGTCATGTGGTAGTTCTATTTTTAATTTTTGCGGGGACTCACCATACTGTTTTCCATAGTGGCTACATTAATTTACATTCTCACCAGAGTGCACAAGGGTTCCCTTTTCTCCACACCCTTGCCAACACTTATTTGTTGTCTTTTTTGGTAATAACCATTCTGACAGGTGTGAGGTGTTACCTCATTGTGGTCTTGATTTCCATTTCTCTGATGATTAGTGATGTTGAACATCGTTTTGTGTGCCTGTTGTCCATCTGTATGTCTTCTTTGGGAAAATGCCTATTCAGGTATCTGCCCTTTTTTTAATCAGGTTGTTTGTTTTTCTGCTTTGTGAGTTCTTTGCATAATTTGTATATTAACCCCTTTCCAGATATACTGTTTGCAAATATCTTCTCCCTTTCAGTAGGTGGCCTTTTAATTTTGTTGATAGTTTCCTTTGCTGGGCAAAAGCTTTTTAGTGTGATTAGGTCCCATTTGTTTATTTTTGTTTTTGTCTCCCTTGCCTGAGAAGACATATCCAAAAAAAAGAAAAAAAAAGATTAAAATTAATGTCAGAAAGCTTACTGCTTATATTTTCTTCTAGAAGTTTTATGGTTCCAGGTCTTATATTTAAATCTTTAATCCATTTTGAATTGGTTATTGTGCATGATGTGAGGGAATATCCAGTTTGATCCTTTTGCATGTAGCTGTCAAGTATTCCCACACCATTTATTAAAGAGGCTGTCTTTACCCCATTGTACATTCTTTCCTCCTTTGTTGATTTGTAGATATATGCCCATATAAGTGTGGGTTCATTTCTGGGCTATCTCTTCTGTTCCATTGATCTGTGTGTCTGTTTTTGTGCCAGTACCGTATTGTTTGATGACTTTAGCTTTGTAGTATAGTTTGAAATTGGGGAACGTGATACCTCCAGGTTTGTTCTTCTTTCTTAAGTTTATTTCTCTCAGCCAGCCACCCTGGGATCTTGCCCCACCCACCAGAGGGCTGTCACCACCTTTGGGATACCCTGGATTTTGTAGCCAGCTGTGTCAGGAACCAGCCCCACCCACAAGTGGGCCAAGACACAAGCTCCAATGCCCCCAGGGTACTGCAGCTAGAAAATTTGGGACCTCGTTCCACCTACCATTGAGCCAACACTAGCCTGAGACCACTTGGATCTCAGACCCACCAATCAGCAGCCGACCTCAGTCCTGGGACCCCACCCACCAGCAGGCCAATACCAGTTCTGAGACACCTTGGACCCCACAGCCATCTACCCCTGGATCCTGCATCACTAACCAGTGGGCTGACACTAACTTTGGGACACCACAGACCCCACAGCCAGTCATGTCAGGAACTGGCTCCAACCACCAGCATGCTGATACTAGATCCAGGACCCCCAGCCCCTCCACCACCCACCCTGAACCTGGCCCTACTCATTAGCAGCTGGCAGCCTTCACACAAGGCAGGACCTGGCAAGCACGTGGACCAGGGCCAGCCACAGTAGTCAGCCTGCCACAACAGAAAGACCCACATATCCCACATAGGGAGCACCCTTAGAGCATATAGCTCTGCTGACCAAAGGAGAGTGTGCTCCTGGAACATGTAGGATACCACCTACAAAGGGCCACCTCTCCAAAGATGAGAATTGTAACCAACCTCCCAAATGATAGAAATAAAAACAACTTGTATTTTCTATTGACCAAATATTTCCCTCATGTTAGTGTTTCAGGACTTCAGAATGGTACACTACTTTCTCTAACAGGATGCCACAAATTGAAAGGAATGTCTTTTTGATTAAAACAGTGATGTGCTCTCCAGCTCTATAGTCTTCTCCACTCCACTATTCTTCAGAATCTAGTAGTGCTTAGAATATCACTTAGCATGTTAAGATGTTGCTTGTTGAATGTTGGATTGCATATCTGGGAAGTAGGCATGAAATCACTAAATTCAAGAGGATGCTTTACATTCTGCATGAAATAGACTTTATACCCCTTATTTAAAAAAACACAGGTTAAAATGAACAAAATATTAAGCGTACTTTGGGACTTCCCTGGTGGTCCAGTGGTTAAGACTTCACCCTCCAATGCAGGGGGTGTGGGTTCAATCGGGGAGCTAAGGTCCCACATGCCTCATGGCCAAAAAACCCCACAAAAACCAAAACATAAAACAGAAGCAACATTGTAACAAATTCAATAAAGAGTTTAAAAATGGTCCACATAAAAAATATCTTAAAAAAAATTAAGCACACTTTATTTTCAAAATAAAGTCTTACCTAAAGATCATGAGAAGTTAATGAGATAATTTAAATCACAAAATGTAAGGCCTTGATCAGTACTTAATACATAAAAGGCTGATTCAGCCAGTCAAGCAGCGCTATGTAACTTAAACTAAAAAAAATTGTCATTCTATTAAATTAAATGATTATGTTTAACGGTTAGCCATGAACATTTATTTTACCTGATATCAGCATCTGGAGCAAGTCATAAGTGAATGAAACTTGATCACTCAAGGCCAACACATTGCCTGTTAGCCATTCAATAGTGTCTTTTAGTAATGCCTCAATAATCCCCAGGAATTGAAGAGAATTCCAGACTATTTAGCACTAAGTGTTCTCAGATACTATGATTTATTTTCACTGAAAATAAATGGTGAAACATGAAATATATCCACATAATAATCACTCTGGGAATATGGTAAGTAGAAATCTATTTTTTAGTATACTATTGGGAACATTTATCTTGTAAAGTAAGCAAATATGGAAGGAAAGCTAGACAAGGAAATTTAGATGGATGCATGTGTCATTCACTGTATTTTCTAGAATAACTTGGGTACCAGTCTATCCCAGGAAGCTTTTATTAGCCAACAACAACAATTTAAAAATCCAATAGTGTAATAGTCTATAGAAATTTTCCATAAATCGAAGTATAGTTATGTTTCTTGAATCTTGTCTATCGGAGGCAAAGCTGTAGTTTCAGTTCAAGTGGGGTTGAGCGGCACTCCTTTTCACAAGCATGTGTTTAAGTGAATTGTATACATAGGAACTTTAATTTCCTTGGCCTGTAAAAGGATGCAATGAACCCTGTAAATGCCCCTTCCCTAGTTTCTGTGTGTTTTTTCTTCTAACATCGTACAGCCGGGGAACACTACCCTGCAAATATTGGAGCCAATGTGCCCACATACTCAGCAGTTCCTTGGAGTTTACATCATGGCAAGGCAGCCCTTAATCAATAACTGACTGCTGCAGGATCATGAAAACCCTCCTCCCTTGTTTCTAACCATGACAGACACTGAGGCACAATTTATACCCTAGAGCTATTATAAGGGATCAGAATGAGGCTTTAACTGAAATCAAACCTTTACTGGGCTTCTTCTCTTTTTTTCTCTTGGTTCCCTTACACTCTTAAAATTTTCTGCTTGGAACATTTATTTAATAAACCCAACGCATACTAATTTCATCTCAGGACTTCCTTCTGACATGTATCTTTCATGTGCATTTATTTTAGGGTAGAGGTAACTGGGAATGCAAGAAAAGGAAGATGATCATAGAATGGCATGACAACTGTTTCTATCTTCCCTCTTAATTTGGAACACCAAAAGATTTCAGCTTCTGGAAGAAGCCACTACTTGCTTTATGAGCTACTTTTTGAGATTCTGAATAGTGTCCATGGTGATTTGAGACCAATATGACAAACTATGGGAGCATGTTGGGGAAAGGGGCATTCTCCAAATTCTTGTGGCAAGCTCAGTAATGTTTGGAATACCTCAAGGATCCTTGGCTTTAAAGCAAGAGGAGTAAATAACCTCATCAGCATTTACAATAGAGGGTTTTGGCAGTAGAGGCAATGGTAGGGCATCATGAAGAGCAGTTAACATAGAAGAACATGTTCAAACTTGTTCATGATCATATGAGACACCACCCATGGGGTCCCCCTAAAGCACAGTCAGAGCTTATGGATAACCCAAGAGAATAAGATTCTTATACCATTGTAAAGGTATCCTCATTTAACTGGGATACACTCAGGTTACACATAAGAACTAGATATTTCTAAGAGACTTAATATTTCTTTTCTAACTCAGTAATGCCAAGCATAATTTTAGGTGAGGAGGTGTTAATACTAATAGCTAATACTGTACCCAGTTTCTCAAAGCACTTATTTCTTGACCTTCACAGCAAATTTCCTCGGTATATAGGTCTCATATATTTTGCCCATTATATAGATGAGGAAATGAGATTGAGACATGTTTAAATTGACATAGCTATTGTATGGTAGAGTATATGTTTAAACCCATGTCTTAATTCCAAGTCTAGTTCTATATCTTTTAAATATAGAACGGTATTATGAGGATTCAGAGTGCTTCCAAGGGAAGTGAGTAAGGTATATCTCCTAGGTACACTCACATGGAACTACTCTACATTATATGCCTTTTAACTGTACCATAAATAACAATATTCAATTGCTGTTTTATATGTAGAATTAAAAAAAATTATGGCTGTTCCTCTGAAAGCATCTAAGCTGATGGAAACTCAGAAATATTTTTTTAAACATCTTTATTGGAGTATAATTGCTTTACAATGGTGTGTTAGTTTCTGCTTTATAACAAAGTGAATCAGCTATACATATACATATGTCCCCATATCTCCTCCCTCTTGGGTCTCCCTCTCACCCTCCCTATCCCACCCCTCTAGGTGGTCACAAAGCACTGAGCTGATCTCCCTGTACTATGAGACTGCTTCCCACTAGCTATTTTACATTTGGTAGTATATATAAGTCCATGCCACTCTCTCACTTTGTCCCAGCTTACCCTTCCCCCTCCCCACGTCCACAAGTCCATTCTCTACATCTGTGTCTTTATTCCTGTCCTGGCCCTAGGTTCTTCAGAACCATTTTTTTTCTTTTTTTTTTTTTTAGATTCCATATATAAGTGTTAGCATACGGTATTTTTTTTTCTCTTTCTGACTTTCTTCACTCTGTATGACAGTCTCTAGATCCATCCACCTCACTACCAATAACTCTCGTTTCTTTTTATGGCTGGAAACTCAGAAGTATTTTGATTCCAATTAATTTATTAACAATTTATGTGCTAACTCAACTTACCCAAGTAAGTATCCTTCGACACAAATAAGAATACAATATATTTGGTGATTTTAAACTTGGCCTGGATCATTTAGGAGTTTTGATTTCTTCCATATGATTTGTTTTATATTGATTTTAGTAGATTCTCTTGCAATTTGGTTGAAGGACAGCTGGACTTATTAAACATTCCAGTGCTCTTCAAGCTGGCTTCTTTGCTTCTACTGTATTTGCAGTGGTCTTCATAGCATAGGAATTTATTTTATATGTAACATTTAAAATTTTGGACACAATAATTTCAAAGATCTTAGAATTCTGTGCGTGTGTGTGTATTCCTGTTATCACTAATATATTCAAGACACAAAGGGAGAAAGCATTGTTAATAAAAAATTCTCAAAAATAAGATTTATGAAAAAACATTTCTCTTAATACGGGCTGTGCTTGAAGAAGTAATTCTTTTTTTTTTTTTTTTTTGCAAAAGTAATTCTAATGTTCTTACTCCTGGCATTAGTTATCTGATTGCTTATGGTCTTTGATTCTTACAGCTATAAAATGGGTATGAGAACAAATCACTAATAAGAAATAAAATTTGGGGATCCCATTATATCTTATTTGTAAAACTACTTTTTAATGGCAATCATGGTTCTTTAGTTCAAAAATAAAGTTTTATAACTGCATACCTAAGAGGAAGGAGAAAAATCACAAATTTACACAAAAATATCACTGGGCAAAAGCTCAGGAAATAACTTACATTCCTACCTAAGACTCTAACATTTAATTATTTTGAAAAAATTCATTCAACATTTATAAATATCAGATTGCTCATAAGTAATTAAAATTGCAAACACTCATTTGGTATTTACAACCTAACTTATCATAATCCTTACAACATCCCAACGAGGCAAGTTCTATCAATAGCATAGATTAGAAAAAGAAATAAGGCAGAGCAAAGTAAAATAACTTGCCAGTGTCATTCAGATATTTAGTGGTAGAGCTGAGAATTGAACCAGAGTCAACAAATGTAGCCATTAGCGATGTTTACCTTTATACTTTAATATGTGAGAATTTGACTAGATGACTTACTAAGCCCTTTCAAAATCTAAAATGTTATAATTTGGCAAAATGCATAATCCTTTCCCAATTTGAGACACTTCATAGGCCTTCTGAAATGTCTAAATACTTTTACTCTCTTCAGTTACAATACACATTCTTTGTCTATTAAAAAACTATAATACTGTATATAAGTAAGAAGAGTCTCTTAAGCAAGCAACCACAGTCCTGTGTTTCCAGTTCTTGTCATAATGTCTTACACTCAATGACATTAGATCAGTCTTCTTTGCTCTGTATTTTATAATTTGCATTACATGATATAATTTATTTACAGAGAGGGATAGCGATAGTTTGATCTCAGTGTTTCTCCCAATGTGTCTCAACTCTGATGTAGTCACTCTCTTACTAAGCAAGAGCTGGTTATCAATCTTTTATTCATTCATCCATCCACCTGTCTGTTCATCCAGCTAGCAAATATTTATAATGACTAATCTCATTTAAGTGTTAGGCATCAAAAGATGAATAAATCACGACTCACTCTCCCTGTAAAGCTCATATTTTAGTTTGATAGAAAAAGATAAATGGATCATCTTGAATAAATGCTGCAATGAATACATGTACAAAGTGCAACGAAAGTAGAATGAAGGGATGGATTTTGTGCTGTGGGCGGGGGAAGTATCAGGCAACACATTTGAATAGGATCATGAAAGATGAACATCATCAGTTTAACAGGTGCCAAAGAAAATCGGTTCCATGCTAAGGGTGGGAGACTTGGTAAAGCAATCCAGGAAGAAGAAACAAAATGAGCACAGCACTGTAGAAGATATTTCTGAAAGGAGAACGTATAGAGGCAGAACACCCATGTATTGATAGAAAACATTGCAATAGATCAGGTGAGAGTTGATGATACCTAAATTACTGAGGAGTTGCTGCAAAAGGAGAAGGGAATAATTACAAGATTCAAAGTATATTTAAAAATTTTTAATTACATAACCAATTCACATATTCTTCTTCATTTTAAATGATATGTTTTTTTTAAGTGTCAACTTTCATCCTTTCTGTACTATCCCATGTCATCTTTCTGTACTCTACTAAGAGTTTGGTGGGTCTACTTCAGAAAGTTTACTATTTTATCCTAAAGTGTTTTCACTTTCTTCTCAATGAAGTACTATAACAAGTGGGAAATATTTTTATTAATGAGATCATATTTTATTGATTTGCAGTATTGCGTCTTTTTCATTGAGCTTTTCATCCCAATCCTGAGAGAGCTGTCTTATACCTAGTATTCTACTCTACACCATTATTGAACCATTTCCATATTGATTCATGTTATGGTTGATCAAAAAAGTGTTTTAAGGAGATGTTTTTATGATTTTGTGGAAATAATATTACCAAATAATAAAAATATAATTAAAATAATATTTAAGGTTCCCAATTCCTCCTTCCATGACAAGATGAAGGAATCATCTACATGAATCCTAAGAAGAAATAGTCTCATTCAACTGTGTTGGGATCTTCGGGAAAGATGTAAAAGAGGCTTTTACGTCTGCTCCTCCTCTCCAGGTGCTGAGTCATCTGAAGTGAGATTGAACCAAAATAGCAGTTTACTTTTATACTTATTTAATTTATATATTTAAACATGTGGAGATAGTACTGATATGATCTTTCATGATGATTGCATTAGAATAAGCAACAATGTCATAGAAATTTAACACTGATATTAAAAATTGTTGATTCTTTCCATTATTCAATTATTCTTTGAAAACAGTTTCCTTTTTTCATAGTTTAGTGTTTATACACAAAAGTACTTGTTCCACACTTGAGAAACAAAAGCAATTGCTTTAAGAGCCACAGTTGCTAAAGACTGGAATTTGTCTTATGATAATCTCCTAAAATGAAATTAGTACCTTCCAAGGAAAAGCTCTGAATCCAGCTTCAAAGGTGAGTTCAAGTCACTTCCCATAATAATGGTACTAAAAGTTTTTATTTACCCATTACAGTGGACCATCATACAATTTTCTATATTCTTTATCTTTTCTATCTCAACTACTTTGAGTCTATTCCATTGTATTGTAATGCTTGGTAATATCCTCACTCTTGCATTTAAGTATTTTTTCTCTACTACTAAAGCTCCTTCAGCTTGCAATATAAGAATGCAATTTGTTTCCCTGAAAAGTGGATTTTCTTCATTCTCAGGTTTTCCCTGATTGTTCCATATTTCTTATTTGATATCCATCTCTCTACTTTTACCATTAGACTTTTCTCTGCTTGCCCTTTTTTTTTTTTTTTTAGCGGTACGTGGGCCTCTCACTGTTGTGGCCTCTCCCGCTGCGGAGCACAGGCTCCGGATGCGCAGGCTCAGCAGCCATGGCTCACGGGCCTAGCCGCTCTGCGGCATGTGGGATCTTCCCGGACCGGGGCACGAACCCGCGTCCCCTGCATCGGCAGGCGGACTCTCAACCACTGCACCACCAGGGAAGCCCTGCTTGACCTTTTCCTGCTTTTTATTTCTGTTGTTTTTCCTGTGGGTTTAATATTCATAATTCCTTAATTAATGAGCTGATTGGATGAATCAGTGAGCATTTCATATAGAAATCTCACATTAAGCAGTCCTTCTGCAGGCTAACTCATAGCAATGGTGAATATTCCTCATCCAATTTGTTGAGGCCAGGGTCAAGAAAGTTTATATGATACTTTTTTTCCCCTGTGAAAGATCTAGAAATAAGGGTGTTTAAAACTCCGTGAGCTTCCCAATATACTTTGTTTATTAAAAAACTAACCGAAACAGAATTTATTAACTTATGTCTTGGATAGACATCCCCAAGGAGAAGAGGTCTGAATCAAGGAGGGAGGCCAAGGTGGGAAGGGTATTTCAGAAAAATTAATTGCTATGAATGTTTATTCTAATATGATAAATGCATCTGCCGTCTATATTATGGAAGTAAATATAATCTAGACAAGTATATGAACTCAGAGATATCTATATTAAGCGAACAGTGATTGGATATTGTCAAACAATAATTAGTATCAAGGCTGCAAAGTACAAAGAGCTTTATTTGGGGTTTTAAGAATTGCAATTCGGGAGACACAGATTCAGGTAAAACAGAAAGAATCTTCTGGGGAAGAGAAAGAGTTAGAGGCAAAAGCCTCAAGGTTGTTTAAGAAATATGATTGACCCTGATCAAGAAAAGAAATATTTGTCCTTAAGGGATAGACTGTCAGGTGTTATTTTAGGGTAAGGGTCCAATAAGTATCTTGAGTTTCTGGAACATTGGACAGATGTTCTGGATGCCTATGTTAAAACAAGAAGTGGTCAACATTCAGATTCCATCCTGACTAAGAGGTACATAAATCACACTTCCTCAATGGCCTCCTGGCTCCATTTTAGAGAGATCTCTTAGCAATAATAACTCCATTTTGAATTTCCTTTCACAATGGTGATTGATCAATAAGAAAAGCAGACTAAAATGTAAATCTTTTGGCAGTTAGTTTATCTTTATTGCCCTACCCTTATTAGTTATAGGCTAAAGCAAAATATATTTAAAGATCAGGAGGCATCCTCTATCCCTCATCTAATAATTAGCTAAGTCATATACTTACAGAACTCCCTTACAGAAGGAACAGCAAATGTAGAAATTAATATTTAGGTGACCATGATATCACTGCATGAATATGCTGCCTATGGGAGCAGTTAAAAGTTAGGTACAAAAATTTCTTTTTTTTTTTTTTAATAAAGAGGAGTTATATAGAACGCTTCTTAGGTGATACAGGTCACCCTCCAAATTTTGAATCACTAATGACAGAAGCATTAACATATGGAAAAGCATGGGCAGTTGGTTCAAATCATGTCCCTCCTCTCCAAATTCTAAGTTCTTCTGTACACTTTAACATTTTTATTTTTATGGGAATTTAATATTTAAAACTAATACAAAAAACAACTCCATTGCTTTAGCATTCTTCAAAAATTAAATTATCTCTTCTAGTCTGGTTTCAAAATGAGAAACTCAGCATGTCTTGGGTAGTCTAATGTGCTGAATTGTGTACCACCCTCCCCAAACTCTTATTTTGAAGTCCTAGACACTAGTACCTCACGATGTACTGCGTTTGGTGATAGGGCCTTTAAAGTTAAAATGAGGCCTTTTAGGGTGGCTTCTAATCAAATCTGACTGGTGTACTTATAAGAGGAAATTTGGATACACCAAGAGACAGGGCTGCATGAACACAGAGAAAAAAAAAAAAATCTGAGAATACAGCGAGAAGGCAGCCATCTTCAAGCCAAGAAGAAAGACCTCAGATGAAAAGCTACTAATACCTTGACTTTGGACTTCTAGCCTCCAGAACTGTGAGGAAATAAATTTCTGTAGTTTAAGCCGTACAATCTTTGGTATTTTGTTATTGCAGTCTAGCAACTAGTATAGGTACTAAATATCCTTTATCGAAAACATAGGTAAACTGACATGCTAATTTTAATCCCGAGATTTATAGCAGAATAGTTTAAAATATTTTTATGTGCTATTAATGTAATAAAAGATATTTTTAATTTTTGTTTATTCTTTGTCATTTTCTTTCCTGTGAATTGATCCTCTAGGAGAAACAAAAATTTGAGTTGATCATGCATCACAAATATTCTTTTTTTAATGGATAGATATAACTCTATTCCCAAGTCACTACTTGAGAATAAACACAGCATTTCAAATAAGATGGCCTATTTATACTGTCAAAAGTTGAGAAAAAACAGAAGTAAAACCAATGAATCACTGAAGTAGTAATTAGTAAAAGTTCATTGTGCACTAACCAAAATGACACTTTCTAAACTGGGAGCACTCAAACCAAAACACATGGAATGAGGTGAGAGCTTGTTATAGTGTGCAGGCTGACTGTTTATTCTTCACAATGATTGGTTAGAATATTAGAATTTTCTTAAAGGGAATTGGTTAGTGGTTACCTTATATCAATTTGGGGGAACAGTTTTAGTTTCACTTATGATTTTCAGAGGCATAAGCAAGAGAACTGACCCAAGTCAAGTTAGCCTCACTTGTCTTTACACAAGTCTCACTTGTCTAAAAATAAGCTAAATCAGGCTTTGCTTTATGACTAAACTGGTTTTGTCTTCTCAGAGAATTTTCAAGTCTGGTCTCTACTTGTGTTTGATTTTAACAATACTAACAATTTTTTAGCGTAATATTGTGTTTATGTTTTGTTTCATGCTATCTTAAATAAATAGCCTATGAATTTCAGCAAGTACTTATTTAAATGCTTTGAACTTCAAATTCCTCAAAATTTGTTGAACTAAGATGCCTTATGACTTGGTTATCCCATAGCTCTAAGAATTTTTAGAAGAGCAACTATGAAATCTAACTGATGTAACACATACTGAGTGAGTTTCAATTCAAGAAAAGTCTTGTTAGCAAATTAAATTTATAAGGTAGTACGAATCTGGTTTCTACAAGTTAGATGAAAAAAAATGTACATATATAGAGAGAAATGATCAACAAAAAGGAGAAATAATCAGAAACAAAAGTTATAGTAAGCTTGATAAACAAATGTTGCAGGAGATTAAGGAGAAATATGTCCCAATAGAGAGAGAGCAGTGAACAAGTGCAAAGAAATGTTCTACCATGATGTGTCAAAATTTTATTAACCACAATGAGCTGACCTATTTTACAAAACAGGAGCAAATGAAATGTCTCTTTACTTTATCAAATAACCCAGATATTTGGTCACCACTGTGCATAGCTGATGATTTCTTTCCTATTCCCAAGATAATAACTAAGTAAATAAATTAATTAATAAGTTCACTCAGTATTAAGCAGGGTCAGTGTATTTTTGTCACATTTTCAGTTCTTTCAGTTACATAATTTTGGTTCTGATAAAGAAAAATATGAAGGAATGAGATGACAGTTCTTTGTGGAATAGAGAGGATTTTCCTATCATTCTAATTATAGAACTTTGTGAAACTGAATTATTTTCTAGGTTCTTCCAGTAAATCTAGTAGGAATATTAAGCTTAAATTACCCTTTCCATTGAAACTCTCTTACACCCTTTTTGGATCAGGAAAGAGTACAGAATTTCAACTCTCTGATGACAACCATGTACTAAAGGGCTATGGCTTTAGATCTAAGAATAGGAAGAAGTCATAAGGTCTCAAAGCACTTGACTGGAGGTTAATTAATCAGTATTTGTATTCATCTTCACAACTATATTTTTACTTGCTACCAATTTGCTGAGCAGATGGTAAGGACTAGAAATCTGGTGCATCTTGAAAAATAATCAGATCTCATCAAGTCAATTAGTTTTGGAAACTACATTAGAAATTCTTTGCTGACTTAAGGAGAAACAGTTTGCTAATAATGTTTGTTCCAGGAACAAGACTTCTGCCGAAAACAATTCTTCTCTGGTTAATACCTGCATCCTCCCCCACTCATACACCCTTACACACACACACACACACACACACACACACACACACACACGATGGTGGAAACAAACAGAAGGAGGGATATTTTCCCCTAAATGAAATTTCAACAAGCTAGCCTAGTCTCAAGCTAGGAGAAGGCACCAGAAGCTGATTTTGCTCACTTTGGCTCACTCTAGTGACTGAAAACCGTTTCTTCTCCTGTTAAAGGAACATATACACATACACATGGGAGAAAAAAGAAAAGTAAAATCCCAAAGCAGTGGAAAAATATAAGAGGAAACATAAGATATATTCTATAAAGGAACCAAATAGTCTCCTGCCAGCAAACCTAAGATGATTAATAGCCAGCACCACGGAAAGTAGAAATTTTTAAAACAAGAGAAAAGAAAAAATAATCTGAAAAAAATTTTAAATGTTAAACAATTTAGCTCTCTCCAAAATTATTTGATAACTAATTAAGTAAAAGAGACTTTGACAGAGTTGAATCCTTTAATGCTCATTTTGGTAGCAGGTCAGAGAGAGGGCCATAAGATTACTAGAATCCTCTCCTAAGGATGCCTATTTACTGATGCACAAAGGTGCAAAAATACTAAGGAACATGAAGGCAATACCAAAAATGTAAATACGTACAATAGAATTGGAGACCAATGAGATAGCTTCACGTCAAATAATTTTATTGTTGTTTCTTTTGGGGGTATTCATTTACATATATATATATTTACATATGTATATACATACAAAAATAGTAGTAATTTTTTTAAAAACTACTACATGTTAGGTAGGATTCTAGGAAAAGCATACAGTGAACAAAACAGACTAAAATCCTGGCTTTTGTAGGACTTACTTTCTATTGAGATAACAGATATTAAACATTAAACTCAAAATATAGTGTATTGTAAGGTGATGCCTGCCTTGGAGAAAAATAAAGCAGTGATGACGGATAAGGAGTGTTTGGGAAGGGTAGTTTTAACTTTACATAGGGTGGTCAAGTGAGGCCTCATTGAAAAGGTGACCTCCGAGCCAGGATCCAAAGGAAGTTAAGGAGGGAACTATATGGGGAAGAAGAAAGAGTAGTTGAGAGGCCTGTGCCTGCCATTGCTTGAGTTATAAGAGAGATAATGCTATAGAGTGAGCAAATGGAGGGTAGTAGGTAATGAAGTAAAAGGGATAAAGAAGACCAGATGATGCAATGGTATGTAGGTAATAGTAAATGAAATGGGAGGACTTTTGAGAGTTTTGAGCAGAGAAATTACATGCTCCAAGTTATATTTTATGAGGGTACTCCAGGTCTCTTCCTGTGAGAATAAGTTGACAGGGGCAAAAGCTGAGGCATGAAGTGTACTGGAAAAGTCTAGGCTTTAGATATAAATTATAAGGTCATGGGCATTGATGGCACCTGACAATATTTGATTATAAGGTAGTCATCCAGGTAATACTTTTTTTTAAGGTATCATCAACAGTGAGACACACATTTCAATAACTCTTAGAATCTTGAAAATAAGTTTGAAAACCTCTAACAGTCTGTGAAGAAATGTGAAGAATATGGTCTGTTGCCTGAATTTAATTTTGCAATTGTATATTTTCTGTTATCTTTAAAACAAAAACTTGAAAAAGCCTAATAAGTCAATCCATCTTAGGCATGACCATCACCTGGGAGCTTGTTAGAAATTTGGAGTCTGGTGCATCATCCAGCATCAACTGATTTTCATGCGTGTTAAAGTTTGACCAGCATTATTCTATTCCATACAATTAAATTTACAGATGAAAAGATAAAGACTGCACATGGCAAGAGAACATAGACTCCCTGGTTCCTTTACATTCATTTATATCTTTTATTGTTTCAGATGTTTTTTCTTCTCTCCCTAAGAAGATAATAAACATGATGATGCAAGGTTATCATAATTATAAAATCAGTGGAGGTAGGGACTTTACTTTGCTCATTGCTGTGTCCGCAGCACCCAGAATAATGCCTTAACCTAAGTAGGTGCCTTAACCTTACAAGCTTTGAATTAATTAATTAATATACTGATTTTTTGCATATCCCTCAAGCTAACTGAAAGTTTAAACGAACCAGACACAAGAATGCACAGATCAGTATAAATCTGAAATATAATTAATTGAAATAGACATTGGTAAACAATACCTATCTTGCTTGCTGCAAAAACAGACGTCCACTTTCTCAAGCCTTTTTTATGTGACATTTGCTAACAATCAGCCAAAGCTAGATATATGGTCAAACTCAAAAGTAAGATGCAAGATCAGAGATTCCATCTCCTGATCACAGAAGCTGAAATGCAACTAAATTAATGATGTAGTGAGAGGTTGAGACAAAAACTTTAGGCTATTAGTTCAATTTGATTTATGGCTATTATGTGCTAGACTTTTACCTGCCTCATACAGAGTTGGTTCACACCCATCTCAACCTGAAAAATTTTCCACCAACCCTTCCATGCTCTGCTCAAATATCTGCTTCATAAAATTTCTTCTGATCTCCCTAGCAAAAATTAATTTCTCTCTGCCTTCTATGTCTCCATGTTACTTTCATTATATGTGTAATTTAGCATTCCTTTTTCTACATTATTTTAGTTACTTTGGGACTCTTTTTGCCCACTATCCCAACCCACCAGTACTGTGAAATATGACAAGTTGCCAAAATATAAAAAATTCTAACTGATGGAGCTTCTAGGAAGGGAGATTCTCTAAACTGTTACAGGAAGGAAGGAGGGAGATAAAATATGCTTATAATTTCTACCCTTCCTCTTTGATTTTAGAAGTTCTTATGGAAATTCTATTTTCACAAATTTACTTTGGAAGCAGCCTCTCAAATCAAGGGTTACAAACCCATGGTGCTCACACAGACTCTGTGCAGTTTCTAATTTTGTATCATTTTGATTTCCCAAGGTGCTACTATGTGACAGAGTTTGTATGTTACCTCTTCCTCCTCTATCAGTTTCCCTGGTTTCCCAAGCATACTTAGCATTGGGATGAACTAAAAGTCATTTTCTTGTAATTAAATGCATTCGAAATGAAGTTCACCAAGCATAAAAATTCCTCTGATCCCCTGTTAACAAAAGCCCAATGATGAAACCCGTAAGAAGAAATTCTTAACTTTAAACAACACAGGTCAAGTGAGTGGGCTTTAAAATTATTTTTAAAATCACTGAAGTGGGAAGCAAAAATTTTGCATACTATTAAAACATAGGGAAATTATTTGTTAAAGTGAAATTATATGAGAATTCTGACTCATGGAAACAGGCCATCATTAATGGCAATAGATATGCATTTACTACCTTCTCTGGCCTGGTTCTGAAGTAGAGAATAGAAAGCTGAGTATGAGCAGGCATTCAATTAGCTATGCCTGTGATATACAGTGATGACAGGTGTTATCTGTTATCACAGGCAACCATAAACATCTATTTTTATATCTGTTAACTTATCCCTCCACTTCTAAAAGTCACTCAAGCCACCTCTGTGACCATATATCTTTCTCCTTCACTGAGGAGAAACCAGAAGGGATTGATAGCATACTCATTTCATAGAGGTGCTCCTTCTTGAATAATATGAGCAGTGTTATTAAGGGTATTTATTTGAATTAGACTCAGCTGACACAGACCATGGCCTTATACCATTTGGATAGAAATAAAAACAAGTTAATCTGGTTCTGAAATCAACCATTCCTATTAACATGTATCCTGAGATTTAGTTTAGGGTTTGACTGTTTTTAAATTTTATTTTTAAAGAAACTACTCCTGTTTTTCAAAGGACCACTCTTTATGTTGATAATCACAAAACACAAGAGAGGTAGTGTAGATGAATACTACCTTACTGGGTTATCCCCAAATTAGAGATGAGCAAACAGAATGACAGGCTTTTATATGCCCAGCATGTCCAACATCATGCTGGCAGACCTGGGAAGAAAACTCAGACTTTCTGACTTTACATTTAATGTCCTTTCCAATATAAAACAATTCTAGGGGGCTTCCCTGGTGGCGCAGTGGTTTTGAGTCCGCCTGCCGATGCAGGGGACACGGGTTCGTGCCCCGGTCCGGGAAGATCCCACATGCCGCGGAGCGGCTGGGCCCGTGAGCCATGGCCGCTGAGCCTGTGCGTCCGGAGTCTGTGCTCCGCAATGGGAGAGGCCACAACAGTGAGAGGCCCTCGTACCGCAAAAAAAAAAAAAAAACAATTCTAGTTGAAGATCTAATTATGCATTTGAGTTCTCAGATAGATAGGTAAGTGCTCTTCTATCATGTATGGAAATTAACCCATCTATCTGAATTTTATGGCCAAATAAACACTGATAATGTGTATGTAATACATGTATGTTATTTGTTTTGTGCTTACCTTGGCCCAAATATCCTCAATGAAGATCTGTTTTCACTATTTAGGCATTTTCACAAATAAATTAGTTAACTCACAGACTGGAAGAAAATAATTTGAGGTAGAATAACCAACACCTAGTCAGACAGAATAAGGGACAGAATACTTATTGTTTAATTATGTTAACAAGGTTTTTTTTTTTTTTTTTTTTTTTTGCGGTACGCGGGCCTTTCACTTTTGTGGCCTCTCCCGTTGCGGAGCACAGGCTCCGGACGCGCAGGCTCAGCGGCCATGACTCATGGGCCCAGCCGCTCCGTGGCATGTGGGATCTTCCCGGACTGGGGAACGAACCCATGTCCCCTGTATCGGCAGGCGGACCCTCAACCACTGTGCCACCAGGGAAGCCCTAATTATGTTAACAAGTTTTAAGGTAATGATTTTCTATGATTAAGGGCAAGGGATCTGGAAACTGTTCAATCTAGGACTGCTTCTTACTCACTGTGTATCTTTGGCTAAGTTATTAAACCTCCTTATATCTTAGTGTACTGCCCCACAAAATGAAGACAAAAGTAATACCTACTTCCTTAACTTGTAGTGGATTAAATGTGCTAATATATGTAAAATATTTAGAACCATGTCTGCTACATAAATAATTGAAAAACCCAAGGGAATTAATTAGTTATTTTATTTAACTGAGCCTGAAATGATATTTTTCCATATACTTTTTACTAGCTGTCATATATCTTATCAAAATCTTTTTCTCTCAGAATTTATTAAAATTCAAAAAGTACCTACAAAAAATTATGTAGTCCTTTATGTTTTATGAAATTTTGCCATGAATAAGTATTTTCTAAAGATATAACCATATTTAACATTAAATATACAAGCTTTGAAAATATAATAAACTTCAAAGTAGAGAAACTTTGGTTTTATAGCATTATTATTCAGTGTGGGACCTGAAAATGTATTTAAAGATAAAGAACAGCTGTAGAGTTGTGTTGATGAGTTAATTAGATTTTCAAAGGGTAATGATAGGAGCTGTTAATACAGAGTGACCCGTAATTCAAGGAAATAAAGGGGAACTAACAGAAGTGATTACTAATAGTTCATAATACCAAATTTTCATTTATCTTCTGTAGTTGTCCTTTCCATTCTCATTTCTTTCCCTTTCCCTCATACGTAGGCAACTCACCCTCCCTTTCTTTGATCCTCTGTATTAATTTTATTCCCCATTTTTTTACTTCATTCTCATATTTTTTACCTCATCACCTTTCCTTCTGTATTCCTTTGCTATCCATTAATACACTGAAAATAACAAAAAGTGAATATTAATATTTTTAAATAAGTTTGTTTCTTATCACAATTTTGTAACTTGGATACTATTGTGTATATGTCCCATTACAAATGATTTCTTATATTTTTATTTGACTCGTCCTCATTTCCAAAAGGCCTATGAACTCATGTCACATACAACGTCCCCTAAAGATAAATTCTAAATTCCCATTTAGCGTGAAGGTAATTTTCATTTTACTAGTTTTTTCAGCTTTATTAATTACTATTCTTACTCTCATTTCTAGATTAAAGGACTGCTGTGATGTTCGTTTGCCATTTGCCCTTCCCTCTAGAGCCTAGGAGTAACACATATAGTAAATGATAATTTCCTGTATCTCTACTGTTTTTTGATCCTATTCTTTGAGGGTCAGTAAAACACATGGTCAAGTTGATTTCTGAGGCCCCCAAACCTAAAGTCTTTGCTTTCCAGAGAATACTTTGATGCTGTTGTGGTATATGAATGCAAAATGTCATTCTTGATCTCTGCCACTGCTCAGGCCTGGTCAGACCATCGTTAACTTTCACCTTTAGTGCAAACTTTCATACAAAGCCACATGGAGGTGATACATCAATTTGAAAATAGTTAATCAGCAGCCTGCTTCTCTTTGCAGTTCTCTTCAACAAGGTCATACATATTAACAGTCATATTCCCATGACACTAAGTCAACATAAAATTAAGTATGACAATTCTATCCCAATATGGACATTGGTCTTTTGCTCAGTCTGTTCAAAATGAAAAATACGTGTGAAGCATCAAATACTCAGCTTACCAATTGAATAGTAAAGTGCATATTTTAGACTTTGTGGTGAATATAACAAGAAACAGTTTTACTCCTCCTGCAACTAAAATAGTAACTTGGAGAAAAACTTATATTCCTACAAAATGGTTAAACATTAAAACATATATGTATCCAAAACTGGATATGGCATACTATTCAACCTGTAAATAGTGGAATTTTAAACATAAAGGTGTATACTTGGGTGAGAGAGTGATATAATTCATGAAGAATCAGGGAAAACTCTCATGCATTTAGCATATAGGAGTGTAAGAAATCCACATAATATACATAGACAATAACCAATAGCATTTTATGTAGCCATATATACAACTGTTGTTATTGAAAGCAATGACAAAATTCATGGTGAAGTATATTTTCTTAAGTGCTTAGTGAATTCACTGTTTTGTTACATATCCGATAATTTTACTCTAGTGTTCTTTAATGGCTAAAAAGCACTTTACAAGTTTTTCCAATTTTGCTTAGTCTTTTATTGCATTTATTGACTCAAAAGGGAGGAGCATGAAATAAATTCATAAGCACACCTTTAGAGGAAATGGCAAGATGATAGCAGGATGGGCATGGATCAGCAGTAATATAAGAACTATTTCTAAAGTCACTTGGTACTAAGACTTTAACATGTTTTTAAAATTTTTAATTGGAGTATAGTTGATTTAAAATGTTGTGTTACTTTATGCTGTACAGTAAAGTGAATCAGTTATACATGAACATATATCCACTCTTTTTTAGATTCTTTTCCCATATAGGTCCTTAAAGAGTATTGAGTAGTGTTCCCTGTGTTATACACTAAATCCTTATTAGTTATCTATTTTATATATAGAAGGGTTTATATGTCAATCCCAATCTCCCAATTTATCCATCCTCCTCCTCCCTTCCCCCCAGTAACTATAAGTTTGTTTTCTACATCTGTGACTCTATTTCTGTTTTGTAAATAAGTTCATCCATACCATTTTTTTTAAGATTCCAAATAAGTGATATCATGTGATATTTGTCTTTCTCAGTCTGACTTATTCACTCAGTAGACAATCTCTAGGTCCATCCATGTTGCTGCAAATGGCATTACTTCCTTCTTTTTTATGGCTGAGTAATATTCCATTGTATATATGTACCACATCATCTTTATCCATTCCTCTGTTGATGGACATTTAGGTTGCTTCCAAGTCCTGGCTATTGTAAATAGTGCTGCAATGAAAATTGGGGTGCATGTGTCTTTTAGAATTATGGCTTTCTCTGGATATATGCCCAGGAGTGGGATTGCTGGATCATATGGTAGCTCCATTTTTAATTTTTAAAGGAACTTCCATACTGTTCTCCATAGTGGCTGTATCAGTTTACATTCCCACCAACAGTGTAGGAGGGTTCCCTTTTCTTCACACCCTCTCCAGCATTTATTAGTTGTAGACTTTTTGATCATGTCCATTCAGACCAGTGAGAGGTGATACCTCATTGTGGTTTTGATTTGCATTTCTCTAGTATTAGTGGTGCTAAGTATCTTTTCAAAAGGTTTTTGGCCATCTCTATGTCTTCTTTGGAGAAATGTCAGTTTAGATCTTCTCCCCAGTTTTTGATTGGCTTGTTTGTTTTTTTGATATTGAGCTGCATGTGCTGTTTGTGTATTTTGGAGATTAATCCCTTGTCAGTCACATTGTTTGCAAATATTTTCTCCCATCCTGTGAGTCGTCTTTTTCACTTTGTTTATGGTTTCCTTTGCTGTGTAAAAGCTTTTAAGTTTAATTAGGTCCCATTTGTTTATTTTTGTTTTTATTTTCGTTACTCAAGAAGGTGTATCAAAGAAGATCTTGTTGCAGTGTGTGTCAGAGAGTGTTATGAGTAAGTTTTCCTCTAAGAGTTTTATAGTATTTGGTCTTCCATTTAGGTCCTTAATCCATTTTCAGTTTATTTATATATATGGTATTAAAGAATGTTCTAATTTCATTCTTTTACATGTAGCTGTCCAGTTTTCTGAGCACCACTTATTGAAGATACTGTATTTTCTGCACTGTATGTTCTTGCCTCCTTTGTCAAACAGTAGGTGACCATAGGTGCATGGGTTTATCTCTGGACTTTCTATCCTATTCCACTGATTTCTATTCTGTTTTAGTGCCAGTACCATACTGTTTTGATCACTATAGCTTTGTAGTATAGTCTGACATCAGTGAGCCTGATTCCTCCAGCTCTGTTTTTCTTTTGCAACATTGCTTTGGCTATTCAGGGTCTTTTCTGTTTCTGTACAAATTGTAAAATATTTTGTTCTAATTCTGTGAAAAATGCTATTGGTAATTTGATAGGGATTGCATTGAATCTGTAGATTGCTTTGGGTAACATAGTCATTTTGACAATATTGATTCTTCCAATCCAAGAACATCGTATATGTCTCCATCTGTTTGTGTCATCTTTGATTTCTTTCATCAGTATCTTATAGTTTTCTGAGTACAGCTCTTTTGCCTCCTTAGGTAGGTTTATTACTAGGTAGTTTATTCCTTTTGATGTGATGGTAAATGGGATTGTTTCCTTAATTTCTCTTTCTGATCTTTTGTTGTTAGTGTATAGGAATGCAACAGAATTCTGTGCAGTAATTTCAAATCCTGCAGCTTTACCAAATTCCTTGATGAGCTTTAGTAGTTCTCTGGTAGCATCTTTAGGATTTTCTATGTATAGTATCATGTCATCTGCAAACAGTGACAGTTTTACTTCTTCTTTTCCAATTTAAATTATTTTTCTTTTTCTTCTCTGATTGCTGTGGCTAGTAATTCCATAACTACATGGCATAAAAGTGGCGAGAGTGGACAGCCTTGTCTTGTTCCTGATCTAAGAGGAGATGCTTTCAGCTTTTCACCATTTAGAATGATGTTTGCTGTGGGTTTGTCATAGATGGCCTTTATTATTGTTCTCTCTATGCCCATTTTCTGGAGACTTTTTGTCATAAATGCATGTTGAATTTTGTCAAAAGCTTTTTCTGCGTCTATTGAGATGATCATATGGTGTTTATTTTTCAGTATGCTAAAGTGGTGCATCACATTGATTGATTTACATATACTGAAGAATCCTTGCATCCCTGGGATAAATATCACTTGATCTTGATGTATCATCCTTTTAAAGTGTTGTTGGATTTGGTTTCCTAGTATTTTGTTGAGGATTTTTGCATCTATGTTCATCAGTAATATTGGCCTGTAATTTTCTATTTTTGTGGTACCTATCTTTGGTTTGCTATCAGGGTGATGGTGGCCTCATAGAATGAGCATTGGAGTGTTCCTTCCTCTGCAATTTTTTGGAATAGTTTGAGAAGGATAGGTGTTAACTCTTCTCTAAATGTTTGATGGAATTCACCTGTGAAGCCATCTGGGCCTGGACTTTTGTTTTTTGGAAGATTTTAAATCACAGTTTCAATTTTAGTACTTGTGATTGGTCTGTTCATATTTTCTATTTTTTTCCTGGTTTAGTCCTGGAAGGTTGTACCTTTCTAAGAATTTGTCCATTTCTTCTAGGCTGTCCATTTTATTGGCATAGAGTTGCTTGTAGCAGTCTCTCATGATCCTTTGTCTTTCTGTGGTGTCACTCATAACACCTTTTTCATTTCTAATTTTATTGATTTGAGTCCACTCCTTGTTTTCTCTTGATGAGTCTGGCTAAAGGTTTATCAATTTTGTCTATCTTCTCAAAGAACCAGCTTTAATTTCATTGATCTTTGCTATTGTTTTCTTCATCTCTATTTCATTATTTCTCTTCTCATCTTTATGATTCCTTCTACTAACTTTGGGTTTTATTTGTTCTTCTTTCTGTAGTTGCTTTAAGTATAAGGTTAGGTTGTTTTTTGAGATTTTTCTTGTTTCCTGAGATAAAATTGTATTGCTTAAAAACTTCCCTCTTAGAGCTGCTTTTGCCATGTCCCATAGATTTTGGATTGTCCTGTTTTTGTTGTCATTTGTCTCTAGGTATTTTTTGGTTTCCTCTTTGATTTCTTCAGTGATCCATTGATTGTTGAGTAACATATTGTTTAGTCTACATGTGTTTGTGTTTTCTATAGTTTTTGGCTTCTAATTGATTTCTAATCTCATAGCATCGTGGTCAGAAAAGATGCTTGATATGAGTTCACTTTTCGTAAATTTACTGAGGCTTGATATGTGGCCCAAGATGTGATCTATCCTGGAGATTGTTTCATGTGCACTTGAGAAGAAGGCGTATTCTGCTGCTTTCAGATGGAATGTCCTATGGATACCAATTAAGTCTATCTGGTCTAATGTGTCATTTAAGGCAGGGGTCCCCAACCCCCAGGCTGTGGACCAGTACTGGTCCATGGCCTGTTAGGAACTGTGCCGCAAAGCAGGAGGTGAGCAGCGGGCGAGCAAGCGAAGCTTCATCTGCCGCTCCCCATCACTCCCCGTTGCTCACATTACCGTCTGAACTATCGATCGCATTACCACCTGAACCATCACTCACATTACCATGTGAACCATCCCCTGCCCCGCCATCGTGAAAAATTTTCTTCCATGAAACCAGTCCCTGGTGCCAAAATGGTTGGGGACCGCTGATTTAAGGCTTGCGTTTCCTTATTAATTTTGTCTGGATGATTTGTCCATTGGTGTAAGTGGGGTGTTAAAGTCCCACTATTATTGTGTTACTATGGATTTCCCCTTTTATGGCTGTTAGCATTTGTCTTATATATTGAGGTGCTCCTATGTCTGGTGCATATATATTTACAATTGTTATATCTTCTTCTTAGATTGATCTCTTGATTATTATGTAGTGTCCTTCTTTGTCTCTTGTAACAGTCTTTATGTTAAAGTCTATTTTGTGGGATATGAGTATTGCTACTCCAGTTTTCTTTTGATTTCCATTTGCGTGGAATACCTTTTTCCATCCCCTCACTTTCAGTCTATATGTGTCCCTAGGTCTGAAGTGGGTCTCTTGTAGACAGCATGTATACAGGTCTTGTTTTTGAATCCATTCAGCCAGTCTATGTCTTTTGATCAGAGCATTTAATCCATTTACATTTAAGGTAATTATCAACATGTGTGTTCCTATTGCCATTTTCATGATTGTTTTGGGTTTGTTTTTGTAGGTCTTTTTTCTTCCCTTCCTCTTTTGATCTCTTCTCTTGTGGTTTGATGACCATCTTTAGAGTTGTGTTTGGGTTCCTTTTTTCTTTTTCTGTGTGTACCTATTTAAGTTTTTGGTTTGCATTTTCCATGATGTTTTGATATAGTCTGTGTATATATAAAGTTGTTTTAAGTTGCTGGTCTCTTCATTTCAAATGCAATTTCCATTTCCTGCATTTGTGCTCTCCTTACAGTTGCTTGCTTTAGTATCATATTTTTGTGTGGGTGGTTTCCTACTATTATTTTATGCTTGACTTTATGGGTAACTTTCCCATTTGTGATTTTCTTGTTTCTAGTTGTGACCTCTTTTTCCCCCCACCTAGAGAATTTCCTTTACATTTGTTTTAAGGCTGGTTTTGTGGTCCTTAGCTATTCTCTTAGCTGTTGCTTGTCTGTAAAGCATTTGATTTCTCTGTCGAATCTGAATGAGAGCCTTGCTGGGTAGAGTATTCTTGCTTGTAGGTTTTTCCCTTTCATCAGTTTAAATATATCGTGACACCTCATTCTCGCCTGCAGAACTTCTACTGAAAAATCAGCTGATTACCTTATGGGGATTCCCTTGTATGTTATTTTTTGTTTTCCCTTGTTGCTTTCAATATTTTTTTCTTTTTGTCAGTTTGATTAATATGTGTCTCAGTGTGTTTCTCCTTGGGTTTATCCTGTATGGGACTCTCTGCACTTCCTGGACATGGGTGACTGTTTCCTATCCCATTTTAGGGATGTTTTTGGCTATAATCTCTTAAAACATTTTCTCAGGCCCTTTCCCTCTCTTTTCTTCTTCTGGAACCACTATAATATGAATGTTGGTGCATTTAATGTTGTCCCAGAGGTGTCTGAGACTGTCCTCATTTCTTATCATTCTTTTTTCTTCATTCTGTTTTGTGGCAGTGATTTCCACCACTCTGTCTTCCAGCTCACTTATTCGTTCTTCTGCCTCAGTTATTCTGCTGTTGATTCTTTCTATTGTATTTTTCATTTCAGTTATTGTGTTGTTCATCTCTGTCTGTTTGTTCTTTATATATTCTCTTTGTTAAACATTTCTTGTATCTTCTCAGTCTGTGCCTCCATTCTTTTTCTGAGATTCTGAATCATCTTTACTATCATTACTCTCAATTCTTTTTCAGGTAGATTGCCTATCTCCTCTTCATTTAGTTGTTCTTGTGGGTTTTTATCTTGTTCCTTCATCTGCAACACATCTTTGTTGTCTCATTTTGTCTAACTTTCTGTTTTTGTGGTCTCCTTTCTGCAGGGTTGTAGTTTCTCTTTCTTCTGGTGTCTACTCCCTGGTGGGTGTGGTTGGTCCTGGGGCTTGTGTAGGCTTCCTAGTGGGAGGGACTAGTGTCTGTCCTCTGGTAGGTGTAGCTGGGTCTTGTCCCTCTGGTGGGCAGTGCCATGTCAAAGTATGTGTTTTGAGGTGGCTGTGAGCTCAGTACAACTTTAGGCAGCCTGTCTTCTGATGTGTGGAGCTGTGTTCCTATCTTGTTGGTGGCTTGGCCTGAGGCTTTTGAGCACTGGAGCCTGAAGGTTATTGGGTGTTGCTGCGTCTCAGTGCTGAAATGGGAACCTCTTGGAGAGCTCACTCAGATCAAATATCCCTGGGACCTCTGAAACCAGTGTCCTTGCCGCCACAGTGAGCTACAGTAGACCTTCACCTCCTCAGGAGACCCTGTAAGACCTCTAGGTAGGTCTATCCCAGGTTCCTATGAAGGTACTGCTTTGTGCTGGGTCTAAGTGCATGTGAGACCTTGTGTGCATCCTCCAAGAGTGGAGTCTCTGTTTCCCCCAGCCCTGTGTAGCTCCTGCACTCAAGCCCCTCTGGCCTTCAAGACTAAATCCTCTGGGGCTTCTTCTTCCCGGTGCCAGACCCTCAGACTGTCTTGCAGGTCTATTTTTATGTGGGAACGTCCCTGTGTAGCCTGTGTGCATTTAATACGTTTTGGTTGAAAGCTGTTTTGAGTATAGATGTCTGCCACCTCTTTCCTCAGTGAATGCTGGCCATTATCCCCTTGATAGAAGGTGTGACTGATGTTGTTGTGACCAGAACCTGCCCTGGATATTGAGCAGGGCCTCCTCTTTGCTCTGTGGTTTTCACTGCCCTGTCAGGGGTGGGGTCTGCTCCCTAGTTGTTGGAGTAGAGACCCCTAGATCTGTTTCTTAGCTGTGTTTCTAATCTGCAGTACAAAGTAGGCAAGACTGGAGCACTCCTACTGGGAGAGAAGCCACTGAGTATTCCTCCTCTGGAGCTGTTCACCTGTGGGTGTGCTCTGTTGTATCATCTTTAACCCATTGTGCAAGGTCTCAGATTACACTGTTGTTGGTACTGCTCTTGACCCCACCCTAACTGTGGGTATGCAGCAGTTGGCCCTGGTGTCTCTCAGATGTTATTTTCACCAGGCCACCAGTGTAGATCCACTGAAGTTAGGTCCCCAGATTGCAATAATCAGGGTTCTGGACTTGCTGTGGGCATTATAGGGACAGCTCAGACTCTAACCTGGTCCATCCACCATGTGTACATGCCCAGAAAGTCTACAGCTGCTAAAACTAGACCCATCTTGGCTGCAGGAGCACTCTTTGTTCAGATGTTCTGCAGACACTGAGTTTACAAAGCTGGCTACAGAGGTGTCAATCTGTGGTTTGTGCAGCAGTGAGGAGGGATTTCAGCCTTTCTTCCTTAGTTGCACCGCCCCTAGGGCTCAGCTGTGGTTTCAGTCCCACCTCTGGATGTGGGCCACTCACAGGGGTCTGCTCCCAAAGCTGTTCCGGAGCACACAAATCCACCCCAGTGAGGAGGAGGCATGTAGGAGGAGGTGGTGGTGGCTATGGTTGGGAGAGCACCCACCATGTTGGGGACGAAGTGCAGAGGAGGAGGTGGATGCTGGTGGGGTTGTGAGAGTGCCGCCTGGGCAGTAGCCCTTCCTAGTACCCAGGGAGGCAGGGACCAGTGCGTGAGTAGAGAGGCTGCAGTGGCGGCCCTGCCCTTTGTGCATCAGTCAACAATGGCACTTTGCTTCTATGGCAGGCTGGGTTTCCTCCACAAACATTCCCAGTTGCAGATTTTCTCTCTCCCATCCCTTCAGGCTGTCTCCTCACAGCCAACAGCAGTCCTCTCCCTGTTTCCACTCTCCAAACTCCACATTCCAGCACCCAGCCCCTGTTGCACACACCTCTCAGGCTGGGACATGCAGGGCTGTGTTAAGGACCATCTGTGTAAGTCTCACTCTGTACTGCCTGCCACAGACCAGTTGCTGCTCTCACCTCTGATAGCCCTTGAAGCTCTCTTTCTGTCCCAGCTGATCTCCCTGCAGGTGAGAGGTCTTTGCCGCATGCAGGAAATCTCTCCTCTCCTTCAGCTCCCCCACCCCCAGGGGTGAAGGTCCTGTCCTGCTTCCTCTTCTCTTCCTTTTCCCTTCTTTCTTTCTTCCAACCTGGTCACACGGGGATTTTTCTTGTCCTTCTAGGTGCCCATGGTTCTTTGCCAGTGTTCAGCAGGTGCTCTGTGAGAACTGTTCCATTTGTAGATGTATTCTTGATGCTTTTGTGGCTATAGATGAATTCCACATCCTCCTACTCCTCCACCATCTTGACTCCTTGACTTTATCATTTTAACACTAGTTTCTGGTGCCTGGTAGAGCAGGTTGGGTATAAAAGGAAAATTAAGAACTTGTCCTTATCTTTAATATTCTCAGCATCTCATTGGAGGAAAAATAAACACTTGAGATCATTTGATTGTCAATAACTTGTAAATTATATGTTATATTTATGAGAGACAAAATTGGATCACAGAAAAGTAGAGCTCTGGTTGGGGTCAGGTAAATGGAAAGATTAATGTGATTGGTGGAACGTTCTAAGCAATAGTAATGTATGGTTAGGTTTGTTCTAGGTGGAGAAGTAAATTATTCTATATGAGGGAAGAAGACTTTTCTGAGCCATAAAGAACTGAAAATAAATGTGGTATATCCTGGGTACCTTATAAGAAGTTCCAGTTTCATCCAAGGGGAGCTTTGATACATAGAAGAAAAATCATGAAATATAGAATAGAACAAATACCGTTTTTGTTCTGCTACTATCAGCTGTGTAACATGAGCAAATTTGACATCATTTGGTCTTAGTTGTCTCATTTGTAAGTTAGAGGAAGTGATAAATAATTTCAAAGTTTTGGGTTTTTTTCCAGGATTGCACAAAGTAACAAATGAAAAGGAACAACAGAATGCCTGAAATGCAATAGGAATTGCATAAACATTTCCTAAAGGTGCATACTGTGAAGTAGTGGGGCAAAAAAAAGTTCAAAAAGGGAGGTGATTCAGTTATAGATTGGAAAAACATGGTAAAGATGTTGGTTGTTCTCAAATAAATTACAGGTAAAATGTAATTCCCATCAAATTCCCATTGAGAATTTTTGTAGATATTGATTATTCTAAAATTTATATGAAAAGGCAAAAGAAGTAGAATAGCTCAAATAATTTTGATAACAAATAAAGTTGGAGGAATCAGTCTGATTTATTGCAAGGCTTTGTATATAAATTCGTAATCAAGATTGCAGTATTGATGAAGAGATAGACACATAGATCAATGGCATAGAATGGAGATATCAGCAATAGACCTGAACAAGTATACCCAACCAATTTCTGATTCTTGACAAAGGTACTAAAGCAATTCAATGGAGAAGAGACAGCATTTTCAACAAATGGTGCTGGAGCCATTGGTCATCCATAGACAAAGAAAGAACCATTTTGGCGAGTTATTCAGTTATCCTGAGTCTTTCCCATGTATACATGTTATTAAACTTTGTTTAATAATAGAAGAAAATATCTTCCTCCCCAACAATCACATCTTCTTTATCCATTTATCTGTTGATGGACACTTATGTTGCTTTCATATCTTGGCTATTATAAATAATGCTGCTATGAACATTGCAGTGAATATATCCTTTCGAATTACTGTTTCCATTTTCTCTGGATAAATACCCAGGAGTGGAATTGCTGGATCGTATGGAAGTACTATTTTTAATTTTATGAGGAACCTCCATACTGTTTTCCATAGTGGCTACACAAATTACCAGTAATATGCTAAGGTTCCCTTTTCTCCACAGCCTTGCCCACACTTGTTATTTGTTGTCTTTTTGACAACAGCCATTCTGACAGGTGTGAGGTGATATTTCATTGTAGCTTTGATTTGCATTTCCCTGATGATTAGTGATGTTGAGCATCTTTTCATGTGCCTATTGGCCATCTGTATGTCTTTGGGAAAATGTCTATTTATGTCCTTTGCCCATTTTTTAATCAATTATTTTTTGATATTGAGTTATATGAGTTATTTATATATTTTGGATACTAACTCATCAGACATATCATTTGCAATAGCTTCTTCCACTCGGTAGGTTGCCTTTTTGTTTTGTTGATGGTTTCCTTTGTTATGCAAAAGGTTTTAAGCTTGATTACGTTCCATTTGTTTATTTTTGCTTTTGTTTCCCTTGAGTGAGAAGACATATCCAAAAACATATTACTAAGACATAAGACAAACAGTTCAAAACAGTGGTGTCATTTAACTTGTTCCTCTGAGAATTACACATAAAGTTAGATTTACAAGTAAAGTTAGAATTACATATAAAGTTAGAATTACATGTAAAGTTAGAATTATATGTAAAGTACAATTTTATAGGTAAGGGTATTTTCATAGGGATGCTGTGTACTTTCCTACTGCATCATATTATAAGGCATACGATAAGAGAAATAATCTGATATTTTCCTGTCCATCTGTGATATGGCATTTTCTGAATATCGGCCCCTATATTGAAAAGCCAGATCAGAATTTCTTTCACGTGGTCCTGGCAACATTGCATTGCTCTGTCAGGCAGACGAATTATAGATAGTTCCTTACGTGATCATTCTATTTGACAAGTGTTTGTTTCCATTTAACTGGTGTCTGAAAGGGAAGTTGGGATTCTAGCCATTTATGCTATCTTTCACAGAGATAGAGAGGAGTCATTCTTTACAGCTGTAACTCTTGGCTGAGGCAACAGGAAACCCCCAAGTAGGCTGAGGAAGTATTGAGTGTACAGGAGAGAGGACATGGACAAAGAAACCAGCCCTCAGAAGTGTCCGGATGGATTAGCTTCAAGGGCTAAGTGAAGAGGCAAGGAATGAGCAAGGATTGGAATGCAGGATATTCAGAAACTAGAAATTAAAAGGTAAATTACTTGCCTTTACTTCTCCATTTTTCTGAAAACGTTTAAAATTTTCTACATGTGCTTTTGGATATCTACTTCTATGTGGAGTCAGAAGTCATCAAAAAGATCCCTGAACGCTGACTTTATATATTTAACTGTTAGGACACAGTCTCATACAGAGGACCTGATACCAATAATAATTTTGTTGCCTGTAAGGATGGAACAGTATAGATAATCACTATCAATGTTCTGAATTTTCCACAAAGTTATAAGAAAGTTATCATTTTATAGAGATTGGAGGTACATTGTTAAGGTTTGCAGAAATTATTTGGGGAGATTGGAAAAGAAAGCAATGACCAAGAAAAAAATTAAAGAATTGTCAGGCAAAGCTAAAAGATCAACTGAACTTGGAGACATTTAATTAGTAGCAGTTCTAGTCAACTTTTTTGTTTGCTTGTTTGTTTGTTTTTGTTAGTTTTGGTACCAGTTCAGCAAGCTGATGCTGGTAAAAAGAAAAAAAAAAAAAAATGATAGCAGTTTTGAAGAAACAGGTTTTCTAAGTTAGAAAGAACCCAGGGGAGAAAGGACTTTTTTTGGTATCCTTGAAGAGAAGGGGTCTTAGGAAAGCTTTGCTGCTGCTGTCTGCTGTCATTGCCTCATCATTGTCATTGCTACTATCACTGTTGTCTTGCTTTGTTTTAATTATTGATAAATAAGAATTATATTAAACATATCCCAATATTTCACTATTGCATGTTGTTTTTAACTGGTTAAAAAGTATAGTTGAACAAGTCTCTTTCATCTATGTGGTTATCTGGTTCTGTAAGTCTGAGTTACTTGGCTAAGGTCAATGTTAAAGAGCCCCAGAGAGTGGACTAAAAACTCCATAGCTTTTGTATACTACAGCAGGATATCTGCCCACTTATTATTCAAGAGTTCCAGCCCCTCAGAGGTCCCTCAGAGGCTTGTATAAGCATCTCCCAAAAAGGAATGAATAAGTTTCATAAATCAGGACATTCGAATGTGTCTGTGAGTTGAAATGAGTAAACCGCAACATGATAGTTCTTCATTATTATTACTATATCTTATTATTATAAAAGTGCAAGTGTATTTTGTTCACATAAAGAGATTAGTAGATATTTTTTCTCACTTGATAATAGGTGTTGAAATTCTTTCTATACTAGCATGTATAGATTTGCTCCAGCTATTTTAAGGACTGCATAGGAACATACCATATGGATAAATAATGATTAATTTATCACAGTTAATTATACCCCCCTTCTTGAAACACTCTCTTTTCCAGGCTTTCATGACTCTTCTTAATCAATATTCCTGTCTGCAACTCTACTACTTAATATTGAAACAATCCTGGGACATATCTTCCCTTTCTGTCTACATTATTTATATCCTTATGCTAGATGATATCCAGGAATCCAATATCTTTAAATATTGTTTATATTCCAATAACTCTCAACATTCTGTCACGGACCATACATCAGTATTTAATAGGAATCTCAAAATTTTCACAGACAAACAGAATTCTTTATTTCTACTGCAAGCCCCCAACTCACACCGTACAGTTTCTCTGCTTCCTTATGACAGTGTGTCATACCATCATGTGCCCTGTTCCTCAAATCAAAACTTAAGGGTCTAAATTTAATTCTCATCATTACCTCCCCTCCCACATCCAGTTCATCTGCAAGTCCCATTAGCTGTTTTCCAAAATATATTCTAAATCTGCTTCTCTTGATTTTCTCCATAATTCAAAGCCATTGTCACCTCTCACCTATACTATAGCTATGGACTATTTTCCTTCCTTCTTCCTCTCTATTCATAATTCAATCTATGCATTGCTCCTAGAGAGATACTTCAAACTGTAAATCTTGTAAACAAGATTACAGATTCCTCCGGTTTCATAATTTCAATGTCTTTCCATTGTACCTAGGATAAAAACAAACTCCTTGCCATAACCTAAATAGCCCTATCTGAGTCAGCCTTTACTTACCTTCTCATCTCCCTCTCCTAAAATTTTCTCCCAATACTGTCAACTGGCTTGTCTAACTGCAATTCATTCTTTCCTCTAAAGATAGGAGAGCTAAAAACTACATTTCCTGGATTTCCTTTCAGCTCTGTTTCTGGATGGAGATCGGAATTGCTAATCAGATGCACTTGTGCAAGCATTTGGAAAATAGAAGGGAAACAGTGGGCATCTTCCTGTGCATTTGGCTTTTTTCTCCTGTCATGCAAATTTGAGGACCCAAGGACTCTCACAGCAGTATTCAAGCATCCATTCTCCAGTGTTCTGGATGTGGAGAGGCAGGTGTGGTGGAGGAAGTAGTCAAATTTCTCTTTCCAGTATCTGGTCACCAGCTTTGTGAGTGTGGAACACCAACAGCTATGTGATTTATCCTAACTTGCTGCATAAGAGCTTTGGCAGCATGAACTGGAACTCAACGAATCCAATGGTAGTCTCAAAAGTGGTAGCTCCCTTTGCAGGCCAGCTCTCTAGTAGGCCAATAGCCATTCCTGGAAATCCAGCCTACGCCTCCAAAAATTGTAAAGTCACTCATTCCCTTTAGAAATTCTATTCTGTTTGAAAGACGTAGCATATTGCCTTTTACTACTACAGAAAACTTACTGAAACATATACCAAACTCATCTTCATGAACTGTGTCTTTGAACTGGCTCTTACCTTGAGCATGCTACCCTCAAACTTTGCAGAGTAGCCTTCAAAGTATCCTTTAGCTTTCAGCTGAATTATCATCTCCTCAGAATGGTTTCCCTTGAACCTCCAGTCAAAACTATTCCTGTAATATGTAGCTTTCATATACCCCTTTTTTTGGTCTTTGCAAATTTATCAATATAAAAGATGACTTTTTGTTAATTTTTTGCTTATTTTTTTATTGTTTATCTCTCTTTATCTCTCTCTGTGCCCTTAGAATATAAATTCCATGAGAGCAGGGACTTTTCCTGTCTTCTTTATTATTGGGTTCTCAACCCTGGAAAACAACTTAGGATATGATGAAAAGATATTTATCCATTAAGTAAATGAATGAAACCTGTCATCTCTTGATAAACAATATGTTACTTGTAGTTTTTTATGGTAATATCAAGTATTTATGAATGGCCATCTTTGCAAAGGCCTTCTTTGCATAGTTATGCAAGTATATCTACAACATAACATTCTAGATGTAGGATTCTTGGGTAAAAGAGCACTTTTAATTTTAACATTTATTGCCAAATTCCCTTCAAAGAACTTACACCAGTTTCCACACCCATTAATGATATACAAGTGTCTGTTTAACCAACGTGAGCCATAAGTTTAAGTAATACCAAAATTTGAAACTATTGTTAAACTGAAATATGAAAGATCTTCATTGTAATGGTTTTTATTTTTAATTATAAGCAAGGTTAAATATTTTTCTTAGTTAGCATTTTGTAATTATCTTTATAACTTCATGTGTTTTCCCATTTTCTATTTTTTTGTGTGAATTACTTGCTTATAACACAACATTTATCATGTGACAGTTGCCACTTTATAAAGTTAACAGTCTGATTTTGTTTTTAAGCACTTGTTTATTTCATGCAGGTGCTCTTATTTCATTTTATTAATGAAATTTGTTTCTTTTGGTTCAGTTCTTATTCTTCACACCAGTCTTCTGCAAGATTTTATCTTTGTGTCAGAATTTTTGTTTATTTTGTATTTTTTTTTATTGTGGAAATGTCAGCCTTACGGCACACTTGTGGAAAAATATAGCCATGTGCTCTCACAGATAATATTTTGATTGCTTATGATAAAGGAAGCCATTCTAGCATATGCTCCAGATCAACTCTAAAAGATTTTGTATTTTCCCTAACTTTATTTCTCCTTTTATTCTTCTTTTGTCTTCATTATGTGCATATGACTATTTGTCTATATCACTTAGTCAAGTTTGGTTCTGAGTAATAGAGAATCAGATTAACACTTGTGTAAACAAAATAAAAATCTATAAGCAATCCAGAGCTGGTATGTGCTTCTACTTCATGAAGTCTTCAGGCAACCTACTTCTTCCAAGGTAATTTTTGTTATATCCTTAGGCTGATCTTTGTATCATTCACATGGATCAGTTGTAGACTGGTATCTATGTTTCTGGAGCTAGAATGGGGAAAGGGATGATTAAGGAGGGACCAAGGTTGCATATCAGCACTCCCTTTACAGAACTCTCCGAAAGCTATTGCAGGACATTTCTGCTTTAGATGGCATTAGACAGAATTTAGTAATGTGTCCACATCAAGTAGTACTAGGGATCATCTATTCTTGGTGGCCTTTTTACTTGCTATAAGTGGAGAGAAGAAAAGCAGCTAATTTTGTCAGACAACATTAGCTACTTTTATTCATTGCTTTTTTTTCTTTCTTTCTACCTAGTTCTTCCGGGTTTTCGGATTTGTTCCCCAAGGGCCCAGGAAATATTAAGAACAATGTATTTTTAAAAATTTATATATGTATATTCATCAACTTTAAGGGTAATCAACACAAGTGAAAGGGCCAGAATTCAATAATGTAATTAGAAACTTATAAATTTCGGTACATCTATCAACCATCTGTTTCACAAGGCAACTCCTGGATAAAATTAGCATAACACCTAATAAATTAAATAAAGTAATAAACTCTTTAGAAAAAAATAGATTATGATTAAGTTCAGTGTGGTAACAAATCGAAATTATAGTTTTCGTGTGACTTAATAGCATTGTGATATGGCTAAAATGTATTTGCACTATTACATTCATTTGAAAAATTAAGATGAAAGATAAAAGCTAGTTATTTTTTCTCAAATTTGTACATAAATTTAAAAATGAGTTTGAATTAGAACTATTAAATATATATTTTATATGATAGAAAATCACATAAGTTCTCTTAACTTCATTTACTTCACTTATATAATGGGAACGTTTCACTTTAAATCCTTGAATGTTTGCTTTTTAACCAGCTTGTCTTTCACCTTCCTTCCAGTAATAAAACTTGTTTCTGTGGTTTGTAAATTCCATTTTGGTATAATTTTCTTCAAACATTTTTGCTAATGCATTAAAAGACTGCACAGCTTTTTGTAACTTATATTTTCATTTTTCTCAACTGAATGATGCAAATGTTTACAAATATTTTCACTTTGCTTTTTACAACTGTGCTAAGTATTCACCTGTAGCATCCTAATTAGAAGACTGTAGCATCCTAATTAGAAGATGTTATTTCTGGGAACTAATACTACCAGTCTAAAAACAATCACTGCTATTTTCATTTCTTGCTTGTTTAATTTATGAATCATTCAAAGGTGTTTGATCACATACAGTTATATTCTGTGAAACCTGTGCATCTCAAAAACTCAGTTGGAGACAAGGAAAATGTCATCCCTACCATAGGCTTGTTTCAGTTTTATTATGTGGTTGATGATTAACCTAGTGTTAAGATGAAGATCTAATTCAGGGCTACCTCTTTGAAAGGAAGAGAAATCTATTTGTATGATCTTAATTTTCCTGGTCTGTGTTAAATATCTCTTGGATACAGAATGATCAGACTGCTGCTTGCTCAGAGAGCTGCTAAGGAAACAAACAGATTCTTCCCAGGGACATGTTAATATCAGTCCTTTGTCAGAGTTAGGGCCTCTACTAAGGAAGATGCTTTGGGAAAATTATAGGAAGGTCCAGCTGCCTGGATGTGACTTCCTTGTCATTACTTAGTACCCTTTCTGAGGACTTCAGATTGATTCTCACTATCTTTTCACATATAGGCTAATTTAGCGTGTTTCTGGTATGAAGAGTTGCCAGTTATGTGATAACAATGAATAAACTATCTGACAGACTCAGATTTGCATATCCTACTATCGGAGAATACACAATTCAAGATTACAGATATTTATCTTTGCAAAATGCTTTGTAAAGCTTTATAATGCAAACTTCAATTCAAAGTAACAATGAAACTAAAATTAACTATTATTATGTCAGAAAGAGTCATATAAATCAAATAATTTCAATGTGATTCCTGACTTTACCTAATTAACTTTGACATACAATCTTTCAAAAATAAACTTGGTCTGAGTCTTACTCATACCCAGACTGTCACTATACTACCAGAATTTGTCATTTACTCATAGTAGCTCTGTTAAATAAAAATAAATGTCCTTATTTAAGTGAGACAGCAAGTTATGATAGAAATAGCATTGAGTTTACAACCCAATGGGTTTTAATCCTAACTCTTCCTTTAACAAGCTCAATATGACATTGAGTCAGTTACTTTAATATTCCTGCATTCATTTTCCACATCTCTCAATTGGGGACAGTGTTATCTGCTTTGAAATGTTATTTTAAGGATTAAATATGTGGCAATATGCAAAATATATTAACACAAGTACAATGCTTGCCACATAGCAGACAAATCACCTCCTAAAATTTCAAACCCATTATTTTCATATCAATTTACATCAAATTAATCTTACATTATATTTTCTCTCAATTTAAACTGTTTCTTCCTTCTAGAGATATTTTCACTATCACAGCTACTATTTCATTTGTGGCATTATTTCTTCACAGTTCTATCAAACTGATCAATGAAGCTCTACTGAAAGCTAATAAAATCCCTTAAGTATTTACCATTTTTTTCCTCTCTAGAAGAGGAAAAATATAAACTGTAGATCAATGTTAATTAAGAAATTCATTAAAATATTTTGTTATTTCAGAGATATGGTGGTTAAAACTTGATTGTGAGAAAATAAATGAGAACTGATTATAATTACATAAAATGTAAAAAAATTGAAATGCTGAGCTAAAAAATAGTGGAAATGTGAAATTGTTTTTAAGAGGTATTATTTTTCACTTTCTTTTACCTAATCCCCAGTATACAGTTCATTAGCAAGTCTTCTGGCCAGAAAATACAGTTTAGATCCTCTAGTTTCCTAAAATAGTTAGACTCATCTTATTTGTGAAGCCTTCACAAGTATAAAGCCAAATATTTAATAATGTGTCAATTTTTATTAAGCCATAATCACCAGGATATGGTGAAGTAAGTAGAACTTTCTGCAAGGCATAAGATCAATCAGGAACCAGGAAACCCTTCCATGAATATATAAGGAAATACAGGACAAGTCAAAAGTATATTTTACTGAAAGGTAATATAGCACTGAAAGGGCACCACGTAAAAAATGCCATACTTATGGAAAACATTTGCAGTGTTCTTTATCTTGCTTTTGCAACCAGTTGTTTACGTTGTAATTCCTTTTAGTTTGATATACAAAAGTCTGCTCTTCAAATCTGTGTCTCAAATACCCAAAGGTTGAGGACTGCTGTTCTATAAACATGAAATATATTTGAGGGCTTCCCTGGTGGCGCAGTGGTTGAGAGTCCGCCTGCTGATGCAGGGGACGCGTGTTCATGCCCCGGTCTGGGAAGATCCCACATGCCGCGGAGCGGCTGGGCCCGTGAGCCATGGCCGCTGAGCCTGCGCGTCCGGAGCCTGTGCTCCACAACGGGAGAGGCCACAACAGTGAGAGGCCTGCGTACCGCAAAAAAAAAAAAAAAAAAAAACAGATAAATGTGGGGGGCTTTTGTTTGTTTGTTTCTCAGAGTACCATAGTTAAGTGATTTTAAATGTATCTTTTAAGAATTGATTATTGTGAAAAACATTTTAATTGGTAACGGGAAAAAAAGGAATTTCTATAAAGAATGATCTGTACAAAACCTGGTTTTAAGCATAAGAGTCATACCAGAGGTCAGAGGCTAAAAATCTGATTTCATATGAACAAAAAGTGAAGCACAAAGTACTAGCAGCCAATGGAAAAATAAGAAAAAGACATTAACAGACAATATTTTTAAATTATATGTGCGTGTGCATATATATATATATATATATATACCCTTAAATGTATGAAAAAATAGGCAAAGTCAATCACAATTATTTTAAAAAATAATAAACAAAAACACTGAGAAACCATTTTTCTCCCATCAGATTGCTGAAATCAGTAGTTATTTAAAAACCTAATGATTCACATTTTCTCCAGCACTTATTATTTTTAGAATTCTTCTTTTTTGTCAATTGATCAGGATAGAATGGTATTTTATTTTGTTCTTTATTATAATTTCCTTATGTTTGAGATTAAATCTCCTGTTTATTAGCCATATGTATTTCCTCTTTAATGAAATGACTGTCTATGCCTTTTGTCAATTTTTATTTTCTTTCCTTATAACTTTTCTTGAAACTTCATAGGTTATATGTGTTGAAAACATCCTCTCCCACATTCTAACTTTTTTTTTCCATTCTATGTTAAGTGTTATTGCTCAAACATAGTTCTTAACTTTAAAATATTCAAGTTTATCAGCCTTTATAGGTTAGTGTTTTTTGTATGAGGTTTAAGAAGTCTTTTCAAAGTCTTCATTCAGAGAGATATGTATTTTCCTTTGTCATAATATTTTCTTTTTTTCCAAACTTTATTGAGATATAATTAACCTATAACATTGTGTAAGTTTTAGGCATATAACATGTTGATTTGGTACAATTATATTATGCAAAATGATTACCACTGTAGCACTAGCTAACACCTCCATCACATCACATAATTACCATTTATTTTTTATGGTAAGAACATTTAAGATCTATTTTCTTAGCCACTTTCAAGCAGGTAATACAGTATTAACAATAGTCACCATGCTATACATAAGGTCCCCAGAATTTATTCCTGTTTTAACTGGAAGTTTTTACCCTTTGACCAATAACTCCTCAATTCCCCCACCCCTCAGCCCCTGGGAACCACCATTCTATTTTCTGTTTCTACAAATTTGGCTCTTTTTGAAAGATTCTATATGTAAATTATATCATACAGTATTTATCTTAGTCTTTCTGACTTATTGCACTTAGCATAATGCCCTCAAGGACCATCTATGTTACCAAAAATTAAATGACAGGTTTTTCTTCTTTATATGGGTGAATAATATTCCAGTATACATATGTGTGTGTGTATATATGTGTTACATCTTCTTCACATCATCTTCATCCATTCATCCGTTGAGGGACAATTAGATTGTTTCCCTAACTTGGGTGTTGTGAATAAGGCTACAATCAACATGGGAGTGCAGATATCTCTTTGGGATTTGGTTTTCATTTCCATTAGATGTATACCCAGAAGTGGGATTGCTAGTACATATAATAGTTCTAGTCTTAACTTTTTGAGAAACCTCCATACTGTTTTCCACAGTGCTCCAGTGGTGTGCTGGAAATTCTCTTCTGGAAACTTGTACTTCCACAAAGCCTCTCTCACCCATGGGTGATTGTTTAAGGCAGTGTTTTGCAGGGTCTCCCAGATTGCAGCCCAAACAGACTAGATCTGTTTATGGGCCACTGCAAGGTCTGCAGCCAGGACTGAGGTCTGTCTGTCTTGATGCACAAGTGGACAAGACTCCTTCCCAGTCCCTTGGTGTATGGTGTTAGGTCCCACAGCTCCCTCAAAACCACTTTTGTTTATGAATAGATGCCAAATTTTTCTTGTTGAAGGAGGATGCAAAAAAACAAGGGTGAGAGATGGCTCTTACGCTGCTATGATGCTGATGTCACTCTCATTATTTTTCTTTTGACATTTAAGTACAGTGTCTGGATAAAATGCAGGACACCCAGTTATATTTGATTTCAGATAAACAACAAATAGCTTTTTAGTATAATTATGTTCCAAATATTGCTAGGGACAAACCTATACTAAAAGTTCTTATCTGAAATTCAAACTTAACTAGGTATCCTCTATATTTGCTTACTACAATTGTCAACCTTACATTTAAGTAGTGTGTGTGTGTGTGTGTGTGTGTGTGTGTGTGTGATGTAAGGTACAGTTCCACTTTAATTTTGTCCCCTTTCTGTACTATGTTTTCATGCTTTATTTGACATTCATTCTCTATCCACAGTTATCTGCTATGCTAAATTTAAAGTACATGTTACATCCTTATTAATTTGAGTACAGAGATAGGTTGTCTAGGCTGTTAAGGAGGTGTTACCGTTCTGAACTGTTGTCTTCATATTGTGTCCAAATGACTGTTCCAACACTAAAGACTGTGTCTAGAGTGGCAGGAAAGAGGGAAAGAAAGAGTAGTTGGTCCACATTAATTTAAAAAAATATGCACCGGAAGTGAAACATCATTTCTACTGGTATTCTACTGTTCAGAATTTAAGCATATGGTCACGTCTAGTTAAAAAGAAGCCTGCAGAACGTTTAGCTTTACAGCTATTCCTTATTCAACTCTATCATATAGAAGAAGGGGAAAATGGCTTTCAGAGAAAGCTAGTAATCTCTGTCACAATATTCTTTATAGAGTATCTTCTGTGACACCAAATAACACCTGTAAGCCCATATTTCAGTTTGAAATCTATTAGCCAGGATTCAAGAAATACACCCTCATGTTACCATGGCATTCACACCTTTTAACCTTTAGATAAGTAGTAATTCTATAAACATTTTATATCTGAAAGTTAATTGAGGTCAGAAGAAGTACCCATATTCTGGTGCTTGAAGCCATACAAGCATGATTCTCCCTAGAACTTTTACCTAATACATTTTTTTTAAAAATAATGTCTCCAGATCAGACACATTCCAATGCCAGCTGATAATTAGATTTCTAAATACTTTCATTCCATCTCTTGCTGAGCTCTATCAGTCTATCTTAACAATGTAAATTATTTGCAAATCTTGTATACCTAATCTCACTATGTAAAAAGCTTCTTTATAATTGAGGCAACTAAAACCTTAGATGTCTATAAAAAAAATCTCTCTTAGGGTTTCAAATAAAATACAACCCAAGGGTAACCCCCTTAATTCATTCTCCTGCCAAAATCACTCCCATAGTTAGAGGTTTTTCCTCTGTGATTGAATTTATCAACTGACAGGGCCTCAAAGAACACACTAGAATGATTGCTTCTCAACACCTAAATCTAAGGCTTAACATACTCAAAATGAACATATTTTAATTGGTCATCATCACGTTTTTTAGTATTTACTACAAATACAGCTCTGTACTAGACACTGTGTGGGATACACAGTTGTCTTTACAAAATGCAAAACACCCAGGTTATTAATGGGAAATAAAAGGTTTAAGTAGGCAGACTATTATAAGAGGTACTAATTGCAATGTGAGAACACTGGAGGAAGAGATTATTTCTGGCTGGATATGTGTGTGAAGGTGTGATCACGGGAGAAATTCGATTTGAGGAAGGCATTGAATGATTAGCTGATGTACAAGATATGAAATGAAAGATGTTTATAACCTTCTAAAACAGAATTTCATAATATCTGTTCCTTGCTTTAGTAATTCAATAGGAAGATCATCCCTAGATTAGTTATCCAAATGAGATAAAGATATCTTCACCTACCAAGCTTCATGTCATGTGATTAATTTTACTTTGGCATTGGAAATGGTGCTTTATACAGAGTTTTGGTACTTATAAAACATCTGATTAATTCAGTATTAAAATATGTGAGAAAATCAAATAAATATCATATGATTAACTTCTATGGATAAGTTTATTAACTTGTATCATAATTATTGAAATGTAATGATATTAAAAGGACACATCTCTAGAGAAGAAATTTATCCAGGAGCCAAATAAAAAGGGACTGGGTTCCCAAGTATATCAATACATTTCATGGCCAGTTTTCCCCTAGGAAATGCTCAGAAACAGACTTATTTCATTTTTTCTAGTAAACTAGGAAATAATTTCCAGTCATCTTACTCCACTAGCCAAGTAATGTAAAGGCTAAAAGGTGGCTTGTATGCCACAACATAGTAAAAAGGGCCTTTATAATGGAGAAATAAATCTCCAGTCAAAAAATTAAACCACAGAGGAGAACAAAAAAGAACCATTAACAAGACTACAAATTTAATCTTAAACTTTTACAAAACAGTTATTGGCTCTACATCTCCCTCTGCAAATACCACCTTTAGTGAAACATCATCTACAATGAGCTGCCCTGTAAGTGAATTTTGATGATAAGCCAAGAATATGTTGACTTTGTTAAGTGACTTTCAGTAGGAATGGTGGGCCTCCTCGGTGAGGCCTGCTGTGTTCTTTTTGTGCATTATTTTTTTTATGCTAGGCTTGGAGGTGTTAAGAACCTGTTTTACAAGGCTAGAATTTTAATCCAAGACTTTATAACCAGTCCCATGCCTGAGAGGTGAGAGCCAGTAAGGAGGAAGAGGAAAAAAAGTCTAACTTTTGTGGAAATTCCTTTGGAAGTTAAAAGGAGTTTGAATCCTAAATTGAGATGGAAGGATTTAACTTGAGGAAAATAGATATATCTTCTATCAAGACAAAATAAAAAGAAATGAAATTAAGTGCTGATGCCAATAAGATGTTCACATGGGGGTAAGCAGAAAGTATTAGAAAATCCCGCCTGGCATTCCTTATATTCTCTGTAAAATAGAGACAGTGATGTCTTAGCATGAAGGTAGAGGAGATGAAGGAGACAGGGCAAGACCTGCTTGCAACAATCATTGTGGGAACTAAGAGAGAGAAGTTGGATGAATTGTAAAAAAATTCTGGGTGGCAGTAGAGTCCAGTCAAGTTAAATAACACAATTTTATGTAACCATATTTTATAGAATTGAGTGATTTTTCCCAGCCAAATTGTCAGTATGAGACAGGAAACTATGGGCAACAAAGAGAATGTTTTGGAATCCCACTGTTATGGCTTCAAATTTTTTCCTCTTACTTTCTAGCTATGTGACATGGGGCAAGATGCTTAATGTATCTAAACTCTAGATGCCCTATCTGCAATAGTGGAATAAAAGTGTCTATATCACAGGGTTATGTGGAGATGAAATAAAGGAACACATAAAGAATTTAGCAAAGTGTTTGGCACAGAGTAAATATTTAATAACAAAAGCCATTTGAATAGAGGAAATAATGGTAGCTAATAATAATTTGTTTGAATTTGTGAGTATTCAAGGGATGTAGTAAAATGATAATACAAAATGAGATTTAAAATACAAGATGAAAATAGATTGGAACAATCTATTTGGGATTGAAGGAATTAAGTCCTAGAGATAAGATAAGAGTACTAGTAGATTTTCAACAAGGCCATAGAGGGCACCAGAGGTCTGATATTGGTAACCGAACAAAGTCTGGGGTTGCCAGTGGACTGATGTCCCTGATAGTATTAAGAAGAAATGCATAGTTCATTCTCTTCTTAATTCCATAATGTCTATTAATATATTTTTATCATTCATTTTGTGCCTCTCATATTGTAAGCCATGTTTACTTCAGAACATGTGTAATATGTTTTTATGCAAGTGCTGTACATCAACTACAACCATAATAACCATGTGTTGGAAAACTAAAAAAAAATCAGAATCTTTTTTATTAGTTATCAATTCTTGAACCTGGAAGATCTCAGCATCAGATAACAGCTGATTTTATTGTGTCAGTTAATTTCAAGTAAAGCCATAAATATATCAGTAGTTTCAAAAACCATATGTTCCTCTTTAAAGAACTTTTTTATTTGTAAACTGTGAATGCTCAAGTAAAAATTACATTTCATCATTTAAATTTTATATAAAGTAAGAAGTGAAAATTTTAGTTTCCTTGCTCTCAAGTTTCTTTTTGCTGAACTCCTTTAATTCTTCATTGCAAAAGAAAACCAATTTTTTTCTCTCCATCTTTCCTTCTCTCTTTCAGTAAATGTATCTTTCATCAATAATTATATGTATCATTTCCATTTTTATTAAATTAGATTTTTCTTGTAGACTCATCCTTTACATTGGAATTTGGCAAAACACTACCTGTGGGCCAAATCCAGTTTTTATAAATAAATTACCAATTTACCAATACATTTTATTGGTAAACAATTGCCCCAGTTTGTTTACATATTGTCTGTGGCTGCTTTCATGGTGCAAGGACAGGGTTGAGTAGTTGCAACTAACTGTAGACGGTAAAGCCTATAACATTTACTATTTTACATTACTACAAAATATGTTTGCTGATCCTGATTTCCATAATTTTCTGTGGCTTACATTTTTCACTTAACTCTTGTCTTATTGGTGTTTTTTTAGGTTAGTATATATGGATGTATCTTAGTCATTTAAATTATTTCAGATTACACTCTGCATTGATATACATTATCAATGGTAGAAATTTATCACTGGTAGAAATTTAGATCTTTTCTAGTTTTTAAGATAATGTCACATTTATGAAATGCATATGAACAGTTGCCAGTGTATGGTATATATCTTTTAGATTGTTATAGAATAACAAAAACATTCTGTAATATATTCTCAGATATTAAGTTTCATGAATATTACAAACTGAAAAGTACAAGCCTGGGAAAATAATATTATGGAAATAACTGATAAAAGAACTAAAATAAATTTAAGTCATTATCCTCAAATTTGAAGAGTATTACACCATAGACTATACCAACGTTAGTGACTGCTAGTTATCTACTCAATAGAAGGTCCCCTCTTTTATCTTTATGAATAAAATGCCCATTTAGCCATGTCTCAATTAAACATACCTAGTACTCCAGGCTTCCGTGTAGCTAAGAATGGCCTTGTAATACTAGTCTTCCCAAGTACTTATAGAAAGAAATGCAGATGTGACCTCCAATGACCATTTGATAACATTGAGTTGAGTAGCATTATGTTAAAGGTTTACATCCTGATGTATAGTAGGTTGGAAAGTAATGTACTCTGATGGTATATTCAGTTATAATACTAGCTTTGAATTCTCTGATACCTAACTTTTTGTGGTATGGGACAATTAAGCCTCTATCTTTTTAAAGCTGCAGTAGTAGCACTTTTATTTGAAACAAATGTAGTCCTAACAAGCAACCAGAAATCTATAATGTGCTAAAATTAGTTCCATTAGGCTGGTATTAACTTTCTATGTGGACACATTTTTCTCCCTAATGACTGTAAGAACATTGAACCCAGGAAGTTTTTATAAAGTATTTAACATGTATCCACAGCTTTAAATACTGTTTACATTTCAACACTTCCAAAATTTCTACTTCTAGACCAAAATTATCTTCTCAGATCAAGCCTTACATAACCAACAGATTTTGTTATCTCTCTCCTTGGATGTCTGACACAAATTTCAAATTTAACATATTCAAAACTGAATGCTTAATCTTACTTGCCAAATCTTTCTCCTCCTTCAGTCTGTAAAATCTCCACTCATTCTGTTACTCAGGCAGCAACTTGGGTCACTTCCTCTTTACACCCAGTATTACCAAACTGCAGTATGCCACCAAGGTCTCTGACTGAAGTCTACCTCCAAAATTCTGCTAACCCCTCTCCTCCACCTCCAATTCAGCACCATGGAGCATGCCATAATCTCACACCACTGCCTCTGCAATTCTCTCCCTAAATAAACACCCTACTTTCCCTTCTACTCCCCTCTTATTGATTTTCCATACAGGAGTGATCTTTTAAAAATATAAGTTGATTGTTACTCACCACCTCTTTTAAATACTTTTAAAGTCTATCTGTCACACTATGAAAAATGTGGCCTAAAAATGCCCCATATGACCAGCTCCTGTGAATCACATTAGGCTAATCTTATTTTCATTTTCCTGCTTTTTTATTATGTTCAAGGAATCATGTGTTATTTCACTTCCTAAAACATTCTAACTTCCTTTCTATCCATGAGACTCCCTTCATGCTGCCCCCCTTCATTGAATGTCTCCCTTGAAAAATATTCCCTTTCATTTACATCTAGGTTTTATCATTATGTCTTTCCTTAAAGAGTCTCTCACTGATATTCAGTCTAAGTTAATATCCTCCCTGCTTGTCACCACTTATGTAATTATTCTCTTTGATAGTTCACAGTGCCATTACTTTTTCCTTAATAGCACTTTATTAACAAAGGCAGAGGCCATCCATCTCCATTTGCTTCAACACTATATACTCAATAATTAGGGTAGTGTATGGCACATAGTAGGTGTACAATAAAAGTATGAAAATAATAGATGAATGCATGACAGAGTGAGTTAGCTGAAATGCATTACCAATTGTTGCAGTGAGGGATTTCAGAACCAAGAGAGCACAATGAATACCACAAAGACATTATTTATGTTTCTAGAATATTTTGATACCATAGACACTGGATCCTTAAAATACAGTGGAACTATGGGTTTCAGTACTTTATTTTAGATGCCTTTCTTTTTCTTTCTTACAGACAATCACGCACTCAATAGTTACTACTTAAGGGGCATATTGGCAGTTCAGAATTCTCTCCTCGTTACTCTGAACACTGCTGTAAATCATCTGCTGTCAAGTTCATAGATAATCATAACCATGGGAAATAGGATTAGGGACATGAATGAATAATTGGAAACATAGTCCTTGTCCTGAAGTTTTCTTGCAAAATAAATTGTTAAACCTTCCAACAGTCTTATATGAAACAAAATCAAAATCATGCAGCCAGCATGAAAGGCACCCCATGCTCTCTAAGTTCATGAATTTATCAGGAATATTTATCCATTAACACAGAAACTATAAAAAAAGACTAAAAGAACAGAGTCCAGTATTGGAGATTATCACTTCAAATATGTCCATTTGGATAAAGAATGAATTTTATTATTTATTTGTCTTGATTTCTGAATGGAACAAAAATCTTCTTTTGCTTAGATTTCACACACATATAGAAAATATTCCTCCAAGTTATAGTTTATCTTGAATTTATTGAGAGCTACTGATGAATATGAACCTTAATGTGATCTAAGTACATGTTGGCTAAATTGACTAATTTATTGACCTCAGCATTTGCTGCTGTGTTATAAATCTTCATTGTGTCACATTTTGTTGGTGTTTGCCTTAATCAAAGAAAATAGGTTCTATTTTTTTCTTTATGGGGAATATTTTCCTCATTTATATGGTTTACTTCTTAGGAATATAATTTCTAGGCATTATATTTCCTTCATGCTAGTGGTAAAACATATTTATAGGTACTGTGAGATACAGACTGCCAAATGTGTTTGAAATACTTCATTTAATAGTCCAACAGAGATATTTTCCTTTATATAGAGAGAATATTGACTATAATGACATTTTTGTAAAGAACATGAACAATAAAATGAATAACTCAGAAGAAAGGTTAGTAAATTATGTAAATATGAGAGGCTGAAAAGTATTGGCTACTGTATTTCTAAACTGATTATTAAAATCTAACATGCATGAATTCCCTTAGAATTAATATCTTTATAATTTTATTAGTAGCTTTCACTTTAAATAGCTGGTGTTAAAGATTTAACCCTTATACTTTTTAGGTTTACAAAATCAATGTATTCTTGATATAAGAAACTTAAAATATAGAGGTATACAAAAATGAAATTAAACATTTCCATAATTTAATTCTCAGAGGAAATTTAATGTATTCAATTACTTTATTATAAAATATCTTAAGTGCTTAATCCTTTCTTTACAAGTTATTCAGAACAATTTTGATTAAAAAAAAAAACCTACAAATACATAACTGCCACAAGCAAATACATTTCCATTTCTAAGTCTTACAGTACAGAGTATGTAACATCCACTGTTTGGGCTTTTTACAACATGTTGAATCAATCATAGCAGATTTTAGTCCATAAGTAACTTTTCCTGAAATTTCTTTGTAAACTCTTCAGCCTTCTAACAGAAGGTTCTATGGCTTTTAAAGTAATCTTCAGCCCAGTCATTCCAAAGTGGGTGCTTAGCCTAGGCATTATTCATCAGTTCTATCATGGACTGGATTATTTTGCAAATTTTGTTTGCTTGGTTCCAGCACAAATTACTGTTAAGACGGTTCTGTTTTGTTTTGTTTTTGTTTTTAGTTTTTGTTGCTTTTTCTAAATTTCATCTTTGGGTTTTTTGTTAGCTCTTTATTTTAAATGAAGTTGTAAGTGTTTATTTTTATTTTATATTGGAGTATAGTTGATTTAAAATGTTGCATTGGTTTCAGGTGTACAGCAAAGTGATTTAGTCATACATATACATATATGTATTCTTTTTCAGATTATTTTCCCATATAGATTATTACAGAGTACTGAGTAGAGTTCCCTGTGCTATACAGTAGGTCCTTGTTGATTATCTATTTTATATATGGTGGTATGTGTATGTTAATCCCAATATCCTAATTAATCCCTCCCTCCCACCTTTCCCCTTTGGTCACCATAAGTTTGTTTCCTATGTCTGTGAGTCTGTTTCCATTTTGTGAATAAGTTCATTTGTACCATTTATTTAGATTCCACATATAAGTGATACCATATGATGTTTGTCTTTCTCTGTCTGACTGACTTCAGGTAATCTCCAGATCCATCCATATTGCTGCAAATGGCATTATTTCGTTCTTTTTATTGCTGAGTAATATTCCATTGTATATATGTACCACATCTTCTTTATTTACTCATCTGTCAATGGACATTTAGGTTGCTTCCATACCTTGTCTATTATTGTAAATAGTGCTGCAATGAACATTGAGATGCATGTATCTTTTTGAAGTATGGTTTTCTCCAGATATATGCCCAGGAGTGGGATTGCTGGATCATATGGTAGCTCTATTTTTAGTTTTTAAAGGAACCTCCATACTGTTCTCCATAGTGGCTGTACCAATTTACATTCCCACCAACAGTGTAGGAGGGTCCCCTTTTCTTCAAACCCTCTCCAGCATTTATTATTTGCAGACTCTTTGATGATGGCCATTCAGACCAGTGTGAGGTGATACCTCATTGCAGTTTTCATTTGCATTTCTCTAATAATTAACAATGTTGAGCATCTTTTCATGTGCTTTTTGGCCATCTCTATGTCTTCTTTGGAGAAATGTCTATTTAGATCTTCTTCCCATTTTTTGATTGGGTGGTTTGTTTTTTTGATATAGAGCTGCACGTGCTGTTTGTATATTTTGGAGATTAATCTCTTGTTGGTTGCATCATTTGCAAATATTTTCTCCCATTCTGTGGGTTGTCTTTTCATTTTGTTTATGGTTTTCTTTACTGTGCAAAAGCTTTTAAGCTTAATTAGGTCCCATTTGTTTATTTTTGTTTTTATTTTCATTACTCTAGGAAGTAGTTCCAAAAAGATATTGCTGCAATTTACATCAAGGAGTGTTCTACATATGTTTTCCTCTAAGAGTTTTATAGTATTCTGTCTTACATTTAGGTCTTTAATCCATTTTGAGTTTACTTTTGTGTATGATGTTAGAGAATGTTTTAATTTCACTCTTTTACATGTAGCTGTCCAGTTTTCCCAGCACCACTTATTGAAAAGACTGTCTTTTCTCCATTGTATATTCTTGCCTCCTCTGTCATGTTATTTCAGGGCTTTCTATCGTGTTCCATTGATCTGTAATTCTGTCTTTGTGCCAGTACCATACTGTTTTGATTACTGTAGCTTTATAGCTTTATAGTATAGTCGGAAGTCAGGGAGTCTCATTCCTCTGTTTTTCTTTCTCAAGATTGCTTTGGCTATTCGGGGTCTTTTGTGTTTCCATACAAATTTTAAGATTTTTTTTGTTGTAGATCTGCAAAAAAAATGTCATTGGTAATTTGATAGGTAAGGCATTGAATCTGTAGATTGCTTTGGGTAGTATAGTCATTTTGACAATATTGATTTTTCCAATCCAAGAACATGGTGTATCTTTCCATCTGTTTGTGTCATCTGCAATTTCTTTCATCAGTGTCTTATAATTTTCAGAGTACAGGTCTTTTGCCTACTTAGGTTTATTTCTAAGTATTTATTTATTTTTGATGAAATGGTAAGTGGAATTGTTTCTTTAATCTCTCTTTCTGATCTTTTGTTGTTAGTTTATAGAAATACAACATATTTCTGTGTATTAATTTTGTAACCTGCAACTTTACCAAATTCACTGATGAGCTCTAGTAGTTTTCTGGTAGCATCTTTAGGATTTCCTATGTATAGTATCATGTCATTTGCAAACACTGACAGTTTTACTTCTTCTTTTCCAATTTGAATTATTTTTATTTCTTTTTCTTCTCTGATTCCTGTGGCTAAGAATTCCATAACTACATGGAATAAAAGTGGTGAGATTGGACAGCCTTGTCTTATTCCTGATCTTAGAGGAAAAGCTTTCAGCTTTTCACTGTTGACTATGATGTTTGCTGTGGGTTTGTCCTATATAGCCTTTATTACATTGAGCTATGTTCCTCTATGCCCACTTTCTGGAAAGCTCTTATCATAAATGAGTGTTGAATTTTGTCAAAAACATTTTCTGCAACTATTGAGATGATCATATGGTTTTCATTCTTCAATTTGTTAATGTGGTGTATCACACTGATTGATTTGTGCATACTGAAAAATCTTTGCATCCCTGGGATAAATCCCACATGATCATTGTGTATGATCCTTTCAAGATATTGTTGGATTTGGTTTGCTAGTATTTTGTTGAGGATTTTTGCACCTATGTCCATCAGGGATATTGGTCTGTAATTTTCTTTTGTTGTGGTATCTTTGTCTGATTTTGGTATCAAGGAAATGGTGGCCTCATAGAATGAGTTTGGGAGTGTTCCTTACTCTGCAGTTCTTTTGAAATAGTTTCAGGATGATAGGTGTTAACTCTTCTCTAATTGTTTGATCAGATTCACCTGTGAAACCATCAGGTCCTGGACTTTTGTTTGTTGGGAGTTTTTAATCACAGTTTCAATTTCAGTGCTTGTGATTTGTCTGTTCATATTTTACATTTTACATCTCTTCGTGATTCAGTTTTTTAAAATAAATTTATTTATTTATTTATTTTTGGCTGCATAGGTTCTGCATTGCTGCACATAGGCTTTCTCTAGTTGTGGCAAGCAGGGGCTACTCTTCGTTGCGGTGCGTGGGCTTCTCATTGTGGTGGCTTCTCTTGTTGCATAGCACGGGCTCTAGGTGCACAGGCTTCAGTAGTTGTGGCTTGGCTCTAGAGCTCAGGCTCAGTGTTGTGGCTCATGGGCTTTAGTTGCTCCACAGCATGTGGGATCTTCCTGGACCAAGGCTTGGACCTGTATCCCCTGCATTGGCAGGTGGATTCTTAACCACTGCGCCACAAGGGAAGTCCCGTGATTCAGTTTTGGGATATTGCACCTTTCTAAGAATGTGTCTATTTCTTCTAGGTTGTCCATTTTATTGGCATATAGTTGCCTGTAGTAATCTCTTGTGATCCTTTGTATTTCTCTGGTGTACATTGTAACTTTACTTTTTTTATTTCTAATTTTATTGGTTTGAGCCCTCTCCCTTTTTTTCTTAATGAGTCTGGCAAATGTTTATCAAATTTGTTTATCTTTCAAAGAGCCAGCTTTTAGCTTCACTGCTCTTTTTCTGTTGTTTTCTTTGTCTTTATTTTATTTATTTCTACTCTGATCTTTGCAATTTCTTTCCTTCTGCTAACTTTGGATTTTGTTTGTTCTTCTTTCTCTAGTTCTTTCTCTACTTGCTAAGGAAGTTTTAAGTATTTTAATGGGTACTCTGAGGCAAATTGACTTTTATTCTGAAGGAAAATCTGTCATAAGGAAGATGCTCAAGGACAGTAAGCCTTTTAAAAATAAATAAATTGGATTGATAAACTTGAATGTTATGGTCATTTTTTAATGTATATATACAAATATTTTCCAGTTCCTTCATTGACCTCCTAATAGCAACCATCTTGGATTTGATGCTCTATTTATAATTTTTGTTGTTATCATCAATCAATTTTTTAAAGAAATAAAAAGAAATTATGTTACAATCATACCTCATTTTATTGTGCTATACAGACATGGTGTTTTTTTACAAAATTGAAGGTTTGTAGCAACCCTGTGTTGTACAATCTATCAGTGCCATTTTTCCAACAGCATTTGCACACTTCATGTCTCTGCATCACATTTTGTCAATTGTCATAGTATTTCAGACTTTCTCATTACTATTATATTTGTTATTGGCATCTGTGATCAATGATGTTTGATGTCACTGTTGCAGAAAGATTATGACCCACTGAAGACTCAGATGATGGTTAGCATTTTTTAGCAATGAAATATTTTAAAATTAAGGTGTATGTATTTTTTTTGGGACAAAATACTATTGCTCACTTAATAGACTACAGTATAGTATAAATATAACTTCTATATGCACTGAGAAGAACAGTGACTTGCATTATTGAAATACTTGCTTTATTGTGATGATCTGGAACCAAACCTGCAATATCTTTGAGGTATGCCTTTACACTTAATTTTAAACTTAGCCATATGACCTCAAAGTAGACAGGGACATTTGTGTCAGACCTCAAGGATGAAAGTATGAGTATTCCCAGTGAACTGTAAACCTAGTATAGCAGTTATTGAAATTTTTGTTTATGCTCAACAGTAGTTTTTTTGCAATACAGCCTTTTTCATCAGTATTGCTGTGAAACATATCTTTTCTCTGTTGTATTATAGTCCATTGTATGATCATAAAATGTATCAACTTTCTTACTGAAAACAATATAGTTTTTTTTCTAAGATTTGTTGTTATAAATAATGCTGTATACTTGTACATGTTTCTTGGAACATGTATGAAAGACATTCTATAGAGTTTTAGAAGTTATAGAATGTGTATATCTTCATTTTAGATAATAACACCCTGCTGTTTTCTAACAAGATTGCTTCAGTCCTTCCACAAGCAATGTAGAATAGTTTCCATTGCTGCCTACCTTCACCAACACGTGGTTTAATTAGCCTATATAATTTTTGATTAAATTTTTGTCAAATTAGTGTACTTTTCATTTTGTATATTTGTGGTTGTAATTTGAATTTCCTTGATTACCAGTGACCTTGGTCATATCATTTGTGCTTCTTGCACATTTATGTTTATCATCCCTAAACTATGTGATCATTTATTGCATGTTTGTCTCTTCTTTTTTAATTTGCACAATTCCAAATTATATTATGAAGATTAAATGTTGGTTTATAATATCAAACATCTTTGCCCAGCTTGTGATTTGTGTTTGTAATTTTTTGTTGTGTCTTTTAATGAAAAAAATGTATAATTTTACTCTTGTTGAATTTTTCAAGCATTTCTTTTGCAATTTATAGTTATCATTAAGAACTTTTATAATTGCTGGTCATGCATCTGTTATCTCCTATGCTCTTTTAAATGTTTTAAAGTTCTCTTTTATTGTTTTATCTTTATTCCACCTGGAATTGATCTTTGATTGAGGTGTGAGTTTAAAGTGATAAAATGCCTTTTTTTCCAATTTGGATAATAAATTATTTCAGCTCTACTTGGGTAAAATTTAATCTTTCCTCCATGAATTTGTCACACTGAGGAAAGGGTTTGAAGTTAGGTGAAAATGAGCTAGCTAACGTATATACAAGCTTTATTTTGTATACAATAGAATACAATTTTGCAAAAGAAAATGATCAGTATCACTCTAGGGTATGTTCAGAAAACAATGGCTTATTACATCTGCCCCATTTTCTCACAAGGATGCAATGAAACCAAATCCCACCTAATCCTTTACAACAGCATTCCTGAACTCTATAACTGTAGGATATGTCACCATCTTCTAGTTCTCTATGCCTCACTTCTCATTTTAACTATTTCTTCTATGATTGTTATATTTATCACCAAAATAGACTGAACTAATTGAAAGCAGGAAATAATTTCCGTTATTTAGTTCTAATATTTCACATATTTATCTGCAGTACCTAGCAGAATGTCTGTTACAGGGTTGACTATCTCCTCTTCTCTTTTGGTAGTTTAGTTAGTACCTCTAGATAATGCTACTCTATTAATTAAAATTCATCAAATCAGAGGAATGGAGAAACATCAGAACTAGAAAGAACACTAAGGATTCATCTGCCCCACAGGTATTCAGGAGTAACAGTTGTGCACTTTGAATATGCGCTTATCTGGTTCCAGCCACAGAGCTTCTAATTCAGTAGGTTTGTGGTGAAGTTCCAACACTTGCATTTTGTTTAATTTCAAAATGTGATGCTGATGCATGCTCCTAGTTGAGAAATTTTGATCTCTGTGACCACCTCCTTCCTCTCCTTCTTAAAAAAGGCAACTGATAGCCTGAGAGGTAACTTTTCCCAGGTCACAGAAGAATTTGATGACAGAAGTAGGAGACAAACTCAAGTGTTCTGTGAAGTTCTGCAGTGATCTTTCTTTCCTCTCTATTGATACTGGCTTCCAAGTAGAGGAAAATAACAGCACTCCGATTTTTCTTATTTTCTTCTTATTTTGCTATTCTCTTTATATTTTTCCACAGGCAATGCCATTTTTTAAAGAAAAATTAAGCGTTGAAGTTCCGCGGCTGTCAGAATCATCAGGTAAGCACAATGATTCTGTGGCAAAAGTTTATTCTAAGGATGATGCTGCTGATCAAACCTGAGGAACTGTCAAGGTTTTTTCCATTGAGATATGAGGCTGTAATGGCATTTTCCTCAGTCTCAACTCAGAAGAAAATATGGAACCAAGCAAGGTCACCTCATTGTTGCACAGATAGCACACATTATATCTATGCTTTCTAAATAGGTACTCAACCCATGGACAAAAGAAAACATCATATTACAATCCATAGTGTAGCTGGAATGAGTCCAATCTCATTAGGTGTTGCCACCTTTGATAAATTTTCCTCATTTGCTAAAATTATTGAATATATAAATTATTTCATAAATCCATTTTAGCAGAATCAGGGTAATATCTGCATAATTAATAATGATTATATTTCAGACATAGACTGTAATTTTAAAAGTTTGTAAACTGTTTTCTTTTGAAATGGTAAATCATAAGAAATAGATAACTTTACCAATATCTTTTTCAAATCTGAGATATTTGATATTGATAAGATATTCTGAAAGTGAATATTGTGGTTGTAATTTTGGAAGAATCAGACGTTTGCAAACCTGATCTTGGAACATCTGGAGATTCCTAGAAGGCAGAGATAGGACATAGTTTAATGGCCAGAGCCTCAACATTTTCAAGGAAATCAGATTCTTCCTATAAAGTTAGCAATACCTGCAAAGAGAAACCAATCTCAGATAGAAAAGTTGAAGAAGATATTTATAAGCATTCATGTTTAAAGTTAAAATTCACCATGGATTCATTAATAATTTTATCCAAAAATAGGAGGTATTAATTTCATTATTACTAAATTATTATTAAACATGGGACAATCAATGATTTAAATCAAGCTGAGCTAATTGAGAGTGAATTATCATCATCCTCTGTGAGAATATTGCTCAGAAATTACCTCTGAAGTCCAAAGGATTATTATGCATTTATACTTGTAAATTATGGCTCAATGGTAAACTGGATGAGATTTTAATATTTTAGCATTCATTAAGTTCTGAAGGTTTAGAGCCAGTACAGTGATGAGCAAGCCTGTTTTGTCCTCTAATGAGAATAATTGTGTTACAGCTAATTGCCATCATCATAAATTTATTATTATATAAATTCAGATTAACCTATAGAATTAAAGGTAATATTTATATTTTGCATATTTTATTTTAGAATTAAGGGATATAGGTTTAGTTCCTACTCTTAAACACTTGATATAAAAATTTTAACATGTGCAATGTGGGTAATCATTTTATTTTATACTTAGCATGCAAACTATACAATTAAAAGCTAACTTGAATAAGCTTATAGACGCTTGTCTAAACTGTTCCTTAGTCTATGTCATTATGTACTCATTCATGTTTTCATGTTTGTAGCTAGTGATGGGTGTGATGAATGACTGAAGTATGTGGGGAGAGGACAGCTTCTCTAGAAGTACACAGGCTTCATGAGGCTGCAGTAGAACTCTAAATAAAAATCCGGGTATTGCTGTCCAAAAAGAACAGGAAATAGATAACTGGCTTCCTAAAATACCGATATCTACTGCAGGAACAGAGGAAAAAAATCTCCCCAAAAATAATAGAAAGAAGAATCAAGTTGGGTTAGAAATAATCCTACTTGAATCATTAGGGAAGGTGAACTAGACTAATAAACTGCGTATAGCCCATTCCGTAATGTGAGTTTGAGTTCTTCCCTAGTATTTTATTAGTTAAATGAGAAATATGTAAATTTGAGGAGGGAATTCAACAGCTATTTTCACTGGCTATTTTGATGGTCTTATTATTGTCATTTTACAAGCATCTGTATATTAATAAATATGCTAGCTTACCAGTATATTAAGGGATCTGATGATTCTTGATGATATTACTGTGAGTATATAGATTACTAAACTAACAATTCTGTAAGCTTAAGCCCAGATATAAATTGGCCTTGACACCTAACCATATGCTTTTAAGTTTTAACAAATACCAAGAATACTCTGGCATTTTTTGCATGGATGCACTGATTTTAGCTTTATAATAGTGAATATACATTCTGCATTAACTTAAAAAGCCAGTGACCAAATTGAACACCAAATCCTGTGATTTTCTTTTTAATAATACACCTAGTATTTTTTAGTAATAATCTGGTAGAAACAACTTGACATGGAAAAGCTTTTCTTTAAGTAGATAGTAGCTATTCACTTCATTTCCATGAGGTCCGTGAAAATAAGAAATGGGGCAACAAATATTTTATAACATAAATCAGACTAAAATACTAAGAAATGAAAATATTTTTGAGTGTTTTTTTATTTCATCTCAAATGTATGTATTTTCCCCTTACAATAAAACCAGCTAATTGTTCCAAACACTGAAGATAGTGTCTGCTTCTATTTGACAGAATAAAACTAATAACTATCCTTTGTGCTTCCACTGAGTGTAGCAGCAGCTTAACTACATGACAGCTTTCTGTCAGAAAGTAAAGAATCAAGTGGGCCAGAAATAGCAAAGAGTTTTAAAAAAGAGCTTCGAGTCCTTTCTTCTTGCTATACATCTGCTTTTTGTCTTTACTATACCAGATTTTGTCTCAAAGTAATTATAAAAATATAGAATATAGCCATTAAAAATTTCTACAAAAAGAAAGGTGCTAGGGCTTCCCTGGTGGCACAGTGGTTGAGAGTCCGCCTGCCGATGCAGGGGACATGGGTTCGTGCCCCGGTCTGGGAAGATCCCACGTGCCGCGGAGCGGCTAGACCCGTGAGCCATGGCTGCTGAGCCTGCGCATCTGGAGCCTGTGCTCTGCAACGGGAGAGGCCACAACAGTGAGAGGCCCGTGTACCGCAAAAAAAAAAAGAAAGGTGCTAAAATCTCAAATCAGATATTTGGATTTCATGATTTTTTATATATGTTCTGATTCATTAACCACCACTCCCATCTCCTCATTATTATGATCTGGGGTACTCAGATTTTTGTTTGTTTGTTTTTGTTTTCCTTACTGGAACCAAGATACAATGAAGAATTATCTGTCATCTATTATGCAAGTCATTCATTTATTTAACAACAGTTTATTATTTATCTAACAACTGTTCACCTACTATTTGGTAGGTAGTACAAAACCAATAGATGAAGAAGATTGACATTATTGTCTGCCCTCAGAGAAAGTCTAGTCTAGGAGGAATTATTACTAATTATTTTTTACAATCATTTGTTTAAAATATATATTATATGATATTATAAAATATGTATTGCATGTATAATATATATATATATGTTCATTCTGTGTATATATAGTGTGTGTGTGTGTGTATATATATATATATATATATATACATATATGAGGAAATAAATACTAACCTCTCAATAGTGAGCTCTCAGTTGCAGATATTGTATTATATTATGCTAAGTGAAATATGTCACAGAAAGACAAATACTGTAGTATTTCACTTATATGTGAAATCTAAAAGACAAAGTAAATGAACAAATATAACACAACAGAAACCAAATTATGTATATAGATAATAAACAGGTGATTGCCAGAGGAGAGGAAGGTGTAGGGAGTAAGGAAGTAGGTGTGGGATATTAAGTGGCATAAAATTCCAGTTACAAAGTAAATGAGCCACAGATATGAAATGTACATTGTGGGCAGAATAGTCAATAACTATGTAATATTTTTGTTTGGTGACAGATGTTAACTTATCATGGTGATCATTTTGTAATGTACAGAAATATAGAATCACCATGTTGTGTAACAGAGACTAACATAGTGTTGTAGGTCAATTATACTTAAAAAACAAACAAACAAACAAACAAACTCATTGAAAAAGAGATCATAGTTGTGGTTACCAGAGGCAGAGTTTGGTGCGGGGGAGTTGAATTGTAGAAAAGTAGTCAAAAGATACAAATTCACATTTATAAGATAAATAGGTACTAGAGATATAATGTGGGGTGTAACATAATAAATATAATTAATACCACTGTATGTTACAAATAAAAAGTTAAGGGAATAAATCCTGAGTTCTCATCACAAGGAAAAATACTTTTTTTTTTAATTTCTTTAGTTTTGTATCTGTGAGATGATGAATGTTCACTAAACTTATTGTGATAATTACTTCATGATGTAAGCCAAATTGTGTTAAAAAACAAAAAGAATAAAATACCTAGGAATAAACCTACCTAAGGAGGCAAAAGACTTGTACTCAGAAAACTATAAGACACTGTGAAAGAAATCAAAGATTACATAAATAGATGGAGAGATATACCATGTTCTTGAAGCGGAAGAATCAACATTGTGAAAATGACTATACTACCCAAAACAGTCTACGGATTCAATGCACTCCCTATTAAATTACCAATTGCATTTTTCACAGAACTAGAACTAAAACGTTTACAATTTTTATGGAAACACAAAAGACCCTGAATAGCCAAAGCAATCTTGAGAGAGAAAAACAGAGCTGAAGGAATCAGGCTCCCTGACTTCAGACGATACTACAAAGCTACAGTAATCAAGAGTGTATGGTACTGGCACAAAAACAGAAATATAGATCAATGGAACAGGATAGAAAGCACAGAGATAAACCCATGCACATATGGGTTTTGATAAAGGAGGCAAGAATATACATTGTATACAAGAATATACAATGGAGAAAAGACAGCCTCTTCAATAAGTGGTGCTGGGAAAACTGGATAGCTACATGTAAAAGAATGTAAAAGAATGAAATTAGAACACTCCCTAACACCATACACAAAAATAAATTCAAAATGGATTAAAGACCTAAATGTAAGGCCAGACACTATAAAACTCTTAGAGGAAAACATAGGCATAACACTCTATGACATAAATCACAGCAAGATCCTTTTTGACCCACCTCCTAGAGAAACGGAAATAAAAAAAAAAATAAACAAATGGGACCTAAGGAAACTTAAAAGCTTTTGCACAGCAGAGGAAACCATAAACAAGACGAAAAGACAACCCGCAGAATGGGAGAAGATATTTGCAAAAGAAGCAACTGACAAAGGATTAATCTCCAAAATTTACATGCAGCTCAATATCAAAAAAACAAACAACCCAATCCAAAAATGGGCAGAAGCCCTAAACAGACATTTCTCCAAAGAAGATATACAGATTGCCAACAAACACACGAAAGGATGCTCAACATCACTAATCATTAGAGAAATGCAAATTAAAACTACAATGAGGTATCACGTCACACTAGTCTGAATGGCCATCATCAAAGAGTCTACAAACAATAAATGCTGGAGAGGGTGTGGAGAAGAAGGAACCCTCTTGTAATGTTGGTGGCCGTGTAAATTGATACAGCCACTATGGAGAACAGTATGAAGGTTCCTTAAAAATCTAAAAATAGAACTACCATACAACCCAGCAATCCCACTACTGGGCATATACCCTGAGAAAATCATAATTCAAAAAGAGTCATGTACCACAATGTTCATTGCAGCTCTTTTTACAATAGCCAGGACATGGAAGCAACCTAAGTGTCCATTGTCAGATGAATGGATAAAGAAGATGTGGCACATATATACAATGGAATATTACTCAGCCATAAAAACAAATGAAATTGAGTTATTTGTAGTGAGGTGGATGGACCTAGAGACTGTCATACAGAGTGAAGTAAGTCAGGAGGAGAAATCAAATACCATATGCTAACACATATATATGGAATCTAAAAATAAATGGTTCTGAAGAACCTAGGGGCAGGACAGGAATAAAGACGCAGACATAGAGAATGGGCTTGAGGTCATGAGGAGGGGGACGGGTAAGCTGGGACGAAGTGAGAGAGTAGCATGGACATGTGTACACTACTAAATGTAAAATAGATAGCTAGTGGGAAGCAGCCGCATGGCACAGGGAGGTCACCTCGGTGCTTTGTGACCACCTAGAGGGGTAGGATAGGGAGGATGGGAGGGAGATGCAAGAGGGAGGAGATATGGGTATATATGTATATGTATAGCTGATTCACTTTGTTATAAAGGAAAAACGAACACACCATTATAAAGCAATTATACTCCAATACAGATGTTAAAAAAATAAATAAATGTCTGTTGACAGATGAATGTATAAAGAAAATGTGGCACAAATATACAATGGAATATTACTCAGCCATAAACAGAAATGTAATTGAGTTATTTGTAGTGAGATGGATGGGACCTAGAGTCTGTCATATAGAGTGAAGTAAGTCAGAAAGAGAAAACAAATACCATATGCTGATGCATATATATGGAATCTAAAAAAAAAAAAAATGGTACTGATGAACCTAGTGGCAGGGCAGTAAATTTATGGTCTCAGTGTCAACGGGCCACTTTCCCCACCTAGTTAGTGTAGACGTAGTTGCACACACACACACTCTCATACACACAAAAATGACACTTTAAGGATTGTTTAAACAAGGGCTAAATTGTATTGCTCTATTTGTAATGTGTGTGTATGTGTATGTAAGTAGGCTTTCAAAAATATTAATACTTTAGAGAGTGGGCGAATGTTTACAAATTGCAATTGAAAATTAAGGATAAAATGAATTTTTTTCTCACAAATGTTTTTCAAACATTTGTCTCTTTGTTAAAGGACAATATTAAAATCAGGGCAAAAGAAATCTACTTTCACCAAAGGATGGAGATAAATTAAGAGCAATAAAAATGAGCCCCAAATTCTCTGTCTAAAACTGTGTCCTCCTGGTGCTCTAAATAAGTATCTAGTCACCAGTGGCAATAAAATATTTTGTAAATTGAAAGGTGGGGGAGGGGTTGCAAGAACTAGTTCAGTTTAGTAGAAAGACAGAACTGACATCCATTTATGTCAGTGAGATATGATGCGTCTAAGATTCTTTCTTTTTATATGTTGCTCACACCTAGAAAATTTATAAGTTGTTTAGAACCTTATAGCTAGGCACACCCAATACTTTCTGGTAAATATGTGTTTACACTGATGGTGGAAATCGCGTAACATTAAAATATAGTACTTCTCCCTCTCCCATATTTCAGAAAATGAACAGACATGGAATTTTGAGACTGATGATTCATTTAATAATGTTGTAGGAATCATGTAACTAAACATGTAACTATCTACATGATGGGTTGCCTCAAAATTCAGTAATATTCTTTCCTTAGAACATGAATTTTTCATGAAATTTCATAGAGTATAATACATTTTAATTAGTGACTAGTTTTGGAAGACATGTATCTAGAAAAGTGTTTCTATTAAAAATAAATATTTAAAAATAAATAAATAAATAAATATTTTCTTCCCAAAGAATGGCGAGACCTGCTAAAAAGAAATTAGCTATCAACTCATGAAAAAGTACATAGGAACCATAAATTCATTTTACTAAGTGAAAGAAGCCAATTTGAAAAGGCATACTGTATAATTTCAACTATAAAACATTCTGGAAAAGGCAAAAGTATGGAATCAGTAAAAAGTGGTTGCCAGGAGTTGGAGGGTGGTAGAGAGATGAATAGGCAGAGCATAGAGGATTTTTAGAACAGTGAAAATACATTATACGATACTATAATTATGGATATATGTCATTATTTATTTGTCCAAACTCATAGAATGTACAATACCAAAATTGAACTGTAATGTGAACTATGTACATCGGTTGATAATGTGTATCAAATGTAGGTTCATCAGTTGTAACCAATGTACCACTCTGGTAGGGGATGTTGATAATGGGAGAAGCTATGCATGTGTGCGGTTGAGAAATAGGAAATATCTGTACTTTCCTCTCAGTTTTGCTATGAACCTAAAACTGCTCTTAAAAATAAATCCTTAATTTAAAAAATAAGAATTTAAAGAATTAAAAATCTAAAATAATCCCCAACAAAACACAAACAAACAAGAAATATATCTTGTTCCATGTAACTACAAAAGATTATTCAATATATCATGTTTTACAATAAGAGCAACCAGAAAGCAGCTGAGAGAAATTAGAAAAGAATTGAGCCCAAATATGGGTTAATTGAGGTAGAGAAAAGAAAAATGAGAGATAAGACCAACTTTGTTTTTGTACCTCACTTTCAGCTTCCTTGAATTCCCCACAGTTCTTGGAGAGACCAAGGCTTGTTAAAAAGCCTCCTTGAGAATATGGACATGCGTGGTCTAATTAGGAAGGGAAGACACGAGGTTGATAAAGGGAAGGCCAGAAGGAAGACAGGGAGGGCCACAAGAGCAATTTTCTTATGTTTTTATTGGAACAGTTTACACTGTTTCCTAAGTAGTGTTTTAATGGAAGCCCTTCCTTCAGGCTATGATTTTACAAAAGGAAAACTAGCTTATAACTCAGTGTCTTTGGCCACAATGTTTAAAGGTACATTTGTGTTTTGCTAATCTGTAAACTGTTGAATCATATTATAGAGATTTGTGATATCCTCTTCTAGTGTTTCCCTTTCAGAAAAGGTCAAAACAAGAGGTTTCATCTTTTGCTACAAATTTACTAATATCATAAATAAATATATTTCAAAGTCATTATGAACTTCAAAATAAAGAAGCCCTAACTATTTCTAATAAAAATAAAATGGAGAGATCCATCAAAAAAAATCAGAAGCTTTTTTCAAATAAGTGTTACATTTCCCTTCCTGCAGGAACCGTTTCCAGAACATTTTAGAACTTAAAAGAATGGATACAGAATATTTTGCTTCTCTCCATCTCTCTGTACACACACATATGTGTGTGTGTTACTTCATTTAGAAATTAAACCAGTAAATATGTTATATGGTTTGTGTTCATGGACACCAATGAATTTCTTAAACATAGGGATATTAAAAACAATGATCACATTATTATGTAGTATGGTTTGACTCTTTCCCTAAAATATTGCTGTAGATGTCTTTGAGAAAAAAGTTTCCAGAAATATATATTGAGCCAGACTCTCCCTGTAACTGCTTTCTTTATTCAGTTTAGCTAGTTATTGCTCCAGTGTGCTAAATAGCTCCCTGGAGTACCAAAAGATCGTAGGCGCAGCCAAAAAGTGTATGTAACTTAGTCTCAACTAACCTTTGAAACTCTTGTGCGCACACACACATACAAAATCCACACAGGAAATAATTTTTGTGTTTGATAAATAAGATTAACTAGAATAAATATCTGTTTATAATCCAATTTATCCCAATATCTCAATTAAGATATTGTATAAAATATTCTATACTCTGTATGTCATTGCATAAGGTATGTCAAAGAAAAGCTAATTGTATCAATAATAGAAACATGATAAAGGCAAGAGTTAGATGAATTCACAGACTATATAAACTAAGGTATAAATAAATACTTGCTAGAATATAGAGTATAGACATGGAAGTAAGTCTAGGTAGTTGAATTATACACTGCAAGAAGAGGCAGATTCCTGTACAAACGTTAAGGATTTTGGCTTTATTCTAAAGACAACATGACAATATTGATAAAATTAGCATGAGAGCGATAAACTTAGATCTAAGTTAAAAAATTACTCTGCACATGATTTCAGTAAAGGTTAAAGAGAAGAAAGTTTGAAAGAAAGGAACACTTGAGGTCAGAGAAGATGAGAGATTCTACTACTTTTAGCAGAAAAGCAATAGGGATTCATTATTGATTAGGTAGGAGGAGAGAGTGAGACATCAAGGCTAGATCACAACTTTTTGGCCTATACATATTATGTGTGTGTGTGTGTGTGTGTATATATATATATATGTATAAAAAAGAACTCAACTTGATTAAAAGTAGGTTGAAACCAAAGAAATTTGAGTGTATATTTCTGTTAGTAAGAAATCTAAACAGAAAGTTTTGTTTTTGTTTTTTCCTTTTTGTCCGTATGTAAACTCCTTAGCAGCTGTGTCCCTTGTACTTGGACATGTCTAATCTTGAAACAGTGTCTACCCTCTGCCACCACTCTCCCCTCTCATTCTCACTACTCCCCCACCAATTCTCACTACTCACTCCTACTTATTCTCACTTTCATGGTCTAGGCAAGCACACATGTCATAGAGAACCACACCTCCCTCAGAAGATGGCCCTTGCCCTTGAACTCATTATCATTCAACATTGCTTTGTTCCCCATGGTCATTCATTCATTCAGCAATTGTCTATTGACTGTTACTGTGTCCCAGACACAGTATTAGGAACTAGAATAAAGCACTTAATGAAACAGACAAACTTCTAGCCCTGATTGTGATTATATTCTGCAGGAAGGGGATAAACAAAATGTCATAATGAAGCAAAATGTATAATATGTTGTATTTAATATTAAGGAAAGTTATAATACAGGGAAGAGAGATAAGAATTTTGGATGTGTTGTTGTTTAATTTTACATAAGATGGTTAGGGAATGTCTCACTAAGAAGGTGACATGTAAATAATACATACAGGAGATGAAACAACAAACATGTTCTCCCATCAGAGAGAGAGGCTGAGGACATAGCAGTTCATATTGTTAAAGGGTTTGTTAAAGGAGGATGCTACTACTAGGTACCAAAATCTGTATTACCTCTATTGCTATCAGATAAATTAACTCAAAATTTAGTGTCATAAAACAATAATATGTTTATTATTGTTCATAGTTTCTGTCGGTTAATGATTAGGAAGAAACTTCACTGGACAGTGTTTCTCAGGTTCTATCATGAGGTTGCAGATAAGATATCAGCAGGGCTGCAGTTATCTGAAGGCCTGACAGGGACTGGAACCTCTGATTGCAAGATGGCCAACACACATAACGAGGAGCTGGTTACTAGTAGGAGATCTCCATGTTTTCTCCATGTGGACCTCTCCACAGGATATCTTAAGTATATTCCTGACATGGCAACTGGCTTCCCCCTGAATGAGCAAGCTAAGAAAGAGACAAGCAGGTCATTTTTGACCTAGTCTCAGAAGTCATATAGCATCATTTATGACACATTTATTCTGTTTATTAAAAGCAAGTAACTAAGTCCACGCCACATTTAATTGGAGAGGATATAGCCTCCACCCTTCAAAGTGAGGAGTGTCAAAGCCTCCCAGCTATATTTTAAAACCACTGTAATGAGAGAATAGCAGGTACAAAGTCTCATGAGCAGACGAATTAAAGCAAAGTCTCCTCACTAGCAAATTAAAACTAACAATCATGAGGCTGGGTAGGCTGATGAGATTATTTGTCAGAGAGGATGACAAATCTCTATTTGAAAATGGTCTCCAGCTCCATTTGGAAAGCCTAGCAGTTGTGGGAAATCAAATGAATAGTTTTGTTGATGCTCTGCTACAGTAAGAGTATGCATTAGTAAACTGCAGAGTGGTTAAAGATATTTTAATATGGATTTTATGCCCTAAGGTCTTATTTTCCTCATTGCTGCAGCTCTTTACCTGACCCATGGAACCCATATCAGAGATGTTATACCTTAAGCACAAGACACTTTAATGTTTCTGCAATTTCACAGAGCTTGTATGTAGCTTTGGCTGCAATTGAAATTGCCTTATCATAAGCATTAGTATATCTATACATAATACCGAGATTTGGGGCAAATAATGCATAAAGTCAAAGAAGAAGCATATCAGAAAAGAAGCTTTCTGGGAGGTGAGAGGATAAGTAAAATAGGTGAGGGAGATTAATAGGTAATCTCCAGTTATAAAGTAAATTGGTGATGGGTTTGAAATGTACAGCATGGGGAATATAGTCAATAATATTATATGGTGACAGATGGTAACTAGACTTATTGTGGTGATCATTTTGTAATGTATAGAAATTTCGAAACACTATGTTGTGCACCTGGAACTAACATAGTGTTGTAGGTCAATTATACTTCAATAAAATTAATTAATTAATTAAAAAAAAGAAACTTTCAATTGATAAGTGATTTGATTATTTTCCAAAGAGCAAAACATATCCCAATGACTGGAAAAAGGTTGCTAGTAAAGTTTTGACCAACCAGAAATGGACATGTATCCCTATATTGCAATGGTCAATAATCCCTCATGCTTTCAGTTATATATGTACCTCAAGGAACAGAAATGATCTTTAACCTAATGTCACATCTTAAAATGTAGGCCCATGGCCTTTTCCAATAAAATAAGGCCAGTTAGTTAGAATATGCTTTTGCAACTTCTACTATTTAGTTCTTGGTCTTAATTTATCAGGTCACATGTATATCCTATATTCTTGGTTCACATTAATATTCTCTTCATTAGAAGTTTGTAACTTAAGGAAACCTATATTCCCTTCTAAAAACTTGTTAGTGTTGCACAAAAGCTCTATAGAAGTAGTACATATATGATCATTTTAATGTCATGACACTTTCTTTTGTGATCAATTTCCATGAAAAAAGTCTAATTTCTTAATTATTGAATTTTGCCTCATGTTGAACTCACACATATTTTTTTAACTGTGACTGGCTAAAAGTTAGAAATATTTTTTTCTGCTGTTATATGTTTTCACATTCTTTATAAGGAGAGGGATCCATATGGTTAAAATAACAAAAATTTGAAAAAATATTGTGGTGTTGACACATGATTTTACACACCTCTCAACACATAAAAGTGTACACTAAAAAGGACAACTTTTAACACATTTAAATTGTGCATCAATTAAAAATATAACTAAAAATCAAAAACAAGTTCTAGAGTTTTTTAGTATGTATAAAGCCAAACGGCCAGTTTCATGTTCAAAATATGTTTCCCCATATACATGTCCCTGTGTTTGCGTTTGTTTTTGTGAGTTTTGTATGTGTGTTCACTGTTATATTTGACAATAAAAATTACTCTCCGGATAACTTGACAATAATGGAAACTTTTTATGGAGGCCCAACCTATACCTATGTTTTCATCTTCTACCTGGTCCCAATGGACTAGGTGACTCTTTAATTGTTCGAGGTATGTCAACTATGCCATCTGGATTGTATTTCTTTTCATCTTACACCAAACAATCCATAAATGAAAAGTTGCTCTTTCAAGCTTTCATCTCCCTTACAACTTTAAGCTTCTTGAGGGAAAGGCCGTATATTTCATCCCTGTTTTCTTAGAATCCAACAGGGTGCCTGTGAGTAGATGCTTAATAGGTGTTTGATAAATGGATTTATGCACCAAAGAGAGGAAAGGATATAAAATTGCAGAGATAAAAATCTTGTAATTTTCCATCGTTTGCATTAACCGCATAAACTATTTTTCATGGTAAGTTGACAGTTTTAATTAATGGTTAGTGTGGCATGGTGATTGCATGGAAGTACTTTTAGAATTATACACAATCAAGTTTAGATTCTAGATCTGCCAGAGAACTTGGAGACAAGCTATTTAAAGTCTATAAACATCGGTTTCTTCACCAATAAAATGGAAATAATTATCATCATAAAAATAAATATGTTAATAAATGTGAAGCCCTTGAGCACATGGCCAGGCACTTAGGAAATGTTTTATTCCAGGCAGACAGTTATTTCTACTACTAAATTCACTAGCACACATGTGCCCATAAAATTAAAGGTTAAAAAAATAAAAAGAGCATATCCAATATTCACTCCACATTTCTTTCCTGTGGTGGCTTACATTTTCATTCAAAGTCTGAGCACAAAAGTTAATATTCACAGAAAGAAAAGTGATCAGCAATCTGGTGTTTGACATATAGATATTTTAACTGTGGTGAATATCTGCCATTTATTTCAATTGCTGCATGTTTGAAATTAAATACATTTGGAATTAGGTTTTCCAGCCTCAAGCCAGCATCAGTTGCTAATTAGTTTCATTTATTTATTTAGATAGAATCAATTCCTAAAAAGTGTAATTGAAATCCAACACACAGATAGCTTCTTTTGTATTAAAGAAAGGTGGACCATGTGTCTTCTTTATCTCAGATGCCTTAAGAATAAAAAATTGACAGCAAGAAGTCTGCCTTAGGATGAGGCAAATGATTAATGTGAGAGCAAGAGCATGTGGATAAAAGGTTCAGAGCTTTTGACACTTTACCTCAATATGGAAATTAGACATTTAGCTTTATACCAAGCATTTAATATTCTCATACAACACATTTCACCTGAGAAAGAGGAAATTCAGAATCTAGAGCATTAGTTTTCAATCTTATATTGGAATCATCTAGGAAACTTTAAAAATTACTGATTCTTATGTCCCATCTAAATAGATTTCTATTTAGTTCACATGAGGTGTGGCCTGGCACTGGGATTTTTATATGCTCCCCAGGTGATTCTCATATGCATGAAAATTTCAGAATCATCCACTTTCAGAAAGAGGAGTGAGATAGAGTTCAAGTAAATACTGCAAAGCTTCTGCTCCAATATCTGATTATGAATAAGAAAAGAAATTGCAGAGTAAGGTGATTCCCAAGTCAATAGCTAACCATTCTTTACATATTATGTTCCCTGAGGCAGTTTCAAAACATATGTAACTTGACAACTTTCATAAATAAAGTTGTAAGTTGTTCAAATAGCTTATTTACCTCAGATTTTTCTTTTCCAAAATTAACTTATTTCCAAAATATATTAGTTTCCAGTGTTACTAAGATTTGGGAAATTTAAAGACACTATTTCCCTGCCATAAGGTGTGGACACCAGAGAGGAACTTACGTTTTTTTGAATCGTAACTTCATCTCTAGAACAAAACAGTATAGCCAATCTAACTTTCAAGTATAAAAATTCTAATATTCTTGGGGCTTCCCTGGTGGCACAGTGGTTGAGAGCCTGCCTGCCGATGCAGCGGACACGGGTTTGTGCTCCGGTCTGGGAAGATCCCACATGCCGCGGAGTGGCTGGGCCCGTGAGCCATGGCCGCTGAGCCTGCGCGTCCGGAGCCTGTGCTCTGCAACAGGAGAGGCCACAACAGTGAGAGGCCCGCGTACCGCCAAAAAAAAAAAAAAAAAAAAAAAAATTCTAATATTCTTGACGACACAATAAGCAATATGGTATAAAGTGGATTTGAGGCAGGAGGTAGATGGCCCTCCCCCAGGGTAAAGCAATTGGAGATTCGTTCCCTGTGGACTGTTACTCCAAGATGAGAATAGCAGGACAATTGAGAGAGGAGGCTGGGTCCTGCCCAGATAGATGATAAGAGACCACATATTTCTCATTCTTGAAGTCAGGAGACCTCCCTGAATACACCTGCACAGAAAGGCTCCTTGTAGGTCAAAAAGTGAGGGGGCGCCACAAGGAGTGAGGGGGCATCACTCCATAGTAAATGATGCCAGCTACCCATAGGCCTCTTAGGTGGAATCCATCTTGGCTAAGAGATGCGTGCTCATACATGGGAGGATCCTGGGATATACGAAATACAGACCCTGAACTAGGCAAATCAAAATGATTGGCCAAAGAAACCCGGAAGAAATGCCCCATATAAGTGATTTAAACTACCACGAGGACGGGACTCTCTGAGTTCGCCTGTGTGTCTATCCATATGTACTCTACTCTTTTTTCTCCTAATAAACACTTTGTTTCACTACTTTCCGTTTTTGTGGGAATTCTTTTCTGCAAAGCCGAAGGGCCAGGGCCTTGTCACTGACCGCTGGTCTAGTGTTAGGATTTGGTGCTCTCAGTGCTGCAACCCGACTTCAATCTCTGGCCGGGAACCGAAACCCTGCTTCAAGCTGCTGCAGGCCAAGGCCACCCGAGATCAGACATATTTATATGTCTTAACTGATACCAGGGAAAAAAAAAAAACAATGTCTATTTTATATGTGATATTCATGGTTAAAAATTCTGAATATATGAGAAACCATTGCAATTCTTGTTCTCCACACACCTAAGTCCTACGTTCAAGTCTATTAAAAAGCAATGAGGTGATGTATAGTGTGCCCTCAAAGCTTTCAGACTGAATAATATCCAGTTTTTCTGGTGTTCAACACACTGCCTACTGATAATGATAATGATGAATTCCCATGCAGACTTCTTCAGATATTAGGAAAATGGTTTCCTTTAACTCATATTAGATACTCAAGTTTTACATCAGTTAGCTGTCTTTGAAAAATATCCCTTAAGAGCCAAAAATATTATTTCACTTAAACAACTGTAGTTATTTTGCAAACAACACGCCATGTTCAGGAAGTACAAAGTGAAATAAATAAATGTGCTCCTTGAAGGTCTGAGCTTTATGTTAGGCAGGGAAATACTAACATGACCTAAATTAGAGCCATATCTCAATTTTATGTGCACCTGATTTTGTATCCACAGTAAATTCTTTGAAAAATTTCTATCCACACTACCAGCAAAAATACTCCAGACTGAGAGCTTGCCATAAAGTGAGAGTCTTTGGGAAGTTGAGTAAAGATGTGATGAATAAAATAAGTTGTGTCTAGTACAGTGACAACATATAATAAAAATTGCAAAATAATAATTGTAATCAGTGTATCAAACAACTAGTCTTTCAGGTTCGTTATTTTCCTCAGTGAGGTATAAGCCACACAGAGATCCTATGTGACTGCCAATCTTACAATTTATTTTTGTCCTTTCTTTTCCATTCCCACTGAAGTGACCTTAAGATTCTTAATACTTTCACACTCAAAATACTACCAAAAAGATCTAATTATTCATCCTGTCTCTCTATTCACATTCATCTTGTATGCTGCTGTCAGATTTTAAAGCATATGACATTATTCATCCCATTTATTTACCTAAAAATATGTTGATTGAATATTTACTAAGTCTCAGGCACTATGTGAAACACACAGGTACACTGATGAAAAAAGAAAAGCAATTCTGCTACTTTTAATGTTCTAACAGTCCCAACATGAAAATCTGATTTTAAAACACATAATCACTTAATTTCTAAACTCTGCTACTTACTGTTTATGAGATCTATTTATTTGAATATTGCCCATTAGGAGATATAAACTAGAATACTTTTCCAATAGTATTAATTAGAGGATTAAAAAGATAGTGAAAATTGCTTGTCATGTAGAAGTGCTCGAAAGATTTCAGTTGACTTCTGGGTAAATCTTCAGGTATAATCAGAGGTTGTAGTATTTTTTTAACTTATTTCTCAATAGAACCGTTATATGAATTTATTGTGAACCACTATATAGGAGATAAAATAATCGTTTTGTCTTTAGTATTTTTTCTTAAGCATTTAAGAAAATGAATCACTTTTTAAAACCCAGACTTTTTCGGTCATAACCAGAGCAAAAGTCAAAGTGCAAAAGAATGAAGACATCTTTTTTTAAAGACCGTGTGTGTTTTTCAAGGTCCTAGGCAAGGTTTAAGAAAGAATACCATTTTATTATTGATCTAAACAATCTTTAAAAAGAGACACAAAGTAAACCCAAAAGGATAAGTCCACCAATAAGAGAGCCTCAGGAAGCAACTGGCAGATGTTTCAGTGCAGCGGAATCTGTATTTGCTCATTAAATGTCAGCTCATTTCCATGAACTCCGAAATAGCTAATAAGGCATATGGATTTACTTATTAAATTTGTTCACAAATATACCAAACCTGGTCCTTGAATACATATAAAGCATTATGAAAAATAAAATCCAAAATAAGATATATAGACAGATTTTTCCTTTGTTGGGAGCTTGGAATAGAGTGAGAAATCTTACTGAGAAAGAGAATTAGGATAATGGGTCTCTATTGTGAAAGATCACAGGAAGCCACAAAATAATGTTGAATGAAGAAGCTTTTATGGAGGATAAGTTAGACATCAGGAATATGATGAGGCCTATATGCATTGTCTTCTGTGTTCCTGAATTAAATTATTAAGGGAATGATGGTATGGATGAATAGTGAACAGAGATCAGGTTATTTATTCAGACTGTTCATGGACACACTTGAAGTAAATAGTGTGAGTTTCAGTTTATAAAGGTTCAAAACAGGAAAAAAAAACACATCATTTTTGGGATCACTAGATGGGCACAGTGATAGTCAAGCTAACAGAAAATACATGATTATGACCATACTCCAGGTGGTAGGTTTGGTTACATTCTGTAAAGCTGAAAATACCAAATGTTAAATTAGCAAGGATGTGGAGCAAATGAAATTCTTATATATTGGTGTTGAGAATGAAAATACGTACAATTATTTTGGAAAACTTTCAAATTCTGCTGTAAGAACATAAAGAATTAACTATGTTATAAGATCCAGTAATTCCCCTCCTAGGTATATATCCAATAGCAATGAATACCAGTGAATTTCAAGGACATGCACAAAATGTTCACAGTAGCATTACTCATGTATCGATATTTATTTTATATTATTTTTGGTCAGTGAACTGTTTGCTAGTTTAATGCAGATTGTTATGGTTACCTTTATTTCATTCTTTCCCACTAATGTGTCAAATTCTATGTAAATATATATCTATATTATAATTTTCATATAAACATATATACTAATATACCACTATATATTGTATATATTGTAATATATGTTATAGTATACAATATATATTTTTGTATGCAATTGTGTACAATATATATTATAAATATAATATATAACTAACATATGCATATATCAATTTATTTGCCTATTTTCCTCTTAGTGAGTTTTTAGGTTGTTTTCAGGTTTTTGCAGTTATAATGAAATAAACAAAGTATATTCATGTACAAGACAGTTTGTAAAATTGTTGGGTTTTATGGTCTGCACATCTTCAACTTTACAGATATTGCCATATTACTTTCCAAAGTGTTTGTGCCAGTATTCATGCAACCATTTTATAGATCTTCCTGATTTAAAATTTATTACAGTTTAGTGAAAGTTGTGGTAATAGTGTCTTTTCTTTCCTTGCCAGGATCACTAGAGAGATTTGAAATCTCTTGATGTTTTCTTGTTGTTATTATTTGAGTTTTCTCTTCTGTGATATGCTTATGCATATGTTTTGCCCAAATTTTTGTTGGATTCTTTTTTTAATCTATATATTTGATCAGTTTATATATTCCCAATATTGATTCATTTCTATCATATGTATTGTAAATATATTCACGTTGAGTCACAGTTTGTCTTATACTTTTTAACATATCTTTAGTGGCAAACTTTTATATCATTATCATTTTAAAATTATCAACTTGATTATCAGAGCTGCTTTGTTGCAAAAAAACAGGTAGAACTATTTACAGCTTTCTATGTGAATTACACAGTTCATTTAGAACTTTATTAATGTTTTACAGTTCTCTCTACAAAAGATTGCATATTTTTCATTGGATTTATTAATTACTTTATATTAGTATTGTTTGTATAAGTAGTATCTTAATATTTGATAACTTTGCTGTAATATAGGTATGTACCTTTTATTTTTTATTGCTCATGTAACTACTAGCCACCTTACTAAACTCTCTTTTTAATTCTAATAATGGATCTGAAGGACCAGTTGGGTCTTTTTCTATGGATTTGTCATACAATGTTACCTATAAGTAAAATATAACAGAGGGTAGTCAGTCCATGTGAATGAATTCCAAAAATACATCATTAAGGAAAATAGCACATTTGAAGAAACTAGATATAATGTGGTGCCACTATATAATGTTTTACAACATACAAAACAATAATCTGTGGAAAATCTGCATCAAGGACATTAAAAAAATACATATACTTTCAACTCCTTATAACTTGTATTGTCTTACTTGATGATTAGATGAACACAGACATTTCTCATTCTTTGATTTTAACAAAGTACCTCTAATATTTTACCATTGATTTTAATGTTTGTTGCAGATTTTTATAGGTATCTCTTACCATATTAAGAATGTTCTTTTCTATTACTAGTTTCGTAAGTACTTATAATATGAATGTAAGTTGAGTTTTATCAAAGAATATTATAGTTTCTGTTAAGATGATCATATGGTGTATTTTTTTATAATGTAGTATTGTATGAATTATCTTAATATAACTTGCAAAATGAAGCCATAATTGTATTCTAAGATAACATCACCTTGATCCTTTTCAAAATGCATGGGTATTTTGATCTAAATTTTATGTTTGGAATGATCGTATCTATGTTCCTAAGTGATATTGGCTTGCAGTATTAATTTTTATACTGACCTAGTTTGTTTTGGATATCAAGGTTATATGGGCCTCAGAAAATGAACTCCTCATTTTATATTATTTAGAAAGATTTAGGTAAGACTGAAATTCTATTTTCCATGAAAGTTTGGCAGAAATCATCTGTGAAATTATACAGGCTTGACAGAACAATTTGTGGTTGGATTTTTAAGTACTACCAAGGTAATTTTTTTAAATGGCTATTAATTTATTCAGATTTTATATTCCTTTTGTGTCATCTTGATAGATTTTAGTTTTTAATAAATCTACTTCATCTTATTTTGTCAATTTATTAGCATAACATTATTCAAAGTATATGCATAACTATTTTAATATTGGCACTAAAAGTTACATTTTCCATTTTTATCTTAATGTTATGTATTTGTACCTTCTGTTTTTTTCTTGATTAACTTCAGCAGTGGTTCATCTATTTTACTAATTGTTTTACAAGTAAACATCAGAAAGTTCTCTACTGTTTTTGTTTTCCTAATTTTAAACTGTAATATTAACTGTAGTCTACATGTTGTGGTTTATTAAATGAATTAATAAAAATGAAAGTGGTACCTGGCAGATAGTAACAGCTTTATAAATGCTAGTTACTATTACTGTTATTATTTTTAGTATTGTTATTCAATATATTTTCATTGAATAACATTATTATTCACATATTACTTTAGGCTTTTATCTTTATCATTCTTTGTATTTAATTTTTTTTAATCTATTTTTATTGCTCATTTATCATCTTAACTTAATTTTGGGGCTTTGATCTTCTAATAGAAGTATATAGCTATACACTTACCATTACTTGTCAAATAAGCTTCATCTCATTAGTTTGTTAGATACCATTTTCAGTTTTGTATAGTTCTGAATATTTTATTATTTCAAATATGATTTTATTTGAATTTAGGTTTATTTGAGGTATTTTAAAAATTTCCAAATTTTAGCTTTTTCTTTTAGTTTTCATAATAATTTTATACTTTTTAAATCAATAATTCCAATAAATGCTCTCACCAGCAGTCAAGTTTCTCTGAGGAATATTCCTAGCCTTGTTTCAGGATATATTCCTCTGGAAAGGTTTTGTATTACTTCTGCCAGAGTCCCTAGATTACCAACAATTTATGACCATTTTAGTTTCAATTCTCAGCTTGAATCATCACAAATAGTGTAAATTCATTCTCAAGACCTCTTTGAGGAGATTATTAAAAAAAAAAAACTTTAACGGAAAGATTTTTATAATCTCTCTTTGCTGGGGGAAAGACTTTATTTTAAATTTTATTCTTGTTTCTGTTAATTTTTATTGGAGTACGGTTGATTTACAATGTTGTGTTATTTTCTGCTCTACACCAAAGTGAATCAGTTAAAGGTTTATATATATCCACTCTTTTTTAGATTTCCTTCCCATTTAGGTCACCACAGAGCATTGAGTAGAGTTCCCTGTGCTATACAGTAGGTTCTCATTAGTTATTTATTTTATACATAGTATTGTATGTATGTCAATCCCAATCTCCCAATTCCGCCCCCCCTTACCCCCTTGATAACATTAAGTTTGTTCTCTACATCTGTGACTCTATTTCTGCTTTGCAAATATGAATTTAAATTTTATTCTTTAGTTTGCTTTTCACTGAATATGCAGCTTCCATGATCTTGACTTTACTTGGGAGCTGCAGTTCAGCCTTCCTCCTAGCTCAGGCCAAAATTCTGACTCAAAACAGACAGTAAACCCACAGCTCTATAGTTTCTTCATTTCCTGGAATAAGTGGAAGTCCTTGGACAACGACAGAATCAACCCTTTAGAATCAAATTAGCATTCTGGGTTCCATTTCCATCTCCCTCTTTTATTTTGATGGGATTAGTGCCTTTATAATAGAGGCTCCAGAGAGGTCCGTTGCCCTTTTAGCCATGTAAGACATTGGTGGTCAATAAGAAGCTGGCCCTTACCAGACTTGTGCCATGATTTTGGATTTCCCAGCCTCCAGAACTGAGAAAAATGAATGCTTGTTCTTCAAGCCACTAAGCTTGTGGTACTTTGGTTATAGCAGCCCAAATGACTAAGACAGTCCTTGCGTACTTCCCTTACTTTTTTGTGAATATAGCTATGTTCTTAAAAGTCTATTGGTTAGGGGCTTCCCTGGTGGCGCAGTGGTTGAGAGTCCGCCTGCCGATGCAGGGGACACGGGTTTGTGTCCCGGTCTGGGAGGATCCCACATGCCGCGGAGCGGCTGGGCCCGTGAGCCATGGCCGCTGAGCCTGCACGTCCGGAGCCTGTGCTCCACAACGGGAGAGGCCACAACAGTGAGAGGCCCGCATACCGCAAAAAAAAAAAAAAAAAAAGTCTATTGGTTATATTTTACCCATTTTCATAGGGTTAATTTTTACCTGGGGGATATTTCAGAGAATTCACTAGCCATTAAGAGAAGTGAAAGACATTGTATGGTTCATGATGCACAGATATTTCTGAAAATCCAGTTTCTGACCTTATATCCTCATTCATTTTAACCTCAATTCTCAGGAACATCACAGATCTAACTCCTCCCACCTTTATATGCTGGCCAGCTATCTTGGCTTTTATTTTGATTTCTTTCTATTCTCTTCAATTTCCTAGTGATTGCAGCTTGACAAGCCGGGCACCATGTCTTAAAGAGCCCCTTCTCTGTTTCCTCCATAGTGTCTACCTAGCATGATGTCTTAACTAAAGACATCTTAATTGAAAATTACACCCACGGGTTCAGCTGAAATAAGACAATGTGTATTATTATAAAGGTTATTAGGTGAATTAGATTAAGTATTTTTAATATAACTAGTGTGTGTACTTTCACAGTACCAAAATTAGACCCTATGTGTCATATGGAGACCATTTTCTCTTTAGATTAATCCTCTTTTTTGTGATATTACTTTCTATTCATATTCTACATTTCTTGACTACTTTTTGAGTTACATTGCTGTCTTAGTCCATTCAGTCTGCTTATAAAAAAACTACCAAGACCGGGTGGCATATAAAAAACAGAATTTTTTTTCTCATGGCCTGGGAGGCTGGGAAGTCCAAGATTAAGGTGTTGGAAAAAGGGGTGAGGGAGCTGTCTGGGGTCTTTTTTTTTTTTTTTTTTTTTTTGCGGTATGCAGGCCTCTCACTGTTGTGGCCTCTCCCGTTGCAGAGCACAGGCTCCGGACGCGCAGGCTCAGCGGCCATGGCTCACGGGCCCAGCCGCTCTGCGGCATGTGGGATCTTCCCGGACCAGGGCACGAACCCGTGTCCCCTGCATCGGCAGGCGGACTCTCAACCACTGCGCCACCAGGGAAGCACTGGGGTCTCTTTTATAAGGATGCTAATCCCATTTATGTGGGCTGCGCCCTCATGACCAAATCACCTCCCAAAGGTTTCACTACAAATAACGTCACATTGGGCATTAAGTTTCAATATATGAATTTTGGTAGAATACAAACATTCAATCTATAGTAAGGGCAATATCACTAGCTCTCTTCAAGTTTAAACAATAATGTTGTTAAGTGACTATAAGGTACTACATTGTTTTAAAGAATTTTTTTTTAATGCACGCTCTGGTTGGGGGAGGGACATTTTGAGTTAAATGAAGAGACATTGGAAATAGCAAACAAATAACCACTGTTATTTTTCACAAATGTGCTGGGCTGACAGGTTGTTTAATATAAACAGAATAATGCATGTCTTGACATTTTCAAATTGTCTGGGAACTTTTAGAACTGAATACTTCATCAAGCCTTTAGTTCTTCAGTGTTCTTTTCAGAAAATTATTCCTGCCTGAAATAAATGTATGACATTAGATTTTCTCCTAAGAAGACCACAAACAAATCTACCTTTTAAAGAAGCATTTCCAATGTTCAAATCAGATAGAAATTTCAGGCAGACCTGCGAATATACATTTATACTTATACCAATTTAACTTTCACATGTATCAGATAATTGCTTTGATAAGATGGGAAGGAAGGTTAACTAAATTTTAGAGGGGATGGAAAAAAGTTTTATTTCTAACAACCTCCTTGCTCCTTTCTGATGTTCAGTTTCACAAAAGCACGTGCATCAAATATACAGAGGAGCCCTACCTTAGGAAACCAAATAAATTTGCTTACTTAAAAAGAAAAGGAAAACAATTTTTAAAAGCCTGAATAGTGTTTGGTTTAATGTTTCAGGAAAGTATTCAACATAGGCACAATTATCAATTAATATAGGAATTAAAATTGAGTAAACACACACACACAAAATCATTTTAAAATAATCATTTGTTTCATTCCATCTGATAGTCTCTGATGGCTTCATCCATAGCCTCTGCAACAATTAGAGGTTTAATTTCTCACCAGTTCAGTTACATTATGTTAGCTGGACAGCTGTTTAAGAATGATGAAAATATTCATGGTATCATCACAGCAGTAGCTCTTATCTTTGATTTTTATGTTATGAATAATTAACAGGTGCTTTCTGGAAATAGGTTTGGGACAGTTAAATTCTTAGTCATCCCTGGCTGTTGGTGCTAAAGGAAATATTAATGGTGAATAAGGCAAAATCAAATATTGAGTTTTTATTCCCCTACTTCTGTCCAAAAGATAAGTCCAGGCTTCATGTATTTAACAAAATTCTAGCATGAGCATAAGCTCAAATATCACACAGTGACCTACTTTTAAAGTGTAGGAGATTCGTCTGGACATGTTTTCTATACCTTTCGTCTGTGTAGCACTGACTTAGCACTTCACTCATATTGGCTTGTTTGTTAGCCAGTTTTGCATTTGCAAAGGTTTGCTCCCCCACTGGCCTATGAATTACACTGTGACAGCCTTTTATTTCTTTGTGATCCCCACAGTACATAAAATATATTTAACATATAGTTTTTAGTAAATATGTTTTGACTTTATGTTTCCATACAGTGGAGAAATATCTCAAATAGCAGAACTTCTAGGATCAATAGGAATAAACCTCTCTGGAGTAAAAATTGGTTTCTGCAATACTGATCCACAGTGTAATGGTCATTCTGAGAAATAAACACAAAAAAACTCTATGAACATAGTAGCCCCAAAAGGAGAGTGGTAGAGCCCAGGGGGAGCGATTGATCTGTATATAAGGAATTCTGATGCATTGAGAGCAGTATTAGTTATGGTTCTTTTGTGCTTATTCCACTCTTGAGTTGGCTCGGCTGAAGAAATAGTGAAATTTAGTATGAATTTGATACCAAGGGCTTCCTAAAAGAGAATGGTTTCATTTTTGAGTTGACAACAGTCTCTTTAATTACTAATGTGAGTTGATATTACAGAAAATTTTAAAAACAACAAAAAACTACAACAGTAATTACAAAAGTTTATTGCTGGCTTGTATAAATGAAAACAAAATGTAGGCCTAGGGTAATATAGTTAGCAAATTCATATTTGCTTAACTGATTACAGATAACTGTGATGATACTGATATTGCCTCAAATATTGTTCCTGACAACCAGGGATTGGCAGAGTTTTCTATAAAGAACCAGATGGTAAATGTTTTAAGCTTTTCTAATCACATATGGTCACTGTCACATATTCTTTCTTTTTTTTTTTTTTAATCCTCTAACAATGTGAAAAAACATTCTAAGTTCAAAGGCCATAAAAATATAAGCCTTGGGATGGTTTTGACTCCCAAGATGTAGCTTGCCAACCCCTGTTCATCATTATTTAAACCATAGGGCATAAGTATTAAACGTTTCAAAGCCCTTTACTCCTCCAAAAATATTGGTAGCTGGCATCCAAGATGGTCCCAATGATCCTACCCTTTAGATATTTATACCCTTATGTAGTCCCCCCTCTTTGAGTGTGGACTGGGCTTAGTGACTCACTTTTAAAGAATAACTACTCACTGGTGACAGTATGTGACTAGAATACTAGGCCATATAAAGTAGCACAGTTTTGCTTTCTATCTCTTAGACCACATACCCTGAGAGAAGCCAGCTGACAAATGTTAGGCAATTATATGGTGAGGCCCAAGCAGCAAGGAATTGAAGCTTCCAGCCATAGCCATGTGAGTGAACTTAGTTTCTGAACCTCCAGTCCCAGTCAAACCTCAAATGATTGCAGCCTTGACTAACATAACACCTGGTTGCAGTTTTATGAAAGACTCTAAATGAGAACCAGCCAGCTAAGCTACTCCCAGATTCTTAACCCACAGAAAATGTATGACAGTAATGTTTATTGCTATGTTTTGGCATAATTAGTTATGCAGCAGTAGATAACTACTAAGAAATAACTCTAATGTGTTATTTTAAGAATTTAAACTGGTTACCTCAAACTGCAGATAACTTTAATCTTAGGTAGGATGTTAGGGTTCCCCAAAGAATAGAACCAATAGGATGTGTATATATGTAGAAAGAGATTTATTCTAAAGAGTTGGCTCACACAACTGGGGATACTTGGCAAATTCAAAATCTAATAGGGGAGGCCAGCAAGCCCCTATTTCAAGCCTCAAGGACTTGAAAAACATTCAAGTCCAAATGCAGTCTGCTGCAGAAATTCCTGCAGCAGAAATTCTGCAGCAGTCTGCTGTAGAAATTCCTCTTTCTCACAAGAGATCAGCCTTTTGTTTTACTCAAGGCATCAGCTAATTGGCTTTCTTTAGACATCTATTCACATTATGGAGGGCAATCTGTTTTACCAAAAGTCCATCAATTTAAATGTAAATCTCCTTAACATCTCCAAAACATTCTCACAGAAACATGTAGAATAACATCTGACCAAATATCTGGACACTGTGACCCATGCAAGTTGACACAGAAAGTTAACTGTCACAGGTAGAGACAATTAAAATAATTAACTTAAATTTGATTTCTCTAGTATTAATGAAATCAATGTAATTCACTTTCCTTATATTCTTACTCAGCTACCTAGAAAAAGGAGCCAGGTAAAAAAGCAGATACATGGCACATTCATACATCATGGTAGTGAACTGTGAAAATTAAAGAATAAGGTTGGGAGACATCAATGATTTTTCTTACCATTTCAGGACAAAAGCTATAAAGTTCCATTGAGATAAATATATGTAAATTTAGATGTAGCAGTCAACTTGCAAGAAAAAAAATTTTTAACTTCAGTCCATCATCCAGGTTATTCCAAAAATGTTCAGGCTGTGAGATATTTAAGAAAAATATTTAGGTAACTCAACTTTTCATCCACATGTTGTGTTAATATATAATAGATTATCAACTATGATAATGAGTGGGTCACCCTAATGTAAAGAGTTTGTGATAGGCAAAGTAATAGCTCTTCAAAGATGTCTACATCATCATCCCTGGAACCTGCAAATATGTTACCTTACCTGGCAAAAGGCACTTTCCAGTTGTGACTAAGTTAAGGATTTCAAGATCAGGAGACTCTTCTGAATTATCCTGGTGAAACCAGTGTAATCACAAAAGGTACTTATAAGTGAAGGCAGGAGGGTCAAAGTCAGAAAAGAAGATGTGACAATAGAAGCTGAGGTGAGACAGAGAGAAATTTAAAGATACTGTCCTGCTTCTGACTTTGAAAATGGAGGAAGGAGATCACAAGCCAAGGAACAAGGAATGTAGGCTTTCTCTAGAAGCTGCAAAAGGCAAGGAAATAGACTCTTCCCTTGAGTGTCCAGTAGGAGAATAGCATGTTGGAACCTTGATTTTAGGACTTCTGACCTCCAGAACTATAAGATTAGTGTGTGTTGTTTTGTGCCACTAAATCTGTGTAATTTGTTATAGCAGCAATAGAAAACTTAAAAATAAATAAATCCCTACTGATTTAGAGAGTTATGACTATAATCATATTTAGAGAAATGGCATTCTATGAATTTCAAAGTTCATTTAGTAACCATGGTAGACTATAAGACTAAATACAAGTTTCAGGAGGGAGGACAGATACCATATATTTTCTTTACCATTGTATCCCCTGGGCATAGTACACAAATAACACATACCAGGTTAAAAAGAAATAGTTTTGGGAAGGATGCCCTAATAATAGATCTTTTTGATATTCAGTTAATTTATTAAATGTCTCTGTGTTAATGACTTCTAAATTTATGACGGTTTATTCACTCAGGCCAATAATATTGTTTTTCAGTCATCTTAACACCGTTTTTTTAAATACTTGAAATAAATTAGTATTATGGTCATGTTTGGCTTATTTCTTCTTTACTTATCAAAGTCTGACACTGATCTTTTGGTATTTAAATTATAATTAAGTGATATTAATTTACTGTATCTTGACTGACTCTGTTCTTCTTGGCACTGTTCAACAGAATGATCTGAAGAAATGTGAATCAATTTTCAGGAACCAAAAAGACAAAGAGGACCCACAAATTTTGCCTTCAAAGATAACAAATCTCTGTATCATTAGAAGCAGATGAAATAGAAGTTCTGACTTCAAAATACTTTTTCACTTTTCAAGTAAAACACTATGAGATATCAAAAGACAGGCTAACAAAAAATTCACCAAATTATTGCTAAATTAGCAATTACAAATTATCCATTTTTATAAATAACATTTTGACTTCAAGTACATAACTTAGACTCTAAGGGAAAAAATAGCATATTTATAGAGATCTACCCACTAGCTAACTGAAATAGCAACTTTTTACCTTGTATCAACTCATGACGGTGCCACTGTTTAATAGATTAAGATTTACAGAATGTCACTGCTAATGGCTCACAATGGTTGCAGCTGCACTATTGTGGTGGTCCAGGAAGTGTGCTTGGCTAAGGGAGCACTGCATCTGCATGCTTGATGTTAACACTCAGGCCTTTTATAGCTTTAATAAAGTTGACAATTTATGCATAGACATGCCAGAATCTAGAGCCAAGCAAATGAAATCACTGAGGTTGAGGGGCACAAATTCAAGCTGCCTGCCAGAAACATGTGCAGCTGTATTAGAAACAGGAAGTAGGTTCCATTGACACACCTGCTACAGATGCCTGGCTTGCAAAAATCTCTACTTCTTTCCTCTAGTAGACGCATGCAAAACTTAGTTCATTATTGCTTACACATGTCAAAGTGTGAGATTCAGAGTCATGATTGTGTTATTTATTCAATTTATTCAGCAAGGGAGGTGACCCACTTTAAACTTGACATTATGGCTGCGTGTGGTGTACAATCTTTCTTTTTCTCAGTCCTACTTATTCAGCAAAGCTGAACTAGGCTGGTGGGTCATCAACCCAAATAGGGAGCTAGTAATCACTCCTAACCTTAACTGTCTGGATTAGTCATTGCTACTTCTGAACCTTTTGCCTTGTGCTGCCTTGTGAGAGATTAGTCTGCGTTATTGGATTGTCAGGTGGTCTTTCAGCCTAAGAAATGCCTGAGTGCCCAAATTGAAGTCATCACATTAGATCCAACTCAGTCAGGCCAATCTCAGTACCACATGTGGTGGTGGGCGTGGGAACTTCTTCATAAGGAAAATGGTCTCTTCCTGTGACTTCATCTATTAGTCTAAAAATCAAGAAGCAGAAGAAGAGTGATATCTATTGGTTCTCTCAGACCTCAGCAGTTTTTGAGAATTTGGAGCTAGAATAGGGCATGTGTTAGAAACAGAAACGAATGCTATTCAAAGTAAGATTTGAACATTATGGATTTGATCACATTTTAAGTCCTTATCATGAGCTTATGATATGAGGTAAGTATGCCAAGGAACAACAAAGGGAGTAACACAGGAAAATGATTTCCTATTTTTGTCAGATCAGAGTGAATACTTTCTAAAACATTGTGTATTCACTATTCAGACCTTAGCAAGGAAAAGGAAGCAAGCAAAGCTGAGATTTCTCTTAGGTAATGGTATATGATTTGTGTCAAGAACAGCATGTGCCAAAGAGCTATGTGAGACTCTTATCAAGCCCAACATGCCAGAAAGTTCTTCAAACTCTATGTAGAAAATACGTCTGAAAAATCTAAGGTATTCTGAGATCTTTATTTCTAAGGATTTCAGATATAGCTGGATGCACTTATTCCTATTGTTGAAGCTACTGTAACCATTCATATGCATTCTTAATAAAATTATCTTTATTCTCCTCCAAATATTTTGTCCCCTGTACATGATGAAACAGTCTTCTTTACAACAATGTATCTTTCTTATATCACCCGAAACATATTATTTTAATTAACTAACTTAATATCTCCATGGCTTCTGAAAAATTTGGCAGGCATTGAACCAAATATACTAATATCCCAATTATCCCACTGTCATATAAAATATTCAGTGGAAAATATTACCTTATTTAGTGGAAAAAGTTACCTAATGGCCTAGCTATCACATTCTAGTGAAGGGCTGCCAGTTCTAGCTAGAATTCAGTAAAGAAGGTCACTCTGATGATATTACTAATGCCTTCATGCTCTTTGCTTTGAGTCACTTTTATTTGGTTATTTCCTTTCCTAACTTTAATGAACTTAGTTGTGTAATCCAAACAATAAAATATAACATTTTAGATGATTCAAAGATTTATATTCAATATTAAGTATGAAAAATGTGACTAAAGGATAATAAATATTAAAACTAATTCATAATGACTTATTAATACCACAACTGAGGGTGGCTCCAGCCTCCTAGTATTAATTTTCAGGTTCTTAATGTAAAGTAAAATGTAAATTCTGGTTTGATCTCTCTGAACATGTATTGCACATTTATAGCGTTTTTTTCTATTTCAAAGAGGACAAACTGGAGAACATATTATTTTGAATTTGTTTGATAGTAAAATTTTCTTTGTAATTTATTAGAATTTTAATTTTGTATGCTTGTCATGCAGACCCAATAATTAGGGAAATATAAAGAGGTGTAAGTATTTTTAATCAACACATGCTAGTTAAACTTGCCTTTCATTATGGCAATCAAAAAACTTCCATTTCTGTATATTTTAATTTATAATAGGCATCATAAAATAACTAGTTTCTTGTTTTTATTCCATACATTTCCCAATAAGTTTACCTTTTATTTAAAAACTCTAGAAATTATTTATTATACAAACAAACATGGATATATTAGAATAAATGAAGAATGTAGAAAAGTAAAATTAATATATAAAAATACATTTTATTAAATTCTAATTGCATTAAGTTGTTTAAAAAAGAATGTGCAAAACTACATTATTAGGTAACTAAGAAAATATATACTCCAAAATATATACTCTAAAGCAGGGGTTCCCACCCCCTGGGCCGTGGACCGGTACTGATCTGCAGCCTGTTAGGAACTGGGCTGCACAGCAGGAGGTGAGTGGCAGGCGGGCAAGTGAAGCTTCATCTGCCGCTCCCCATCATTTGCATTACCGCCTGAACCATAGCTCTCATTACCACCTAAACCATCCCCCCCACCGTCCGTAGAAAAATTGTCTTCCACGAAACTGGTCCCTGGTGCCAAAATGGTTGGAGACCGCTGCTCTAAAATATATATTTAGCTTGGAACATTTATTATTATTTTAAAAAATCTTATTGTTTAAAACACTAATAAAAATAGACAAAACTATAAAATTTCTAGGAGAAAACATACGAGAATAACTAGGTGACCTTGGAATTGGCAATGAGTTTTCTTTTCTTCTTGTCGTTTTTTAGAGACAAAATTCACATGACATAAGATTAACCATTTTAAAGTGTACAGTTCAGAAGCATTTAGTACATTCACAATGTTGTGCAACCACCATTTCTATCAAGTTCCAAAATATTTTAATTACCCCCAAAGGAAACCCTGTACAGGTTAAGTTGTCACTCCCCATTCACCTGCAACCACTAATTTGCTTTCGGTTTCTACTGATATACCTATTAGGGTTATTTTGTACAAATGGAATTATACAGTATGTCATCTTTAATATTTGGCTTCTTTCACTTAGCATGTTTTCAATAATCATCCATGTTGCAGGATGTATTAGTATTTCATTCTTTTTTTAACTGAATAATATTCGATTGTATGAATATGACACTTTTGTTTATTCATTCATCTGTTAATGGACATTGTGAATAATGCTACTATAAACATTCATGTACAAGAATTTGTTTCAGTACCTATTTTCAGTTCTTTTGAGTTATGCTTAGAAGTAAAATTGCTAGGTCATATGAAATTCTGTGTATAACTTTTCAAGGGATGGGCAAACTATTTCTACAGTGGTGGCACCATTTTTACTTGTCATTTTTCATTTTTTTCTAATATTGTTATTATAGCCACCTAGTGAATGTGTGGAATGGTATCTCAATAAGTTTTTAGGTAAAAGATGAAAGCATAATCAATGAAGGAAAAAACTGTTAAGTTGGGCTTCACTAAAATAGCAACTTCTCTGAAAAAGATGCTGTTAAGAGACTGGAAAGACAAGCCAAAGACTGGGGGGAAGAAAAGCTTTGACAAACACGTGTCAGATATAGGACTGTTATCCAAAATAAACAAAGAACTCTTAAAGCTCAAGTAAGAATATAGACAATCCATTTCTTTAAAAATGGGCAATATTTGAACAGACACCTCACCAAACAAGATATGCAGATAACAAATAAGCATATGACAAATAAGGCTCAACATCATTTATAATTAGAAAGCTTCAGATTAAGACAACAATAAGATCGTCTATACCAATTTTTTCAGATTCCACATATATGCATTTATATACGATATTTGGTTTTCTCTTTCTGACTTATTTCACTCTGTATGACAGTCTCTAGGTCCATCCATGTATCTAGACACAGAGAACAAACTTATGGATACCAAGGGGGAAAGGAGGGGGGTGGGCTGAATTGGGAGATTGGGATTGACATATATACACTATTGATACTATGTATAAAATAGAAAACTGATGAGAACCTTCTGTATAGCACAGGGAACTCTACTCAGTGCTCTGTGGTGACCTAAATGAGAAGGAAATCCAAAAAAGGGGGTATATATGTATACATATAGCTGATTCACTTTGCTGTACAGTATAGACTAACACAATATTGTAAAGCAACTATACTCCAAAAAAAAAAAAAAAAAGGCAACAATAAGATCCCAGTACATACCTATTAGAATGGTTAAAATCCAAAAAAAACTGATAATAATAGCTGATGGTGAGGTTGTGGAGCAAGAGAAACTTATTCATTGTTGGTATGGGTACAAAATATATGGCCACTCGAAGAGAGTTTGGTTGTTTCTTACAAAGTTAAACATAATCTTGCTATATGATCCAGCAGTCACACTTCTGGGTATTTAAACTGTTCTAAAACTCATGTCCACACAAAACCCTGTAGCTTATGCTTTTAGCTGCCTCATTCACAATAGCCAAACCTGTAAGGAACCAAGATGTCCTTTAACAGGTGGATAGATAAACAAACTGTGGTATAGCCATACAATGGACAGTTTTTCATCAGCAAAAAGAAATGAGCTATCAAGCCACAAAATGACATAGATGAACCTAAAATGCATAGTGCTAAGTGACAGCAGTCAATATGAAAAATGGTATATATTGTGTGTTTCCAATTAAATGACATTCTGAAAAAGGCAAAACTATAGAATAAAAAGATGAGTGATGCTGAGAGTTCAAAACAAGGGCATGAGATCTGAATAGGTGAGTCAAAAGTTTTTGTTATAAAGCTTGTTAAAAAATCCAAATATCAGTGAGATGTTCTGTTTCAATAACAGTGTAATTATTTACACTGTTATTGAAACAGAACAGTGAAATACACTGTATTGAAACAATACAGTGGAAGTGGCAAATAATGGAGAACCATCAATTGTTGTCCCTCTAAGATGTCAGACTTGACCACAGGCTGTGATCATTGGACAGTGGGGATTGGGGAAGCAGGGAGTTTTTGCTAGGGGCACACAGAGTTCTCTGCCTTCCCTTTCAGTCTTCCCCATTAGACATAAGGAGGATAGAGGAGGGAAAAAGTTCGTTCTTAATAATCAAAACCCCCTTTTGACCCCTGCCAATGCGAGTAGTGATGAGTTAAACCAGAATCCAGATTACATTTTTTTGTTTGTTTGCTTTATTTCTCCCTTTTTTGGATAAATAACCAAAATGTCAACCTTGTTGAATATTTCTATTTTTTTTTAAAACAGCATTGACTAAGGTACTTTATAAAGAATTGTGAATTCTTTTTTCATGGTCATCTCTTATGCTTAAGGAAACTGTATCTCAGGTTGAACAGGTGTATCTTAGTAAACCTATACCTCACATAGATGAACACGTTAGGCTTTGATGAAGGAGGATTCAGTACTAGCTTGTAGTTTATAGATGGCATTCAATAAAAGTGGAATTATATTGACACAACCTTCCTGATAATGACATGAAAGGCAGGAGCAGTTCTTTCTGCTAGGGATTAAAACTCAGCATGAGTCTACTGAGGATTAAATTCTGCACTCTAGCCATTTGAATATCTATAAGTTGCTGGTAAGATGAGACTTTACAACTCCTGTGTCTCTGAGGGTCTAGGTTATAGAAAAGAAAAATCTACAATGTCAACATGAACTGAAGACCCTATATGGTTTAAGAATCTAGTACATCAATAAACTGGACATAGCATTTATATGTAAAAAAAAAAAAGTAAAATATATTTTGCTAAGCTGGAAAAATTTTATTTAAATAATAGATATTTGTTAGAAAGTACTAGTATCAGTAGGAAGGAGAACACTAATAAAATGTTTTTTCATTATGCCTCGTCCTGAGTTTTGCCCTATTGCAATAAATTTTAATAGTAAAAAAAAAAAAAAAAGTAGAGCCAGAATGTCTAATTCTAAAGAATTTCATGAAAAACTTGAAAATTTGAATAAATTTCTAAATTTAAATGTATTATTAGATATGTTATCAATGATAGTCTGTCCTGGATATGCCTGTCCTGGATGCTAAAATAGATCCAACTTAATAATTTTGGTAAATATTACTTAGCGCCAATGAAAAGGTTAGATATAAGATACATTTGGTATCCTTCAGTCTTGGTGTAATCTTTTGGACAGTTTCTATAATAAGAAATATATTTATTATAGGACTTCCACTGTATTCTATATGGGATATGCCATCTACCTAGATAGCTAAATATATAGAAGCAAGTGTAAGCATATATTATTTGGTATTAGAGAATAAACTCTGCTTAAAATTACAAAAGCTGAATAAAAATTTCACAAATACTTCTTTCTGATAAGTTAAATGTAAATTTGTACTTAATTGGTGCCTTGAATAAAGAACTAGTCTGCAGTGACACTAGCACTAGGAATCTGTCAGCATTTCTCTCATTAACCCTATTTTTTAAATGACGCTTTATACTTTTACTTCAAAAATAATATTTAAATCACTTTGGATAAATTTAAGTTGAACTGAAAACATCCTCGATAATTTCATTTTTATCAAACAAGATAGGAAGGCAATATTCTCTCTTGGGAACAACACAGGACAAAGAGTTCAAACATAATTTTCAATAACTTCAAATGTCAGAGCATTATCTAATTGTGTCAGTAACACAAATATACATAGGTCTCGAAAGGTACGTGTACACACACACACACACACACACACACACACACACTCAGACTCAGCCTACCACTTCAACTAAACTTATGTACACATATGTGCATGTACAGTGAAGGTCACACAGAGGACAACAGAGTAAAGTTTCCAAGATCCAGAGATTTAGGACTCAACTCCTGACTACTAAAATCTAAGGGTAGATCCTGACAAACTTCTCACACTTCACTCTAAGCCATGATTTATTAACCTGCAAAATAAGGGATTGAACTGGGAGATTTGTTGCCTCCTTTCAAACCAGAAACTCTTCAATGACCCAGATATTTTCAACTTTTGCCTTTATATTCCCCTGGATACCTCTTATAATAAGCAAAATGAAATATAGCAATAACGCAGCTCTTAACATTAATGGTTGTCTTCCATTTGCAAATAGAATGGAGATTTCTATATATGATTGCTCCTGTCAAGAAAAACCAGATAAAATAGGAAAGGTAGATAAAAGAGGGAAAAAAATATATATATATGTGTGTGTGTGTGTATATATATATATATATATATATATATATATATATATATATAGTTTAAAAAATCAGAGCACGTTGAAGGAAAAAGCACTTGAGGGGTAGAGATTTTGGAGTGAGAGAACTACGAGTGATAAATTTATAATCTGAAACCAAATTTTTTTCTTGTAAGCTTTCAGTGAGAATCTGGGCTTTGCCTGGACAGAAGGCCACTGCTAGGGCACACAGAAACTTTCAGAACTTTTGGAGATTTTATAGACTAGAGTAGGGGATGATAATTTTTATTTTTTTTTTCTGTCAAGGGCCAGAGAGTAAATATTTTCTCTGTGGCTAATACTCAATTCTGCCATGGCAGCCAAAGTAAAACTAGATAATATGTATGAACGGGTGTGTCTGTGTTCTAAAACACTATGGACATTGAAATTTTAATTTTGTATAATTTCATATCTCATGAAATATTGTTCTTCTTTGATTTTTCCAACCATTTAAAATGTAAACACCATTCTTAGCTCATATGCTATAGAAAAATCAATAGGCTGGATTAGATTCTTGGGCTATACTGACACCCAGGCTAAAGAGACAACTTTGGAAACTTGAATGGCTTCAGACATAGTGTCAATTTCTCTTTCAAGACAGTAGACAGATTCTGAATTTGGGTGGACTAGCAGGCACAGTTTTAGCTGGAACATTCTGAGAAGCAGAGAAGTGTTTGCCAAAGTACCCTGGTAGTGGTAAGATAGAGTCTGAATGTTCCAGAGAAACAGTCCTGGTGAGTCCAGTAAACTCTAAATTGAAAACTTTGGAATCTAAGTCCCAAGGATTGGAGTGAGAAGTAGACTGAGACTTCCTAAAACTTCAACCCTGCCTCCACTAAACTCCATCCGAGATAGGATTAAATTGATTTGCTTGCCACTCTATCTACCTACAAAAGGAAAAGGTGCGCCCCTCTGGAGAGAGACTGTGTAACCTAGAGCTTCTACTATTTTTTTAATACAACATGGCTAGAAACAAAACAAAACAACCAAGAGACAAACATACAAAAAAAAACAAAAACCACCTTAGATATACCAAGAGTAAGGAAATCAAGATAAAAATCAAGAGAATATTTACATGATCCCTCTAGACCATCCACAGATGATCTAGATAATGAACTTAACTAATAAAGACTTTGAAATAATTATGATTAAAATATTCAAGTAAAAAGATAAAAAAAATTGGAGAATTACTTTAAAAAATTAAAGCTTCCTGGTCAGATTTTGGTATCAAGGTTTGCAGATGTCATAAAATGACTGCTGTACATACACACATGCATACACACACACACACACACACACACACACACCACAATCTGGACTACTGTTAAAAGTTTTGCTTAATATCTTTCTTCAATATTTGAAATAAATTTTTGGTGAAGTAATCTTCTTTCTGAGGAAGATTTAAATAATGGATTATGTTTTTCTTAATAGCACTATTCATATTCCTTTTACTTATTGTATCAATCTTGGAATATGCTTTTCAAGGATTATTTTTTCTTCGCAAAAATTGCCAAATGTATGGTGTAAAGGTCAATGTAGGGTCCAGAGTGGTATGACTTTTTAATCTGATATTTGTAACTTGTAAATTATTCATTTTTTTCCTTGATAGGTCTTGCTAGCATTTGATTAGAATCATCCATATTTTCAAAGAACCACCTCTTGTGTTAATGTATTCTTCTGTGTGTATTTATCTTTCATTGAGTTCTCTTATCTTAATTTTTTTTTTTTTCTTTTTGCGGTACGCGGGCCTCTCACTGTTGTAGCCTCTCCCGTTGCGGAGCACAGGCTCCAGACGCGCAGGCTCAGCGTCCGTGGCTCTTGGGCCCAGCCACTCCGCGGCATGTGGGATCTTCCCGGACCGGGGCACGAACCCGTGTCCCCTGCATCGGCAGGTGGACTCTCAACCACTGTGCCACCAGGGAAGCCCCTTAATTATTTTTTTCTATTTACTTTGTATGCTTTACTGTACATTTCCCAGCATCTTGGGATGGACGCTTAGATTATAGATTTTCAGTCTTTGTTCTTTTCTAATATATCTAGTTAAGGCTATGAATTCCCCTCTAGGCATTGTTTTCGCTATTTTCCACAAAGGTTCATATCCTGTGTCTTCATTTTCTTTCTGTTTAAAATATTTTCTAATTTCTATTGTAACTTTTTCTTTGACCCATGTGTTGTTTGAAAGTATGTTGCTTAATTTCTAACAGTTGGAGACTTTCTAATTATCTTTTTGTTATTTATTTTTCTACAGTCAGAAAATATCCTCAATTTTGTCTATATATACTTTATAATCTCATCCATTGATTTTGTTTAGATATACTTTATGATCCAAAATAATATCTTGGGCATATATGTAGGAGTGGAATTGCTGGATCATATAATAACTTTATATATAACCATTTGAGAATTATCAGACATTTTTCTAAAGCAGCTGCACAACGTTATGTTCTACCAGCAGCATAGGACATACCTGATTTCTCAATGTCCTTGCTAACATTTATTATTATTTGGTTTTTTGGTCATAATTACACTATTGGGTATGAAGTGGTATTGTGGTGTTGATTTCACTGAAAGTTAATGATGCTAAGCATCTTTTCAAGTGCTTTTGGCAGTTTATGTATCTTCTTTGGAGAAATGTCTATTTAGATTTTGGGGCAATTTTTAATTGGGTGTGTACATAGAGAAAAGGCCACGTGAGGACACAGCAAGAAGGCAGTCATCTGCAGGACACAGAGAGAGGCCTCAGAGAAAGCAATGGTACCAGCACCTTCTTCTTAGACTTCCAGCCTCCAGAATTGTGAGAAAATAAATTTCTGTTGTTTAAGCCATCCAGGTTGTGATACTTTGTTATGACAGCTCTAGAAAACGAATACATGTGATTTCTCTTTCTCCCATCTGTTCTTTGTTCTGTTTATTCTTCCTCTTTGATTCCTTTGAATTTATTAAGTATATTAGAGGAGTTTACTCTTCGTCAACTATTAGCTTAGTATTTATATCTCTTTATAGGTTTAAGGGTTGTGCTGTGCTTTGCAATATGCATCTTTAACTCATCCCAGTCTACTTTCAAATGATATTCCACTTCATGTATGTAAGAAGATTAAGACATACCTCTTCTTTATGATAGAAGAAGCTTACGGTATACTGTATTTGCCCATTTCCTGTCTTTTATGCTATTGTTGTCATATATTTTACCTCTACCTATAATAGATAGGTACATGGCACATACTCATTAATTTTGCATTAAACAACCAGTTATCTTTTGAAATTATTTTAAAATTGAATAATGTCTACATATTTATCATTTCTTTTGTTCTCCATTCTTTTGTGAAGATCCACATTTCTGCCTGGTATCATTTTTCTTTGCTTTAAGACCTATCTTTAACACTTTTTGTAACATAGTTTTAATGGTAATGAATTCCCTCAGTTTTTCTTTGAAAATATCTTTATTTCATCCTCTTTTTTTTTTTTTTTTTTTTGCGGTACGTGGGCCTCTCGCTATTGTGGCCTCTCCTGTTGCGGAGCACAGGCTCCGGACGCACAGGCTCAGTGTCCATGGCTCACGGGCCCAGCTGCTCCGCGGCATGTGGGATCTTCCCGGACCGGGGTACGAACCCGTGTCCCCTGCATCGGCAGGTGGACTCTCAGCCACTGCACCACCAGGGAAGCCTTTTCATCCTCATTGTTTAATCACATTTTAGCTTCATACAGAATTATGTTTTGGCTTTATTCCCTTTGAACATCTTTAAAGATGTTTTTCAATTATCTTTTGGTCTACAAAATTTCTTATTTTTTTTGTATGTAATGTATATTTTTCTCTCAATGCTTTTATGCTTTTCTTTTTGTCACGGATGTTCATCTATTTGATTATTGTGTGTCTTTTTGTGGTTTTCTTTGTGTATGTCCAGTGAGGCTCATTGAAGTTCTTGGATCTCTGGGTTTATAGTTCTCACACAAATTTGGAAAATACCTGGTAATTATTTCTTCAAATGTTTTTCTACTCCTCATATCATTCTGAGACCCCATTTACACAGACATTGAACTGCTTGACACTTTTAATTTTTCTAGTGCGTCTAATCTGCTTCTAATTTAACCCAGCTACTTAAGATTTTAAAATGTTATTGTTTTATCTAGATGTCCCTTTAGGTTTTCTTATGTCTTTCATTTCTCTCCTCATTATGTTCATATTTGCCTTAAATAGCTGAATTTTGTCATAATTACTATTATAACATCTTTGTCTGTTAACCCCATCATCATTGTGGGACTTGGTTTTATTGAACAGTTTTTCTTGTTGCCATGGATCTCATTTTTCTGCTTCCTTAAGTAGCTAGTAAATTTTATGAAGATTGTGGATATTTAGAATTTAATATTGGTATATATCTGGATTTTACTGACTTCATCTTTAAGAAAGCCAAGCTTTATGCTGGCAGGCAGTCAAGGTGTATGAAATTCAGTGTGCTTTTGAGGTCTGTCTGTAAACGCTGTAGAGGCAGTTCTACCGAAGTCTTTACTCTAGGGTTAAGCTCCACCACAGAGGGTGTTTTCCTTCTTTGGTCTGGATTGCATTTCCATAGTGATCAACAACTCTGCAGTCAGGCTGATGGAAAATGGAAAGTCTCCCAACTCTGTGTGAAAGTTAGTAACCAGTCAAGCATAATGTTCCCTGGTCATTTTTTGTCCACCCTAGTTGAGTTTCACATGGCACCTTTTAGTACTCATCAAGCACTCAAGGGACCTTTTTGTAGATTTCTGGGACCCTTTGTATACTCCTAAAATTGTTCTACAACTTCAAGCCTCCTCAGAAACACTAAACTCTGATCACCATTCTAAAACTCAGTGAGACCATTCTTTACTTGGAGATCCCCTCCTTCATCAGAGATCTAGAATGTACTTCCGTATTAAAAGCCAGAGTAAAATACTCACTTTGTTTCCTTTTTTCCTCAAGAGCACAGAACAGCACTACCCATTATCCAGTAGTTGGAATTATTTATACAGTTTTCTAGATGTTTCAGTAGGAAGCACCTTAGACATGTTTACCCTTCATTTTTAGTAGATAAAATTCCTTTTTAATATACAAAAACATGAAAAATTTCAGGTTATTTTTCCTTAAATTACTCGAATTCAATCTAAAAAGTACATCTACAGTGACACCCAGTCATTTTCATGACAGAGAGTAACATTTTACTCTCTCTTCACAATTCCTCTACATACGCTATGAATATAATCCCATCACAAGCTTCCACAGAGTGTCATTAATCATTTCTTTCCAATATTCATTTTTTTCTGCCCTCTGGATTTTTTTCCCTTGGTCTACAAATACAATTCTTTAAAAAAGGCTTAGCAAGTTATACTCTCCCTGCAGTATTTTTTTTTTTTCTGTAGCCAAAATATCCTGACATAGTACTCTATTATAGTTCAATTCTCATTTAGTTCCAACTGATGGTATTCTACTTTCTACCTTATTATCCCAGAAAATGGCTACAAATAAGGTCACTAAATTCCAAATAAAATGGTGTGTGCTTAATTCTCATATACTTAATGTATTTGTATTGTTTAACACTGCTGTTACTTTCCAAAATTATTTTTCTCTTACTCTCCATGAAACTATTTTGTTTTGTTTCTGGTTCTATTATTGTAACAGTTCATTCTTTGTCTCTCTTATTAATCTCAAGCAGCAATCTCAGAAGAGAAGCAGTAGTTGAAAAAACTGCACTAGTTTAAGAGAAAAATAATAGGAAAGCAATAATATTCTGGTTGAAATAATAAGGAGTATGAAATCAATTGGTAGTGCCATACAATTACCTGAAACCTTCATGAATATCAAAGAGGAGAAATATCATTTGGTAATTTCACCATAATAAATTTAAATTAAACCAACTTAAAACTTCATATGTAATATGTATGTACGTGTGACTATTAGTGCCATTTTCACTGCATATATTTATACACACACACACACTCACACGGGTGTAAGACAGCTTAGAAACTAGGAATACATAGTAATTCCTCATTTATAGTTATAATTTCCTTATGTGTTAGATTCAATTCCAAAGCAATAGCTTCTTTTATTACTTCCTGTTCTTTCTAAATAAATCTGTTTCCACTTATATGGCACCACAAAGTGCCCATAATAAGACTGGTATGCTATATGCCAAACATTTGTGTTTGATGTTTGTGAATGTGTGTGTGTGTGTGTGTGTGTGTGTGTGTGTGTGTGGATGGTGGATGGTGAGAAATAATGTCATTATAGGAAATGACTCTTTTGACAAAAGAACATCATAAACAAATTGTAGGCTACTGACTAAAAACGTCTTGTCAATCAGTCATGCTGATGTTGTAAAATGTTAACAAGATTATGGAGTGTATGAAAGGAATTCAATGCCCAAGACCCAGGAAGTAATCATTTTGTTATACTTGGCATGCTGCTACAATTATTGAAGTATGATGTCCTCTTATAATCTCTACATATTTGAAGAAATTAAAAACTAGTGAAAGAGTAGTAGAAATGCTAATACAGGAATACTGTGGAGAAGATTGAATAGGTTGAGTTTATTTGATTTTAGAGAATGACAGATGATATGGTCTTTAAGTATAAATCATAAAATTAAAGTCTGTGAATTAACTACAAGTATTTGTTAGATATCCAAAATATTTGATACACGATTCTGGGGGCTATGAGAAGATGTAGCAGTCTCATCACTTCTGTCAGTATATTTATCAGATAGAGTGGCAATTCCTTTAAAGGTGAAATATTAAGCAAAATTATAAGCAAATTTAATTATGGCTTAGTAAATCAATGCAAATAGTATCACAAGGCAGAGCATGTTGCATTTCCAAATAGATGGAGATAGAGGTGTTCGAAGTATAATGATACTTTCCTATTCACCAGTATTATCAGTGTAAGAATAAGGCAAAGTGGTTGGAGATTTCTGTTTTCTTCCAAAGAATTAGAATAAGTGATTTCACAAAATGCTCTTCCCCATTTGACAAGCCATATTATGAGCTGGTTAAATAATTAAATAGAACAATCATCTAAGCTGGCATGCAGGACTCTGAGTTACTCTTTAAATATGCTAGATGACTTGTTATCAACATTAGAGTGATAAATAACTAAAATGGTTTGAAAGAAAAACATATGGAGAGGTAAATATGTGATGAGGTCAACAGTCTTCTTGTGTGTATCTACCTAGAGTTTCAGATTTAATGGACCACAAGTAAGAAAAAAATAATTAAAAAAAAGGTTTAAAAAAATAAAGTCATAAGCATGGGATAATGGGATAGATGGGAAGCCAAACTGAAGACATCAGCAGAAAACAAGATCTTTAAATAGCAGTGACTTTCAGTGATTTATAATACATATGTCAGAACAAGACTGATAGAAAACTTATCTCTTCAGTTATGGCTCTGTTTAGGGAATGCTGGGAGAGCAAGAGGTACGATAGAAAGAGGTACTATCAATAAGCACAAGAAAATAAACTTCAATGTAATCAAACCTAAATAAATTGCAGATATTAAAATAGATTCAAAATATTACACAGGGAGATTTATTGGTTTAAAAACATAGACTGCTGACAAGGCAGTTTTCAACGTAAGGTCAAAGAAAACAAGGCTATCACAAAAGAACCAACATATTTATAGAAAAATCAGGTAGAAATGCTAGATTTTAATTTGAAATTATAAAAATAATCAAATTTCACATTTTATGAAGTCAACATTTTTATTGTATCTCTAAAAGAATAGGTATGATTACCAAATTAATAAAAAGTAAAGGAATTTAAAAATTCAATCTGAAAAAAGTCATTAAAGGAGTATAAAAACTGATATGAAAACAAATAAGAAAATTGAATTTTTAAAAATCAGAAAATCAGTATTTTTTTCAATTGGACTAAACTATCCTTTTACAAGATACAGATTGACAGACTAGAAATGGCAATATTAGTATAATAATATTATTATAATATGCTTTTACCAGATACACAATGAAATAGAGTGGTCCAAAAGGCTGCAAGTAGGAAATATTAACAACAACAAAAATGGCAGAACAATACAAATATCAGACAAATTACACATTCAGGGGAAAAAAAGCTTTACTAGAGAAGAGAGTAACTGCATAATGATCAAAGTTTAGAATCAGTTTATAGCAATTTATAATAATTCTATTGTTCTATGCAGCCAAATTTAAGAATATATAAAATTGGGAACTAGGGAATAGTTCCCAATTAATAGTTCCGAGAAAAATATATTTCCCTAGCTGTGTAATATTAACTGCCTCAATAATTGATACATTAATCAGACAAAAATTATCAATAAAAATATAGAAGTGACTTTTGGAGATCTCTTAACTGGCTGTAGTTTTGTTCATGTATAAAATTAGAGGTTTGAATAAAGGTTTTTCAAAGGCTAATGAACTATTTTGTGACTCTATTTAGAAAAATAAATTCAACCATTGAATTATGCACATATTTTATAAAATCTGCTGTATGTATGTGTGTCTATTAAGTAAGATTAAGTTTACTCTAAAGCTAAGGGGAGAGTTATCCACTTAGAATAACCCTTTAATAAATTGGTTTATACTATGAAGAATCTTTTTTATGAAGTATTTTATTACCTTCTAATTTATGCCTTAAGACTTTGGCTTTATTTAAAGTGAGTTTTATTAAACTGAGCCACACCCATAGCTCAATCTGTTAGAATGTATTTTCACCAAATAATTGACATCAAGTGCACTTTAATGAAGCACAGATTCGTTGGAAGGTATAGTTTTTGCCAGATTCTGTCACAAAATTGCCATATGGCATTGAGATATCCAGTGATGCAAGGAAAAATTTCTTTATCAATATTAGCTATTTCTATCATTGCTATGGAAGAGTGTGTCAGGTTGCCAAGTTGAGTTTTTTCCCACACATCTGGAAGTCACCACTATGGAACTGTTGCTCTTGTGTGGAAAGAAAAAGGAGGTTAAGGTAGTGCCTTCTAGAGGCTGTGTTTTTACTTCTTTCTGATGTTTGACAATATATATACACTTGAACTCCTCTACACTTTGGTTTCTTAACCTCTCTATGCTACGTACTTTTTTCTTTTCTCAAAAATGATGTCTTATCTGCCTAAAAAGGCACCATTAGAAATAAAAGAGACAAAACATAAAACAACAATTAACAATGTGCCTGGTACAAAATATATGCTTAAGAGGTATTATCCATTTTTACCTCAATTATGTTGACAATAATCACTTAGTTCAATGTGCCACAATAGATACCACAAGCACATTAAATCCAACGTCAAGTTTGACCCCCACTGGCAAACTCTGAAGAGATAATTTCTCATTTTCAAAGATTCTTAAATTGTCATGGGAGGGAATCCCCTGGTGGTCCAGTGGTTTGGACTCCGTGCTCTCACTGCCAGGGGCCCAGGTTCAATCCCTGGTCTGTGAACTAAAAACGCACAAACTGAGTGGCCAAAAAAAAAAATTGTCAGAGTAGATTACAAATAAACATATCAACCAGCAGGGAAAGAAAAGACCAGCGCTATAGTTTAGTGCTTGGTGGCCTCATAGGAGGTTCCTCTCCTACAACACAGCCTACTGCATGGGCAGATTTCGTCTAGCCCACCTGTAGTTGTCTTGTGGGATTCAGGGCTTAGGTAGCTGACACAAAAATTGCTGCTACTCTGGCTCATGCATTTGCTGGGAGTAATATTCTGTCCTCATTTCTGACTCAGTAGTTTCTTGAGTCAAAAACGGTTGCAGCCTAACTTGTTAGCTTGTAAATAAAGTCTCATACTTTTCACAGGTCTTGACAAGAACAAGTCAGGTATGTTTTACAAACTTGCAAAAGGGAAGGTATTCCTCAGCTTAAAGTTTAAGAATAGATAAATTCTAACCTTATATCACAGAAAAGATGTGATATATTTCAACCATAGACACCATTAAAAATAAAAATAAACCGCCTTTCAAGTTGAAGAGTATAGGCAATATTAAAATAACAAAAACAGAGGGAGGGGATACATGTATACATATAGCCGATTCACTTTGTTGTACAGTAGAAACTATCACAACATTGTAAAGCAACTATACTCCACTAAAAAAACACAACAAGTTATTAAAGCCATAAAAAGCAACAAATAGAAACTCAGTGAACTTTATTAAATCAAAGAAAGCTGTAGTATAATATTTAAGTATGCCAGCATTACTTGGGATGAGGAAATTATCTATGAATTTTTTTTCAACTAAGGCCTATAGTAGTTTTGCCCTTTTATTCAATAAGCATCGATTGATGAGTTCATTTTCTCAACCCTTTTCCTTTCTCAGTGCATGGAACATAGCAGACATCTATTGAATTCTGTCACTAGATATTTTAGCTGACATGTGGTATTATATTTGTTTTTCCCATGGAGAATAAATACTACCTAATACTACATGCAATGATAAAAATTTACCATCAGTTATCAGCAACTCTGAATATACTGACATTTCCAAATGTGAACATGAACACATACATACATACATACATGAATTGATATACAAATAAAATTTCAAAAGATTCCAAGAACAAATAAATAAAAATCAATGACACATTATTTATTCAAGTGACTCATAAAGCCTTTGCCAAAAGTGGATCTGAAAAAAAAAAATCATTTCACAGTTAGTGAAAAAGTAGTATATCATCAACAATCCATCAATTAATGTATTTAAGCTTCTACTAAGCACATTTTATACAATGCATCTTTTTATAAAGTGTATTAAATCTCTATTAATATAGTATATAGCTATATACTATAGATAAAAAAATAAAAACAGACACATAAAGATAACCATTTTGTTTGCAAAATAATTGATCATGTATTGTAATGGAGAAATGCTGAGGATTCCAGGAGAAAATGTATTCATTCAGCTGGAATATTGAGACTCTACTATTTGTAAAGTTTAGGCTTTGGAAGATACAATAATGAATGAAAGATAAAAATCCTTTCCTTCATTGATCTTATATTTTAGGGTAGAAGACTGGAAAAAAAAAACTATATAAGTTAAGTATAGTTAGATAATATACCAGAAGGTGATAAATGCTTAGAGAAAAAACAAAGGTAATGGGATAAAGAATGACCTTTGGAGGGAGGGTGCTATTTCCTACCAGGGAGAGAGTTCTGAAAAAAGAGTCCTTGAGGAGGGAACTGACCAACAAGAGGAAGCAGGCCATGTGAACACTAGAGAAAAGAGTGTGGTGGATGGAGTAAACTGAGGCAAAATGATGCGTGCAGAAGGCCATGTAATGGCTTTGATTTTATTTAGAGTGACATGAAGGGATGAACATGAAAAATGGCATTCATTTGGCCAATACAGAAATAATTGCTGTCCCTAACAGGAGATTTGTGTTGAATAATGGGAAGGAAACTGTAGATGATCCTACAAAATGCCTGGGAATCTACCCTGTAATGCTAATCATCTCTACATCACATTTTTTTAGATTTTTGACATCCCCCCCAACCCCCACACAGCATAACTACAATGGCCAACCTGCATGTGAACCCACATATTTTACCTTCTCTTTTGTCAAAATGAATGAGCTTTTGATGCTGCTATCTAGGACCAGATCCTCCACTTTTGCTTCTCATCCCTGCTCTCCTTCTCCAAGACATTGTTCCTCATCATCTCTCCTTTAGTGTAATTTTTCTCCTTACTACTGCATTATTCTCATCAATATTTAATGCAGTGTAAAGTCCAAGCATTAAAAAATTACAATATCATGTTCCCATAATTCCAATTCTAGCCTCATTTATTTGCTCAGCTTTACAGAATAATTTCTTAAAAGAGTTGTCAACTGTTATTTTTTATTTTCCTCTTAGCATCTTACTTTTACTCTCTTGCATCTACTCCTATCAATATATTAAAATTTTATGTTTTATAAATATAATAAAGATGTTGTAGGAGGTTCACAACCTCACCCACACATCTGGGTAGTTAGGCCCAGGTCTGTCCAACTGCAGAGCCAGGGATGCCATGTGAGGGTTCTTAGCTTTGAGCAGGAAAGAATTTAAAAGGGAGCCAAAGTAGAGTGAAAGCAGATTTATTCAGAGACATACTCCATAAACAGAGTGTGGGCTGTCTCAGAAGATGATAGGACCCCAGGGTATGGGGTTGTTAGTTTTCATGGACTGAGTAATTTCATAAGTTAACAAGTGAGAGGTTTATTCCAACTATTTTGGGGAAGGGGTGGGGATTTCCAGAAATTGGGCCATGGCCCACTTTTTGACCTTTATGGTCAGTCTTGGAACTGTCATGGTGCCTGTGGGTGTGTCATTTTGCATGCTAATGCATTACAATGAGCGTATAATGAGGCTCAAGGTCTTCTGGAAGTCAAATCTTCCACCATCTCGGGCCTAGTAGGTTCTAGCTAGTTTTTGTTGAATCCTTAGTGGCTGTGTCATTATTTTAAAGGTTGTCATTTATTTAAAGGAGGCTCTGCCCCCCTTCTTCCTGTCTAAGAAATACAGAAAAAGTAGAAAGATTTGATAATTGTTAATATAAAATGAGATGGTTATGAATTTTTAGTATGAGACGAAGATAAAACCCTATTTAGAGAAAAAAAGGAAAATTTATTTTTGAACAAAAAAACAAACTAGAGTTAAGCAAAGAAAAAATGTTTATCAAAATATCAACTTTATACAGAGAAGATTTTCCTAATAACACTCACCACTTATCTATTTTAGAGAATTTTTTTTTTTTTTTCGGAACCAAGGTTTTCAAAATGGTGATGGTCTCACTTTTATTATGAATAGAGTACTCAGAATGCAAACTTGATCTTCAACTTGTCTTCCTTTCCTATTCCAATGCTTCCTTTTTTTATCACCCTCAAATTAATGAACAATAGAACAGACTACACCAAGAGACAAGCTCTAAAGATTTTAAATTTATGAGTTTGCATAATGACTGTAATTGCTGAATGAATATATTCACTTCTTCATTTTTGTTTCTTCTAAATGAAAGTGAAATTTTGGCATGTAAAAATCTTTCTGAGAATTAGGCAGAGAAAGGATTTTTTTTCTGCTTCAAACATGCACATCAAGTGAATTCCTCCACAGAGTCACCAGCTGAACTGCCTGTTTTCCAGTAGGTCAGAATTTCTCTGAAGGCCACACTTGACAGGGCGAATGTTAATGCCAAGACAAGACATGAAAATCGGTGGGGCTTTCTCAACTTCCTCTAGACCGATGACCTTTTTGAAATCTAATACAAAATAGGATATATTGATGGAAGCATTTGGGGATTGCTCAATGTAACATATGTTTTGAGGCATTTATTTATTAATTTACTTTATACAATAAGCAAGGAAAGACATTTTATAGATTTTGCATGTATGCTGTGTTCAATTTGACAGAAGCTTTTAATAAAATCTGAAAAACTAAATTAAAGTAGTAGCAGTATGGCAGTGTTGATTTATTTACTTCTTAAACAAACAGGCAAAAACAATTTTGATTTGACTTTAGCTTACCTAATAAAGCTTCCACTAGAAGGATTAGAACAGCGGATTTTTTCTGCAGATGTATGGAGTTTACAAACCAATTTTTCTGAAATGCCATTTTGTTTATAAAATTTTATTTTTCTTCATCAAGATCAGTAAGAACATGGACACACTTTGAAATCAGTGAAATGTTGTGCTAAGGCAAAGTTTAGGAAATATTTCACTTAAATTTTGTCTAAAGCAAATCCAGCATTTTGAATAAATTCAATGAAACATAAAGAATCAAAGCTTCACCAACATCAGTCATATAGTTACACGTGTAGTATGTGTGGTTGTCCATGTGTGCATGTATAATTTATTCTTTTTATTGTTTCATGTGGCCTAGATGAACAGAGGCATTGTAAATCATTATATGAATTATGGTGATTGAGTAAAATGTGTATGAACCTTTTTTCGAGGAAAGGAAATATGGGATAAAATAAGGAAACATTTTCACTTCCATAATCTTGACACATCAGAAAATAAGATAAACATAATTTAAGTCAATTAAATTATATACAATTTAAAATTCCAGTTCTTAAATGCAGCAGTCCCAAGAGTCTACCACTACTATATTGGAGAGTGCTTATTATATAACATTTATACCATGGCAGAAAGTTCTATGGGACAGAGCTACTCCAGAAGTTGAAAAAAATCTTTGATGAAGTTTGGGTTTATTTTTTTCTCTGCTGTTTTTGACCTTTAAGTGCGTGTTGCTGGGGGTATCCAAATGTCATATTTTTGCTAAATTTATCACACATTTATAGTAAAAACTTTATTATGAGATTTATTTGTCATTTCTTTATTATTAAGAAAACTAGGCATACAATTTTTGTCATATTTCCTTATTATATTTTCAAAATATCTAGGTTCTCTTCATTCCTTGTATTGGTAACGTGTGTCCTCTACCTTACTTTCTCAACTTCCTACTTAGAAAACTAGCTTTTCACTTTATAGATTTTCTATATTGGTTTTATGTCTTCAATTTCATTGATATGTTCTCATCTTTATTATTTCCTGCTTTCTGCTTCCTTTGAAGTTAATTTACTTTTCTGTATTCTACTTCTTTAAAGTAGAAGGTTAGATTATCTTTTGGAAAACTTTGGGAAGAGGGTTGCTTTGGGTGAAAGCTAAGAGGAAAAAAAGTAAAAATCAAACAAAAGAGATACTCCTCGATTACCTCTTTGTGTACAGAGGAGGTTCCTGTAAACCTCAGAAAAATGAAGTTTCTGCTGGAGTTTTATCTGATTATTATTTCATGGAAGCTCTGTCAGGGTGCCTACCCTCAGCTCAAAGTTAAAAGTTAATATTAAAAAAACTAAAGTTAAATGGATAACTCACCTCTGTACTTACTGTCTCTTCAAGCTTTAGCTTCCTTTCGCAATTCACTTGCTTATTGCTTATTTTTCAGAAACCTATGCTAATTACTCTTTTGTTTTGTGCAGAGATTTTAATCAGTAGCAAAAAAAGGCTCTAGCCCAGGGGTCCCCAACCCCCGGGCCATGGACGGTACCGGTCCCTGTCCTGTTAGGAACTGGGCCACACAGCAGGAGGTGAGCAGCAGGCGAGCGAGCGAAGATTCATCTGTATTTACAGCCGCCCCCATCCCTCCCATTACCGCCTGAGCTCTGCCTCCTGTCAGATCAGTGTCAGATTCTCATAGGAGCCTGAACCCTACTGTGAACTGCGCATGCGAGGGACTTAGGCTGTGGGCTCCTTATGAGAATCGAATGCCTGATGATCTGAGGTGGAGCTGAGATGGTGACGCTAGTGCTGGGGAGCAGCTGCAAATACAGATTATCATTAGCAGAGAGGTTTGACTGCACAGAGACCATAATAAATCAATTGCTTGCAGACTCATACCAAAACCCTATCCGTGAGTGGCAAGTGGCAAGCTGCATCTCATGGAGTAGACTGGACATAAGCAACACACTTCAGGTGTCACTGTCTCCCATCAGACCCCAGATGGGACCATCTAGTTGCAGGAAAACAAGCTCAGGGCTCCCACTGATTCTGCATTATGGTGAGTTGTATAATTATTTCATTATATATTACAATGTAATAGGAATAGGAATAAAGTGTGTAATAAATGTAATTAGCTTGAATCATCATGAAACCATTCTCCCCTCCTGGTCCATGGAAGAATTGTCTTGCACGAAACTGGCCCCTGGTGCCAAAAAGGTTGGGAACCACTGCTCTCGCGGACTTACTCTAACTTAACTGGCATAGTAAGATTTTGTTGTTTTTCAAAGAAATCAAAAAGAGAAAAATACAGTGATATGTTTATATGTAAGCACACATTTTCCATGTCCACTTGTCTTCATTCCTTCATGTAGATCCTATTTTCTGTCTGCTTTCACTCTAAAGTATGACCTTTAGCATTTCTTATAGTACAGATTTTTTTACATTGAAATCTTTTAACTTCCATTTATTTCAATTTTTTAAATTATTTTGCCTCATTTTTGAGGTTATCATCTCTAGAACTAGAATTGTTGATTGACATATCTTGTTTTTTCTTTCTTTGTCTTTTCAACTATGCCATTCTCTTGTATTTTGGCCTCCAATGTGCACGTTAGTTTCTCTCTTTATAGCATGTCCTTCTCTGATTGATATTTTAGGAGTTTGTCTTTATCTTTGCTTTTCAGTAGCTTGATGATGACATTCCCAGGCATGCTTTTCTTTGTATTCATTCTGCTTGAGGTTCATTAAAGTTCATGTGTCTCTAAGTTGAAATCTTTTTCACCAAATTTGAGAATTTTTTTAACCACAAGTTCCTCAGATACTTTTTCTGCCCTTTTGTGTATTCTGCTTCTGAGACTCCAATTACATTTTACACTGCCTGGTAATGTGCTCCCTGTCACTGTGGCTCTGTTTATTTATTTTTCAGTCTATTTTCTCTGTTATTCACATTATATTATTTTTATTGATTTGTTTTCCAGGCCACTGACCCTTTCCTCTGGTGTCTCCAATCTGATGTTAAGCTCATCAGGTGAATTTGTCATTTCCTGTATTTTATAATTTAGCTCTTAAATTTCAGTTTGGTTCCTTTTTAAATAGTTTTCATTTCTCTACTGAGAGTCCCCATATGTTCGCTCAATATGACCATGCTTTTTTCTAAATCCTTGAACATATTTATAATAGATGTTTTAAATTCCTGTCTGCTAATTCTGACATCTGGGTAATTTGGGCATCTGTTTCTATTGGCTCCTTCATTTTTTTCATTACAGGTCACATTTTCCTGCTTATATACATGTTTTGGGGTTTATGTTCCACCTTGTTGATAATACACTATAGTCAGTTATAAAACATTATCTTACTTTAAAGAAGGTTGGTTTTCCTTTCTGATAAGCAGTTAAATTATTTTGGAATAGTTTTTGATTATCACACTTGAATTTATTCTTTATTAGGATGGACTTATTTTAGTTTTACTCTTAGCCTTATAGCATAGATCTTATACTGCTTATAGAGGTTGGCAAACTAGAGCAGTGTGACAAAATCCAATGTCCTGTTTTTGTCCATAGCTAAGAATTTTTTATATTGATAAAGATTTGCAAAAAAAAAAGAAGGAATATCTGACAAGAATATTTACTATTCGTTCCTTTGTAGAAAATGTTTTCCAGAGCTTGCTCTAAGGCATAGTCCTTATAGCCCTTTTTGCAGTGTCCTGGTCTTTCTTTCATTATCTTATCTGAATGCCTGAGAGGCTAGCAAGATCCCTCACCTACTAGGCAGGAACTCCAAAGTTTCACAAAAATACAAGACCTCTGGTATCTGTGTTCTGCCCTCCGCCCCAGAGCATCTGCTCTCTACTAGGCCTTATGGTATTTTATCCAGTGTATCTGAAGCTATACCCTCTGCCAAAAATCTGTTATTGAATGCCACTTGCAGATTCGTAGTTCATCCCTCCAGCTTCCCTAACCCTCCTGCACACCTATTTCCTACTGGCCTTTGTACTTTTCAGCCACTTCAGCAGCCTAAGCTGTGATATTTGCCTTCTCAACTTAGTAAGATGGCCACTTTGATTGGGTTCCATCACCCTGCACTGCAGTGAAGAAAGGGCTCCCAGTCAGACATCCTTGGTGAACATGGGGCACAGCCTTATATCACCTGATTTCCAACACATGGAAGCACTTACTCTATGGAGTTTGTCCAATTTATAGTTGTGTAGACTAGGAGGGCAAGTTGCTGTGTTATTATGAACAATAACACATTCTCCCCATGTTTTATATATCCTTTCCCTTATATCACTCCCACAGGCTTTTTAGCCACACTGACATTTTTCCTTTTACTTTAAACAGCAAACTCATTCTCATATCAGAGACTTTGTTTTACTTTCTATATCCTCTACCTAAAATACATTTCCTCTCATCCTCATGAGGCTAGCACTTTTTACATCCCAATTCAAATATCATTATCTCAGAGACCTTCCACAACTACTGTACCAGAATCTGCTTGATAATCACCCCTCTTCAATTGGCCCTAGTCTATTATATCAACTTTATATTATCTGCACAGTACATGTCAGTAACTGATGTTATTGTTTTACTTATTAGTTAGTTAAATTGTTTATTGTTTGCTCGCCCTCCCATGTGAATGTAGGCTTCTTTTCATCAAAGTCTTTGTCAGCCTTCTTACTAAAATATCCTCAGCGTCTAAAACATAACCTGAAACATAATAATACAGAGAACAATAACAAACATTTATATAATGCTTATTATCTACAGGCAAGAAATTACTTTTATTTTATTATTTATTTATTTATTGTAACATCTTTATTTCAGTATAATTGCTTTACAGTGGTGTGTTAGTTACTGCTTTATAACAAAGTGAATCAGTTATACGTATACAGATATCCCCATATCTCTTCCTTCTTGCGTCTCCCTCCCTCCCACCCTCCCTATCCCACCCCTCTAGGTGGTCACAAAGCACCAAGCTGATCTCCCTGTGCTATGCAGCTGCTTCCCACTAGCTATCTGTTTTACATTTGGTAGTGCATATATGTCCACGCCACTGTCTCACTTTGTGCCAGCTTACACTTCCCCCTCCCCGTGTCCTCAAGTCCATTCTCTAGTAGGTCTGTGTCTTTATTCCCGTCTTGCCCCTAGGTTCTTCATGACCATTATTTTTAGATTCCATATATATGTGTTAGCTTACAGTATTTGTTTTTCTCTTTCTGACTTACTTTGCTCTGTATGACAGACTCTAGGTCCATCCACCTCACTACAGATAAATCAATTCCATTTCTTTTTAAGGCTGAGTAATATTCCATTGTATATATGTGCCACATTTTCTTTATCCATTCATCTGTTGATGGACACTCAGGTTGCTTCCATGTCCTGGCTATTGTAAATAGAGCTGCAGTGAACATTGTGGTACATGACTCTTTTTGAATTATGGTTTTCTCAGGGTATATACCCAGTAGTGGAATAGCTGGGTCATATGGTAGTTCTATTTTTAGTTTTTTGAGGAAACTCCATAGTGTTCTCCATAGTGGCTGTATCAATTTACGTTGCCACCAACAGTGCAAGAGGGTTCCCTTTTCTCCACACCCTCTCCAGCATATATTCTTTGTAGATTTTTTGATGATGGCCATTCTCACTGGTGTGAGATGATACCTCACTGTAGTTTTGATTTGCATTTCTCTAATGATTAGTGATGTTGAGCATCCTTTCGTGTGTTTGTTGGCAATCTGTGTATTGTCTTTGGAGAAATGTCTATTTAGGTCTTCTGCCCATTTTTGGATTGTTTTTTTTGTTTTGTTTTTTTGATATTGAGCTGCATGAGCTGCTTGTAAATTTTGAAGATTAATCCTTTGTCAGTTGCTTCATTTGCAAATATTTTCTCCCATTCTGAGGGTTGTCTTTTTGTCTTGTTTATGGTTTCTTTGCTGTGCAAAAGCTTTTAAAGTTTCATTGGGTCCCATTTGTTTATTTTTGTTTTTATTTCCATTTCTCTAGGAAGAGGTAGGTCAAAATGGATCTTGCTGTGATTTATGTCATAGAGTGTTCTGCCTATGTTTTCCTCTAAGAGTTTGATAGTGTCTGGCCTTACTTTTAGGTCTTTAATCCCTTTTGAGTTTATTTTTGTGTATGGTGTTAGGGAGTGTTCTAATTTCATTCTTTTATATGTAGCTGTCCAGTTTTCCCAGCACCACTTATTGAAGAGGCTGTCTTTTCTCCACTGTATATTCTTGCCTCCTTTATCAAAGATAAGGTGACCATATGTGCGTGGATTCATCTCTGCGCTTTCTACCGTGTTCCATTGATCTGTATTTCTGTTCTTGTGCCAGTACCATACTGTCTTGATTACTGTAGCTTTGTAGTATAGTCTGAAGTTAGGGAGCCTGATTCCTCCAGCTCCATTTTTCTTTCTCAACATTGCTTTGGCTATTCAGGGTCTTTTGTGTTTCCATACAAATTGTGAAATTTTTTGTTCTAGTTCTGTGAAAAATGCCATTGGTAGTTTGATAGGGGTTGCATTGAATCTGTAGATTGCTTTGGGTAGTATAGTCATTTTCACAATGTTCATTCTTCCAATCCAAGAACATGGTGTGTCTCTCCATCTATTTGTATCATCTTTAATTTCTTTCATCAGTGTCTTGTAGTTTTCTGCATACAGGTCTTTTGTCTCCTTAGGTAGGTTTATTCCTAGGTATTTTATTCTTTTTGTTGCAATGGTAAATGGGAGTGTTTTCTTAATTTCTCTTTCAGATTTTCCATCATTAGTGTATAGGAATGCCAGAGATTTCTGTGCATTAATTTTGTGTCCTGCTACTTTACAAAATTCATTGATTAGCTCTAGTAGTTTTCTGGTAGCATCTGTAGGATTCTCTCTGTATAGTATCATGTCATCTGCAAACAGTGACAGCTTTACTTCTTTCCTATTTGGATTCCTTTTATTTCTTTTTCTTCTCTGATTGCTGTGGCTAAAACTTCCAAAACTATGCCCAAATAGCATTGCTTATTAAATATCCATAGTTTTTAAAGACCTATAGGATTTTCATCTTGATTCTTTCCTCTTGTTACCATCAAATCAATATATGTTTATATATATATTAAAATATTAAATTATATTATTTCAAATAAACATTTAAGGAAAAAAATTTTTTTCAATAGCTTGGTAGTGTTTAATCAGGTAGCTCTTTTATTATTTACAAATAGCAAGGGTGCAAGCCAAATCTATATCTAAAGTTTCATTTTAAGGGAAAAATGGGTATTTGCCTGTTTCATGGGGTTTGTGTGTAGAAATTGCTAAATGTATCCAAATTGAAATGATGCCTGTGCTTTCTTAGCATGAAAATATTAGATATTATGCAAATTAATCTCAAGAGAGTAACAGCTTCATCTGTTTGCCATGCAGACAAGGACTTCTCTTAGTAAAATGCCATGTCAAACTCTAAATTCCATGGTTTCTTTTGGCTCTAGAACTTACTTTAAATTAAATACTAATGCACTCTTGAAAATATTGACAAGCTTAATATTAGCACAGAGAAAGATTAGTCTTCATATTTAATTCATTAATGACCCTCAGCGTCTTGAGCATTTTCTATTGTCAAGACAAGAAATGTTTTCTGCAACATTTGAAAAAGATTATTGATTTAGTTTAAGAGAGCTTTCAGTGTATGTAACTAGAGAAAAATTCTAACAGGAAAGGAAAGGAGAATAACCCTTTATTTGGTGATTCTATGGGATATGGGAAGTACCATGAAAATTAGGTAATCCATTACTACTCCTAAGTAATTAAAATGATCTGTGATGTAATTAAATGTGTAATGAAAAGTTAATTGGAAATTAGAATATATTAAATGTAAAAACAATTCATCTAATTTATTACATAACATGGATATTTTCTACAGTACCCATTATATGAATTATATAATAAATTGGAAGTAAATATTATGATTTTTTATCATTTATTTATCTGTTATTATTTGTAATAGCATTAAGAATTTACAAAATTACTTCTTTCTTGTCAGAAAAATTATTTGTTTATCCCCTAATCATTCTTCAACAGATACAATGTGCTTTTTTTGCTGTGAAAAAGACATTTGTGGAAAACATTGTGGTTAGTTTTAGAAAGCCATCATTTCAGTTGAGAAATCAAGGTATCTATCCACATAAAGTCAAGTAAAAAAAATCCAGAGCGCACAAAACTCTCAAATGAGTAACGTAACAGACTCTTTAATATTTTTCTAAAGAGCATGATCTATTCATTCATTAACATTTATTGAATATTTGCCAGTTTTAGACACTCTGCCGGGCACTGGGACAAAACCATCATAAAAAAGTGGGACATCCTGATCCTTAGGTATGTTATTCCTTAGGTATGCAACTATACTCCAACAAAAATTTTAAAATAATAATAAAATAAATAAATGCTGGTAAGCATGTGCAGCAACAGGAAGCCTCATTTGTTGCTGAATTCAAATTCGTATTCAAAATAGTATAGCCACTTTGAAAGGTAATTTGGCAGTTTCTTACAAAAGTAAACACTCTTACCATACAATCCAACAACATGCTGTTTGGTATTTACCCAAATAACTTGAAACTTTATATACACATAAAAACGTGGACACAAAGCTTTTTAGCAGCTTTATTTACAATTGTCCAAACTTGGAAGTAACCAAGATGTCCCTTAATTGATAAATGGATTAACAAACTGTGGTACATGCATACAATGGAATATTATTCAACAATAAAAAGAAATGAGCTATTAAGTTACAAAAAGACATGGAAGGAACTTAAATGCATATTGTTAAGTGAAAAAAAAAGCCAATGTGGAAAGCATTTTTACTGATTTCAACTATATGACATTCTGTAAAAGATGAAATTATTGAGACAGTTTTCAAAAATCATTGGTAGTCAAGACTTTGGCAGCAGAGAGAGAAGAATGAATAGGTGGAGTACATACAGGGGATTTTTAGGGCAGTGAAAATATTCTGTATGATACTATAATAGTATTGTAATGGTGGATACATGTCATTATACATTATATATTATACCTATAGAATTTCCAATACAAGAATGCACCCTAATATATACTGTGGACTTTGGTTACTAATTATGTATCAGTTTGGCTTATTAATTATCACAGGTGTACCACACTAAGTCAGGATGTTTATAATACAGGGAATTGTATGTGTGGTGGGGTAGTGCATGGGAAGCAGAGGAGCTATTGCATGGGAAGCAGAGGAGCTATTGCATATGAGAAATCTCTATGCTTTTTGCTCAATTTTTTTATAATAAAACTGCTCTAACAATAAAGTCAATTAATATAAGAAAGGTAAATCCAACACAGAATAGATTAATACTGTATATTTTTAACTAAAAGTCATTTTACATTGCAAAAAAAAGGCTACCTATAAACAGTTCTTTTTTTTTTTCTTGTCTGTCTGTTTTTTTTGTTTATTCTGACTTCTTAGCCCTTTGAAAGTATACTCTTCTTCCTGTTAGATTTTGGGCAGTCATTTTCTTTCTTCAAATAATCAAACAATTTAGCACATCTTCTTTTCTAATATAATTTTTAAGAGCATTTGGTCCTAGGTATATGCATACTTCCTTCATCTCTTTCTAACCTAACTGTAAATATCTAATTTTTATGTTGAAATCCTTTTTTTTTTTTTTTGGCGGTACGCGGGCCTCTCACTGTTGTGGCCTCGTTGCGGAGCACAGGCTTCGGATGAGCAGGCCCAGCGGCCATGGCTCACGGGCCCAGCTGCTTCGCGGCATGTGGGATCTTCCCGGACCAGGGCACGAACCCGTGTCCCCTGCATCGGCAGGCGGACTCTCAACCACTGCGCCACCAGGGAAGCCCGAAATCCTTTTTTTCTTAATCAAAAATATTTTTTCTAAGAATTTTCTTTTAACTTTCTGCAGCTTGTTTCATTAATCTTTTTCTTTTTATTTACTCCCACTAATCCACTACTACTATTCTGATAGAAAACTTAAGGTCATTTTTCAAACTGTTCAAGTTTTTCTTTGATATCATAAGTAAACCTGATTACTGAAGTTAGAGCTTAAGGGAGTCTTATACTTTGAGCCCTCAATATTAATCTATATCAACCCAATAAAAGAGTATATACATACTCTTATATATATATATATATATATATATATATATATATATATATATATATATATAGCGTAATAACCACCTGGTTTTTTTTCCCCTTTTCTGTGAATTAACATAATCCATCAGCTTTCCATGGGTAAAGTCTCTCACAGTGTGGGTTCTGCAGTCTAAAGCCAGTGTCAGCATTTCCTAGTTAGCAAATCTAGAGTCAGTCTGAGACCATGGGGATTGATAGATGAAATGACCCATAAAACCTGTGAATAAGACAAATAGTATGAAATTATAGCCCCTCTAGCTTACTCCTTTATTTCTAAATGCAGTTATTATTATTTGTGAGAGTTGATTCAGCATTGTCTACCATAGGCTGGCATTAGTGAATAAAAGAATTTTTCACATGTACACATGGAACATAGATAGCTATCTTTCTGTTATGAGACATTACCTGAAAATCTGGCTCAGAGTTAAAGGTAGAACATACTGTACCTCCCAAAAATGTCTAAAAGGACCAAATCTCTGTCCCAGGCTCACCTGTAATACCAGGCCTAGCTGAATCTGAAGCTCAAGGTCATGTAAGAGCCTGAATGCTAATGTCTGTTAAAAGCTCTTAACTATATGAAGGCAACCATTTGCCTATGCACAAGCAGACATAAAATACAGTGACTTAACAAGATAAAAATTCCTCATGGCTCGTACTTTGGAGAGTTTAAAGACTCACCTTTCGCCCTAGCTATGACAGTTAAAAGCCAGCAACAAAAGTGAAGAACAAACCTCCTAGCACAATATAAGTCAATGAACATCATTAAAGTAAAAAAATCTGTGTGGTCACTAATTGCTAATGCCTAAGGCCTTAATTAGAATCTTCTATGCACATCAAAAATGCCTCTTCCCTCTGTTTTTTTTCCACCAGATCCAATTTTATGTTGCCCCGTATATAATGCATTTCTCTTTTCAACTTGTTTTTTAATAAATTATTGGAAGATATACACAGGACTTAGACAAATGATGATAAAAAATCAACTTTATTATTGAATAAAAATATTGGAAGATGTGACTTAGGCATGAAGCCAGATGAATTTTCTGACATCTCTTTGAAATGAGCACGTCCACCACTATTTTAACCTGGCCCACTGAGCTCACTTATTAGACCAGAATGCAACTTTCCTGTACACAGGCCAGTCCCACAGAAGGAAAGGACCAAGCTCTGGTTATACAGATTCTTCCTCCCATTCCACCTATCAATCGATCAGAAAGCTCTCTCTTTCTCTCTTTCCTTATTTATCCTGCTTATTTTTATTTTATTTTGAGAACTAATAACATGCATATTCAGAAAAGTACATAGAATTTTATAGGCTATCACTCAAGATTTTAGCAGGAGATAAAATTTACCTCTGATGGTTCAAATAAAAATATTTTAGTAAGTGACTAATCAAAGAAAGATGCAGAATTAAAGGACAGACAAATGACATTGAGAAACCTAGGGACCAAAATGTGTTGAAAGCCATTACCAACCCTTGTACTGAAGAAGGAGGGAGAAGATATAGAGAAGATGGAGCTCACTCAGAGCTGCAGCCATGGGGACAAGGCTTCCTGGTGGGAGCTGTAGTCATAAGGGACTGAAGCCATGGCCAGAGATGCACTTTTCCCTTTCAAGCCCACGTGTCTTTCTTCTCTACCAAGGGTTTTCTCCAGCACAACACACATAGGAACTTGCTGAATCAGGCAACCATAATTCTGAATGGAGTTGGGAGAGGGGAAAGGGAACACAGGATTAAGCAATCAGAGCAACCCTAAACATAATGGGGAAGGAATTCAGCTATCCTGTCCACTGAGGGAATAATTTTGAAACATGTTCATGTATCTTTTTAAATTATAGTTTTGTCTGGATATATGCCCAGGTGTGGGATTGCAGGATCATATGGTAATTCTATTTTTAGTTTTCTGAGGAACCTCCAGACTGTTTTCCATAGTGGCTGCACCAAGTTACATTCCCACCAACAGTGTAGGAGGGGTTCCCTTTCTTCACACCTCTCCAGCATTTGTTGTTGTAGACTTTTTGATGATGGCATTCTGACTGGTGTGAGGTGATAATCTCATTGTAGTTTTGATTTGCATTTCTCTAATAATTAGTGATGTTGAACATCTTTTCATGTGCCTATTGTCCATCTGTATGTCTTCTTTGGAGAAATGTCTATTTAGGTCTCCTGCGCATTTGTCAATTGGGTTGTTTGTTTTTTTGTTATTGAGCTGTATGAGCTGTTTGTATACTTTGGAAACTAAGCCCTTGTCAGTCACATCGTTTGCAAATATTTTCTCCCATTCCATAGGTTGTCTTTTCACTTTGTTTATGGTTACCGTTGCTGTGAAAAAGCTTGTAGGTTTGCTTAGGTCCTGTTTGTTTATTTTTGTGTTCATTTCTGTTGCCTTGTGAGACTGATCTTAGAAAATATTGGTACGATTTATGTCAGAGAATGTTTTTCCTATGGTTTCCTCTAGGAGTTTTATGGTGTCATGCCACAAATGAACCTACCTACAAAACAGAAACAGACTCACAGACATAAAGAACAGACTTGTGGTTACCAAGGGGGAGGGGGGAGAGGTGGCCTGGGGGGATTTGTAGATGCAAACTATTATATATTGTTTGGATAAACAACAAGGTCCCACTGTATATAGCACAGGGAACTACATTCAATATCCTGGGATAAACCATATGGAAAAGAATATAAAAAAGAATGTACATATGTGTATAACTGAGTTACTTTGCTGTACAGCAGAAATTAATCCAACATTGTAAATCAACTATATGTCAAAAAAATAGTAATAAAGGAGAGTTGCTTAGAAAAAAAAAAAAAAAAAGAACACGTTCATTATGGTTTCTTAGGAATGATTTCTAGTTACCCATGGTGGTACACACCAGCATTGCCAAATAAAAACACAGAGTGCCTGGTTAAACTTGAATTTTAGATAACCAGCAAATAATTTTTTACTGTAAGTATGCCCCATGCAAAATTTGGCACATACTTATAAGTAAAAAGCTATGTACTGTTTATCTGAAATTCAAATTTAACTGAGCATCCTGTATTTTATCTGGCAACCCTCTACTGCACTCATTAACATACTCTTTTGGGGACCTTTTTCCTTTCTCTGTCTCACTTTCCCCATAATCTAATTTATGATCTTTGGCTCACCTCCCAAGTAAAATGACACTGAAGTTATCATTTTAAGGTCTAGTTTTGGGGAAATTTTGCTGAACATGAGACTAGCTGATAACAAATGAAGCAAAAGGAAATTGGAGGGAAAACAAAGCTTATAGTAAAGAATGGGATAAAGAAAATAGTAAAAACTGTATAAATTTGGTGGCTAGTTTTGTGAAATGGAAAAATAAGTTATTGATAGTTGATCTCCCAATGTACTGGTGCTGCCCTACATGAACTAGAGGAGAGAGTGCTCTCTGTAAATATTACTCTGTCTTTACTAAAACTTGCTTACAACACATAACCTAATTTTGACAATGAGGAAGAGAAACAGCAAAGGACTTGGGAACAGAAATATCAACAAATGAAACAGAGTTTCAAACTCCTGTATAGAGAAAATAACATTGGAATAAGGATAAAATACCAGTTGATGGCAGGACATGTAACCTGGTGAGATCCCTTGTGAGACATCTCAGGCCGTGTACTAATTCATGATAGAAGGGCTCATGGTGGGAAGCTTTGACTTCTAAATATTGAAGTTCAATTTGTATTATTTTTTTAGACGCTCTAACAAATATTCTGTAATATTTTTGGCAGAATAAGGGGATGGAGTAATAAAAAGATGGTGGCAATATAAATATTGGTGACATCTCCATTTTGAGAGATGTGATGTTTACTCTAATACCAGAATGCATCAGTGATCTAGGTATTATAAGTGAATAGGAAACCCAGCCACTACTGATCAGGTGGCTAGGGTACAGCAAAATCTGTAATTAACCAAATTTTAATTGAACCTGCTAATTGAAAACCTCTAGAGTTACTGAAGTGGAGAGCTGTGATAAAATTCAAATAGCTCAGACTCCCTGAAGGACAAGAGAATATTGGATTCGTTCATTAGAGAAATGATACATGTAGGTATATTGATACTTTCAAACTCTTGATATAATAAGCCTGTCTGGCCATTAAAACCAACAGCTGATAAGCTTTGGTGATTCTCAATGCTGAGGGAAGTCATTTCCTAATCACGTCACTGTCAGTCACTACAGGAGAGGAAATGTAGCAAGGTGGAGAAAAGTTGAACAAGCTACTTTATTCCACTAATGCTTTCTTTTCTATCTGTTTTCAAGAGATATCCAGAGAGAGCTTACTTTACATAAGAAGTAATGAAATATATTTTTTCCCTCCCTGCTGGCCAAAGTTGTTGTAATGTCCTGCTTATTGTCCTAATCTAATAAAAAAATGACTGGAAAATCACTACCAGAGCTAAAATTAATTATACTGATGATTTAGTATTAGTAAAAAACAGTTTCTAAGGAAGAGTACATTTCTTTACTATTTTAATCTATTTTTTCCAGTTTTACTGAGATATAATTGACATATATCACTGTGTAAGTTTAAAGTGTACAGCATAATGGCTTGACTTATATATAGTGTGAAATGATTATCACAGTGTTTATTTAGCATCTATTATCTCATATAGAGACAATAAAAAGAAAAAAGAAAAAAATGTTCTCCTTGTGATGAGAACTCTTAGGATTCACTCTCTTAACTTTTATGTATATCATACATGGGTGTTAACTATAGTCATCAGGAACAGTACATTCTTAATTGGAGAATATGGTGTGCAACTTGATGTCCCTGAGTTGGCTGATAATATCAGGTCAAAATACAAAAGAAAAGTTGAATTTTTGTATTTTTATGAAATTAAAGGTATTGTCAATAGAAACCTATGTTGTTTGGAGTTTCTGGTAAAATCCAGAAGGAGAATAAAAACAGTGGCATTTAGAGTATGGCACTCAACAGTTGACTGACGTATCTGCTCAATAGTTACCTTTTGACAGTTACTCCAGCTTCACCTTTAACTGACTTCGTGAGCTTGTGCAAGTTATCTACTCTTTGTGTCTTAGTTTCCTCATCCATAGAATAAGGAAAATACACCCCCAATATTGTTATGAGCAACAAATAATGAATATATGTGAAGAATTTTGAACAGTGGCTGGTACCTAGGAAACGCTCAGTAACCTAAGAAATGCTTAGTAGCTATCAACTATATGCTTTTGGGGCATTAGTTGACACTCACCAAACAAAGACATTCATTAACTTAAAGCAGGGATTCCAATAATACCTTGAGTGATGTCAGAAACAAAAAATGAACTGCTAAGGAAGAAGCAGCTCAAAAAATTTTGCTGATTAAATATGCAGACGATATCTTCAGGACCATGAATAATGAATAATGGTGGATACAAAACTATCCAGAGAACTCATAGGCAAGACATAGCATATGCCTTAGTCTGACCAAATCTCTAGACAGTTTATCTCCAGAAATGAAGTATGAGGATCATGGTAAAAATAATTTTATTTTTTTTGGAAGGTGAGGTAGCTAGGGAGTCAGTTTTATTGAAGTATAATTTACATATAACAAATTTCACCCTTTTAGTGTAAAATCAATGGGTTTAAATATATATATACAGATATATAACTGCTATCTCATGCAAGATATAGGATATTCCCATCGCAAAAAGTCAGTCATTTATAGTCAGTCCTTTCCCATCACCCTTGGCCCCTAGCAACCACTAATCAGCTTTTTGTCACTACAGATTTGCTTTTTTCCAGAATTTTTTATAATCTAAATCATGCAGAATATAGTTTAACTTCTGGCTTTTTTTCTTCTCATAGCACAGAGTTTCCACAATTCATCCATGTATTGCATGAGAATGAATATGGTTTACTTATGGTTTCTTTTAACTGAGCAGGGCTATGTTTTAAAGACTGTAGACAACCGTCCAATTGAGGCAGATATTCTCATAGGAAAAAGAAAATTAAGGTTAAATCAATATATTTCACTTACTATAGCTTTCAACTCATAAAAACTAAAATAATACCCACTTTTATTCACACATACACAGACACACACACACAGATTTGAGGACTGTTGCAATATCTTTCAATACTGGATAGTACAGATGGGAGCTGGCAAAAGTTTGTCTGAGATGTATAGGCATATATTGTACATAAAAAAAGCACAGTTGCTTAAGTAGACACAATCTGGGGTTGGTAACATTAAAAACACATTTAGAAATTAATTGAAGCTAAGATAGGTACAAGATATATGTAGAAACAATGTGGTTTCAGGATCTCATAATATTATTCAAAAATTCCAATTTATTATTACTTTTTGTTTTACAAGCTATTATGTTTTAGAGAAAATAAAGAAATAAAAATAATTATCTTTTATGTGTACACACATTTACCACTTCTGGCATTATTCATTAGTATGTGTAGACGCAAATTTTGATCTAGTGTTATTCCTTTTTTCTGAATGTGGAGGTCTAAAGGTCATGTGTTTCTGAATGTGGAGGTCTAAAGGTCATGTGTTCTCTCAGCTTCTGATTGTTTGTTTTATAGTCTTTATTTTGCCTTTATTTCTGAAATGTATTTCCACTAGTTATAGACTTCTAGGTTGAGAGTATTCTTTTTTCTACTAGTACTTTAAAGATGTTCCATTGCCTTCTGGTTTGCATAGTTTTTAAGAAGTGTGCTTCTCTTCTCTGTGCGTAACATTTCTCCCCTTTCCCTGGATGCTTTTAAAATTTTCTCTTTTATCATTGGTGTTCAGCAATTTGATTATGATTTGTTCTGATATGGTTTCTTTTATATTTCTTTTGTTTGGGATTCATTTAGCACCTTGGATCTATAGTTTTAAAACTTTAATCAAATTTGGAAAATTTCAACCATTCTTCTTCAAGTATTCACCACCACCACCACCCCACATTAGACTGGTTGATACAGTCCCACAGGTCATTAATATTCTGTTTGTTTCCATTAATTTTTCTCTCCTTGGCTCATTTTCAATTGTTTATATTCCTCTGTCTTCATGTTACTCTTTTCTTCTGTATTGTGTAATTTGCTGTTAATCCCATCCAATATATTTTTCCTTTCAGGTATTATTATATATTTTATATCTAGAATTTTAATTTGTATCTTTTAAAAAAATCTTCCATTTCTTTCTTCATTATGGTATCATTTTCCTTTACATACTGAATATGCTCACAAGATTTGCAATAGCTGTATTAAGAACACTTCCAATTCTTTCATTTCTGGCATTTTTAAATTCCTTTTAATTGATTGATTTTCACCCTATCCCCAACTCCCGCATGAGTTATGGGTCATATTTTCTTTCTCCTTTTGTTTGTCTGGTAATATTTATTAGACGTCAGACATTGTGATTTACCTTCTTACATATTGGATTTTGTTACAATACTTCAAAGAATGTTGGACTTGTTTACGCATGCAGTCAGTTATTTTACACCTGTATCAACTTGATCCTTCCAAGGCTTGACTGTAAGGTTTGTTAAGCCAGTTCCAGAGCAGCATTTGTTTTATGGAATAAATTAGCCCTAATACTCATCCCAGGTCTCAACTACTTTTGTGTGATACTGTCTTCTCTCTGACATTGTATCCCATAAGTTCTAGCCGTCTTGATATATTTAAGCTCTGATATATGTCTTCTCAACTTAGACTACATAGTTCTGTTTGAGCTTTCTTTTCTATCCCTGCTCTGCAGCAAGGAAGAATGCAAGAAGCTAGGATAAGCATAGAATTTTTGTTTTCATTTGTTTCCTTCCAACACTGCCTGCTATCTGAAAACATTTGTACAGTTTTCTGGTTTCATGCAGCAGGAGGGCAATTCCCATAGCAGTTAATCCTTCTCTGGCAGATGTAAAAGGCAAAACATTGTTTTCTGAAAGCTGTAGTTTTTCTATATTAATCAGCCTAAAGCCAATCCTGATTTTTAACTTCTAATATGAAACTGTATACAAACAGGATTTTTGTGTGATGTCTTAATTTTGGAATTAGAAAATAACAATTTATTGTAATTATGAATATATAATTTACATAAATATTACCCATGAGCAAGATTTCCAAAGTAATAATAATTATACATATAAATGCATTTATAATATAATATATTATATTATATATATATAATATAATATTATTATATAATATAATATAATATAATTATATAATATAATATATATATAATATAATATTATATATAATATAATATAATTATATGTAATATAAATGTAAATATAAATAAATATATATGTGTATATATTATATATGTGTGTGTGTGTGTGTGTGTGTGTGTGTGTATGTATTTGAAAATTGAATTCTAGCCATTGACTAAAGGAGTCAGCATAGAAACAAACTGATCTGAGGAGAAATTACTAGGTAGAAAAGTAATAATAATAATTAAAAATTACAATTACTCTTAAATCATCCAATAAGTGAATAAGAAAGGCACAAATTAAATTTGGAAGAAAATTATTAATAAAATTAGAGCCTATAATTTATTATGTAATGGTATATGGATGTTTTATAAATCATCTCCTGCATATATTGTGTATTATATATGGGGCATTATACAACATAAGAAGGACCACTTAGGTGAGATGATCTCCTGCACATATACAGATAAACCTGCAAACATAAATGCTCCAGGATTATATTTATCACATACTTTAAGCTTGGTTTGTAGGAAAAGAGTTATGCATATGGAAATCCTGATGTGTTTCTCACTCCTCCAAACATTATCATCTGTAATTGTTCACATGTTCACATGCAGGGGAAGATTCGGGGCCATAAAGTTGTAATCTCTGTCTTGGAAAATTTTGCTAATTTTTTTGCCTTATGTCCTAAGTGTTCTAACTTTTTTTCTATATCTTGTGCATTAGTTAATCCTGTTTAATTAACTGCACATGGCATTCTAGAGTCAGAGTTCCCAACTTGAGCACTGATTGCGTATATGATACTAAGTAAGTTGAATATTACCGTCTCTCAGTTTCACAGTCTCTATTGTGGAATACGGGCTATGGCTTCCAAGATAAATTCTAATGGCCATTCTGACTCTATTTTATGTCTATTCCATGCTTTTTAAAATGTTAAAATGATTCCCTTTTTGCATTGGAACATATAGCACATATATAAAAAGCACCCCAAACATAAATGAACAGTTCAGTGAATTATCACAAAGCAAACACCAACACAGCTACCAACTCAGGTTAAATATAGAAAATCATTAACAGTTAGAACATTCCTCATAATCCTTTACAATATTGTCCTGTTCTTCATCCCACCAAAATCAAGTATTGGCTCAACGTTTTAATAGTATGTTACATGGAATTATATAATAAACATGTTTTGTGCCTAGCATTTTGCTTAACATTATGTTTATAAGATTTGTCCGTGTTGATCTTTTCTTTCACAAAATTTTCCTAGCTATACTTATGTCATTATTCATCCAGACGTTTAAAATTATTTTGTCATGTTTAAAAATGTTTGCTTTTATTTAAACTCTTCTATTTAAACTATTTTATTTACTAGAGTTTAGTCACAAAATCATCAAACTTGCTTATGATTGACTTGGTGCAATAAAGTTCCTTTCTAACCATTTCTGGTTTAGAAACCATTCAGCCATCCTAGAAACTAGCAATATTTATATATGCCTCATTTATTTTACCTTAGTCTTTCACTTATGGGTACTAAGCAAGGTCCATTTTAGTGTAGCTGAAGAGACTACATATTTGCATATTTGGCTACACTGTTTCTGTTTACTGTATTTTGCTTCCTATTTAATGTCTAAATGCTACTGTTTTGTTTCAGATGTAATGGCTCAATTCCAATATGTCAATTTCAAAAAACTAAGGTTTTGCTACTAGTGGCAACCACTTACTCTCCCACTAATTAGGATTTCCCACTAATTTAGGTTTTTTCTCCCCTGAAATACAAATTTTAGAAAAGTCCTGCAAGAGGGGTGGGTGCATGTCTTAATTCTAGGAAACAATGACTTTGGGGTTAAATTTACTTGAATGGATTAAAAATTGCATTGTTACAGAGCTAGAAAAAAATGTATGTATGAAAAATGATAATAGTCTTACACTGAGTACAAATAATACTTAAAGCATGTGAAGATGTGATCATTTGTGATGTCACTTGTAAAAAAAAGTATATATACATCTTTTGAAGTGTTGAAGAAAATAGTACTTTATATTCTTTATCATATCACCTTTGTAAGTGTTGAATATATTCCTGTTTATTTTTCTATATTCTGTTTTGTAGCATTAAAAAGTGTTTCAAACATATCTGAATGTATAAAATAAGAGTAAATGCCCTACATGGTGTGATGCTGCATTATATATAAAACTGGGTGCATATATTAAACTTTGTCTCTTGAAAAAAAAGCGATTAATTAAACTTTAAAATACTGACTTAAAATCACTTAATTTTTTGTTATACATATTTAAAGATCTCTTGTTGACATACTTATATGTTGATGCTTTATGATATGTTTGTGCATAAAAAAGAAAATATAAGTGTAACAAATTTATTGAGGTGTTTCTCATTTCTTAATAGGCAGAATTTTATACTTCTTAATTTTTTAAACTTAAACTTAACAATAGCCAAAGGGTTTTCATGTGGGATCAAAGTCTCTCTTGCCTATACATTTTGGATGTAACGTTTCTTTAAAGAGTATATACTGCCATTATACTCCAAGTTTAGATGCTGAGAATTTTTTGATCTTACAAGATGATCTCTGATGGTATTCAGAGAACAACCAGTATTCATATTTTTCCATAACAGGTTTTTAGTTTTTAAACTTAAGAAAAATATCTTGTTGTCTAGCTACTTCATGTACAAGATCAATTTTGCACATGTTTTGTAACAGTAACTGTAATATCTATATTCTGACCAGTATCACTTATAATATGCCTTCAATTATAAGGAGCGTCCTGATTTCATAAAGTTTTAAAAAAGTGAAATAAAAATGCATCTCAGAACCACTGAAATATGATTTAACTGACTTTAAGAATATGGAAGTAAATGGATACTCATGTTATGGCTTGAGAGTTTCTCAGCTGTCTCTAATGATAAAACATGCCCCCAAATTATTTACAATGGCTCCAGTTCTACTGTTTGTTAGCTCAAGGTTTTGCATTCTCCAAATGTTTTTAAATTATATATAAAGCCTGTATAACATATACAATTTAAATTTTATCTTGTTTATCTAAATAGTAGATTAATTATTCAGTAAAATGTGATATAAAAATAAGTTTCTAGAAAGCAAGACAATTTCTAGCGTTAGAGTCTTCCATAGTTAAAAACATTTCTTATCCTCACCAAGATGCATCTGTAAAATAAGGATAGCAATAAATATCTACCTCATAACTTTGTTGAGATGATGAAATGGAACAATCCACGTCAGGGACTTACCTATAGTGTCTACTAAGCATTCATCATATGCTGGCCATTATTTTATATATATATATGATATATATATATATATATGTGATATATATATATGATCTTGAGCAAATCGCTTCCCTTCTCTGAGCCTCAGATTCATTTTGGGCAAAACAAGAATGGTAGTAACGATAATTTCTAAGTTACTTTCACTATTTCCAAGACTTTTTTAAAATGATTTTAATCTTTAGGTGGTTTTTGGTTTTATGGTAGTGGTTATTGCTATGGAGCTCCCAAATGATATATCAGAACCTGCATGTGAGAAAAGAGTGCCATAATGTGTCAAATAAATTTTTTCCTTAAAAATGGCTTGGAGGAGTCACCATCTGAGGGGTGGAGTACCATGTTGAATATTTTATAAAGCATGATCAATGAGAATATGATTATATTTTTAGAGGTTGTCCTGAAACTGGGTGGTTCCTTTTGAAATTGGCTACCTGAGCAAAGAAAATAAAAATCTTAACCTGAAATGTTGAGTTTTAGAGACATGTAAAAGTTTCTGACATGTATGCCTACATCTCAAAGTTTGCACTCTGTTTTATTCTTTTAAGAAATACAACAAAGAATGTAATCTGGTAGGACTCTAATGAATAAATTCATATCATATTCAGCTATTTGTCTAAAGGAGTCACCTACCAATTAATTAACTGAGAAGACAGGACTTTTCTAAGTACTAACCTTACCTCCTCTTTATCATCTTTTTATGCTAATCTCTAATGTAAATCCAATATCATACTGTTTATCATTACAACCCAGCTTTAGCATAGAGTAAGAACTTAAAAAAGGATTTGTGGTGTCAGAGAAGCTTCCAAAGCAAATAAAATTCTTGTTCTTATAAGAACTTATCATAGGCTTTTCATGTGAAATTTCTTCAAAAGTTGAAATGAATCAAATAGAGTCTTGAATTATCCATACAGTAATATCTTTGATTTAGCATAATATGTGAATAATCTGTTTTAAGAAAGTAATTTTCCGTATAACTAAAGCTTATTGGTTTAAGAGCCAACACCTTTCAATTTTGCATATTTTTGGATGAGAATATTTTTGTATTGCATTATATACTTGCCTGCTTTTAAAGATATTATATGGAATATCATCAATCTTTTCTTAATGACTCCAGTAACTAATTATTACTTTCACTTTTTATTCTCTGCCCTACCATTGGCATTTTATTTTGACGCTTGTTTTTTGTTTGTTTGTTTTTCCCTCTGCTCCTCTTCCTTTTTTCAGTGGCTCTGGTGCTTGTGTCTAGCTCTGTTAGAGTACCACTTTTAATTAGGTGTGAGAAAGAGAAAGAACAGTTTATCACATTTATTATAGTTTTATATTAAATTAATTTGGACAATAATATGCAAATCACTGAGGTCAGTATTAGGTGGTTAATAAAGATGTATAAGACATACTACATGAGATAGTAATCTTTGGATACATTATGAATTTTTTTACACTGTAATTTCAACATTGTTCCATTCTCCTAGGTGACATTAAATTGAATAGAGTTTTACTACTAAGAAATTTATATTTTAATGGTATAAAGATAGAGAATAAATCAATGACTATAAGTAAAAGTGATAAATGCTATCACCGTGATGTGGCCAGAGAAGAGGCTTGAATACAGGTTAAAACATGTTAAATATACACTTGTTGTGATTACTATTTAGCAGTTCATAATTTTTATTTTACTTGATTGTTTTAGTTGGTGCTTGTGTGCTATGTTCCAGAGTACAGAGGTTGTCATAGAACTGATTTGGGGGTAAGCAGGATGTTACATCTTAGAATATTCAAATCAACATTTTTTCTTGTTCTATTGGCAAAATTTGTTTGATTTTTTGTGGTCCATCAATGATGTCCCTGAAAGATATCCTTGAACATAACTAAAATATGTAATTTTACAGAAATGTGTGTGGGAGATAACTGTCAAATTTAACTCACGAATTATTGAATTTTTTAAAAACAAATAAACTTTTTGTAAACAGAGCATAGCTTCATACTTTGTTTGGGTTTCTCTATAACTGTATGAATTGTATATAAACTTAGCCCCAGTAATGTGCCATAATAATAATCTATTCTAAAGTATAGCTGAGAAAAGTCATGATTTGTAATTAACTAATAAGATACAGGTCAGGCGTATGCAATTTCACTGACATGAAAAAATTCTCTATTAAATCATATAATATGCTAATGGAATTTTAGAACTGTATACTATCTACTCTAAATAAACTTATCACAAAATTATTATAATGTACATAGCCAATAATAATTTTAATAAAAAACTGCAAATAACCTTGTCCATACAAGTATTTAACAGTATTTCTTTTCCTCTTCCGGCTATTCCAAAAGATATCCTTTTCCTTTTCATAATACCCTGAAGTATACTGAACCCCAAAATTTTAAAGTTTCTCCCACAAAACAAGATTTCTATCAGAAAACTTATGTGAAGTGCTAGGCCTGTGTCTAACAAATTATAATACTCATATAATGGTAGTTATAGATATCCATAGAGAAAATGTAAATTAAAAACAGAGGAAATGTAGACTAAACTAAATTTATTATTGGGCCATATACTTGGTTTCCAAACCCACAATTTTGCATATTTCTTTAGCAAAATTTAGTTTGGTTTTATGTAGCTCATCAGTGATATCCCTGAATGAAATCTCTTGTCATCCTTAACATAAACTAAAATAGTAAATGTCATGTTATAGAGCAAGCATTCTCAACAGGGGCTATATTATCCCCAAGGAAGCAAAAATTCGTTCCTGGGATGGGGGAGAGGCAAATATTCTTAAATATTACAATAATCTATGGCCCTCCAAAGGACCACAGCACATAAACAGATCTGTGGTACTGAACTTATATGGGGTACTGCATAGAAAAGATGTCTCAAATGGCACCTTGGATGGATGGGATGGTAATGAGAAAAATGTAGAGAAATACTGGTGTAAAGGAAAAAACTCTGGAATTTGTCAGTTGCCCAACCTTGTCAAAATCCTATAAATTGGGGAACCAATTACATTTTTACCTTAATTTATTAATTCAACATGCATTAATTTAATGCTCACATTGTACTATGTACTGGGAATATAGCTTTGAAATGAATAGTAAAGGTGCCTACTCTTTTCAAACTTACAATTTAGTAAGGAAGACAGAAAATACATACCTAAACAAATATATAAATTATCTAATATCAGGTACCTGTGAGGGTTGTAATAAAAGAATGTGCTAAATTACTTCAGAGTATGATTCAGGATTGATTTTATTTATTGAATTAAAATCTAGTTATTGAGTACTTTCCAGGTGCCAGCCACTGAGCTAGATAATAAGTAAACAGAGTTATGTTTCTATCTTCATGGGCAGGCTAGTGGAGAAGCCAGGCATTAAATCATTTAAAAAATTTACCTTAGCCAAGGCTTCTATTTGTTCTCCACTATTTATTTTTTCTTGCCACTGACTTAGTTGGACAAGTGACTGCCACCTAGGCTACATTCCCCAGCCTGTCTCTCAATTAGGTGTGACCATACAGTTAACATTTTGTCCAATAAGAGGAAATGGAAGTAGTGTGTATTACACTCTTTGCCTCACCCTCCTTTCTTTCGCCTTGCCTGATGGCTGGATATTGGTGAAAAACTGAACTGTTTTGAACTCAAAGGTTAAAAAAACACATGCTGAAGATTGCATAAGCTCTGCACCAGGCACAAGACCATTCACCTCTGGACTGTTTAGGAAGTGAGATCAACTTCTACCTCATTCAAGCTACTGAATCTTGGGTTTGTGTTTTTGATATTGTTTGTTTGCTTACCAGCAGTGTAGCTTATATCCTAATTAATAGAAACACACAGGTGTACCCTGTGTTAAATGTTATGCAGAACAGCGCATAGAGCTTAAGGGCAGATAGCAGGAGGCAGCTACTTCAGATTAAGTGGTTAGTGATGGCTAATTAGAGAAAATATATTTAACCTGGTATTTGAAGAATAGGAGTTAGCCATGCTAAGAAATGAGGAATGGGGTATGAGGGTAGATGTGCAGTTCATGAAATGGAAAGAACTGGAGGCATTTTAGGAATCCCTGGAAGTCCAACATAGTTAGAGCATAGAAATAAAGTGCCAGGTTAGTAAGGGCCAAGGCTGGAGAGAGACCATGCACATCTGATAAAGCATTTACATTTACTCTACGTGGTAATGGCAAGCAGAAGAATGTCATGGATCTTGTTCCCACTTTATAACATAAAGAGATCTTAATATAAAGAGATCTCTGACTTTTGAACTGTAGAATATACATTCATTGGAAGCAGAATGGGAGCAAGAAGACTTGTTAGGGGAGTTTTCAATCTAGGTCAGAAAAGATGGTGACTTTTTAAAAATCTTTATACAGAATTAAGTGTGAAAAGTCCACATTTGGAAGGCTTGAATCTTTTAAAATACTAGGAAATATATTGGAAGCCTCCTTAAGAATTATTGACCTTGCTTTCTTTTGATCCTTCATAAATGCTACATCCACCTCCACTTGCTACTACATGACTTCCCCTGGGTACTTACCTGACTTTACCAACATTTTAACATTGCCATTATGATTTACATGTATTAAGTTTCTGGTTTTCCTTATGTGTTTTTCTAAATCGAGTAGCTCTTTGAAGCCTATAACCAACATGCACTGAAAATATGCAAGAATGGAAGTGCTCCAGTCTCTTTCTTATTTTAGAGGATGTTAACACCCCATTACTATCAAAAGGGGAAAAACGCTCATTTATTTTGTAATTATGTTCAAGTTTTCCCTATTTTCTCCCAATCTAAACCACATAGTAGAAAGCATTCTAATAAAATATGTCCGAAATTTTTGGACTAAGTGTTCCAGTGATATTACACTCCATTTAAAGATCTTCCTTGGAATAGTATCTAGGTCCTTAAAGAACTCTGTGGGTGAGAATATTTAATTCAATAATTTACTCAATTTTACATTAGCTCCTTTGACTCCGAAGATGGCTCATCTTCCCTCACAGCAGATTGATTGGAAGTTCCAAATTCTCATATTCAGAGTATCACATTAAAACTAAGGGTATTTTCTGTAGTTCCTCAGTCTAATTAACATGATCAGTCGCTGAACAAACCATCACACTAGCAAGTCAATTGTTAGGGTCATTTCAGGTATTTTTAGATTAATGTCTTTAATAACACAGAAACAGTGATCCTGATCTTTAGAGAAAGGTAATAAAGAACCGTAACTGAAGAAAAATAGTCCTGTCAGTTCCCCCTCTGCAGTCTATATATGATAAATTTAATCTGGAGTGTCAGCAAATAATTAATGGAACTTTGGCTTCTCAGTACCCAGACTAAGCAGGATTTTTCCCCAAATTTTCTCAGAGAATTATATTACTAGCATTATGAAACTATTTTTGTAAATATTCTTCTAATGTTTAATTCTGTTGTATGTGAGACATTTAAATGGATACTGAACAGTACTAAATGCACAAAGATTGATCTAGATAGATAGATCTAGATAATTTTTTATAGATCTGAACTATTATTTCATCATTTCCTATTAGCTCTATAATGAATGTGTACATGATTACTATTTCTATAATGACTGAAGTGGATTAGGTGAGTGAGAGTTATTAGGAAAACATTCAATGGGTTAGAATGCAAGTTTGAAGATATGCTAAGCAGAGTAAGCCTGAATGCGCATAAATTGCTAAAACTGGGGGTATAGAGAATCTCAACTGACTATTGTTAAAATTTGAATTTTTTTTCCTTCTGTCCTTCAAGCAAACCTATTAAGGTCCCTATTTTCTATAGTCTTAGTGAAAGTCAGTTCTTATGCTGGCATATATATATACGTGTGTGTGTGTGTGTGTGTGTGTGTGTATTTATTTTATTTATTTATTTATTTACGTATTTATTTATAAAACCAGCATCTTGGCTTTCTAGAACAACCTTGAATCTGGCTGCTTGTCCAAATTTGGCCTTCCTTGATTTCTGTGGGGCTCCAATATTCATCTAATTGTTTTTATTTGTGCTTAGTACAGACATTGTTTTCTGTTTCTTGCAAGCAAAATCATGATTCTTCAATATATAATCAGAGTCTTTAAATTATAAGAGAAGCACTGTCATCAAGAGTCTTAAATAGAGATCAAATAAGTCAACAGGCTGGCCCAGTGGGTTTTATCTCTCTTTTTTTAATTGAGATATAGTTGATCTACAATATTATATTAGGCTCAGGTGTACAACACAGTGATTCAAAATTTTTATAGATTATGTTCCATTTATATTTATAAAATATTAGCTATATTCCCTGTGCTGTACAATATATATCCTTGTACTTTATTTATTTTGTACATAGTAGTTTGTACCTCTTAATCCCCTACCCGTATTTTGCCCATTCCACCTTCCTTCTCCCCACTGGTAACCACTAGTTTGTTATACCGGTGAGTCTGTTTCTTTTTTGTTATTCACTAGTTTGTTCTAATTTTTAGATTCCACATATAAGTGAAAACATACAGTATTTGTCTTTTAATTTTATCTCTTATCTTTGTGTGTTTTATAATGTATACAGTATATTAATATAGTGAGATCTGCATATAGTTACTAAAAATATAGTACAAATAGAGGATAGTTTGCTTATTTTTAAAATAAATGCGTGAAATAAAATATGGTAAGTTCAGGGTATGGAGAAGAAGAAATAATACCATGGGGGGGGAAATGGTAGTGTAAATTAAGAATCATTATCTTCTTTGAAATCCTCTAAAAACTCTTGACTGTTTCCCTCATTTAGAATTTTGTATGGATTTACTAATATTTTCCTTTATATTTTATGTTTGTAGTCTTGTATCCTTAATGACCTTCCATACCTTTATTTTCTTTTTCTTTTTAGTTTTATTGAGGTATAATTTATACACAAAAATACTGTACACATTTCAGGTATGTAAACTCTTCATGAGTTTGGACATATGCAAAGTTTCTGTTGTCCAAGATGAATAAGTTTTAGAGATCTGCTATACAACATAGTATCTCTAGATAACAAACCAGTATTGTGCAGTGTAAAACACTATTCATTTTTTACAATGTATGTTGAGGTAGGAGAAACTGGGATGAATAGAAATAATCAACTTTATTCAGGTTTTTTTAATATTGTAAGCATGGAATTGTGTGCAGCATTTCTTAATTTTTAAAAATAATTTAGATATGTGTCCCTATATCTAGTTTCTTACTCATTTTAGTCGTTCCCTCTTTATTTCAATTTTGTTTGCTAGGCTTTTCAAGAATATTAGATTGTTGGGTTTCCTTCCCTTAGACAAGTAACCAATTTTTAGATTTTTATCAGTTTCCTTGTTCTATCTACTTTATGAGTTATTAATTTCTTATTTGCTCTGTAGTCTGATTCATTTTTGGTGTTGTGCTCATCCTCTGAGTTTTGAGAATGAGATTAGTTACACATTTCCTTTTAGTTCATAGTGCTTTCAATATATTTTTGCTGTTCATTTTCAAACCATAAACAAGACAAAAAGACAACCCTCAGAATGGGAAAAAATATTTGCAAATGAAGCAGTTGACAAAGGGTTAATCTCCAAAATTTACAAGCAGCTCATGCAGCTCAATATCAAAAAAACAAACAACCCAATCCAAAAATGGGCAGAAGCCCTAAATAGACATTTCTCCAAAGAAGATATACAGATTGCCAACAAACACATGAAAGGATGCTCAACATCACTAATCATTAGAGAAATGCAAATCAAAACTACAATGAGGTATCACCTCACACCAGTCAGAATGGCCATCATAAAAAAATCTACAAACAGTAAATGCTGCAGAGAGTTTGGAGAAAAGGGATCCCCCTTGCACCGTTGGTGGGAATATAAATTGATACAGCCACTATGGAGAACAGTATGGTGGTTCCTTAAAAAACTAAAAATAGAATGACCTTCCATACCTTTTGAGAGCAGGATATGCATTCTATTCTTCTCTGCTTAAGACCTAAACATTTGGATGCTTGCACCACCATTTATTAACTGAATATAAGTTATACTGCAGTACAAAGGGCCTAAAAATTGTATTGGCTCACAACAAGAGTTTTATTTCTAGCTCACACTACTTTTCCATTGTGGGAGAGCTGTGAATTTGTTTTATGTAGATTTTGCAAAAGAGGAAAGGTATATATGGGAAACCTTCTGCAGGCTCTTAAAAATTTTGTCCATAGATGACATTTGTTACCCTCACATTTCATTAAATTAATCAGGACATATGCCAAATGTGATGTCAGTGTGACTAGGAAGTACAGTCCACTTATAGCAAGGGACTTAATAGGAGGAAAATAAGAATTGTGACAAAAAGGTAACACAAAATACCATAAGTTATATGAACTGAAATCAATGACTTAAGTCCTCCAATTTGCAAAGTGGCTGTAAGATGTAATTGCAAGCAGTGACAAGTGACAAGTGTGAAAACATCCAACACAATACCTGGAGTAATGCAGATATCAATAAAGATATTTTCCCTTCTAAACTTGCAAGTAATTCACCTTCTTAGGCATTCAAAACCATTCTAGGTAAAGACAGTGATGATGAAGTTACACCTATCTCATGCCCACGAAACCACACCCACACCCATTCACACACACGTATATATATACACATATGTGTGTATGAGTAAATAATATCATCCCTTGGTTGAATGAATCATATCTGATATAAAAAAAAAAAAAAACATTTTCTGAGCCTATGCAATCACTTTCCAAGAAGTTACAAATTACAATCATATGTGTTTCTTAAAAATGCAGAGCCTTAAATAAAAAGCTTATATTTTGCTGCTTTATTAGGGGGTGCAGTCCCAAGGAAGCAGAAGTGAGAGGAAAGGGGAGTTAGTGACAAATATGTAGGTAGCTGACTACTGCTTAGAATCAAGCTTAAATTATGACTTCATGTCACAGAATTGCCCTCTTTGAGACTCCAAGACTACTGCTCCTTTTCAGGAAGTCTGTCCCAAAATATGAAAAGGGAATAATTTATCTGTTTGATCCTCTTCCCATTAGTAAAAATTTTTCCCCCTAATTCGCCTGTCCTTCCATGTTGTTCATCTGTCAGTGTCATTCAGATCTTCTGGAATCTTATGCTTCAGCAGCAGTAGTAGAACCTTGGTGAAGGAGGTGAGAGTCACAGGATGAAGGTTTAAAGATGAGGTGCTGTTGAAATTTGCTATGTGAAGTTGGTTGCTGTGGTCAGAAGTTGGACTGAGTCTATTCAGACTTGGTTGCTGTGGTGACAGCTCTGCGAAACGATGACCAAAGGCATCAAAAACAGATGAGGTTAAAAAGATCTTAGATGGCATAAATAAGATGGCATTATGATTTGTTCTCCATGAGGACACCTTTGAGAGTAAAACGGGGTGCTATTAACAATTACACCTGAAAAACAGACTTAAGCCAGGGCAACCTAAGGCAAATTGGCAACTGTGGTCACCCACTGCATAAAGGCTTTTGATAAATATTCTCTCTACTGAAGAATGCCTGAACTAAAACAAAAACAAAAAGCACTGAACACATTAAAATTGAGAGTTTTGTAAGGACAAAATATTGTAAAATAGGAAGCCTCCCGTAAGATGTATGTTGTAATGATATGACAGTAGACAAGTAGAATCACCCTTGCCTAAGGATGTTGCTGTGATTACCCAAAATAAGATGAGACATCCAATTAAATTCCATATTAAGATTCAAAAATAATTGAATTACAGACACACACTGCTCACTCCTACTTGTGATTTTTAACTTTTAATTTTCTATATGATTAAATATGAATAGCCCCATTGGTTATATGGTTATTAAATCACAACTCCATACCCTTTCTAATCACTTTTCTTAACTCTCCTCTTGTTTTCCCTCACACGAAGTAATTACCATTTATCTCTGTAAACTACTTTTCTCTCTGAAATCTGAGATTGCTAAAATATTTAATTAACTACTTATAAATTATGACTTGTATAGGATAATAGTACAGAAATATTTGTATGGCTAAATATAAATTATTAACATCTCTCAAAAGCCTAGCATTTACTAGTATATAAGGAAATTTATTTCAGAAGTAAGCAAAAGGCCTAGCACTGTCATTAGCACTGTGACAATGTACTAGTCACTTAAAATGCCTGGGAGTCAGTGTCTTGTTAATTTAACGGAAAATTAGAACTGGGTCCAGTCAGTGCTATACAGCATCTTATGGGTATTATGTAAGTCCTTTAGTAGCTCTTCAGGTAGAATTCATGAATGGATAACAGTCTAATATATAACTTCTTTACCCATTTATAAGGCTTTTATAAAAAGTTCTCAATATCATCTGTTCTACCAGTTAGGTGTGTGAAAACACTTAAATTTAGAAAGTATCTAAATACTTAGAAAACCAGTGGACCAAAGTCTAACTATGAAAATGCATGGTGCTGTGATATCAATACTTGACTTTGCAACATTCAAACTGAAAATTGAAGCAACTCTCCATAATAACCTTTTGAGTGTAGCCAACATACATGGACAAATTGAAGAAGAAATTCAAGTGTGAGTGATAGAAACTGGCACTGGAAATTAATATAAGTAAGATGAAGGGTATTGATCACTGTTAACTAACTAGGAATGGAAAAAAGGGGAAAAATGTCCAGCATATTTAAAAAGATAATTGAAAAATGGAATACAACACCTTCTTGATAATTTCTCAAGTTAACTATGAAGGCTGCAAAGGAAGTCAGATAGAGAGAGCCAGTTAGCATTCAAGTTAATATGCAAATATAAGCATAGAAAAGTACATCTTCTTTGAAATGGATTAAAATTACACCTATCAAATAATACAGAACTTAAGTTATTCTCAAACACTATGCTAGTATCTTAAAAATTATACATAAACACACACATGTACTATCAAAGAAAAATAAGTAGTTTGGAACAAGAGTGTCTTCTAAAAGAGAAGTGTTTAGGTTTCACAAATAAAAACCAGTAATTTAAATTAATAAGTAAGCCCCAGTTTCCTCCATGTCAATGGTAGCTACCAAAAATCTAATTCTCCATGTATCTTCAAGAAATACAAACAATCCAGTGAGGACAGCAAATAAACCCAATCACATCCAACAACTCTATCATAACAAGAAGATAGAAAATGTGAGATGAACATTAATATCTGTGTAAAGAAGCAAATAAATATTCCAGAATGATCATAACTATCTCTGGATTCCAGGCCAGATCAAAATCAAATAGAATACATGGAAATAATGAGAAAACAGTAAAAGCTTAAAATGGAGAAAATGTTAAAAGAGATAATGCAACTCTGAATGAAAAATATTAATAACAGAGGCATGGCGGATCAGAGCTTTGGTTCCCGGGGAATCTAAAAGAGAGAGGTTTGAAAGTCCATGGAACAAAAAGTTGTAGTTTTAGGAAGGCACTGCTTTTAGAGTCACTTAGAAGGAGAATAGCCCCTGGACACTTGATACTGAAGGAGACAGTAAACAAGTGGTGGATATTAAAGTTCGTACAGAAAGAAAAAAAGAACTAAATGTTAAAAGACTTACCACTGCCACACCCCTGCCGAAAGTGCCATCAATTAAAGAAATGTCACATTCTTAAAAGCAGAGGACACTTTTGAACTAAAAATGTGAATAAATTAATAAACAGAAAATGACATTCATACAAAGCTACTATAATTAAAAATATAAATGATAAGAAAATAAAGGTACTGAAATTTCACCTGCCAAAACTCAACTATAATGCCGAGAAAAGCTATAACACAATATTGCAAGCCAGAGGCTGGCAAACTCTTTTTTTATAAAAGGTAGGAGAGTAAACATTTTAGACTTTGTGGGCCACATACAGTCTCTATAAAACAGCGGTCCCAAATCTTCTTGGCCCCAGAGACCAGTTTCATGGAAGAAAATTTTTCCACAAACTGGAAGTGAGGGGATGGTTTGGGATGATTCAAGTACATTACATTTATTGTGCACTTTATTTCTATTATTATTACATTGTAATATATAATGAAATAATTATACAGTTCACCATAACGCAGAATCAGTGGGAGCCCTGAGCTTGTTTTCCGGCAGCTAGATGGTCCCATCTGGGGTCTGATGGGAGACAGTGACACCCAAAGTGTGTTGCTTATATCCAGTCTACTCCGTGAGATGCAGCTTAATTGTCACTTGCCGCTCACTGATAGGGTTTTGATATGAGTCTGCAAGCAATTGATTTATTATGGTCTCTCTGCAGTCAAACGTCTCTGCTAATGATTATCTGTATTTGCAGCCGCTCCCCAGTGCTAGCATCAGCACCTCAGCTCCACCTCAGATCATCAGGCATTAGATTCTCATAAGGAACACGTAACCTAGATCCCTCGTATGCACAGTTCACAGTAGGGTTCACGCTCCTATGAGCATCTAATGCCACCACTGATCTGACAGGAGGCGGAGCTCAGTAATGTGAGGGATGGGGGCGGCTATAAATACAGATGGAGCTTAGCTCACCTGCAGCTCACCTCCTGCTGTGAGGCCCAGTTCCTAACAGGCCACAGACCGGTACCAGTCTGTGGCCCGGGGATTGGGGACCTCTGCTATAGAATATTCTTCTTTGTTTTGTTTTACCACCTTTCAAACATGTAACAGACATTCTAAGCTCATGAATGATCCAAAACAGGTTATAAGCTAACAACAACAACATCAACAAATAACAAACAAAAAACCCAAAACAAGTTGTAAGCCACATTGGCTCACAGGCCATAGTTTTCCAATCCCTGCCCTAGATTGATTTAATGTCCTTAAAAACTTTTGCAGGTATTAAAACATTCCTTGGTTTAGACATTAAAAAGCTCAGAATGTAAATGTGCTACAGAATTGACATGGGAAATAAGAATTAACTAAGCCTAGGAAAAACACTGAGGTAGAACATAAATTCACCTCAAAAATAACATAAATATATATAAGTACAAAAATATATAAATACATATTTAAATATATATATATATGTATCAGAGTAGCAAATGAGAATAAATTCAATGAAAAACACAATAGAGAGCTCTCAAAAAAGAATAAATACTGCCAAGAAAAGAAAAACAAAGAGGAAAAAAGGAAAAGAAAAAAGTGAGATAGAAAAGATATCAAAGATTTATCATATGTATTTTAAGAGCATATGAAAAATAAAATCAAAACAATGGAAGATAATGAATATTATAAATTATAATGAAAGAACATTTAAAACTTGGAAAGCAACCCAATGAAAATGTCAAACATTTTGGACAGATAATTCAAAAAAGAAAATAAACAACAAATAAGTATATGACAGAGACTCAACATCATTAGGCATTAGGTAAAGCAAATTAAAATCAACAATAATATATCACTACAGTATTGACTAGGCTTGCTAAAAATATGAACAGTTGACCATTCCAAGTGCTGACAAGGTTACAGAACAATTTGTTATCTTATACAAAGGTGGTAGGAATGCAACATGATATAGAAAGAAATAATTTGACAATTTCTTATTAAGTATTTACTTACCTTGTGATTCAGTAACATCAATCCTAGGTATTTATGCAAGGAAAATAAAAATATGCTCACCTAAAACCTCTATAAGAGTGTTTAGTGTGGCTTGACTCACAATCACCAATAACTTAGAAAACCCAAATGTTCATATATTTGGTGGATATTAAAAAAGAAAACTTTGGTACATCTATATAATGATTATTACTCACAATAAAAAATAAACCATTGAAATATACAACAACATGGATGGATTTTAAATGCATTATAGTCATCAGGATTTGGCAAATTATGATCCATAGGCTAGATCTGTCCTGCTGGGACCTGAATCTGGCCACCCCATTCATCTGCCTATTGTCTAAGTCTGCTTCAAGCTACACTGATAGATTTTAGTAGTTGTAACAGAGACCAACAGAGACCGTATTTCTCATTCAACTGAAAATATTCACTATTTGGCCCTTTACAGAAAATGTTTGCTGACCTCTGTACTAAATGAAAGAAGCCAGACTCAATAGGTTACATACCAGATGAGCCCACTTTTATAACATTCCAAAAAAGGCAAATATATAATCAGAAATCACATCAGTGGTTTCTAAGAGCTAGAGGTCATGGGATGGTTGAATTACAGAAAGACATGAGGGAATATTTCAGAGGTAATAAAATTGTTCAACACTTTGATTGTGATGGCAGTTGCATGACAGTATGCATTTACCAAAATTAGTAGAACTCTATAATAATTAAGGTGAATTTTATGCTATTTAAATTTTACTTTAAAAAAATGGAAATAATAAAGAGATGGGGAGAATAATATCAAACCAATGTAAGCCCCTATCCATCACACAGGGAAGAATTAAGGAAAAATAAATATTAAAAAGAAAAGATGAACACTTTATAATGCTAAAGACTAAAATCACAATGATAATATAAGAATTTTTTATATCTTTGCACCAAAAGCACCCTCAAAGAGCAGAGAATACAGGAAGTAGAAGGAGAAATAGACCAAGAAACAGTGATAGGACTAGAATGTTTTACACCACTTTCAGTCCAAAATTGATCAATTGGATAAAGAATAAGTAAAGATATTTAAGCACTAAACAGCATAATCAGTAAGTAGATCTTCTAAGCATATGTTAAAATTTAGAGAATATACAGTCTTTTCAAACATACCTGGAATATTCCTAAGAATTTTCATGTTTTCCTTTTAAAAAATTCCCAATAGCTTTTGCAAAGTAGAATTAATGTAAACAACATTTATTTATTTATTATAACCAAAATAAAACTCAAAATTACTATCATATTAGAGGAGTAGGAAAACCTTTCATAAAAAAAAACTTATCTGCAGGAGAAAATATAAAACTAAAACTACAGAATTTATTTAAAATATGGATTATGAAAATACAGTATCTTGTGGATATTAATAAAACAGTGAAAAGCAAAAAACTTATAGCCTCAAATATGTACCTACATAAAAATAAAGTTTCAGAAAAAATAAAAAATAAAAAATAAATGATGAGCTGAAAAACTACAGAAGAAAATAAATAAATGACAAAGCAAAAGAAAGACAAAGGAAAGAAGAAAGGCAGTAAAGATTAAACCAGAAATCAGTAATAAAAACAAAATAATACTAATTGCAACCTAATTAACATAATCCTAAAGAAAAAAAGGAAATAAAGTTGTACAAAAGAAGAAATAACAAGAAAAATGTGACAAATAGAGAAAATAAGGGACATTTTGAGAAAATAATGTCTAAGGGACATTTTGAATATTCATATTTGAAAACTAGATGAAATAGATAATTTCCTAGAACAAAATATTTACTAAAATTGGTTCCAGTAAAGAAAGAAAGCTTTAAACAAAACAATCTCTATTAGAATGCAGAAAGAAACATCAAAAACTACCCAACAGTGTTTCCTTTTCTCTATATTAGGAGCTTGAAAGACTGAATAGTCACCAACTCTTCTTGCATCTGCTAGGAGAGAACACGGGACAAATTGTTTGTGTATGGGCTACTGGAGCCCAGATTTACAAGCAGAAACTGTTAAGGGAATCAATACTATGGTAGGAAAACCTGAATTGTAATGGAGGAATTCCTGGAGCCTCAATGTGGACAACTCTGACTTAAAAATTCTGGGGGAACCCAGCCGTAAAGGGGACCCAAACAACATTGTGCATTTTATGTCCAGGAGCTTAACCAGGTTCCCATAGTAAATATCAGAGAAAAATCACCTCCTGCTTATGTTAGGGAGAGAGAAAAAGGAATAATTTTGAAACACTTTAAAGTACAGTTGACCCTTCAACAACACAGGTTTGAACTACACAGGTCCACTTATCTTGCGCTTCCTTCAATAAATGCATACTACAGTACTACACAATCCATAGTTGGTAGAATTTGTGGTTGCAGAACCACAGATATGGAGGGCTGACTGTAAAGTTATATATGGATTTTCAGGATTTTAGAGTTGACACTCCTAACCCCATCATTGTTCAAGGGTCAACTGTACTATGTTCTTAACAGGGACTGCCCCCAGGGGAAACTAGTTAGCAAGAGCCTAATACCCCTGCTGAGGTATTATAAGAGCCTGACTGACCTGGGGAAAGGGAAATACCCAACTCCAGCCCATTCTAGACATACTGTCCCAACTAAGGGGGGAGAAAAAAATGGAGAAACATTTGTGAGGGTCACAGTCCAGAAGTGTAGGTTCACTAAAAGACTGAGACTAGTCATAGAACTATAGAAAGCTTCTCCCCCCTCCACATCTCACCACCACGTTACTAAGGCTGATTTATAGCAGTTCCTTTTACCTGATATATCATGCCCAGCTATCAGGAAGAAAAAAAATCACAAGCCATACCAAAAGGCAAAAAACACGGTTTGAAGAGTCAGAACAAACATCAGAACTAGACATGGCAAGGATGCTGGAATTATCAGACTGGGAATTTAAAACATCTATGATTAGAATGAAAACACAGCATTTGTGGGATGCAGCAAAAGCAGTGTTTAGAGAGAAATTTATAGCATTGAATATATATATATCAGAAAAGTAGATCTAAAATCAATAATCTAAGTGTCCACATTAGGAAACTAGAAGAAGCAGAGAAAATTAAATCCAAAGTAAGCAAAAGAAAAGAAATAGTAAGACTTAGAACAGAAATCAATAAAATTGAAAACAGGAACTCAATACAAAAAAAAAAATCAAAACAAAACCTGGTTATTTGAAAGATCAGTTTTTGGTTATTTTGAAAGATTATTTGAAAAGATTGATAAAATTGAAGACTTTAGTCAAGCTAACTAAAAAAACATGAGAGAGGACACAGAAATGAAAAAGGGGCCTCACCACAGATCACGTGGACATTTATTCAAACTTGCTGAAACTTGGAAGCAAAAAAGATGTCCTTCAGTAAGTGAATGGGTAAATAAACTGTGGTCCATCCAGACAATGGAATACTTTTCAGTGCTAAAAAGAATTGAGCTATCAAGACATGAAAAGACATGGAGGAAACATAAATACATGTTACTAAGTAAAAGAAGCCAACCTGAAAACGTTACATACCTCATGATTCCAACTGTATGACATTATGTGAAAGGAAAAGCTGTGGACACAGTATAAAGATCAGTGGTTGCCATGGGTTGGGATGAGCCTGAGGAAATTAGAAGGTAGAGCACAGAGAATTTTTTAGGGCCATGTATGTGTGCTGTATGATACCATGAAGGTGCCTTGCTTTCACATGGTTTACTTCCTCATTTTGGTAGAGCACAACATCAAGTAGCTTCCTGAAAAAAAGTAACTTTATTGATACATTCTGATAAAAAATTATACTCTAACTTCACATTTGATTGGTACAAAATTCTAAGTAGGAAATCATTATCCTTCAGAATTTTGAAGGTATTACTCCATTGACCTCCAAGTTCTGTAGTAATGTTGAGAAATACAAAATCATCCTTATTCCTAAGCCTATGTATGTCACCTGCACATTCTTTTATTTCTGGAAGCGTGTTTTTCTGTTTATCCCCTGTGTTTTAAAATTTTACAGTGATGTACTTTGGGATAAGGTTATTCCATACAATATGCTAGGCAATCACTGGCACCTTTCAAAATAAAAATCCACATTCTTTAGTTCTGGAAAGTTCTTAAGTTATTTCTTGTATTGCTTTGTACCTTGCATTTGCTCTGTTACCACTTTTTTTTTTTTTAACAGATACTTTTTTTTTAATATATATAAATTTATTTTTGGCTGTGTTGGGTCTTCGTTGCTGCGTGCAGGCTTTCCCCATTTGCAGCAAGCAGGGGCTACTCTTCGTTGTGGTGCGCAAGCTTCTCACTGTGGTGGCTTCTCCTGTTGCAGAGCATGGGCTCTAGGTACGCAGCTTTCAGTAGTTGTGGCTCACAGGCTCCAGAGCGCAGGCTCAGTAGTTGTGGCACATGGACTTAGCTGCTCCACGGCATGTGGGATCCTCCCGGACCAGGGCTCGAACCCAAGTCCCCTGCATTGGCAGGCAGATTCTTAACCACTGCGCCACCAGGGAAGCCCTCTGTTACCTCTTTTAAAACTCCTACTATTTAGACATTGGACCTCCTGGCCTTATCTATTTATTGCCTTATCTCATTATTTGTTATCTTTCCCCAAATATATTCTTCTTTCCCTACTTTCTTTAACTTTATTTCTTTCTAATCAGTTGCTTAATTATGCTGTAGTATTTTTAATTTTCAATACTCCTTTTTCTTAAAAAATCATTTTTTATTTAAAATGTTGTTACTTTTCTTTCAGAGGCTATTAATATTAATTTTCATTTTAGAAATATGCTTGTCTGTTCAATCTCTGTTTCCATCAGGTTGCTTTATGTTTATTCATGTTTTCAACTCTGGTAATACTTGCTTGTATGCCCAAGAGTAAAGGGTTAAAAATCTGTTTTAATTTAGGAAAAGATATATGAGGCTTGCCAACCCTAAACTTTCCTATGGTATAATTTACTGAGGCTGTTTCTTGGGGGAACTCTTTTTTTTTCTCCCCCACCCCCCAGCAGTTTTCCTCCTTGGTGTCCATACGTTTTTTCTCTACATCTGTGTTCCAACTTCTGCCCTGCAAACCGGTTCATCTGTACCATTTTTCTAGGTTCCACATACATGTGTTAATATATGATATTTGTTTTTCTCTTTCTGACTTACTTCACTCTGTATGTCAGTCTCTAGATCCATCCACGTCTCAACAAATGACCCAATTTCGTTCCTTTTTATGGCTGAGTAATATTCCATTGTATATATGTACCACAACTTCTTTATCCATTCGTCTGTCGATGGGCATTTAGTTTGCTTCCATGACCTGGCTATTGTAAATAGTTCTGCAGTGAACATTGGGGTGCATGTGTCTTTTTGAACTATGGTTTTCTCTGGGTATGTGCCCCATAGTGGGATTGCTGGATCACCTGGTAATTCTATTTTTAGTTTTTTAAGGAACCTCCATACTGTTCTCCATAGTGGCTGTATCAATTTACATTCCCACCAACAGTGCAAGAGGGTTCCCTTTTCTCCACACCCTCTCCAGCGTTTGTTGTTTGCAGATTTTCTGATGATGCCCATTCTAACTGGTGTAAGGTGATATCTCACTGTAGTTTTGATTTGCATTTCTCTAATAATTAGTGATGTTGAGCAGGTTTGCATGTGCTTCTTGGACATCTGTATGTTTTCTTTGGAGAAATGTCTATTTAAGTCTTCTGCCCATTTTTGGATTGGGTTGTTGGTTTCTTTAGTATTGAGCTGCATGAGCTGTTTATGTATTTTGGAGATTAATCCTTTGTCCATTGATTCATTAGCAAATATTTTCTTCCATTCTGAGGGTTGTCTTTTTGTCTTGTTTATGGTTTCCTTTGCTGTGCAAAAGCTTTGAAGTTTCATTAGGTCCCATTTGTTTAGTTTTGTTTTTATTTCCATTACTCTAAGAGGTGGATCAAAAAAGATCTTGTTGTGATTTATGTCAAAGAGTGTTCTTCCTATGTTTTCCTCTAAGAGTTTTATAATGCCTGGTCTTACATTTAGGTCTCTAATCCATTTTGAGTTTATTTTTGTGTGTAGTGTTAGGGAGTGTTCTAATTTCATTCTTTTACATGTAGCTGTCCAGTTTTCCCAGTACCACTTATTGAAGAGGCTGTCTTTTCTCCATTGTATATCCTTGCCTTCTTAGTCATAGATTAGTTGACCATAGGTGTGTGGGTTTATCTCTGGGCTTTCTATCCTGTTCCATTGATCTATATTTCTGTTTTTGTGCCAGTACCGTATTGTCTTGATTACTGTAGCTTTGTAGTATAGTCTGAACTCAGGGAGTCTGAGTCCTCCAACTCCATTTTTATCCCTCAAGACTGCTTTGGCTATTCAGGGTCTCTTGTGTCTCCATACAAATTTTAAGATTTTTTGTTCTAGTTCTGTAAAAAACGCCGTTGGTAATTTGATAGGGATTGCATTGAATCTGTTGATTGCTTTGGCTAGTATAGTCATTTTCACAATGCTGATTCTTCAGTCCAAGAATATGGTATATCTCTCCATCTGTTGGTATCATCTTTAATCTCTTTCATCAGTGTCATAGTTTTCTGCACACAGGTCTTTTGTCTCCCTAGGTAGGTTTATTCCTAGGTATTTTATTCTTTTTGTTGCAATGGTAAATGGGAGTGTTTCCTTAATTTCTCTTTAAGATTTTTCATCATTAGTGTATAGGAATGCAAGAGATTTCTGTGCATTAATTTTGTATCCTGCAACTTTACCAAATTCATTGATTAGCTCTAGTAGTTTTCTGGTGGCATTTTTAGGATTCTCTATGTATAGTATCATGTCATCTGCAAACAGTGACAGTTTTACTTCTTCTTTTCCAATTTATACCTTTTATTTCTTTTTCTTCCCTGATTGCCTTGGCTAGGACTTCCAAAACTATGTTGAATAATACTGGTGAGAGGGGACATTCTTTTCTACTTCCTGATCCTGGAGGAAATGCTTTCAGTGTTTCACCATTGAGAATGATGTTTGCTGTGGGTTTGTCATATATGGCCTTTATTATGTTGAGGTAGGTTCGCTCTATGCCCACTTTCTGGAGAGTTTTTATCATAAATGGGTGTTGAATTTTGACAAAGGTTTTTCTGCATCTATGGAGATCATCATATGGTTTTTATTCTTCAGTTTGTTAATATGGTGTATCACATTGATTGATTTGCATATATTGAAGAATCCTTACATCCCTGGAATAAATCCCACTTGATCATGGTGTTATGATCCGTTTAATGTGTTGTTGGATTCTGTTTGCTTGTATTTTGGTGAGGATTTTTGCATCTACGTTCATCAGTGATATTGGTCTGTAATTTTCTTTTTTTGTAGTACCTTTGTCTGGTTTTGGTATCAGGGTGATCGTGGCATCATAGAATGAGTTTGGGAGTGTTCCTTCCTCTGCAATTATTTGGAAGAGTTTGAGAAGGATGGGTGTTAGCTCTTCTCTAAATGTTAGATAGAATTCACCTGTGACGCCCTCTGGTCCTGGACTTTTGTTTGTTGGAAGATTTTTAATCACAGTTTCAATTTCATTACTTCTGATTGGTCTGTTCATATTTTCTATTTCTTCCTGTTTCAGTCTTGGAAGGTTATACCTTTCTAATAATTTGTCCATTTCTTCCAAGTTGTCCATTTTATTGGCATAGAGTTGCTTATAGTAGTCTCTTAGGATGCTTTGTATTTCTGCGGTGTCTGTTGTAACTTCTCCTTTTTCATTTCTAATTTTATTGATTTGAGTTCTCTCCCTCTTTTTTTTGATGAGTCTGGCTAATGGTTTATCAATTTTGTTTATCTTCTCAAAGAACCATCTTTTAGTTTTATTGATCTTTGTTATTGTTTTCTTTGTTTCTATTTCATTTATATCTGTGCTGATCTTTATGATTTCTTTCCTTCTGCTAACTTTGGGTTTTATTTGTTCTTCTTTCTCTAGTTCCTTTAGGTGTATGGTTAGATTGTTTATTTGAGATTTTTCTTGTTCCTTGAGGTAAGCTTGTATAGCTATAAACTTCCCTCTTAGATCTGATTTTGCTGCATCCCATAGGTTTTGGATCATCGTGTTTTCATTGTCATTTGTCTCTAGGTATTTTTTGATCCTCTTTGATTTCTTCATTGATCTCTTGGTTATTTAGTAACATATTGTTTAGCCTCCATGTGTTTGTGATTTTTGCTTTTTGTTCCCTGTAATTCATTTCTGATCTCATAGCGATGTGGTCAGAAAAGATGCTTTATATGAATTCAATTTTCTTAAATCTACTGTGCCTTGATTTTTGACCCAAGATGTGATCTATCCTGGAGAACATTCCGGGTGCACTTGAGAATAAAGTGTAATCTGCTTTCTGGAATGCAATGTCCTATAAATATCAATTAAATCTATCTGGTCTATTTTGTCATTTAGAGCTTTTGTTTCCTTATTTATTTTCATTTTGGATGATCTGTCCATTGGTGTAAGTGAGGTGTTAACGTCCCTCACTATTATTGTGTTACTGTCGATTTCCTCTTTTATAGCTGTTAGCAGTTGCCTTATGTATTGAGGTGCTCCTATGTTGGGTGAGTATATATTTATAATTGTTATATCTTCTTCTTGGATTGATCCCTTGATCATTATGTAGTGACCTTCTTTGTCTCTTGTAATAGTCTGTTTTAAAGTCTATTTTGTCTGATCTGAGAATTGCTACTCCAGCTTTCTTTTGATTTCCATTTGCATGGACTATCTTTTCCATCCCCTCACTTTAAGTCTGTATGTGTCCCTAGGGCTGGAGTGGATCTCTTGTAGACAGCATATATGTCGGTCTTGTTTTTGTATCCATTCAGCAAGCCTTTGGGTTTTGGTTGGAGCATTTAATCCATTTACATTTAAGGTAGTGTTTAAGGCAATTGATATGTATGTTCCTATGACCATTTTCTTAATTGTTTTGGGCTTGTTTTTGTAGGTCCTTTTCTTCTCTTATGTTTCCCACTTAGAGAAGATCCTTTAGCATTTGTTATAGAGCTCATTTGGTGATGGTGAATTCTCTTAGCTTTTGCTTGTCAGTAAAGCTTTTGATTTTTCCATCAAATCTAAATCAGATCCTTGCTGGGTAGAGTAATCTTGGTTGTAGGTTCTTCCCTTTCATCACTTTAAGTATATCATGCCACTCCCTTCTGGCTTGTAGAGTTTCTGCTGAGAAACCAGCTGTTAACCTTATGGGAGTTCCCTCGTATGTTATTTGTCATTTTTCCCTTTGTGCTTTCAATAATTTTTCTTTGTCTTTAATTTTTGCCAGTTTGATTACTATGTGTCTTGGCATGTTTCTCCTTGGGTTTATCCTGTATGGAACTCTCTGCACTTCCTGGACTTGAGTGGCTATTTCCTTTCCCATGTTAGGGAAGTTTTCGACTATAATATCTTCAAATATTTTCTCTGGTACTTTTTCTCTCTCTTCTCCTTCTAGGGCCCCTATAATGCGAATGTTGTTGCATTTAATATTGTCCCCGAGGTCTCTTAGGCTGTCTTCCTTTCTTTTCATTCTTTTATCTTTATTCTCTTCTGTGGCAGTGAATTCCACCATTCTGTCTTCCAGGTCACTTATCCGTTCTTCTGCCTCAGTTATTCTGCTATTGATTCTTTCTAGTGTAGTTTTCATTTCAATTATTATATTGCTCATCTCTGTTTGTTTGTTCTTTAATTCTTCTAGTTCTTTGTTAAACATTTCTTGCATCTTCTCGATCTCTGCCTCCATTCTTTTTCTGAGGTCCTGGATCATCTGCACTATCATTATTCTGAGTTCTTTTTCTGGAAGGTTGCCTATCTCCACTTCATTTGGTTGTTTTTCTGGGGTTTTATCTTGGTCCTTCATTTGGTACATAGCCCTCTGCCTTTTCATCTTGTCTGTCTTTCTGTGAATGTGGTTTTTGTTCCACAGGCTGCAGGATTGTAGTTCTTCTTGATTCTCTTGGGGGAACTCTTGATTTGAAATCTTTACTTCTTCCATTTTATGTAGGCCTCATTTCCAAGAGATATACATTCCAATCTTGTTCCCTATCTTTTCCAGTCACAAATCTCTCTGGTTTACACCCACAGGACAATAAGCTTCTGATTTTCTGCCGAAGTGAATGAGGGGACAATTGCCCATCTGCATAGAGTAGAGGAAGGGACCTGAGGGGGTTAACAATTTCTTCTTGAAAATCATGTTGGTGTTAGTCTGACTTTCAACTTTATTCTGAGAGTTACTTATGGATACCAGTTCTTCAGCCCTTAGATGATTCTGCAGTATGTATCAGATTTGTTTAGGATTTAGCTTCCATAGTTTGGTTAAGTTACTTATTACTTGTCCTTCAGAACAGCTTCCCAAATGCTACTGTAATTCCTCTCCTATTCTATTTGCCAGTATGTATTTATGCCTCTATTTTTTCCCCCTTAATTATTGTCATTGAGCCAGTGTAAAAAGAGAGTAAAAATAAATTTGTGTACTTATAATTAATTCATGTAGCAATCTTTACCTGGAGTTCCTAAAAGTTTTCTTGAAACCTGAATTAATTGTCATTGTAAGTCACCATTTTATCTTATCCTCAGTCCATTCTGCCTTATGAATCCTAGTAAACAGGCATGTTAAGGAGCTAGTTGCTTAGGTCCCTTAAAAGAACAGAAAGAAATTTTGTAACTTCATAAAAGACAGTGTTATAGTGTGGAGAATATGTGAAAGGTTTTACAAACCTTACCAATTCCAGATTAAAAAATGGTATAATTCTGTAGAGCTGATTACTTCTATCTGGCTGTATTAATTTCACTTAGTGAAATAATTGGCAATAGCTTGACTGGTCTATTGGAGTTCGGAGATGGAAGGCAACATTGCTTGTGGGCAGAAAAATAAATGCACACTTGTCTTTATTTGTGTCCTCTGATCAATGTAAATATTTTGAATTGTAAATCATCACAAAGAAGAGAGAGTAGTAAACTAAAAAATGATAGTGACGTTTTATTTGAAATTTTATAAATATCTTCATGTTATTCCTAAATAGCCATTGGTAATTAGTTATTAAACACATGAAATCATCATGAGGACCACTCCTTATTATATAAATGAAGGTTTGTGTATGTATATGTATGTGTGTGTGTGTGTGTGTTTGAATACATATTTTTAACATAAATACATGTATACCCTTTCAATATGTATTTAACTTTTAAGTTCCTGTCTCTCAATCCAATAAAATAATATGCATATCTACTGTATTCATCTCCTAAAGCTGCTGTAACAAAGTACCACAAACTGGGTGGCCTAAAATAGTGGAAATTTATTCTCTCACAATTCTGGAGGCTAGTCTGAAATAAAGGTGTCAACAAGGCTTTGCTCCCTTCTGGGTAGACTTTGTTCCTTGCTTCTTCCTAGCTTTTGGTGGTGGCCATCAATCCTTGGTGTTCCTTGGTTTGCAGCTACATCACTTCATCTCTACCTGTGTCATCACATGGCATTCTCTCTATGGGTCTCTAACTTCAAGTGGCTTTTTTCTCTTCTTTTTTAAAAATTTTATCAAAGTATAGTTGATTTAAAATGTAGTGTTAATTTTGGCTGTACAGCAAAGTGATTCAGATATATGTATATATATTCTTTTCCAGTAGAGTTTATCTCAGGATATTGAATATAGTTCCCTGTGCAATACAGTAGCACCTTGTTGTTTATCCATCCTGTATATAATAGTTTACATCTGCTAATTCCAAACTCCCAATCTGTCCCTCCCCCATTCTATTTTTCGTTTTCTGAAGAACATCCATACTGTTTTCCTTAGAGGCTGCACCAATTTACATTCCCACCAACAGTGTAAGAGTGTTCCCTTTCTCCACACCCTCTCCAACATTTATTATTTGTAAACATTTTAATGATGGCCATTCTGATGGTGTAAGGTGGTACCTCATTGTAGTTTTGATTTGCATTTCTCTAATAATTAGCAATGATGAGCAACTTTTCATGTGCCTGTTGACCTGTGTGTCTTCTTTGGAGAAATGCTTATTTAGGTCTTCTGCCCCTTTTTCAATTGGGTTGTTTGTTTTTTGGTTATTGAGTTGTATGAGCTGTTTGTATATTTTGGAAATTAAGCCCTTGTTGGTCACATCATTTGCAAATATTTTCTCCCATTCCATAGGTTGTCTTCTCATTTTGTTTATGGTTTCCTTTGCTGTGCAAAAGCTTATAAGTTTGATTAGGTCCCATTTGTTTATTTTTGCTTTTTTTTCTATTGCCTTAGGAGACTGACCTAAGAAAACATTGGCATGATTTATGTCAAAGAATGTTTTGCCTAGGTTCTCTTCTAGGTTTTTTATGGTGTAACATTCTTATGTTTAACTCTTTAAGCCATTTCGAGTTTATTTTTGTGTATGGTGTTAAGGCATGCTCTAACTTCTTTGATTTGCATGCAGCTGGCCAACTTTCCCAGTACGACTTGCTGAAGAAACTGTCTTTTCCCCATTGTATATTCTTGACTCCTTTGTCGAAGATTAATTGACCATAGGTATGTGGGTTTATTTCTGGGCTCCCTATTCTGTTTCATTGATCCATATATTGGTTTCTCTTCCAATACCACACTGTTTTGATTGCTGTAGCTTTGTAGTACTGTCTGAGGTCTGGAAGAGTTATGACTCCTGCTTTATTCTTTTTTCTTCAGGATTGCTTTGGCTATTATGGGTCTTTTATGGTTCTATATAAATTTTAGGATTATTTGTTCCAGTTCTGTGAAAACATGTCATGGGTAACTTGATAGGGATCACATTAAATCTGTAGATTTCTTTGGGTAGTATAGCCATTTTAACAATATTAATTCTTTCAATCCAGGGACATGGAATATATTTTCCATTTCTTTAAATCATCTTCAGTTTCCTTTGTTAATGTTTTGTAGTTCTCAGCATACAAGTTTTTCACCTCCTTGGTGAGGTTTATTTCTAAGTATTTGTTTATGTGATTTTAAAGGGGAGTGTTTGTTTACATTCCCTTTCTATTATTTCATTGTTAATGTAAGGAAATGTAACCAATTTCTGTATGTTAATCTTGTATCCTGCTACCTTGCTGAATTTATCAGTTGTAGTAGTTTTTGTGTGGAATCTTTAGGGTTTTCTATATATAGTGTCATGTCATCTGCATCTAATGACAATTTTACCTCTTCCCTACCAATCTGAATACGTCTTATTTCGTTTACTTGTTTGATTGCTGTGGCTAGGACTTCTAATACTATATTGAATAGAAGTGGTGAGAGTGGTCATCCTTGTCTTGTTCCAGATTTTAGCAGGAAGGCTTTCAGCTTTTCACCTTTTATTCTCTTTTTATTAGAACATTGATCATATTGGATTAAGGATCACCCTAATGACCCCATCTTAATTTGATAACAGCTGAAAGATTATTTCCAAATAAACTCCCATTCACAGGTATAGGGTTTAAGACATCAACATATCTTTTTAGAGGGCAGAATTCAACTCATAACAGTTCACCCTCTGGTCTCCCAAATTTCATGAATTCATGTTCTTTTTACATGTAAAATACATTCACCCTTTCTCAGTACCAAAAACGCTATCAGTCCGATAGATAGATGGATAGTTAGATATAGATAGATGATAGATAGATAGATAGATTCTATTGGTTCTGATTATCTGAAGAATTCTGACTGATATAGTTTTGGATATTGGGAGTAGGATGAATGTATCATATATATGTATCATATGATTTTTTTTAAGCTAAGGCTCACACAAATATGGGGGCTGGCAAGTTTGAAATATGTAGGGCAGACAGGTGGAAACTCAGATAGGACATGATGTTGTAATCTTGAGTCTGATATCTGTAGGGAAGGCCATCAGGCTGAACTTAGGTAGTATTTCTATGCTGAAATATTGAGGCAGACTTTCTTTTCCCTGGGAAATCTCAACTTTTGCTCCTAAGGCTTTCAACTGATTGGATGAGGTCTTCCCATTACTGAGTATAATCTCCTTTGCTTAAAGCTAATGGTTTAAGCAGCTAATAATAGCTGTTCATCACATCTTCAAATTTCCTTCAGAGCAACACCTTGATTAGTGTTTAAACTACTGGACATAGCTTTGCTAAAGTGGCACATAAAAGTAACCATCAAAGGCTTCCCTGGTGGCGCAGTGGTTGAGAGTCCACCTGCTGATGCAGGGGACATGGGTTCGTGCCCCGGTCTGGGAAGATCCCACATGCTGCAGAGCGGCTAGGCTTGTGAGCCGTGGCCGCTGAGCCTGCGCGTCCGGAGCCTGTGCTGCGCAACGGGAGAGGCCACAACAATGAGAGGCCCGTGTACCACAAAAAAAAAAAAAAAAAAAAAAAGTAACCATCACATATCCTATACCACATTATGTCTGTTTTTGTGATGGTCAGTTCTATTAAATAACAAAAGTCCATTATAGCTCAATGACGTTTTTCAAATATTTATTTAGATAATAGAAAAAGAAGAAATAAAAATGTCCCTGTATGTAGAAGGCATGGTTGCCTACGTAGATAATCCCAAATAATTTGTGAAAAAACCTAGAACAAATTAGTGAGTTCATCAAGGTCACAGAGATACAGCAGTTAATTGTGTTTCTATGTACTAGCAATAAACACACAGACACTGAAATTAAAAATACAGTTTCATTTACAATCACTCAAAAAATGAAATACTTAGATGTAACTCCAACAAAACATGTGCAGGACTTGTATGCTGAAAACTAGAAAATGCTGATAAAAGACATGAAAAAGGATCTAAATAAATGGCAAGATATATAGTAATCAATACATTAAAAAAATCCAATACAGTAAATATGTTAGTTCTCCTCAAATTGATGTACAGATTTGATGCAATTCCTATCAAACTTCCAGTAAAATTTTTGGTAGATATAATAAAACTTATTCTAAATTTTATAAGGAAAGGCAAAGGAACTAGTGTAACTAAAACTATTTTGAAAAGAAGACTAAAGCAGGATTAATCAGTCTCCCCAAGTCCAATAATTATTCTAGAGTTACAGTAACCAATACTATATATTATTAATGGAGGGATAGACACATAATTCAGTGGAACAGAATAGAGAAATTATACATAGACACGCAAATATGCCCAATAGATTGTTGACAGAATTGCAAAAGTTATCCAATGGATGAAATATGGCCTTTTCAACAAATGATGCTGGAGCAGTAGGACATCTATAGGCAAAAAAAATTAACCTTGAGAAAAATGCCACATCTTATACAAATAATAACTCAAAATAGATCATGGACTTAAATGTAGAATGTAAAACTATAACACTTTTAGAAAAGAATAGGAGATAATCTTAGGAATTTAGGAGTAGACAAAAGTTCTTAGATTTAACACCAAAAGCATGACCTAAAAAGAAAAAAAATGCTAAATTTGACTTTTTCAAAATTTAAATCTTTTGCTCTACTCAAAACCTCTTTAAAGAAGGTTTAAAACAAGTTACAAACTGGAAAAAATATTTGCAAACCACATATATATCAAAGGAATAGTGTCTAGGATACATATGGCAGTAGAAGTGTAAAGTGATATGCCATGTATGGAAAGCATGTAGCTAACAGATAACACAGCAATTTTACTCAGGGGCATTTATCCTAGAGAAATAAAAAAACTTTATACATACACACAAAAACCTGTTTATAGAAGCTTTATTCATATTGTTCAACAACTGGAAACAATTCCAATGTCTTTTAATGTATATAGATGGTTAAACAAATGGTGGTATGTCCATAGCATGAAATACTGTTCAGCAAAAAAAGGAACCTGATGAATCTCCAGAGAATTATACTAAGTGAAAAAAAAATCCTCAATATTCTCATACTGTGTAATTCCATTTATACCACATTCTTGGAATGATAAAATTATAGAAACTGAGAAAAGTGTAGTTGCTGCCATAAGGTAAGAAGGGCGTGGTGGTAAAAGGGATGTGTGTGTAGGTATAAAAGAGCAACATGAGGTATCCCTGTCGTGATGGAAATGTTTTGTATCTTGACTGTGTCAATGCCAATATTGTATTTTTGATATTATGCTATAATTTTGTAAGATATACAATTGGAGGGAATTGGGTCAAGGGTCCAAGATAAAAGATCTTTATCATTTCTTACAACTGCATAAGTTTTTTAAAAAAGATAAAATTATATGTCTTCTAGAAGAAAACATAAGAGAGTATCTGTTTAATCTGGGTACAGCCAAAAGTTTCTTAGGGCACAGAAAGAAAGAAAAGGAAACATGATAAAATAGTCATCATCAAAATTAAAAACCTAGGGCCTTCACTAGTGGTCCAGTGGTTAAGACTCTGTGCTTCCAATGCAGGGGCTGTGGGTTTGATCCCTGGCCAGGAAACTGAGATCCCACATGCTGCGTGGCATGGCCAAAAACAACCAAAATATTGAAAACCTAATCAAAAGACGGTATTTAAAAAAGGAGTTGCCACACCACAGATTAGAAGAAAATATTCACAAAACATAAATTTAATAAAATATTTGTGTCCAGTGGGTAGACAGATAGATAGAGAGATAGACAGATAGGTAGATAGATAGAAATAATAAAACAAAAAGTAAAGTTTTTGAAAAAAGGCAAAACAATAGGAACTTTACAAAGAGAGAGATGAATGGTTAATAAGCACATGAAAACGTGCTCACATCATTAGACATCAGAGAAAGGCAAATTCAAACCACTACAAGATGCCACTGTGCATAGAAAAGAACAGGTGTTATTAAAATAAATGGGTCATCAAATGTGGGCAAGAGGCTTCCCTGGTGGCACAGTGGTTGAGAGTCCGCCTGCTGATGCAAGTGACACGGGTTCGTGCCCCAGTCCGGGAAGATCCCACATGCCATGGAGCAGCTGGGCCCGTGAGCCATGGCCACTGGGCCTGCGTGTCCGGATCCTGTGCTCCGCAACGGGAGAGGCCACAGCGGTGAGAGGCCTGCGTACTGTAAAAATAAATAAATAAATAAATAAATGTGGGCAAGGATATAGAACAAATTGAGCTCTCATACATGGCTGGTGGGAATGGCAAATGATACAACAGCTTTCAAAAACATTACCACAATATTTTTATTATGGAAGTAAACATAACCTACCCTAAGATTCAACAGTTTTACTTCTAGTTATTTCCTGAAGAAAATTGAAAACATATATTCACATACACAAACACACTCACAAATGCACACACAGACACACATCTATACACACACCAAGACAAAATCTTGTGTAAGATTGTTTATAGCACCTTTATTTCTAACAGTCAAAATTGGAAAAGCCCTGTCATCCATCAATAGGTGAATGGGTAAAGAAACTACAGTATATTCATACAATGGGATACTACTTATCAATAAAAAAGGAGATACTGCTAATAAAATAACATGGATGAGTGTCAAAACAATATGCTAAATGAAATAAGTTCTACATAAAAGAATATACAGTATAAGATTTCATTTTCATGAAGTCCCTGAATGGGCAAAACTTCAATAAGAAAACAGATTAGAGCAGTGATGGACTCTGATATCAGGGTGTTTAGAACTAATTAATATAAAGCATTATGCAACTTTCTGAAATGATGATAATATTCTATATCTTGACTGGGATTTGGGTTGCACAGATGTGTATATTTACCAAAATTCATCTAATTGTGCACTGGAGCTTGTGAAATAAACTATGTAATTTTTTTTCCTAGAAAATAACTATAAACTAATATTGGACTCCAGCTAATGAAGTGCTTATTGTTGAAATGTACATGTATCTTCAATTTACTTTGACATACATCCAAACAGTAAGGTAAGTTGATGGATAGATGAAGAGAAATGCAATGAAATAAGCATAGCAGGATATTAACAATTATTAAATATTGGCAATAAATATATATTTGTTTACTAAGTAGTTCTTTCAACTTACTGTGTGTTAGAAATTTTTCATAGCAAGTGGCTGGAATAAAGAATGTTCATTTTCACAAAATTGCAGTATAAAAGTAGGACTTATGAAAAATGTTAGGGCAGGCAAACATTATGCAAGTTAGGAATGAACATATTAAAAAACAGAATAATTGATACCTACAGAGATAACTTGAATTCCCCAGACAGGCTGCTGAAGGATGTTGGAGATTGAATGGATATTTTAAAAAAACTGTATTAGTTTGCTAGGGCTGCTGAAACAAAGTACCACAAATTGAGTGGCTTAAACAACAGAAATTTATTGTTTACAATTCTGGAGACTAGAAGTCTGAGATCAAGGTATTGGCAGAGTTACTTCCTTCTAAGGGCTGTGAGAAAGAATTTGTTCCATGTCTCTTGCCTAGCTTCTGATGATTTGGCATTCCCTGGCTATAGAAGCATCACTCCAATCTCTCACTTCATCTTCACATGAACTACTCCTTGTGTGTATGTGTCTGTCTCCAAATTTCCCCTTTTTATAAGAATGCCAGTCACATTGAATTAAGGCCTACCCTAATGGCCTCATGTCAGCTAATAACATCTGCAACAGTCCTACTCCAAAAAGGTCACATTCAATATGTGAATTTTAAGAGATTTCGATTTAATCCATAATAAACACAAATACGATAGAGTGGAAATGCAGTTATTGAATCAGCGAAGGCAGAAATAGGGCTCTGAGCCATTGAAGTGGGTATTAAGGTAGGCAATACAACCTGCTGTAAATCTGGCGCCCTACTAGGCTGGGGATGTCCTTTTAGTGGCAAGCAGCTCTGGTATACATGCTTATTTCTAATTTTGCTAAAGAATAATAGAAAAGAATACTGTTGATAGTGCTGTAACTGCAGTATTGAGGGCTTTTTCCTTTCCTGCTGAAACTTATATATAAGACATCTCTACCTTTTTCCTATTGTTGCTCATCTTGCATTGGAATTTGCTTATGAATCAATACAACTTCTGCCTTACAATGCCATTATTTCCATATTCGCTTATCACGGTAAACTAGTTAGAACTTTACATTGTAGAAAAAAGGCTTTATGTATTATTCCACAATCTATAGGTTTTAAGGATAAAATTGAGAATCCATATTTCAGAGATTTTAGGTAATCTTCATTCTTTACATGTAAATTTTTACTGTTAACAACTATATCTGAAATGGGATTTAGAGGTTTTCATGTTCTATGCCAGACATCTATGTGTTATTTATGTTTTTACAAACTACAGACATGATTATTTATTCAGAAAAATATTTCGCATATACTATAAAAGAAAGCAATTCAGGGATCTAGAAAATGTCCTTTTCACTATGTTACTAATATCTAATGTTTATTTCCATGAATTATGGTTTTTATTAACTAAGGTTAAGAATAACCTCACCCATTAGGTTGATGGTGGTTACTAGTGAGAAAATCTGGGCTCTGTTAACAATACCAATTCAATCATTTTATTCACCATTTACCAATTCACTTGATTTTCAACATGATGTAAATCTAATTTTATTTATGAATTGATTTTTACTTTTTAAAATGTTTTTAAGTAAAAGTGGTATCCTATTAAAAGACCCATGTTTTCCTTGCTTTTATCCAGTCAATGCATTTTAAACATCACATCAGTACAAGTATTTCTACTTATAGAAGCACTGTAGGTTATTTGCCCATCATTTACTAATGGATTTTAAATTACTCTCAGTGCCACATAAGTTCACATAATTCTGTGAAAAACATGTTTGATGCATTTGAATAGTCTTATGGAATAAAATTCCTGTAAGCAAACTGAAGGGTCCAATGATAAACACCTATAGAATTTTTCTTTTTTTGACCATGCTGCAAGGCATGTTGGATCTCAGTTTCCTGACCAGGGATCAAACCCATGCCCCCTGCATTGGAAGCACAGAGTCTTAACCACTGGACCACCAGGGAAATCCCATATAGAATTTTAACAAATTTCCTGTAAGTAAATTGACGGGTACAATGATAAACACATATAAAATTTTAACACATTATACCAAATATCACATTCAAAAAATTTTAAATATCTACTTGTTTATATGTTCACCAATTCAAAATAAAAATGCTTAATTTTGTAAGGTTTTTATATGAATGGAGAAAAGAATAATATTTCCCTTATAGCTAATCCTTACTTTATAAATACAAAATTTTATTATTTTATTTATTATTGGAACTATATACAAATCAAAATCTTTTCAATAGATCTAAAGCATCATTTCAAGAAAGAAAAGACATGCTGTCTATTCACACTGTTCTTGCTAATGTCACATCAATGATTTCATTATAAGCAGTTTTCAAATTTATAAAAATTATAGTTGAAATATACATTTGTATTCCAACCTATACATTATTGTTTCCAAATATCTCCATTTAAAATAATGAAGTTGTGAGTAGTAAAACTGCATGAATAAAAGAATAAAGGTGTTATCTCTAATTATACATTTTTGCCTTCATGGATCAAAATGTTTTATAATTTACATAAAAATTGTCAAGCATTTAAATACCATGATGAGGTGCTTACTTTTTACTTAAATATATTTAAATTAGTATATGCAACCTAGTTAGGTAAGTCTGATTATGAGGGCCATACACTACATTTTAAAACAAAGTAAAATCTGTCACTACATACTGAGTTGAATGAAGAAAGGATTTAGAAATTTCAAAGTGAATCTATAGTAAGCTACTTTTTTATTCATATACAAGTTTTTCTTCCAATGATATATATCACTGATTTACATCACACCTTATGTATATGATGTATATATACATATATTGTATATTTCCCTCTCAAAACTCTAGCTGACCTCTATGCTTTACATCAAGAATCTAAAATTTTATTTTTCTCTTACTACAGCAGGAAGAATAACAATTATGGAAGGTTTTTTTGTTTTTTTTTTAATAAATAAGTGCTGAGAATAAATCATTAGTAGTCCATCTCAACATAGTTCAAATACTAGGCAACCTGCTTTCTTACCATCCTATTTACATAATAGCTAAATTTTAAAAGATTCACATAAGTCCAATTTTAAATGTGTAAACAGAGATGATCATTTCAGAAAACATAGATAGATACCTATGTAAATAATTGTTTTTTTCTTATTTTATTATTTAAAGCATAAGAAATATAGAGTATTTTAACAAATACCAATATATTCACCCGAAAGGAGTTATCAAATATGATCATTTTGCCACATTTTAGGCATTTCTGTTTTTAAAGAAAGTACTGACATTTTTGCAGTGGTTTGTCTTACTTCTTTCTGCAAATTAAATCACGATTCTGAATTCAGTTGTATGTTCCTTTCATCCATGTTTATTTATCTGTTATTTCATATATGTGCATTCATACACAATTATAGCATTATTATTTTAACTTTCCATAAATGGTAGGATTCTATATGCAATTGACAATTTGTTTAATTTATTCTTCAGCATTTTAAGTATTCTTTCATATTTATACGTATAGCTTTAATTCATTTATTTCACTACTATATAATTTTTTTCGTTGAATATGTTTAGCCAAATCAATTTATCTGTTCCTCATTGATGGATATTTATTTTTCTGATGTTTTTCATTACCATAAGCAATTGTGTAGCAATCATCCTGGTAATACTTTCCTGTGTATATGTGCAAATGATTCTTCTGATTATAAATTTAAAAAAGGAATTTGAAGATTGTAGTGGAGTAGGTACATCTTTAATTTTCTTGAATTTGCTAATCTGTTCTACAGATTGGTCATGCCAAATCACACTGCTACCATCATAGTACAAGGAAATTCATTTGTGTCCATGTCTCTGCTACCATATAGTATGGCAAATTTTTTAAAATTTTTGTAAATTTGATCAATTTTAAATAGAACATTAATATTATTTAAATTGCCAACTCATTACTACTGAGGGTACGATCTTTTGAAAATTCCAGATGGCTTTGTCCTAGTGTCAGTTGCTATCAGCAAAACCACAAAAAGGATGAAAGGGCTAACTCCTAGCTACAGAGCAGTTTAGGAAATTTCCCACATATAAATATGTAGAATATGTCTGAAGTCGTTTCCTTATGGATAGAAAACTGTCCCAAAATAATTTGTTGGATAGTCAGTTTATCCATTCCAATCTGTACAGTCCATTCTTTTTTCAGTGTATTTAATGCCACTTCTGTGATATATCTAGCTTCTGTGTGTAGATTTTCTTCCTAGCACTCTTTTTTATTTGACCTCTTGCGCCCTGTGCCATATTTCACTCTTTGTTACAATAGCATTATAATTATCCCAAATATATATAGGAAAGCCACCCTCCTTCAAATATTTCATTATTTTCTTGGCTCTTTATCTTTCCATATGAATTTTTGGTCAGTTTGTCAAATTCCACATAATAAGTCTTCCCATATATGAGCATATATTTTCACATATATAAGCAATTACTATTTTTTATGTAAATCCTGTATCTAGCAGTCTAATTATTAGTTAGACTCCTAGATACAGGACTAATTGTTAGTATTAATCCTAACCATTTGTCTTTATGCTCTCTTGAGATTCTATATGGACAATTATAATTTCTACTAAACTTGACATTTTCTTTCTGATATAGATTCAAGTTTTAATACCCTCATCAGAATTTTTGTACAATGGTAAATAGAAGTGGAACAGTAAACATATATTTTCTGACATTTAAAGCAAAGTATCTAGTATTTCACTAATGTTATCTATGTCACAGGTTGAAAACAACATTTGTTATTTTAAGAAATAATATTTATTTTGTTCTGAGTTTGAACATGATGGATATTGAATCGTATCTAATGCTGTATCTGCACCTATTGAGATGATTATAGGCTTCTCTTTTTTCTTAAGGTGTTGAATTATATTAATAGATGTACTTACTTTAAATATATTTACATGGCTATAATAATCTTTTTTGATTGATGTATGCTTTATACATTGCTTGACTTTGCTATTATTTATTTGTAAATTTTGCAAATATTTGTGTTAGAGAAATTGACCTCTGAGTTTTCTTTCCCATTATATTCTTTTGAATTTTGCTATTAAGCTTATCAAAAGCCCCTAAAACTGCTGTGGGAAAAATATCTTTTTCAATTCTCTGGAACAGTTTGCTTAAATGAGAGATTAGAGTTTCCTTGAACTTTGTTCAAACTTGACTGAAGATTCTCAGGAGCTGGTTAGTTTATTTTGTGTATTTTTTTTCTAATTTGATTTTCTTAATGAACATGACTGTACATTGGTTTTAATTTCTTCTTGAGACAATTTTGGCAAATTGCATTTTTCTTTTAAATTATTTATTTTATCTAAGTTTTCAAGTATATTCGTATACATTTATTTAGAATATTCTCCTATGAGATTCTAATCTCTACTGTATATGATTTATGTTCCCTTTTTTTAATTCAGTTTTGATATATAATGTCATGGGTCTCTTTTTAATTTTCTTTTTTTTTCTCATTTTGCCTAGAAGTTTTCTTTGATCCTCATTGTTTTTCATTATTTCTCATTTCATTAACTTCTATTTTTAAACTTTTACATCTCTCTATTTTTAGAGAAAACAATGACATTTGTTTTCTGAATTTGTTTTTACTTGAATATATATTTCTTTAATGTTAATTTAGTATTTTTCTTGTCAATATTATATGCTTTTAAGGTCAGAAAATCATCTAAGTATTTCTTAGTAAAATCCAGAAGGTTTATATGAATGCTTTTTGTTGTGTTTCACTTGTAAACATTTATATTTTTTTAAAACATGGAAGACCTTTTTTAAATAAATGTATTTATTTTATTTATTTATTTTTGGCTGAGTTGGGTCTTCATTGCTGTGCACAGGCTTTCTCTACTTGCAGCGAGCAGAGGCTACTCTTCATTGCCGTGTGTGGGCTTCTCACTTCGGTGGCTTCTCTTGTAGCGGAGCATGGGCTCTAGGCGTGCGGGCTTCAGTAGTTGTGACGTGTGGGCTCAGTAATTGTGGCACACAGGCTCAGTAGTTGTGGCTCACAGGCTCTAGAGCGCAGGGTCAGTAGTTGTGGCGCACGGGCTTAGTTTCTCCGCGTCATGTGGGATCTTGGCAGGCGGATTCTTAACCACTGTGCCACCAGGGAAGTCCTGTAAACATATTTTAAATCCATTGTAGTTTTACCTTTGACACGTCAATTATTTTGTAGTCTTTTCTCAGTTTTCCCATGTTGTGATAGATGTATATATGAGAGATATTCTTTTGTGAAGTGAATTATGATCAAGTTTTTCTTGCTGTGTACATAGGATATCTGCATTCCTTATAAGAGAAACACTCCATGTTCACCAGGTAGCAGTAAGATACATTCCACTTTTGCACATTACTATTCAGATAAAATACCACTACCTTGAAGTACAAACACCAATTAAACTACAAAATAAAGGAAGAGTACTTATGATGTGCTAAAAATTCCACAACAATGTGACAAATTAATGAGACTTAAAGGGAACATTTATTTTTCCAACCATTTAGCAATGGATTTTTTCATATATTTCATTTTTTAAAATCAGAACCTTTACATTAAGACAGTAAATTCAAATAGTATACATAATTTGGACCTCATTAACCACATTTATTTATTTAACCATTTTCTCGGTTATAAAAGAGGGATAATAATAGTACCTACCTTACTGATTTATTACACACATTGAATAAATATTTGAAAGAATTCACAAGAGTGTCTGGCATATAGTAAGCAATAAATGTTATTTATTTATTTACTTTTTTTTTTTCACAATTCCATAGCTTTTACTTTCAAATCTTTACACTACTCACATTTTAAGACTTTATCAGATGACCTTTACAGGTCAGATGACCTTTTACAACAAGAATGTTATATGAAATGGATGATCTTTTACAACATGAATGCTATGTGAAATGGACTCTTTTATTCAAATAGACTTCCCATTACGTTGCTATAAGCTCTTGCTAGGTATATGCTTTTTATCCAGTTATTATATACAGTCTCCCTTTATTTATTTATTTTTAAATTATTTTTTACTGGAATATAGTTGATTTACAATGTTGTGTTAGTTTCCGCCATACAGCAAAGTGAATCAGTTGTACATATACATATATCCACTCTTTCTTAGATTCTTTTCCCATATAGGTCATTACAGAGTATTGAGTAGAGTTCCCTGTGCTCTACAGTAGATTCTTATTAGTCATCTATTTTATATATAGTAGTGTGTATATGTCAATCCCAATCTCCCAATTTATCCTCCCCCTTTCCCTACTGGTAACCATAAGATTGTTTTCTACATCTGTCACTCTATTTCTGTTTTGTAAATAAGTTTATTTGTACCATTTTATTAGATTCCACATATAAGTGATATCATATGATATTTGTCTTTGTCTGATTTACCTCACTCAGTATGATAAACTCTAGGTCATCCATGTTGCTGCAAACGGCATTATTTCATATTTTTAACTGCTGAGTAATATTCCATTGTATATATATACTACATCTTCTTTATCCATTCTTCTGTTGATGGACATTTAGGTTGCTTCCATGACCTGGCTATTGTAAATAGTTCTGCAGTGAACATTGGGGTGCATGTGTCTTTTTGAACTATGGTTTTCTCTGGGTATGTGCCCCATAGTGGGATTGCTGGATCACCTGGTAATTCTATTTGTAGTTTTTTAAGGAACCTCCATACTGTTCTGCATAGTGGCTGTACCAATTTACATTGCCACCAACAGTGCTGGAGTGTCCTTTTTCTCCACACCCTCTCCAGCTTTCGTTGTCTGTAGAGTTTTTGATAATGGCCATTCTGACTGGTGTGAGGTGATACTTCATTGTCATTTTGATTTGCATTTCTCTAATAATTAGTGATGTTGAGCATCTTTTCATGTAATTTTTTGGCCATCTGTGTGGAGAAATGACTATTTAGATCTCCTGCCCATTTTCTGATTGGGTTGTTTTTTGATATTGAGCTGCATGAGTTGTTTGTATATTTTGGAGATTAATCCCTTGTCAGATGCTTCAATTGTAAATATTTTCTCCCATTCTTAGGGTTGTCTTTTCGTCTGGTTTATGGTTTCCTTTGCTGTGCAAAAGCTTTTAAGTTTAATTAGGTCCCATGTGTTTATTTTTGTTTTTATTTTCATTAGTCTAGGAGTTGGATCAAAAAAGATCTTGCTAAATTCATTGATTAGCTCTGCAAACAGTGACAATTTTACTTATTCTTTTCCATTTTGGCTGAGATTCCTTTTATTTCTTTTTCTTCTCTGATTGCCATGGCTAGGACTTCCAAAACTGTGTCGAATAAGAGTGGTGAGAGTGGATACCCTTGTCTCATTCCTGATCTTAGAGGAAATACTTTCAGCTTTTCATCATTGAGAATGATGTTTGCTGTGGGCTTGTCATATATGGCCTTTATTATGTTGAGGTAGGTTCCCTCTATGCCCACTTTCTGGAGAGTTTTTACCATAAATGGGTGTTGAATTTTGTCAAAAGCTTTTTCTGCATCTGTTGAGATGATTATATGGTTTTTATTCTGCAATTCATTAATACGGTGTATCACATTGATTGATTTGTGTATATTGAAGAATCCTTGCATCCCTGGAGTAAATCCCACTTGATCATGGTGTATGATACTTTTAATGTGTTGTTGGATTCCGTTTGCTAGTATTTAGTTGAGGATTTTTGCACCTATGTTCATCAGTGATATTGGCCTGTAATTTTCTTTTTTTGTGATATCTTTTTCTGGTTTTGGTATCAGAGCAATGTTGGCCTCGTAGAATGAGCTTGGGAGTGTTTCTTCCTCTGTGATTTTTTGGAAGAGCTTGAGAAGGATAGGTACTAACTCTTCTCTAAATGTTTGATAGGATTTGCCTGTGAAGCCATCTGGTCCTGGACTTTTGTTTGTTGGAAGAGTTTTTCATTTTTTTAAATTTACTTTATTTTTTAAATTTTTGGCTGAGTTGGGACTTCATTGCTGCATGCAGGCTTTCTCCAGTTGCGGCAAGCAGGTTCTACTCTTCGTTGCAGTACGTGGGCTTCTCATAGCCATGGCTTCTCTTGTGTGGAGCACAGGCTCTAGGCACATGGGCTTCATTAGTTGCAGCATGCAGGCTCAGTAGTTGCAGCATGCAGGCTCTGGAGTATGTGGGCTTCAGTAGTTGTGACGCATGGGCTCAGTTGTTGCGGCACACAGGCTCTAGGGTGTGTGGGCTTCATGTGGGGCATGGGCTCAGTAGTTGTGGCTCACGGGCTCTAGAGCTCAGGCTCAGTAGTTGTGGCGCACGGGTTTATTTGCTCTGTGGCATGTGGGATCTTCACAGACCAGGGATTGAACCCATGTCCCCTGCATTGGCAAGTGGATTCTTAACCAATGCGCCAGCAAGGAAGTCCTGTTAGAAGAGTTTTAATCACAGTTGCAATTTCAGTACTTGTGATTGGTCTGTTCATATTTTTTATTTCTTCCTCATTCAGTCTTTAAGGTTGCACCTTTCTAAGAATTTGTCCATTTCTTCCAGGTTGTCCATTTTATTGGCATAGAGTTGCTTGTAGTAGTGTCTTATGATCCTTTGTATTTCTGTGGTGTCATTGTAACTTCTTTTTTTTTCTAATTTTATTGATTTAAGTCCTCTCCTTTTTTTTCTTGATGAGTCTGTCTAAAGGTTTATCAATTTTGTTTATCTTCTCAAAGAACCAACTTTTAGTTTTATTGATTTTTGCTACCGTTTACTTCATCTCTATTTCATTTATTTCTGCTCTGATCTTTATGATTTCTTTCCTTCACTAACTTTATGTTTTGTTTGTTCTTTCTCTAGTTGCTTTAGGTGTAAGTTTAGGTTGTTTTTGAGATTTTTATTGTTTCTTGAGGGAAGATTGTATTGCTAGAAACTTCCCCCTTAAAACCGCTTTTGCTGCATCCCATAGGTTTTGGATCATCATGTTTTCATTGTCATTTGTCTCTAGGTATTTTTTGACTTCCTCTTTGATTTCATCAGTGCTCCACAGACACAGTGTGTCTGTGTGTTTTACAGTTTATTTTTGCCTGTAATTGATTTCTAATCTCATAGTATTATGGTCTGGAAAGATGCTTGATATGACTTCAATTTTCTTAAATTTACTGAGGCTTGATTTGTGGTCTAAGATGTGATCTATCTTGGAGAATGTTGCATGTGCACTTGAGAAGAAAGTGTATTCTGCTTCTTTTGGATGGAATGTCCTATAGATATTGATTAAGTCTCTCTGGTCTTATGTGTCATTTAAGGCCTGGGTTTCCTTATTAATTTTCTGTCTGGATGATCTGTCCATTGGTGTAGGTGGGGTGTTAAAGTCCTCCACTATTATTGTGTTACTGTTGATTTCCCCTTTTATGTCTGTTAGCATTTGCCTTGTATATTGAGGTACTCGTATGTTGGGTACATACATATTTACAATTGGATTTTCTTCTTGGATTGATTCCCTGATCATTATGTAGTGTCATTCCTTGTGTCTTGTAACAGTCTTTATTTTAAAGTCTATTTTATGATATGAGTATTGCAACTCCAGCTTTCTTTTGATTTCCATTTGCATGGAATATCTTTTTCCATCCCCTCACTTTCGGTCTGTATGTGTCCCTAAGTCTGAAGTGGGTCTCTTGTAGACAGCATATAGATGGGTCTTGTTTGTATCCATTCAGCAAGGCTGTGTGTTTTGATTGGAGCATTTAATCCATTCACATTTAAGGTAATTATCGATATGTATGTCCCTATTACCATTTTCTTAATTCTTTTGGGTTTGTTTTTGTAAGTCTTTTTTCTTCCCTTCCTCTTTTATTCTCTTGCAGTTTGGTGACCATCTTTAGTGTTGTGTTTGGGTTACTTTTTTCTTTTTTGTGTGTGTATCTATTGTAGTTTTGGGGTTTGCTATTCCCATGAGATTTTGATATAGCAGTCTATATAGGTACAGGATTGTTTTCAGTTGCTGGTCTCTTTCCCACCTAGAGAAATTCCTTTAGCATTTGTTGTAAAGCTGGTTTGGTGGTGCTAAATTCTCTTAGTTTTTGCTTGTCTGTAAACTTGATTTCTCTGGTGAATCTGAATCAGAACCTTGCTAGGTAGAGTATCCTTGGCTGTAGGTTTTTCCCTTTCATCCCTGGAAATATATCATGCCACTGTCTTCTGACCTTCAGAGTGTCTTCTGAAAAATCAGCTGATAACCTTATGGGGATTCCCTTGTATGTTGTTTGTTGCTTTCCCCTTGTTGCTTTTAATATTTTTTCTTTGTCTTTAATTTTTGTCAGTTTGGTTAATATGTGTCTCAGCATGTTCCTTCTTGGGTTCATCCTGTATGGGACTCTCTGTGCTTCCTGGACTTAAGCAAGTGTTTTTTGTTCTCATGTTAAGGACGTTTTCAGCTATAATATCTCCAAATATTTTCTGAGGCCCTTTCTCTTTCTATTCTCCTTCTGGGACCCCTTCTGGGAATGTTGGTGTGTTTAATGTTGTCCCAGATGTCTCTGAGACTTTCCTCATTTTTTTTTTTTTTTTTTTTTTTGCGGTACACAGGCCTCTCACCGCTGCGGCCTCTCCCGCCGCGGAGCATAGGCTCCGGACGTGCAGGCCCAGCGGCCATGGCTCACAGGCCCAGCCGCTCCATGGCATGTGGGATCCCCCCAGACCGGGGCAAGAACCCGCGTCCCCTGCATCAGCAGGCGGACTCCCAACCACTGCGCCACCAGGGAAGCCCTCCTCATTTCTTTTTATTCTTTTTTCTTTATTCTGTTCTGTGGCAGTGATTTCTACCACTCTGTGTTCTAGCTCACTTATTCGTTCTTCTGCCTTAGTTATTCTGCTATTGGTTCCTTCTAGTTTATTTTTCATTTTAGTTATTACATTGTTCATTGCTGTTTTTTTGTTCTTTAAATCTTCTAGCTCCTTGTTAAATATTTCTTGCATCTTCTCGATCTGTGCCTCCATTCTTTTTCTGAGATTTTGGATCAGTTTTACTATCATTAGTCTGAATTCTTTTTCAGATAGATTGCCTCTTTCCTCTTCATTTAGTTGTTCTTGTGGGTTTTTATCTTTTTCCTTCATTTGCAACATACTTCTCTGTCATCTAATTTTGTCAAACTTTCTGTGTTTGTGGTCTCTTTTCCACAGGCTGCAGGATCATAGTTCCTCTTGCTTCTAGTGTCTGCTTCCTGGTGGGTGAGATTGGTCCAGGGGCTTATGTAGGCTTCCTGGTAGGAGGGTTGATGCCTTCCGTCTAGTGGGTGAAGCTGGGTCTTGTCCCTCTGATGGGCAGTGTTGTGTCAATGTGTGTGTGTTTGAGGGGCTGTTTGCTCAGTATGACTTTATGCAGCTTGTCTTCTGATGGGGAGGCTATGTGCCTTTCTTGTTGATTGTTTGGCCTGAGGCTTTCCAGCACTGGGGCCTGCAGGTTGTTGGGTGGGACTGGGTCTTAGTGCTGAAATGTGGACCTCTGTGAGAGCTCACTTTGATCAATATTACCTGGGGCTTCTGCTACCAGTGTCCTTGCCCCCACAGTGAGCTATAGTCAAACTTTGCCTCTCCAGAAGACCCTCCAAGACCCCTAGGTAGGTCTAGTCCAAGTTCCTAAGGAGGTACTACTTTGTGCTTGGTCTCAGTGCACATGAGACCCTGTGTGTTCCCTCTGAGAGTGGAGTCTTTGTTTCCCCCAGCCCTGTGGAGCTCCTGCACTCAAGCCCCAATGGCCTTCAAGGCTAAATGCTCTGGGTGTTCTTCCTTCCAATGCCAGACCCTCAGACAGTCTTGGAGGGCTATTTTTATGTGGGAATGTCCCTGTGTAGCCTGCATGGGTTTAATATTTTTTGGTGCAAGGGCTGTTTTTCGTACAGATGTCTGCCACCCTTTCCTCAGTGTATGCTGACTGTTATCCCCTTGAAAGAAGGTATGACTGATGTTGCGGTGACCAGAGCATGACCTGGATATTAAGCAAGGTCTCCCTTTTGCTCTGTGGTTGTCACTGCCCTGTCAGAGTTGGAGTCTGCTCACTAGTTGTTAGAGTAGAGGCCCCCATATCTTTTTCTTAGCTGTGTTTCTGATCTGTGGTTGAGGTAGGCAGGATTGGAGCACTCCCACTGGGAGGGAAACCACTGAGTATTCCTCCTTTGGAGCTGTTTGCCTGTGGGTGTGTTCTGTTGTGTCACCTTTCACCTGTTGTGCGAACTCTCAGATTACGCTTGTTGGCACCTTAATGTGGGTATGCAGGCAGTTGGCCCTGGTGTCTCAGACGTTGTTTTCACCAGGCCACCAGTGTAGATCCACTGAAATCAGGTCCCAGGAGTGCAGTAATCATGGATCTGGACCTGCTGTGGGCACTATGGGGGCAGCTCAGATTCTGGCCAGGCCCAACCCCCGTGTGTATGAGCCCGCAAAATCTACAGCTTCTAAAGCTAGACCCATCTTGGCTGCATGACCACTCGTTGTCCATCAGATGTTTTATAGGTGCTGAGTTTACAAAGCCAGTTGCAGGGGTGTCAATATGCGGTTTGCGCAGCTGTGAGGTGAGATTTTCTTCCTTAGTTGCACAGGCCCTGGGCTCAGCTGTGGTTTCAGCCCCACCTCTGCGTTTGGGCCACCCACAGGGGTCTGCTTCCGAGGCTGCCCCAGAGCACATGAATCTGCCCTGGTGAGGAGGGGGCATGGAGGCAGTAGCAGCTGGGGTTGCAGGAGTGCCCACTGCAGCAGGGACAGGGCATGGAGGAGGAGGTGGTGGCTGCCAGGGTCCTGGGAGCCCTGGTGGGGTTGGATGCACAGGGCAGCCGGCAGCCGCAGGTGTGAGAGAGTCGGCCCCAGCAGGAGCCCTTCCTAGTGCCTGGGGAGGCAGGGGCTGGTGTGTGGGAAGAGAGGCTGAAATGGCAGCCCTGCCCCTTGTGCATCACTCAACAATGTCGCTTCGTTTCTATGGTGGTCCAGGTTTCCTCCATAAGCATTCTCAGTTGTGGATTTTCTTATTCCCATCCCCTCAGGCTGTCTCCTTGCAGCCAACAGCAGTCTTCTCTCCAGGTTTGCTCTCCAGAGCCCATGTTTCAGCACCCAGCCCCCGTCCACACTGGCAGACACACGTTTCAGGCTGGGGCATGCAGGGCTGTGGCACGGACCATCTGTGTAGGTCTCACTCTGTCCTACCTGCCACAGACCGGTTGCTGCACTCTTCTCTGATAGCCCCTGAAGCTCCCCTTCTGTCCCAACTGATGTCTCTGCCGGTGATGGGGCTTCCCCAGATGCGGGAACCTCTCCTTCAGCTCTGCCCCCAGGATCACAGGTCCTGCCCTGCTTCCTATCCTCTTCCTTTTCCCATCTTCTTTCTTTTATCCTACCCAGTTACGTGGGGATTTTTCACATCCTTTTAGGTGTCCGAGGTCCTGTGCTAGTGTTCAGTCAGTGCTCTGTTAGAATTGTTCCATTTGTACATGTATTCGTGATGCACATGTGGGGAAAGATGAACTCCACCTCCTCCTACTCCTCTGCCATCTTGACTCCTCTCCAATAAATGTTATTTAAATAAAAAGCATATTGTAATATATATAATATTTAGCACCTCTTCTACAAAAACCTTGTAGCAAAACCAAATCAACTTTTTTCTTTTATAAAAAATTAAACAAAGCATAATAACAAAGTGAGTTTTCAATGCAAGCAAAATTTTCATAGGTAAGTTTGCTCTTATTTAATAGAAAGCAGGGTTGAAAGTTATGTATGAACCCCAGGAAATATATAACTGCCATGAAAACTGAGACAAACATGAGAAAATAGCTGCATAAAACAAAATGTGTTCTTCTAACTATTGCTAGTCAATCATAAGCCTTTTTCTTGAAGATTTCTAAGTCCTATCTATGTAGTATCAACCACAAAGAGACTATTCCTTCTGCAGATCAGACCAGTCTCAAATTGCATCTCAACGGTCTCGGGAATCCCTTCTATCTTCTTTCTTCTCTTTCAGTGAATTCTCATTCATCCCATTGGACACTGATAGACCTGTCTGATAAAATAATATTTGAATCCAAAATGTTAGAAGATAAAACCAAACTCAGAATTGGGTAAAGACAATCAGAATTTGACAATCTTCAAGTGAATTAAAATACTGAGAGATAACTGAAACTAGGAAACCCAAATGGTTTTCAAGTATATCTATGTTTCTAAACTCCCAAAACACATACAGAAATATGCTATTAAAACTTTTTTCTAAACCATAGCCATAAACTGAATCTAATAGCACAACTCTGAGGAAATGAATTTGGGGAGTATCGTAAGATAATTAAAGGATACAAATGCAACTTGAGTTTTCTATAATATAGAGTTCATGTAAAATCATTATTTCACTTTGTGAACTACTCTCTTTCTTATGTTTCTCTGAGGTACAGATATCATTATACAAATTTTGATATATATTATACGGGAGGTAGGTTGATAGTACCCATTCATGAGTCCTGTGGTTTAATAGAAGAATAATTAAGCTAGGAATACTGACATCAGGATGTTTTTTAGTGCACACACACTTCTCTCTCTCTCTCTCTCTCTTTCTTTCTCCCTCCAGTGTCTTGAGAAGACATTTTATATTTTTAGATTATAATTTCCTATCTGTGAGAAACTTAGACTACCTTATTTCTGTTGTTATTAAAACATTCAGATTCAGTAATTCAACCCTCCCTTTTTTACTGGAGTAAGTTGAAGTGTATGAAAAATAAAATGGACACAAAAACTAGAACATTAAATTATCCTAACCAGTTTATTATTCCTTGGGGAATCGTTTGTTGCACTACAACCTTAACTTACTAATATGTTTTCTTGTTTCAAGAGAGTCATTACAGCTCCCCTCAAATGGGGGAATTCCTCCAAAATGGGAAATTGTCTTTCTTCTAAATATGCTGTGATTCCTGGTGGGTATAGACCCAAAAAGAGCTCAGTAAAGAGATTAAAAAGGCATAATTATGTAACTGTGGATAATTATTTCAAAATCTACCTAAAAGAAACAAAAATTGATCTGACTGTTGAAGTCATTACAGGTCATAATTATCCAAGATCATTTATTTTTGTCTGATTCTTGTCTGTTTCTCATGTAATTCATGAATTATTACCTTTAGTTTTAATCCCTGTGTGGCAGACTTCATGCTTAAGCATATAGTAAAGTTATTAGAGCTAAGTGAACTTTGGGTTTCCATGAAGAAGTCAATCTCCCTAAAAGAAAAAGAGAATCATCTTTTTGACTTTTTAAATATTTTAATCTAATTGATCACTTCTTGTACAGTGGAAAGAATTGTCTTCAAATAACTCTAAACTCTGTGCACTAAATCTAATTCTGATGCTTATGACCTGTATGGCATAGGACCCAGTATTGAATCTGTCAGGGTGCAGTTTCCTCAACTGTAAATAAGTGATCAATCTAAAGGATCATTGTGATTTCTCAGTGACCCAAATTTCTTATTCCATGAAAACAATTAATTATACCTTTAAAATAACCTATACAATCTTGGTTCAGTTGTATATTTCAGTTAGTTTTTTCAGAATTCTATTGAAATACAAATTATTTTTTCTTGAATGCTGCTGTTTGGTTATACTTTTTAAATATATTTTATTTAAAGAGTAAAAGTAAAATTCCAATAGATTTTAAGCTAGATATGATTTCAAGATTTATGTCACATTATTTGAGAAGTAAGTTTAGCTAGGTGGACATGATTAGAATTTTAGCTTAAAGACAAATATTTGAGGCTTAAACTTGCATATGTGAGCATCATTTAGCCTTGTAACTTAAAACCAAAATAGCAGTAACTTAAACAAGTTTCAGGTTTATTCTCTAGGTGAAGTTAAGTCCAAAAGTAGGTAGTACAAAAATGATACTGATGTTCATGACTTATCAGAAACCCATGCTCTTTTTAGCTATTATGCATACAGAATATGCTAGAAAGCCAACTATTATATCCAGGTCCAGGCTGTGGAAAGGATATAGAACTGAGGTCAAGTAAATATGTGTGTCAAAGAAGTCTGTCTTCCTTTAGTACTATCAGGGAGTAATTCATAAAATCTTCTTTTACATCTTACTGGTCTGAATTCTGCCACATAGACACACTAATTATAAAGTAGGCTGAGAAAACATAATATTTTTTGTTTTATTTTTATTAATAAGAACGAAGAGGAGAGGAGATTTCCATAGGCAAACATTTGCTGCCCTATCTCTTTTATTTGCTTTAAATTTCCTGAAATAAGACTCCACCTGTGATGGTTTATGCCTTAATTTGGCTAGGATACAGACTCCAGTTATTCAATCAAGTGTTATCTAGGTGTTGTTGTAAAGATATTATGTAGATATGATTAAAGTCCATAATCAGTTGTCTTTAAGTAAGGGAAGATTATCCTTGGTGATCAGAGAGGATGTCATCAGAGTCAGTTGAAAGTCCTTAGGAGCAGAGTTGAAGCTTTCCTAAGGAAGAATTCTGCCTGTGGATTGCAGCTTCAGTTTATGCCATAGGGTTCCAGTGTACTCTTCCTGAGTTACAACCACTCATCTGTTAGAGTTGAGGAGAGGGATTGCCTATAAATGTGAACACGAGGGAGCTTTAGAGATGATGGAAATTTTCTAAATCCCAACTGTGGTGGTGGACAGTGAATTTCCCAAAACCCACAGCACTGTATGCCACAAAGATTGAAATGTAAATTTAAAAAGGAAATAACAAGGGTGAGGGGAGAATCAAAAATGGAATAGAAACTGTAAGAAAGAGATCTATTTCTAATGATTAATACAACCACATTGAAAATGTGAGGAAGAGAAGAACTAACGTATGTGAATTTGGAAAACAATGTTTTGCCTACATATCATAAGGCAAACAACAAAAAAGCTATATATAATTACTGTACTCTAGTTAGCCTTATTTTTTACCCATAGCTGTATGAGTTACCAATCCTGAAACTACTTTAAGTAAATATTATGGTTGAAGAAATAAGTAAACATATTGTAAATAATGACAGCAATGGCGCTCAGTGTCAGAGAAGGAAATTACATATAAGGATAGTGGAGAAGCTAGGATGAACCTTGTGGTGTTTGATTGAAATTGAGGTATTAGTATGAACACACATTTTGAAATATACGTATATAATTAGATACAGAAATAAACATAAATGTATGTGTATGCATGGATCAGTATACATACATATATTTTCTAGCTCCATCTTCTGAGAGGTCTAGAAGCAGGAACATCCCTTTAATACCACTCCAGTCATACATTCCATTTTTTAATCACTTAAAATAGCCTCTCTTTCTTCCACCCAGGAGTCTTTGAACATTTTATTCTTTCTATCTGGAATGTTATTTTTCCCATCTTAACACTTACTAATTGTTCATTCTTCAAATTTAGTTCACTTACAAAGAGAAATCTTTCTTAACCTCCTTGATAAGACAAAATCTCTGTATAATATGCTTTCTAGGAAATATAAACCTCTCTGTCAATATAGTTAAAACAACTTTAAGTTTATAATCCTGTGATACTTTGAATAATGTTCACTTTCCTTAATAATCTCTGGGATCTATGAGTATTAGGACCATGCCAGTTTTTGCTCAGCCACTGGTACAGTGCTTGGCGCATCATAAGTCACCAGTTCATATGAGCTGAATGAATGGTTTCATTGAGGAGCAAGTACCCATGCCTCTTTGCCTGTCATCCTCTCAATGTACATTTCCTGTTCACACTGCATAAGAGAAAGTAGGGTTAGGTGAATTTGTCACCTGATATGATTTCCCACTCTTGAGAACAGTAGTGAAGCAATCCATTTCATAGTCATAAAGTTACTTAGCTTACCAAATCCTGCCTCTGGCTAATAGGGAACTCTCCAGGACATTCTGTTGTAGACAGGATAGTAGATTTCATGTGTTAGACCATTCTACTTTATGCAGATCTTCTTCTTATAATCACTTCCCTCAGACAGAGGTAGAAGCATGGCAGACAATTGGAGATTCATGGCCCATCCTTTATATATTTTTTAAATTTATTTATTTATTTATTTTTGGCTGCGTTGGGTCTCCAACGCACTTTTGGTGCGTGCTGGCTTTCTCTAGTTGTGGCGAGTGGGGGCTACTCTTCATTGCAGTGCGCGGACGTCTCATTGCTGTGGCTTCTCTTGTTGCAGCCCGGGCTCTAGGCGCGCGGGCTTCAGTAGTTGTGGCGCGCAGGCTTAGAAGTTGTGGCTTGTGGGCTCTAGAGCGCAGGCTCGGTAGCTGTGGTGCAGGGGCTTAATTGCTCCGCGGCGTGTGGGATCTTCCCGGACCAGGGCTCGAACCTGTGTCCCCTGCATTGGCAGGTGGATTCTTAACCACTATGCCACCAGGGAAGTCCCCATCCTTTATATTTGAAACATGAGTTTTGGCCTTGACACCATAATTAACCTACTGTAACACCTTAGCAGGTCATGCCACTTCTCTAGGGTTTCATAATCTCATCTGTTAGAAGACGTGGTTGATTCACACAGTTTGCATATCTTCACTGCAATATTCTGTGCCAGATGCTGAGCTGTAAGGAATTATTAGTAAGTTATTTGTCCCTCAAAACATTGTAATTGGAGTGCTGTATCACTGGCTGTAAAACACTTGGGCTTTATAAAGTAGTCCAGTAATGCAAAGTAGTTCTGTGGTTGTAAAAATTTTATTATTGTTATAAAAATGAAAGTACTGGTTTATAGAGTATTGATATATATTCTAATGTTAAAACAAAGATGAATTTTGAAATAAAATTATTTCAGTGATATAAAAATTTACTACTTGTTTACTTAATGTGCTATCAAAATATCTCTCATTTGCCCATGGTTACAACATTTTTCTGTAACCACAAAGGCAGACCCTACTATATGCCAGGTACTATGACAGATACTTGGAATTCAAAAATAAATGAGATTTTCTGCTGCACTCAGAGATAACTATAAGCTAATACACATAAAATATATGATATATACTGATTCAGGTAAGTATACAGTTTTATGAAAGCATGGAAGAGCAGAAAATAGTACAGCCACAGGAGAAATTAAGTTCAAGAAATGCTTTTTGCAAGAAATGATATCAAGTTGAATCCTAAATAATGAGCCAGATTCTGATCCACAGTTTTTCTGTTTCCCAGATCAACTTGTTTACCCCGATCCACTTTGGTAGAAACTACATATATAGTAGAGCATTTCCCATTCATTTGACATTAAAAAATAACTCTAGAGTGTAGTCTATATTCTCACTGAAGTCTAAACATTGGGGAGGGAGAGACGGAATGTAAAACAGAAGAAAGTAGAACATGTCTGTAATGAAAGATAACCGGATCAATAATTCCCTGTGCATATAAAAAGTTGTGGTTACTAGAAGATTTCTATGATTCTTGGGGATGTCTAAGCCATGTTGAGTAAAATGAGGAATGATTCTCAATGGAAGTAAATTGGTGGATAATAGAGAGAAAAGGAAATGTATGTGTAAATGCCCCTCCCATAGTGAGATGGAATCATGTTACACAGTGTAAGTTCTCAAGAGTTAATGACCCAAATTTTTTATACACAAAAGTGTGAAATGTCTCAATAATTTATTAGCCTGTTGGGATAAAAGTGACTATGAAATAAGCACAGAAGATGGTATCATTCTCTGTGGCTTCTCAAAAGGCATGGTATTGTCATCCTCATAGATAGAAGGGAAGAACTGGTATCAGTATTTAAATCATACCTCTATGGCTTCTTATATTCTTGGCATTTGATTCTGGCTTTAAGGAATGCAAACTTTTAAAAAGTAATTACTCAGAAAAAAAAAACAGTATTTACTCAGATTTAACCATTGATGATTTGCTTGGAAATAACTTTCTTATATATTTTTTTAATTATTTCATTCATTCAGTAAATAATTGTAACTCCCCTGTAGAAAAACTGGTGTGAAAAATATGAAAATAACTCAGAAGCTAAAAAAGAAATGGTCATAATAATAATGAAATGGTGTCTATGTTTTTCATACTTTATTTCACCCCCACCTCCTGGGTTTAAGGAAGGGATTGCTAACTAATCATGGCACTACTTACTGAACCCTGATAAAGTCTCTCAATACTCTTCAACATAACAGTTTACCAAGAGTTGATAAAATTGGTACAAAAGATCAAACTGACTTGCTATTCTTGGTCAATTTGGAGCTAAATGGTATATACTAGAGAGGAAAATTTCCCCTTGCATAGAAAGTTTCCCCAATGACTCCAATTAATTACCGTAAAATCAATACTTCAAGGTGGCTTGTAATAATTCTGATACTAGGCTTAGCCCTAGGGTTTATAGAAAACCCACAACTATACATCTAGTTAGAAAAGGAGATAATTCTCATGGAGTAATTAGAAAGAACCAAGTGGTACAATGTGCAATACAGATTACTAAATGTATATTTAGAAGCAGTGATCAGTTGAGCAAAATTGGTCCAGAAATGCATCAAGGAAACAGAGGTATGTTTGGAAAGGCATTTAAATCTGAGAAACTTGTGAACATGTTAAAACAAAGCTATATTTCCAAAATGAAGGGCAACCCTGAGAAATGCTTTCACTAAAGAGGTGGCAAAAACTGGTCTTCAGAAGTTTTCCAAGATTGCTACTCAAGATTAAAATTTCAGTCACATTTGCAGACCCATAATGGAATGAGTCTCAAAGATTGAGTTAGAATTGTAAATCAAATAGCAGGTTCATATCTTTTAAAAAGTGCCTTCCATCATGGCTGTACTGAATGTTTTCAAAAAATGTAAGTTTTCTATTTTTGTGAAAAGAACACTAGCATTCCACATTTTCTAAAAAGTATCTTTGGAAGAATCTCAAGATCAAATTTATCAGACAGATTGCTTATTGTTAAGAGAATTTATACAATGACCTCATACTAGAGAATATGGTAAATGTTAGATTTTGTCTTTGTTTAGAGAAAAAAAAAGAAAAGAAAAAAGAAACAGCTCAACTAGCAAACAATACATAGAACTTATTATTCAGAATCCTTAAAAAGCAGGTGGAGAATAAAAAGAAAGGGAAGAGACCTACTATGTGCCTGGCATCTTGTCTGATATTTTAAATATATAATCTTGTTTAATTCTAAATTATAGATATATTTTATAGTAAGTAAGATTGAAATTCCACAATGTTCTTAATTATGTAAAATCCACTCGATTTTTTTAGACCCTAGATGAGGTATTTACAATTTTAAATTTATAATCTCACTGAATTTTAAACAAGATGTGACTCATGGGCAAAGCACCACCTCAGCCACTAATAAAGTATAATTACTATCTTGGTGGCCAATGCCAGCATATAGATAATACTTGACAGAGAGAAACTGCAAAGAGAAGTCAGAGGAGAGGTCATAAACAGCCAGCAACTTAGGAAAGGGGTAACGTTGGATGAACATGGATCAGTTGGAAGGTTATATAATATCTCTGAAAAGTAGTAGTCTTTGGCACTAGCTTTGCCATATACTAGTTGCTTTCATTGGACAAGTTAATTAACCTCTCTTAATCTTAGTGCCCTTATTCATAAAGTTCATAAAATAACAATAATTATCAACAACCTCATAGAGTTAGGGTAAGAATTAAAGGAGATAATTCTTATATAGCTACTACTAGAGTGTTTGACATGTAAGTAACTTTCACATTAGGTATCCCACCTTGTCTTTACATAATTTAATGGAAGTTAAAGTAGTATAACAGAAATATCATTACTTTTTAAGGTTGGATACCTGAATTCTTGTCTATGATCTATCACTGATTTTCTGTGTATCCAGTTTCATGCATAAAGTAGGAAGACTAGCACTCCCCTTCTGTATCTCAAGGGGTCATTATTGGGATTAAAAATTTTAAACATCTAGTAATGGTAACCAAATGATAACCAAAATGCCAATGACATTTTTTACAGAACTACAGCAAATAATTCTAAAATTTATAAGGAAACAAATGACCCCAAATAGTCAAAAGAATCATGAGAAAGAAGAACAAAGCTGGAGGTATCATACTCCCCAATTTCAAACTATACAACAAAGCTACAGTCATCAAAACAGTATGATACTGGTTCAAAAACAGACACATAGATCAATGGAACAAACTAGAGAGCCCAGAACTGGATCCACACTTATATGGGCAGTTAATCTATGGCAAAGGAAGCAAAATATACAACGGGGAAAAGACAGCCTCTTCAGTAAATTGTGTTGGGGAAACTGGACAGCTGCATGCAAAAGAATCAAACTGGACTACCCTCTCACACCATGCACAAAAGTAAATTGAAAATGGATTAAAGACTTAAGTGTAAGATCTGAAACCATAAAACTTCCAGAAGAAAACATAGGCAGTATGATCTTTGTCACTGGTCATATTTTTTGGATCTGTCTTTTCAGGCAAGGGCAACAAAAGCAAAAGTAAACAAGTGGGACTACATCAAACTAAAAAGCTTTTGCACAGCTTAGGAAATTATCAACAAAATGAAAAGGCAACCTACTGAATGGGAGAAGATATTTGCAAAAGATATATCTGATAAGGGGTTAATATCCAAAATATACAGAGAACTCCTATACCTCAATATCAGAAAAACAAACAACCCAATTAAAAACAGGCAGAGGATCTGAATAGACATTTCACACACAAAAAAACACTAATTAGAAAATATATATGTACCCATATGTTCATTGCAGCATTACTTACAATAGCCAAGATATGGAAGCAACGCAAGTGCCCATCAATAGATGGATGGATAAAGAAGATTATACACACACACACACACACACAATGGAATATTACTCAGCCACATAAAAAAGAATGAAATCTTGCCTTTTGTGACAACATGGATGGACCTGGGGTATTATGCTAAGTGAAGTAAGTCAGACAGAGAAAGCCGAATACTGCATGATTTCACTTATATGTGGAATCTAAAAAACAAAGGAAATGAACAAACATAACAGAAACAGAGAACAAACAGGTGGTTGCAGTGGGTGGGGCAGCGGGGAGGAGGAAAGAAACAAGTGAGGGAAGATTAAGATGTACAAACTTCCAGTTGCAAAATAAATGAGACAGGGATATGAAATGTAGAGTTTGGAGAATATGGTCAGTAACTATGTAATATCTTTGTATGGTGACATATTGTAACTAGACTTACAGTGGTGATCATTTTGAAATGTATAGAAATACCAAATCTCTATGTAGTATAACAGGAACTAACATTGTGTTGTAGGTCCATTATATTTCAAAAACAAACAAACAAATAAACTTATTGAAAAATAGATCAGATTTGTGGTTACCAGAGATGGAGGATGGGGGGAGAGGGAATTGGATGAAGGAAGTCAAAAGGTAAAAACTTCCAGCTATAAGATAAATAAGCACTAGGGATATGTAATGTATAACATGACAAATATAATTAACACTCATTAAAACTGGAAGAAAAAAATTAAACATATAATAGATAAGTGCTTTGAAAGTATATAGACCTACACTTATATACTGAGTTATAACAAAGTAGTATTTGATTTTATATTTTTACTTTATTATTCTGCCAGATTTATTTAATTGAATACAAAGCAAATTGATCTCCATGCACTCTTTCTATTTCTTAATTCCCTGGAGCACTTTCACAATTATTTAGTTCATTAAATTCTGTGACCAGGGCAAAACTTTCAAGTAAAAAATGCAAAAAAATAAAATAATTCATTTCAAAACCATTGGAATTTCTCAATAATTTGTTAGCAATAAAGACCAAAGACCACGTCCCCCAAACAGATCACCAAGCTATAATTCTGTCCGGTATTCAAATATAATCCATCAAAGCCAGTAGTAATTTGTCACATTAACTATCTCCTGCTTTCACCCATGGACATAAGTTGTTGATCCTAGTACTCTTGCAGAGTGTGAATGCAGTCTCAGAAAACTTCTTATAATGCACTATAGTTACGAAAACAAACTTTGGTCCGCCTACCCAATGAGCAGCAAAGCCAATCTACTGACACCGGGTTGGGGTGAAAGAAAGTACAGCGTTTATTGCAAGGCACCCAATGTGGGGCCAAGCATGGAGAACAGGCATTTCATGCTCAAAAAACCTGGAATTTCCCATTTGCTTTCCAAAAATGTTTTTAAAGGCAGGGCGAGGGTGTGTGATCAGCTTGGGCACAATTCTCTGACTGGTTGATGGTGAGGTAACAGGGTGATGCTTTGGGAATTTCAATCATTAACCTTCTGGTTCCAACCAGCCTGGGATCTAAGTGTTGGTGGTCAGCATGCAGTTAACTTCTTCCACCTGGTGGCTCTTTTAATATCTGCAAAACAACTCAAGGATATGGCTCAGGATATTATCTGTAGACTTTGAGCAGGAACTAAAGGTACTTGACTTTGTTTTATGACTAAACTACTATTATTTTGTCTTGCTTGACTGTTTTCCTTTGTTTCTGCATTTTCTCACTTCTCTGATTGGATTTGCTCCTTGGAACTTGGGGAAGGCCTAGGACACTAAAGCTTTCTCACAAACGAGAGGTTGGGAACACCTGGGGTCTGCCCCTGGGTTGGTCCCACAGGGTCCTGCTCAGTTTCACTATTGGCAGCAACTATCTGACAATTGAAATTTGCACAGAAATTTAACTTTATTTTCTAGACCATTGCTGGAGTCATTGGAGGGCTTCATAGAATCTTAAGCAAGATATTTTAGGAGAGAGGATATCAAAGGAAAAGTATAAAAGACTCAATCAACATTTTGCCCCACCTCCTTCCCAAATCAATATTACTGAGCCAACTACATATTCTTTATCACCACCCTTGAGAATAGTGTTCAGGAGAAATATTTGATTACCAGTGAGAGAGAAATTTTGCTTAAATGATGTTGCTTCTAGAGAGGGGACAAATAAATTATACTTGGTGTCATTGCAAATGAAACTGACAGTGAAATATTGTAAAGATCTTACATCATCAGTCTTCCCATCTTTCAAACAAGGTATCTCAGAAACATTCCTGTCATTGCAGTTCAGCTTGAAAATGCTTTTACAGGACGCTTTTTCTGCACTTTACCCTTCCAGCTGTTAGTGGTGACCAGGGAGTACAGAAAGCTGAATGTACCTTGAGTAGACTTTTGCACAGCCAACATTTTGTTGAAAAGGGAAAACATTGGGCACACAAGCCATAGGTCTCTACTAAATGCAAATACCTCCAAGAAAAATGATATCAAATCCAATCAGCCTTATCCAAATATGAATAAGAGACATAAGCAGGCTTTGCCAGGGTAAATGGGGAAGCAGGAGAGCTGGGTCCAGACAGAGAGAAGCAGTGAAACTTAGGGATTAGAACATGGAGAGGACATAGAGTGTGATGTAAGTGATGAATTGGTAAAAGAAATGTTATCACCCAGTTTGATATTCTGTCCATGGTTAGGATTGCCCAAACTTATAGTATCTCTGAAGGACTTTTTGTCAAACATGTATGATAATTAGAAAAAAACTAATAATCACATCACAAATTTTAATCAGGTCCAAAGAAATTATACAAGGATCATTTGCATTTGCTACAGATTAGTTTTTGTATAACATTTAGGAAAAAGTGATGTCATGTATAGTCTAGTTTTGTTCTTCTTTCTATAATTAACCAATGCTAATGTTAAATAAACACATGCTGCTGGTATGAATCTGTTATTAAAATAAAAGTAGTCAGTAAGCAATAATAATATCGTAGATTTCATTTGCTGCAAAGCTAATTAAATTTGTAAATATTGAATTTAGAAACACTTCCCTGATAATCAAAGTGCCTGGGAAATAAGTCAGAGTCCATTTGTGTGTATGTGGGTAACATACATGTTTTGCCATGTAAGCAGTTAAAGGATTACTACATTCTGATGCATCTTTTATCTCCAGGAGTTACAGAGCAAAGGAAAGATCTGGTTTCTATTCATAAATGCAAGAACATAACCAGACACAGGAATAGTCAAAGGGAAAACAATTCAGTAAATGTTCTAAGAAATTATTAGACATAAGAAATGCCATATAGCTTATCAGAAGAAATAAAGAAACCTCAACAGCAAAACCATTTATAATCTCAGGTTTGGAATGAAAAAAGTATGCAGCAAAATTATTAATAGGGCACAGTAAATTTAGGTTAGTTTATTTTTTCTAATACTTTATTAATAGGGAACAAGATGAGCTGAAGATACAACTTTAGGGTGCTTTAATACACATCCCCCTTTAAGACAAACTATATCATTGACTTTCTCTGCATAGCTGATGTATGTTACAGCTAGTTCTAGCGCACTGGTGATAGAATTGGAGTTTTAAACTTTACCCCATAAGTCCATCTTTTCATGCACTGATTTGGAAACTAAATATTGAGAAGAGAGTGAATACATTTTCATTTTTTTACAGTAACATACTGCCCCATATTCTACCTTTCAGCATCGAAAAACTGAGGGAAAAAGAGAAAATATCATTATACCTTAAAATGATAGTATCAGCTTGAAGCCATATCATTCTTGGTAAAAAGAATGTATTTTGCTACAGAATTTGTATAGCCAAGCTATATCTGCCATACCTCCTAGCATCCGCTCCCCTATAGGAAAATTTAGAAGTGCAAGGGTGGTTTAACATTAGAAAACATAATAATATAATTCAGCATACTGGTAGATTAATGTAAAGATTTATGTGATTATCAAAATAAATGCAGGAAAAAAATGTATAAAATTCAACATCCAGTTCAACATTTACTATATGCCAGTCACTCTTCCAAGCATTGGATATGTACCAATGAACAAAACAGATAAATGAAAATTCCTACTATCTGGGAGCTTACATTCTTGAAAAAATAAAAAATAAACATAAATAAAACTTTTAGCAACCTATGAAAAGGAGAAAATTCTCTAAACTACCTAAGGGCTATTTATGAAAAAACTGCTAAAATTACAAGAACAAAGTATGAATGCTGGAAGTATTTTCTTCAAATTCAGGAAAAAGGTGATGATGCCCACTAATGCCCTTCTATTCTATACCATACGGAATGTTCAAGACAGTCTAATAAAAAGAAAATAAGAAACAAAGCTATTAAAAAATAGCAAACAATTTTAAAAACTGTCATTATCATAGATATAGCATAAATTATATGTGTGTAGAAAATCCAGAAGAAACTATAGGTAAATAGTAAAAACTAGCAGTTTAATAGGTATGAAAGCAATATACAAAACTCAGTTACATTTCTATACATCAACAACAAACCTTTAGAAGATGAAACTTCAAAGATATGATTTAAATTGCAGCAAAAATACAAAGTAACCAGAAATAAATCTAAATATGTTCAAATTCTTATAGAGACTACTGCAATTTTTATTAAAATATGCAAGAGAAAAATCTGTGTTGATGAAGATACATATTATGTTTAAGTAATCAAAGGGGCATATTCTAAATGCTTCTGTTCTTCCTAAATTAGCCTATAGTTTCAATGCTCTTCGAATAGAAATCTTAATATGCTTTTGGGTGGATAGGTGAAGAGACTTGACAAGATGATTCTAAAATCTGTATGGAAAAGAAAGCAAAACAGACAAAGCATGCTGAAGAAGCAGGACCAGATGGAAATATTTGCCTGACTTAATGCTAATTATTATTATAAGCTATGGTTGTTAATTTTGTTAATGGAATAGGAAAAGACAAATAGATCAATGTAACCAAAGGGAGCCCACTAAAAGACTCACATGTATAGGGGCAGTTGTACTTGATAGACTTGCTATTCTTTCCATGGGAAAATAATAGACACAAGCAGTAGGTTATATGCAGGAATATATATTATATATGCATAAATATATATTTTTATGAAAACTAAAATTAATGTAAAATTTGGAAATTATATTTATTTTCATGCCATAATAGGACTTCTTAATAAGACATTGATTATTAAGCACACAGTAAATATAGATACAATGGTCAAATTTGACTACTGTAAAATAAGAAACTTAAGATCTTGAAAGATACTGAATGAAGTGAAAGAAAAGAAAATGAGGATGAAAAGAAAATGAAGATGAAAAGGCAAGCCATGAACTGAGGACTATAACTGCAAATATATTATTGATCATTAATTAGTACCAAGAAAATGTGAAGAATTCTGATGAATCTATAAGAAAAAATCATAGAATATGGGCAAAAGAAATGAGCAGGAATACCATGTTTTGGCAAAAATGCTAAGCACCTGAAATCTCCACCGATTGTAGGTGTTCAAATAATGAACATTAATAAAAAGTAAAAATATTTTCAAAATTCAACCCATTGGGAAAACAGTTACTAGTAATGTTATCTAGTAATGTTCATTGCATGTCTAAACTGTTTTAACACACCCTCTCCTATTAAAATGCTGTAGAGAAACTCTTGAATACATGTACTAGGAGACTTGTAAAAGACTGTTTATGGTAATATTTTCATATAAACAAAAAACTGAAAATAAGCCAAATGGATAAATGCAAGGAATGGATAAGTTCTGACATACTCAAAGAATGGAATATTATACAGCAATGATAATGAATAGGCTATAGCTTCGTACATTGACATGGGTAAGTCTCAAATTTAAAGTGGATTTAAAACAGCATAACAAAGAAAGTACTGAATGTTCCATTAATTTGAATTTCAAAAGAAAGAAACTATGTATTGTTTAGAGATCCATCAGTTAGGTTTGGAAAGTAGAAATAAAGGAGGACAACTGTTGAGAAAAATTTAACTTAGTGGTGTCAGAAGACAGTCTTTATAGGTCTCACTTGTTTTTGTATGTCTTCTGAGCAGAAGCATTGATGGGTTTTATTCTGGAATGTTTTCAAGGAGGTTTGCATAGTAGTCAGCCTTGAAAGATAGAGATAGTAGCTGCCTCTGGGGCAGAGGACAGATTTGTTTGCTACCAAGAGTAATACAGATAATGTTTCCCACTAAAGCAAAAGTTGGGCAGGTTTCCCAGCAGTCCCCTCAAAGTACTGTAGTTTCCTGAGCTCATAATTATTCAGTTGAAAGGCAAACCCCCGGCACATGCAACTTCTTTCCAGCATCCACATCACTTCTATGGGACTCAGAAAGAAAGGTGAGATAATGGGAACATGAAGCTTATGTTGCCTACTCTGTCATAGTAAGACGTACCTTTTTCTTTCCTAATAATCTTTTGTCTTCTTCAAGAATCCACAAAACTGTAGCAGGCTAACTTGTTAGTTTGCAAGTAGGGGAACATCATTTTTCAAGATATCTTGAAAAGTGGTGATATCTGATAGGAAAAGAAGAATGCAGTTGTGAACCTCACATATGGGGCTTCTGGTTTGGGGGAATATTCCATCTTTAAATATACTGTGTTTTGTATTATAGTTCTTAACAATTGTACATTGCTACATCACAAGGATTTACCATAATTTACTTATTTAACTAATTTCCTATTTTGGACACATCCTATTTTTGCTTTCAGCTTACATCTAGAGCTTCCAATTCATCCACTGAAGTCTGGGCTAATCTAGCCTACTCCATGAGCAGCTATAGACGCTCATGCCAGTTCCTGGGCTGTATTAACACATAACAAATATAGGTCAGTGGTGACTCATATTTCAATAATAAAGGTCAGAGAAGGTTGGATACCAGAAAAGTTAAAATTAACTGCTATAACACCAGTCCTCATTGCAAACACAGTTTATTTGGAAAAAAATTACTGATATAATGAATATATATTGTTTTACTCCTGAGAAGATGATGATAAATGCTTATGACAAATATGATGTCTATACACATCATTCATAGTTTTATCTATCACTTCCTTTGGCACATGAGGTATCCATGTGCCTAATAAAGCAAGAGCAAGACAAATCATCAGGGGGAGTTGGAATGTAGTTTCAACTTTTTTCAGTAAGCAGCACCCTTTGGACTTTACCTTGACACCTGAGAGAAAGAAGAGTGACATTTTTGTTTTATGGAAAGATTGACAAACTTCTTGGAGAAGTGTTAGATGATATTGACTATGGAAAGGCAACTTTACACTATTTGTGATCAGGAAATTATATGAATATAGACAATTTTTGGCCATTTTAACAAAATTACACAAGTAGAATTGAGTCTTCTGTTGTTCAAAACAGACGAACTTTGGGGGCATGAAACACAGGACATACAAGTAAACAGAGAAGTTAGCCCTTGAAATTCTTTTCATTTTAATGACACTGGCTATTTATTTCACTTAATCTTCTAAAGTTTAGTTATCATAGTATGATCCTTGATAGAGGTCCCTAATGCTTTATCTAATATACTTAGGGCCAGGTATGTTACAGGGATTCAGAATTCTTCAGATTTTAGAAAGGTGATACAGTGCACATAACTATGTATTATATAATATCCCCATAGCATCTATTACATAATCAAACCCCATAATGTCACTGCAGTGAAATATATGAAGAGCTACACCAAGTAGGAAAAATAAGGACCAAGAACCTCACATCTTTGAAGTTTGCCATCAGATGAATCTGTTGAATAATTATGTAGAAATTTTTGGTTTATGGGCCTTTTTGAATTTTGGAATTGTAAGTAAAGCAGTGTAGATCAGTGTGCTATGACATACAACATAATGCAGCACAGCGTAGCAGAGTGTAAGATAAATTATATGTCCTGAACAATAAATGTTAAAACAATAGTTGTAAACATCTCATGTATGACCAGTCTGTCAAAAATATTTAGGTACCGTTTGGAACTTTTCATTATTCTACACATTTTAGAGGACACATTACAAACTGTCAGATATATGTATCTCCCTGATATTAAGTTGAAAGTGTCTGCCTTTAATTTAATAACATATTTGAGTACATCATTAACCATACAAAGAATATTTTTATTCCTGACTTTACAAAAGTAAAGAAAGCATGGCAGGGCTTCCCTGGTGGCGCAGTGGTTGAGAGTCCGCCTGCCGATGCAGGGGACGCGGGTTCGTGCCCCGGTCCGGGAAGATCCCACATGCCGCGGAGCGGCTGGGCCCATGAGCCATGGCCGCTGAGCCTCCGCGTCCGGAGCCTGTGCTCCGCAACGGGAGAGGCCACAACGGTGAGAGGCCCGCGTACAGCAAAAAAAAAAAAAAAAAAAAAAAGAAAGCATGGCAAGTTGTGATGTATATTTTCCCTTGTTTTCCATGCTCAATTTCTGGTAAGTCAGAGAATATTCATGGATACAAAACAACACAGTAGGGAACAAATTGACTGAAAAGTGTGTTCTGAATCATTGAGATCAACATCCAGGTGGAGGTCTAGAGTGGTTAGTGTTCTGCATCCTACTCGAGGTTCTCTCTCTCTCTACTGGGTTAGACACTAAAACTGTTACACACAAGACCCAGATAATTTACAAAGCTGAGCTTTCTTAGGAGGCCCATTTGATATCAAGAAACACAGAAGCATTATTTTCAGCCTCAAAATCATTAAGTCTTATCATACAGGATTTCTTGGAATAATGCAACTGCAACAATAATAATAATAATACTAGTTGCCAAAAAATATTCAGCATCTCCTATGTATTAAGCATTATTCTTAATTCTTAGGATATTTGATTTAATGTTTCCACCATCTATATGTAGAAAATTATTAATATCTGAATATTGCATACAAAGAGGCCTGCCTAGAAAAGTAATGACCTTTACCCAGGTCTTACAGATAAAAAGGGACACGTTCAGTTTGGAAAGAGGTTCTGTATGATCACAGAACCTATCTGTGGTTTCAAACCCTAGATTATTTTGTCTCTTTACTATGGAGCTACTTAACCTTGGATGTTCTTTAGTCAACAACAGACTATCAACAGAACACACACATGATTGCTCTAATTGCTCATTTTACTTTAATTACTAGCTTAGCAAGGCATTTCACATGTGTTCATAACAGGGCTAAGGAAAAATTCAAATGTTTCCTGTAATTTCTTTTTGAGTCCTATTTTAACCAACAAAAGGAATAAAGTTAAAAAGAGGTAACTATCAGAGGTATTCCGAATTAATATTAAAGCATGTTAATAAATTTCCATTTCTAAAGTAATAAAACAGCAGGAGGATGAGGGTGTTGGCTATTCATCAAGTAAGTTGGACCTTCTAAAGTATTTAAGCAATAAATAAAAGACTCTGAAATAAGCAGTCTTGGCAGATAAGAAATAAAGTTTATTCAAGATAGAAATTATCTAAAACAAGAGATCAAGAAGAAAGAATAGAAACTGTGGGACTCCAAAATGTATGCTCTTCCTCTCTTAACTAATCCACATAATACTTTAGCAAGTAAGTAAACATTAATCTGCCCAATTTGTAGTTAAGGAAACTGTGAGATTCTGTGAAATCAAGTCATTTGTTCAACCCTCCAGCTTAAGTTTGTTGAAATGCCAGAATCTCTAGGCAAATAACACAAGCTCATGCAATGGCTAAATTGATCTTTTGTGTGAACAGATATTATGGAATAGATTTTCTCAGAGATCGAAATAAGTAACACAATTTTGCACACACTCAAAACCTAATTCCAAAGCATCTCAAAAAGAACTACTGATAGAACTGAATACATTTTTAAGAGAATTTGTGTCATTGACCTCTCACTGTTAAAAAAAAATGATATTCAGGTGGAAAAGAATAAAACGACTTAAAAAGCAAAGTGCTAATTAGTGGTAGAACTGAGAACACAGGTCTTTTTGCTCCCTGTCCAGAACTCCTTTCATTTCTTTGCATTTGGAGTGTGTCCCCTAATTCTTGTCAGTTCAGTCACCATATCTTCATCTTGCACATACTCTTCACAGATACAAGTAAATCTATTATTAGGGAAAATGAGGAGTAGTGTAACATTTTGCTTTTGCACAAATATTCCAATTTAACAGTAAAGTATTTCTCCCAAATTTAAGTACAGATCTCGATGGCTTAATACGTTTTGTTAATTTAGAAGAAAATTTTCATTTTTTCTTCGTTGCCATTAGGATAAAAAATCAAATACAATAACCATTTTAATGTTTCTTAGTGGAAGGAAAACTTATCAGTATAGATTTTGCTGATGATTTGAATGTCCCTTAATGATGTGAGCACTGTAGGATGAGAATAAAATGATTTAGATTCATAATAAGTATAAAATGTGTTGATAAATAAATAATGGATAATAACATAGAAGAGGAACTGTCAAGAGTTTAAAAAATATTTCGTTGATTAATATGATTTATGTTTACTGTGACTCCCCCCATGTCTAAACATGGCACTAGATAGAGAGATGAAGCTATCATCTCCCACCCCTGCTCCAAAGGCACACCCAATCCTGTAGAAATCTTTGTCAAATACCTACTACATGTTGGTGTCCATGATACTTTATACTCAAAAAAAGGTAAAAGTAGAAATAGCCATCACCAAATTTGTCAAAATCTGCAATTAAAGGAGTAGAAATAAATGGTAGTTTTCAGAATAAATCAACAAACAATGGTTAACAAGCTAGTAGAGTTACTGGTTTAATTAAATAGTGACTTAGAATTATTCCCTTAGGGAACTGTCTACAACATAACTCGTGACCCTATTTCTACGTTTATATGAGATAAATCCAAGATATCAGTTTATTTTAAAAGTTACATTGCATAATAAAAGTAGCAATGGCCTTGAAAGCTGATGTACTTGATTTGCATTCCTAATCTCTCACTACCTATTGCCTTTTAATTAATTTCTTAGATCTTCAGTTTCTTCATTTGTAAAATGACAATTAAAATAATTCCTACTCATAGAATTGTTGTAAGGATTATGCTGAATTAAATATATTACTCTTTTTAAAAACACTTAGAATAGGGGCACATAGCAAGTGTTATGTATGTGATTGGCAAGTAAATTATTCCTAACACTATACTTATAGTTTTTACTTAAAAGAAGATCAAAAATAGGGAGGAAGTGAGAAAGAACCAGAGAGAACACACACACACACACACACACACACACACACACACACACACAGAAAGAAAGAGAGAGAGAGAAAAGTAGACAACTAAGTACAAAGCCAAGAGAATCACAATTCAGGAAATAGGGTGTTAAGTGTCCATCAATGCAGTCAATAACTTAGGAATCTCATTCTGGCTGTTTAGGATAGTAAAGAATGCAATTAGGGGATTACACTATTAAAATTATCTAGCTTACAGGTAATGCTGTTTCCTTCAATTTTGCTAGGTAGACAAAATTTGGCTATAACAATTCACTTTATTAGACTCAGCCAGGTAGTATGAACACAATACTCAAGATCATCTTGTATAGGGCCACAGAAATCACCAGATCTTCTTCTGCAAGATCACTCAGAATTTAAACACTAGAAGAATAACAAAAATTGTAATTGGAAAAATAACTACTTCCCATATAATTATGTATCTGAATTTCATGGGTAAAAATATGATTTGGGGGCTGTGCCCACCTTTAATTTTAGAGAAGTTTGTGATTTTCTTCAAGTAATTTGGAAGTTCAGGTAATAAACATTGAAAAAGTTAGCATTTCTTTCCTCCCCTCTTACCTTCATGACCTAATTTAAATTCAAAAGTTATTGAGGCATGCAAGAGGAGCCATTATTTTGCATATGGGACTAGAAAATGGAATAGCGCTACCCCTGTTGTATGAGAAAATGAGATAAATCCAAGCTGCTTTGCATTTATAAAGTATCAATGAGCTAAAAATCTCACAGTCAGATTCACAAAGAGAACTTCCTGCAAAAAAATTTTAAACCTCACTCTTCAGTAAGAAGTCATTTTGGGGAATACTTTTATCTTTCCCAACTCTCTTTCTCAACAAAGTCTCTCTGTTTTTCTCTTTCTGTTTCTGTTTCTCTTTCTCTCTGTCTCATATGACGATTTCTAACATGACCTATTAACTTTAAATCTTCCCTGATAGCAGGAGTTCGCGTTAAGTTCATCATCTTAGATTTAAACCTCGTGATCTTTTACACATTTAAAAAAGGAATATATCAGTGGTTATTTGAGAGAAAGAATGTAGTTATTGCATTGGAATTTAGCAGATATTTTCTATTCAAAAACCTTTCAACAATGAGCAAAATGTGGAATTTAAAAGCCCAATAACTATATCCAAATCTACCCTAGGTTTATTAGAGAAAACAAAAATAGTTTACCAATCTGCTCTTTTAATCTACATTTCCAGCAAACTGTAAAAAGAAAAGCAAAACAAGTTGACACAGCAACAACCTGTGTGTGCTGGGTGTGGAGCCATGAGGGTATGTGCACACTCACAGGACATTGCATTCATCAGCTTTGCAACCCTGCAGAAGGCTTGGGAGACATCAGAGCATGCACTTGGCATATCTCTCTTCCCTGAGACCTTGCTACACCTCTACTCACACTTATTACTACCCTTGAGTGATTTAAGCATTCCCCAGGAGTAGTGATATCCATAAATTAATGTGATCACTTTTCTATATAAATATGCCACTATTAAACAAACATAACATGTTGTGTCACTTTTCATAGTTGGATTTAGTTGTGCTGGACAAGTCTTATTCTCTTATCCAGATTTATTTATGATTAAAAGCATACATATTTGAGGTAATATATTACACCAAATGATCTCATGGTCCTTAGCTATGAAACAGATGGAACTCATGGAGAAATCACACCCTGATATTTACATAATACTGAAAGTAGGAGAGGTAAGAAAATGCATCCAAAGTTACAGTACACTGTGGTAATATATATTCTAATACTGCTTTTTACTCTATATGAAGAGTTCCCAAATTTTGCTGACATAGCTGTAGGAAAGGTAAATTTTTGCCTTTACCCTCTCAGGGTGTTTTGGTTGTACCTGAGAATTAAACTCACATAAGACAAATTAATAGGAGAAAAGCATACAAATTTATGTGATATGGGAACCCTCATATGGGGTGCAGCCCCAGAGAAATGGCAAAACCTACATGCTATTATACTGGGTTGAACAAAGAGACACAATTGTGGAAAATTAACTAAACTGTATGCAGAGGCAAAAGAAAGATAAGAATTATTTCAAAAAGCTCTGTTTGTATAGAGAACTCTTGGCTTTGACTCTCCATCAAAGAATGTTTCTTTTCTCCTGGTACAGGGAAGGCACCTTTCACATGGAAGTTTTAATCTCCCATTTTCAGGAAGAAAAAAGGAAGTTAAAATGCCCTTCTTGCATGTGCTGTTTTTTTAGTATCTTTAGCTCAAAGTAATCCTGAGGCCAAAGTGATGTATTTTGGGGTGGTGTATTCTGACACTCTTCATATCTTAGAGGATTCCATAAAGATATGGAAGACAAGGACATATTCATAACAAATCTCTCCTAAAATCCTAATGAAAAAATGTATTATTTTTCTGACAAGACACACTCAAAATTACATCATGTAAGTAGAGATTTTCTTACTGATTCATATGTATATTAAAATTTTTCATCTGTACCTTATATTAGGAACACATCACCATTCACAAATTTTTAGTATTTATAGACAACCCTATGAGGTACCATGCATCTAATTACTCAGTAAACCATATATATATATGTATATATCCATCCATCCATCCACACAGAGGTACAATTCACACACACACGCACATACACACAAATGCTCTTTGCTTCCTCTGTATTCCCACTGCTAATTCATTGGTCTGGGCTTTCAGCATCTTTCTTTTTCTAGCCAATAAGCTCGTAGATGATAGCTGACCTCAAGACATTCTCCAACCAGTCCATCCTCTATACCTCTACTAACGTTAGCTTTCTAGAAAACAGTATTTATAAGGGCATGTTTAATGATTCTTCTTTTGCTATAAGATAAATTCTCAGCACCCTAACAAATAAGGCACACAAGATTCTCTGTAACTGTTCAAAATTCTGTAACAAAATTCTCTGTTCAGCATCTCCTGCTTCCCCTTCTCCATCCATATGCAGTTTTCTCCAACTGCAGCAAAGTACTTATTATTTCCCCATATATGCCCAGTTCTTTTGAACCTGTAAGTTTCAGCAGAGATTATGCATTCCCTCTAGAAGTATTTATCCATGAAAACTCTTATTAGATGTTACTTTCCCAGCTTACATATCACCTCCTCTAACTTACATATATGAATGTATATGAAATTTTAATATATAGATTATTTAATATATATAATATATTATAAATTTCAATATATATGTGAAATATTCTGTGGTTTCCTTCTGAGACTCCATGTAGATTAAGTAACCTGTGTAAGAAGTCATATACTTATTTTCAGTTTTTAGCACATTTCATAATATATTGTGACTAAGTGCATACTTGAGACTTCTGTCAGAAAGGTGGGTTTGTGTGAGAGTTAATTGTCTTAAACCATAGCTGCATTTACCTTTTGTTTCTGGTCTGGGTGCACAATATCTATTGTAAATGAAATAAAGCATACCTTTCTTTAAATTTGCATTTACTTATTCTAACACTTAGAAGAGCAATTTTATCTTCTTTTGCAAAATTTCAGTCTTCAGTGACTTCACTAGCAGGCATTTGGTAAAAGATCAAATTAAAAATGAGGTTTCACAAAGAACTCAGAAAAATTTGAAAAACTTTCTTAATTCCTAATAAGACCTTAAGGATGTTCAAAATGACCTTCGGGTCATACAAAAATATTATCAGGTTTTACAACTGGATATCATGGGTGGGGGCTGGTTGGCTAGATCTTGAAGGAGAAATAAGTGGTTCTGTTAAATTCTCTTTTACATAGTACCTGGTGCTGCAATAGAACCCTGTGGGTACCTCACAAGCATCAAAAGAATGAATATATAAGGAAGCGCTATAGTAGGCAAGATTTATAATCTTAATATGTTTTCATCCTAAGTCACAGTTAGAGCTTTCTGCACAGCACACTGAAATTTCTCCTTGATAGCGATACTAGTGAAAATGTATTGATGCATGTTTTAGGTGTCAGTTTTCAAAGTATAAAATCAAATTCAATTGACTTTCTCTTTGACTCATTTTTTAAAATTTCAGTTGCTATAATGATCATTGTTTAATGACTATGGCAGTGTTTAGGACATTGCTGTCAACATTTAGCTTATGGTTTGGCAACTTTACCAGCAACACCTGACAGTTCATTAGAAATGCAGAGTTTCAGGTCCTACCTCAGATCTACTGCAAATAAGAGTCTGCATTGTAGGACGGTAATAAAGACGCAGAGGTAGAGAAAGGACTTGAGGACATGGGGAGGGAGAAGGGTAAGCTGGGACAAAGTGAGAGAGTGGCATGGACATATATACACTACCAAATATAAAATAGATAGCTAGTGGGAAGCAGCCACATAGCACAGGGAGATCAGCTCGGCGCTTTGTGACCACCTAGAGGTGTGGGTTAAGGAGGGTGGGAGGGAGATGCGAGAGGTAGGGGGTATGAAAATATATGTATATGTGTAGCTGATTCACCTTGTTATACAGCAGAAACTAACACAACATTGTAAAGCAATTATATGCCAATAAAGATGTAAAAAAAAAAAAGAATCTGCATTGTAACAGGATCTTCAGTTCATTCAAATGCACATTAATTTATTTTAATTTTTATTTTATATTGGACTGTAGTTGATTTACAATGTTGTGTTAGTTAAGTATAGTACCGTGTATATGTCATTAAATTTTGAGAGGCACTGATATAAGCTGTCACCAAGTATAATTTTCTAGATTCTATTAGTTTGAAACTACCTAAGACTGTGAGGTTTAAAATATAAAACTGAATATTCAGTTATTCAATCATAACACACTAAAAGAAAGTATTTGCTGCTGAATTCTGCTGTGTTTTTGACCGCCAAATCGTAATTACCTTAATACAGTCAAGTAATTTTATCTGTAGCTCTCTTTGGATTACATTTCCTACTTTGCATTTTATCTATGTAGAAGCCTCATTTGCTGGACAGTGTTTTGAAATACTTGAATATAGGAACTTATTTAATACTTCATTGCAACTGGAAAATAGTAGGCTCTCCAACATTCAGAGCTTATAATTAATGTTGTAGATCCTTGATTTATTGGAAAGATAAACCTTAGTTTATTTGTTATCTTGGGATGTTTATGTTAGACATTATATAGCAAGTTTTAATATCTTTTATAATTTACATATAGTATATTAAGTACTCATAAATACTTGCTAAATATATATTATTAATATCATTTACAGTTTTAGTAATTCCATTCATGCATATATTCAAAAATATTTATTAATTATCTACTCTATGCCAAGTTCTATGTGCTTCGGGAACAGCAGTGAACAAGATAGCCAAAACCTTTTCTTTTAAATGGAACTTACATTTTAGTGGGGAAAACAGAAAAACAAATAGAAAACTACATAGTAAATTGCTCTGGAGAAAAATAAAGCAGCCAGAGTGATAAGGGGATGCAGAGAAAACAGGACAAGGTAGCGGGTAAATGTTGCCCCCATTGAGCTTAATAAGCACTAGAATATAAGAATTAGATTAACCTTAAATGTGTAAGATTTTTTAAGGTGATTGATCTACATGAGGATAAAGAACATAAAATTATTAATCCTGATGACCTGGATACAGATAATGGTGGCAAACCTATGAGTACTGGAGGGTTGGGAAAGAGCACACAGATTTGTTGGGTCCCAACTTGAATCATATTCCTGAAAGCATTTCCTTTTCTCTATATTATGTGAACCTCACTTTAGAACATGATTCAGATATTATCTTTAATTCATATTGAGGAAGCCAATGACAATTCACTTATCTTTAGCTGGTGACTGATGTTTACTAACATAGAGGCAAGCTTCAGACTACAGTGTCTGCACTGAAATAAATCTGTCACCTACCTAGAATGTGGCTCCAAACTTACCATTAATTCATACCAGTAAGACATACACAGTGTAAGAAACAGAGGCATCCTTTCTGCTGCCATAGTCCTTGAACCAAATTTTTTCCAGAATTGCCCTCAGGATTTTGCAAGTCCATTGGTTAGAAAACCATAGTGAGTCATTCATTTCTACTCTCGGAAGACTTTCTGGGTTTATGGAATGGAAATCCATTTTATTAGGCAGGAATATAAGGCAAAGGGACAATGATGAATTACAACAGAAATCCATTTCCAGGAGGGAAGTTACCTGGAGTATCCAAAACAGCACACCTCATATGCATCTACACCCTCACATTATAAGCAAGTCGTGGCTTCCTCCCAGTTGTTTAGCTTCAAGGCAGCTGGGCCAAGTGAGATGCTAAGCAGAAGGGACAGGAAGGCCAACAGTGTCACCAAGGAGGCACCTGGCCTCAACATTTCTAAATAGAGCACTCATCTCTGAGAATACTAGCTTTTCTACTTGACGTAGAAGAAATCTCAGCCTCCGTGTACCTCTGCTCACATATCAAACATTTAAAATAGCCTCTAGTGATGAGAGCCCTGGAAAATTCTTGAAACTGAGCATATACTAGATGGCAAATCTTGACTTTACATATGCTCCAGGGAAAGTGTTCTGCCTCTGCTCTCTTTAGTACGGCACTATGGGGGCTATTTAGGTTTCCTGCCTATCTATCTATCTATTTATCTATCTATCTGTCCATCTATCTTTCTATCTATCTATCTCTGTCATCGATCTCTACATTTATCATCATCATCTAGCTATATAATGAGATTGATAAAGAAAAGAAAAGAACTAAAATTAATAAGGAAATATTAAATGCCTGAAATAATATATTACGTATTTATTCAGCAATTCTGTATAGTGGGATTACCCCAATTTCATGGAGGAAGGTGTTTTAGATTAGTTGTCTGACAAAACACCAGAATTGTTATTTGAATTCAGGACTTTCCAATTCATATGTTTGTGTCCTTTCCTCCAAATGATGCTGCCTCAAGGCCAGACATTTGAGAGAAATCTAGACTTAGATAGGAAAGTAGTTTTAACTTTCAGTTGACAGTCCCTTCAAGCAGAGGTTATCACTCCTTATTTTAATATCAGACTTTATGAGGACTAATAGGTCATAACAGAATAAGACAAAAGGTTGCTGGCTGTGGTTAAGATGGCAATTGAACCAATGTACTCATTATTGGTCCCCCTTGTCTTTCCCCTTGGTTTCTGAGGCCAACTTGTTTTCTATGATCTTTCAGAGTATAAGACAGTCTATACTGTTGTGTGCTCTCACTTCTTCTAGATAATTATATAATAGATATAAGGATTAATTTATTTTGCTTCAGTTATTTCAGAGATGGATTTCACTCTTGTAATTTACAAGCTGATGAGATCATAAACCTGAAATTAAAAGTGTCTTCAGATCTTGGATTTTCTTTTTTGTTTTTTCTACTTTATTGCAGTATGACTGACAAAAACTGTATAAATTTAGGTTGTACAACATGACTTTTTTAATGGTGTAGAATGTGATTATTTAATATGTATGTTTATAGTGTGAAATGATTACCACAATCAAGTTAATTAACACATCCTTCACCTCACATAATTACCATTTTTCTTTGTGTGTGGTGAGAACACTTACCATTTACTCTTTTAGAAAATTTCAAATGTGCAGTACAGTACAGGCATACCCTCAGAGATATCATGGGTTTGGATCCAGACCACTGCAATAAAACTAGTCACACAAATTTTTTTGGTTTCCCATAGGAAAGTTATGTTTCCACTATACTATAGTCTGTTAAGTGTGTAATAGCATTATGTCTAAAAAAACAAAGTATATACCTTAATTAAAAATAGTTTATTACTGAAAATCTAATCATCGCCTGAGCCTTCAGCAAGTCATAATCTTTTTGTTGGTAGAGGGTCTTGCCTCGCTGTTAATGGCTGCAGACTGATCAGGGTGCTGGCTGCTGAAGGCTGGGGTTGCTGTGACACCTTCTTAAAATAAGACAACAATGAAGTTTGCCACATCAATTGACTCTTCCTTTCACTTGAACACTTAGAAGCCATTGTAGGATTATTAATTGGCCTAATTTCAATATTACTGTGTCTAAGGGGATAGGGAGGCCTGAGGAGAGGGAGAGAGACCGGGGAAGGTCCAGTCAGTGGAGCAATCAGAACATAAACAATATTTATCAATTGTTCGTTGTTTGATTCAGGCACAGTTCGTGGCACCCCAAAACAATTACGGTAGATCACTTCATAGATTCCTGATCACAGATCACCATAACAAATATAATAATAATGAAAAAGTTTGAAATGTCACAAAAACTGTCAAAATGTGACACAGAGACACAAAGTGAGCAAATGCTGTTGGAAAAATGATACCACTAGACTTGCATGATACAGGGTTACCACATACCTTCAATTTGTAAAAAACACAATATCTGCAAAGCACAATAAATAAAATGAGGTATGCCTGTATTGTTAACTGTAGTCACCATGCTGTATGTTAGATCCCCAGAACTTATTCATCTTATAAATGAAAAATTTGTACCCTTTGACCAATATCTCCCCTATTTCACCCAGTCCCTAGTCCCTGACAATCACCATTCTTTCAGTTCTTCTTATTCATCTCTAGTATCACAATCAATTCCACAACATTTTCTTTTCAGAGTTAAGAATTTGATGATCAGTGCTGGCTTATTCCACAAAGATAAAAATTAAATAACTGAACAAATTGTGCTTGTTCATTATATTTACTACAAATAAAATGTTGCTAAAATTAGAGTTTGAGAGATTTTCTTTAAGATTAGAATCATTGACAAAAATGGTAGTGCAATTTATCCATGAATACATTTTATTAAAAAGGTGATTAATACATTCATAAATTAAACAGTGTTATAAGATTTAGAAAATGAAAGAGACATTAAATATTATATAATCCATTATTTACTTAAAAGGAAAATGAGACCAAGCCCACTTATGTGATTAACCCAAAATCACGTAGAAAGTTTATACAAGAGGTAACTTCTAGCCCAAAATTTTTGAATTTCTCTCCAACATCTCTCAAAACACTGATTTTCTTCCCTTCCCTTCACCCTATTTTCTTGATTCACAGATATAACAAAATAGCAAATTTTAATTTTGCTTCTGTTTCCTACCATCATAAATCTAAAAATAGATTGAGGTCACATATATAGTAGATTTGCTCAACTTGGATATGCACCTTGATTTTCAATGAATTATGAAGACATCCTGTAGTCAGACACCTGCAGGTGAACCACATGCCTTCCCTGCTACACTTCAGGGTTGTGGTTTCTGGAATGAACATCGGAGTAGCAGTCCTCCATTGTGGCGGGCAATAGAGAAGAGGACTTCAGCAAAAAGAATGACTGACTCAGGAAGGGTTGGGCCACCCTTGGCTCTCAACTCTGCCCTGTCCATAATAAGATGTTTGCATCAGGATGAATGAGCTGATGCTCACTTATCCTCCTGATCTTTGCCAGCTACTCGTGGCCATTACTGAGCTGGGACAAGAAAGTTAAACTCCAAATTCTTTAATCCAGCCTTGACACAAAGCCCAGTTTGTCTAGTAGTAAAACATTGCCTGATGTAACCTTTGTATTAGAGGAAGCCTTTTGAAAATGTATTTACCTTTTGAATCCATTAGGTTATTTTCTATAAATTTGTTGCCTCAGGTAGAAAAAGAAGATATGATTCTAAAACTTTAGCTAGCTATACTAAATGCAGTGATTCTGAAACACGGTGACTCTTTTTTTCTCCTATTATGTCAGATTATTCCTGGCTATTTTTACCGTACAGTACTGACTTACCAGGTTTTAAAAGGTAGTACAATTTAAACAACATAGTAACTTTCCCATGATCAGACCTAGTATTATAAAAATATTGTTTAAAAAAGGAATACATGTTCAATTCAGGAAATAAATATAAAAAGGCACAAAAGGAAGGAATTCTCTAGACATAAAACTCACATTATGGCTTTGAAAATATTTGTACACATTTGTGTATGTATGCCTCTGTGTGTCTTTCTTTTAAAAAAAAATCAAAGCATCATGTACAAAATCTGCTTTTCTTCATTCAGTACTTTATAGTGATTATTTTCCCACTTCTAAAACTATACCTTTATACCATTTTAAAGTGTATTTTATAAAGTGTTCCATTAAAGTAATTTATTTTAGCAATTCCCTGTTTTTGGACATTTATATTGTTTCTGATTTGCACTATTATAGATAATGATTGTTAAAATTGCATTTATACTTGTACAGCTCAGAGTAAATTACTATGAAGGCGTGGTATGTCATAGGGTATACGTACTTTTATCTTCAAAGATTTTATACCATCTTATGCTTCTACTGCTCAAGGACTCTTGTTTATTTTCTCATTTAAATAATGTTTAATGGATGTCAGTCTTGTGCCAAGGCACATGCTGAGCACAAGGGAAAATGGGTTTAATTTAAAATAAGAAAATAGACAAAGTCTCAGCCATGTGGATGGAAACACAGTCTAACAGGGGATAGGTGATTAATCAACTGATTACACTTTAATATGTACTATGAAAACAGAGTAAGACTGTATAAGAACATTTAACAGAGAGACTTTACCTAGTTGAAGGACAAGATATGTTTCCCTGAAAAACTGACAGTCAAGCCAACATCTGCAGGATGAATAGAAGGATGGATTAGTCAGTTTAAGTGAGAAAAGGCTACAGAAGACAGAATTCCAGGAAGAAGGAGCAGTCATACATTTGCTAAGACTTAAGACAGTTTACAATAGAAAAAAAAAGTGACAATATTATTAATTGTAAAGTTAGCATTTTCCCACCACTCAGAGAATTGGAGGATTGTGAAAAAACTAAATCAGTTATAAGGAAGAAGGAAGCTGACTTTTCTTTGTATTATGTGTGTATATTTAACCCTACTACAATGCACACAAATTTTTCTTTTATGTATGTTTCTTCGATTACTGGTGCAATTTAGTCATTTAAGTTATCTGTAAATGTCCTATGCCAGTATAAATTTTTAAAAGTCCTATATCAGTATAAATTTTAAAATAATTTTCATATTGATATGTGAGTTACTTATACAAATATATTGACCTTTTGTCATATTTTATAAGTGTTTTCACTCTAGATTACAAGGCAAGATCGTGTTGTTTTTGATATACAGCATTTTACTTCATGCAGTCAAGTCTATCCTACTTTTCCTTTATGCTTTATGACTTAGATGTTATACTTAACCTTTCCCTACTACTATTACACAAACAATATTAGCCTTTCTTGAATTTACTGCTAGAGGTAACTTTGTTTAACCCACTAAAAGGAATTTATACTTCTCCGAAGGAAATTTAATCTTTAGTTACATACTTAGGCATTATTAACCACATGATCTTATATATGGCTGTCCCTTTATAATCCATGAAAATTATCAAGCAACTTATAATCATACATGTGGCAAATGGTTTTAAAACTAACACCACTCAGTAAGTCTATACATACACATAACCCAGGGTTACTCTTCACACCATGTGTTGGCACGTACTTCCATTGATCCATCCACACTTAGTCTTGGTGGAAGATTTGCATGAACAGCCTATCATGTAGTGATGGAAAGAAACTAAGCTCCCTGCCAAGGATCTTGGGTTCTATCTCAGGTCTAACATCAATATTGTAAAATTTAGGTGAGTTTGACGTTTGAGCTGCTAATTAAAGACAAATTTAAACCATGTCTCACTTATTGCAAGAATTATACTACATTAACTAATTAACTCAACAGGCATTCAGTGATTTCTATTTCACATCTACAATGCTTGTCTCATGAGAATGTGCATATATTAAGAAAAAATCATATACTTGAGAAACATGGTGAAGGCTTTTAAAATAATCATTTGCATCAACGTTTGATGAGAGCTATATAAGAGATGAACTCTGGGGGGCTTCCCTGGTGGTGCAGTGGTTGAGAGTCCACCTGCAGATGCAGGGGACACGGGTTCGTGCCCTGGTCCGGGAAGATCCCACATGCCGCGGAGCGGCTGGGCACGTGAGCCATGGCCGCTGAGCCTGCGCGTCCAGAGCCTGTGCTCTGCAATGGGAGAGGCCACAACAGTAAGAGGCCCGCGTACCGCAAAAAAAAAAAAAAAAAAAAAAGATGTACTCTGGAAGCTGAGGGAGCACAGATGAGGAGTACCTGGATCAGTCAGTGAGAGCTAAGAGAACCTTTACAGAAGAGCTGATGCCTTGGCTGAGGGCTCCAAAAAGAGCTAGAGACAGACTCTTGAAGAATAATGTGATATGGTGTGTTTTGCCAATATCCTGTTATAAGAGATAACGTACTGTTTCAGAATCGCAAATAAATCCCTATGGATAGAGGGGGGATGCATGGTTTGTACAGAGGCTAGAGAGCTCTGGAGGTCTTTGTATGACAGGTTCGGTAGTTTGGACTCCAAATACTATGGAGAGTCACTGAAGATTTTTAGCTGCCAAGTCACATGTTCAGAAGAACAGAGACAAAGTTACTTTCAAAAGTAAAAAAGGTCTGTGTCTTTATTCCCGTCTTGCCCCTAGGTTCTTCATGACCTTTTTTTTTTTTATATATTCCATATATATGTGTTAGCATATGGCATTTGTTTTTCTCTTTCTGACTTACTTCACTCTGTATGACAGATTCTAGGTCCATCCACCTCACTACAAATAACTCAATTTGGTTTCTTTTTATGGCTGAGTAATATTCCATTGTATATATGTGCCACATCTTCTTTATCCATTCATCTGTTGATGGACACTTAGACCTACTGGAGAATGGACTTGAGGATACGGGGAGGGGGAAGGTAAGCTGGGACAAAGCGAGAGAGTGGCATGGACATATATACACTACCAAACGTAAAATAGATAGCTACTGGGAAGCAACCACATAGCACAGGGAGATCAGCTCGGTGCTTTGTGACCACCTAGAGGGGTGGGATAGGGAGGGTGGGAGGGAGGGAGATGCAAGAGGAAAGAGATATGGGGACATATGTATATGTATAACTAATTCACTTTGTTATAAAGCAGAAACTAACACACCATTGTAAAGCAATTATACTCCAATAAAGATGTTAAAAAAATAAAAATAAAAAGTAAAAAAGAGCACACAACTAGAAGATGTTAATGTCTTCGTCACCAAATCTGGAAATTTTGAAGAGCGTCCAGGAAAATAAAAGCCTGACTCTTGAAGAATAAGAAAATCCACAATATAAATAGCAATGATTTAATAATTAGATTTAAACAGAAGGCTGGCTTCTAAAATTGTTACGCAAATTCTAAAGTACTTATGGAAAAAATAAACAAGCAAGAATATTCAGGAAGACTCTGAAAAATAAATCACAGTAATTAAAACAGTGTGATAAAGATGAATAAATACATATATAGACCAAAAGAACAGAGGAGAAAGACTGGGAATAGCCCAGATGAATACGAAATTTTTTATTTAAGAAAGGCAATATCTTACATTAGTAGCGTTAATATGGATTTGTGAATAAATGATCCAAGGTCAACTGCATTAAGAATTTAGATCCATATCTCAAGAAATAGGTAAACTGCAAATTAATAAAAGATTTAAGTGTAAAAACATAACACCATGCATGTGCTTGAGGAAAATATGAGTGAACCATTTTATAACCTTGCAGTAGGGAAGGATCATGACCCAAAACCTAGAAACCACAAAATTACAATCTAACAAATAAACTATAAGTACATTAAAAAAAAATTCTGCATAGCAAAAACTATTACTGCAAAATCAAAATAAGAATATAAGACTGAAAAATTTTTATATCACAGAAAAAAAGATTACTATCCATATATATGGATATATATATTCCCACGAAATCAATAAGAAAAAGACCAATAGATCATTATATAAAAGAACAAAGTATATACATAGTCCACAAGAAAAAAAATGTATATATAAATTGTTCTTCAGCAGATGAAAAGGTGTTTAACTTCTCTCCAAACAAGAGAAATGCAAAAATCCAAAAGGTTGACCACACAATCTGTTGATAGGACAATGGAGAAAACATACTCTCATAACCTGTTGGCAAGAATGTTAAGTTGAAACAACTTCTCTGCAGGAAAATTTGTCAACATCTCTTGAAATTACAACTGCATCATCCTTTGATTTTGCAATCCTGCTTTGGGGAATCTCTTCTGTAGATATTCCTGAACATGTGCAAAATAACAAATGTATAAGTTTAATCATCTGGCATCTTTTTCAGTGTAGCAAACTTGCATTTTCTAGAGTTTGAAAGCAAGCTAAAATCTAGGGTACAACTACACATCAAAATTATGCAGCATTTAAAAAAATGAGGAAACCCTCTCCGTCTTGATAGTAAATTATCTCTAGAATGTATTCTTAAATTTTAAAAAATGTTTTAGGAAAGTATATAAGAAAAGGGGGAAGAGAATATATATTATTTCTTAGAATTTACATAAATAAACACTGAGAAAATATACAAGAAACTAAAAATGGTTATGTAGGGAGTGAGTGTGATAGAATAAGACAGATTAGAACGAGACTTCTTCTGTACCATTTTATATTGCTTTGATTTTTACATGAACTGTTCAAAATATAAAATTTCTCTATAGTAAAATGTGGCCTAAATAAAAACACTATTACATATACACATGTAAAGTTTACAGAATTTATAGACAACTGAAGTAAATAAATAGTATTATAAAACAGAAAGATCCATAACGTATTTTTTTAAGTATTTACCTTTGTAAGCGCTTCATGATGGAATAACTTCAGATTTTCACTACAATCATAAAATAATAAATATAGCTGCCTTCTATATCAGTTTAGCCACTAGTCTCTCGAGTATGGGTGGATGGTAAAACATAATAATATATATCATAACAATGGTAACATAGCTTTGAGGTTGCATGGGATTGAAAATAGCTGTTCACCTTCTGCATATCACTAATTTGAGGTTCCAGAAAGTTTCCATTTGTATATTATTAATATAGTAGTGATGGAAAGTGTCAGTAGCTGTGTGGTTTTATTAAAAACACAGTTTAATTTTTATTGTTGCTCTGAGAAGTTCATTTTGGTTTATTTTTATATACTTTATGAGAATTGTAAAGTGCTGTATAGAAAACCAACCAAGGCTAAACTCAGTAGCGTCATCAGTCACTTGCTACTTGTCAGGCCCTGTGTGTTCTGCTGTAGCATTCAAAGTTGTGCCTGTGAGAAATGGGGCTTAACCTTGGAAGTTAGAGCAATTGAATACTCAAATGGATTTGACTACTTTAGAAGTCTTTCAAAAGCCTTTAAGATTCTTCTGGTAACAAAACTATTTACTTATACAAGCTTTAACTCTGAAATGAATGGAAATGACAGACTTGGATAGAAACCATCAAAAGTAGTATCAAAAGTGCCAGCCCATGAATCACAGACAACTACAAAGGAACAGATGAGAAAACAACCATGTCTGTGGTTTTTATGAGGAAGGGGTGCTGGATGATTAAGAAACCCATTCTGCCTAATATTACCTCAGACTTGGAGTGGAGAAAGGAATGAATGCTCAAAACAAGAAAACAGAAGAGATTAAATTCTTCAAATTATCAGTATGACAGAGGAAGGAAGGAGGAGGTGGGAACAGTAATTCTTCAGTACATATTCAAATGATTCATTGAGCTTTCTAGGACAAATAGAGCTAATTGTAGGAAAAGATCAAAGTTATAATCCAGTAGCCTGTTGCTTTTCATTTGGCCTTCACTTTTTTGTTCTTTTTAAAATAAGTCTTTTAAAAAGCATGGGGTAGCAATATTAAAGACCTTGGCAAAGAAAATCAGTAATTTAGGGCTTGATGTACCAGCAAGTAATGGACTAGCTGAAGGATTCTAAAACAGCTGCAACTTGCCATCTTATACAGGGTAGGGGGTTCTGATCAGCAATTGGATTTGTCATATCAATTCCTTGGACCTAGGTTTTGTTGTTGTTTTCTTGCCTGCTTACCAGTAAAGAATCAAAGAACAAAATTTCTTGGAAAAACATAAATAAATTAGTAGTTTTAAATCACTACTTCTATCTTTTGCTTTTAATTAAGTGTTATTAGCCAAGAGAAGATTTTTGCATCTAGTCACTATATGAGGATTTAAAATGAAATCATTGATACTCTATAGTGACAGATGGAACTTCAATGGTTTACAGTGTGAGAAAGTTGAGGGGTTTTAGTGCACTGAATTTTAATTGAGTAGTTTTAAAAAAAATAAGAATTTGAAAAACTGGGTTGAAAAGTACTCATTTCTTTTAATGAAATGAATGATTGCAAAACTATATGGCTTGGGTAATTTTTAACAATTTAAGGCATTTCTAATTCATACTGAATATAGAGAGAATAAATAAATTGAGCTCAGTTCAGAATAATTTTATGTAAAACCTTCTCTACATAGATAACAATGCACCTCACCATAGTTGTCATTCTCTTTGCCATTGAGCTCTGATTTTTGAGCTCATGTCATGTGCTACAATTAGTCTTTGTAGATTTATTTATGTGTTTACCTGTTTATTGTCTCTTTCTCCCTGTAGACTGAGAGGTGCACGACGGCAGGGATCACTTCTGTTTTCTTCATGATTGAGCATTTGACATAGGGTAAGTGCTCAGTAAACATTTGTTGAGCGTACCAATCAAGCAAGCAATACAACAATCAGAAACAAAGTTTTTATCTTCTATTTGGAATCAAGGTGTGAGATCACATAACTGATGCTTTGGAGGTAAGCTTCCCAAGAAGTTTGGTCACCAGAATTTTTCTTTCTCTGTTGCTTGACAGTTTAAAGCCCATTTCTTGCTCTTATGGATTTTCAGGGTATGTACATGCTTGCCTGGCACATGGAAGAGGATATAGTACACCAAACCTAAGGAGTCCTTTTAGGGTCTTCAATACCTTTTCCAAGCTTATTATTTCTCAATTTCTAAGCTTATTATAGAATAATAACCACTAGAGTATATGGTGACTCTCCTAAGAAAGACCACTGCCAACCCTACTTTTTTTTAAATTTTGAGATACCACTTGCCTAGGAGAAGCTACAAATGTATTTTCCTACTGAAAAAAGGTACTCCTTTTTTATGTTTGATTGCATTTTATATATAACCACTATTTTAAAACCCTATGAAGATACCTTTCTAAAAACTGTATTTGTTACCATAGCTCTATTGGCTTATTTTCAGCATTACACAAATGAGTAAATGAAGGCTCTGAGAGGTTAAATACCTTGCCTGAAATTTTTCAACTGGTAATTGATGGAGCTACCATTCAAAATCAGGTCATCAAACTGTGAACCAGCCTTATGCTCTTAAATACTACCTTACTGCTATTTAGAGCTCCAACAAATATCTCAGTTTTGTTTCTGCAGTAGGTAAAGGTAATGGGTTTAAGAGTTGTACTATAACCCAGGGTTTAATAGGTAAGAGGGGTGATCTGACCTCATTTCGTGAGGAATGTAGAGTGAAAAGGCCACAAATGGGTATTTAGGGAAAAAAAAAAGTTGAGGAGAAACAAAAAAAGACTCTGTCCTTGCCTTTTATGTCCATTCCCATTATGTTTCTGACCTTAATGAAATTTCTACCTAGAAAAGAGTAATCTTGATTCCAATCGAACAGAACTACAACAGCCTTGGTGTCCTTTCGCCAATAATATGACACTGTGGACACAGGGCAGTAATAGCCTCATTAAGCCTAATTACAATGAAATTCACTGGTACATACTCTCTAACAAGGACCTCTGCCATCCTTTCAATTAGTTCTTAAGGCACTTAATGTTGGTTAACTACTACCTAGTGAAAGGATGTTTTAGACAGGAAATTGCTGCTGAATTATTCAGCCTAAGTGTAGGAGACTCCATTTTGGTCACATGACTCTCTGCTGGCATGTTTCATTTGGAATTCATATAATCAGCCATTACTGAGCACCCACTACAAACAAAGAATTGAGTTACACAGCTCAAAAATACAAAGATGAATAAAGCTATTCTTAAGTTGTTTTTAACTGTTGTTTGCTAGGAAACATAATTCTTTTTCAGGGTAGTAATTTGAACGCTACAGAGGGAATCCCCTCTCTTCCCCACAAAATTTCTCTATCTCACCACCCTTGCCACAGTGTCATTCTCTGGAGTACAGTTAACAATTACTTCTCAATTCCCCTCCCCTCAAATGCTTTTGCATATAAGTGCTGTGTATATATATATATATGTATGTTCATAACATACTTATTTTGGGTACATTAGACCATATTTTAATAATGTTCTGCATCTTTACTCACTTAATGTAATAATAAATCTTGAAATACTTCAAAAAGGTACAGAGAGGTTAAAATAAAAAAGAATAATCCAATGCATGGGTGTAGCAAAATCACTTAATGAGTTTCTGTTGAAGGATATTTGTCTTTTACTGCAACACTGCAGTGAATATTCATACTTATATCTTTGTGCTTTCATGAAAAACTATCTGTATGCAGAATTTCTATTAATGGAATGGCTGGGTCAGAGAGTATCTGTGTTTTAATTCAAACAATTTCGTTATTATTAAGTTGCCTACCAAATAGATTTTACCATTTATGCTATTTATGTACAAGAATGGTTGGCAAGCAACTATATAAATAGCTTTTTAATAATCAAAATAAAACATGTGCCTCCTTAAAAATATTTAATAATAAGAAGGGCTCACAATTAAAACAAACCTTTTTTTGTTTTGGTTTGTTTTGTTTTTGCATTCCCTGTTCTGTTCCAAAATGGGACCAAATTTTAATCTTTTATCTCTGTTAAATTCTTCTAGCTTTGATATTGTGATTTATAAGAAATATATGTTTGGTCTTTGTCTTCTTTCTGGCACAGAGCTATTAAAACTACATGAGGAGAGATATAAAGGTGTCTTTTGTTGTGTTATTGAGGTGACTTTTGGAAAGCACCTAAGGATGGGGGCTGGTTGCCAGTGATTAGAAGGTTTAGTTGCAGCTTTCAGTCCCACCCCACTGACCTCTGGGGAGGGGAGAGGGAGCTAGAGGTTGAATCAATCACCAATGGCCAATGAGTTAATCAATCATACCTATGTAATGAAGCCTCCTTAAAAACCCCTGAAAGGAAGGGATTCAGAGAGCTTCTGGATTGCTGAACACAGGGAGGTACTGGGAGAGTGGCTTGCCTAGAGGTGGGGTGGAAGCTCTACGCCCTTTCCCCATACTTTGCCCCATGTATCTCTCCCATCTGGTTGTCCCTGAGTTAAATCCTTTATAATTAACCAGTAATCTAGCAAGTAAAATGTTTCGCTGAGTCCTCTGAGCTGCTCTAGCAAATTAATCAAACCCAGGAAGGAGGTCATGGGGACCTCTGACCTATAGCCAATTGGTCAGAAGTACAGGTAATAACCTGGGCTTGCAATTGCATCCCGAGTTGCAGGGGTTCATTGGAACCTTTGATCTATAGCCAGTTGGTCAGAAGCACAGGTGACAACTTAGGCTTGTGACTGGTGTCTGAAGTTGGGACGGGGGAGGAGCTGGGATGGAGGGCAATAGTGCAGGATCAGACTCTTAACCTGTGGAATCTGATGCTATTTTGGGGTAGGTAGCGTCAGAATTGAGTTGAATTTTTGAACACTGTTGACAATTGCTTGTTGGTAATGGGAGCCCCCCCACTCCCCATGAATTGAAATAGGGACCTTCACATCTCTAAATGATGTTTCACTAAGATCATTGATTAACATATTTTAGATATTATATAGTCCACTCCTATTATGACAAATGGGGATTTGTCATACATTCTTACATTCTTAGTTACTTATATGATTGCCAGCTTCCTTCTCTTCAGAATATTTCACCACAATTAAAGATTATAATACCATGTACTTTAGTAACTCTATGTAGTATATAAACCTTATTTCTAGTTTCATTAAATATAGATATTTTCTCTTGGATTCCCCTTTATTAAGTTGAAGACACTTTTCTCTTCTTGAGGAATATATCTGTTCCCTTGTTGAACATTTTAAGTTCTTTCTAGTCTTTGCTTATTATGAATAAAGTTGTGTAGGGGAGCAGAATTTGCCACCCCAAAATCATGCCAAAAGCTGGCCTCTGTGCACCAATGCTGGATTGAATCTTGGAGACAGAGTTTTGGGTGAAGTAGAACAGAATAGCTTTATTGCAGGGCCCCAAACGAGGAGTCCAGGGCAGCTAGTGCTTAAAAGACCCAAACTTTCTGAAGGCTTTCAGGGAAAGATTTATCAAGACAGGGTGAGGGAAGCAGTTTGTGGGGTGTGATCAGCTCTTGGACATTCTTCTGATTGGTTGGTGTTGAGGTAATTGGGAGTCAGCATCATCAACCTTCTGGTTCCAACCAGTCTGGGGTCTACATGCTTGTGGGCAGCATACAGTTAACTTCTTCCACCTGGTGGAGGTTTCAGTATCTGCAAAACAGCTCAAAAGACATAGCTCAGAATATTATCTATAGTCCTTGAGGAAGAACTAAAGGTCCTTGACTTTGTTTAATGGCCAAAATATTATTATTTTGTCTTGCTTGACTTTTTCCTTTAAATATTTTCTCACTTCTCTGATTAAGTTTATTCTTTGACCAAAGTTCTTCTACAGACAAAAGGCAGGCAGAAGACATGGGTGGGGACCTATTCTGGGAAGACTTCATAGGGTTCTGCTCCGTTACAAAAGTATGTCTCTTTGGCGTATTAATTATTTTAAGCTGGTTATTTTCTAAGGAATAGCAGGCATGGAAAAACTCTGAAAACCAAGGAGGAGTTATGCTTTAGTAAGAAACATTTACATTTATAAGGGAAATCTCCATTTGTAAGGGTGTCTCCCTCCCTGTACCAAGAAGAGGAGAATGGCCAAATCTCTAGAAACTCTTATCAATGGAGAAGACATTAAATCTGCATAACAACCTTACCCTACTTTACTGTTTTTTTCCTGTAACCTCCCATAACTGCATCTCCCCCCTCTCAACATCCTCTCTTTGTCTTTAGCTGAAGATGGTATTTAAGGTGAGGGCTTTGCCCATTTTGGTGAGTTACTCAGTTCTCCTGGGTCTCTCCCATGTATACATGTTATTAAACTTTTGTTTGATTTTCTTCTGTTAATCTATCTCATGTCAATTTAATTCTTCGACCAGCCGGAAGAATCTAGAAGGATAGATTCTTCTTCCCCAACAGTTGTTATGAACATTCTTGTATGTGTCCTTTGGTGGAAGAGGCATATAACTATGAGTAGAATTGGTAGGTAAGAAATTACTTGTATGTTTAGCTTACTTTAATAGATATTGCCAAACTATTGCACAAAGCGTTGCATCATTTTATAATTCCACTTGCAGTATGTGAAAGTCCCAGTTGTTCCACATACTGGGCAATATTTAGTATTGGCAGACTTTAATTTTATCCATTCTAGAGAATGTGAAGGGTTGTAACAGTGTTTTTAATTTCAACTTTCCTGATAGCTAAATATGCTGAGTATCATTTCACATACCTATTGGTTACTTGGATATTTTCTTGTATGAAGTGTCTAAGTATTTTAACCATTTTAAATGAGATTGTTAGTCTTTCACTTTTTGACTTGTAAGAATTATTTTCATGTTTTGGATACAAGTCTCTTGTCAACTATATGTAGTATAAATATTGCATAGTGTATTTGTCTACCCGGACTGTCATAACAGAAAACTACAGACTGAGTAGCTTAAACAACAGAAATTTATTTTCTCACAGTTCTGGAGGCTGGAATTCCAAGATCAAGGTGCTGATAATGTTGGTTTCTGGTGAGGCCTTTCTTCCTAGGTTGCAGACAGCCACCTTCTCACTGTGCCCTTACATGGGCTTTCCTCAGTACACACACACTCTTGGTGTCTCTTCCTCTTCTTGTAAGAATAAGAGTCCTGTTGGATTAGGGCCTCATTTATGAAAGAGGGGCATATTTAAAACATAAGAGTGGCTGTATTTAAATATACAATGTTAAGAGAAAATAGGATTGCAGTGGGGTTAAAGTGTATCCCAAATCAGCCATCAAACACATAAAAAATGAAAATATACATGATTATGATGCACTTTAAATTGAGGAATGTGATTAATATCAAGTAAAAATCATGCTGAAGAAATATAAACAGAAATATTTTTTTTAATTTGAGATATTCAGAGTTGTTGCACATTTTAAAGTATATTTATTATATCTTCATATTTGAGTGAAATTTTTACTTAGGTATAGATATTAATGTTGAATGTTTCCAATAGTACTTTGAAGGAATTAATCTATTGGCTTTTAGTATCAGGCGTTGCTGATGATACGTTTGATGCTGGATTGATTCTTTTCCTTTTGTAGATTGTATTTTGGTTTATTTATTTCATTTGTCATGTTTGATTGTTGATACACATTTTTTTAAACTTTATACTCTAGAAGTTTTGGTTTTGAAAATGACATGTATAGGTATGACCTTTTTCATTACTGTCTGGTTATATGTTGGGAATGTCAATTGTTCTTTAACTTTGGATCATTAATTTGTATTATATATTGGATAATTTTTTTTTCTATTCTATTTCTCCCTTATTTGGGAACTCACATTTGTGATTTTGGACTTTAAGAACTGATGCTTTCTCTTTTTCTCAATGTGCAAGTCTATTTATTTTTTACTTTTCCTGAGAGTGACTCATACAAGAACAGCACAAAGATCTTGTCTTCTTCCATTTTGTTCTGCTATATGCCCTGATGATATGATCACATTCACAATATAAACATAATTATTAAGAGAGAGAATATATGTGATTCAAATGGTATAGATTAGGCACCCAATAAATATTAGTTGAATTTGTGAACAAAGATACACATTTCATATTTTAAAACCCTCCATATTTTGCATGTGCATGAAATCCTATTTGTCTCTAAAGTACTTACAAGATAACATTTAAGTACATTCATCAAATGTCATGCATACTATATATGAGAAACAGAGACAGAGAAAGAGAATATGTATGATTAAATGTATATACACATACATGCCACTAAAGGACAATACCAATATGTATAATTTCCCTGTGCTTTGATTTACATTCTTACATTCCTAGTAAGCAACAGCTGGCCCTATAGACTGTACTGTAAGCTCTTAGCCAATAAGAATCAGTATCCTGTATTGAATTGTTCTCTACCAACAAGTGCTCTACCATGATGTCTTATTTGAGGCCATAGCTAACATATATGTAGTTTATTCCATTGTATTCAGTGAATTCAGTATTAAGTGTCTTAGCAAGACTTTTGACACATCAAGACTGATAAAACACATAAAAAGAAACACAGGGAGAATACTATTCTGTATTCTCACGTGCAAATTTTATAGCATCTTCATGTGCAGAAAGAAGGTACAGATTAGGAGCTAAGTAGGGATTGTGGGAAGACATTTAACTTTATAAAGGCAGCCAGCTATAAACTTCTCTGGAAGCTGAAAGGAATGCCCAACACATGTGTGAATCACAACTGGAATTCACTTTGGCTGGTTCCCAAAAAGAATTTTTTAAATGGAAGAGTAATTGCCAATATATGAGGTCAGAAACACAGCTCCATAAGAGCCTTGCATATCTCTGGTTCTGTTAGTTCTTTCACTACTAGTAGCTGTTCTCCTTTTGCTAAACAGGATATATGTGAAAGAGTCTGAATACGAAGCTGAAATATAGTTAATATGTAGGGGCCATTATTCAAGAAGTATAAACTTAGGCATCTGAATCTTGGACTGACAATGGGCAACGTAAAGCTCTTTCATGATTTATATCACCCTGTGTTAATTATGTGTGTGTGTGTGTGTGTGTGTGTGTGTGTGTGTGTGTGTACTATATACCACATTTGTCTTTTTTTCTACTGTGGATAGTATTCCATCAAGCAATTTAATAGAGACTTAAATATAAAATTTATGAACTGGAGTATCCATATCCTAGTGATCAGAAGGGCAAACTCTGATGTGCTTAAATAGTAAGACCACATAGAGACAGGGAATAAATGGGGTAGAATCAGGGATAAGGGCAAAGAGGCACTTACAATGATAGAATTCAATGTGATATCAGAAAACATAGATTCCAGTAGCAAGGGGGAAAAAAAGTAGAGAAATGAACAGTTACTCTGAAGAGATGAGAAAATTAGCTAATTTTTTTTAAAGTCCATGATTCACAGGAAACAAGAAGAGACTAAAAACTGGATATGGTATAACAAACTAAGAAAATAATGCTGATAAAGAAAATGAAGTTTACAGAATTGGAAAGAAGTAAAAAAATGACTGCTGACTAAAACTCACCAGGGAATACTTTTTTAAAACTGTGAACATACATAAAGCAGCAGGACCAAATAAAATGGATCCCTGGGTGTTGAAGGAATTCACTAATAAACTACCCAGCACAGTCAAAATTGTTGCTGGAAAGTCATGGAGCACTACAGAAAGCTAGAAAATTGGAAAACAACAAGAAATGTGGCGTCATTTACTGAAAAGGGGGAAGCATTGTCCTGTCATGTACCTTCCAATAAGTTGAATGACAACACTTTAAAAAACAAAATAGACTATTAGAGCTGCCCTACTTGAGTTCCTCCAAGGCAAGCACTTTAGTGTGCATGGCATATGGCTCAATTTGTAGGGTGGTGGGAAATTCCATAAATAATATTTGCTGAAAAGTGTAAATCCACATAACCCATTTGGCAAATTCAGTTGTTTCTCCCACAAACTCATATATAGCCTAGGTAACAGAAATTATAAGTTCCATAGTTAAACATTCTTGATATTCACAACACAGAATAATTCACCAAGATTAAGATTAATTTACAATGGGAAAGAGGCAATGAGTTTTAGTTTTATTTCATCATAGAGCTCCCATGGGCTTACATGTTAGGCAGGGCTGGATTTGAGTCCCTGCTCCCCCAATTTATTTTTTAACCAGAGAAATTTATCAAATCTTTCTGAGTCATAGATTGTTCATCTACAAAATTGTCTAACAATAAGGCTTATTTGTGTATTTATGTGTGATGTTTTTCATAAAGAAAATATGACAGCTACTATGAAAATTAAATATATAACATGAGAAAACAAGCTGATTACATAGAACAGCACCTAGAAAAATAACAGGGGTTCAGTAAATCTAGTTCCATTCTCTTTTCCAACACAATAACATTCTTCAACTCTCTTTAGCACAGCAGTTAAATTTTGATCATAATTAGATGGGAAATACCTAGTTTTCTATATTCATATTAATTGGATTGAAATAAGTGATCTCTAAAGGACAGTAAGTTTGGCCTCTTGGTAAAATATTGCACAGACTTTGAATAAGTTATTTGTTCATCACACTGTGAACTAAATTTCTAATTGTGGTTTTTGGATGCTGTGTACAACTGGTCTTAGGTATTAATAGGAGAATATGGCATATTGTAATGGAAGCCAAAAAGTATGATGGTGGGCAGTTCGTTATTGCAAAAATAGTTAAAATAAATATCTGTTTAGCTTTTTCTTCATTCTCTGCAAAAAGGCAGCTACTTAATGTTTTTCTTTCTTTAAATTAATTTAAAATTATTGCAGTTTACCCACAACAGGATTAACTATAAAGAGATCATTGAAGCAGGACTATTTACTGCAGTCCCACACAGATTTGTTTACTAGCTCTCTTCTTGTATGACAAACTTGCAATTTCTTTTCCTTTTTTTACTTTTATCGTTTAGTATACTAGACAGTGGAGATAGAAAAGCTGCATTTCTAATTACTTTAAAGATATATATATATTTTTGTTTTTAATACTTGAAAATAAAAGTTTCTATTCTCCTACAGAAATGCTGATTATTATTTGACCTTAATAGAAATGAACTTCCAAAATTGATTTAAAAATCCTCCTAACCAATGAGAACTTTGACTATCCTATAATTGGACTGTCCCACACTCTGAAGGTCAACCAGTTGGTGGCAGCCGCAATCCTGTAACTGAGGCCAAAGGTCATCCTATTCCTAAACACTCTTGCTTCTGATTAGCCCACCAATTTCTGATATATGCGTTTCCTAAAATCCATATCTAAGATCAGCAATGTACTTTGTTCAGAGATACTGTCTGTTGTTTTTTTTTTAAGATTTATTTATTTTATTTTATTATTTTTGGCTGCATCAAGTCTTAGTTTTGGCACACAGGATCTTCGTTTAGGCATGCAGGGTCGTTCGTTGCTATGCAAGGGCTCTTCCCTGTGGCACGTGGGCTTCTTTCTATTTGGGGCGCACAGGCTCCAGGGCTCATGGACTCTGTAGTCTGTGGCACATAGCATAGGCTCTCTAATTGAGACGTGCGAGCTCAGTAGCTGTGGCACTCGAGCTCAGCTGCCCTGCCATATGTGGGATCCTAGCTCCCCGACCAGGGATTGAACCCACGTCCCCTGCATTGTAAGGTGGATTCTTTACCACTGGACCACCAGGGAAGTCCCAGTGATACTGTGTCTTATAAGCACAACTCTCCATTGCTGAGTAAGAAATACACAGTTTTATTTCAAATATTGAGTGTCAATTTCTTCCTTTCCCATACTTAGTGGACAGCAACCAGAAGAGTTGAAATTATATTTCCAGTTATTTGTAAACAATTTCATATCTTTTGAGTCATATTTTGCTATATTCTATTCACATTAATAATTTCAGAGACTGAATCAAAGACTAACTCTCCTGAGGTATATAGGCAATTTTATAATTTATCTTTTGCTTAAACCCCAAGTAAGTAATATATTATGGACTATCTGTGAATCAGCATTTACTTAAATTCAAAGAAGATCTGTAATCCAAGAATTACACTTTTTACTATGTTAAAAGCTTTATGAGATGAAATCTTCAGGAAAAGTAACAGGAAATAGATTTGTTCAATAAGGAGTTATATGTGTTGCTGGTGCCTTCTGGGTTTCATCTCCTAACTATACCTAGTATAAAGGCAAATACTAGCAACTAATCTCGACTTTCTAAGCTTTTATATACTCAGTAAGGTCTTCATTTCTCCCAGGATAATTATGAAATCATTAGTCATCATTCAAGCTACTGGGAATAGCCACTTTGCAAGATTGATTGTTTACTCAACTAATTTATGTAGAAGCTTTTATACTGATGGTCTCTCCACAGGACAGAAAAGCAAACACAAACCTCCAAAACAATCCCTTTAGGATATAATTACAATGGTATTCGATTAAATTGTTTTAGTGGCACTCTAAGTCCTGGAGAACAGCTTTCCAATCATTTCAGTCTTCTAAATCTCAACCTATTCAACTTTCGTCCTTCACATTCTAAAATTCTGCATGTCCTCTTAAGTTACTGTGGTGGGGAAAATTAACACATCCTGGTCTTCTGTCAAAGGATAGTTTCTAGAATTCAAGAGAGATCATTTGAAACTAGAAACACCCATTCCAGATAAGTCAAGCAGAACCAATATTTCTTCAATTTTTTTTTTTCTCTCTTTTGTTCTTCTCCTTTGGAGACTTCTATTAAATATGTGTTAATTTTTCACCATGTCATACCATATAGGCCTCACTGGCTTTTCCATTCTTTATTTTTTCCTTCTTTGCGTTTCAATTGGAATATTTCCTACTGGCTTAGTTTCAAGTTTCCTAATGATATGCTTTTTAATAATTGTTATTAACCCCATAAATTGAATTATTAATTTTGTGTTCTTATATTTTTAATAAAATTTGTTCTAATTATTATATTTTTCAGTTGTAGAATATTCATTTGATTTCTTATAGATCCCAACACTTTTGTAACATTGTCAATGTTTCCTTTATTTTTTTTGCACATAATAATCATAAAATTCTAATCTGCCAATGCCAAATCATCTGTATCACCATTAGTTAGTTTATGCTTCTATTTTCCTTTTGGCTTTGGGGCATTTGGTCCTGTTTCTTCTAATGCCTAGTGTGTTAGTTATCAATATATTGCTTCTCAGCTCCAAATATACCCTTCACTGTTCTGCTTGTGATACTGAAAAACTTCTTCTTTGCCAGAGGCATAATTTTAAGCTTTGTAGGTAGAGGACACTGGAGGGGTACTCGGAAGGGAAGGGATACTTCTTGCTGGTTCTTGTGTGTACTCTTTTGATAGGTTCCTGCAGCAAGTAGCAGCCATCAGTGTATGTCACCTCCCCATGGGCAGCATCCCCCCAAATTCCAGAGAGAATCTTCCCAAGGTATTAGTAATAATGGATAATTCAGTGACTTTCATGCTTGCCACTTCCCCATAGATAACTCCTTTCAGCTCCTCAATAGTTACCAGTAGATTCCAGGTACAGCATCTCCCTGCTGGAGGCTTTGTCTGGCACCACAGAGGGTAGATTCCCAACCGCTTCCAACAGCACAGAACCGTTATGTGGTTGGTTTCCCCAAACACCCAGAGGATGGATTCCTAGAGATTCCCACCTGTGCTGCAACTCAGTGTCTTTACCATCTAGTACATCATAATTGTACCCTTTCTCAGGAGACCTGGAGGTGGGGAGTACTCTTTCAGATGTCCTTAAATGCGTGCTCTGCTCCAACCCTAAGGGTAGTGGCTTCTCTTTATATATGATATCCCTGTTTCCTTTAGAATTCTCTTTAACCCTTGCCAGCTAATACTCCATTACTTCAATCCCTGTTATTATTAATAATTCTTTATAATAATATTTCCCTGTTCAAATTGTTCTCTAGATCCTGTCTCCCAGTTGGCCCCTAATATAGAATTGGTACTAGGAATGGGATTTGAGGATTGGTTTGATCATGACTTTGGCTTGAGCATAGTTCTGAAATTCTTGCCAATTGGAAATGTGTTGCTAGTCACAAATGACATAAAGTGACACTACAAATGATCAAGCTGTTAACTATGGTTAATTGTACTGAAATGCCCACTGAAGCAAGTTTCTTGGGAACGCAATCGGATGCCACACTTGACCTTTAGGGCAGTAGTGCTGACTACAAGGACTATGTGTGGGAGGCATCAACTGAGTGCACAGGATGACTTACAGAAGGAAGATAAGAAGATTGGGTCCTTTAATTCTAAGTTTCAAAAACTGTCTGTCAAGTGCAGATTAACCCTAAATGAATCTTTTATTTCTTCTGCCCGCCAGGCTAATACTGTTGGAAAATCAAACATAAAATTTAATTGTACAGGTTGTTGAATTACATAGTCAGTTGAATTCAGAGTTTCCTCTGTGAAGGTTAGGGCATTGATTCAGAAATAGAGGGATTCTGAAACCCTGAAACAACCTTCAACCCTCGGATCACTTTGATCCTCTCTAACCAGTGAAAGTACTTTGTTTTCTGAGGAAAGTAGCTTTCTTTTGTTCAAAAATCTGTGGTAACATAACCTGGAGGAGATGCCTATCCTATCCCCCGTTTAACTTACCAGTTTGGCCTTTACAGGTGTTGGATAGATCTTAGAGAATAACTGTGGTTTATTACAGACTTAATCAGATAATGACTCCAGTTGTAGCTACTCTTTAAGATGTACTACCTTTACTGAATAAATCATCTCTTTTCCTCCATACTATTTTGTAAGGACCTCCAAAAACAGTTTGCTATCACCTGACCTGAACAAGATGAGCCCTTCAGTCTTGCCACAGACTGTCAATTCCTCTCTTCTATACCATAATATAGTCTGAAGAGGTCTTAATGATTTTGACATCCCATAAAACATGACACTGGTCTTCTACATTGAGAATATTATATTGATTGGATCTGATGAGCAGGAAGTAGCAAGCGTTTTAAATACCTTACTAAGACATGTACAGATTAGAAGGTGAGTGAGAAACCTTACAAAAAGTTAGAGGACCCTCATCTCAGTGAAATTTTCCACAATCTCACATCATTTTCTCCCATCTGAAGGTTTAGTAGTCTAGAGCATGTAAAGATATCCCTTACGTGATAAAAAACAAACAGCTGCTCCTTATACCTCTTACCACAGTAACTGGCAAAAAACTTGATAGTTTTATTTTGGGGGGATTTTGAAGACAACATGTACCACATTTGAGTATGCTACTTAGATCCACAAAGTGTCAAGTGGTTGCCAGTTTCAAGTGAGGACCCGAGCAAGAGGAGACTCTGCAACAAGTTCAGGCTGTACTTCAAACCACTCTACTGCTTGAGACTTATGATCCAGCTGATTCAATGATACTTAAAGTGTCCTTGGTGAATAAGAATGTTATATTGTGCTTGTACAATAAGAGAATAATAGCACAGTCCTCTATGAGTAAGAACAGATTGGGCAGGTCCAGATGGTATAACTGATATGCATAGAAGGTAGCTCAGAGTTTGATATCAACTCTTTTGGTATTGTCTCATATCCTTCAATCTATGTCCATGGATTTTGGGAACATGGGGTATTACTTAAGACTAGTTGACTGAGGAAAAAAAAAAAAACAACTCAAGCCTGGTTAGGAGATGGCTTTATGACATACAAATATTACCAAAATGCAGTAATAAGACACCGCAGCCCGACTCAGAGATAATCCTTACTTAAGAAGTGTGGTAAAAAAAACTCCTAATGGTGAAAACTTCAAACAGTACATTTACATTTGGTTGTCCACTTTGTCTGAGTAAGAGATAGCTGGAGGCATGAATCTACACTAATTCATGGGGAGTCACTAACTGGTTCGCTGGATGGTCAAAGTCTGGAAAAAAACAGGATTGAAAAATTAGTGATGAAGAAATACTGAGAAGAGGTATGAATGGACCTCTCCGAATGGGCACAGACTATGAAGGAACTTGTGTCTCATGTTAATGTTCAGCAAAAAGCGTCCCCTTTAGGGCGGGCTCCTCATAATCGGTTGGACAAAGTGGCACACTTCGTTGGATGTCAGCCAGACTATTTCCCCTGCCATCCCAGTGTTTGCTCAGTAACCCTCTGAACTAAGATCTACATTGGCAGGACTAGAGGCTGTTTATGGGCAAACAATAATGTATTTTCTTTTACCAAGAATAGCCTGGATAATGATACTGCTGAGTGCCTAATTTTCTAATAGTTGAGGTGAACACTGAGCCCTGAATATGTCATCATTGCCTGGATGTAAAAGCCAGTCACCTTATGGCAATTTGACGACATTTCATCATGGATTGGGAAGATAATTTTTCATACTAGAATAGGTACATTTTCTGGATATGGATTTTCGTTACCTTACTGTAAATGTTCTGGCAACACTGCTTTCCAGAATCTCAGAGAATGCCTTGTAAACCATCATGGCATTCCACATAGCATTGCTTCTGATCAAGGAACTTATTTCATCAAATAAGATATAAAAATTGGCTAATGTCAGTAGAACTAACCTTAAAACATGTCGCATTGCTTGAAAGCAGTTGGACTCATTGAAAAATGAAATGGCTTACTGATGTCTCCTTTATAGCACCAATTGGGAGACAACACCCTGAAAGGATAGAGTTCTGTCTTATAGGATCCAGTATATGCTTTGAACCAAAGACCATTCTGCCATGCTGTCTCCCCATAGCCAGAGTACATGGTTCTGGGAATCATGAAGTGGGAGTGGCTCTTCTTGCTGTTATACTCAATAACATAATGTCAGAATGTTTATTTCCTGTAATAAGAATCTTAAATTTTGCTGGTTTGGAGGTCTCAGTTCCAAAGGAGGGAATAATTTGACTATTGAAAATAAGGAGTGTCTTCATGGTATTGGGAAATCTGACTGATACCTAACCATTTTGGATCCTTGTGCCACTGAAACAACAGGCAGGACAGAGGGTTTCTCTGCTGGTTGAAGAGGTTGTTTGCAATTATAAAGGGAAAATCAGATTGCTGCTATGTAATGGTGACAAGGAAAACAATGTCCACAATCCAAATAATTCACTAGGGGCCTTCTTAGTACTTATATGCTCAATAGATATGCTCAATAGTAAAGGTTAAGAGAAAACTACAACTGAAAAAAGAAAGCATAACAGTTGAAGAATACAGAAACTTTGGGAATAAAGTTTTGAGTCATTTGTCAACTGAAAAAAATGCACAACCCGAGAGTTGTGAGTTAAGTTTTCTTTGGGGCACAAGGAGGACTGTAGTCTGGGAGACAGCATCTCAGATAGCTCTGAGGAGCTGCTCTGAAGAGGTAGCGGGGAAGGTCAGTATTATATATGATTTTAATGAAGGGGGGGGTGGTACATGCAGTCAAGCACACATGTTGGCAGAGCCTTGCTGCAAGTCATGAGGAGCAGATGTATCCTTTAATGATTTCAGTGCTTTTCTAAATATGAGAAGATGCAAGAATTTGGGCTCATAAAATCTTCTCCTGAAAATATCTAACTATCCTGAAGGCCTGTTCTGCCAGTTTTTCCCAGAGCACAGAGTGCCTCATTCCAGATCTCCACCCGAACTCCTTTCAGGGTATGTTGAAGGTTAGCGACTGCAGTGGCTTATGACTTTATTCTTATAGAACCAGATGGCAAGTGATAATTTTTCGTTGGCACGTTCAACCAGGTAAAGAACCTCAACTGAGATCCTGCATAAGTTTGGGGAAAATAGGGAATAGGTATTAGAGGAAGGAATCTCTAAATTATCAACTATTCTCTTTTGACCAATTAAAGAAATGAGGACAGCAATAGCTTTGTCTTTTTTCTCTTTGCTTATAGTATGTATGTGCTTCTTTATATATGCTATTTTTGTCTTATTTCCATTGTAATTCTAAATAAAGCTGTTGACTATTAGCTTTACAATTTAACATACAGGTAACAGAAGATTTAGTAGTACTATAACTAAAGGTGTGGGTACAATAACTGCTGGGATTATGCATTTGGGGGAAAGTTTAAGAACTTCTTCACTTGTGCAAAAGGTAGCTGTATCTTGTTATTGGAAAACCGAGTGGTTTTCTTGTTATACAGAAATTCAAATGTAGTAGAAGGGTGCATATGAAAGTAAGTAGCCAAAGGGATGGACTATAACATTTAACAAATATATAGCCTTTAGGTACCAAATTCACTCTTAATTGTTGTGCTTGTAATACTGGAATTTTCTCCCATCAGCTGGAATAAAGTTAGCCTTTGTTTCAGCTCTTGAAAGCAAAGAACTTTCAATGGACCTGGCAGAGAAAGGCTGTCTTCTTCCTTCCTGTGTGTGCTCTCTCTTAACTTACTATGTTTGCCAAGTCAGCAGTGCACAGCAGCTCCCCATGACAACTTTGCCAGCATTCTAAATGATAGCATCTTAATGCACCACCCCAATGAGTTTTAAGTTCTCTTTGTACCACTTCCTTGTTGACAGCTTTCCCTTGCAGCCCAGAGGGTGACTTCCACAGCACAACATCTCCCCATGTGCGGCATCCCTCACTGTCCCAGAAGGTGGATTCCATCCCAGAAAGTTCTACAAGCACAGATCCTTCACAGAATTTCCTGCCATTCTATTGGCTATAACCTTACTTTCTTCAATGAGGTCTAGATGCCAACCCTCAGAGGCAGGACCCCTTTTCCAGATTTGCTATTTTGTTGGGTGTTCTGTCTTAGTCCTAGGGTTAGTGGCTGCTCCCAATAACTGCTCTTCTTGTATTCTTTAGTGTTCTCTTTATAATTTGGTAGATAATCTCCTATTATGCTAATCCCCTGTTATAGTTCTTAATTCTTTAATTATTAAACATTCAAATTTATTGTGTAGTTTATGTCTTCTGACTATATTCTGAGAAACTTATCTGTTAATTTCTTATTGATTGCCAGACACTGCATACCAAAATTTTAGAGATTTTGAATGATATTATCGTCCTTCAGAGTGTTATTAATGTGTTCTCCTGGAAGGCTTATAGTATAGGAAAGTGTGGTACAATAATCATATAAAAATATATATGATATATTTATATATCATATATATATATAACAAAATGTTATATATATATATAACAAAATGTCAGGTAGTGCTAAGGAGTATGAAGGAAAATTAAGTAGGGCAAGGAGATATACAGGAACAGAGTTGGACTCTTTCGATAGGCTAGTCAAGGAATGCTTCTCCCAAGGAATGTCAAAGAGCAGATACTTGAATGATGGAGTCAAAATATTCCTGAAAGAAAGAACAGCAAGTGAAAAGCCCCAGAGAAAAAGGTGTACAGATAATGTAGGATACAGTAAACAAGGGAGATAAATATAAACAATAAGATCAGAAAAGCAGGCCACACAGAGCATATGAGGCCATATTGAAACCTCTTTAACATCTTAGGGTCCCTGCCCGTCTCTCTGTAACCACCCTGCTGTTTTGTTTTGCTTTTTGTAATGTAAAATTAGTGTATAATCAGACATAGAATTTTTTAGGTGATTAGTGCTAAACTTTCAAGTATTAAAAACATACAGTGGAACATACAATACCAAAAAATAGTGAAACTGCTATCACAGTGTCTTAGTTTGGGTTCCCCTCAAATCAGAATCTGAAACAAAGACTTGGGAGCAGGTAGTTTATTTAAGCAGGTGATACCTGGCAGCAGGAGTGAGAGAATTGGAGAGTAAAGCAAGGAAGAAATAAGAGAAAATAAAATATCATTAAAGAGCTAGTTACCTATTTGGACAAGTGGGATTCAATCCCACTGGAGAACCACTATGAATGTCTCAAAATGCTGAGACATTTATACGCCAATTTTACCCCAGAATGCCTCCCAATTTCCTAATCCCTTCCACCTACCCATACCCCCATTGTATTAAATCTCCTGTCTAGATTGCCCTGCATGAATTTGAGCAAGATCTCATGGTTTTGGAAAAACTTTGAGGCAAAAAAATATTGGAGAGACTTGGCAAGCTTTTAAGGTGGAATATTTTTCTCCAGTGTGGAAATTATTCAACACAGTTGCAGGTAAAATGAGTTGACCTGAGGGACTACGGCATGGGGCAAAAATACATCTAATACAAATGATAATTAAGGCTCACAAAGTGCAAAACTTAAACATGGGGTCACGTTATTGCAAGGTTAGAGAAAGGTACTAGTGAAACTTGTGCAAGTAGCTGATTGGGAGTTCTAGGCATTTGGCTGAGCTACTTAAATTGCACTACTGCCTGCAGTTTGGAGCTTCCTGGTAGTGGTTTTCTGTTTTGAATTAAATGTCAATGGGATGATTCTGAGTTTTCTGGCTGGCTGAGACTTAAAGGAGAGTAGTGTCAATCCTTTTGAAATCTTCTTGAGACTTGTTGATTTCCAATCCAAATACTGGCCTCATGTAGAGCTATAAAACCTAGAGAATAGTGGAGGCAAGGAAATCCAGTTCCCTGCTCTATTTATTGAGGCTGTATTGCATGCTGTTTACCTTCCTGGTCTCACCTCCCCTCCCTCTCCACATTGTACCCACCAACCCTCAGCCCAACAGCACAAGATACTTAGAAGAGGGCTGCGTGGAGAATTCCAGCCAAACCAATTATATCAAATGTGTACTGTTATAATGTTATTCTGGTGTTCTACTATAGTTTGCATTGAAATCTCTCTAAAAATTACTTTCAAAATTGAGAACAGTAAATATATTTTTTAATTTACTTGGTAATCTGAGATCATCACTATTAAATTCATATGCTATTTTTTAATGCTATTTGGTGATTGTATTATATAGTATCTGGCCTCAGATTTTTTTAGTTTAAAAAAATGACATTTTGGGCTTCCCTGGCGGTGCAGTGGTTGAGAGTCCGCCTGCCGATTCAGGGGACCACAGGTTCGTGCCCCGGTCCGGGAGGATCCCACATGCCGCGGAGCGGCTGAGCCCCTGAGCCATGGCTGCTGAGCCTGCGCGTCCGGAGCCTGTGCTCCACAACGGGAGAGGCCACAGCGGTGAGAGGCCTGAGTGCCGCAAAAAAAAAAAAAAAAAAAAAAATTACATTTTATTTTCAAATTTATAATTTTTGTCTTCTCCTTTTCCATCAACTTCTAGTTTTTCTTTTTGTTGCTCAAGCTACCTTCATCACTGGAAGACTCTTCTGTTTAGTTTGTACTTGCTAAGTTTTTTAAGGTTGAGAAGCTGATGAACAATAAATAGTACATGTTCTATGGATATAAATAAAAGCATTTTGACAGATATCTTAGGTACTCAGTAGCCTATTTCTCTTTTGTTGATTTATTGGTACTGCTCTCCCCATCCAAGTCATTTTGTTTGTTTGTTAACCAGGAATCCTGAGAAAAATAAAACCTAGATAAATTTCTGTGGTTCAAACATTAATTCTCTTAGTTTGTTTTTTGTTTGGCTTGGTTTTATCTTACTTCATTTTTTAGTGTTTTCTCTTCCTAGCACTGTCTCCCTCCAAGAGCCCATATACTCATGTACCGTTGACTCCTGTAATAAATGTGTTTATGGATATACATAGTATTTCAGGTGAGACAAGTATTATCAAAATTATTTACCAAAAAATATGTGCATCCATTGTTTCATGTTAAAATTATTCTTCCTAGGGAAATAATAATATCCTATTATCTATCAGATAAACAAAAATAAAGTTTTCCACAATTTAGATGCCAGTAGGCTAACACCAGCACCTCACATTTATAAAATATATGACTGCCCTTATTACTGCCTTTATATTGTGTATAAATATATATTATAATATAAATATAATATATAATATATTTATTATTGCCTTTATTTTCCACCAACCTGAGAAGTGGAGGATTAGAGAAGTTAAGTAATTTACCCATGTTCACGTAATTATTTAGTGACTGGCATAGCTAAGGATTGAGTGCATTTCTAGCCAGATTTACATTTCTAAATTTGCTTAATAGAACTGTGTCTTTGCACAGTCATTTTTTTTTTAAACAGTTGCAACCTCTTTCATTTGACTCCCCAAAGTAAGGCATCATGGAAGTGTGAAGCATTGCCGTTTTACAATGTATAAAATGTGAATGCTTTCACTTACAGGGAATTTTTTTTCTTTTTGCACACTTCCATGAGCTCTATCATCTAATTACATCTGATATACAATATCCTGTTTCTTACTTCAGTAAATTCTGTTTCCAACAAGTGCCGAGATATTTCATGAAACAAATTCTAAAACTAATGGCTGTGGGGTTAGCTTTCTAACAAGGAAAAAGATACATCCACTTCTTTACACTCATAATGACAAAAATTAAAAAAACACTTTTGTTTGCTAATGTAAAACAAAAAACAAAACCAAAGTCTTTGGACTAACTTTAATTCTTTTGAAATTACTCTACATGTACTGAAAAGGCATAAAAACAAACATCAGGCAACAACAGGGTTAACTGTCTCCAAAAAACACATCTCAGTATCTATTTAAGGTTATGATTTTCTAAAACAAATGTATGTGAATTTCAAAATGTTTTAGAAGATACATAATTTTAAATATTCTTTTGAAGGGTATATGATCAAAAACTTTAAAGGTAACTGCCCTCCTGTACCATGCATTGATTTTTCCTGCCCAGTAAAAGCAGACAGAATTAAAGGTCTGTGACTATTTTCTATTCTCCATTAGCAAAATCCCTTGTTTTAAATAAGGGACCAAAATAAATAACAAATACAAGTATTCCCTTCTTAAATCATTATTTGAATACAAATAATTTGTGCTTGATTTTTATGTTTCAATAAAATAAAAAGGTTGTTATTAGAAATACCCATACCTGTATAATTTCTGCCTTTAATACACGACTCAAAGTGATGGGAAAATTAGCCTAGGCTGCAACAGAGAATTGACTACAAGGGACTAAGACTTCTTCTGTGGATCCCCTCTCCAGTCACAGGGCAAGACTTACTGGTAAAGTCCTTATATTTGCATTTGCTAGGAAACACTGGTTCAGAGATAACTTTTTACTTGTCAACAGTCCCTGGTGTTCTAGAGTTCCCTTCCATGTTTGATTTATTATGAAGTACTTGAAATACACAAAACGTGCAAAGAATAACATAATAAATTCCCATGTGTCTGTCAACCAGATTTTAAACAAGTTGACATTGTGCTGTATTTGTATTTTATTCTTACAGAAATGAAAGATTTACCAGTACAATTTATACTTACTTTATCTCCCTGCCCAAACATTCCTTTCCCCTTCTCCTCAGATAGAGTTCATGCCTAAAAGTATATTTATACTTTTACTGTATGAGTACATTGCATAAACCATATAAAAACAATAAAATATAGAATATTTTGGCAATTTTAAGGTTTGAATAAATTGCATTATACTGTGCTATATTCCCCCACCCCGCCTTAACAGTATGTATTTAAGCAGTGTTGCTTTAGAATTGATTAGCTCTAGTTTAGTCATTTTATCTCTGAATACTATTCACTTTTATGAATTAATAAACCACAATTGAATTTTCCCATTCTTTTTTATAGATATTTAAGTTCTCCCATCTTCATGTTTCTTTGTTTATTGATTAGTTTCAGTATTACAAATTGTTGTAACGAATAGTGCTGTCAAACAAAAACAAATCCCAACTTAAAAAGCAGTTTTATTCATGAGAAAAACAATTGCCATAGGAAGAACACTCCAATTTCAGAAATCCGCAAACATCTCAATCAAATTTTAAAAATTCATTTTATAGGGTAAACATGGAAAAAACAGAAGTAAGCAGAATCTTTTTAGGGGAAGCTGAACATGCAAGGAGAAATGACCAGTAGGATCTGACAAGAAAAGGGCCTCACTATTGTCAGCTGAATACCAGGAGAAGCTGAGAATGGGAGCAGATTCCACATTTTAGTGCTTGCACATGCTTGGGGCACATGGTGCTCAGGGGCTTGTAGGAAGGAGACAAGCCTGACTAAAGTTTGGTCAAGACAAAGCTGAGGACAAGAAATGGCCAATTGTGAACATTTGATCAATCTTCCTCACTGTTTAAGAGAAAAAGTATATGCCTAGACACTATTAGAAATGGAATAAGAGTCATTGCAGGGTTAAGGTTGGTCCAAATAGTTTTCGGGGGTAAGATGCCCTTCACATTCTTATTGACCCTGAAAGACTAGAGGTATCTTATAGTGAGTATGCTGTCAGACTGACAGCTGTTGGAGGGTCTTAGAAATCAGGCATTTAACAAAATATATAAGAAGAAAATTTTAAAAATAAGTATTAAAGGTTGAACAAGTGAATAGAACCAAAATATGAGGTTTGGACGGAGACAGTTGAGAAGATTCCAAGATATTGGGCCTAAAGCGTCTACATTCAGATAGTAGAATGAGGATAGCAATGGCAATCTGAGAATTTCCCAGTTTACAGTCTGAATACTTTTGGTGATGACATAGACATCAGCGGATTCTAGAAACATGAACATGTCTTCCAAGCACTGTGCATGTGCCTCTTCAGAAAGCCAGAATCATGTGCAGATGATTGTGCAGGACTGCTAACTGGAGTTCTGTAGTTCTTTGGCAATGATATTGAAAGTTCTGGTAATGTTGTCCACAGTTATGGATATTTTCTGGGGTAGAGCAAGGAAAATTCAGGAGTTTTGTCAAATTTCCCAAGTGGCCCACTGAACAACAGCTTCAGGCACAAAGGTTGTTCATACATGATCTGCTGCAGTAGTTAAGTCTTCTAGGTTTTACTCTCAATCTTTTAACCTCCTCTTCTAAGGCTTCTTAAGAACCCTCCTTCTAGGGCTACTATTACGTGCCTGAGTTTGTAGTTGTAACATGTTAGTGTAGACCTTTGGGCTTGTGTGGAGCCTGGAAAATTTAGAGGTAATAGAATGAGAAAAAATTAGAGGTTAAGATCAGAAGAAAAGGCAGTCTGGTTAAAAATTTGATAAACACTAACTAGGTTTGCAAGATCTTGTTAACTAGGTTAACTAGGTTAACAAGATCCCCGTTCACTTAGCAGGTAGATACCAAGAGGTTCCACTATGCCTCATTAGGGGCTATCCAAATTCATGAAATAATTTTCCCCTGAGTTTGCATCTTGGAATTCATAGGTGCTCTTTTGATAGAGATGTTATCTCATCCAATTAAGAAGAAGATAATGATTAGGTTTGTGCTTACAGAATGAACAGTCTGAAGCATACTGGGTAAAATTATGTGTAGGATCATCTAAGTCTATTAGATTCATGTACTCCTGCCTCCCATGGTAATGGTGTATGTATTTGTATTGGTGGCAAAGTATGTTTGATTGCAAATAGTTTTAGGTACATGAAATGGCCTTTGGTTATGTCACAGTGGAAGCACAAATTGCCTTTTTTGAAAAGTATTAAGTTGAAGGAGGGTCCTTTTGAAATCTAGAGTAGAAAGCAAAAGGGCCACTGAATGATAACACAGAGGATGACTTTAAATCTGACACCGGTATAGGAATTTAGGGGAAACCAGAGGCTTACAAAGGAAAGGGAGTATATGCCAACAATCAAAAGTAGAGTTGTGAGATTGTGCTATAAATTGAATAAAACGATGTCACAGATTCTGGGGTCCTTGCAGGGATGGAGGAACTATTCAAGGGAGAACAGTTCACAGGTCTGGTGAGGGAGGAATAGATAGTACAATATAAATCTTATTATATAAAGTTATGCTTTCAATGTGGAGAGTTATAGGAATAGCAAAAGTGATGTGGGAGGGGATAGAGAAGGATGAAGCCAAGGAGGACAAGAAAAATAATGAGAACTAAAAGTAGTTAAGAGAATCCTAGGAGGCCATGTTCTGACATCTGAGGTGGAAACTGATGACTTCATGGTGTCATCAGCTTGTCTTAAAGCTATCTACTTCATGGCTCTGTATGCTTCTGGGGACTTTCGAGAAAGCCTCAGTTTAAGGTTTCCATTTGGAGTGGACTTCCATTCAGAGCAGGATTTATACCTTTTCAGTTGAGAAATATGAATCCAGGTTTATATCCCCTGGAGTTTGACAACAGTGTTAATGGTAAAGAGGATGACATAAGCTTCCTTCCAACAGGGTTCAAAATTAATCTTCACGTGATATCAGCTCCAGAGAACTAAGCCCCTAATTTCTAGGCTTCCATCCAAACCCCTCTTCAGCCCCTAATTTCTAGGCTGAAGAGGAGTTTGGATGGAAGAACTGGAGGAATAGCAGCCTTATTCTGTTGATGATTAGTGTGGATATAATAAGTCCCTTGCAATATTTAGGATGTTTGAATTGACCAAGATAGAATTTTCAAGAGCCCATACAGAATAGGGAATAGTTATGGGTTATTCAGTTATTATTTCATATAGGGTCAGTTGCTGTGACCCATATAGAGAGGCTCAGAGAGCAATCAGGGCTAAAGGTAAAACCTTAAGCAGTAGGAAATTGAGTTCTTTCATCAGTTTTGTACGTTTTAACTTTAATAGTCCATTAACTCTATCATTCCAGATGACTGGAAATGATAGAATTAGTGTCATTTGGGGATAAGGGAAGAACTTACTGGATTGCTTAGAGGACTACCAAAGAAATGGGTCCCTTGGTCAGGTGAAAGGGCCAGTGGAATTCCCCATGCAGGGAATACTTATTGTAACAAACGTTTAGTAACAGTAGTGGCAGTGAGTGGTACTTTCATAAGGGAAAACTTCAAGCCAGTGAGAGTACATAGATAAGATAATAATATATTAATTTCCATGAGATTTAGCAAACTGAATAAATATAATTACCAATAAAGAAAAGATCCTGCTGGAAAGGTTCCTTTTTTTGTCCCACCTTTGCAGATTTATCAGGATTATATTTTTGAGGTGTGGGACAGGAAGCCACCACTTGTTTCAGAGAGGGGTAAACTTTCCCCACCAATGTTTGTGGAGGAGTTGATTTAGTTTCTTCCTTCCTTGATGAGTGATTTTATAAAGTTCAGAAACTGAATTTCAGGTAAGGGACTGAGGAAAGACCAAGGGGCTATCTGAGTGTTTCCAAGGCTCAACCACTTAGATAAGACATTCGACTTGTTTCCAGTTGGCCTTTTAATGTTCAAACACTTTGAACTGGGAGGTTTTAAGTACCTTAACTAGAGGATCAGGTGTAATCAGAGTAGATTTAGGATCTTATCTGATTGTGGTGAGGGTGTAACAGCTTTATGACAGTTTAGTATATCTATCAAGAGTAAATTTACTTTTGCTTCAGGGGTTTTGTAGCCGATGTGTGCTTCTATCTTAAGTTTGGTTATTTCCTTTGGCAATAATAAAGCACCTAAGAAGTCAGACAACTGCTTTTCATTCTCCATTGGTGTCCCAGCTGTTGTCTTAAATTCTCTGGCTTTCCATGACATATGAAAATCATGTGCTATCCCCAAAATATATCTACTGTCCCTATAGATGTTAAATTTCTTATCTTTACCACAGATAAGAAGCTTTGTGAGAGCCACAAGTTCAGTGATCTGAACTGACTTAGCACCAAATAAAGACTTATGCTTTCTGGGATTTTGAAAATTTGTAGTGACATATACTTCCTGAACATTTCCTTCTGAGATACAGAGATAGGAGCCATCAACAAAGAGATTGAGGTCTGGGTTTGCAAGGAAGATTTCTAAAAGGCCAAGATGGGAGAGGATTGAGGCTTGAGTGTCCATAATAGAATCATGCAGTTATTCTTCCATTGAGAGAGGGAAGAAAGACAGGATTGAGACTTTGACATGGGTGGATAGTGATGTGGAAGGAGAAAGCCAAAGAATTTCATAACAGGTGAACTGAGAGTTCAAAAAGTGTTGGGTATTTTCAGTTAGGAGAAGGGTCCAAACCACATAAGGGACATAAAATGTTCAGGGTATGACCTAGCACAAGGTCAGCTGTAGTTTGAACTAATTGTGCAGTTGCCACTACTGCTAGCAAGCAAGGAAGGAAAACATGAGCTGTAGGATGCCAGGTAAGAGGAAAATATCTGATTAACCTCTGATTTCCATTATGTTTTTGAGAAAGAACCCCTATGGCATTTTCTTCTGTTTTATGAACAAATAGGAAGAATGGCAAAGAGTAGTCAGGAAGCCCTAAGTGGGGTGGAACAAAGGGAGAACTTAGGGATTCAAATTATGTTATAGTAGGCAAGTCCCATTTTAGAGGTTCAGACACAAGTTTTTTTAGTCATGCCATATAAAGGGGGTGCTCTAGCAGAGAAGGTAGGAATACACATTCTACAATAGCCAATCAGTTCCAGAAAGCCTTGAAGTTGTCTCTTGGTTCAGATAGGAGGCTGTTAAGTCTGGTCTTCATGTGATCTGGGATCAGGTTTTTCCTTCAGAGGGAATATCATGACCTAAATAGTGGACTTGGGGGTAGCAGAGCTGAACTTTATCACTTGAGACCTTATGGCACTTCTTAGAGTAGTCTTTTAATAAGTATTGGATGTCATGTAGAGATTTGCTGAATGTTTTAGAACAAAGAAGGTGGTCATCTACATATTGAATGAAGATTTAATTACAAGGGAAGATCAAGTCTTTTATATTTTCGCTTAAAGTCCAGGAAAAATGTGTGGGGGTTTCTGTAATTCCCTGGTGCTCAAGTGTATTGTTGATTTTCCCATGTAAAAGTAAACAGGTATTGGGAGTTAGAATGAAAGGATATGCTGAAGAAAGTGAAGTATAAACCAACAGTGGTAAAATGAGCGGCATTGGAGGACAGGATGAAAGACAGGATGGTATTTGGGAGGACATAGTGAGGTCTACATCCACCTGTAAGGACTTTGTCTCCCAGATATGGCCTAAGTCTATTGTTCCTATAGCCCCAAATGAGTCAGGAATGTGAGTAAACATGCCTTGAATGTGGGAATCGTTAATGGCTTGGGAACTGTAAAAGGGGCAAGAAAACTGGGGTTATCTATTAGGGCTGTCAGAGAACGAAGATGAGTGGGAGAGGAATCCTGGGCTTTAAGGGTAAGTACCTGAGGTGAACATGAAATATTAAAATTCTAACTAGAATGCAAGTCTCTGCCTGTTAGATAAACTGAATGGTGGAACTTAATAAAAAGCTATGTGGGGCAGCATGAGGCCCAAGAGATATAGAAAGGACATATGGGATAAAACATGTGGTGAATTATCTAACTGCACCTCAGAGATTGTTTGTGTACTCTGAGGGATAAGGGTGGAAAATTGTGAGGTGTCAAATGTGGAGCAGGTGACTCCAGTGCCTACCAGAAAGGTGGTGGATTGCCCAGTGAATGCAGTTATTATTTCTTCTAACCTATTTAAGAGTATTTGAGGGCAGAGAAGAGCAGATCTCTCAGAGCGAAGTCACTGAGACTCTAAAGTTATTGTCTTTTTGTCCTGGGGTGTTCTTTTAGTATCCTTTCCCTAATAGCCACAAGTATCTCTACCAAATACTTTGGCGAAGTTGAGGGTGGCCCTAAGATGTTAGAATGATTTCCCTCAACTTTTTTTCAAGTTAGAGAGTCATAAGTCTGTGCTGTCATAAGTCATAAGTCTGTGCTGTATACACTTAGCTTTGTTAGCCTGTACAGGCATACCTCAGAGATACATTTTCTTTGCTCATCCATAAGAATCGACTCCTCATCAGTTAAAGTTTTATCATGAGATAAGTGCTCTTGCTGTTTTCACCACATGTGCAGTTACTTCCCCCACTGAAGTCTTAAACCCCTCAAAGTCATCCATGAGGGTTGGAATCGACTTCTTCCAAACTCCTATTAATGTTGCTATTTCAACCTCTTCCTATGACTCACAAATGTTCTTAATGATATCTAGAATGATGAATCCTTTCCAGAAGACTTTCAATTTACATTAACCTGATCATCAGATGAATCACTGTCTATGGCAGCTAGAGACTTAAAATATGTATTTCTTAAATAATAAGACAATATTGAAAATTACTCTTTGATCCATGGTTTGCAGAACTGATGTTGTGTTAGCAGGCATGAAAACAACATGAATCTCATTTACATCTCTATCAGAGCTCTTGGTGACCAAATGCATTATCAATGAGCAGGAATATTTTGAAACAATTGTTTTTCTGAGCAGTAAGTCTCCACAGTGGGCTTCAAATATTCAGTAAACTATGTCATAAACAGATGCACTGTCATCCAGGTTTGTTGTTCCATTTATAAACACAGGCAGAGTAGATTTAGCAAAATTCTAAGGGTTGTAGGATTCTTGGAATGGTAAATGAGCTTCAGCTTAAAGTTATCAGCTTCATTAGCCCCAACCAGAGAATCAGCTTGTCCTTTGAAACTTTGAAGACAGGCATTGACTTCTCCTCTTGAGCTATGAAAGTCCTAGATGGCATCTTCTTCAAATGGAAGGCTGTTTCTTCTACATTGAAAATCTGTTGTTTAGTATAGCCACCTTCATTAATTTTCTTAGCTAGATCTTATGGATAACTTTTTACAGCTTCTATATCAGCACTTGCTGCTTCACCTTGCACTTTTACCTTTTGGAGATGGCTCCTTTCCTTAACCTCATGAACCAAGCTTCAAAATTTTCTTCTCTTGCTTCCTCACCTCACTCAGCCTTGCTGTAAATTAGGCTTTGGCTTAAGGGAATGTTGCAGCTGGTTTGGTCTTCTATCCAGACCACTAAAATTTTCTCTATATCAGCAGTAAGTTGTTTCACTTTAACATCCATGTGTTTACTGGAGTAGCATTTTTAATTCCCTTCAAGAACTTTTCCTTTTCATTCACAACTTGGCTAACTATTCGTGCAAGAGGCCTAGCTTTTGGCTTGTTTTGGCTTTAGACATGTCCTCCTCACTAAGTTTAATCATTTCTAGCTTTTGATTTAAAGTGAGAGACATGCGACTCTTCCTTTCACTCGATTACTTAGAGGTCATTGAGGATCATTAACTGGACTAATTTCAGTATCATTGTGTCTCAGGGAATAGGGAGGCCCAAGGAGAGGGAGAGAGACAGGGGAACAGCCAGTCAGTGGAGTAGTCAGAACATACGCAACATTTATGGATTAAGTTCGCTGTCTTATATGGGTATGGTTCCTGGCACCCCAAAACAATTACAATAGTAACAACAAAGATCACTGATCACAGATCACCATAACAAATATAATAATAATGAAAAATTTTGAAATACCACGAGAATTACCAAAATGTGCCACAGAAACACAAAGTGAGCAACTATTGTTGGAAAAATGGCATTAATAAACTTGCTTAAAGCAAGATTGCCACAAACCTTCAATTTCTAAAATATACAATGTCTGATAAGCACAATAAAATGAGGTATGCCTGTATATCATCATGATGCCTTGTTAAAGCTTGGAATTCAGAGAAAGGGAAATTTTGCCAGTTAATGCCAGAAAAAGAATGGAGCAAGGATCGAGAAGATGCAAGAAATGTTTAACAAAGACCTAGAAGAATTAAAGAACAAACAGACAAAAATGAACAATACAATAACTGAAATTTAAAAAAATACAATAGAAGGAATTGATAGCAGAATAACTGAGGCAGAAGAATGGATAAGTGAGCTGGAAAACAGATGGTGGAAATCACTGCTGCAGAACACAGTAAAGAAAAAATTATGAAAAGAAATGAAGACAGTCTACGAGACCTCTGGGACAACATTAAATGCACAAACATTCACATTATAGGGGTCCCAGAAGGAGAAGAGAGAGGAAAAGGACCTGAGAAAATATTTGAAGAGATAATAACTGAAAATTTCCCTAACATGGGAAAGGAAACAGTTACCCAAGTCCAGGAAGCACAGAGAGCCCCAAGCAGTATAAACCCAAGGAGAAACATGCTAAGACACATACTAATCAAATTGACAAAAATTAAGCACAAAGAAAAAATATTAAAAGCAGCAAGAGAAAAATGACAAATAACATACAAGTGAACTCCCATAAGGTTATCAGCTGATTTCTCAGCAGAAACTCTGCAGGTCAGTAGGGAGTGGCACCATATATTTAAAGTGATGAAAGGGAAGAATCTACAACCAAGAATACTCTGCCCAGCAAGGCTCTCATTCAGATTTGATGCAGAAATCAAAAGCTTTACAGACAAACAAAAACCAACAGAATCCAGCACCACCAGACCAGCTTTGCAACAAATGCTAAAGGAACTCCTCTAGGAGAGAAAGAGAACAGCTACTTAAAACAACACTGTATATATAGAGAGAGAGACTGCTATATCAAAACCTCATGCGAACAACAAACCCCAAAACTACAATAGATACACACACGAAAAAGCAAAAGCAACCCAAACACAACACTAAAGATGGACATCAAACTGCAAGAGAAGAGAATAAAAGAGGAAGGGAAGAATAAAGACCTGAAAAAACAAACCCAAAACAATTAAGAAAATAGTAATAGGAACATACATATCAATAATTACCTTAAATGTAAATGGATTAAATGCTCCAACCAAAAGACAAAGACTGGCTGAATGTATACTAAAACAAGACGTGTATATATGCTGTCTAGAAGAGACCGCTTCAGACCTAGGGACACATACAGACCGAAAGTGAGGGGATAGAAAAAATATTCCATGCAAATATAATCAAAAGAAAGCTGGAGTAGCTATACTCATACCAGACAAAATAGACTTTAAAACAAAGTCTGTTACAAGAGACAAGGCGGGTCTCTACATAATGATCAAGGGATCAATTCAAAGAGAAGATGTAACAATTGTAAATATATATGCACCCAACATAGGAACACCTCAATATATAAGGCAAATGCTGGCAGCCGTAAAAGGAGAAATCTATAGTAACACAGTAATAGTGGGAGACTTTAACACCCAGCTTACACTAATGGACAGATTATCCATACAGAAAATTAATAAGGAAACACAAGCCTTAAATGACATGTGAAACCAGAGGGACAGTTGGTATTTATAGACATTCTGCCCACAAGCAGCAGAATACACATTCTTCTCAAGTGCACATGGAACAGTCTCCAGGATTGGCCACATGCTGGGCCACAAAGTGAGCCTTGGTAAATTTAAGAAAATGGAAATATATCAAACATCTTTTCCAACTAAAACATTATGAAATTCGAAATTAACTACAGAAAAAAACTGTAAGAAACACAAACAAGTGGAGGCTAAACAATATGCTACTAAGCAACCAATGGATCACTGAAGAAATCAAAGAGGAAATCAAAAAATACTTAGAGACAAATGAAAATGAAAGCACAATGATCCAAAAACTATGGGATGCAGCAAAAGCAGTTCTAAGAGGGAAGTTTATAGCAATACAATCTTACCTCAGGAAACAAGAAAAATCGCAAATAACCTAACCTTGCACCTAAAGCAACTAGAGAAAGAAGAACAAACAAAACCTAAGTTAGTAGAAGGGAAGAAATCATAAATATCGTAGCAGAAATAAATGAAATAGAGAAAAAGAAAACAGTAGCAAAGATCAATGAAACTAAAAGCTGGTTCTTTGAAAAGATAAACAAAATTGATAAACCTTTAGCCTGACTTATCAGGAGAAAAAGAGAGAGGAATCAAATCAATAAAATCAGAAATGAAAAAGGAGAAGTTACAACTGACACCACAGAAATACAAAGGATCATAAGAGACTACTACAAGCAACTGTATGCCAGTAAAATGGACACCTGGACGAAATGGACAAATTCTTAGAAAGATACAATCTCCCAAGGCTGAACCAGGAAGAAATAGAAAATATGAACAGACCAGTCACAAGCACTGAAACTGAAATGGTGATCAAAAAACTCCCAACAAACAAAAGTCCAGGACCTGATGGCTTCACAGGTGAATTCTATCAAACATTTAGAGAGGAGCTAACACCTATCTTTCTGAAACTGTTCCAAAAAATTGCAGAGGAGGATAAACTCCCAAACTCAATCTGTGAGGCCACCATTACCCTGATACCACAACTAGACAAAGACAGAAGATAAAAGAAAATTACAGGCCAATATCACTGATGAACATAGGTGCAAAAATCCTCAACAAAATACTAGCAATCTGAATCCAACAGTACATTAAAAGGATTATACACCATGATGAAGTGGGATTTATCCCAGGAATGCAAAGATTTTTCAACATTTGCAAATCAATCAGTGTGATACACCACATCAACAAATTGAAGAATAAAAACCATATGATCATCTCAATAGATGCAGAAAAACCTTTTGACAAAATTCAGCACCCATTTATGATAAAAACTCTCCAGAAAGTGGGCATAGAGGGAATATACCTCAATGTAATAAAGGCCATATATGACAAACCTACAGCTAACATCATACTCAATGGTGAATTGCTGAATGCATTTCTTCTAAGATCAGGAACAAGACAAGGTTGTCCACTCTCACAACTATTATTCAACATAGTTTTGGAAGTCCTAGCCACTGCAATCAGAGAAGAAAAAGAAATAAAAGGAACCCAAATTGGTAAAGAAGAATTTAAACTGTCACTGTTTGTGGATGACATGATACTATACATGGAAAATACTGATGATGCTATCATAAAATATTAGAGCTAATCAATGAATTTGGTAAAGTTGCAGGATACAAAATTAATACACAGAAATATGTTGCATTTCTATACACTGACAATGAAAGATCAGAAAGAGAAATTCAAGAAACAATCCCATATACCATTGCATCAAAAAGAATAAAATACCTAGGAATACACTTACCTAAGGAGACAAAAGTCCTGTAATCCAAAAGCTATGACACTGATGAAAGAAATGAAAGATGATGCAAACAGATGGAAAGATATACCATGTTTCTTGGATTGGAAGAATCAATATTGTCAAAATGCCTATATTACCCAAGGCAGTCTACAGATTCAATGCAATATCAATAAATTACCAATAGCATTTTTCACAGAACTAGAAACAAAAAAATCTTAAAATTTGTATGGAGACACAAAAGACCGCGAATAGCCAAAGCACTCTTGAGAAAGAAAATTGGAGCTAGGGGAATTACGCTTCTTGATTTCAGACTATACTACAAAGCTATAGCCATCAAAACAGTAAGGTACTGTCACAAAAATAGAAATATAGATCAATGGAACAGGATAGAAAGCCCAGAAATAAACCCACTCACTTATGGTCAATAAATCTACAACAAAAGAGGCAAGACTATACAATGGGGGAAAGACAGTCTCTTCAATAAATGGTGCTTGAAAAACTGGACAGCTACATGTAAAAAAAATGAAATTAGAACATTATTTAACACCATACACAAAAATAAGCTCAAAATGGGTTAAAGACCTCAGTATGAGACCAGACACTATAAAACTTCTAGAAGAAAGCATAGGCAAAACACTCTCTGAAATTAATTGCAGCAATATCTTTTTTGTCTGTCTCCCAGAGTAATGGAACTAAAAACAAAAATAAACAAATGAGACCTAATTAAACTCAAAAGCTTTCACACAGAAAAGGAACCATAAACAAAATGAAAAGACAACATACAGAATGGGACAAAATATTTGCAAATGATGCAACTGACAAGGGCTTAATGTCCAAAATATACAAACAGCTCATACAACTCAACAACAACAAAAAACAATCCAATCAAAAAATGGACAGAAGACCTAAAAAATACACGTTTCTCCAAAGAAGACATACAGATGGGCAAGAGGCACATGAAAAGATGTTCAACATGTCTAATTATTAGAGAAATGCAAATCAAAAATACAATGAAATATACCTCACACCAGTCAAAATAGCTATCATCAAAAAATCCACAAACAATAAATGCTGGAGAGGGTGTGGGAAGAAGGAAACCCTCCTACATTGTTGGTGGGAATGTGAATTGGTATAGCCACTATGGAGAACAGTATGGAGGTTTCTTAAAAAACTAAAAATAGAACTACCATATGACCCAGCAATCCCACTACTGGGCATATACCCTAAGAAAACCATAATTCAAAAAGAGACATGTACCACAATGTTCATTGCAGCTCTATTTACAATAGCCAGGACATGGAAACAACCTAAGTGTCCATTGACAGATGAATGGATAAAGAAGATGTGGCACATATATACAATGGAATATTACTCAGCCGTAAAAAGAAACGAAATTGAGTTATTTGTAGTGAGGTGGATGGACCTAGAGTCTGTCATACAGAGTGAAGTTGTGGTACCTATATGCAATGGAATGTTACTCAGCCATTAAAAAGAATGAAATAATGCCACTTGCAGCAACATGGATGGACCTAGAGATTGTCACAGTGAGTGAAGTCAGACAGAGAAAGAGAAATACCATATGATATCGCTTATGTGTGGAATCTAAAAAGAAATTATACAAATGAACATATTTACAAAATTGAAACAGACTCACAGACTTAGAGAACAAACTTATCGTTACCAGAGGGGGAAGGCTGGAGGGAAGTGATAGGGAGTTTGCGATTGACACGTACACACTGCTATATTTAAAATGGATAACCACCAAGGACCTACTGTATAGCACAGAGAACTCTGCTCAATATTATGTAACAACCTAAATGGGAAAAGAATTTGAAAAAGAATTAATGCATGTATATGTATAATTGAATCACTTTGCTGTACACCTGAAGCTATCACAATATTGTTAATCAACTATACTCCACTATATAAAATAAAAAGTTAAAAAAAAAAAGAGAGCCATGAAAAGTCCTGCTCAAATAGGAAAGAACTTGAAGAAGTCAATTTAATAGAATTAAAGCAACTCCCAATTATGCTAATTCAAAATAGTGTCTGGAGCACTGGATTATGGGTTGTGACTCACCACCGTGGATCCAGATTTCCCCAGCTAAGATGTACACAAGGGTTTGAGAAGCCAGCATGAATACCAAGGTAAAGACCATAGGGTGTGTGCAGTGGTCAGTACTCCATCCATGTCATGTCACTAGAAACTGTCAAATTAAAAACAAACCTGGATTTAGAGAGAGGTTTTATTCAGAAGAAATACTCCTGCAATAGGGAGAATGCTGCAATCTCAGAAATCTGCACTCACCTCACAATCAAACAGAAAAGGCTTTTTGGTTTATAGGGAAGGAAGGGCAAGCACAGATGTACAGAATCTTTTTTTTTTTTTTTTTTCGGTATGCGGGCCTCTCATTGTTGTGGCCTCTCCCATTGTGGAGCACAGGCTCCGGACGCGCAGGCTCAGCGGCCATGGCTCATGGGCCCAGCCGCTCCGCGGCATGCGGGATCTTCCCGGACTGGGGCACAAACGCGCGTCCCGTGCATCGGCAGGCAGACGCCCAACCACTGTGCCACCAGGGAAGCTCCAGAATCTTTTAAGGGGAAGCTGGACAAGCAAAAGGAAGTGACCAGTGAATATACCAAGAAAGGGTCTTGCTGTGATCAGCTGATTCCCAGGAGAAGCTGAGAGGAGGGGCAGATTCTACTTTTTTCAGTGCTTTCTTATACTTAAGAGCATGCAGAGTTCAGGAACCTAGAGGAAAGAGAGAAGCCTGACTAAAGTTGGTCAAGACGAAGAGAGGGTAAGAAATAATAACTGCAAACCTTTTGTGATCCTAAACATTTCTCCTTTGTTTATGTGTGAGACATTCTCTAGAACAGGGGTCAGAAAACATTTTTTTTTGTAAAAGAGAAGAGAGTAAATAATTTAGGCTTTGTGGCCATATGGTCTCAGTTGTAACTCTGCCATTATGACTTGAAAGCAGCCATAGACCTATCTAACAGATTGGGTAGGATTACGCTGTAGTGTTACTTCATTCACAAAATAGGTGCCTGGACAGTTATGGCCCTTGACCATATTTTGCCAACCCATGCTCTATGGTGTCATATCAGTTAGGAATTGAATTTCCTGAAATGTGAGAAAAAACACAAATAATAGCTGCTTAAACACCCTTCCTAGTAGCATCAACATAAGGCCACATCTATCTGCAAGGGAGCTTGAGAAATATAGGTATTGAGCAAAGCATATCACTCCCAAATAAATTATTATTTGTGATTTAGAAAGAAATACAACCAATTTCTCATTTGAGTTTGTTTATTTTGCCTTTTGTAGTACATCTTTGATGTGAGGTATAAAAATGGGAGACTAGTGTATGGGAATTGACCCAGACTTTATAATGATCTCTATTCAACTCAAGTTTATATAGAACTAGGCTACAATTAATCTTATCTTAAAATAGAAGCATAAAATGTTCCTAAAAGTTTTTTTTTTTTTATTTTGCTGTATTCATTATAGTATTTGACTTGGAGTCTGAGAGAATGGGAGCTGATTTAATGATTTTTAAAAAGCACTAGTCTTCCCCAAATTACAATGATCAAAGATCAGTAGGCCTTAAACATAAAGGGAGTTTCAAGTCCTGAGGATTTTGCATGAAATGTTTGAACTGAGGCAGTAAGCATTTATAAACTGTCTTTCAAATATCTTTGGACTGAGAGAGCATTTAAAGTTTCCATGGAATCGTAATTCAGGGCATGAAAGGGCAACACATGTCTGTTTTCCTCACTAAGAATAAGGCTGTTTGGGATTTCATTGATTCATGTCCTAAAGCCATCTTTTTTGCTCATTTATACATTTCTGCATGGAGACAATTCATTCTTTGGATGTGAAAGTCCCCCATTCTTAGCTAGTTTAGCTATTTGTATGCTGATCAGTGTCAGAATGTGGGAAATCCCCCTTGAGCACTCCTCTAGTCTTTTCAAGGCCAATCTTATCTTTACAAACATTTCTTGATCTGCTTTATCATCCTGCACTGGAGAAGATGGATTTGATTTTTTTTTTTTTTTTTTTTTAGTTAAACATTGTGCTTGGTTTAAAGTAGATAATGCTATACTGTTTAATCTTCTGTTCTTTCTACATTCTTTAATTCCTTGAGTCCTTTCTCATTTTAATTTTGTATTGCTGCATTGCCTATCTTTGACTTTGCCATATATCTCTTTTTTTTTAAATGTTTAGTGTTTAGAACTTACATACCAGAGATTAAGAAGATTTGTTAATCTCTAGACTAGATAAAAAGTGATTCAATAATTATCAGCAACTTTTTTTTTTTCATTTTAACAGTTATATCTGTTTCATTTTATGGTTTTGAGGGTGTACTAATTTCTTTTACTTCCTAATATTTAAAACCACTGTATATCTAATTGTCATCAATAACCTATTTAAATTACTATTTTAATAAAAATGTATTACTCATCAAGGGGCAATAAGAAGAGGCAATTTTTACCCTGATTCTGTACAGGCTGAAAACCCCTTCTTCTGGCCATAGTCTGAACTAAAAATAAATAACTAAATGTAGAGCATTAAGCTGCAGCATTTAATATGTGTTTATGCTCTTTCTTGATCTGTCCTGGTTGCCCAGTTTTCTTCAGCTTCTGTAGAATTTGTTCTAACTGCTGTAGAATGTCTCGGTAACATTTCTAGAGTTTCATATTTTCATTAGCATTATATTCCTTCAAGGACGGCAAAAACAGAAATCTGTACCTATCAAACTGCCAACTAAAATTAAAAAGAAAAAAATGTCCTATTATAGTTTCACTTATTAACACAATTTTGTTTCTACCTGATGTCATCAAACAATAGGATGGATGTTAATGTATTTAAACCCTTGGCTGGCATCATCCAAAAGTTCCCCAAAATATATCTGCCCACATCTCATTTGTATTTCCACTTTCTTATACCTCAGGAATAACATATCTGAAGGGAAATAGAAATACAAATCAGGAACAAGTAACAAGCAGTTCCAGTTTGAGTATTTTTACGAAACACCTGTAAATGGGAGTATTACAATTATATTCTTATTGAATGATATGCACTACCTCATACACCTTGGAATGTATAGAATGCAGTCTTGAAACCTATTGTTTTGAATCTTCAAAGATAACTGATTCCTTGGAAATTTAAAGTAGATTTCCATGGATTTCAGGATTAGGGTGATTTTCTACTAAATGTGACTTAATTTAAGTCATTTCCAAATAACGAAGAGGTTCATAATTTCTTCTTTCTCTCCATCTTATGCATTTTCTGTTCTTCACAAAGATACATTTCAATAAATTGTTTGGCTAATACTTTTTCATCATGATTACTTGCTACTGTTATTCAATCTTTGCATATACTCGCTGTGTAATACATTCTTTAGTTTTGCCTTATCTCTCCTATATTCATATATTTTCTTGACCTTAAAAATGCTTTCCAACCTACCCCAATGACCCCTACCTCCACAGTTAGGAAACTGTTTAGGAATATTTTAATATTCCTAATGCTATGAGAATATTTCTAAAAAGCCACACACTGATTTTTAGCAAAATCAAACAAATTATAATGAAATGTTTAAAACATAGCCTAACCCACAACTTATAAGTTTTGTTATATTAAAATTTTCTAGTTTTCTTAGGTTTTCTTTTTTGTTTCCTTGGCATTTTCTTTCCATACCTCACACTCAGTATATAGCCAAACACATAGAAATCCACCTGGCATTTAATAAACAGTGAAAAATTGCTATAACACAAAAACCCTCTAAAGGAAATTAGAAGAAAAATCTCCAAACATACTTATCATGGAGAAATTTGACCAACTTTTAAGAAAAAATCAAATTGAATCTCTGGTGAACAGTTATGTTAATGATAACTCCTATTTTCCATTACTAGGTCTAGTTCATAAAATAATTATACTACAATACCAATTTCTCTCTTTCTCTCTCTGTCTCCCCCCCCCACTAGTATATATATATATAGTAAGGTCTATAAGGTATACTAATCTTAAGTGTATATCTTATGATTATATACACATATTCATATGTATATGTACATACTCCTGTAACCACCCAAAAAAAGACACGGAATATTTCCAGTGCTTCATAAATTTTCACTGTGCGCTTTGCCAGTTTATACTCCCCTCAGAGTATGTACCATGAACATCAGTTAGTTTTATCTATTTTGTCCTACAGCTCCCCAAACTTCTTAACTTTTTCAATCTTTCTCCTTTTTTAAATTTATAGATTTTATTTTTAGAACAGTTTTAGACTTATAGAAATATTGACAAAATAGTCCAGCATTTCATATATCCCTCTTCACAGTCTCCCCTATTATTAACATATTGCATTAGTGTGGTACATTTTTGCATTTGATGAACCACTGTTGATATATTATTAATAAATAGTTGACATTAAGGATCACTTTATGTTGTACAGTTCTCTGGGTTTTGACAAGAGCATATTGTCATGTATCCACAATTACATACATACAGGATGGTTTTACCACCCTAAAAATTCCCTGTACTTCACCTATTCATGCCTCCTCTACCTCCAGCAAATCCCCAAAACCACTGATTCTATAATTTTCTCTATAGTTTGCCTTTCCCAGATTGTCATGTAGTTGGAATCACACAATATGTAGCCTTTCCACATTGACTTCTTTCACTCAGAAATATCCATTTAAGGTTATCCTATGTCTTTTCATGGCTTGATAGATCATTTCTTTTTTATTGCTGAGTGATAGTCCATTTATGTATATACTCTATTTATTCATCTGTTGAAAATATCTTGGTTTCTTACAGCTTTATAAGTAAAGCTGTTATAAACATTTTTGTTTATGAAAAACAAGCATAAGTTTTCAATTCAATTGAGTAAATAACTAGGAGCATGATTCCTAGATTGCAAGGTAAGAGTATGTTGTATATTTATCTTTGCAAGAAATTATGGAGCTCTTTTTTAAAGTGGCTGCATGATTTTGCATTCCCACCAGCAAAGAACAAGAATGCCTGTTGCTCTGTACCCTCTGCCCTCACCAGCATTTGGTATTGTGAATTTTTTGGATTTTAGCCATTTTAATAAGTATGTAGTGCTATCACATTGTTTTAATTTGTAATTCCCTAATGATATATGATTATTATAAAAATATGATATGGTAAATGTTTAGAATTTATTCATATGCTTATTTTCTATTTGCATATCTTCTTTGTGAGGTCTCTGTTCAATCACTTGCCCATTTTTTAATTGAGTTGTTTGTTTTCTTATTGTTGAGTTTTAAGAATTATTTTTATATTTTGGATACAAGTCCTTTATCTTGCAAACATTTTCTTCCAGTCTGTGGCTTGTCTTTCCATTCTCTTAACAGAGAATATCTTCATATCTTCTATCTCATATCTTCTAGAAGTTATATAATTTTGAGTTTTACATTTAGGTCTGTCATTCATTTTCAGTTAATCTTTGTGGAAGGTGTCAGATCTGTGTCTAAAACAATTTTTTTGCATACGAATGCCCAATTGTTCCAGCACCATTTGTTGAAATGTCTGTCGTTTCTCTGCTGTATCACCTTTGCTCCTTTGTCAAAAATCAGTTGGCAATATTTATGTGAGCCTATTACACAAATAGCTATTTCTCCTGTTCCATTAATCTATTTGTCTATTACTTCGCAAATACTATGTTATCTTAATTACTGAATCTTTACAGTAATCTTAAAGTCAGATAGTCATTTCTCCACCTCATTGTTTCTCTTCAATTTTATTTTGTCTAATCTGGGTCTTGTGCCTTTACACATAAACTTCAGAATCAGTTTGTTGATTTTCACAAAATAACTTGCAGGGATTTTGGCTGGGATTGCATTGAATCCATAGGTCACTTGGGAAAAATTGAATCTGAACAATATTGAGTTTTCCTATCCATTTACATGGTCTATTTCTCCAGTTATTTAGATCTTCTTTGATTTATTTAACCAGAGTTTTATAGGTTTCCTCATATAGATCCTGTACATATTTTGTGACATACTTATATCTTAGTATTTCATTTTTGGTTGCAGATGTGTTTTTTGTTTCAATTTCTGATTTTTAATTGCTGATATGTAGGAAGCAATTGAATTCTCTATATTAACCTTGTATGCTGCAACCTTGCTACAACCACTTACTAGTTCCAGGAGTATTTTTGTTGATTATTTGTGATTTTTTACATAGAGAATCATGTCATATATGAACAAAGACAGCTTTATTTACTTTCTCCATATGTTTATCTTTAATTTCCTTTTATTGTTTTATTGCACTAGCTAGGACTTCCAGTGTGATACTGAATATGAGTGATGAGAGGGCATATCCTGCCATGTTCTAGATCTTAAGAGAAAAACATCCAGTTTCTCATCATTATGTATGGTATAAATTGTAGGTTTTTGTAGACATTATTTATTAAGTTGAGAAAGGTCCCCACCATTCCTAATGTGCTGAGAGAGTATCATGAAGAGTCATTGGATGTTGTGAAGTGCATTTTTTCACATATTGGTATGATTATTCCTTTTTAGCCTATTGATGTGATAGATTACATTATGTGATGTTTTTTTAATGTTGAAACTGCTTTGCATTATTGGAATAAATTTACTTGGTTATGTTGTATTATTATTTTTATAAATTTTGGGATTTGATTTGCTAACTTTTGTTGAGGAATTTTTGCATCTCTGTTCATGGAAGATATTGGTTCTGTAATGTATATCCTTCTTGTATTGTCTTGTCTTTATCTGGTTTTGATATTAGTATGATGCTTGCCTCATTCAATTGAGTTAGTAAGCCCTCCCTCTTCTGTTTTCTGGAAGAGATTATAGAAAATTATAATTCATTTCAATGTCTTCCTTAAACGTTTGTTGGTATTCACCATTGAAGCCATTTGATCATAATGCTTCCTTTTTGAGAAGTTTATTAATTATTCACTGAATTTCTTTAATAGGTATATACCTATTCAGATTATTTGTTACTCCTTGTGTAAGTATTTTCAGCAATTGGTCCATTTCACTTAAATCATTGATTTTCAGGTTTCTCTGCTTTTTTTTTTTTTCTTTTTGGGAGGACAGAACTGATGACTTCCAACCTCTTTACATGTTAGAGCTGAAACCAGAAATCAGTCCCCTCCTTTGTTTTTTAGATTGCATACTTACTATTGATTACTCATCAGGTTCACTGACTCTTTCTTCTGGTGTCTCCATTTTATTGTTAGATCCATCGAGTGAATATTTTATTTAGATATGGCATATTTTAGTTCTAGAATTTCCATTTGGTTCTTTCATATATTTTGTATCCCTCTGTTGAGGTTTTACTATTTTTCATTTAGTATGACTGTATTTTTTCTTACCTCATTGAGTATAGTTATACTAGTTGCTTTAAAATCTTAGTCCATTAATTCCAGTATCTGAGTCATCTTGGAGTTGGTCTTCATTGATTGCCTTTCTCTTGTGAATACTCAGTTTTCCTGTTTTACATATGTTGGGAAGTTTTGGATTGCAATCTGTACATTATGAAATAATATGTTTTAGAAACTCTGAATTCTATTATATTCTTCTAAAGAGTATTTTATTTTTCTTTTGTTTTGCTTTTTTAACAGGCACATAATTTGGATGAACTCTACAGACCCATGGTGGGGAACAGCTCAAAACAGTTTAGTTTTTTTTAGCTTACTTGGGCTGTTTAGATGCTTCCCCATGTATTTGCAGTTCATGTCTTAGTCAATAGTTTGGGCAGAATTTACAGCAACGATTGATATTTTCCTTTCTGGTTCTCCCTTTCCTTGAATTTCTTTGCCTCAGTTTCTAGTTGCTGTGGTTTCCACATCCCAGGACTTTGAGTCTTCAAACCAGCACATTTTCTAATGGAATTAGCCTATCCTTAGACTAAAAGCTGTAAACATAGGAAATTCACACTGTGACTTTCCTTCTTCAAAGTGTCAACTTTCCTCCTCCCAGTCAACATCTGCCTGTTATTGGTCATTCCCTTGTGCTTCCTAGTAGCTTTTATATTTTTTTGTCAGCTGTTTTCAGTTGTCAGGGAAAGTTGGATTGATAGGAGGTAATCGGCCATATGAAAAGTAAAACTTTTAGAACACTGTTGATTTTTGAAATTTAATCTTGGTAACTGTTGAATTTATAGGGCTGTGTATGTAGTGATTTATATCTTTGTAAATGAAGACAGTCTTGACTCTATCATTTGGATCCTATACTTCTACTATTTCTTTTTCCCTCTGACTTATTACTTAGGCTAGGATTTTCAGTATATGATGAGAAATAGTGATAATAATGTACATCTTTTTTTCCTTAGAGGTCATATACCTGCATTAATTATTTTTTCTTCTTAAGTATAAGGCTTGTAGTTCATATGATGTACACACACACACATACACACACAAACACTCATTTCTGCTAGATAAATTTAATAAATAAGCAAGTTCCTTACTTTTAAATGATTTTTCTCCATCATGAGTTGATGTTTGAGATTTATTGATTTTTTTTCTCTTTTAGTTGAAAAAAGCTATATGATTTTCCTCCTTTATACAACTTTTGTGGCAAATTATTTCACTAGATTTTAAGACTGTGAAAGGAAAATCAAAATGAAGTTGGTATTGCTAAAAGAGCTCTCTAAAATGGAGCCAGAAGGCCACTGAGGAAGTGTGACTTATGCATGTCTCAACCCAGATGGAATCTTAACTTTGACCACTTTTTGTCTTAACATAGACATCCAGAACATCTGCACAATATTCCAGAAACTCAAGATACTTATTGGACCCTTGCCCTAGAATAACTCATGACAACCTATCCCTTAAGACAAATATTTCCTTTCTTGCATCAGGATCAAACAATTCATGAACAACCTTGTGGCTTTTACCTATATAAGCTCCTGACTCTTTCTCTTTCCCAGAACATTCTCAGTTTTACCCAAATCTGTGTCTCCCAATTTGCAGTCCTAAGTCCCCTAATATTCTTTGGTTTTTGTAGCCTCCATACTGATTATTCTTCAACAAGTCATTAAATCATGCTTGCATTCTAGGGATAAAACATGTGGGGATGTGATAAATTTTAATACACTTTTGGAGTCAAATAGCATAGAAGTAAACATATACTTTTGTAAAAAAAAAAATTATATTCAGTAAGAAATCTATTTGTCTCCTTTTACCCAGATTTGATTAAAAATAAACTAAAACCTGAAGAAAGATCTTAGAGTAGCTGATTAATCACCCAAAGGGAGATTCCTTGCTCTATATCAATGTAAAAGAAAAACAAAAACTATTTATTAGGTGTGTGAATTCCTTCTATTCAATTTGTCAAAATTCTTTCAATGTGTAGATGTCAAAAAACACCAACAATGTAATCTTTATGTTTGATAGGATGACTTAGATTCTTGGCATCTGCTTTTATGTGTGCAAAATTTATCTTTAGCATGTGAAATATTTTTGCCTCTGATGGTAATTATCTGTTTTAGGATAAAGATGTAGCAACTCTGGTATTTTTCTAATTTAAATTCACGTTAAACATTCTTAATACCACTCAAAGCTAATAGTTTACTTGAAATTTCACATCTATTATCATAAATGAAAAGAGCCTCTGCTTTTCTATTCCTCTGCTATCCTCATCTAGTTAGAAATCTGAATTTCAAACATGCTTTTTAAATTAGCTGCATGTATTTTGAATTTTTTTCTGTTGTGATCGTTAAATTTATGTGTCAACTTGGAGGGTGCTTTTGGATGAGATTAACATTTAAATTGGGAACCTTGGATTATTATTGCCCTCCATAATGTAGGTGGCCTCAGCCAATCATTTGAAGGTCTGAATATAACAAAAAAGACACCCCCTTCCAATTCTGAGGAGCAAAATGAAATTCTCCAGAAGACTGCCTTTGAACTTCATCTGCACCATCAGTTCTCCTGGGTCTCCATCTGGCCAGCCCACAAGGCAGATTTTGGACTTGCCAGCCTTCATAATCGTGTGAGCTATTTCTTTTTAATAAATTTCTTTTTGTATATACACACATCCTTTTGGCTCTGCTTCGCTGGAGAACCCTAAATAACTATATCTCTTTTCTGTAACAATGTGTAAGAGAAAGGAATTACCTATTTTTAGAAACTTTGGAAAGACTCACCTGTAAAAACATCCCGGCCTAGAATTATTTTATTGATGTCTTTTGTAAGCATAAATTAGTGTTTCATTATTCATTTGATCTCTTGGCTCTTAGTCTATTTAAATTTTCAGGTAATCTTCATTTCGTTCATTCTTATGACTGCTTACTTCTGCTTCACTGTTCCATCATTCTTACCTATCTGCCTGGGGTTAATTATAATGCTTTATTTTGATTTGGCAGGGGAGGTCTGTTCAATTAATTTTTCTTTTTGTTCTTTCCTTTCCTTTTCTTTCTTCTTATTATTAATTATTTATTTTTACATTTCATATTCTTCAAATTTCTAATTTTATCCTGTGAGTACATAGCTTTTTGGGAAATAGCAGCTGCATTAGCTGGGAATGCACTGACCCAGGAAAAATGTTATCATCCAGACTCTTAATTATAGCTTCCAAGGTGAATTTAGGAAGTGAGTCTGGGGAATGTGCCTCAAGATGGAGATGCTCTTTCCTTACAACCTGAGTTCACCAGCAAACTCATTTTCCTGCCCTCAACCCATACTCAATCAGGAGAGTTTCTGTACTTCTGCTCCAGACACTGCTCACACCCAAGGATTTCTCCCCTGCGTTCTGATAAACTAGATGACTGAGAGAAGAGGAGGTTATGAACAGAAGGTTTTGAAATCTGAGGCTCGTCCCTCTACCCCTATCTTTTCTTATTTGCCCTGCAGCACAGTCAGTTTTGTAATCCTCCAGTTCATCCTCCTATTTCCTTCACTGATTATTTTGTTTTTTGATCTCTTCTGAGATGGAACAAGTAAACAGAGATACCCTGAAGCAAAAAAAGGAACAGCAATAATGGTCTTCTTTTCTTAGTTCCCCACTGGTGCCTCTGGCTCTCTTCTAACCCAGGACCAGGAACCTTCCACCTTCTGCGTCTCTGGGTTTTAATGTTCTGAGATCTGTCAACTTCCCTCTTGCTTTTGTGGCATCTGCAGGATTAAGCTCTGGGAAAGGAGCCAGATTCCTGTGCTCCTTCCTTTTCCATCTTGTCAGGAGCCAGGAGTCAGAGACACTTTATTTCCTGAGTTCTTTTTTTGTTTGTTTTAAATAAAATGTCCCACACTTCCATTGAGGCAGCTTGAAAGTTAAATCTGAAAAACAAGACAATTAGGATTAAAAACAAATGGAACTTTTTGAACAGGAACAGAGAGAAAAAATTCTCCCAGCCTTAAGAAGAGCAGATAAATATGGCTAAGCACAGATTTTGACTCTATATTTTCTATAAGCTAATCAAAGTGGCAGAACCAGCTTTATTTCATAGACTTACATAAATTCATTTGCAGAAATCTCATCTAGAGATTTTCTCATCTAGAAAATCTCATCTAGAGATTTTCTAAATTTCCTTAGCATTTAATCCTGGATGGTAACCACCAGCTTTTTTTTTTTCTTCCTGAAGATTCTAAATGCTTTGAGTAACTTGATTCTAGGCTCCTTTTGTCCAATTAGTGATCTGAGACATGACTGTTATTTATTCCAGAATGGAAAGCATTTGTTTTAAGATTTTCTACATATTTTCTGAATCCCTTGCTTTTTCCCTACCATTTGTTAATGAACTCTTAGCAATTTATTGTCTAGTAGGAGGAAAATAACATAAGAATTGTTCTCTAATAACCTACCACAATTTAAGGAACTGAATGAATGAAAATGTTAAATGCATATGTTCCATAAACCAATTGTTTTCAAGTTTCAAGTTTCCTTCCAAAGGTGTTCCCTTAACCAGTAGAAAGAGGTATAGCTTCAGTATGATGGTTAAAGGCACAGAAGATCTGTTCTAGGAGGGTTTGTATTTTTTGTCTAAGTCTTTTTGGGAAATAGGGTCTAAATCAAAGACAATGTGGATTTCCTCACTAAAGTCTGATGTGTGTGATCTAATCACAACAGAAATAAATCAGCTCCTCATTCCAAATTGAGGCTTATCTTTAAAATATTTTTTAAAAATCATACTCTAGAAACTATCAAATTGTGCGTAAGGAATATACTAACCTCAGAAAGTTCTGTCTAATGCACCAAAAATGATTCACACTGTGAGTTAGATTAGTGCACAACACTGGAGCCATTAATGAGTTGAAGACCAGTAGGTGAATGATTGAAGGCATTAGACTTCCAAAGCAGATGAACTATAGAACTTGTATTTCCTGAGAAAATGCTAGTTTGAAAGAATCCACCAAGATCAAAGGAGTAAAACTCAAGAAATCATTTCTATTCTCCTTATACACAAAAACTATCACATTTAATATCTATGTGGTATGTAGCAAGACTGCTATTTCTACTAGCAGAGAGAGCAGGAGATATTTTTATATTAAGGTTTCAGTTAGCACAGAGAGAATACCTCTGCCTCCACCCATTCTCATTCTTGCCACCTAAAAGTTCATTGTAAGCAACTATTTCCTCTGCTATGAACCCATCTACAATGGTAACATTACCCTGAGAAATGTTACTGTCAACTGTTTCTAAACCCAAACTCTGCTTTCTTTCCTCATTACACTTTACCATGATTTGTTAGTTGTTGTCTTAACATAGTAGACTACAGATTACTTCAAGAAAGGGACCTTGTTTACTTTCTTCACTAACTCTCCAGAGCACAGTGACTGGATCGTGTTAGATGCTTATCAGATATTTGGTGCATCACAATGTTAGTTGAACAAAAGTCTGATAAATGAAATTCAAAGACAATTTGTAGTATATATTTTCCCCAAGAAAACATGTTCAAATCACATACAAACAGGGGAAGAAAGAATATAAGTTCCTTAATGTTAATTTCCACGGCCTTTCATGGCTTAGAAAGATAGTTTCCAATATAAATATTATGTGAGCTACATATATTTTTTCAAATTTTATAGTAGCCACATTTACTAAGAAGAGAGGAAATTAATTTTAGTAATATATTTATTAGCCCCATACATACAAAATATTATCATATAATCAATATAAAGTCAATATAAAAATCACTAATGAGACATTATAATATATACTTTTTTTTTGTACTAAGTCTTTGAAATCTGGTGTGTATTTTACACTCATAGCACATCTCAGAAAGCACATGTGACTATTGTCTGCCATATTGGACAGTGAAGGTATAGAGCAGCATTTTGCAAACTTAAATGTATAAAATACACACCTGAGGATATTGTAAAAATCCAAATTCTTATTCAGTAGATGGGTTGGGGTGGAGGTTAGACCTTTCTAATGACTTCCTAGGTAATGCTGATGCTGCAGGTCCATGGACCACATTTTGAGTAGCAAGAGTCGGAGCACAACATAAATTCCTCAATAGCAAAACAGAGAAATAAAGAGTAACAAATTCTCAAATTTATACAAAGTTTCAGCCAATGCCTCTCTCTATACTTGTATAGTCATTAGTCTATTTGACATTTCCACTTGAATGAATAATAAATATCTCAAATTCAATATGGATCCTTTATTAAGCTGTTGCCAACTGAGGATAACTGAAGCTCAGTCACACTGGGGACCCCCTGGGGAACTGTGTAGAATACACCTCAGAATGCTCGCCCTCCCCAGTATGGGAAGCTGAATAATTTATCCACTGCCTTATATTCCCCAATGTTTGAGACTTAGCTCCGGGCATGTTACCTCTGTTGAACTTTTGGGTTGCACCTACAGTCAAGTTGAATTACAACAAAAAATCTCATTGATTTAGAGAAAATCCTAAAGCAGACAAGAAGACACATCTGTTTGGATCTTGAAGGCAGACACTTTCAGCGTGCATGGCATCAGGCCACTCCAGGTGAAATCAAAGGTTGTTGAGGGTACATTGTAATTGTGTAGAGATCCAAAAGTGTCTACTGTATTTCCCATAAGTAATGGAGGTATGTGACTTGAAGTCTCTCAAAAGGTGGCAGATTAATCAGTTTCTCCTGTAAAATGGGCTTAGTCAATATATGTGATGTACTTAGAAGAGTGCCAAGTATTAGCAGTTATTATTGCATAGATAGTCTAAATTAACTCTGTGGCTCATATTTCTATTATCTGAAGTGCTTGCATATCTAACTCCTTTGTTTTTATTACTAAAATTCTCACTAACATTGATTTGCCCCTTTTGTTTTAGTGATTTTTGATTTTGAATTTTTTTTTCTTTATCTTATTTCTTAATCTGTTGAAAACCTGGGTGTCTAAATTGAGGTATGCTATCCTCAAAGAAAATTTTAGTTTGATTCTTCTAGGAACAAGTTGGAGTTTTGACCACTCTAACACCCTTCCAGGTTATCAGTTTATTCTTAATTTTGTTTACCCTACTTGGCACCAATAACATCACCTGTCCTCAGCACAACTCTTCCTGTTAGTGTATTTTCATTATAGTTTCAGATCACACAGTTTTATTTATTTTATGCGTTTTGGCCCTTACAGATTTCTCTTGTTTCAGTCACACTGGAAAAACATGATGCAAATTATGCTTCACACAGGAACTCATTACTTCACACGGGAGGCAGCATCTACAAATTTTCTGCGGGGAGTAGAAATCAGAAATGATGTTGTTTCACACATTCTTTAGATTCTACATTCATGCTTTTTCTCATGTGGTGTCAGGGCCATGTTATAGGCAAAACTGTAAGAAACTGCTGGATTCTTTGAATATTTTCAAAGAATATTGGTTTGAAAATATTGAATATTTTCAAGCTCCTATACTCCACTGTGGGAGAAATCAGAAGCTTGAAGTGTCATTGAGGCCATTATTAAAGAATCTTATTTGGAGGTATAATGATGCAGAGAAGGTCAGAGAAATTACAAAAATACTTTGTCCTCTTACACAATAGTGAACTTAAATACTCTAATTCAAAAGGTATCTCAGAGACGATTCTAAGTAAATTTCTGTATCCTTTTCAAATATGATGGTTTTCTGTCTTTTTTCCAAGTGTTTTGGAACTTTGATCAGTTTTCTTATCAGTTGACTAGACCACACACTATTCCTTGAGGATGAATTTGAAGACATACTCATGTGGGCCAGTGGGGAGGAATAGCAGGCTTGTACTGCCCAAGTGTAAAGCAGTTACAGTTGGTTTACAGCATTCCCTGTTGTGAATAAGGCAAGAGTTGTTTCTGTTTTAATTTGTGTATATTTAGGGTCAGGGCATTTAGCTACTTTCCTTCCCCTGTGAATGCCCAACCACCTGTAGAATCATGATGTTAGAAATGGAAGAAATGTTTTATCCTAAATTCGAAACTAACACCCCGAAGGGTTAAGTGAATTTCACAAGGACAGACATAGCATTTTTGTAGTGGACCCAGAAACAAGCTCAACCTCTTGACATCCAGGCACTAGAATTTCCTGGTGTGCAGAGTGACCAGCCCTCCTGATTTACGCAGGACAGGATGGTGTACCTGGGATGCATAACTTTCAGTTTTAAAACCAGTGAAGTCTCAGGCAAAACAGGAAGAACTGGTTACCATAAACATGTTCTCAAGATTTAGTTTTCTCATTAAGAAAAATTTCTGGAAATATTTACCTACCAATACTGAGATTTAGTGGAATCAACATAGGAACTGGACAGACGGTCAAAATTTATATCCCAACTGTCTGGCCAATGGAATATGGGCAGAGTGATAAACATCATCTCCAGACCTGGACCATATTTCCCAATAAGACTTTCCTCATTCTTTCTTCACATGTTTCTTTAATAGAGGTCAAAAGTCCAGTGGCCGTACAGAACAACAGAGCCATTAGAAGAAACAGCCTTAGTTGCTGAATCCTCTCCTAAGTAGAAGACTAGCCATAAAACATTTAAGAGGTTTCAAATTGTTATAAAAATTAGTTTTCCTTGACTAACACAGGTACCTAGCAGCAACATTATGTATTTATCTATTTTTTTCCTCCTCTCCCTCTTTACCAATATGGCAAGTATGAAAAGATGGTTAACAAAACTAGGAGCATTTTCTCAGTATTTTTGGCCATAAGGAAATACTTTGAACTTCTTAAAAAATTGCAGTAGCTTTTGGATGAAATGTTTACTGAGAGTGGTAAAACAGATTTAAATAAAATTAAAATTAGAAAGCAGGAATTTGTGGTCTTGAGGAAGCATATTTAATTTTCTTGCAGATTGTTACGTATGCTTTTTTATTGCTTAGAGCTTTTCATTTGTTCAAAACATTCTTTTTTATATATATTTTGTTGACATGTAGATGAGTTTGAAAACCCATTTGTTCACAAACCTTTCACAGAGTACATCTTTTACCCTGTCACCATTTCCTTGTTCCATCATTGTGTTCCTCCTAAACTCTATCTATTGTATATGTAGAAAGTATATAAATACCATTTATGTAAGTGGTTCAGTAGGTGACATTTTCATCAGTCATAGCTTGTGATTACTTTTTCTCTCTCTTACTAAAACAACTGAATATGTACTAAAAGACTAGAAGAAAAGAAAACTAAAATACACAGAGGATTTCAAAGCAGTAGATATCATTTAAAAGCAGATAATCATCCAGAAAGCAGTAGAAAATGTAAATGATAAGTGACTTACAGATCATAAGTGACCACATCTCATTTCCTCTAAGTAAAAGGATAGGTAATTGCATTAATGTTAAAAGAAAAGGATATTTAGGTTCAACTGTTTTAGGTATTAAATGTGTCTTGTGTACTCCTTGAATAATTCTAGATATACAAGCAAAGAAAACAACACAAAATATTTTATAAATAAGATACTGCAGTGCAGGTAACTTATAAATATATGTTTAATATAAATTCACATAAACTTGTTTTGGATTTAATCACAGTGTATGGGATTAAATGTCTTATCAGTGGGATTGATTGTCTTATTACCAACAAGATAAAACTAACAGTCATTGCAGCACTATCACAATAGTCAAGATATGAGAGCAACCTAAGTGTCCACTGACAGATGAATGGACAAAGATGTGGTATTTATATACAATGGAATACTACTCACCCATAAAAAAGAATGAAATTTTGCCATTTGTGACAACATGAGTAGATCTAGAAGGTATTATGCTAAGTGAAATAAGTCAGAGAAAGACAAATACTATATGATCTCACTTATATGTGGAATCTAAAAAAACAAAACAAATGAACAAACAAAACAAAACAGAAATAGACTCATAGATACAGAGAACAAACTGTTGGTTGACAGTGGGTGGGGGTGGGTGGATGGGAAAATAGGTGATGGGAATTAAGAGGTACAAGCTTCCGCCTATAAAATAAGTAAGTCATGGGAATGTATTGTACAGCACAGGGAATATAATCAATAATATTGTAATAACTGTATATGACAGATGGTAATTGACATCATGGTGATCATATTGTAATGCATAAAAATATCAAATCACTATATTGTATACTTAAAACTAATATAATATTGCATGCCAATTATAATTCAATAAAAATAAATAAATAAAATTGAGGAGAAATGTGGATCTGCTCCTGTAGCTTAACAACAGATTTAGAAAAACTGTGAAATTGTTTCAGTTGGAATTGCTTGCCTGTGTCTATTTCTACCCAAAACAACTCTTAACATTAATTTTTAAGTGTTTTATTTAGTCCTTGATAAGAAAACTTTTCTATTTATTCTTTAAGGTGATATTTAAAGAAATATTTAAAAAGAATAGACCATAAAATAACAGGTTAGCAGCAGATATTACTTAATTTTGGTCTTGACATATGTCTGACCTTTAGGAATAATTTTAAATACCTTCATTAAAGCCAGAGAATGGCTACAGTAGTCACTCCAGTGATTCACCTGTAGTCATTCTAACTATTCATCTTGTAGCCATTCTAGTTACTCATTTGTGGTCAATTCAGAAGGGAAAATGAAAATATGCCATGACACCACCAAGTAGCTTGAAAGATAAATATAGGTATGAATAAGAAGCTAAAAATATCAAAAGTGAACTTTTCAGAACAATATAGCTATGTTATTCACCAACTTTCCAAGGCCCAGAAATGACTACCTGAAATCCTTATTTCAAATTATAATTAATTAATTAATTAATTAACAAATAAACCCCGCTTCTTTGTTTTATGGAAGATGTACATAGAATATTAGGACCAAAGAAGGCTTTAAGGATCATCTTCTCTAGCTAAGTCATATAACAGCTGAAAAAACAGGACCTGAAAAAGTGATTAATACCACATTCCATATTCACTACATTTAGCAAATATTTTATCAAAACCCAGTTCTATTTATTAATTTATTTTTGGCTCCTTTGGGTCTCCATTTCTGTGCACTGACTTTCTCCAGTTGTGGCAAGCGGAGGCTACTCTTCGTTGCGGTGTGAGGGCTTCTCATTGCAGTGGCTTCCCTTGTTGCAGAACACGGGCTCTAGGCACACGGGCTTCAGTAGTTGTGGCTCGTGGGCTCTAGAGCACAGGATCAGTAGTTGTGGCGCACAGGCTTAGTTGCTCCACAGCATATGGGATCTTCCCAGACCAGGAATCGAACCCATGTGCCTTGCATTGGCAGGCAGATTCTTTTTTTTCAACATCTTTATTGGAGTATAATTGCTTTACAATGTTGTGTTAGTTTCTGCTGTATTACAAAATGATTCAGCTATATGTATACATATAAGATGTGGCACATATATACAATGGAATATTACTCAGCCATAAAAAAAACGAAATTGAGTTATTTGTTGTGAGGTGGATGGACCTAGAGTCTGTCATACAGAGTAAAGTAAGTCAGAAAGAGAAAAACAAATACCGTACGCTAACACATATATATGGAATCTAAAAAAAAAAAAAAAAAAAGGTTCTGATGAACCTAAGGGCAGGACAGGAATGAAGACACAGACATAGAGAATGGACTTGAGGACATGGGGAGGGGGAAGGGGAAGGCAGGCGGATTCTTAACCACTGTGCCACCAGGGAAGTCCCCAAAACCCAGTTCTTTTAACTCTTAATCTCTCCCTTTTACCTTTGTCTCTGTCCAGTGGCCTTTTGACTATATGGTAATCATTAGATTTTCATATTAGTTTTAACAATAACATTATGTAAGTATTTTGTTCCTAAGAAAAAAGAAAATAATTGAATTGCTTTGTATGAGCATACAAGAGAAATTGAGTTTGCTTCGATCATTTTTCAAACTGATGAAATCCTTGTCAAATTGTAAAAATATATAAATTCCAGAATGTTGTACTCCCTCAAAAGTATTTACTACATTGCACATTAAAAAAAATGTATTTACTACATTGTAAACCCTATGACTCCAGACATTTTCATAACACACACATATATACACACACACTGACATATATATTTGGTTTTTTACTTATACAGATATCACATGATGAACTAGTAGATCAAGAGAGAAAAAGTATGTAGGAATTATTAAATTACTGTTTCTCAACTTTGAACCCACCCATTTATATTCCCCTTTGATGCTAGTGTAGGGACAGCATACCAAATGTCTCCTTTACCAACTGGCTCCATTTTAAATTCTGTCAATAGAGGGTGCTAGAGAAAGACTGGATTACTGGAGAAGGGTTAAAGATATGGGGTTTGCTCATTTTTGTTAGTTTCCTCTTGTTTCCACCACCCCTTCCATGGTTCTTCCTCCTGGCAAACACAATTGGTTCCAGTTGCTGCAGTTAACTTTCAGTTTCTCTGTCATTTCTACTACCAGTGCATCACATGCTTTTAGAGACAGAAGCATCCAAAAACCTACAACTCTTTCCTCTGAGGTCTGAGTCCCAGCTCTGTTTGAGTCATTCTCCTAGTTCCTCATGCACCAGCAGGGAAACATCCGTTCCTCAGAGGGCTAGGCCAACCTTAGCTGCTTTCCTTTGTTTCCCCCACCTTAGGGATCAGTAGCTGCTTTCTGTACAGAACTTACAATTTCTGTAAAACTTCAGTTTCTTTTTTTTTTCATTTTTAGTTTTCAATACCTGACTAAATATATATTTATATTAACATTTTCTCTGCTGCAGTAACTGCTGTGCTTTCTGTTTTCCTGACTGAACCTTGACAGATACAGAAATAAAAACTTGACAATGATTGAGGACCTATCATGCATCAGGTCTCACTGATATATTACTTACCTTACAGAGTTTATCCGGTATACATAGTAGCTTTACTATTCTTCCACTAACAGCTTTATTGAGGTATAATTGATATACAAAAAATTGCACATATGTAAATATACAATTTGATGAGTTTGCACACACACTCACACACACACACACACACACACATATATATGCATATACACACCCAGGAAAGCAGCACCACCAGCAAGGTAATAGGCATATCCATCACTCCAAAAGTTTCCTTGGCCCTTTTGGAGTTCCATTTTGCTGTTTTCTGTTTTGTTCTGTTCTGTATTGTTTTATGTGTATGTGTATATGTTGTATTAAGAATACGTAACATTAGATCTACCCTCAACAAATTTTTAAGTGCACAAGACAGTATCATAACTATGGGCACTGTGTTGAATAGCAGATGTTATATACATGCAATGGAATATTATTCAACCTTAAAAAAGAAGTAAATCCTGCCATTACTCTAAAGTAATCAAACCCATAGAAGCAGAGAATAGAATGGTGGTTGCCAGAGGCTGAGGGAAAGGGAAATGGGAAGTTGTCCAAAGCGTATATGGTGGCAGTTATGTAAGATAAGTAACTACTATTCCCTTTTAATGGAGAAGAAATTTCAGGATTACAGACCTTGAATAACTTGCTCTAGTGGTAAATTGTGGTTGGAAGTCCCTGAAGTGGGACAATAACAGGAAAATCTCATCTTTCACTATCTGCTATATGCTTTCAAACCTTTGAAAAATTACTTGAGGAATGATAATAATGACAGCTAATGCTGAATGATATTTACTTGGAGTTAAGCACTCTTCTAGATGCTTAACACATAATTATTATTAGTTAATAACACATATTAATTCATTTAATCCTCAAAATAACCTAACGAGATAGTACTGTTTTTATGACTAGGTTGCAGATGAGAAGACTAAAATTCAAACCAGGCAGTCTGGCTCTCTTGTGTGTTTGGAATCACCAGCATGTTTTGCCTTAGGAGAAAAACAGTAATATGAATATAAATAAGGATAAGCTTCTCAATGATACAAACAGGATGTTTAGATTCCTACAATTTTCTTTTCCATAAATAGCTTCCTGTTATTTTTCTCCTTCAATTTCTTTCCTCCCACCCCACTCCTAGTCTAATATTATTACATATATTCTTCTCATACTAATGATCCTTGAGTTATTCCACATGTTAAGAAGTTATTCAAGACCTTTAAAACCTAGGCGCTAACCCAATTCTCCAAATTCTTCTCCACTGCTTCACAACAGGCACTATGCAAGACTTTCTTCAAACATCATCTGTGCAAGCCTGGCCCTGTATTTAGTACTTCAGTCTCTTCTTTGTCTGAAATGCCTTTCTCCTCTCGTGACCATTATTTGTTTATATAGTAACAAATAATAAGAATGCTGATTAAGAAAATTTTCCTGACTGAACAGTCCATACAAATTAAATTCAGCTCTTGAATTTTTAAAGCATTTATTGCCTTAATTGTAGAAACTTATTGTAGCTACCTTATATTTTTTACCTTTTCTTTTTATATAAGTTTCATGTCATTTTAAAGTAGACTGTAAACTCCATGAGGCCAGAGATCATGTCATAAATTTATTTATGTTCTGGTAGTTCTAATAATTAGTATACTGTCTTACACACAAGCATTGCCAAATAAATGTTTATTGTTGAAGATATGATAAGAATCATACAAGCATCCCAACTCTTCCACTCTTTTGGAATAGGAGTCTAAACTTAGAGAAAGAAACAATGCTAGAAATGAAAAGTATATAAGTAATTTTTCACCACATGCATCCCTAAGAATGTTATAAAATCTGTTAGCTTCCTCCTGAAAAGAAAAGTATACTTTTAAAACTTTAAAAATCCAAGAGATTGGAAAATAATTTTATTCCCACAAGAGTTAATAGATTAATAACTCCTAAAGTACAACAAACACACAAGACCTCATTCCAAGACATGTCATATAGCCAAAAGCCATTCACAGTGTACTATGGTTTTTAAGATGACAGATGCACTATTCAAACATTGAGTCCACATCTTAGCTTAGCTACTGGCTAACTGCAATAGTAAGCAATTTATGTGCTCTAAAAGGACTTTATTAAAGGGTGATAAATACAATAACTATTATATCTACTTCATAATATTATTTTGAAGATTATATGAGATGATCTGTAAAAGTGGTTAACATAGTACCAACACCTAGGAAGTACTCAGTTTCTGGTAATTATTTGTTCTCTGTATCAAAGAAATGACAGTCTAGGGTGCTGTGTCACAGTCAGACCAAGATCGTTTGTGAGGAAAATTGCAAACTGTGTAATAATTACAACATTAAGTGGAAGGGATTATTCCTCTTGTCTCCCAACCCCAAAGTTAGTAGCAATGATGGATATGAAATTTCATATTCAAAAGACAACTGCTTCACATTATTAGATAACTAAGCTGATCTATCCCCTCTCTCTGTTCCACACTATTTAATAGAGAACTCTGACACTTTATTAGAGAAGGTGGACGTTTAGAAGAAATGTGCAGGCCTGGAAAGCACTGTTAGTTTCCTCTCCCATCCCCTTTTGAGTAAGAAAAAAAGGGACTCTCACCTATGCCATATGAGAGGGATGCCCAAGACATCCACTGAAGGAGATTAGGGGAGCCTCCTTCCTCTTCTCCAGCTGCATTCGATGACACTCAGAAAATTCTCAACCACACTGTGCTGATATCCAGATGGTGGGTGATGCAATCCTTTAAAACCTTGACTGCAATCTTTTGGAGTTTGAGAAGTTTGAGGCCGATATTAGCCTCTCAACTGGAAAAGTCTAGAGACAGGAGACAATCCAGGCACAATAGCAGGGCAAGGGAGAGAGGGAGTAGCTGTAGAATCAAGTTCAATTCCACTTCGGTTTTTTACCTATGTCAAATAATTTTACAGTGTGGCAGTACCTCCTGAGATCTCCGAAAAACAAAACCATAATGTTCCCCCAAAATGAGTCAGCATTGGGATGTTGTCATGAAGCAGGACATTTGACCAAAGGTGAAAAGTACAAATATTAGCTAAGTCTCATCCTTTCTCCCTTCCCTGAATCAGTGCATAAACTTCGCACTGATTTTAAGAGGTCCTTTTATTTCCATATATTAAATTCAGCCTACTAACTTAGCAAATGCCTCCTAAAATTTCTTGTAAATGACCAAAAAATTATGAAAAATAGCATTGCTTAAAAAAACAGTATGTCAGATACCACAGTGGATAGATTTAAAAATATTATAAACCCTTCAAAACTCTCATATTTGGTGAAAACAAACAATACAAAAGTATATGATGTTTAAAATATTCATACATACCAATTAAAATAAAAATATAGAGCTTGGAAAGTACATTAAAGCAAAATTTTCTGTAAAGCATCTAACATATATTTAAGGACTAACACCACATAATTGTACTGGTCAATCTTTAATGAAATCATGTGATCACTCTCCCCACCCCCACCACTGTGAATACGCGTGCACACACACACACACAAATATACACACACACACTCGCCAAGCTTGTTTCCTAAACACAGATCACTCCATGGCTTCTCAGGCCACAATTATAGGTGCAGGAGCCTCACAGGCTGTGTGGTGCTATCCAATAAAGAGGGTACATACTGCATCTGTGCACTGGGAACATTGCCACCCAGAGAACCTATCTTACGTCAGTGGCTACCTGAAGAGGACAGACCTGTAAACATGAATGTGCATGTGACCTAAGTCCCTTTAGAGTGGACTTTAGAAATGAGATAGGGGTGACAAGAAGGAGTGGGGGATATATTCTTTCCCTTTTATTTCTCGTGGATGCCATAATCCATTAGGCTTTTGAAGATGCGTTGCAAAACTAAAAAGTAGCCTCACTTATTACTAAGGTGAAGCCACTCAGAAACATACCTCCTTGTATTTGCTTCCCCTCCTTCCCTGCCTCGTTTTGTGTTTTCTTTGAGTCTACATTGACATTGCATCATCCAACAAAATATTGCAAAGTGTGCATTGTTTTCTAGGAAAACACAGAGGTAAGACTATGACACGAGTAAGTGTTTTTCTAAGTGATTACATATTAGGATGTATTTTAATGTCTGCTATATTCATAGACCATTAGGGAGGAAAAAATCTATAAAAATCTCTCGGTAGATGCCAAATACAAATTCAGTAAAATTTGATGTACATTTTGAGTAATAAATTATATAATTTAAAATCCTGTCAAGGGTTTTATTTCCATAAATGAAGAAAATTGTTTGTTTCCAAATCAACTGCCAACACAATTTCAAAACCAGGCCACATTATATCATTCTAATTAAAATCTGAGCCAACACTACAATGACTGCATGTACAACTATGTAACATTATAAGTTCTAGCTGATGAAATCATAAGAGAAAACCAAATGATTTATACTAGAGAGACCATATAATTAAATACTTTATAATATTTACCAAAAAGCACTAAATTTATAGTACCATTTTATTTAGCAACTCTGTGCTTAGGAATTTATCATTTGAATATAAATACACTTGTTACCAAATATGCACGGGCCAGTAGATTTTATGCTTCTGAAAGTCAAGGATTGTGCTGTTTTGTTCATGGTTGCATATCTAACACCTAGCCAAGCACTTGGACCACCGTTGCAATGATTATTATGTAGTACAGGCCAGACAGTCTTCTAAGCATTATACAGAATCAGTACGTTCAAATCTCATAACAATCTTAATGGTAGATGTTATTGCAAATGGGGAGACTGTGACTCATAATGATTCTGTGACTTGTCTAAGATCAAACAGACAGTAATTGATGAGATAGGGTTTTGAATCCAGATGTTCTGATTCAAGAATGTCTATTGAGCATTGACTTCTAATGCTTTTCATATGTAGAAATTGAACAATTTTTCTACAACAAATTATTTTTGACTGTTGCACATGGATGATAAAAAGATATCTAAATAAATTATTAAATGACTATTATTCATTTATATAAGTGAAAACTAGGAAACAAGTTAAATACACCAAGTGCCAAGAGATTACCTGGTGAAAAGAAAATTGGTGCATCCATGTAAAAGAATCTATGAAATCACTAAGAAGATTGATAAATATGAATGTATATAGGTATCGGAATACATGGTACTATGTGAAAAGCAAATATCAAGAGTAATATATAGAATAATGGCCCTTGAAAATGTCCATGTCCTAACCTTCATAACCTATGTATGTGTTACATTATATGACAATGTGGAATTAAGGTTGCAGATAGAATTAAGTTGCCAATCATCTGACCTTGATATGAGGAGATTGTCCTGGATTATCCAGCTGTACTCAAAGTATTCACAAGGGCTCTTATAAATGAACAAGCTTGGCAGACGTGTCAGTGCATGAGTCAGAGAAACATCTGAAGATGCTACATGGCTGACTTTGAAGATGGAAGGGAGCCACAAACCAAGGAATACCAGAAGCCTATAGAAGCTGAGAAAGGCAAGAAAATTAATTTTCACCAAAAGTCCCCCAGAAGAATGCAGTCTCATCAACACTTGGGCCCAGTGAAACCCATTTTGGACTTTAGACCTGTAAAATTGTAAAGATAAATTTGCTGTTGTTTCAAGCCACCAAGTTTGTAACAGTGTTAATAAGAAACAAATATACCAAGTATGAGAGATATGATTCCATTTTTATATTTAAAAGCATTCCAGGATGATATTATACACAATTTAAAAATTCTATTTTCTTTAGGTTCATTTGTGTTTTTTCACTTTTCTTTAAAGAATATTTGTAATTACCACAACTACATCTATATCTCTATGTAGTATAATGTTGGGGAATAAAAATAACATGTAAAATATTTATGAATTTAGGTAGAAAAGCAGACACAAAAGCATACAGAATTGATTGCAATATTTAAACATGGAGCGATACACATGCCGGTAGAAGAGTTTAAAGGCATATAATAATCAGCCATATTATTAGTCATATTTCAGATAAATTATATTTTCCAGTCCCAAATAACTTTTATTTTCTAAAGTTTTCAAAATCTCTACAGTATACCTGTGATACATGTAAAATGTTTAGAAAAAGTAATAAACATTATTTTACTTTTAAATATAGCTTGGCTTTCATAAACTACTCATAGAAGGTGAGCAAGAGACATTAATAAACCAATTACCTTTTTTTTTTTTTTTTTTTTTGGCTCGTTGGGTCTTTGTTGCTGTGCGTGGGCTTTTCTCTAGTTGCAGCAAGCAGGGGCTACTCTTCATTGCGGTGTGAGGGCTTCGCATTGTGGTGGCTTTTCTTGTTGCACAGCACAGGCTCTAGGCATGTGGGCTTCAGTAGTTGTGGCGCGTGGGCTCAGTAGTTGTGGCGCACGGGCTTAGTTGCTCCGCGGCATGTGGGATCTTCCCGGACCAGAGCTCGAACCCCTGTGCCCTGCATTCGCAGGCAGATTCTTAACCACTGTGCCACCAGGGAAGTCCCCCAATTACCTTTTAAAATCAACGATTGATATGTGAAAATTAATGTTTCTAAATTCTCCAAAACAGAAATGTGAACAACATATTTCAGCACATTATCAGAAGTGTCCAACATATTTGTATCTAATTAGAAAAAAGAAAACACATGTACATATCATAAGAAAAGAGTTGGTAAAAATAGCTTCACAGCTTGAGCCAAATAAAAAGTTGATATTAATGAAAATGTGCACATACATTCTAAATACAATTTGAGAGGCAAATATAAAATTAGGTAACATCATCATTTTCATACTAACAAATTTGAAAGGAAAGGAATTGATTACAAACAAACAATCACTGAAGATTCTAGGCAGGAGTGAATCTATCTTTACATTTTATACTCTATTTCTATTCTATATTCTAGACTTGTCTTCTATTTTTTTTCACTATACACTTATATTTGTTTTCTATTGCTATCAAACAAATGATCACAAACTTAATGGCTTAAAACAACACAAATTTATTAGCTCATTGCTTCCATAAGTCTGGGTACAATCCTTATGGTTTCTCTGCCTAGCATCTCACCAGGCTAAATCAAGATGATAGCTAAGCTCTGATGTCATCTGAAGTTCTCTTCCAAGATCACTGGTTGTTGTCAGAATTCAGGTCTTTGCAAACCTAGGCCTGACATCCCCATTTACTTGCTGGCTGTCAGTCTGGAACTGCACTCTGCTCCCAGAGGTTACTCGCAACATGGGCTGCCTCCATTGGCAATATACAATACAGTTGTTTGATTCTACAAGGTAAGAAGAAGGAAAATTACTGCTGCTTAGTATCTCCCTGATTTCTTCTAAGGACTGACCTGATTACATCAGTTGTACCTAGGATAATCTTCATTTTGATTAACTTAAAGTCAACTAATTAGGGACAATAATTACATCGGCAAAATCCCTTTACAGCAACTCTTAGATTCATGTTTGGTGAAATAAATGTTTTTTTCAAGACAATCTTTTTGTGAAGTGTATGTCTTTTGTTGCTTGAATTCCCAGATAGTCTGGAATATAAGCATGCTAGAATTGGCTATCAGTATTGCACAATGATATTCAGAATGTCTTGAGAGATAATTTTGAAGAGTTTAGTTTTGCATAATGTTAAACCACATCATTGTACTCTGATTCCAGGATTCTCCTGGGAAACATCCAAATAAGATTTAGCCCCTGGATCTTAGAAGTTCCAGAGCCTTCCAATACAGAGACAAGTGGTGAGCTAGGACTCTATTTCTTGAGGTTTCACAGTGGCACCCAAGCCACTTCGAAGTGACTCATCAAAAGCCAAGAGTAAGAGTAAGAAGATTTTCAAAGAACTTTGATCACCTCAATTAACCAAACCACAGGGATTCGAAATAAAGCAATTAACAAACTTAAATAACACAGGGTGGTGGAGTGCAGTCATTACTTTGGCATTCATAATGTAATTTTTTTTTTATCACTGGAAGAATGAAATGCTGCTTTGTGAAATTACATGTAGAAAGAGCCAATGGAATGTAACACTTTAAGGTTCCCTAACAAGTGCTTCTTCCGTCTTGGCACCTCTAATTGTGTCAAAACAACTTTATTTTCTCAATATATCAATACATTTTCACCTAATGTAGGTCCAAAAGAGCATTCCTGATATGACAGTAGGGGAGCAATTTAGAATATGACTCTGGGGTAAATCTTAGATATATTTTGCTAAAAGTAAACTTAGGTTTGAGATTGTGGTTAGGGGAAAGGGGGATGAGGAAGATGCCCTAGATAATCTAGAGCCAAATATATCATATATTAAACATTTATATTAAACTTAAGCACTGCAGGTTTTTAATAGAACTTAAAGATAACTTGCCACAGGTATACATAGTGATTTATGGAAACAAAGAGCCTTGGGGTTAAATCTTGATTGAATTATTTACTAGCTGTGTGGTTTGGAAATAGGGTTTTTCTTTTTTAATTTGATGATTTCTCCATTTTCATCTGTAATACAGTATTATCACTGTTTAATAGCATTGTTGGAAGCATAAAGAACAATATGTAAAAATAGAGCAGACTAGATATTATTTCCTCTTTTTAAATCTAACGGGAAAATACCTACCAAGTTCTTCCCTATAAAGTGATTCAAAAGTTAACACAAAAATTACACGTTATATCTGGAAGGGCATTTAAAAAATCATTTGCTCCCTACTTTTAAAGATTAAAAAAAAAAAAAAACCCAAAAAACTGAAGCCTAGAGTGATGTTAAATAAAAAACTTATGACACTTGTTAAAGTTGGTAAGGCAGACTTTATTCCTGGGGACTACTACAAATGATTTTGTAGCAGGGGAGAGAGATCAGGTTCAACTCTGAATACAACAAGTAAAATTGGGAATTTGTAGCCCAGGAATAGGGTAGGGGGTCAGTGGATGAAAATTACTAAGAGGAATGATCAAACATGATCAAACATTACCTGGGGATAGTGGAACATGAGGAACCCAGTTAGATATGGAAAATGATCAGATATCAAGGATGAGGGATTCCATATAAACCAACTTAGAAGAATTCTTGCTAAAATTGGACAAATAAAGATAATCACAGGGCTTCCCTGGTGGCGCAGTGGTTGAGAGTCCGCCTGCCGATGCAGGGGACACAGGTTCGTGCCCCGGTCCGGGAAGATCCCACATGCCGCGGAGCGGCTGGGCCCGTGAGCCATGGCTGCTGAGCCTGCGCGTCCGGAGCCTGTGCTCCGCAACGGGAGAGGCCACAACAGTGAGAGGCCCGCGTACCACAAAAAAAAAAAAAAAAAAAAAAAGATAATCACAGAGTCCCAAAAGTCAGGGTCAAGTTGAGAAGAGAGTTCAGAGGATCCTGACTAAAGTTTGGTCAAGGAAAGAGTCTTTGTCAGTGGTTAAATGACTTATCTATCTATCATAGGCTTGAAACAAATTTCCTGTAGAACTGGGCATTCATTTTGGTTCAAGCTGTAGCAGTGATAAAGAGATTTAAATACTGTCCTTTGGATTTTTCAATTCTTATCCACTACAAATATCATTTTAAATTGGACACTTCATTTTCTAAAAAGATTATTTTAGGAAGCTATCAAACTCTGGCAAAAAATAAATGACTAGAAATTACAAAAAATATTTTTCCACAGATTTTTCTCTATTATAGAGAAAATTCTGTACACGCTATTAAAATATATGTTTTCTCAGAAACTCTATCTATCTCTACAAGGTTATGCACTAAACATTATAAATATATGTATGTGTATATACATATATATACACACACACTCACATTTGTTCTAAGTTTGGCTCCTTAGAACATGAGATATGTTCTGAGATAATAGTTAAGTTTAAATATGAGATAATAGTTAAGTTTAAATGAGATAATGAGATAATAGTTAAGTTTAAATAATTCTTTAAAGTGAGCAATGAAAATAATTTATTTTAAAAAACACATATAATCGTTAATGGTAAAAAAGGTATTATTTTAATTTAACCAATGTAAAAGAACTAAGATACTGCATATTAAATAATCAAAATAACATTCCTTTTTGTGAGAAAGCATAAGATAAAGCAAAAGTAACCTTAAAATGCTTGCAATAGTTGCTTTTCTAGATTCTATAAAAATATTTTACGAATACCAGAAAACACCTGCTTTCTATCAGTAATAGACAATCAGTAATGCTCACTGAGTTATTTAAAATTCATAACATCTGATCAAATTGATTTTACAACAAAAACAATATAAGCTAGAATCTGAATACACAGAGAAATCCAGCATAGTCTACAGCATTAACAAATTTACAGTTTATGGAGGGAGTTAGGCTTAAATAGCTAACCACATTTCAAAATGATGATTGCCGTTATAGAGCTAAAGCATGATACAGTAAGAGCAGAAAGAGGGATCAACTGCCTTACAAATGCAGAGAAAGTCCTTATAGAAAAGTGGCATTTTTATATAAAGCTTGAGTATGAAGGTTGAATATAATACTCAAATGAAATTCAATTTCCAGGGATTTGCATTTTTCGTAAGAATTGGATGAGGTAATTTTGAGGTAAGCCTCTTCTAGAGTTTTATGTATGATTTTGAACATTAGAAAGGAAGAGGTCAGGTGGTTTGAGTTAACTTGTTTAAAGAAAATTTTTAAATTTCACTTGCAAATTTAAAGATTTAACACAAAAAATAAACCGACAATATTTTCGATTGATGAGATTTGTTACTTGAGTTTAAGATCATTGCAAAGTTAGACATAATTTAGGCTGGGACTGGAATTAGGTCTACCAATATTTGTTGACTTTGTTCATGTCACTAGGCCATAAAATAGCAATTTAGTGCTGTTGATTTCACAAACCAGAAAGGAAAAACAAAAGCATGCAACGTGACCAGAATGCAAATATTTTATCTCCTTGATGTGGCTGTACTCTTTACTGGGACCATATATCAATATCTGATCACATTCATATTTCTAATTACTCTTAGCATAGTATCTTACACATCAGAAGTGATCATTAATTAAATTAACTAAGTTTCATACAGGAATTCTATTATGAGTCAGAGGAAAATGAAATCACAACTGGCCAGCAGAATTAGAAAGACTTCATGTAGAATGTAATATTTGAGATGGAATGGACTTTAAAAATCAAAGAATATATATCCAAAGAATATATACAAACATCCAATAAGAATACAAAAAGATCCTCAACATCATTAGCCATTAGGTTATTGTGAATCAAAATTGCAATAAGACACCACTTCATACCCACTAGGATGATTATAATCAAAAAGACAGGTAATGATAAGTACTGGCAAAGATGTAGAGAAATTGAAAACCTAATACAATGGTGGCAGAAATGCAATGTAGTACAGCTGTTTTGGAAAATAATTTTGCAGTTCCTCAAAAGATTAAACATAAGTCCAATGTGACCCAGCAATTCCACTCCTAGATATATACCCAAGAGAAATGAAAACATATGTCCACACATAGACCAGTACACAAATTTTCGAAACAACATGTTCATAACAGGGAAAAAGTGGAAGCAACCCAAATCGTCATCAACTGATGGATATGGATAAATAAAATGTGATATATCTATAGAATAGAATATTATTCAGCAATAAATTTTAACATTAAATTCTGACTTGTTAGGGATAAATCATTCATGGGGTAGAACATATTTCTCAGTATTCTCAAATGTGAGGGAGGACCCTTTTAAATATCAAAACTATTGAGAGACATCCAAATAATAAGAGACATCCAAATAATAATAATAATAATAGACATCCAATAATAATAATAATTGGATTGGGAAATGTACTGATTCTTAATGGACTTTAAAAGTATGAGAAAAACTACTGTTAAATCAAAATGCTTTGGTGTTAATTACACTAATTATCTGTGTATGAAATATAGTATATATTTAAATAAAGCTTATTATCCAGGCCTATAGACAAAGCTTATAGTATTATGGATCAACAGACCACTTGCAATGAATCTGTGACTCTCCAGAATTATTCTTCCTACTGTTTGGTAACTAATATTGTTGAGAAAACAGGTGACTTGGTTTCTAGCTTGACTTTTGAAAACAATTATTTTCAGAAATTAAGTCAATTAACATCTTCGTGATATATTTTACTCTCTATCTTACCAAATTAAGGGTCTGGATTACATGATTTTTGAAAATCTTTCCTGGCATTTCTTTTTGATACATTTATCAATTTTTATGAATTTTTTAAAATGTTGAGATGTTTCTTGTTAGGGTTACACCATGTAAATTGAAGTACTGGATATTAACTCACATTTTTGGATTGAATTTTTCCTTAACAAAATTCATTTTCAGTTATTTGTATATTTCAAGTGGAAATATTTTTTGACCTGAGATACCAAGATCATTGCTTTCATATGCCACTTTAATCACCTAATTTTTTTAGAGATTAGTCATTATTTTCTAACAAAATTTTTGTAACTACATAAAGATCTCCAGTAGCATGATACAAGGCACTTCCTTTTATTGCCACATTCTTTATTTTTTATGTCTGAAATCTACTATATCCTTCAATGTTACCAAAAACCTCAGTTATTGGAACTAGTCATGGCCTCTTAGCAGGAAATTTAAAAGGTCACAGCAGTTCTCTCCTTCCTTTTGCACTTCAGAAATATCAGACATGAAATGGATTTTAATTCAAATGATTAAGAACTTGTTGTTTGATCTTGGTTACATATGGGCTAACTGTGAGTTCCTGACAACAGAAAATATAACTTTGTAATATTTCATTGCAATTTAATACTTAATTTAAATTTATACTTTAAATACTTTAATTCAAAATTTGAAAGTTTAATTTAAATTTAAAAACTTTAAATACTTTAAATTTAAAAGTTTCTTTACAACATGTTTTATCAAAATCAATCATGCCTTTTACACAATGTTAAACTTTAGGAAAATATTGTTACAGTTAATGCTCAAGGATGCTTGAGTTCCATAAAGATAACTACTATTCATCATCATCATCATCATCATCATAATATTGGATGGTATAGAGAAATGAGCACTGGAATGGAAGTTAGGGAGTCTGAGTTATATTTTCAACTTTTATAGGAAACGATAATGCTATCTTTAGCAGGTCATTTAATTTTTTAAGAGGTGTCTGAATCTTTATATGCAGAGGCAGAGGGCTAGGCCATATACTTTCTAGAATGCAGTCCAGTAATTGAAAGAAAGAAAGGAAGGAAAGAAGGGAGAGAGGAAAGGAAGGGAGGAAGGAAATGGACAGAATTGATAAAAGTCATTCTCTCTGATACTCTGTATTAAGAGTTAGATATACCAGCAGAACCCACTTCTTGTTTCTTCTACTTCTTCCTTACCAGCAATGCCAAATTAGCCCACTTGTTCGTTTCTCTGAACAAAGAACATAGGGAGAAAATTTCATCAGCGTTTGAAAAATGTTCTTCCTCAAGTTCTGCCCATTTCTCTTTTGCTCTCCTTTAGCTCTTCTTTGGTTTGTTGGTTTATTTAAATCCCCCAGCCAATTTCCCTTCTCTGTTTCTTCCCACATAAATAAACAGAGAACTCCTAAACACATATTCTTATGTTCTCTCTTCTCTCAACATAAAAGAAGATCTGAAGGAGCAGGCTGTGGTTGGTGAATGGTAAGTGGTCACGCTCATCAACATGCACACTCACGTGCCTCTTCAGCTGTTTGCACGCTGAATGTGGCTCATCACAAGGGCACTGCATGAACTCATGAAACCCAATGGAAGCAGGCAACATCACTCCTCTGGCTTCTAGCTCCCTCCTCTGCTGCAATGAGTCACATTTTCCTGCTGCACTTGAGAGAATCAGTTTTTATTGGCTAAAGTTGCTCTTTGCTTCAGAGCTCCCAAAATTGCCTTAGGAAAAAGAAAAGTGTTTTGTTTTCCCTTTTTAAAGCAGCTTTTGGAATAGTCTAACATGGTAGGTTTTTCTTTATCTATAATTTTTTTGAGGGGAACTAGTTAAAAATGTGTATTATCTATGTAGAAATTAGAAAGTTACATATTACTTTTAAAAAAGGAAAGAAACAGTTAAGAAAACAGAACCTTTTTAAGTGTATCCATTAACAGCAGCAGCTCCCAACCCCATAGAATCTACCCATTAGTGATAGGCACTGCAGCAGTTTTAAATACGCAGAAGAAGAAAGAAGATAAGAGGACTTTGTGACCTGATTAAGTATTGCAGGTCAGAGAGAAGAGTAACATAAACAGCAACTCCAATTTGATTGGAGGGGCTCTTTCCATCTGAAGTCAAGTATTTCAAAACATCTAAAGCTCCCTTGTGGCATAAAGTTGCTGACTCATTTCTGTGAATGATGATATTGTAAGCTGCATTCATCAGCCTGTTGTGTGATATTAATGCATATTCAAAAAAAAAAGGAGAAAAGAGAAGAGGAGAGGAGAGGAGAGGAAAGCAGTTTTGGAAGTGAAGAAAGGCTATACGCCTGAGCCAGAGCAACTGAGAAGCTTCAAACACAGCCAATATGTGTGCTATTTCCAGATTCCTCATGCAAAACACAAGTTATGAAAATAGGATTTTATTCACCAGGATGAATATGCAGATTGTCAGAAAAGCAATAAATTCATTGAAAGCTATTGCTATGGATGAAAGCTTCTAATCCAGCTCTCATATTTTTTCACTGGGATTCGTTGACACTTAAATGAAAACCTATTCAATAGAAACTGTTAACATTTATGTACCCTGAAAAGCAAAAACATGGGTGTCATAATCCTGGTTTCTAATGTAGTTTCTTTCCCTAAAGCCACGTAAGTCCAAAATAAATACACAAAGAAGATCAGCACCAAAAATATTATAGTCTAAATACCTTTAACCTATTTGTTGAACAAGTTAAATTTGGTTTTATGTTAACTTATTCACTCAAGGGTTCCATCAATATTCATTAGCCCTTACTCTGTGCCAAGAATTGTTTCAGTGTTAAATAGTTGTACAGTGCTGAATAACATATGTCCTTGTCCTCTTTGAGCTTACATTCTAGAAAGGGCAGAGAAAAAGTAAATAGCAAACAAACAAATAAATAATTGATTAGAGTTCAGTGCAGTTAAGGAAAACACTCTAGGTGCTTTAGTCAGAAGAGGTTTGAGACAGAGATTTCATAGAGAAATGCAAAACAAAAAAGGTTGAAAGGCCGAATAAATGAAAGTCAGAGGCCAGCCACTGGTACTCTTGTGTTCCAGAACACTCCAGTGTTGCTCAGCTAAACTCAGGAAGCTAGTTTTGCACTACTATTGCCTCTAACATTCATGATAGTAAAGAGTATATACACTGAAACAAAAGTTTAGTCTTTTCAGTAGTGTCTTGGCATTCTCAGCTCTACAACCTTGCTTGTCAACAAAAGCAGCAAGAAGGTATAGCCTGTGCCTTACTTCTACTTTCCAAATGTCACATAACCCTTAGTTTCATCTAGAATCCTAGTGTAAAGGAGTCCAGGAAGTATAGATTTTTAGCTTACCAGTCTCTGTGGTATAGGAAGGCAACCTAGAAGGAGGGTAGAATGGTAGATGAGTGGACCAATCTATAGAATCCATCACATTGCAGGTTGAGATGAATGATATAAGGAAGTAACTTAAGTGGTAGAGAATAAAATGTGAGTGTTAGGAGCTTATTGTGAAAGGCTGGCCAGAGAGGGCTTTTTGAAAAGCTAATATTTGATCAGAAAGCTGAAGAAAGGTGCTGATGTCAGTCATTTGAAGAGCTGATAAAAGAACTGCAAAGTAATGAACAAATGCAAAGATATTGTGTTGGGAAGGGCATATTTGAGGAAGAGAAAATGTCAGGTGTGGCTCACATACAATGAAGTCGAGAGTGAGGAATGAAATATTAAAAAAATGAAAAGGGGAAGACAGAAGTAAAATCATACAGATAGAAGTAAGACCTTACAAGCCATAAAAGGGCAATTAACAACTGTTGGAAAGTTTCAAGCAGAATAGAAAAATGATCTGATTTACTTTTTAAATATACAGCTGAGTATAAGTTCTGTATAGACTTATCAAATGATTTAATATAAGAAGCTGAAAAACAAGTTAAGGTCTTAAGTGGTCGTCTCCTATGGCTTAGACTGACAGGTATTGCAGGTCAGCTGGAGGAAAACAATGTTATTTGAGCCATGGCACAGAGTGGAACTGACAGAAAATGATGAGATATTCCATCGGGGAGGCAAAAGTATTGAAAATAGAGGATCAAAGAATGGCTGCAAAAATAAACTCCGCTTTCCAGTCTGTTCCACATTGTTGTTCTTGATCATTTGGCTTTATTTTTCTACATTCATCTCTTTTTCTTTAAATTCAAGTATAGTTGCTTTACAATGTTGTGCTAGTTTCTTCTGTACAATGAAGTGAATCAGCTATATGTATACATATATCCCCTCCCTCTTGAACTTCCCTCCTCTCCCCCATCCCACCCATCTAGGTCACCACAGAGTACCAAGGTGAGCTCCCTGAACTGTACAGCAGGTTCCCACTAGCTATCTGTTTTACACATGGTAGTGTATATATGTCAGTCCCAATCTCCCAATTCATCCCACTCCCCCACCATGTGTCCACACACCCATTCTCTACCTCTGAATATTTGTGCCCTACAAATATGTTCATCTGTACCATTTTTCTAGATTCCACATATATGCATTAATACACGATATTTCTTTTTCTCTTTCTGATTACTTCACTCTGTATGACAGACTCTAGGTCCATCCACCTCACCACAAATAACTCAATTTCATTCCTTTTTATGGCTGAGTAATATTCCGTTGTATATATGTACAACATCTTCTTTATCCATTCATCTGTCTGTGGACATTTAGGTTGCTTCCATATCCTGTCTATTGTAAATAGTGCTGCAATGAACATTGGAGTATGTGTGCCTTTTTGAATTATGCTTTTCTCTGGGTATATGCCCAGTAGTGGGATTCCTGGGTCATATGGTAGTTCTATTTTTAGTTTTTTAAGGAACCTCCATAATGTTCTTCATCGTGGCTGTATCAATTTACATTCCCACCAACAGTGCAAGAGGGTTCCCTTTTCTCCATACCTTCTCTAGCATTAATTGTTTGTATACTTTTTGATGATGGCCATTCTGACCACTGTGAGGTGATACCTCCTTGTAGTTTTGATTTGCATTTCTCTAATAATTAGTGATGTTGAGCCTCTTTTCATGTGCCTCATGGCCATCTGTATGTGTTCTTTGGAGAAATGTCTATTTAGGTCTTCCGCTCATTTTTTCATTGGGTTGTTTGTTTTGATATTAGGCTGCATGAGCTGTTTGTATATTTTGGAGATTAATCCCTTGTCAATTGCTTCATTTGCAAATATTTTTTCCCATTCTGATGGTTGTGTTTTCGTCTTGCTTATGGTTTTTATTTTGCCATGCAAAAGCATTTAAGTTTAATTAGGTCCCATCTGTTTATTTTTGTTTTTATTTTCATTACTGTAGGAGGTGGGTCAACAGAGAACTTGCTATGATTTATGTCAAACAGTGTTCTTCCTATGTTTTCCTCTAAGAGTTTTACAGTGTCCGGTCTCACATTTAGGTCTTTAATCTATTTTGAGTTTGTTTTTGTGTATGGTGTTAGGGAATGTTCTAATTTCAGTCTTTCACATGTAGCTGTCCAGTTTTCCCAGCACCACTTATTGAAAAGTGTGTCTTTTCTCCACTGTATATTCTTGCCTACTTTATCAAAGATAAGGTGACCATATGTGTGTGCATTTATCTCTGGGCTTCTATCCTGTTCCATCAATCTATATTTCTGTTTTTGTGCCAGTACCATACTGTCTTGATTAATGTAGCTTTGTAGTATAGTCTGAGGTCAGGGAGCCTGATTCCTTCAGCTCCGTTTTTCTTTCTCAAGATTGCTTTGGCTATTCGGGATCTTTTGTGTTTCCATACAAATTGTAAAATTTTTTGTTCTAGTTCTGTGAAAAATGCCATTGGTAATTTTATAGGGATTATATTGAATCTGTAGGCTATACTAGATTGATTCTATAGTCATTTTCACAATATCAAGTCTTCCAATCCAAGAACGTGGTATATCTCTCCATGGGTTAGTGTCATCTTTGATTTCTTTCATCAGTGTCTTTCCTGAGTACAGGTCTTTTACCTCTTTAGGTAGGTTTATTCCTAGGTATTTTACTCTTTTTGTTGCAATGGTGAATGGAATTGAGTCCTTAATTTCTCTTTCTGATATTTTGTTGCTAGTGTAAAGGAATGCAAGAGATTTCTGTGCATTAATTTTGTATCCTGCAACTTTACCAAATTCATTGATTAGCTCTAGTAGTTTTCTGGTGGCATCTTTAGGATTTTCTATGTGTAGTATGTCATCTGCAAACAGTGACAGTTTTATTTCCTCTTTTCCAATTTGGATGCCTTTTATTTCTTTGTCTTCTCTTGCTGTGGCTAGGACATCCAAAACTATGTTGAATAATACTGGTGAGAGTGGACATCCTTGTCTTATTCCTGATCTTAGAGGAAATGCTTTCAGTTTTTCACCATTGAGAATGATGTTTGCTGTGGGTTTGTCGTATATGACATTTATTATGTTGAGGTAGGTTCCCTCTATGCCCACTTTTCTGGAGAGTTTTTCTCATAAGTTGGTGTTGAATTTTGTCAGAAGCTTTCTCTGCATCTATTGAGATGATCATATGGTTTTTATTCTTTAATTGTTTAATATGGTGTATCACATTGATTTGTGTATATTGAAGAAGCCTTTCATCCCTGTGATAAATCCCACTTGATCATATATATGATCCTGTTAATGTGTTGTTAGATTCTGTTTGCTAGTATTTTGTTGAGGATTTTTGCATGTATGTTCAACAGTGATATTGGCCTGTAATTTTCTATTTTTGTGATATATTTGTTTGGTTTTGGTATCAGGGTAATGGTGGCCTCGTAGAATGAGCTTGGGAGTGTTCCTTCCTTTGCAATGTTTTGGAAGAGTTTGAGAAAGATGGGTGTTAGCTGTTTTCTAAATGTTTGATAGAATTCACCTGTGAAGCCATCTGGTCCTGGACTTTTGTTTGTTGGAAGATTTTTAATTGCAGTTTCAATTTCATTGCTTGTGATTGGTCTGTTTATATTTTCTATTTCTTCCTGGTTCAGTCTTGGGAGATTGTACCTTTCTAAGAATTTGTCCATTTCTTTTAGGTTGTCCATTTTATTGCCTTATAGCTGCTTCTAGTTGTCTCTTATGATCGTTTGTATTTCTGCAGTGTCAGTTGTAATTTCTCATTTTTAATTTTATTGATTTGAATCTCCACGCTTTTTTTCTTGATGACTCTGGCTAAAGGTTTATTAATTTTGTTTATCTTCTCAAAAAAACACCTTTTATTTTCATTGATTTTTGCTATTGTTTTGTTTCTATTTCATTTATTTCTGCTATGATTTCTATGATTTCTTTTCTTCTACTAACTTTGGGTTTTGTTTGTTATTCTTTCTCTAGTGCTTTAGGTGTAGGTTTAGGTTATTTATTTGAGATTTTTCTTGTGTCTTGAAGTGGGATTGAATTGCTATAAACCTCCCTCTTAGGACTTCTTTTGCTGCATCCCATAGGTTCTGGTTTGTCGTGTTTTCTTTGTTATTTGTTTGTATATATTTTTTGATTTCCTCTTTGATTTCTTCAGTGATCTCTTGCTTATTTAACAGTGTATTGTTTAGCCTCAATGTGTTTGTGTTTTTTATAGTTTTTTTCCTGTAATTGACTTCTAATCTCATAATGTTTTGGTCAGAAAAGATGCTTGATATGATCTCAGTATTCTTAAATTTGTCGAGGCGTGATTTGTGACCCAAGATGTGATATATCCTGGAGGATGTTCCTTGTGCACTTGAGAAGAAACTGTATTCTGTTGTTTTTGGATGGAATGTCCTATAAATATCAATTAAGTCTATCTGGTCTATTGTGTCATTTAAAGCTAGTGTTTCCTTATTTATTTCTGTCTGGATGATCTGTCCATTGGAGTAAGTGGGGTGTTAAGTCCCCCACTATTATTCTGTGACTGTCAATTTCCCCTTTTATGGTTGTTAGCATTTGCCTTATGTATTGAGGTGCCCCAATGTTGGGTGCAAAAATATATACAATTTTTATGTCTTCTTCTTGGATTGATCCCTTGATCATTATGTAGTGTCCTTCCTTGTCTCTTGTAACAGTGTTTATTTTAAAGTCTATTTTATCTGATATGAATACTGCTACTCCAGCTTTCTTTTGATTTCCATTTGCATGGAGTATCTTTTTCCATCCCTTCACTTTCAGTCTGTATGTGTCCCTAGGTCTGAAGTGGGTCTCTTGTAGACAGCATATATATGGGTCTTGTTTTTGTGTCCATTCAGCCAGTCTGTCTTTTGGTTGGAGCATTTAATCTGTTTACATTTAAGGTAATTATTGATATGTATGTTCCTAATACCATTTTCTTTATTGTTTTGGGTTTGTTTTTGTAGGTCTTTTTCTTCTCTTGTGTTTCCTGCCTAGAGAAGTTCCTTTAGCACTTGTTGTAAAGCTGGTTTGGTGGTACTGAATTTTCTTAGCTTTCACTTGTCTGTAAAGCTTTTGTTGTCTCCCTTGAATCTGAATGAGATCCTTGCTGGGTAGAGTAATCTTGGTTGTAGGTTTTTCCCTTTCATTATTTTAAATATATATTGCCACTCCCTTCTGGCCTGCAGAGTTTCTGCTGAAAAATCAGCTGATAACCTTATGGGGATTCCCTTGTATGGTATTTTTTGCTTTTCCCTCAATGCTTTTAATATTTTTTCTTTGAATTTAATTTTTGTTAGTTTGATTAATATATGTCTTGGCATGTTTCTCCTTGGGTTTATCCTGTATGGGACTCTCGCACTTCCTGGACTTGGGTGGCTATTTTCTTTCCCATGTTAGGGAAGTTTTTGACTATATTCTCTTCAAATATATTCTCAGACACTTTCTCTTTCTCTTCTTCTTCTGGGACCCCTTATCATTTGAATGTTGGTGCATTTAATGTTGTCCCAGAGGTCTCTGAGACTCTCCTCATTTCTTTTCATTCTTTTTCGTTTATTCTGCTCTGTGGCAATTATTTCCACCATTCTATCTTCCAGCTCACTTATTCATTCTTCTGTCTCATTTATTCTGCTACTGAATCCTTGTAGTGTATTTTTAACTTCAGTTATTGTGTGGTTCATCACTGTTTGTTCTTAAGTTCTTCTATGTCCTTGTCTCCATTCTATTTTCGAGATTTTGGATCATCTTTACTATTATTACTCTGAATTCTTTTTCAGGTATGTTGTGTATTTCCTCTTCATTCATTTCATCTTGTAGGTTTTTACCTTGCTCCTTCATCTGTAACATATATTTCTGTTAGCTCATTTTTTTTTTTTTTTTGATGTTTGGGGCTGTGTTCCTGTCTTGCTGGTTGCTTGGCCTGAGGCATCCAGCACTGGAGTTTGCAGGCAGATCGGTGGAGCCAGGTGTTAGTGCCAAGATGAGGACCTCCAGGAGACCTCACACAGATTAATATTCCCTGGGACCTGAAGTTTTCTGTTAGTCCAGCGGCCTGGACTCAGTGTTCCCACCACAGGAGCTCATGTCTGATCCCTGGCCTGGGAACCAAGACCCTGCAAGCCACGCAATGTGGCAATAAAAAAATATATTAGAGAAAATAACTATAAAAATGAAACAACAAAACAAAACAGAACCACAACAGCAAAAAAATAAAATTAAAATTAAATAAATAAAAAAATAAGAATAAAAATAAAATTAAAATTCCCTGGTGCCACCTCTGTCTGTGTCCTTGCCCCCACAGTGAGCTATAAGTTCACTTCCTATAGCTATAGGTTCCTATAGCTATAGGTTCACTTCCTATAGCCTAGGCCCACTTCGCCTCCAAGACCTCTTGGTAGGTCTCTGGACCCTCTGTGTCAGCCCCTCTTTTCCTCTCACCAGTGTCTGTTCCTCTCACATGTGCCCGGACAGGCCAGCTGGGGCACAGGCCTCCACAGCCATGCCCACATGGGCCAGCATGGGCAGAGGAGGCCTCGGAGGGGAGCAGCGCTCGGCCCGCCTGGACTTTTGCAGCCAGAGGAGGTTTTGGTGGAGGTAGGGTTCATGGTTCATGGCCAGGACCTGCATGGCCCACAGAGGCCTTTTGCGGGGCGGGCAATACTCAGGTCTTCCAGGAGATAGTACTCAGGTCTTCCAGGAGGTCCTGGCTGGGGCAGGGCTCAGGCCCAAGACCCACGTGATCATAAGGGGACCCTACAGTTTGGGGTTCAGGCCCAGCAACTCACCAGGCTCCCTGGGGCCTGAGCAGGTAGGGGAGATGCTGGCTGCATTCCTCTCCAATCCCCTGATCCCCCAAAGGTCCCTCTCTGTTCCTGCTGATCCGTTCACTGTGAGGGACCCCTAGGGGGTGGTGGTTAAGTCCCGGGACCCCGGTAGGCTTGCCAGGTCCTGAGCAGGCAGGAGAGTTGCTGTCCGCAGTCCCCTCTGATCCCCCAAACCCCCGAAAGTCCCTCTCCATACCTGCTGATTTCCTCACCATGGGTGGGCCCCTCTGAGCATGGGAACCCCTTCCCTTCCCCTGTCCCCCATCAGGGGCACTGATCCCATTCCTCCTCCACTTTTATTCCCTCCCATGTTCTACCTGGTCACATGGGGACTCCTCCCATCCCCTTAGGAGTCCGAGGACCCCCACCAGAGCCTAGCAGTTGCCCTAATTATGAAGAGTCACAAACGCCACATCTTGTATTCCGCAATTGTGACTCCACCCCCACATTCACCTCTTGAACCTGATACCTCTCCTTTCATTTGACTTTGGTTCTCCTTCAGGATCATACTTGTACTTACCCTTTAGATTGAGATTGCTTCTAACACTTTACAACATCAACCTGATTCAATCCAGTCTTATCTACCCCCCATGTGAACTCATGTGATCTGCCATTTTGGCCAAAGAAATTTGCATTTGAAAGCAGATGACTTTGGGGGACAATGGTGATTGCAGATCTTGAAAGATTCTTCTAAGTTTCCTAGTTCTTAAAGAACAGATTTCAAAAATAAGTAAAAAGATACCTAAAATATTTGTTTAGTAAATTCTTTGTTCTATAAGATATTTGACTAATGAATGCATTGCCTTAGGGTTACTTGATATGGCAGTGGGTGACCAAGAACTTTTTTCCTCCTTTTCCCATACTGACCACAAAAATGTTTACATCCACTTTGTCAAATGCTACTGCTCAATTCGCTGGAAGGAAAGGACATTTGTATAGTTTGCAAACAGCAGAATTTGAGGAATTTTCATTGGTTACTCAGTCATAGTTTGCTGGCCAGGCTGTGGCAAGAAAACAACTTGAAAGAACCCTGCCAGGAAAGATAAGTGGCTCCAGGTCATTGAATATGCTCTTAGATGACAGAATGAATCACAGGCCCAAGCAAACGCTGCAGAAATAAAAGTGATAGCAAAGTTGAAGAAAACAGATGTTATGTTGACCTTGGTTCATTGAAATCAAATAACTAATTTGCTTACCATCCTCTAGTACTTTGAAATGGTCCCTGAGGAAGCCAAGAGTGACAGTGAATATGTAAACCAGGTACTTCCAGATTTCAGTGAGGTACAGTTTGTGAGAACAAAAGCAGTCCCCGTTGGAATGCAAAGAAGACAATGCTGTAATAACATTAGCATAATGCATGGTCCCAGCTGACAGTATTCCTAGGCAGCAAACTAAAATATGGGAAAATAACCACATTTGTTTACTCTTCATTTCACTGCTTGATTGAAACAATAGCCATTGATAACTCTGCTGACAGGCTGGAGACAACTTCCAGCACACTGGGCTGGACTCCAGCATTGCTAGTTACACATGCAATTCAGGAGTCAGAAGCTGAGGGTCTGAGTTGACACTCTTTCAGAATTTTAGATCTTCATACTTAAACCTACAGAAGTTTCAAGTAGCTAGGCATAGTCTTTGGGTCTAAAAAACATATTAAATTACTTGTTGAAAGCTGTAAGTCTAATGCCTAGGCTTTTGTGATCTTGGTCCTGTTCCTTTAAACTTCTGAGTCTCAGTTTCTCATTTTGTATAGGTCAGAGATATGTACTATCTACTTCAATGAGGAAAAGATTAAATGATATAACGTATGAAAAACTTCTTGCTATACCATAGGCACACAAAACATTTTCGTCCATTTATGCCTCTGGAGGAAACACAAGTTGGGGTTAAGGAGCATAAGTTTTTCTTTTGTTTGTTTTTTGTTTTGTTGGGGGAGCAATTCCAATCATCCAGAAATCAGACTGGGGAAGCTGTGTAGGGAGGAGAAGGTAAATTATATCAAAGGCAGAAATATTCACAGGGTGAAGAAAGTGCAGGGTAGATCCCCAAAGACCATATGCTCAGTGTTGTCCACATTAGCAGAAAGCACCAGAGAAAGTATATTGAGACCATATAAACCCTTGGAGAACTCCCACGAGGGTTCTTACCCTCCAGACGGGACATAAGATTTAAACCTAAAACCATCAGCTTTCTAAGGGTCAGAACATAGGCAAACTATTCAAAGAACTTAGCCTCAGTCTCCTGAGAAGTAATTATGTTACCCAGAAACTGGGTTCACCTCTTGGTGGATGTCAAGACAAAAGACACAACCAAGCCAAAGAGTGGGAGAAGGAAGGATTTTATTAAGTGCAACAAGTAAAGAGAATGTGGAGCTTAACAATCGAACAGCCATCTTAGGCTGGGGAGGTCCTTTCAAGATAAGAGGATAACACCCTGCCCCCAATGGAAATTACCAGCAGTCACAAGCAATTGGCATTCCAAGAAGGTAGAGCTAGGACACACGTAGCCCTAACCACCATATGGGTGGAAGATTAACCCAAGGGTGACCAGAAGGGACCATAAAAGAAGCCCAGTTTCTCTCCCCCAGCACAGACCTCCCCTCCTGGCCTAGCCCACTGCTCCCTTGCTGTGCACTCAGTAAATCTCACTTTCTCCTCTCACTTCTGGTAAATTCTTTTACCACCCCCATTGCAGTCTCCATCACAGCACTCCAGGAATATTTCCCAAGGCAGTATCTCTCTGAAATTGGGGAAATTTTAAGCTAAGCGTGTGTGAATATTCATGAAAAGTCTTGAGCAAAGGAGAATGCAGCATGGAATTGGGGCAAAGGTTGACAGAGTTCACGCTCTAGTTGATTGAAGTCACAAGGGTCAGCAAAGGTCAACAGCATCATTCCTTGGGCTCTAGTTAGTCTGGTGGTTGAGTGCTCAAGGGGGGTTTGGATTCTAAACAGCTCAAGAATGTGCTTCAGGCTAATCTATACCTTTGAAACAGAATTGGGGGTCTTTACAACAGTATTTCCCTGGCCTGGTAATAGCTGTTTTGTTCTCACTTTTTTGTTTCTTTAAAATCATTAACCACTGAGGTCTCTTCTTCTGCAAGGTCTAACACTGTGGCCAGGCTTAGATCACAAGATAACTTAAGCCTAAAATAGCTTCTCTTATGTCAAGAAAGCTGTGCTTACCTAGTTCTCTTCTTCCAGGTATCCTCTGCTAAATCTGCCTACAATTATAACATCTAAGCTATTATAATACAGAGAGTTTTAAGTATTAGATAATATAAATACTTAGCATTGTACCTGAGTAAATAATAACTTTTTGTTAAAGGAATGAATAAATGAATGACTGAATGATATGAATATTTCAGTTGGAAATCAAATACTAGCTATTTGGATCATTTTGATCAATTCGACTCCATAAATGTATATTATTGCTTCTGAGCCTCAGTTTCTTCATCTATAAAAAAGAAGATTTGGATTAGATGAACGATCCTCAAACATTCATGTGTAAAAAAGCCATCCAGAGGCTTTGTTAAAAATTAAGATTCTTGGGCTCCATATCAAAGGAGTCTTTTTTAGAAGGTCTGTACTGAGGCTCAGGGATCGGTCTTTAAAATAAACATCACAGTTGATTATGGTGCAGGTAGACCCAAAAGAGAATTTAAAAAAATAAATCTGAACTAAGAGGTCTCCTGGCTCTAAAACTCCCTGCTTCATTTTCATTCCCACAAACCATTTCAAAAAGTCCTTCCACTATAATTTGAGGTTATTTCTTCACTCCTAAAATAATCCCACTATAATATATATACATAACACATATATGTATATATATATGTGTGTGTGTACATAAGCACACACATGCACACTGATACTCAGCTGAACACTGTCATAGAAATTCCTCTCTGAGAATTTTCTATGTTACTGATTAAAATAATAGATTTTGAAAGATGGGAGAGTGACTACGATGTAGGGCTGTTATATTGTAAAATTCCTGGAAGTATCATTCGCATTGGTCTGCTAGTACAGCCAGCTCAGATAAGAAACCTCTGATTCAAAGTGTCTAAACGATTTTCTCAGTCACAAAGAACTAAGACTAAAACAAAAATCTCAAGATTTCTAACAGTACACTTATCTACCTTCCAGAATACAGATTCTCTAAATCACTAAAGAGTTTGTGAGCCTGACAATTGAGATCATGCATATTTATCTTTATGTCTCCAGAACCAGCCCAGGTTAGAGCAGAGGAATGTAACTTCAGGAATATTTCTCATCCCTTTTTCAATATAATCAAATCTCTTCCATAGGAAGACAGACAGCTGGTAATCTTAAACTGAAGTCAAAGCACAGAGATAACTGGGAGTAAACACCAATCCCTTCACAGACAGAGCATAAAGAATTCATTTCATCACCCTAAGAGAACTGCTTTACTCCTTGTACATTTTTCTCTGAAGTCATTCCATGAATAAGTCTTGCCCTTTGGAGGAGCATATTCCATTAGCTGGTGAGGTTGAGGAATGAGAGGAATCAGTACTGTGTGAACAACAGCTCAGTCCACACAGCCTCAGGACTGGCACCTTCTCAGTCTTTCTTAATGGTGCCTTTTGGGAAAAGTACCTTCCTTTTACATAGAAACAGGAGTAAATTCTATTTCCCCTATGGTTTTGACTCTAGAATCGATAGGAAGAAACGGAAAACTTAGACATTAAAATGTGTTTAAGTGATAGTATGAAGAAAAGGGAATATCGGGTTCTCTGGTCCAGTTCTTGAAGTTGAATTTGGAGTTATCTCCAGCCTCTACAGTTATTGGTAGCAAAGTTTTAACCTGAAGTTAGCAACAGTGGATTAATAAATAACACGAACTCAGACATGCAAGTATACATCTTTAGAATATAAATATGTGGTGGTCATGAGAATGTGCCTCTCAGATCTCCAATTGCAAAAAGTGTAATTGATCGAGGGCTCCATCAGGAACCTCTATAACCTATTGCAGTGTTTGTATAGAAGCCACATTTCCCATGGCTTCTCTCAGACAAAGACTGAGCCAGGTAGAGATGCTAATGCAGGCCTGCTCCTGGAGGAGTTGGTCTTCTTTACTGGGAGACTTTGGCTCAAATATGGCAAAGTGGCCTTGCCAAAATTTTCTTAGAACTGCACTGTAGTCTAAGATGCTTGCATGAAAACTCCTCTCCTTCCTTCTCTTTCACTCTGGGTCAGACTTATAAGGTGGTCTGATGGCTCTCTCAGCCTCTCCTGGCTCCTTCCCCCCTTTTATTCTTCACAAGGTATTTTCCATAATAAATTTACTGATATTTAATTCCATCTTGGTTTCTGCTTATCAGAGAACCTATGCTAACACAAAATGTTTCTTTAAATTTTTAATTAAATCTCTTACTAACTTATCAGTCAGAGTTGTAGAATTGAAATAGCCAGAACAAGTGTGGTTTTAGTGGCAGAAAGGGCCAAAGAAGTTTAATATTGTTCTAAGAATTATATCTGTCTACTCTATGCAAATAATTCTTAAAGTTACTCATATCTAGTCCAGCTTATCAGAAGAGTCTGTAGAATTTAGGGGGTAGGCTCAAGTTAGTAATAAGGACTGCTTCTGCTTAGTTTCATCTCTGTGCATGTAAGTCCCTCCAGTTACCCTAGCACAAAAGTGTCAAAATAGATTTATTTTGATGGAGTCTCCATAGGATGGTACTACTTGTCTAGAGCATTGTGTCAATTAATATGAGACTAATTGGTGAGCATCTTTTTTTTTTCTTTTATATTTTTAATTAATTAATTTATTTATTTTTGGCTATGTTGGGTCTTCGTTTCTGTGCGAGGGCTTTCTCCAGTTGCAGCGAGTGGGGGCCACTCTTCATCGCAGTGCGCGGGCCTTTCACTGTCACGGCCTCTCCCACTGCGGAGCACAGGCTCCAGACGCGCAGGCTCAGTAGTTGTGGCTCATGGGCTTAGTTGCCCCGCGGCATGTGGGATCCTCCGAGACCAGGGCTCGAACCCGTGTCCCCTGCATTGGCAGGCAGACTCCTAACCACTCTGCCGCCAGAGAAGCCCCGCATCTTTTTATTAATTAGTGTTGTTTGACAAAACTGTTCTGGAGGGAGACAGTAGTGATACTAGAAAGCTGAGCATCTGAGTATTTGCGGTCTTGAATCCTGGATGAATACCCATCTGTCTAATTCAGTCTTTTTAAGAAATCATTTTAAAAAAAAATAGCTTTATTGAAATATTATTCACATACCATATAATTTCACCCATTTTAAAAAGTTTTAATAAAATATAAAAATTCTTTAAAGTGAAATATTAAACAGGACTCTTGAAAGCAAGATAATTATGGTCAAAATTGGGACCAGGCTTCCTTGCAACCCCTGATTCAGCCCTTGATATACTTCCTCACCATTTAGGGAGTACCAGACAGAACTAAAAATGAACATTTGAATTAGGTCTTACTCTCTCTTTAACACCAAATTAATTCCCCCAATCTTTATAAAAAGAAAATTCATGTATCTAACGTTATTAATTAGCAGAGACAATCTGCCAAAGGTCTTTTATCACAAAAACTACATTCTAACTTTTCATAATTTTTCTTTCTTCATGGTGGAAAATATATCCAGCAGAGAGAATCTGCCAAAGGTCTTTTGTCATAAAAACTACATTCTGACTTTTCATAATTTCATCTTTCTTCATGGTTGAAAATATATCCAGCTTGCAGAGGACATCTATATGTAGAAAACCATTTGATACAGTCTATAGGTCTGACTGCAGTGAAGCCACACTGGAAACAACTGTGATGCTTTACTTTAAAGCATAGATGGTCCATTTCCTCCCCAAATCCACTGAATGAGAATATCCAAAAGTTTAGAAAAGAGATTCTTTTCTAAAATAAAGCAAAATGAAATCTTCGAAGTGATTCTGAGGCACACCTAAATTTGGAAACAATATCACCCCTAGAGTGATCAGAGGACTCTATATGATCTGGATTGTGGGCTGATCTCAGTCCATTTCTAATTAAAATCCCCAAGAAGTGTTAGAAGATTTGAATTCCACTTTTGCCGCATATTTTCTGACTGTAGTAGCTTCATTTTACCTATGTTTTTTCATATCTATAAAATAGGGAAAATAAAAATACACATTTCTATATGAGTTTTATGAGACCTAGTTCTTTGGAATATGAAAACTTAAATGTTCATGAAGTTGGTTTTAAACAAGCATTAGTCACCAGTATAATATAATATATACTTTACATGAACTGTACGTTCTCCTATCTAAGGTCAGTCTTCTACCTCAGCATCCTTCTTCTTGCCTACTCAAGGACATCATTCAGGTGATTCTCTTATCTCCGTCCTTCATCATAAGTGTTACCTTCTTTATTGGACTACTCCTGTAAGCATATAAATTTGCTGTGGTATCTTAATAAATTCTCTTGACTACACATCTTTTTTCCACTACCATCCCATTCCTTGTTTCCTTTAACAGCAGTATTCCTTTATAGTTATTTATATTTTTATCTCCAAAATCTCACCTCCTGATAAACTCATACCTAACACTCTATCAAACAGCTCATCTCCACATTGGTAAAAGCCATAGTCCAATAACTTGGCAAACCAGTGCTGTTATCTGACCTAACAAACACAGCTGTTCATTCTGCTTGAAATGTCTTCTCGCAGCTTCCAGGTCGCCGCAGTCCTGGTTCCTTCCTTACCACTCCTTTTTACCCCTTTTCCTTGTTTTTCCTCACTTCTTCAAACTCTAAAGGCTTAGAGTCTTCAAAGTTCAGCTCATGACCCTCCTCTCTTCTCTGTCTACATTCCTTTGCATAGTGATTTCATCTAGTCTCATGACTCTATGCAGATGACTTCCAAATTTATATGTCCAGCTTGGACCTGTTATTTGAATTCCAGACACAGTTACCCACCTCTCTAATTGACATCTCTATTTGATACCTAATTGTCATCTCAAACTTCACTTGCCCTAGACCAAGTTCTTAATACTCCCCCGAAATCCTGCTACTCCCATAGTCTTCCTAACAAATGGCAACTTCATTTTGCCAGTTGTTTCAGACCCTTTTTTTCATACCCCACATCCAATTCATAGTCAATAGGCAATCTATAAGTAAATCCTGTTCATGTTCAAAGTCTACCCCAAATCTGCTTCACAGCACCTCAATTACTACCACCTTAGGAAAAACCACTTTTATATTTCTTGTGTATTATTGGAACAGCCCCTTAACTAGTCTCCCTGCTTCTGCCTGTTCACTTTCTTTTGTCCATACATACCACATACGCTTCCCATTTCCAACTTAAAAAATGCACAATGTGAGAGTTGTGAGTTAAGTTTTATTTGGAGCAAAACGAGCACTATAGCCTAGGAGACAGCATCTCAGACAGCTCTGAGAAACTGCTCCAAAGAGGTAGGGGGGAAGGTCAGTATATAGGTGATTTTGGTGAAGGGGGAGTACATGCAATCAAGCACATATTTTTTGCAGGTTTGTGCTAGTCTCGTGAAGGTTACTGCTAGTCATGAGGAACAAACGTCACCATGAAGGATTTTAGTGCTTTTGTAGATATGAGAAGATATAAGAATTGGTCTCATAAAATAGTCTCCTGAAAATATCTAACTATCTGAAGACCTGTTCTGCCAGTTTTTCCCAGAGCACAGAGTGCCTCTTTTCTGCTCTCCACCCTGAACTCCTTTCAGGGGGTCTTGAAAGTCAGCAGCTGCAGTAGCTCATGATTTAATCCTTGTAGAGGTAGATGGCAAGTGCCAATTTGTGATTGACATCATCTTACTCAGAGAAAAATCAGTCCTTATGATACTCCACAAGGTCACTTTCTCACCTTACAGTTGTTTGGACTCATTTTTTTTACTATTTCCACCATGCACACTCTGCTCCAGCCACGCTGTCCTAAGTGAGCGTGTTTTTGCCTCAAGGCCATTTCCCTTGCCGTTTCCTCTGCTTAGTAGGCAGTTCCTCAAGTGCTCACTCACCTTGCTAAGTTTCTGCTCAAAAGTCACTTTCACAATAATCCTTGACCACCTTATTTAAAATTGTACCCTGCTAATTAACATCACTCTACCCACTACTCTGCTTAATTTTTCTTCAGCACTTTTCATTTTCTGATATATATTTTACTCATTCGAATATAAGCTCTGAGTAACCTGGATAGAGTTGTCTGTGTTGTTGATTGTTGTACCCTTGCAGTGGCTTAAAGCAGGATTTCCTAGCACCTAGGAAATTGTAGAACATGTAGTCAATTGTCAGTAAACAGTTGTTGAATAAATAAATATTGTAATTAAATATAATGTTCAAATTCAATATAAAGTAAGTTTGTTTGAAGTCAATTTAGGTATCTACCTATGATGGTAATTTTTAGTCTGATAGTAAGATGCACCGCTTGACCTTCTGATTTAGTATTGCAATAGATATACATGTATTTTGAAAACAAATATTCTAAATTCATCAATGCCTTGATTTCTCTTTACCAATAAGTAGCACATTTTGAATTTTAAAGAGCATTAAAGGAAGGTGTGAACTTTTGTTCAAAAGGGAGGTTGGGATAAAAGGTTGAAAATAATATTTATGTAACAAACAAATTAGATTTTTTTTCAGCTTTCTAATTTGCAGTAGATTAGTAATTCCCCTCCACTTCTGAGTCTGACTGGGAGATAATTTTCCTTTTAAAACAATTGAGGGAAAGATTTAAAAAACAAAAAAGGATTTGAGGGAGTCAACTCAGATGGCCAACAGCAGGATAGTAAGATAGGGAAAGGGGTGGTTCTAGCATGTAAGAGTTTGTGACATTATGCAATTCAATTTTAACTTGACTGCATGTTTCTTGCCTAATGTGTATAGGGAAGTTATGTAGGTAAATCCAATCACTGTTCATTGAATTACCCCAGTTTCACTTCTCCTGCAACATATGGGTATCATAATAGCATAATGGTGTCGCTCTGCCTTCTACAGTAATTAACAAAAAATCAGGATGTGAATTATGATGAGATTATTGTCAAAGTATACATTTAAAATATTATCCTAATGATTAGTTGCTTTATTTAAAGATCAAATAACATTTGAAACTCAAGCAATTTAGTTTTAAGTGACCAAGCTTTTCATTAATGTAAAAGAATCTGTGATGAGTGAATAAGGAAAGGTAATTATCCTCTGGAATATTTCTTTTAAAAAAAGATAAAAAGAATACTTACTATACAAGATTATTATACGAATGTAATGAAGTAACATTTGAAAATAATTATGTGAATTTATTATCATTATTATTATTACTATGTTGTGAATGTTTGATAGAAAGAGAAGAAAAGAATGAAAGAGAGAGAGAGAAAGAAAGAAAGAAAAAGAAAAGGGAGGAAGGAGATAAAACTAATAGTGGAAGAGTAATAGTTCCTATTCTCCACCAACTAAAAAAATTCTGTAACACAGTGATAATTTAAAAGTATCATCCTAACTGTTAAGTCATTAGAACAATTCAAAATTATATCAAATACCCTCATATCAGTATCTCATGACCCTTTGCTTTCAAAAGTTGGTATTACATTTGAAATTTGCCAATTTTAAATTCAACTAAAAATAATATAAATAAGAATTTTAATAAAATATGACTTCCACCATCAAATATAGTAAAGTCCATGGACTTGGATGTTAAGTAAATTAATTAATATAATGAGATAATGAAATCTTCATTTTAAAAGACAACCAACAAGACAGAAAAACAGGCAAAGACTATCTGATCATTTATAAACTCCAATTACTGTCATGTCTCAAATGGAAATTAAATTTTAAAAAATTACTTAGAAAATGTATTAAAAATTGTTAAGGAAAGTTTTTAGTAGGATTAGAACATGTTATCCATGTTAATTGTGCAGTTGTTGTTATCTTTGTGCATTATTTTTGGATCTCAACCTGACTTGAGATAATAAGAGCAGGATCTGAGGGAATCAACTCAGATGGCTAACAACAGGATAGTAACATATAAAACCACTCGCCACAACAGAATGAGTAATCATACTTGAGAAGAAGCTAATTCCCCTAAGACTGTAATGAAAATAAACTTCTGTGAAATTAGATGACATCCAAATATAGCAGAAGTGAGAAAATATGGTTGGTGGAAAATTCAAATTAAATTATTTATTCAAATTTATTTCTTAAATATCCCAAGATGCAATGTACTTTTATTTCTGGAATACCATCCTTTGAAACACAGTTGTAGATTCTCTGGCAAGGGTGAGACTGGCAAATGCTCTTTGTCTAGGTTATCTGTTTGGAGAATAATTAAAAGTATTGACCTTTCCAAACCAATACATTCAATATAAGAGTTTTAAAATATTATATTTTAATTATGCATTAAGCATATAAAATATGTAAAGCTGATCATTAATAGAAATTTTCATATTAATTTATTTTTCTATAGTATTTTGAGAAACATTTAAAATATAGATTTTCATTTATCTGAATAATTATATTATCAGCGCTTCTCAAAAATAGTTTATTTTCTCTGTAGAAATCTTTGTTAAGTGTATATGGCATTGTGCTAAGCACTGTTGAGAATATGGAAGTCTGTGAAAATTGTCCGTCACCAGGAGCTTTCAGTTCAGTGAGGAAACAAGAAAATGCCCCAGGAAACAAAAGCAAACTATGAGGGACAGTGGCTTAATAAATAAACAAGTTAGTAAATTATATTCAGCTCCAATAAACACACAAAGTCTTATGCAAACATCCAGGGATAATGAGATAAATATCTCACGGTGACTTTTCTACAAGACTTTACTGGCTATTGGAGGTGATAGATTGATATACAGATCATTCTGATGTAAGGTAGTTATTTACAAGACAGAGGTGAGCACAATGTAATAAATCCTCCATTTACAGGATACTTTCTGAGGATTTATGAAGATTTGCCTCCAATTTACACACTAACGTTTGTGACAATCTTAAAATGAAAGCTTATGAATTAGCAGAGTGTGGTATTAAGAACCCTGGCCTTGGGGGGAGTAGATGTGATTTCTGTTAATTCCAATGCTTTGCACTAATATTTATGATGTTGGGCAAGCTGCTGTTCCCCCTCCATCATTTCTTCACACGTAAAAGAAAACTTTCTCTAGATTGGGGTGCTAAATCTGGGATCCACCAACTCTTAGGGGGGTCTGTGAATAGAATTCAGAGGGCCTGCGAATTTGAATGGGAGAAAAAAATCTTCTTATTCACCAGCTCCTAATAGAAATCTTGTATGTCCTTCCATTACCAGTGTAGACAGATAATCATAGGATTATTAGTGGCACCTCTGAATCTGACACAATGAGGAATTGATATCGGATGGCCTCACCCTGCAGTGGCTTAAAGCAGGATTTTGGTTTCCAGCCAGAGATTGAAGTCAGGCCTTGGTGGTGAGAGTGCTGAATCTTAGCCACTAGACCACCAAGGACCAGTGGCAAGTGACAAGGCCCTAGCCCATCAGCTGTGTAGAAATGAATTTCCACATAGAAATGGAAAGTAGTGAAGCAAGTAAAGTGCTTATTAGGAGGAAGAAGAGTACGTGTGGATAGACACACGGCGGACTCAAAGAGTCTCTCCCTTGTGGTAGTTTGAGTCACTTATTGGGGCATTTCTTCCAGGTTTCCTTTGGCCAGTCATCTTGCTTTGCCTGGTTTTGAGTCCATATTTGGTTTATCTCAGGTTTATCTCACATGTGTGCATGCTCATCTCTTAGCCAAGATGGATTCTATCGAAGAGGCCTATGGGTAGGTTGACATCACTTACTGTGAGGTGATGTCCCCTCCCTTTGACCTCCAAGGAGCCTTTCTGCACATGTGTAGTTGGGAAGGTCTTCTTGACCTTGAGAATGAGAAATATGTGGTCTCTTATCTAGGCAGGGCTTAGTTCCTCCTCCCTCCTGCTATTTTGGAGTATCTGTCCACAGGGGACAAACTCTGGCTGCTCAGCCTGGGGCCCATCTATCTCCTGCTTCAGAATCAGTCACAGATATTTTCATATCATATTATAGATATTGCAGATACCTGAAAATATTTTGAGATAATGTTATTCCATTCTCTTTATATGGTATGTTAATGCATAAAACATATATTACTATATCACAAATTAGGTGTATTCAAAATATTTTAACAGTTGTATTTCAATACTGTTGTTTTCTTCGTAATCCCATGTGTTATACTTTGTGCATGTAAAAAAATTATTTTCAAAAATGGTCCACAGGGTTCACCAGACTTCCAAAGGAGTCCAAAACAAAAGTTGAAAAGTCCTGCACTGTATTATCCCTAAGGTCTTATACAGATATAATATTTTTAATATGTAATTATATTATCTAAGACATACACAATTTTCTATTCTAACCATGCAATGATTTCTAAGAGTGTTAAGGGGAAAAAGAGACTAGTGAAGGTTGGAGTAATATAACATGAGTTTTTCAGCACTTTTCACGCTCTGGGGGGCTAAAACATCTGAACATGGAAACAAAACAACAGCAAGAAGCACCAAAACAAGCAGTGCAGCTGCACTTTGCTGGGTTCCTTTGTGGGGTTTTTTCCCATACTTCTGTCGCTAGCTTAGACACTTGTTTGTATTTAATCTGTTTTGGCTTTCTGACTCCCAGTTCTGGCTTCACCAGTGTTCCTGGGACTACTCATCCAATTTCATCTTCTCAGTCACCTCTTCTTGACAGTAGGTTTCAAGCAGCCTGACAACCAACTTTAGAAAATACTAACAAAAGATTCTTTAAAAAGTAGAGAGTTGGAGAGTTTTATACTGTATGAGAACCTTAGTGAAGTCTCCAAGGAACAATAGTATTTGGAAAATTAGAAGACACAGTGCAAAAGAATGTAGCCAGAGTACAAACCTTTTGGAGAGGGTGAAGACAACGGCCTATCCGGAGAAGACTCCATGTGCGTGTTTCTGCATGCATGTGTGCATGTTGAGGGACAGTGGAAAATAAGTCAAGGGAGGCATATATAACTTGAAGTTAAGAAAACTGGAAATTTAGAAAAGACACATTAAGAAATGAGACCAAAAACACTACTTTGAACAAATTACATGAAAAATAAAGGGAAATAGATGTATTTACATTATTAGCATCTTTACTTTTTTCTGTTCTGCATTGGGCTATGTGTTCATGCTACCTGTCATTCTTTTTTTTTTTTTTTTTTTTTTGCGGTATGCGGGCCTCTCACTGTTGTGGCCTCTCCCGTTGCGGAGCACAGGCTCCGGACGCGCAGGCTCAGTGGCCATGGCTCACGGGCCCAGCCGCTCCGCGGCATGTGGGATCTTCCCAGACCGGGGCACAAACCCTTGTCCCCTGCATTGGCAGGCGGACTCTCAACCACTGCGCCACCAGTGAAGCCCTGTCATTCTTTTAAAATTTAAATTTAGATGACTTATTTTCTTCTGCCTGCTTTGGCTGACTTTTTTTGTTGTTTTTATCGTTTTTATTCTGATCTTCAGAAAGCATAGTGCTATATGTGGTTTTTCTCCACAAGAGTCAAGGGAATGGAATGTGGGATGGAGGATCAGATCATGTCACATTCACAATACACCTTGGGAAAATATTCTTTGCTCTCCACAGATCCTTTGGGAATTTGATTTAGTTTTTTCTAGTCTGCCTGAGGCCACAAAGCTCTTTTTTTCATTCATATTCTTTATTAACTCACCAACAGAATGGATAAATAATTTGGTTGGAGCCCTACTGGAAGCATGTTGATCTTTGAGACAGTAAATTTTTTAGAGGTTTTCTGATAAAAGTAAATAAGTGTAATTCTGAATGATTCCACTAGTGTAAATGGCAGTATTTAATTTAGTTTTATAAAATTTTACTAAAATAGGATAAAAATGATGTTATTCCTGAAGTACAAAATTGCAATAAAAAGATAAGTAAATCTGAAAATACAGCTATTCTGTAATTACTAAGCAATCTGATTAAAAGATGAAAAAGTCACTGGAGGTTTGATATCTCATAACTTCAATGCTTCATAATACATATAACCCACAACATGATTTCAGAGCAGGAGAAAGGGATTCTAAGACCTCCTTCTACAATTTACAAGTTTATAAAATAGTTACATTCAGGGGTTTCCTTGACTCAGAAGCACTACATTGATTTGCAAAGCACTAACAAAAAAGCCTCAGGAGTCGCTCATGTTTACAGAGGAACTTTGCATAGAGATCTTTAGGTTGGCTTTTAAGAATAGGAATAAAGACATGCATCAGAATCAAACGGGCATAAAAGGGCAATTGGCTATTCTTTGATTTCTACAGGCTTTTCAGTAATAGCCTGCTGCCTAAAGCCTCAGAAATGGACTTGGTATACTAAAATTTCTAAATTCAGAATATGTGAGGAAATAACAAGGAGAGAATGGAAAAAAAATGGTTTGTGTCTGAGCCAGCAATGAGGTGTACAGTTGCTGCTCATTGGTGAAATTAAACAAAGTGTGACCAGAAGGAACTGTGTCTTCTGTAGCCCAATTCCATGTATAAGTATGAACCATCTGAATTAATTAACCAAAGGGTATGCCAAAATGATCCCAGAGAGATAGATGTTCGGGACTAAATATTTACACTTACGGAGGCATTAGAGTTATTTAGTCTAGATTTTTAAAATTTGGAAGTCTTAGAAGTCATTTCAATCTTACCTAGTAGTTCTGTGTCTATGGGTTGGTGTTTTTCTCTAGAACGATGTTGTCATAGATAAAATGTATAGTAATTTAAAACTTTGCTCTTTTGGAGGGTTGTGACGGGTTTTCTTCTTTATCATGTTAGAATTCTAGAAACTTCTTTTTCTGGGAAAATGAATACTATAAACAAGTTTACATGACACTACCTATCCTGCTCAAGACTAAATTATGTCAGATTCTCTTAGAAAGTATTTTAGTTTGTCTATTTAAATATGTAAAATTTGCTATTTATCAAATATACATCTATATATATACATTCTAATTCTTTCAAATTCTTTTAGTATACCTACTTGATTACAAGTTTATTAGCTAATAATCTCAAAATACAGTATTGAAACTGGGCAAAATGTATTTGCTGCCTGCTCTTTAGACTGGATTTAATTAGTACCTTATTATTGAAAAGATTATATAATGACAATATTAAGGTTTATTTTGGGGAAAAAAAGTAAACTATAATCCCCAGTGATATCCCTGATGATCAAATTATCTCTTAACTTATTAGAATATTTTCACTTCCTGTTTTTTAGGAGATCTTTGTACCAGGTATCAGGGCAAATATTTCAGTCTTCATAGAGTTTGCCTCCTCTATCCTATGTAGGTAATTAATCCCTACTCTTGCCACATATCCATTCTCACCATCATACTTCCTCATATTTCTTCTTTTTTGTTTTATTTACGACACCTTTAATTAATGTAAAATTACTGTGGTTTTATGAATGCTACTTCCTCAGTTAATATTGTCTCCATGTGAGTAAGAATCTTATTTATATGTTTCCAAATATAGTAATAGGACTAATGTCTATCCTGTAGTAAATAATAAATAAATATATTGTTGAATGACTGAAAAAAAGGAAATCAGGAAAGTTATTGTAAAATAAGGCCTGATGCTGAAGGCACATTTTAGCAGTCATTTGTATAGAAGTAAAGACTAAAATCTTTAGATTTTCAACTAGAAAATACATACACTCCATGCTACAATTTGTTAAACCATACTCTCACTGATGGCCATTTGGCATGTTTCCAGTTTGAGATTATTGTGATAAGGTTTATATGAACACACATTTACAAGCTTTTTTATGGACATTTCATTTTGAAGAGTAAATATAAAGGAGTGAAATGCTAGATTATAGAGTTGGTTTATCCTTAACGTCATAACAAACTACCATATGTTTATCCAGAGCAACTGCACTGTTCTACACTTCCTGCAAAGTATGAAAGTTCCAGTTGCTCCACATCCTCATCAATACTTGGTACTATATGAATTCTTTATTTTAAATATTTGTGTAGGTGTGAACAGTTATCTTCTAGTGAAGTGACATCTGTCTGGTGAATAATGATGTGCAGTGTCTTTTCATGTATTTATTGGTCATTTTTATATATTTATTTGGGAAGTATCTGCTCAAATATTTTTCCTATTATAGTTGGATTATTTGCTTTTCTATTTTTAATTTATACAGGTATTTATATATGCTGGATGCAAAGCCTTTGTCAGATATATGTACTGAGAATAGGGTATTTTTTCCCAGTCTGTGGGCTGCCTGTTTATTTTTGTCATTGTGCCTTCTTATGAAGAGATATATTCAATTATGATGAATTTTAAGTTATTTGTGTCTTCTATTAAGGATAGTGGGTTTTCTTGCCCTATATAAGAAATCTTCATTTAAGCTACAGTTGTAAAAATTCTCTGTGCTACATTTTCTTATAGAAATATTATGACTTTAGTTATGATTCATCTATTATTCATCTCATATTAAATTTTGCCTATCAAGTGAAATAGAAGTCAAAGTTCACTTTACTCCACATGGACATCCAATTGTTCCCATAGCATTTGTTGAAAAGACTGCTTTTCTCATTGAATTGTATTGACCACTTTATCAAAAATCAATTGACTGTATATATGTGATTTTTATTTCTGGAGGCTGTTCTTACCCTATATGTGATCTTAGAGGGAATGCATACAATGGTTCAACATTAAGTATGATATTATCTATAGATATTTTTTCATAGGTGCTTTTTTATAAAATATAAGAAGATACTGTCTATTCATAGTTTGTTAAAAGACCATTGAAATGAATGGGTGCTGAATTTTATCCCTTTTTCTGCATTTATTGATTAATCATATATTTTCCCTCTTTATTCTATAAAGAGATGATTTACATGATTGGTTTCTGAATGTTAAACCAACATTTCTATCCTGGGAAAGTATACTTATATCATCCTTCTTATATACTGATGGACTTAATTTACTAAGATTTTATGCAGAATTTTTGTAACAGTGTTCATGAGGGATATTGATCTATTTGCTGCTGTTTTGTTCTTATAATGTCATTATCTGGTTTTGGTATTAGCATCATTGTGGCCCTTAAAATGAATCAGAAAATGTTTTTTCTTTCTCCTTCAGATCTTGAAAGAATTTGTGTAAAATCTATGTTATTTCCTCTCTTTAATCTTTGATAGAATTAATTGACTGCCCACACCACCTGGGGCCAGAGGGGTTGTTTTGTTCAGTAGTAAAATTTTACTAAAAACCCAGTTTCTTTAACAAGGAACTTCTCTTTTTCTCCTTGGTATTCAATATATTGCAATAGGTTGTCCTTTATATCTTTTTTCTTCTGACATCTGTGAAATCTGTAATAATGTCATCTTTTTTATTCTTGATATTGCTGTTTGTGCTTTTCCTTTTTATTACTTGATTTATCTCACAAGGCTATAACAATCTTGATATTTTTCATTTTATTTTACTTTTTTGATCTTTTAATCTATTTTTTATCTGTTTTCCATTTTACTGATTTCTACATTTATACTTGTTTTTTCCTTCTATTTACTTTGGAATTAATGTGATTTTTTTTCCCTCCAGCTTCTTAAGGTAGCAGCTTAGAATTTTTTATTTAAAAGATTTCTTCTTTTCTTACATAGACTTTTAAAATTATAGTTCTCTCTGTAAAACTACTGTTACAGACTGAATGTTGCAAAATTCACCTGTTGAAACCCTAAATATCCTGTGTGCCCTCATAAATGGGTTAATATTCTTATAGAAAAGACCCCAGAGAGATCCTGCAAGACACAGCAAAAAGACAAAGCCTTGATCTTGGGTTTGTCTGCTTCCAGAACTGTGAGGAGCAAATGTTTGTTGTTTGTAAACAGTCTAGTCTATGGTACTTTGTTATACTAGCTCAACCTGACTGACATCTACTTTAAAATCATCCAACAAATTTTCATACTTTGTATTTTAATCTTCATTCAGTGCAAAACATTGTCTAATTTTCCTTGTGATTTTTTTCTTAGTTCATGACAAATGAAGTGTGCTTATTAATTTTCAAATATTTTGATATTTTCTAGATAACATTCTTAGTAATTCCTAATTATTATGGGGTTATTAGAAAACATACTCTGCCTGATTTCAAGCCTTTGAAATTTGCTAAGACTTCTTTAATGGTCCAGCTTGTTCATCTTGGTAAATGTTCCATGTGTACTTGAAATGAATGTGTATTCTATAGTTGTCAGGTTGTAGGGTTCTATGAATTTTTTTTAGAGCAAGTTTGATATTGTGGTTCAAATCTTTTATATATGTACTTGATTTTGTCTACTTAATCAAGAGGTGTGTTATAATCTGCCAGTAGGATTGTCAATTTATCTGTTCCTCCCTTTATTCTGTTAAATTTTCCGACATGTATTTTTACAGTCTCTTATTAGGTGCATACACATTTAGGATTATAATGCCTCCTGAGAAATTGACCTTTTTTTTATGAAATATTCCTTCCCATTCTCCAACAATACTCCTTTTCTTGAAGACTACTTTCTCTGATATAAACATAGCCTCACCTGCTTCTTATTCTTACCATTTTTATGGTAGATATTTTCCATGCTTGTACTTAATCCAGCATGTATCTTTATATTTAAAGAACACTTCTTATAAATAGTATATAGTGGATGTTGCTTTTGTACCTGGTTAACATTCTTGATCTCTCTATTTAATGTTATTATTGGTATTATTGAGTTTAAGTATTGCATCTTGCTATATGTTTCCTATTTGTTCATAGTTTTTGGTTGTTCATTTTCTCATTTCCTGCCTTCTTTTGGATTAATCAAGGTGTTTTTTTCTTATCTCATGTATTGACCTTTTAAATATGTCTGTGTTATTTTATTGTTGTCCTTAAGATTACCATATACATCTTTAACTTATCACAATCTAACTTCAAATAGTATTTTATTACCTCATAATGTAAGAAATTTTCAATCATACTATTCCATTTATTGTCATATATTTTACTTCTGCAATTAACCTTATAAAATGTTATTATTTCCATTTTAAATTGCCAGTAGTCTTTAAAGAAATAAAGCAGATTTTTCAAGTTATTTTATTCTGCCACACATATTTACCTTTTCTGGTACTCTTCATTCCTCCAAAGGGACTCTCTTTATCTCTTTAGCATTTCTTATAATGATGGTTTCCTAGAGAGAAAAACGTTTAACCTTTGTCTTTTTTTTTTTTTTTTTTTGGTTGCACTGGGTCTTAGTTGCAGCAGATGGGCTCCTTAGTTGCAGCTCTCCAGCTTCTTAGTTTTGGCGCATGGTCTCCTTAGTTGTGGCATGCAAACTCTTAGTTTCAGCATGCATGTGGGATCTAGTTCCCTGACCAGGAATTGAACCCAGGCCCCCTGCATTGGGAGTGTGGAGTCTTAACCACTGCTCCACAAGGCAAGTCCTGCCTTTGTCTTTTTAAATATAATTGTATTTTGTCTTAAGTTTGAGAAGTATTTTTGCTGGATACACACTTCTGGATTGAATTATTTTTTCTTTCATGACTTTAAAGGTAATCATTCCACTGTCTTCTGGTCTTCATTATTTCTGATGAATAATCAGTTTTAATTCTTCCTTTTATTTTCTTCTAATTCTCCTCCTCCCCCTCCTTCCTCTTCTTTTTCTCTTCTTCTCCTTATGATGATGATCATCATCATGACGATAACAATGATGATAGGGTGTCTAATGTCCCTTTTTTCTCTAACTGCTTTAAAAACTTTTTCGTTCTTTTCTGATTTTCAGTATTTTGACTATGATGTGCCTGTGAGACCTTTGTATTTATCTTGCATTGTGTTATTCAAGTTTTTGGATTTGTGGATTAATATTTTTTTTAATTATGGAAACTTTTCAGCCATTATATCTTTAAATATTTCTTCTGCATTACTCTCCTTTTCTTGGATCCTCATTACATATATATAAGAACATGTGATTTAGATGATTTTTTTGTATGTATGTATGTTTTAGTTTGGATTATTTGTATTAATCTGTCCGCAAAGTTCACATCTTTTCTTCTTCTGGGTCCAGTATGAAGCTTAGTTCATCAAGTGAACTCAATTTCTGGGATTATATTTTTTAATTCTGATATTTCTATTGAAGTCTTTTCTATTGTTTATTCTTCTCTGTTGAAATTATCCATCTGTTCATTTATTAGTTAACTAGATATTTCAATATACTTATCATAGTTATTTTATGCTCTTTTTTTCCTGATAATTCTAACATGTGGGCCATCTATGGATCAGACTTTACTGGCTGTTTTTGCTTTTGATTATGGGTCATTTTTTCCTACTTCTTTGTGTATCTCAAAAGATACATATTTGCCAAAATTCATCTTTACATTTAAAAAGGAGTATAAAGTAAAGTGGGTGAAATTTTCCCCTAGAAAAAAGCATGCCTCTTGCTCTGTCAGGCTGCTAATAAAAGCGATTGAGTCACTTTTATCTGTGGTTGAGCTCAGTCTTGGATTTATTGTGTCATTCAGTAGATTCAGTTCATCTCTGGTTCAAATACTTTAAAGGTGGTATTAGGACTTTTCCTTTATCAGGTCTAGGGTTGTGAGCACTGGTGATATTTTCAGAAATATTTATGCTTTACAACCTAATTAGCAGTTTTCTGAAACCTCAAAGATATTTCTATGTCTCTCTCTCTCTGTCCCTTTCTCTCTGTCTGTCTCTCTCTGTCTCTCTGTCTCTCCCTCCCACCTTTACCTCACAGCCAATTTGACTTTCTGGGGAATTTCCTTCGCTTTCCAGCCTATCCTCATCTTTCTGTTTCTCAGAAAGTACAATCTATAATAGTCTTCTGCAGTGTACTCTGTGAAGACCTGACACATATTATGATTTTATCTCTGCCCTTCTTTCCTCCTCCCAGCAATCAGCAGGATTATGCTTTGTACTTGGTGAAAGCCTTATCTGTTTTGAGACATCTCTCCATTTTCCAGTCCTCTCACAGCTTGCATCAATGTCCTTGCCACCACTGTGCACCTGGTGAAAGTCCCACATTAAAAAGCTGGTGTATGAAAGTAAATTTGTTTTGTTAATGGAGATGTCTGAGATTCTAAACCATCATGATAGTCACAGTTCTACCACTTCCAATTTAATAGAGGCCACGCTAATCCTTTAGAGTTAGAGAAACCTGTCCATACTGCTGCAAGTTGTTGCCCCAGAGTGAGAGCTGGAAGTTTACACTTATTTATAAACAGTGGTAGTAAGTTTGGATACCTTATATTAGAGCTTAGGTGCACAATACTACATAGTCTGGTTAAGTTTATGTGTGTCACATATTTACAATTAAGCACAATATTTGAGAGAGTGATACCCTGCTGAGAAAAACAGGAATAGCTTTTTAAATATTTTCGTTTATTCCTCAAGTATAGGAACAACTAAAGATTCCTCAAGAATAATGAGAATATCTCTTTTCTAAATCCTAAAAGTCACTCTATTGAGGCTTTAGCTTATGTGTATGATCCTGGAGGCCTCTAGAGATGTGACATTCCAGGGAATATTCAAGATATAACTACATAGTTCATCTTTATGAATCAAATGTATGCTTGGTACAAAAATTCTAAATTAGCATACAGCTGCTAAGGAAGTTACATACTAAGAATGAACTAGTCCAACTGCAAAACTAAAGGTAAAAGAAAAACATGTTATTTATTTTACTTTTATTCACATCTGAGTACGACTACCAGTATGTAAACTCATTTCAGGGTCTGACCAAATTCCTTGACTTAAATCAAAATATTGCTTCAAATATTTCTTGAAATAGATAACTGTAGAAATAATAATTATAAAAATACCTTTCTTTTACCAAGATTTATAGCAATGTCACTTGCTCTAAATAACTCCATCTATAGCAGATGCATTGTTTTATTTTAGGTCTGACTGATGGTCACATATACTCACCTGTCTTCAAATGTACAATATCAATTGTCTCTTATATGTCCATCATTTCTAGTTATATTAATATAGTCTCTGTCTCAACAAAAATATTTTTCCATCTAGAATGTCTACAAAAGCCAAAGCCCAGAGAAGGTGGTGCTGTAGCACCTTGAGCAAGTCAAACAACTTTTTCAAGAAAAATAAAACATATGTTGCATGCATGTTGCACACCCTTCATGAATCCATACAAATCTCTGAGTCAGATGTTGTATCAGCATTGTTTCAAATGCAAGGTCACAGGTAGCTCTACCAGTGGTTGTCATACAGGACAAAACTCATTCAACACTTCTTGAAAAAATATCTGTTAATACTACTGAAAAAATCCATTTTTAATCACCTGTCATGTGTCAGGAGCAACTCTAGATAATGTATAATTCTAGATAATTATACTTATCTTAATTACAATATCACTGCAAAGTAAGGATTATTAGTCACATTAAAAAAAAAAAACCCAAATTGAATGTTAAGAAGTTATTAATTTTCCCAAAGTCAATGAAGCTGATAAAAGACAGATCTAAATCTTGATCTCAGGTCTCTGCCTCTGAGCATTGACTTTATTTTACACCTACTCTCTAGCACTTTGGTGAGCAACAGAAAAATAGTTTATTATATCTTAGAAAAATTATTTTTGAGGGCTTCCCTGGTGGCGCAGTGGTTGAGAGTCCACCTGCTCGATGCGGGGGACACGGGTTCGTGCCCCGGTCCGGGAGGATCCCGCGTGCCGTGGAGCGGCTGGGCCCATGAGCCATGGCCGCTGAGCCAGCGCGTCCGGAACCTGTGCTCCGCAGCGGGAGAGGCCACAACAGTGAGAGGCCTGCGTACCGCAAAAAAAAAAAAAAAAAAAATTATTTTTGAAACGTCAGTAACCAGGATTTTTTTTTTTTTCACCAACCAACTTACACAGTAGAAGAGGCAATGACAGTAGACTCTGTGGCTGCTTTTATGAAATTACAAATTGAGAGAATTTAGAAAAATCTATGAGTAATATTTACTTCGGGGTTCTACTTGTCAATTTTTGGTAATCCGCTGGGACATAATCAGTCCTATTTTGGAGGTATTATTTGCTAATCTTTACAAAATTAAGTAGTGAACATGATTTCAGACCATCAGATATAGACAATTTAGAGCACTACTACCAGAGAAGATATGGAAGTAGAATATTGGAAAATCCATTTGGGTCACTGTCAAGCCCTAAATAATTGACCATTATGCAGAGGAATAGTACATGGTTTATAACTTTAAAAATTTCAAGTCTTATAGAGCAATCAAATAACTATTTTGTTCATATATTTTTATTTAAGTCAATACTTCATGATAATTTTTAAAAATTTTCCTTAAGTAACAATCTTACTGTGAAATAGTTCATCCTTACTATCAGTGTGCTTTGCGTTTGCCGTAATCTGTTCATTTTAAATGTATCCCTGATTGCCTAATGATTATGATGTAACTTTGTTGATCAGTGAATCCTAATCATTATCATCTGATACTGTATGCCTTCACAGGTATTTTCTAACTTGAAAAAAATTTAGTTCATATTTGTTTTTATGACATTTAGTCTGTGTTTACACGATGTCAATAAGGTCATTTCAACCAAAACTAAACCAGTTTTATAGCATCCTGAGAACAATGTACTTAATTAGTTGATTTTTTTTTCATATACAAACAGGTATTTCTGGTTTCATGTAGACACAGCCAACAAGTCATATTTCTTCAACTGAGAGCTTTGTTTGCTTCATCTTTAATATTTCTGGGTGCATTATGTATTCATTTTCTCAACATCACTCGATTATCATTACAATTCTTACCTCTTTTTCAAAAACATACATTGTCTATAGTAGGGGTATTTTTTTTCTCAGCAGCTAAAACGTATTTGCCAAGATGCAAATAAATTATCTATACTTTTAAAGAACCTCATGGCAATTCTTCGTGTGTGTCTGTGTGTGTGTGTGTGTGTGTGTGTGTGTGTGTGTATGTGTGTGTGTGAAACAAATAACTGTTCAAATTGAATTATACTTACTTACTTTGGATTTTTTCACTTGTCTGTCATTGCACAAATATTTTTTCCTTGCATCTCTGCTGAGTAACCAGGAAATGGATTCCTTTTTGTAAGCATTAACTCCACAGGCCCCAGTACGCATTGGTAGTCTGGAAGAATGCAATGGTTTTCAAAATAGAATTCCTATTTTTCTCACACTTTTAATGAACTGATCTAATTTCTTCCATATTCAAGAGAGAATTATTTGCCAAGGAATATGATCTTTCCTTATCCAAATAGTTGCATTTAAGTACCAAGTGAAGTGCTGCTACCTGCAAGGCACTGTGCTAGGTTATGCAGGAGAATGGAGAAATAAGTAGATATTTCTCCTGCCCTCAGGAAAATTCACATTTAAAACATAGGAAGGAAAAGAGAGCCACAAAATACTTTGTTGATTTAGCAAATTACAAGCAATCAGGAAAAAAAAATGAATGCTACCTATATGAAATATAACTTAAAGGGGTTAATCTCCTACATTTCAATAATACTATTGGGCACTGAAATATATACAGATGAATAAGGGCCAGGTGCTGTCCTTGACATTAACAAGCAAAGGTACTGATAGACAGAGGTAGGGAACTGGGAGTGGGAGGTGGAAAGGGTGTGAGTGAGGAAGACACCCCAGTCGTCCCAGACCAGATCTGGATGAGTACAGGTTAGGTAGGAGAAAAGTGAAAGGTGTGCTTAGGTACAAAAAATTTTAAATAGTCCAAATGAGTAGGGACCCAAAGAATGTATGGGGCAGTATTTCTGCAGAAGCCTAGAAAGTTAGATTAACTCTGTGCTGTGCTGATCAGGGGGCACATAATAGAGGTAAATTTTCTGCCTCGGTTTTTGACTGTGCTCTATCCCTAGGAATCATAGTCATCTAAAATACCTAGTCATCAATTAATACTAATATACCTAGTCGTCAGTTAATACACATCAATTTACTTATTCTGTTAATGTGAGAAAACTTGCTAGAATATCCCCATAATACTGAAATGTATTTGGAAATATTTTACTGATTTTTATTATTTGGTTGATTGATATAGGAGCAGAGACAACTAGTAAACAACAAAATAACCCATAAGTAACTGTGAATAGACATCCAGATTTATGAGCTTCTACATCACTGATGTATATGATGAGGGGATGGTGAAATTACTATGGGAAGGCATGAGACCTAAGTTAACCCAGGAAACTGGGAAGGCCTCCTCCAGGAAGTAACACTTAATTGGAGATCTGAAGCAGGAGCTAGCCAGAGAAAGTGGGGTATGTGAATGTGAGAATTGAGGAAGAGATTATGCATTATTTTGTGTGAGGTCTCAGATGGGAGGGGCAGAGAAAGATAGAGAAAAAAACAGCTAACAGTGAATGTAATGGTTAGAGTTGAAGCAGAAGGGGAATGTTTATGTTTGCCTGGAAGTGTAGATGCCACATATTGAAAGCACCACTGATTTAGAAAATAGCACCAATGTACTCATTCATAAATCTCAGAGCCTAGGTACCCAAACCTTCAATGAAAGCAAAATACCAAGAATAAATTATTGAAATGACTAAATGGATTGAGAGTCAGAAAACAGTCCTTGCCTCACTTTCAGCACGTCTGGGACCTAATTTCCTATAAATTGGAAGTGCTTGAAGGGATGAGCTTTACTTCACAAAGGAAGTATATCTGAATCACTGAAGACTTTTGAAAAACATACATTATAAATATACATTACCAGAATTATACACATCTAAGTTTTATCTGGTTCAAGAGAAGGAGATCAAGGCCTGAATATTTTAATTTCATTAAAGCTCTACTCTTGTGATATGTAACTACATTGACAACCACCCAACTCTGAGATTTTAACTATCTGGACTCTACTAACAATTCAAGACCCAAGATATCCTTAGTTATACCATTGGGTTAAATTGGATTTAATCCAGGTTCTTTCACACTCATATCTATAGAGGTAACATCTTGTAGGAAAATGATGTTTATAAACATAAGCAGTAGCACTATAAGATCTTAAGGAACCAACCAAATACTGATGGCTTTCCATTATACTTTATAAGACAATAAGAGAAATGCATACATTCCACAGTGACTTTTAACTCTCAGTCACAGCCAAAAAGGAATCTCACACTAGCCTTAATTAACCAGAAAACTCAGATTATCAGAATTCTTATGCTCTGAGTGAGTTATCTGATCTTTTTCTCTGTTAGAATGACCTGACATTGAATCAGTTAACATTATTTATCCTAGATTGCTTTCCTACCTCTTCTGCTTTGCATTCCTCTTCCTTAGCCCCATATCTACCTTCATATATTTGACCAGTTAATTGGAAGCTTAATGGCCTATATGATTAAGATAAGCCAGAAATTAGATATAGAAAACCTTTGAGGATGTAGAAAGTATGTGTATATATGTGTATTTGTACATTAGATACATTTGTACTTTTTTAAGTACAGTCTAACTTCACTTTTCATTTAAGAGTTTGCCATGGGAATCACCTAGGCAAAATGCATAAATACTCATTTTAATAACTGCACAAAATTCTATAATATATCATTAATTATATAGCTATTTTCATATTAATGGAAATATTTGTCTCAGATTTTTGCCAATGTATGTTGGTGCAATAATCATTCCTGTGCAGGTACTTATATCTGAATGCTTTTAAATATATGATAGAATAAAAAAAATAAGAGTGTATGGCAAAGGGTGTGTGTATTTTTAAAATCACCAGCTACTGCTACTTCCCTTTCCCTAAGGTGCTTGTTCCCATCAGCAATGTATGAAAGTGCTTATGTGCTCACAGTAGTGGTTTTAATTTTTCTTTTGAAATTTGTTTAAATTGATGAGAAAGAGGGTATCCAACTGGATTTATTTTCATTTCCCTGAGTAGTAATAATGCTGAGCAAATTGTAAAGTGTTTAGTGCTAAGATACATTCACACTTTTTTGACTTACTTGTTCACACTTTTTATTAATGTTTCTACTGAAAGGTTTTTTTAAATATATAGAAAAATCTATATATAAGGAGGGTACTTGCCATTTTATTTTTTACTTGAAAATAGTTTTCCAAGTCTTTTACTTTTGATCGTATTCAGTACAGCCTTTGACACTCAAAATATCAAATTATTGTTTTGTCATATACTATTTTCTTTTACTTCATGGGTCTGGGTGTGTTGTCTTACTTAAGAAAGCTTACCAGAGCCCAAATTTTTAAAAATTGTTTTTTTTGCTTTGTACAAATTTTTTCCTTCAATTAAACATTTTATTGTGTCTGGAAAAAAAATGATTGACACAAAATAGAGCTCTAACATTGTTTTCTATCACTGATAACCAACCATATTTCCACCAAACAATGTAGCACCTTAAGTAAAACCAGGCTTAGAGGCAGGCCACTTGGTTGTGATCTTTTATCATCCATTTAACTGGTCTGAACCTGTGTTCATCATTTTAAAACTGGGATTATAATGCCACCTACCTCTTGGGTGGTTACAAGAAGTAAATAAAATTATTTTCTACAAATTACATACACACTATAAATAATAAGTGTAAATTATTATTAAATACACCATACTTTTCACAATTATTTACACAAGTGGCCTCTGTACAAAGACATATTTGCCATATTTCAAGTTTCAATTTAAATTTATATATGTTCTGAAGGTTTTTATTTCAGCTTAATAATTTTCTTCCCTCATGTGAATATCATTCCATTTTGTTAATGATATTTGTATAATTCTGTTATCTGTAAAATGTGTACCAATAACATTTATTTGCAAAACGTTAATGGACATTTTAATTAATTTATTTTTCAATAACAACAGCAAGAATAACAAAAGCAAGTACACAGAAAATCAACTTTAGGCCATATTTAATAAATAGCCTACACTTTTCCACTTTAAAATCAATTGGGGGCTTCCCCAATTGGTGATGCAGTGGTTGAGAGTCTGCCTGCCGATGCAGGGGACACGGATTCGTGCCCCGGTCCGGGAGGATCCTACATGCCGCGGAGCAGCTGGGCCCGTGAGCCATGGCCACTGAGCCTGTAAGTCCGGAGCCTGTGCTCCGCAACGGGAGAGGCCACAACAGTGAGAGGCCCGCGTACCGGGAAAAAACAAACACAAACAAACAAGGTGTGACACTCCTCCCCCCCCCCCCCCCCCCCCCCCCCCGCGTCTTAAGCTCCCACGCACATGCCCTGGGCCACGCTGCCTGAATGGCAGTGGCAGAAATGAATTAAGGCTTGGTGTGGTATGTGCATTTCAAATTGCTTCAGTCTAGATGATAGCTTTCCATGGTGTTGTCAGATGAAAACCAAACCAGTTATGTTTTGTGCAAGTAAATAAGTTTATGGTCTAAAGTACACAACACCGGCCATACTGATATTTTCTCCTTATGACCAAAATTTGGGATGGGATGTGACACTGGGAAAAAAATGCCATATTTAATTTGCTGGTAAGCCTAATAATATGCCTTTTGTCAGATGGCCTAATAATATGCCATCTGACAGAAGTCCAAACAACTATAGAAAATACAGTAGACCCTTGAATAATGCAGGGGTTAGGGACACCTACTCTCACCAAGTCAAAAATCCACCTATAATTTACAGTCAGCTCCCCTTATCTGTGGTTCCTCTGTATTTGTTGTTCCACATCCTTGGAGATTGTGCAGTATTGTAATATTCACTATTGAAAAAAATCCTCACGTAAGTAGACCCACACAGTTCAAACCTGTGTTATTCAAGGGTCAACAGTAGATACATGGCTCCATCCAATGAAGGAAGAAATGAAGAGAAAAGTCTTAAATAATAAAATGTTATTATATAATGATATATATATTTTATATAAGTTATTTATACTATACATGTAGACCCTGGCCAGAGTAGAGGAGACACTGTAATGTTAATCTTGGGTCACTATGTTATTCCTTTTGTCATTGCATTATTTGCCTAATTCTAATGTCCCCAAATTAGAACACACAAAATTCTATGTGAAGAGAGCTCCTCCTGACTAAAATATGGAAATAAATAAAAGAATTTAAATATCAGTGAAAAAACAAAGAGAAAATTAACTGAAAAGATGAGCTTGTGTATATGCATTATTTATCTGTTTTCAAGTCAGCTGATTTATTCCTCTAAAGTTACAAGGTTAATGAGTAGTCAGGTTGGGCATGTACTAAATTACATAACTAATTTTCTTTACCTTAGAAGCTTTTGACTTTTATTATTTTATGAGGTGTTAAATATTGCTTTTTATTGCATATTTTATTATCGCAATAAGAAGAAAGGATTGCTGTATGTTTATCATTGCTAACATAACTAATCATAATCATGATTTTAAGTTTGTGTAAATCCAAGAAGTTGTCCGTTCAGATATCTTTATATCCATAATATGATTTATTATCAGAAAAATTAGGTGACTATAGAAAAAGGGAGGATGAGAGTAGAAACTAATCAGTTACACTCTCTACAAAATGCAGAATGGCAGACATTTCTATTTGAAACTTCTCTAATATAGTTAAATATATGGATTTGAAATATATGTTTTGACAAACTACTTCTTCAGCTGAACCTAGCATTGTTTGAAGCAATGTTCTTGCTTCAAGAACATTGCCTTCTCATTTAAAGGCACTCCTTGTTTTACTATCACATTATCCTACCAAACACATCACTGTTTCACCATGTGACAAATCTAGATGGTATATATTCAATTAAATTCAACACATATTTGCTGAACACATTCTGTGTTTAATTATTTGTGCTGGGTTTAGTCTCTACCTTCAAGAGACTGTAACAGTAGAAAAAAATTATTTGAAAACAATTTTGAAAAAAGTGCAAAATGGAATAGGAGAGAAATAATGTCCGATGAGGATCCTGTGGAAGAATACATCTTCACCTAAGGGGAGGGTACTAGGGAAATCTTTATGAATACTAGGACATTTAATATAGGTTATGAAAGATTGGTTAGATTCTAGGAGAAAGGTCATGCTGGCCAGAGAAACCAATAAAAAGTGACAAAGTGAAGTGGTAAAAAAAAAAAAAAAAAAAAGTGACAAAGAACAGTGAAACGAGGTCTTGCTTCAGGTAATAACAATTGTTTTTATGAAAAAGTACTTGTTGAATGATTAATTAAGGAAAGTCACAAATTTGTATACTGATTTATTGTTTCTCAAAGTGACTTGGCTTTCTGCTTTTGCTTTCAGACAAAAATAGTTTTTTTAGTAAAACTATTTTTCAATGTTTTTTTTTTTCTTTCTGCTTTCCTTCCCAAGTTTGGAAGCAATAGAGAGACAAAGTAGTAGGCAGATGGAGAAACAAATATAAACTGTATTACCAAATAAGTCTGGTGTTGGAATAGGATTCCACAAGTCGTGCCCCAGAACTAGACTGATTTACCATCCTCACGGAAATCAGAAGAATCAGAGTGAAGCATTCTCTACTAACATGGGAAATGGAACTTTTTCTTTTCAAATCACTGAATTTGTTCCTGTCTTGTACTACAGGCCTCTCTCCACTGACTCTTGGTGGGTGTCAAGAGAAGTTATCTCTCCAGCCTCATGTGGCTGAACCACTTCATGTCTCTCCCTGATTCCCTGCCTATGGTGACTTCATATTCTTTCTTTTCTTATATGGGTTCAGGCACCACTAAAAATTTCTAGATACATTTTATCTTTTTTTTTTCTTCCTTTCAGTTTTTACTTGTTAAGATCAGGACCAAGAAAGGCGCAAAAGCATCCTCTATTTGTAGCTAATTGGAAACTTCCCAGTTACCCTAAGGTATATGTGGTACTATTTATCCCATGCTACTAAATATATATTTCATTATGAGGCTATCCTTTAAATTTTAATAAAACACCATTAATATATAGAGAGAATAATTGTCCTAGATATTACTTAAGATTCAAAATTTACCTGATGTGAATGCATTATTTTTGTGGCAATATTTCTAGTCAGAGAGAGAATAAGTTGGCTGAGAAGAGTGAGGATAACAGGCATTACCATTGCATTTAGCCCATTTGGCAATTCCACAGACTGTTCTCAGACATGCCGTTATACTAGGATTATCTCAGAAGAGTAAGAAACCAGACCAAAAATTGAAGAAAAATCTTGCTTTTTTCCTAGTATAAGGTTTTATTCTGCCCAGAACCTGATTGAACATGGGAGTTAACTAAGGAGTTATTCATAAAATATTTATATTTAAGCCTTGTCCCTGACCTGACCTAGTGAATAAGTTTTTCCCCCTGGCAGTGGGAGTATTCAGGTGGAGAAATGAGGTAGACTTGGCTGTTTGGCCAAGTTTGAGGACCTCAACCTGTGTGCTCAGCCACAATACCTATAGAAAATTTTAAAACATTTCTTATATTCCCCCAGCCACCATTAACTCCCTGCCCTGTTTCCTATAACCACACTCAAACCTTCTTAGACCCTTAGTAAGCTCATCTAATTCATACATATGACATTTTCCTGTCTTTTTTTAGGAGTCATTAACAATGCCATGATTTTCATGATGAAAAAAATTTTTTTAAAGTGACACTCATTTACTTTTTTTTTAATATTTATTTATTTGGCTGTGCCGGGTCTTAGTCGCGGCACATGGGATCTTCTTTGCTGCGTGTAGGATCTTTGTTGTGGCATTTTCGTTTCGGCGTGTGGGATCTTTTTTTTAGTTGCGGCATGTGGAATCTAGTTCCCTGACCAGGGATCGAACCTGGGCCCCCTGCACTGGAAGTGCAGAGTCTTAACCACTGGACCACCAGGGGAGTCCCCTACACTCATTTACTTTTCATGAACAGATCATAGTCTGTTTATTCCCATGATGTTTTGTTGTCCTCTTCCATAATCTGGAGATGAAGAAAATTGAGTCACATTAAAGCTGTGATAGTTCATATTTGATTTCCATTTCTTTTATTAGATGGACAGCCTGAGGACAATCCAGTCATGGTGAGCCTTTTAAATCCTTTATGGACATTTCAAAATGCTCTTTTAAGTGAATCATTGACTTGGACGTTTTGGAGGAACACAACAGACTGATACATTATTCAACAAGATCAATTTAAAGTTTTCCTTTAGGTATCAGTGAGTTGGAGTTGTAGTTTTACCAGCCACACTCTTAGGTCAGTGTCATGAGGTGAGATGTATGTTTTATGGACCAAATTATATCTTTCATTACTTAAAACCCTTAATTCTTTGCCTCTCCCCTATCATTCTCCATTCTCATTATGAATCTCTCTCATGTAGAATTTTCCAGAATATTGCTATCAAACTAGAAAATCCTTTGCCCCCTTGAAAGTCCTACACAGATCACACCCACAAACACATTCATTGTTACTGTTCGTCTATTCTAAAATTTTGGTTTTTATTGTGCAACTTTTTTCTTAGCTGGATCTATATTAATCAGATATAATATGATTATCTCTCTACCCACAGAAAATCTGTTAATGCATATCTCAAGATAATTTGTATAGTCAGAGTAATGGCTAATGGTGGAAGGTACAGAAAACATAATTACAAAGAGTGCCTCAATTTGACTATTCCCTTGGTTCTTTAATATGCCCCTGCAAGTTCACACCATCTATGGTTCTTGTTTTCCTTTACCAAGACAGTTACCAGCTTTTAATAAAGTAGCTCTTATGCTGAGAGAACTTTGTGTGTGTGGGGGGTGTTTGTATGTGTGCGTGTGTGTGTGTGTGTGTGTGTGAGAGAGAGAGAGAGAGAGAGAGAGAGACAGAGACAGAGAGAGAGAGACAGAGAGACAGAGAGAGAGAGACAGAGAGAGAGAGACAGAGAGACAGAGAGAGAGAGACAGAGAGAGAGAGATGATCTGCAAAATCCTCATAGCACTTGGCACAGAGGACGCTACCCATCTGTTTCTATTTTGTTTGCTGTAGTCTCTTAGTGCAAACCTCAGGACATCTTTCCTAAATATACTCCCTGGTGTTTTCCTGTTACCACCAAACTCTGAAACCACATGGAATTCAACATAGCGCTTTCATGAAGCTAAATATATCTTACAATTTTGAGATCCTCTGTGACACTATTCAGTGGTGAAGTGGTTCTTCAGTTGTTAAAGGTTGAATAGCCTCCCTGGAAGTCAGAACAGGAGCAACAGAGCACAAACCTCTACTGTTACATTTTTTTGTCTTTCATATTTTGTATGGGCAGCACCCTCCTTGACATGCTTAAAATGCTGAATCAAAAGTTTTGCTTTCTTTTATCTTTCTCTGATCATGTGAAAACAAATTTAAGTAAAAAGATTACATTTTAAGCCCTTTTGTGATATGTTTAATATAAGTATGTGAAATCTTTTAAATGTATTGAAAGTGAAGAAAATTTGCTTTATTCACTTTTATTGTTATGTAGAATATACTCCTGATGGAAACATATCAGTGAATACTACAGATATATTAATTTAGTGTCCATTGTCTTCCTGAAGATGTTAGTTTGCAAACACAAATTTTAAAAACATACTACCCAAGATAGGAGTAATTGTGTCCAACATGGACTTATTTGTAATGGTTAAATTTATCCCAATTATTTGCACGTGTAATATACTCTTATGTAATCTTATACATGTGTAATATATGCATGTAACACTTCTCTTAGAGAATTGTTCAGTGATATATTTAGTTCTTAGCCAACTACTTCACCATACAAAAACACCTTCTTATCAAACTATAGTGAAATCTTACTAGTGAAGAATTCTTGAAAGATTATACTGTGTGGGTGAGGGAGAGGAGATAGAAATTTCTGAATAAATAAATACATTTAAGTGCAATTGGGATGCAGGAGCTCTTAACAACTTCAAAAATTAAATATGTTACTGTATTCCTAAATAGAGAATATGGGCATTAGTTAGTCATTTCTTAATGGGTCATGTGCGTACTCAATTTTTGTATGTGCTGTAAGAAAATGATGCTGTCAGGGTTTAGTGAAGTGTAAGGATTTTTTTCTACACTCATTCATACCAGATGATATGATAAGCTGGCATTTTTTATTAACTTATTGTCCCTGTTCACTTTCCCTGCTGTCATGTTGTCTACATTAGACAAATTTCCTCACTTTTGATTTTAAATTTGTTTTTAATTTGATTCAAAAATCAGATACCCCCAGATTGAATTTATGACAAAGTTGTGCAAATAGGTCTTGAGTGAATTCTTGTGCATTTAAGGAACAGTTTTGCATGACACTTTACATCTGTTTTTATAGCTGAAAAAAATGTTTTCAATTACTTCTTGTAGGATAGGTGAATTTGCCAGAGACAGGACATGACAGCCGTTCAGGCTATCCACAAATACACCAGTTCTTCTGGGTGTGATAATATTGTATCTTCTCAGCATTTGAAGTTACATGTGTTCCTGTGACTCAGCTGGCTAATAAAATGTGGACAAAAGACACATGCATCACTTCTAGGCCAAAGTTTTAAGAGCCTATATGAGAATTAACACATTCTCTTATTGCTTACTACAGTGATCATGGAAGCTAGTGTCAAGATGGGGCGAATATCCGCCTGGAACTCTTGAATGACTCTGATAAGCACTGCCCCTAGCCAAACTATGATGAACATAGAATGTGAGGAAGAAACAAACCTTTGCTTTTTTTTGTCAGAAACTTGGGGCTGTATATTATCAAGGTGTAGCTAGTCACAATTTATATGTATATCAAATCATCACGTTGTCACTTTAAATATCTTACAAGTTTATTTGTCAATTATATCTTGATAAAGCTGAAAAAGGTATAATCTAGACTTTTCTGACCAATACAGAGAAGTTGAAAATAAATAAAACATTAGTATAAGAAGCCATTTAGTCAGCTATTGGCTTCTTAATGGTAAGGAATAAACATATAAGTTAGAATGTTCCAACTTCTGTCATTGGGCTCCTCCAAAATTTCATGATAAATGTGTAAGTGTTTGAGGAATCCACTGGAAAAATAAGGAGTACAAGGAAGAGGTCATGAGTGAATTTATAAGCATCTTTCTAAATGCTTCCTGGAATAAAACTGCTATCAATAGATTTATCTTTTTTTTTTACAGTGAAACAATAATTGCTATTAATAACTGATTTCCATTAGCTGATTCAGTTCTATGATGAAAGTCTGATGATGATATTGTACTGTTGGTGATAGCATTGATAATGGTAGTGAGCTAGAGGGAAAGGAGAAGTTTAGCTATTGTTAGGGAGAGGAGCCCTTTGACGTCAAGGTTGCCAGTATCAACACCAAGACCACTCTCATTGCTTTCAGTCTTCATTATCACATGAAAAATAAACTATAATCTTTTAACTAAATCTTTTGTTGTGTATTGATCTGCTTTTCGTATTAGGACTTGGGAGGTAAATAAGGGCAGGGTTTTTTAGTGGTTAAACTTTTGGACAAGATGAATAAAATCTACAGAGGCTGACCTCATCTTCACTCTATTCTCTTGTTAAACAGCAAAAACAAATTTCTGTGCCAGCACTCACTCTTCTTTCAGGCTGAGTCATTTCCTAAGAGGCTCCTTATCCCTTCAAGTAGATGCCCAGCAGAAATGCCCCAGTGGTACTTTAATTATGTCCATGCAAGCTTAGAGAGAGGAGTAGTTTCAGTCACAGAGCCTGTAGAATATTTTCAACAACTTCATTAAGTCATTTTCTTTGGGGTAAAATATACACTCTTTTCACTGTTAAATATGATGGTAGTTGTAGCTTTTTCAAAGATACCCTTTATCATATTGAGGGAATTAACTTCTGTCCTTGTTTGCTGAAATTTTTAATAATTAATGAGTTTTGAGTTTTGTGAAATACTTTTCCTGCATCTATTAAGATAATCATATGTTTTTTCTTTTTCGTCTGTTCATATGATGAAATGCATTGATTTATTTTCAAATATTAACCATACTCAGTCATGTTTTATTCTTCTTATATATTGCTAGATTTAACTTGCTATACTTTGTTATTTTTGGTTGTTCAAGAGGGAAAACTATTGATAGTGTTGCTCAAATTTTCTTTATTCTTTTCACTATCTGCTTTATCAATTAGTGAGAAAAAAGTTTTTACTATCTCCAACTCTATGTGTATATTTGTATATTCGTCCTTTCAGTTATGTCTTTTTCCTTATGTATTTTGAAGCTTTTTTAAAAATTAGGTGCACTCACATTTAAAATTATTATAACCCCTTATTGAATTGACCCCTCTATTAGTATAAAATGTTTCCCTTTTCCCTGGTAATATTCTTAGCTCAGAAATCTACTTTATCTGATATTAATATACTCAATTCAGCTTTCTTTTCTTAGTATCTTCATGATATATATATTTAAACCTTTTACTTTTAACCTATTGGTATGTTTATATTTAAATGGGTTTCTTATATACTACATGTAGTTGGGTCTTACTTTTTATTTAACTTGATAACCTCTGCCACTGAATTGGAGTTTTAGATCATTCCAATTAGGTTGAATACAATTATCAATACGGTTGGCTTTAAACTTAACCATCTTGCTGTTTGTTTTCTGTTGTTCCAATTGTTTTCTGTTCCATTTTCCCTGTCTTCTTTCAGTTTAGTTGCTTACTTTTACAATTTGCTTTCTCTACACTGTTGTCTTATAACTCATATCTCTTTGTTTGCTATGATAGTGCAGGCTTCACAGTATACATCTCCAACTAATTACAGTCTACCTTCAAATCTAATGCCACTGACCATCTATAGGAAGTAGATAAGATTTTACATACATTTCACAACTTCTGTGTTTTGATGTTATTTTTATTTCTATATGTGTTATAAACTATGGTATTTTAATTTTTATTCACACAATTAACTATTTTAATTATTTTTAAAGAGATTTACATAAATATATTTATTATATAATTCTAATTTCTGACACCTCATTCATTTGTGTATATTTAAATTCTTGTCTGATACCATTTTTCCTCTGTCTGGAGAACTTTTTACATTTATTGTAGTTCCAACCTGCTAAGTGATGTGATCCCTCAGTTTTTATTTATCTGAATAAGTTTTTCTTTCACTTCCATTTTTGGATTTTTTTTTTTTAACCAGGTAGAAAACAGCCAAGTTGATAGCTCTGGATTATTTTTCCCCACAAGTACTTTAATAATATCATTACATTTTCTTTTGGCTTGCATAAATTTTGACAAACAAGGCTTTGTCACTTTTAAGTGTGTTCCTTTGTACATAATAGGTCCTTTTTTTTTGTTTTTTTTTGTTTTTAACCTCTGGCTGCTTTTAAGATGTTTCATCACTAATTTTTTTAAAAAATAAATTTATTTATTTATTTATTTTTGGCTGCATTGGATCTTCGTTGCTGCACGTGGGCTTTCTCTAGTTGTGGCGAGCAAGGGTTACTCTTTGTTGCAGTGCATGGGCTTCTCATTGCGGTGGCTTCTCTTGTTGTGGAGCACAGGCTCTGGGCGTGCTGGCTTCAGTAGTTGTGGTACACAAGCTCAGTAGTTGTGGCTCACGGGCTCTAGAGTGCAGGCTCAGTAGTTGTGGTGCACGGGGTTAGTTGCTCCGCAGCATGTGGGATCTTCCCCGGGCAGGGCTCGAACCCTTGTACCCTGCACTGGCAGGCGGATTCTTAACCACTGCCCCACCAGAGAAGTCCCTCAATCACTAATTTTATCAATTTGATTTTAATGTGTCCCAACGTTGTTTTCTTTATTCTGTTTGGGGTTTGTTCAGCTTCTTGGATGTGTGGATTTAGAGTTCTAACCAAATTTGGAAAATTCTCTGCTCTTCTATTTTCAAAACTATGACTCACAGCCCCTCCTCTTTCTAGATCCAATTATACATGATAGAATACAATTATTGTCTCACAACTCACTGTGGCTCCTTTTATGTACAGTCTTTTTCTTTAATCTGTGCTTTGTTTCTATTATGCCTTCATGCAGTGTACTTTTTATTTTATGTATATATTTTCTTTATAAATGTTCATTTTGTAATATTTTGCATCTCTTACCTCTCTCTTCATCATACTCATGTTTTTTTTACCTTCTTGAATCTATGGCACATATTTATATTTTTTAAATATTTGCAAATGTCCTTGTTTTATGAGGAATATTTTCTAGCTTCATTGATTGTATGCCTGACGTGAATTTTATGTTACTGAATGCTAGATTGTGTTGTATTTCTTTAAGTAGTGTTGGACTTAGTTCTGGTCACAATTTTTTTTTTTTTTTTTACTGAGTTACAACTGACATACAATATTATATTAGTTTCAGGAACTCCCTCCTCTCTGGTAGTCTCCTTCTCAAATTATAGCCACTCTGAACTTTTCAACCTTTGCTCTCTGTCTTCTTAACTCAGCAGAGCTGCTTGTTCTTCTACTTGGATTTACCTGCTCAATGCTACATTCTAAGGACTACCTCTAGGCCAGTGTTTCCAAACAGATGATTTTGCCCCCTAGCAGATATTTGCAATATCTGGTAATGTTTTAGGTTGTTACAGCTAGAGTGATACTACTGCATGTAGCAGGGTAAGACCAGTGATGCTGCTAAGTATCCTACAATGCACAAGACAGCCTCCAAGCAAAGAATTATCAGATCCAAAATGTCAGTAGGATCCAGAAATCTTAATCATCCATTTTTTAATGTCCCAAATCTGTATTCTATATTTTCTCCAGTTTTCTAGTTTAAGGTGGAAGTGTAAATCCAGTTTCTCTTACTGCATCATGGCTCAAAGTGGAAATTGTTTTTGTCTCTTGATAATAATAATTACATATTCTTTATCCTTCTGCTTGCTTGTGTACTTACATTTATAAACAAGTTTACAGATCCTTCACACCTGTAGAATCCAAGTTTAAATTTCCCTGTGATCTTACTTGTATTTACAATATACTAAGGTGTGAGTCACAGTTAACATATATTTGAGGATGCTTACTTTGTATAATAGAAGGAAATTACAGCACAGAAAATAATGTATACCTTATTTTTATTTCCAAAACTTCTCTCAAACCCACAGGCTGTATCTTTATGAAGTTTTCTGAAATCTGCCTGCCTAATACCTTCAGTCTCCATTTCTTCAAAGCTTTTATCTTGGTTCCATTAGGAAGAAGCAAGTTTCCAGCACATTTAGGGAGTTGCTGGGCAAGCTCCAGAAAGAGAAAAGCATGGGGAGAAAAGCCCAGAGAGAAGGCCTTCCCTCCTGGGCTCAGTCAATGAGATGCCTTTCAAGTTCCTGATTTTAGTCCTTGAATCTGATTTCCTCCCAGGATGGTTGACATTAGGATGGTCATTTCTGTCAGTGGAAACCTCTAACTACAGGTATAACCTTGTACTATGAGACATTAGAACATGTCTCAAAGTATGAGTTATTGTGTGATTTCACCAAAGTAAAACCAGTTCATTATCATATTTTCTTTAAAGTGAAGAGTATGGAAAATATCTTTTAGTTTTTCTGAGCTTCTGGAGGCAGTTATTCAAACAAAAACATAAATATAGTTAATCTAGTGCAGTAGTTAAATGCCCAGACTGAAACAAAACAACTTCAGTTTGGATCTTATTCTGACAATTATTAGCTCTGTGATGTTCAAAAAGCTAATGTACCTATATGTGTCTCAGTATTTTCTTCTGTAAAATTGAGATAAAAGTATGTTACATTACTATTATTATAGTACAATAATACTCTAATACTATTATTATTTTTATATTATTGAATTATTATAGTACTATAGTATTATCGATGATTATATGGAATGATGATGATAATACTTTTGTTGATATTTAAAAATACTTTACACTCAATTTAGCGTAAATAAAACAGTTGAGCAATGGTTAAAAAATACATTTCTTAACAAAGTTATAACTTATTTCAACAAATTGTGGTTGCAACATTTTCTTTTTAAATGTACTGCAAAAGAAAGTGGGTTCATGAGATCTGATTGCTACTGGCATCTGTAGTAAAGGCTAAACACTAAAACAGGCAAAATAACTGGCTTGCAGTAAACAAAGTAGTGAAAGAAAAAAAAAGCAAGGAAAGAAAAAGCAGGAAAAATTGATTTCTTTGAGGATTGGTTGGCTCTTTTGTATATGTTAACCCATTACAATAAATCTGCAAAGTAGTTATATTTAGCATACTATTTTATAGGAATTTGAAGTTCAGAAATGTATTTCAGAACATTCATCTTATGAACTGTGATACCAAAATTTGAAAACAGAGCTTCTAACTACAGCATATTTTATCACAGAAGGACACCATAGTTCAATGCTTATTTCTCTCAAAGACAACAGGTGAGAGGATGCCCAAGGATCTTTTATTTTTCTTGGTTCTCCACTTTGATGTCATAAAAATTCATCATATTGTGGCAAAAGATTAAAGTGGTTTTTTTATTCAAACACAATGCTCAGATATTCTAAGATGTTTTTAAAATACTCTTAAACAGGCTAAATACCCCAGGTCTCAAACATCCTACAAACCCCCAATTTATCTAACAAAGACTATCAGAACTGATTTAGTATAATAAGCAGTAGCATTTTTTTAAATGCCTAATATGAAAGAAATATGATTGTTGCTAAATTGTTAAACTGCATTTTTAAACATCGTTTTGTATTTTACCAATGTTTAAAGTTCAAAAATAAGTTCCCGTTTTAAAGATTTGATTTTCAAAAACATCCATTTATTTTCCTTTGAGGAAGCGACATTTATTGTGGAGTTCAGGACTCCCCCATTGGCTCTTTGCAAAATCTTGTGCAATCTCAGTCCATTACTCTCTGAAGCTATGCCCCAAGGCAAAAAGAAGAAATGTTTACTACATATCTAGCTACAAAGTTGTTATGAGAACTGAGCTAATACTGAGAGTGCTTTGAAATTATGGAATGAAAGATGATATTGGTGTTGCAATTGTGATCATTCTTGCAACTGCTGTAAAAGAGTGTACTGCTGTTGGTGTAGTTGGAATTGATCCAGTGAGTGAGAGAAATCAGCATGTGATTAAAACCTGTGGTAATTTTTATTTTGGGCCATTATATAAACCAGAACAAAGGTCAAAGCAAGCATAAATCTACCAATTACAAGAAATCAATCATTAAAACCAAACTGTAATTCTATGCTTTTTTCAAATTGTATTAGTACTTATTTCCACTCTTTCTTTAAGCAAAGGCACACATCTTCACCCCTCTGTCTCTCTAGTAGATGATATTGAAAGAGATTGTGTTAGGAAAGAAGCACATAAGAAAGAATTAGCACATAGTTTCTGATACTTTCCCTTGATATTAAAAAATAAAGCAAACTTCAACTCTACATAAAAGTACATAAGTGTCTGATAATCATGGGTTCATGTTATTTCCTCTTTTTTAGGAATGACGTTAGGGTGGAAGTGGTGGTTATTTGAGTGATTTATTGATATATTTGTCTTAGTGTTCTATTTTGCAATCTTAAAATCAGAGATAAAATCAGACAATATTTATCCAGTGGTTACTTTTATGTACTGGATATATGCCAAGTGTTTTCCATTTACTTCCTACCTAATTCTCTTAATAGTACTGTAGGGGTAATGTTACTATTAGACCCATTTTATAAATGATACAAGTGAAACTTAGAGTGACTTAATCAGGGTCACAGAGCAAGAGAGCAGTGAAACTCAAACTCAGGCAAGCTGACTACATATCTGAAATATAATCACTTCATCATACTGCCTAATGTCAATAGCCAAGAAAAAGGAAATCATTTTCTTATACAAGAAAATTCTTATACAAGGAAATCATCCTCTTATACAAGGAAGAAATACTTATTGCTACTCATTTAAGTAGGAGAAGAAGGAAGAGGAGGAGGAGGGGAAGGGGAAGGGGAGGGAGGGCATGGTAGAGTTTTCTATGGGCTCTGTGATCTGTGATATCAAAACAGAGTAAACGTTGAAGAAGACATAAGAACCCAGCTGTCTTCTATTAAGTCAGGCCTTAAGGAGATGTAAAAATGTAAAACACCACCACTCATCCCACTAAACTGTCTTTGTTTTTGTTTTGAGATTTTTAATAAAATATGTTACTTATTTCAACATATATGTTTATTTCAAAATAAATAAATGAAGACAAAATCTCTAGGTTTTAATTTCTAATGCGGTGTTACTAGATATGACCAATATAACCAACAGCACTTTGGGATAACCAATAATTTTTAAGAATCTACAGGGTTTCTAAAACCAGAATGTTTGAGAATGTATAGAGCATTTCAGTTAAACACTATTTCACCTGCCTGGGTTAAGTTAGCCATTTCTTCAGAAAGTCTAGATGTTTTAAAATAAAGTATCTGTTTGTATATTTTTATGGCCTAAATCTATCACCTTTCTATACAGTCCTTCCTAAATTTCATTCTGAAAACCTTCTTTTAAAGTATTGTGTGAAGCCTGATTTGTCTGCCCAAGGTTTGGAAATGTCTGTCATTCAAAATCAATGCAGTGTTTTTTTCATTTTTATTAATGCAGGATCAAGTTGATTCTGACTTGATACTCATTTCTTTATAATAACCCACTGAGTACATGAAACTAAATGGGAGAAACTGTATTGAGTGAAGTGGTGTTCTTAAAGTTTTCATAACTTTGCGTTGCTAGGAAACAACTGTACCATCAGTGCAGAGTTTAAACTTGGAGCATCAGCTTCAATTAAAGTCTGGCTTCCAGGCAGTATAGATCGCATTGAGCATTGGATACGGGGGGGAAGCAAAAGAAAAACCAATTACTTTCTAAAAACAACAATGTTAAAACTGTTGAAAACAGAGAGTCTTATGCTATATTTGTAATTATTGCCTTTCGAAAGCATTGCTAGAGGGTTGTATTTCTGCTAACCCATGAAGCTGAAGTCCAGAGTAGAGATTGAGATCACTCAAGTTCAAAATCTTAAGAAATACTATGATAATTGAGTGATGGTATCTCAGCTTTTCAGGAGGGAGGGAGGGGGCAAATATACTCCATGCAGTAGACCTGCATTTTATTTCATTCTTCTCATGCAAAATTACTGATTTAGAGAAATATTTTATCATTTATACAGGCCATATATTAGAACCTTCCTACCGTCCCTTCCCACATTGTTGCATATATCAGCACATTATGATCAGTCTGTAACAGGATAGAGAAACATATATTGCTAGTTATTTGTACAGTTTAAGCTAATTGACCCAGTATCCTAGCATCCTTTTTTCAAAGTAAATCTGCTTAAATAAATGAATACTAATATTTCTACTGTTTCATAAGGAATAAAAGTACATTGCTATGCCAGTGAATGGAGTGACAGTGTTACCTTGGTCCAGCAAAAGCAAGACATATTATTATTTTTATGTTAACAAGTCCAAGCCATAGAAAGTTGATGCTGCTTCTTCCGTTTCACAGCATTTTCACATTTGCACTCTTGAGAAGATTGCAAAAAGAAAAAAACAGAGTCTCAAGGGTAGGGGAAGAACCAAAAAGAAGGAAGCACTGCAAGAGGATTTTTATAGTTTTTCAGGAAATGTAACTCGTTTGCCTGAACATCCTTTCTCAAGTGTTCCATTGTAAGGTTGCTTTCTAGAGAGAGGAAACAGATTTTATTATTTCCTCAATCTGGGGAAAAACCTGAATCATTAGTATTCCCAGACTTCATGCTGAGGACTGCTGTTGGAGTTCACTGTGGTCTCAGTGTGGGCAGCAGACCTCATGACTAGTGGACCTCAACAACATGCCCTGTATATAGATGGTTTAACCTGTGTGGCTTCCTCTTGTCTCATACAAGTGGAAGTACTTAACGAGGTCCTCCATCACTGGAGCCTTTTATTTATGATCCCTCATTTATGATCTCTGACCCATCTTAAATCTCGTTGCTATGTCTTCTTGTCTTTGGATCTCCACATGAATTAGCAGTTTATAACTTTGCCTCCTTACTAACAGTACCATCTTGTTTGTATGCCTCTGTCTCAAGTTCTACCTCCCCATTCTCTACCCCTACCCCCAATTATAATATTTTTTTAACTTCAATCCTTTATTTTTATTTATTTTTTTAAATTAAAATATAGTTGACATACAATATTATGTTAGTTTTAGGTGTCCTACATAGTGATTTGACATTTGCAGACATTATGAAATGTTCACCGTGATAAGTAGTAACCATCTGTCCCCATACAAAGTTATTACAATATTATTGACCATGTTCCTTATGTGGTATATTACAACCCCATGGCTAATTTATTTCATAACTGGAAGTTTGTACCTCTTAATCTCCTACACCTAATTCACGCCTCCCCACCCCTCCCAACTTTCTGGCAACCAATGTTTGTTTTCTGAAGGTAGATAGCTAATTTAAGTAAGGCAGGCCTGTCATTAATTCAATTTTGTCACACTGTTAGTAGTCCATCCTCACTCTAAAATCATGAAGCAAGGCCTAGAGTTTTGTCATCTCTCTACCTTTTTGTTCTTTCTGAACAGATCATCAAGACTCTCAGCTATCTTACAATATTGATTATGTTCCTTGATTGCATTGTTGGCTCTTTTTCCCTAACTCTATATAGGAGAGTGTCTTTAATGATGTACAATGGGCAGTCTGGGCATCCTTAAGGATAGTGACTTTAAAACTCTTGACTGCCATTTATAGTAAAAATTGAACTTTATATTGTGGTCCAGTATACATGTGCATGGTATGTATAAAGTGTAACTGAAGCAAAAGTTTGACTAAGTAATACTTACTCTTGTTATGTGTGATACACTCTGTGGTTCCTATTACCAGTTACAATCTTGAATTCAGGCTGTGATTGGTTCTCTGGTTAAATCCCATAGATCTTTCCACTTGAAATAACATACCCTATATTTCAGAGCCAATCCTTCCATTTGGTATCCTTGCTCCTTCAACCAACTGAATACTTGTGTCTGTATCTTTATATATGTGTTTCATTTAAAAGGTATATTGTTAACTTGTATTCCTTACCTGTTGGAAGGCTATACAACACTAACTGATTTTGGATTTGTCTCTTACACTTTGTAATTTATAAATTTTCCTTTTTTAAGGTAAATTTTATTTCAGTTTTACTAGATTACTGAAATTCCCTCATAGTTCTGCTGTTTTAAGTAAAGCAGAGTTCAGTTAGGGCCTCATACTTTCACACACACACACAAATTGCACAGCTTTCTTTTTCTCATTTCATTTAGTATAGGCAGCCAAGATATAGGGCAAGATTTTAAAATCTGTCTTTAAATATTAGAGATAGACTTAAGAACAGTCCTTCTGTTAGTAGTATGGGCATGTACTAAAACTTAGACCGGGTTTCCCTGGTGGCGCAGTGGGTTGGGAGTCTGCCTGCCGATGCAGGGGACACGAGTTCGTGCCCCGGTCCCAGAAGATCCCACATGCCGTGGAATGGCTGGGCCCGTGAGCCATGGCCGCTGAGCCTGCGCGTCCGGAGCCTGTGCTCCGCAACGGGAGAGGCTGCAACAGTGAGAGAGAGGCCCGTGTACCGCAAAAAAAAAAAAAAAAGTTAGACCCACATGAACAATTTCATTATTGTATTTTATAGTCTTGGAAAATGACTAACATTAGTGTGCCTGAAATACTCTTTTTCCTAAAATAAAATACTTATTCAGAACTGTTTGGAAGAGATTATGATGATTTTTAAAAATCTGGCTCAAAACTTAGCTTCTGCAGGAAGCCTTCCCAGATAAATGTATTATTATAGACCTCCGTTTTTGTACTTTGCTTTTCACTTTCACTGTATCAGGCTTTGCCTTCTTATTTATTGCCTTGGTAATCTTCCTTAACTGATGTCACCTTTACAAGCCCTCAGAGAATCCTTTCCTGGATCATGAAGATAAGGATCACTATCTCTCAGTGATATTATTCTTTAGCCTGGACAGAGCATTCTGTACACATTAGGTGTCCAATTAGGGCTACTGATGGAATTATGTTCTTTTGGGAGGGGGGTGTTTTTTTGGTTTTTGGGGTTATTTTTGCGGTACGCGGGCCTCTCACTGTTGTGGCCTCTCCCGTTGCGGAGCACAGGCTCCGGATGCGCAGGCTCAGCGGCCGTAGCTCACGGCCCCAGCTGCTCCACGGCATGTGGGATCTTCCCGGACCGGGGCACGAACCCGTGTCCCCTGCATCGGCAGGCGGACTCTCAACCACTGCGCCACCAGGGAAGCCTGGAATTATGTTTTTAATTCATCTAAAAGTAAGCTGTTACCCTGGGACTTTCTGTGAAAAACTATGCAAAAGTATTTCAAATTTTATTTATTATTTATAAATATCATTTTTGGAAGAGAGGGCTAGGTGAAAGGGTGATTAGGTGAATCTCAAATCATATTTTTGTATTTATTGTCTGCTGACTTAAATACTTTAGTTTCTTTTAAAGGATTAGTGTAGTTGAGAGAAAGGGAAACTATTTTCATTCAGTCCCTTTAGCCCATGCACATAATTCATCAGTAATCTTTCTGTAGTCATGTATTATTAATTGCCTATTGGAAATATGAAATAAGCTTTCATGTTACTCATTAAATTTCATGAATTAACGCTACCTGCTTTTTAGTTTAACTCAAGTAACTCAAGGTTCTTTGCCTTTTTTATTATCTTGTTGAATCCCATAAGTTTTCATAAGTAACTTCTTCCTTTCTCCCTCATTTCTCCATTTATATTAATGTGTTATTTAGCTTATTAAAAATGAGGAATATACCTTTTCTAAATTATTTTGGTTAGTGTGTGAAGGCAATTAGAAATCTCAGACTGCGGGCTACGCTGGTGGCGCAGTGGTTGAGAGTCTGCCTTTTGATGCAGGGGACACGGGTTCGTGCCCCGGTCCGGGAAGATCCCACATGCTGCGGAGTGGCTGGGCCCGTGAGCCATGGCCGCTGAGCCTGCGCATCCAGAGTCTGTGCTCCGCGACGGGAGAGGCCACAACAGTGAGAGGCCCACATACCACAAAAAAAAAAAAAAGAAAAGAAATCTCAGACTACACTTTTTCTTATAAACAGCAATATTACTGAGTCTTACTCCATTTTTTTTTTCTCACACAGTTGTATATATCTCCTTTATTTTACCTAAGTAATGTGTTCCTATCAAGAAGGCTTACTGACATTTTTTAATTAAGAAATTGAACAAAATTATGTTGCATACATAATCAAGCACAGGTAGTATTTTAAGCTCTTTATGTATTCTAGACCACTGAATCCTAACAGAAATAGTTCTAATTTCAAAGTCTATTATTGATTTTTTTAACACTAAATTTAACATAATTTGTGGTATTTAATCAGGCAAATTATTTTCACACAGTAGTTATTCCGTGGCTTTATTTATTCCTTCTTCAATACTTTTCCTTAAAAAAAAAGTAGATCCACCTTATGACCAATATCATTTTCCTACTGCCTAAAGAAAATCTTTTAACATTTTATGCAGGGCAGATAAGCTGGTAATAAATTCCCTCAATTTTTGTTTGTTGAAGAAAATCTTTCTTATTCACTTTTAAAGGATAATTTCACTGAATATTGAATTCTACAAAGGTGGGTTTTTTTTTCTCTCAACTCTTTAAATATTTCATTCCATCTCTTCTTGTTTGCATGTTTTCTGATGAGAAATCCACTTTAATTCTTACCCTTGTTTCTCAGTAGGTAACAAGACTTCCTCCTCTGCCTTCTTTTAAGATTTTCTCTTTGCTTTTGGTTTCCTGCCATTTGCATATGATGTGCCTCAGTGTAGCTTGTTGCTATTTATTCAGCTCGGTGTTCTCTGAGCTTCCTGAATTTGTGGTTTGATGTCTGTCATTAATTTGGAAAGTTGTTGGACACTATTTCTCCTATTAGCCATTATAGTTCAATAATACTTGTATTATCACTTGAAATATTTCTTCTGTTTCTATGTTCTCTTTTAGCATTCTAGATATATATGTTACATCTTTTTTTTTTTTTTTTTTTTGTGGTATGCAGGCCTCTCACTGTTGTGGCCTCTCCCGCTGCGGAGCACAGGCTCCGGACGTGCAGGCTCAGCGGCCATGGCTCACAGGCCCAGCTGCTCCGCGGCATGTGGGATCTTCCCGGACCGGGGCACGAACCCGTGTCCCCTGCATCGGCAGGCGGACTCTCAACCACTGCACCACCAGGGAAGCCCCTATGTTACATCTTTTAAAAATTGTTTTTTAATTTTTAAAAATTAAAAAATTTTTACATCTTTTAAAAACAGTTCTCGGATGTCCTGCTATGTTTTGGTCTTTTTTTTTTTTTAATTCAGTTTTACAGTTTAGGAAGTTTCTGTTGACCTATTTTCATGCTCACTGATTCTTTCCTCAGCTGTGTCCAATCTGCTAATGAGTCCATGAAAGAAAAGCATTCTGTTATAGTTTTTTTATTTTAATTTCTAGCTTTTCTTTTTGATTCTTTCTTAGAGGTTCCATCTCTCAATTTATATTACCTAACTTTTCTTGAATGTTGTCCACTTTTCCATTAGAATACTTATAATAATCACAGTCATTGTATATATCCTGTTTGAGAATTCTACATGTGGGCCATATCTGACTATAGTTCTGATACTTGCTTTGCCTCCTCAGACTGTGGATTTTTTTCCCTTACCTTTTGGTGTACCTAGTAATTTTTTTTTGTTGAAAGCTAGACATGTTTTACTAGGTAACGAGAACTGAGGTGAATAGGTCTCTAATTGTGATGATGTGTGGTAATCTGGATGGGAGTTGGACTTTGTTTAATGTTTGTGGTAGCTGTAAGTGTCAGAGGCCTCTAGTATTCTTGTTCTTGTCTCTCCTCCTGACTCTGGACTTCTCCTTATATTCCTCCTCAGAGAGAATCTGTATCCTGCAGCTGTCTCAGTAGTGAAACATTACTTACACTGGAGCCTTACTGGTGTGATAGTAAGCTATAGGGAACTCTTCTATAAACTTCCAATTTAATATCTGTCTTTTAGTGGGCCTCTGTCTCTGGCCTGTGACTTTTACAAGTGTTTCTTCTTGCAAAATTTCTCAGCCCCTAATCCATTTGATAAGATAGGAAGGCTAGAGGAAACTGGAGTGAGAAGAATGTCCTTCCCCCATGGCTCTGGGACAAGGCTTTGGTAGTCTTTCCCCCTAGAGAGTAGCCCTTTGCTACAAAGAAACTTCTAGGCATATTTCACAGAGATTATCTTCTCTTCATCTCTCAGAGACATGAGGGGATCTTTTTCAAATAGTCATGGTGATAAACAGGTAGGATTCCTGGCAAAAGTATGGGGGGGGGTTCCTCTAAGACCCCAGCAGTTTCTCACTCTTACCTAATCCACAGTCAGCTGCTAGCAATTTGTCAAAATTACCATTTAAGTATCTCTCCCAGTTTATGACTCCAGAGGTTTCCACTCCAGGTAAGAAGATCTCAGCTGTGACTTTCTGAATTCTTCTTTCTCAACAGACATCAAGATGGCTATTTGCCCTACAACTCCAGTTCTCTGATGAATACAATAAAATGCCTTGATTTTTAGTTGTCTAGGTTTTGTGTGTGTGTGTGTGTGTGTGTGTGTGTGTGGTTGTAAGGATGGGAATGACTTCCAAACTCCTGACATGGAGTTGTTAGTGATTTTTAACAATGTATCTTTAATCAAAATAACATCAATTCATTTGCTCAGCAAGCAGTTATTCAGCACTTATTCTATACCAGGCACTGCAATAAGTGTAGTGGCCATAAAGAGGAGCCAATCCGAGTGTGTCTCTGAAATCCCTTTCCATCTGTAAAGTAGAAGTTGATTTTTGCTGTCCTAATTATTAGAAAGAGTGCCAAGATTCTCTAAAATAAAAGCTGTCTTTTTCCATTTCCATATGGTGACACACTGTCAGATGTGTAAATTATGCACAGAGGTATTTGCTTCCTCTTCCTGGTGTCAAGCTGTTGAGTGTGACTTGCACTCCCTGCTGCTGTGCTTCAGGCAAGGGAGGAGGTGACAGCTCAGATCTGAAGAATTAGGCTAATTGCAGTAAACACCCAAGGTTTTCAAGAATGTGCAAATACAGAAAATCAATTTTATGGTATTATTATCCAACTTTACAGGGTGTAATAATATATTTATGAAGCTTCAGCCTCAAAAATAGAAATAAAGATGATGAACATAAACAAAAATAAAATCAAAGTAGGCTCTATGCCCAGAAATCCAGAGAAATAAACTAAGTGCAGCAGGAAAATCTTACCAAAAAGGAAGAGTTTTCAGACACAAAAAAAAGTGCTTTGAAAATACTTTCTCCCAAATTTGAAAGGGTTGAACATCTTAGCTATGGTAGGAAACAGAGTTTTTCACAGAGAAGACGATATAGAATGTCTATATTAACACTTGAATTTGGGAATTAGGAAACCGATGATCACAAATGATATCATACTTGCCAGAGCTCAAGATTTGAACTAGAATTCAGGTCTCCTGACTGCCTGTTTGTGGTTTCATCTACAGACAAGAACTTTATCTGTGGTTTATTGTTCTTCATGAACAAGTCTTAAATACACTTTACAAACAGGATTTAGACAAACTGGAAAAAAAAGAGCCATCAATATAAGTAACTGACATAGATTCATAAGAGTGATAAATATGGTACAGAAATCAACTGATATATAGTTACCTTGTTTTATCATTATATGTTGTCATATCTAAAATAAAAATGTTTGGTAAATTTTGTACAGATATATCTCCATTAGGTCAAGAAAAAAGTTTTTAATTCTGGATACTAAAATAAGAACAATTCAAAAATCAATAAAAAATTTTTTCTCTCCATTAAACAAATTAAATGTGATTTTTTCATGGAATAAGTTGGGGTTTGACTCATGGATTATTAGTAGCTATTGATAAATAGCTTTGAATCAGTATGGGCTTTTGCTTCACTCCATACAACACTGGTCTGTCAAGTTTTCAAAATGCCAGAGATAGAAGCACAAAGCATGCTTGACCAATCAACACTGACTTTTGGAACTGAAGTATAACAGCATTTTAACAACATCACCATTAAATTCTGTGATTGTTCTTTTTTCTTTTAAACATTATTTGGCATCTGGTCTTTAAAGACATTATATTTGTATTTGTGCTTCTAAAGTGGCAAAGTCTTTGGCATGGCAGAGAATCCTCAGTTATTCTTCAAAGTGTAATGTGAACATGAAAACAATTTTTAAAAATCTCTCACATGTTTTTCTCTTTTTCTAATTATGAAGTTTATACTTCAATATATTTGAATATAATGGAAAAATATGATCTTGGTTAGGCCAAGAAGATAAATCAAATTAAGTATGCGTGAATGTGCTAGGAGTGTGGAAGCCATGGAGAGGCAGAGCATGCGGTAGGTAAACCAAGGAAAACCAACAAGGCATGAGAGAAGTAGAGACTGATTATGGACTCAAAGGATGGATAGGAACCCTGACAGTCAACCAATAGAGAAGAGAATTATAACAAGTAAGTGGACCTGGAGAATCTTTGTAAACAGGAAGTTGATGTGAATAACTAGGGGCTGCAGGAGTGGAAATAGAGATGTATCAGAGATTTGCATTAGAGGAAATTGACAGGAAGGAGCAGAATATGTATTTATCCATGTCTCCTAAGGTGTTCCTTCTCAAACTTTGAAGCACATACAAATCACCTGGGGATCTTGTTAAAATGCACATTTGAAATCTATAAATCTGGATTGAAGCCTGAGATCTCCTAATAAGCTCCCAGGTGATGTCCATGATGTTGGTCTATGGACCACACTTTGTATAGGAAGATTCTAGAACATTTATTTTATTTTAGCTCTGGCAATATGAAGAAATTTCCAGAGTTACTTATTATAATTCGTTTAATATTGTAAATGGTATTAGAAGCCAAAATGTGAGCTAATTCCACTCATAGAGTATTAAGATACTGCTATTAATTTTAATAAGAAAAGTGATATGAAGTATCCTAGACACATAGATTTTTCCCCATTGGAATTTGAAAGTTTTTGTTTATGCAGTGGTATTTACTCTGTTTTTATATAGTCAGCAATTACGTAGGAAAAGCAGTTGCTATGAGGATGAATGGTCAGCTAGTGTTCTGTATCTTACTATATCCAAGTGGCTAGATGGTAGTATATAGGATTTGTTTTCTTCAGTATAAAGGGAAAGTAGTTTCATTTCATGTAGACAGCAATACTTTTTTTTAACCTCATTTAGAAATGTGCCAGTGTTTTGATATAAGGCATTTATTTAATAAAGTAAATGATATTTTGGAATAAGGCTTTCTAAACAAAAGAAGCACATGCAGCATCTTCACTGAAGGTAAGAAATTTAAGGTTTAAAAAATGTGATTTAGGGCTTCCCTGGTGGCGCAGTGGTTGAGAGTCCGCCTGCCGATGCAGGGGACGCGGGTTCGTGCCCCGGTCTGGGAGGATCCCACATGCCGCGGAGCGGCTGGGCCTGTGAGCCATGGCCATGGCCGCTGAGCCTGCGCGTCCGGAGCCTGTGCACTGCAACGGGAGAGGCCGCAACAGTGAGAGGCCCGCATACCGCATACCGCAAAAAACAAAACAAAACAAAACAAAACAAAACAAAAAAAAATGTGATTTAAGTTGGTCAAAAGTTTAATAAGAATATTCTTCTTTCTAAATAGGAAAAAGTGTGTTTATCATCTTTATGAATTTAGAGTCTAAAGAATTTGGAATGCATAAATGCTGATACTATTACTATCTATGGCTATATCTCTATCTACCCATTCATCAGATTATTCATTGCCCATTTTTATATATTCTACATGTCACTTAACTCCCTTTTACAGAAAGCAGAAGCATATTATTTACTGCAGAACTGTTAAATTATGTAGTCTTATTTCACTGATTACTTAGCTTCTCCTTGAATGGGAATGTAGACCCACAATTGTAAAGCTGCTTACAAAAGTACAGTTTAGCTACCCATATGAACTTGTGCAAGTGACTCATCCCATGGGACTATTTCTTTGAAGATAAAATAGAGCAGAGCTAGAGACTGGGGGAAGGGAATCAGGACTGAATGATGCCATAGGTCTCTTGATTTCCTAATGATATTAAATGTCAATAAAGATATTATAAAGGAAAATTATAATTTGAAAGATGAGGATAAGGTAATGTATATTGAAAAAAATGTCTATAATGATTTAAACAATTGCATGAGACACTAATTTTAGTTATTAAATTATGGGCAGAAATATCACATAACTACTTTTTAATTATACAGTCAATGTTGATTGTTTATTTAAATATTAAATGATCACCACGGTTTGCCAAGATAATTATTTAGGGCTTGATTCAGTCTCAAAATGTCTCTGCAGCAGTAGAGGCTGCTGAAGCTGGAGATTTTTCCCTCTGATTGCCAACTGCACAGTATCCTTCTCTTTGAAATCATAAGCCTGACTATCCTCTGACTTTGTCACCTATATCCCCACATAGTGACTGGTGCATAAGGGCACTTAAATGATTTCATGTCAAATCTGGGCTTCACTGAAGGAGCCTAGAAATATAATTCTTGATATTAACCAACAGCCTGAGAAAGGAGTTATCTAGCACCTTCTCACCTACCCTGAAGTGCCCTCTCTTCTTATCCTTCTATTTTGTTAACTCTTTTCCAGCCACCTGTGGAATGTTCTGTGTTCTCTGGTGATTGATTGATTTTATTAAGCTATAGTTGACAAATAAAACTGTATATATATAAAGAGTAGAATGTGATGATTTGATATACCTATACATAATGAAATGATTACCACAATCAAGTTAATTTAAACTATACTTTCTATGCTGTACAATAGATCCTCAAAAGTTATTTGTTTTATAACTAACAGCTTATACCCTTCGACCAATATTTCTCCATTTTCCCCACCCTCCAGTCCCTAGCAACCACCATTCTATTCTGTTTCTATGAGGTTGATTTTTTTTTTTTTTTTTTTAGATTCTACATAAAAAATATGCCATACAGTACTTGTCCTTCCTTGTCTGGCTAATTTCACTTAGCACAGTGACCTCCAGGTTCATCCATGTTGTCACAATTGGCAAGATTTCCTTCTTTTTTATGGCTTGAATAATATTTCATTGTGTTATATAGCACATTTTCTTTATCTATTCATCCATCAGCAGACACTTAGATTATTTCCAAATCTTGGCAATTATGAATAATGCTACAATGAACATGAGAGTGCAGATATCTCTTCAAGATACTCATTTTGTTTCCTTTGATATATATCCAGAAGTGAAATTGCTGAATCATATGATAGTCCTATTTTTAAATTTTTGAGGAACCTCCATACTGTTTTCCACACTGGCTGTACTAGTTTACATTCCTATCAACAGTGTAAAATGGTTCCCTTTTCTCTATCCTCATCAACATTTGTTATCTTTTGTATTTTTGATAATTCCATTTGAACAGGTGTGGGGTGACATCTTATTGTGGCTTTGATTTGCATTTCCCTGATGATTAGTGATGTTGATTGTCTTTTCATGTAACTGCCAGCCATTTATATGTCATCTTTGGAAAATTTTCTATTTAGGTTCTTTGCTCATTTTTAAAAAAAATTATTTGCTATTGAGTTGTGTGAGTTCCTTACATATTTTAGATATTAACCCCTTATCAGATATATGGTTTGCAAATATTTCCTCCCTTTCTGTAGGTTACATTTTTGCTTCGTTGATTGGTTCCTTTGCTGTGCAGAAGCTTTTCAGTTTGATGTGGTCTTACTTGTTTATTTTTGCTTTTGTTGCCTTGTGCTTTTAGTATTATGTCTAAAAAAAATCAAGACCAATGTCAAGGAGATTTTTCCCTGTGTTTTCTCCTAGTAATTTCATGGTTCCAGGTCTTACATTTAAGTCTTTAATCCATTACAAGTTAACATCTCTGAGTTTTTTAAGATAGGAGTTCAATTTTCATTCTTTTGCATGTGAATATCCAATTTTCCCAACACCATTTATTGAAGAGATTATCCTGTCCACATTGTGTATTCTTGGCACCCTTGTTAAAATTTAGTTGATGCAAACACACAAGTTTATTTCTAGGAACTCTATCCTATTCCGTTGGTCTTTGTGTCTGTTTTCATACCATACCATACAGTTTTGATTACTCTAGTTTTGTAATATAGTTTGAAATAAGGAAGTGAGATGCCTCCAGTTTTATTCTGCTGTCTCAAGATTGTTTTGGCACTTGAGGGTCTTTTGTGGTTCTACATGAAATTTATCATGTGTGTCCTTAAAAATAATAGGATTTTAAAATAATAATCTATAGTAAAGTGATGTCTCCATAATAAGGCAATACAAAAAACCAAAAAATAAATGAACAAACAAAAAACAGAACTTAGAAAATGAGGAGGAAAATGTTTTTGTTCATATAGAAACTTAAAATTTGTCTATTTCAAGAGACACTGTAAAGTTGAAATAAAATGAGAATGAGATAATATTTACAAATCATTTAAGAGAAGGGGTTGATATCAATAATATATTCATTTTCTATAAGTTAATGACACCAATTAATAGCCCACAAAATAGGCAAAAAACACCCCAGGCAATTTAGAAATAGAAGATGCCAATAACCACATAATATGTATCCAACCCCTCTACTATTCATGAAAATACTAATTTTTTTTAACATCTTTATTGGAGTATAATTGCTTTACAATGGTGTGTCAGTTTCTGCTTTATAACAAACTGAATCAGTTATACATATACATATGTCCCCATATCTCTTCCCTCTTGCATCTCCCTCCCTCCCACCCTCCCTGTCCCACCCCTCTAGGTGGTCGCAAAGCACCGAGCTGATCTCCCTGTGCTATGTGGATGCTTCCCAGAAAATACTAATTTTAAGATAATAATTCTTTCCTCATTAGATTGGCAAAAGTTAGAAGTATTGATAAATCCATACCAGTAAGGGTAAAGTTAAATGAATTATTTTATTCACTATTAGCAAGTGCATAGTTAAATTATTTGTTAAATAATTAGGCATTATTTATTAAAGTTTAAAATATTTATAATTTGAAGTTATCCACCTCATTTTCACATTGTCTACCCAGTTCATAAAAAAATCCCATCTGCTCTACCTTTAAAATATGTCTTGAGTACACCAATACTTACTAATACATAGTCCTAGTCCAACATATCATAATCTGTAGGTTGAACTAATGCAGTAGTCTTCTAAGAGTCCCCTACATCCATCCTTTCTCCCTGTGTTCTCCTCAGAGCAGCCAAATCAGATCATGTGATTCCCACCCCCACAGCCCACTTTGCCCTGCCTTCCCACAGATCCTCCCTCTACCTTCTCTTTAAAATTCTCCTACTTCTTCCTTTCACACTTACCTGTAAGATCTAATTGCCTTTGCCATGGAACACAGGATCTTACATGATCCAGCCCTTTGTAATTCTCTGACTTCATCTCTTAACCACTCTTCCTTCTGCTTCCTCACTGCAGTCCAGCCTCACTCTATTTTTGGTGTGCCTCAAACCAGTCATCACTCTGGTTTTTACACTTGCTTTTACCTTTGTCTGAAATCCTTTGCTTCTGATCATGGCATGACTGTCTGCCACAAATCACTCAGGACTTTGCCTGAATATTATTTCCTCAGATTTTCCTACCATACTATCTAAAATAGCAATCCCACACCCTGTCATTACCTATGTGCTTAATTTGCCTTTCTTTTTAAAATTTTCATTGTACTTACTACAACCTGCCATTATATTCTGTGTTTATTTGCATACATTTTTATTGATTGTCTCCTCTAATAGTAGGTAAGTTCCAAGGGAACACTTCTTTATCACTGTATCTTCAGCACCTACAATGGTGCCTGGCACATACTAGGCACTCAATAAATATTTGTTTGATGAAAGAAAAAAATATATGAATGGATAGTATTTGAATATGCAAATCCACTGCTAGGACTCTCTTATTTAAAGAAGAGATGGTTACACAAAACTATTCATATGTCCATTTTCTTGGATACTTTGTAATAGCAAACTTCAGAAAAAAATCCACTGATACAAAAGATGAATCATCGATGGTTCACATATGCTAAGAAATGCCAGGCAGCCAGTTGGAAAAAAATGAGCTAGATTTTAATGTAGAGATCTGAAAAGGTATCCGTAATACATTGTTAACTCAAAAGAAGCAGATCACATACCTGCCTAGCTTTAATTGCATATATATTATCTATGCTATCTATCATGCATGCAGTTTTTAAAAATTTGGGTAGTAGCTACAAAAATCTTTAATTCTCTTTAACTCAACATATCCCCCAAATATTTTGCTATTAAATCTATCTTGTCTGAATATTATATTAACCTTGGTACAGAACATGATTGTAAAGAGAACAATGGCTATGTGATTTTGTATTTTATTACAACATGATTTTCCACCTCTAGAAATTCAAATTTAGGAGTACATACCAGAAAGTAAAGGCAGCGGGATCCATATATTGATATACTATGTAATTTTCTCTTTCCTATCATTGTGGAATGCTTTAATTTGTTATCCAAAGTTTGGGCAATTCCAATGTTATTGCATATTATTTCCAGAGAAAACAAAATAACAAGAGAAAAACAAAATTAAAATTGACTACTTAGATCACCAGCATTTGATAGCTTCTGTATACTTGACCCCTTTACCTTTCTCATTCCTTATTTTGTTTAACCTTTGGTTGGTATTTGGCAGTTAGCCCATCCACTGAAGACAATAATTAATAAAATATGCATTGTGGTCTTGTTTTTCTGAGCTATTTCAAAGGAGCTGGCTTTCAAAGCTATGAAGACATTTCCCTACCAGAAAGTTTACATTTTCTTTAGAAAAGTTGACTTACCAAGAGTTTGTATGAAATTAAATTAAATGAATGAGATGTAAAAAGGAAATCTTATCATGGAAGATGAACACAGTTAAAAATCATTTTAAAAGAGCATGAGGTGTCATTTCACCTGCCGAGTAAGTAGTATTATCTTTTAAAATTAGAGCTAACTTAGTAATATCAGATTTAGGACTCTGAAAAATCAACCATGTTAGAATCAATCTCTTCTGCATTGGTAAAATTATTTGCGTTAATTTGAAATGACATTCTGTATCTTCTAAAACTGTGTTTAACTTTTAACACATTTCCCCTGTAAAATTTTCTTTCTCTATTTTATTGGTACCCAACAATTCTAGAATATTTTGTTGAATTTGATCATTCCTTGTGTTTATTTAGAGATTATGACAGTTTTTGATATAAATCAGATTTCAGAACATGGCCAGATAAATGGTACTCACTAGTGTAAAGTCAGTATTGTTTTTTTGTTTTTTGAATTGTATTTTTTTTATATACAGCAGGTTCTTATTAGTTATCTATTTTATACATATTAGTGTATATATGTCAATCCCAATCTCCCAGTTCATCCCACCACCACCACGCCATCCCCCGCTTTCCCCCCTTGGTGTCCATATTTTTGTTCTCTATATTTAGAGTCAGTATTTTTAACTCAACAGAAAAGTACTAAGACCTAATCAATTAAATGCTAAAAAACCATGGTTTTATGGCTCAGATCCTGTATTTAATAAGGGACAGCTCTGCCATCACAAGACCACTGCCTCACACCCATAGCAACTCTGGTCACTTCTTTATTTGCTGGAGCTAGAGAAATGGAATAAGGTTTCTGGGCAGGGAGAATGCTAATTGATGTCCAGGACAAGGGCATAGGAGAATAGGTCTCATCCTGTCAGTGACTTGTTTTCCTATTTCCTTATCTAGACCATGAATTCCTAAGGGTGAAGAACCTATTTCATTCATCTCTATACTCAATCAACAATGCGCCTGACTTTGTATGTGAGTTGATGAGTGAATTAATTGCTATTTAGGATGATCTGAACTATTGCAGTGCCTTGGAAATAAAGACTATGGTTAAGGAAGAAACCATAGTAATGTGCTGTGGCCTAAAATCAATGTTAATCATCCCTTATTAAAACTGCATGGCCCCCTCTGTCCCATTTGAGTTTTACTGAGGTAGATATTCCAATTATTCATATCAAGTGTACTCTACCTCTGGATGTCTATGAATAGGAAAGAGTTTATGGCTATAGCTAAATAAAGCTAAGAAGCAAAAAAGCAAAACAAAAAACAACTGTTTATTTGATTTGTCAGACAGCATCTTAAGGACCAATCTTTATTTAATTTTTTAGTTTAAGCCCTCTATATTTCTTTTGCTGATCCTCCTGACTCAGCTTTTTGAGAAGTGAGTACTCCTTCAGAGAGCTGATCTGTTGGAACTCTGTATTATCTGTCCTCCTACCATTCAAGGCCTGTCACTCTATCACTTAGCTTCAAATAATCAGCATAACTTGGTGTATCCAAGAGAGTCTGTCTGCACATCTCAGTACCTACCACCCAGGGCATCTGGGTGAGGAGAAAGGGACAATGGGTGAGCATTGAGGCTTTATGAACTCTCTAAAAGGATATGCAGTCATTCCCTGGTATTGGTGGAGAAATTGGTTGCAGGTCCCCACACCCACACCCACCCCCAGATACTAAACTTTGAGGATGCAGAAGTCCCTTATATAAAATGGTGTTATAGGGGCTTCCCTGGTGGCGCAGTGGTTGAGAGTCCGCCTGCCGATGCAGGGGACACGGGTTAGTGCCCCGGTCCGGGAGGATCCCACATGCCGCGCGGAGCAGTTGGGCCCGTGAGCCATGGCCGCTGAGCCTGCGCGTCCGGAGCCTGTGCTCCGCAACGGGAGAGGCCACAACAGTGAGAGGTCCGCGTACCGCAAAAAAAAAAAAAAATGATGTGATAGAGTCAGCCCTGAATATGCCTGGTCCGTGGGATTAAATTCCATACATGGTTGGTTGAATCTATCTCTATGGAACCCATGAATATAGAGGGGTCATTGTAAACGTTATGTTTTTACCCTGGAAAGTAAGTCCATTGCTCTTTATTATCCATAATAAAGTCCCAGTTTGGGACTGCCCCAAACTGGAAACATTTTTACCTTATTGTCTGTGCTGCCACTGTTACTTGACGCTAAAGTTCCTTTAAAAAAAAAAAATCAACATCTAACCAAATTCCAGGATCAAATATAATCTCACATCTATGAAAATTTACCCACCTTTGTCTTAAAAATTTAAGATTTAGGTCTAAGATCAGACGTACTTAGTGCTTGGGGCGAAGCTGCTCCTAAGCTCCCAAGATGTAGCTCGCAAATGTAGATATACGTATGTGTACATGTGTGCTCCCACTCACCTTATTATACGTATATCTCTTAGTTCGCTGAGACTGCTATAACAAAATGCTATAGACTGGCTGGCTTAAACAACAGACATATATTTCGCACACTTCTGGAGGCTGGGAAGTATAAGACCAAGCTGCCAGAAGTTTTACTTCCTAGTGAGAACCCACTTCCTGGCCTTTTCTCAATGTGTGCTTGTGGAGAGAGAAAGAGAAAGAGCTTTTGTTTCTCTTTTTTCTTTTCAGGGCACTGATCCTGTCATGAGGGCCCCACTTTCATGACCTCCTCTAAACCTAATTACCTCCAATACCATCACACGGGGGATTAGGGCTTCCAAAGTTTGACTTTTGAGGGCACACAAACGTTCAACCCTTAGCAACATACATTTAGACATACTCACATTTACATCTGTATTTATTTCTATATCTACCTCTCTATATTGATAACTATATTTATACTATCAGCAATCCAAATCTAATACCACACAGGGTTCATTCCATATTTGTAACTATTCTTTGACAGCAAGGAATCCAATTTACTTATTTGATCAACACCCTCCTACATATAACCAGTCACCTGTTCTCACCTCTGTTCTAACCCCCATGGAAATTCCCTTCGCATCCTCTTCTGAATCCAGCACCCCATACTGGGCCACCACTGCCACTGTCTTCTTGCAGGAACACTCTCCTCACTCTGCTGGCCACTGACCAGGTTACTCTAATTGCCATCCCATTTGTGACACCCTCCTTACCCTGCTCTGTCTGCCCTCCTAAACTCTCTCTTTACCCTACTCAGGCTCCAGAGCCCCAGGCAGGATCATTGCCATTAGTGTCTTTCTCCTGCTTTTGCTCGAACCGTGTGCCAAGTTGTGAAGTCCCCCCAGACCCACAAGGATGCCTACTTTGCTCAGCCCATCTATTGGCTTTTGGTCTGATTTGTTCATGAAGGGAAGTAACAGGAAAAAAAAAAAAAAAAATAGGGAAGAGATAGAGGAAGTAGAGGAAGAAAAGAAAAAGGAATGACAATAGGTTTTCAAAGGCACATCAGCGTATGCTTATAAACAAAACAAAACAAAATAGATATGCCTGGCAATAGCTCTCACCACTTTAAAATTCCTAAAATATTAAACATCGTTGGAGTCAGCATGTTGTATTGAGTAAACATTTCTATATAGATCTAGAGGTTAAAAAGCCACCAAGAAAAAGTACACACAAAGGTTTTCAACATGATGTTCATCTTTAGGTTCTGCCTGGGTTCAATTTAAGAAGCTCTAAGTAATCATTTATAACATGAAACCAGCATTCAGCAAGCATCTGTTGAAAATAGTTTATGGGAAAAAATATGTGGCCGGGAACAGAGATACTACCAGGCTTATCAATGGATCAGGCTTGAGATTTAAAGTCGGTTGGAACAGTAGTTCCAAGGGCAGCCAAATGCCCTTGTTCAAATCCTGGTTAAGACACTTATTAAACTGTATGATATTAGACAAATTGATTAACATTTGTGTCTTTCAGCTTCCTCCCCTATAAAATGGGAATCATAGCAATAACCACATTGTTGTGAGGATTAAATGAGATAATTTTTCTAATTGACTGAAGAGTTTCTGGCACATATTATTGTCTAAGTGTTTACTGCTATTATTGGGATGGGGTGGAGTTGGCGGCCACTTGTTAAGAGTTTGCTAGTGTTAAGCAGGGAAGGCAGTCTGCCAGCCTGAAGTGAAAGGCATTTTGAATAGAAGAGATTTCTTAGAAGGCTAGATCTATGATTATGGATAAACAGAAATCTGGAAGCTAGGTCAGAAGGAAAGCTGTGTTATATGGGAAAGTTTAAATGGCATTACAGTTTTGAGACAGGAATTTTGTCTGCTCATTGTGGTAAACAAGTTAAAAGGCAAGAGGGAGTTTTACACTGGGTTTGCTAGGGTAAGCATGTTTAGGCAGTTGGAGTAATATTTTCTACCATTGGATAAACTGTAATTATCAGCACTTATGAGCCAATCAAGTAGCTTTCTGATACATCTCTGGCTTAGAATTACTGCTATTTTTACTTTCCAATCTCAAAATCATGTGTAAGTTAATATTTTAGATTTAAAATTTAAAAAGGGAAAGACACTTATCCTAAGATCTCAATCTCATACCTGGTATTCAAAAGATAAAAAACAAATCATCATTATTTATGACTTCCTGCTCATCCCAATGTACTTTTGTGTAGTCCAGAATGGCAGTGTAGTCCAGATTGGTGTGGACTTACTCAAATCTGCTTTCACTGTTTTTCTTACGTGTGTGACTCTGAGTTACATTTCTGCAATTACATCTACCACATGGGGTCTTCTAAGAGTAATGGAGATAAAATATCTCCAATATTGCACAATGTTTGGCCCATATTAATTAACGAAGCATAACAAAGAGGGAGCAGTAATGGTCTCCATCTCTCCCCACCCCAAAAAAGGGCAAATGATAATGACTTTTAAGAGCCATAACACAAAACCTATGCAGAATATATCAGACATTTGCAGATTTGGTACTTCTGTGCTATTTGCCTATAGAAGAGAGTGAAGGAAAGCAAAATTTGCCATCGCAAAATATGTCTCTTTGACATAAGGATTATTTTGAGCTGATTATTTTTTAAGAAACTGCAGACACGGGAGAAGCTCTGAAAACAGAGTAAGAGTTACTCTTTTCTAAGAGATATTTACATTGATAAGGGAATATCCATTTGTAAGCGTGTCTCCCTTTCTGTACCAGGAAGAGATGGAGGACTCTAACTCTCTAGAAACTCTTAGCAATGGAGAAGGCTACTGACTTAAGTCTGCTTAACAATACTGTGTTTACTGTGCTTTTCCTGGTAACTTCTAACAACTGCCCCCCCCCTCCTGCCCCCCCCCCCACATCTGTTGTCTTTAGCTGGATATGTTATTTAAGGCAGTGGCTTGAGCCATTTTGGAGTTATTCAGTTTTCCTGGGTATCTCCCACGTATGCAGGAAGTATTGATATATGTATTATTAAACCTCTGTTTGTTTTTCTCTGTTAATCTTTTCATTGCAGGGCGTGTCTCAGCCAAGAACTTAGAAAGGTAAAGGTAAAGTTAGTTTTCTTCCCCCACAAGAGCAGTCAGCCCAACTTCTCCCTTTCCAAATTATTAAAGCTTCATTCTGATTTATATGTTTTATTCTTTTGGGGTAAATGACTCTCCATCTCTAAATCCAAACAATATGAATCTGTAAAGGGTGCAAGGCGTGTGACAAGTCCACCAATAGTACGGAAGTCTACAAGGTAGAAGCTGCTTGCATTGTGAAGCCCTTTAAAGCCACCCTGACCTTCCATATACTTTTGTTTTTTTTAATTTCAGGAGACAGCTAGTATATATTTGTTTAATTTGAGGATGGTTAGTCACAGTGGAAAAAAAACTATCATCTTAACCAGGAACATGACTTAGGTTGTCAGGAGGCAAAATGTACTACTCATTGGGTTGCTCTTTTCATTCATTTCTACTAGGATTCAGGCTGTGATTTGCCAAGGGTCCCAATATGGCATAATGATGTATCTAACAGCAATCAGATGTCCTGAGAATAATCTCTACTTTCAAGGGTAGAGTTAGCACTCAGGTTGTAATAAACGAAAATGTAAAACACTACTGGGAAAGACATAAATTTTAGCAAATAGGAATTTAGCAGGGTTGATTGAATGTGTCTGTGTCTCAGAGTAAGAGGGAGCCAACTGAGACAAACATCATGGTTCCCCCATTCCTCAGCTGCTTCCTAATATCTATCAGAGAGTGAAGACATATTCTCTTCCTTGAAGGTATTGGCAGTTACCCTTCACAGAGTAGCACATCAACAAATGGATCTTATTATCCATAAGAAACATTGAAAATATCGAAAATGTAATTACTGACTGAGTACATAGCAGTACCGAAATGGGCCAATCTTCATTGCAACAGGAACCCTTACACTGAAACTTATATCCATGTATTCAAAGGATTCCCTAACAATTTTTTTCAATATGTTTTAAATGAAATTCTATTCTATACAATAAAATTACACTAAAGTGCTAAGAATTTCCATCACCCCATAAAGTTTACTGTAACATTTGAATTTTTGCTATTTATGAATAGCTATATCAGTAGTATACTACATTTACTTAATCAAAGTTATATATTGATACTATATTCGTCACTTTGCTGCCATGACAAGCAATTGTCAAACTTCAGACATTTATTTCTAGTCATATCACATGATCAGGGCTGTGAATCAACTGCTTTGGTCTCCCCTATGTGTCCTTTAATTCCAGAATTAAAGAGCACTCCCTATTTGTAACATAACATTTCTATAGCTTAGGGAAATGAGTAAGTGGACTGGTGGAAAACATAATGGCTTTAAAAGTCCCTGCTCAGATGTCGCACATGTCATACTCACTCACATTTCACCGTCTAAAACCAGTCACTTGGACAAGCCCCAAAACGGTATCATGGAGATATAGATTCCTCCACCACACATAAGGCAAGTCACAAGGCAAAAGGTAGGAATGGATAAGCCTCTTGCAGAAAAAAAAAAGATGGGAATAACTATATAATCTATAATATATACTCAACATATATTCTTTAAATATCCTTGGTATTCGCCTAGCCAAATGTCTTCATTTCTCAAAATTCACAAATGGTTAAGCAGTTTGAATCAGTTTTCACATTGTAATCAGACGGTGGGAATGGAACAGAAAGAATCAGTTGGTTAAATTAACCAAATAGATTTTACAGTTAGAAGCTTTTTCATACACTAAGAAAAAAAAGAAAAAAGAAAAAAACAAGGCCTACCCTATAGGGTTGTTAAGAAAATGGACATAAGATAAATGAAACCCCAAAATATTGGATGCAGAGTACCATATATAGCAATAAATGTTATTTTCCATCTGGTTTCTTACACAGAATCAGTTATATGAAGATTTCTAGTCTTCAAAATATTCAGTATAATCAGATACATAGTATGTAGCAAATGAAATATTTGAATACATTTTGTTGGGCTACAACAGTGGAGATAAAGTCTGAAATAGTATCACAAGTTTTAAAAATTCATACATGCAGTCTTTCATTTTTTTTCTTACACAAGAGGATAAAGAAAATAAAAAGGGAAATGGGGACAAAACACTAAGGGCTAGGTTGAGCACATTTCATGCCATATTACATAAACTAAATTCTTTTTTTTAATTAAAGGATGTAAATTGCCGGGCAATAATTTTTTTTAAATTACACTAAACATAATATTGTTGCTATTGAAGATGTGAATAAATGAATACTGCAAACAATACGGAATGTAAACATATATATTTACTTCTGTAGTTTAAAAAAAAGTCCTCTTTAAATTATATGCTCAAAAGAAATTCCTAGCAAGATTTATTTAGTATTGGGACTTCCCTGGTGGCACAGTGGTTAAGAATCTGCCTGCCAGTGCAGGGGACACGGGTTCAAGCCCTGGTCCGGGAAGATCCCACATGCCGCGGAGCAACTAAGCCCATGCTCCACAACTACTGAGCCTGCTCTCTAGAGCCCGCGACACAACTACTAAGCCCACGTGCTGCAACTACTGAAGCCTACATGCCTAGAGCCCGTGCTCCGCAACAAGGGAAGCCACCTCAATGAGAAGCCCTTGCACCGCAACGAAGAGTAGCCCCCACTTGCTGCAAGTAGAGAAAGCCTGCACGCAGCAATGAAGACTTAATGCAGCAAGAGAGAAAGGAAGGAAGGAAGGAAGATAAAAAAAATTATTTAGCATTTTTAAGTGTCTAAAATCAAAATGCTAAGATCTGTTCAATTGTTTATATTATTAACTGTGTGGTGCACTTACTTGACCCCAAATGCCCACTCCATCTTTCCAAACTTTTTGGAAAAGAATCAATATAGAGATAAAGAAAAAAAGTATTCTAATCTTGGAAGTGATGAGTTAAATAAGCATGCAAAGGATTATGTTATAGTATTCCATTAAAGAACAATGACCAAGACTGCCTTAATATTCCTTTAGCTTGACTAAACTTTATAGACAGGTTTCTTCCTGACTATAGGCCCCTGACTTCCCTTGTCCTAGAGCATTTACTTGCCACTGTAAATTCTTTCTCTGCCCCTTTGAAGTGTAGATTATTTTTTCCCAGTGTCTTGCCAGTTTTACAGGAGAGGAATAACTTTCTCAAGGACCTGGACACCATCCCTTTGAAATGTAATCATCAGGAAAGATAGGAACGTTTTCCCTGGTCTCTGTGGGATGATAAGAGTTTGATTAGATGGGAGCCAATTTGCAAACACTGATGGCTTATTCACATTGATCAACCCCCCACCTAAAGTCCTTCAGTACTTCACCACCAGCTCATCCCAGTGCTTAAAATTCCTCCACCTTTTGCTTCAGGGGTGTTGAGTCCAGTCTCTCCCCTCTGTTGCAATAGTCTTGACTCTATTTCAGTAGCCTTGAATAAAGTCTTCCTTGCTCCATCCTGTGTAGTTTTTCTTTGACAACAGAAATAACTGTTTCCTAGACTGGTTTAAATACAGCCCTAACTAAGGATAGGGAAATATACTAGAATACCTCTTGAAGTTTTTAAACTCCTCAAAGGAAAGTCACAAACTGAAATGACTTCTAAGATCACTGAAAATGTCAGATGATACCTGCTCCATAATAAAACAAAACAAAACAAAAAACACTTAGTTATGGAGCCCTTATTTCATATCCCCCAAAAAACAAACTTTGAAAGTGACATCATTTGCTTCAGAGTGACTCACACTTCATGAAGCAGCCAAAGAAAATTAAATTTACTTGAAGCCACCCAAATGCTGTTTCACTGTATCAGTGTGTGGCAGAAATAATACTAAGGGACGTAAATCCATTTTCCGTTTTAGAAAGACAAGACTTCTGTAATGAGATGGAGCGCAGAGAGCAGCATTATCATATATTGTCATTGAAATATATTTCCCTAGTGGTTTTGCCCACAAAAGTATGAAATTGAGATGGAAAATAAAACAGGTGATACTGTAGACAGAAGGTTACTGAGTATGCATTATCAAAAATGTGTGACTTACTTAAACAAACAGTTGGTTTTCTGATTGATGGGAATTCAGATTAGATCTTTAGAAGTCCTGAATTTAAGGTGATGGAGGCCTGAATGCGTCAGAGATTCATATCAACTTTACTGTTCCAATCTACAGGCAAGATAAGAAGCAATAAGTACATGAAGATAAGATGAGTCTTGCTTTTACTGGGAAAAAAAAAACAATAAAAAGAACTAAATAAAGGTCCTATGGTTCAGGGTAAGGGAGTGAGAGGTGGACAAACCCCTTTCATTTCTGTGAGAAAATTGCAAATTCTATGATGCTATATAAATTGCTTTGATATTCTTGAGGAACCGTTGGAGTTGGAGAAACATGATCAGTACCCACTTTATCTTTTGTTCTTTCTTCCAGGAAAGTCAAAACAATGTACTTTTTATCCAAAGCATAAATAAGTAAAAAAATCTTTCCAAATGGTTTTAAAACGTACATCAACTTTTATTGTTCCTTCAGCTTTTTGAAAATGGAAGATATCAAGTTTAGGGCCCTGGTGGAGTGCTATTTTTAATGAAAAGATGAACTTCAGAAATAGAATAACTTTGTTTTCAATCTCTCAGTACTGATTAATTAAAAAGGGAATTGTTTCTCTTAAAAAAATCTATATATCACCTATATATCTCTCCATTCATTTATCTATACAGCTAACAAATCTCAGTTAAATATCTATTATCTTCCTATAGAATATGGATATTTAGCAGCCAGCATAGTGTCTGGCATCTAACAGATATATACACATACAAAAAGAAATTATAGTTCAACCTAAAATTTATATTTACTTTGTCCTTTATTCTGGCCAAATACGAAGACTAACTATGTCTCAAAGAATACTGTATTCATCTTCTCAAAAATGGTAGGACAAAATTGAATGGAATATGCCAAGGGAACAATGAGCCATCCTGCAGAAGCAAAACAGGGATATTTCTTGCCATCTGCAGATTAGAAAGCAATTCCTTTAGCTATGAGCACATGGACTGGGTAGACTTTCTCTTGGAAAACATTTAATAAACTGGTAAATGCGTTTCCCTGAGTTCTGGGAGCAGCTCTAGCAAATTAGTAGAACCCAAGGAGGGGGTCGTTGGAACCTCTGATCTATAGCCATTTGCTCAGAAGCACAGGTGATAACCTGGGTTTGTGACTGGCATCTGAAGTGTGTGTGTGGGAGGTGAGGGGCCAGACTTATGGGACTGAGCCCTTAATCTGTGGAATCTGACACTATCTCCAGGAAGATAGTGTTAGAATTGAGTTAAATGTAGGACACTCAGCTGGTGCTGCAGAGAATTGCTTGGTGTGGGGGAAAACCTTCACACATTTAGTGACCAGAAGTGTCAGAAGTTAAGTGTTCTGTTTGAATAGCAAAGGAGACACACAGGAAAGAAATACACAGTAAGGAAGAACTGGGTTTTTCCCCACCGAAGGAAGAAACTTGAGTTTTCCCTTTAAAGATGGAGATAGAGTTCAAAGAATTTCTCTTGATCCTTGTGATATTTTTCTTGTTTGTTAACAGCTTCATGGAGGTAAAATTCACATGATATACAATTCACCCATTTAAAGTGTACAAATCAGCTTCTTTAGTATATTCAAAGAGTTTGTACAGCCATCACTATAGTCAATTATAGAATGTTTTCTACACTAGAAACCCCATACACATCAGCAGTCACTTCCCATTTCCTCTGACCCCTTTAGGTCTAGACAATCACAAATCTTTTTGTTTCTCTATATTTGTATATTCTGGACCTTTCATATAAATGAAATCATACAATATGTAGCCTTTTGTGCCTGGCTTCTTTTACTTAGCAAAATGTATTCACGGTCCATCCATGTGCAGCATGTATCAACACTGCATTCCTTTTATTTTGCTGAATAATACTTTATTTTACGTGCCTGTAACATTTTATTTATCCATTCACCATTTAAAAGACATTTGAATTTTTCTGCTTTTTAGCTATTATGAATATTTTTCCTGTGATATTCATATACAAGTTTTTGTGTAAACATGTTTTTATTTCTCTTGAAAATATCCCTAGGAGTGGAACTACTAGGCCATATGGTAACTCTAAGTTTAACCAACTAAAAACATAGACTATTTTCCTAAGTGACTGCACCATTTTACAATACTATCAGCATTGCATGGAGGTTGAAATTTCTCCATATCTTCACCAATACTTGCTATTAAATGTGTTTTTAGTTATAGCCATATTAGTGTTTGTGACATGGTATCTTACTGTGGTTTTGATTTTGATTTCTCTAATAACTAATAAGTTTGAGTATCTTTTATATGTTTACTGGTCACTTGTTCATTATTCCTGGAAAAATGTCTCTGTATCTTGTACCCATTTTGTAGATAACCTATATGGTTTATTGTTGAGCTGTAGAAGGTTTTTATATATTCTGGATACTGGCATTTTATCAGGTATAATATTTGCAAATATCTTCTCCCATTCTGTGGATTACCTTTTCAGTTTCTTGGTGATATCCCTTGAAGCACAAAAGTTTTTAATGTGGATGCCCAATTTATATGTTTTTTTCTTTGTTTGCTTTTCATATCTAAGAAATTTTCTAACCAAAGATCATGAAAATTGACTTGTATCTTTCATCTAAAAGTTGTATAAATTTAGCTGTTGAATTATGTTTATGATCCATTTCCAGTAATTGTTAAATATGGTAAGGAGTTAGAAGCATAAATTCATTCTTTTGCATGTAAACAGTTGTCCCTGCACCATTTTTTGAAAATAGCATTATTTTTTCATTGAATTGTTTTGGAACACTTGTCAGGAATCAATTAACCAATAATTGTGAGAGTTTATTTTTGAACTCCAAATTCTATTTCATTAATTTATATTTCTAGCCTATGCTAGAATCACACTATCTTGATATATCTTTGAAGTAAATTCTTGAAATCAAGAAGTGTGTCATCCAACTTTGTTCTTCTTTTTAAATATTATTTTAACTGTTACTTGTCCTTTACATTTTCATATAAGTTTAGGACCACTTGTCAATTTTTTCAAAAAGATAGATGATAAGGATTGATAGATTGATAAGGATTTTACTGAGTCTATAGATTATTTTGAGAACTACTGCCAATTTAACAATATTGTCTTCTTTTGAGTATTGTTGTGAATATCTTTGAGGTATCTTCCAGTTTATGTAGGTCTTCTTTGATTTTTTCAACAATGTTTTAGGCTTCTCAGTACAAGTTTTGCACTTTTTTGGTTAAATTTAATTTTAGGCATTTCATTCCCTTTTACGTTACAGTACTTTAAATTGAATTATTTTAATTTAATTTATGAAAAAAAATTTTATTTATTTTATTCATATTAAAATGGAATTATTTAAACTTCATTTATGGTTCATTGCTAGCCTGTAGAAATATAGTTGATTTTTTACTTTGATCTTATATCCTGCCACATTACATCCTGCTGAACTGCTACACTAGTTCTAGTAATATTTAGTTGCTGAACATACTTTGTATAATTTTAATCCTTTTCAATTTATTGAGGCTTGTTTTATCATCTAACTTATGGCCTTTCCCAGGGAATGTTCTGTGTGCACTTGAGATGAAAATATTTCTTACTGTTGTTGGGTGAGGTGTTCTATAAATGTCTTCAGGTCTAAATAGTTTATACCACTATTTAAGTATTCTATTTCCTGGTTGACCTTCAACCTAGTGGCTCCATCCATGCTTGAAAGAGTGGTATTGAAATCTCAGCTATTACTGTTGAATTTTCAATTTCTTCTTTCAATGATATCCATTTTTGCTCCATGTATTTTACAGCTCTTCTTTTTAGGTCCATATGTTTATAATTGTTTTGTCTTCCTAATTTATTAAACACTTAATCATTATAAAATGTCCCTCTTTATTTGTAGTAACTTTTTTTATCTTAAACTCCATTTTGTCTGATATTGATATAGCCATTTCAGCTATCATATGGTTGCAGTTTATATGCATATCTCCTTCCATCCTTTTACTTTCAACCTATTAAACACAGTTTGAATTTAAGGTACATCTCCTGTAGAAAGCACACAGGTGGACAGTCGGATATTGTATTTTGTTTGCTTGTTTCTTAATTCTGTTTTACAATCTCTGCCTTTTGATTAGGTTGTTTCACATTTAATTTTATTATTGATATTGTTGATTTTGCCTGCCATTTTGGTGTTTGTTTTCTACATATCTCACATCTTCTATTCTTCTATTCTTCCTTTACTCTTTTCTTTTTCATTAATTGAATGTGATCACTTGTTCATCCTAAACTTAGTTGGATTAACTTCTGCCTAAATCTGTTGAATAGTTGATTGTTATACTATAATTACTTATTTAGGCAAAGAGTTTGCTAACCAAAATTATCTGAAGAATACATTTATTACAAGAAAACCCTAATAAATCCCTAAGAGTTGAGTCAAAATAATGCATGATTCAGAATGTCACTATTCAAATGCCCACTTCACAAAAGATTTTACATATATTTCATTGTGAATATTCAGTAATAGGATATTTACTATGTTGACAAACTTTGTTCTGTGCTTTCCCCATTGTCATAGAATCCATCTATTATGAAAAAACTAGATAAATAAATAACCTAAAATAAACATCTAGAAGTAACATGGGTTATCATTTTTAATTGTTATGATACTTAGAATCCATTATGCACTATAAGAAAATATAAGACTTCTTCTGGGTTGAAATGGTTGTTTGATTATATCTTGCATTTGGATTAATTTAGAGTGATGTCTCAATTATACTTTGGTTTCATGAATATTTATCTTGTCCCAGTGTACTACAGTTCAATTTACTTGGATTTTAAAAAGTTATAGCCTCAATTTTTTTCCTTTCTGAAAAAAGTGCTAGTTTCTAAGCATAAAAAGAACTGAATTTTCAAGAATTTTATTTTTAGACTATAACAAAATGAGTAGAAACACTGCCCACATATAGAGACATGTAAACAACCTATCATTTCTAAGAAGATCACACATTTTTTCTCTCCTTAGGTGCATGTATTGAAACAGTTGGAAAATGAAGATTTTGGCATCACATTAATCCTATTTAGCACAGCCATGAGATTATTATGAATTCACCTGAAATGTAAGTTGAACAATTGACCAATGTCACTAATTATTTTTCAATCAATATTAATCAATTTTGAAGCAAAATTTCTTTTTATTAATTTTTTTATGTTCCACAGTAAAGTGTAGACATTCTCTTAAATAGGTCTTGAAATCTTCTTGTTACACCTAGTCTTTGAAATTTTATTTCTCTTTGAGTATTAAAAATAGAATCTTTCTACCATTACATTTATAACAGGTTACAGTTTCATATAAAAATGTTTTTGATTTTTTGTTTTAATCGTATTGACACTCATCTTTTGAATGTTTTATTTGCAATAGTTTCTGCATTGTTTTGATTGGATTTTCTAGGCATATAATGACAGTAGTAAATATAGGTACATTTATTCCTTTCCTAAGAATAGCTTTTTATTCTTATGTCTTGTCTTTACGCATTGTCCAAGACTCCCTAAAGAAAATGTTAATGGTAATGATAGAGGCTCCCCTTGTCTTCTTCCTAATTTATTTGGGAATGATTAGGCATTTTACCCCAAATCAAGAATTTAGACATTGTTTTCAGAATGAACATAATCATGTTAATTAAATGTTCTCGTATTCTTGTTCTGTGTGAGGCTTAATTTTTAGTCAGGAATAATTTTGTTTTTTATTTTCTAGCTCTTTTTTAAGGGGTACCTCTCAAGGTGGTTTTACCTTTTTCTTGTTCTTTAATTTATTAATATTCTGAATTAAATTAATACATTTCTTAACATTGCTCTCTTTATTCCAAGAATGATACTGCTTGGTAATATTGTAATACAGCTGAAATTTATTTTATTTAGGTTTTTAAAAATTGTATTTAAGTCCTATCTTTGCCACTTTTTCTTGTTATATTTCTGGAATCTTTTTCTTTCCATATGCTGGGAAATGTGTTAAATAGTGCATGTGTATGTTTTTTCCTTGAATATTTGATACAATTTACATATGAAACCACCAGGACCTGATTTCCATTCTTCCTCCTCCCTACCTTTTTTTGGTAAAAGTGAAACATATATACAGAATAACAGAAAAATATAACAACAATCACTTATTTACTCACCATTCATAATGAACATTTTGTGCTCATCAAAATTTTGCAGTTTTGCTTCTTTTTTACCTTCAGATTTTTTTAAATAAGAAAATAGAATATTTCAGATTTCTCATTGAAGTATCTTGGAATTTTTTAAATATATGGGCAATCATCTTTTCTAAAAACAAGATTTTCCTTTTTGATCCAAATGCTTCTTATTTATTTTTCTTAGTTTCCTTCCTCCACTAAGACCTGCAGTAGAATATTGATAAGTACTGGTGATGAAGTATTCTTCTCTTGTTCCTGATAAAAATGCTAATAATGTTTCACTTTTAATTTTTTTGTTTTGATACAAGTTTTATATATTTATTATATATTATTATGGTAAAATATATATAAGATTTAACATTTTAACCATCCTTAAGTGTACAATTCAATGTACAACATCATACAACCATAACCACAATCTATTTTCAGAACTTTTTAATGTTCCCAATCAGAAACCACATTGATATTCTGAGCGCAGCCTGGGCTGGAAGTAATATTTTTTTGAAAAACAACACGGACTAGTGTATAGTAGCTCTATGAACAAGGTGTTAAGGTAACCAGAGCAAGGAGCAAATAAATTTGGTTGACAAATTTGAGAAATTACCAGGGGAAATGTGAAAAAAGCTTGTCTCTGAAACATGAGCAGATTAGAAACAGGTGAAGAAAGCAGCACAGAATACCACAGGCTATAGGGAGATTATAAACAAAGACTGAGAGGAATTGAAGTTCCTGCAATGTTTATGAAACTGTAAATAATCCAGTAAACAATGAGTGAGGGAGAGTAGGTGAAATTGCAAGAAGCAAGATTTTAGAGGATTTTGAAAACCATATTAGAGCTAGGCTTTATCCTCTTAGTCCCAGGAGGTTATTTGCTATTTTTCACCTGTTGCATGAAAATACCTACGTTTTGATGGATTTTTATGGTGATATTGTGGGGAGAGAAAAAGGAGGTAGAGACAGATGGGACCAATGTTCCAACTGTGAAACATTGATTAGGGCAGTGGGAAATAGAAAATATGTCCCAGGGGCTATTTTAGAATTAGACTCTCCGGAGCACTACACAATCCTTCAATCACCTTTCTTCCTCATCTGCCTTGCCGTCACCTTTCAAACTGCTCTCCTTGTTCCTTTCTGGGGCATAACTTGGATTATGCTTATCTCCTACTCAAAACTACTCATGTTCCTCTTCCATAACTGAAAGAAAAATAATCCTATCTTCTTACCTTGGCATTTAAGAGCCATAGTGATCAAGCCCCATTACCTTTCCAGACTTGTTACATTTCTACATTTACCTTGTGTTTCAATAAAAGTAGCCTCTCCCTTATGAAATAATCACCACAATCAAGGCATATACCTTAAATATATATATTTCTTATTTGTCAATTTTACTTCAATAAATCTGGAAAAAATAAATAAAAGCTGTTGCATAAAAAATAGCCTCTCTCTCTAAAACTATTCTTTATTTTCTACTTTCTTTTGTCTTTGTTCAGCTCAATAAAGTGCTATGAATTCTTAAGAACTCAACTCATATATCACCCCTTTAATAAAGATGCATCAAAATGCTCAATCAGATGTACCCTTTTCTAAACTCTCATGGTATTCTGCTCACATTTTTTCTTATGTGAAGAGTTACATTATATATTGTCTCCGATATAGAATCTCCATATATCTCCTATGTCTTCATTTCGTATCCAAATTTCCCAGAGCACCAGTTATAGTGTCTTTCATAGAATAGATGCTTAAAATTGTTTATTGAATTAATAAATTACTCTACTTGTTTGTGTTTCATTATATTCAGTATAAAATTCAAACTTTTAAAGTAAACTTTTAAAGCATTTGCCTTGCCTGACCTGAGGTGTTTATCCTCCAGTCTCATCTACTGCCAATTATCTTTCATTGGCCATCCACAGCAATCTTGTGCCCACCCTAGGTCTTAATAATTACTGCTTCCTCTATACAGTAGTATGTTCCACTACCAGGTGACTCATCAGCTGCTTCTTATCATTCAGATCTCAGCTTCCCAGTGAGGCCTTCCCCAACTGTCCTAATGTAAACTACCATCATTCCCCCAATTACACACAGTTACATCAGGTATTTTATTTATTTACTTTTGGTATTATCATTATGTAAATTTTATTTTAGACTTTTAAATTATTATTTATTTTCTCTATTTTTATAGTCTCGAAAAATATATGCTCTACTAGAACAGATATTGGGTCTGTCTGGGCCACCCAAGTATCCCTCAGGACCATAATAGTTTTTAAACCTTAGTACTCACTCCATACATGTTTGTTGAAAGAGTTAGCCATATTATATCTTTCAAATCCTTCTATTAACTTAATCTAAAATGCATAGTAAACTGGAGATGGGAATACATAAAGTGATTTAATAATTTCTTCCTGCCAAGCCTAGTTTCTCCCAACTTATCTCAAGGGATCAGCTGATCAAATTATTTTAGAGGGATAGCCTTTTTAAGGGGTCACGAAATATCCAACGGGCATAGTGATGAAATCAGACCTTCCCACTTGCAGTCCACCAATGGTGTGAAATTCTCAAATCAATTATCTTTCCATTTGAGAGAACATGCTAACATGACTTGAAAAGCAATCCCAGAAACTGGTTTTCACAGCAGGTTAAAATTATATACATTAGCTGTAATATATATCTGCAATTGTGTTATCTCTTTCCCATTTCAAGTGTTATATTATCCTTTTCATTTGTCTTTATATTAACTAATTTTAATGTTCTATAAATACTTTAGACTGTGAATTCTGTAACCTTTTGCTTTTATCATGATTCTTAGGTTGTTGAATTACAAATCATATGCAACAATTTGGTCAGATTTAGATCATAATATCTGTGATCAATGAATTTTAGAAGAAAAGGTGAAGATCATGTTACCTTTTTAACTCCCTGAAAGTTTCTTCTATGAAAGCAACAACAAATGTTATTCTTTACCCTTCTCTATTGTAAATGAACAAAAATGCAGTGTGAAATAGAGGGTGCAAACATTATATTAAGAATCCAAACATTAATACTTAATAACAGTACATGCTTTTAATGGGCACTCACAATGCTAAACACTTTGCACACTTTCATTTAATTTTCATAACATCCCAATGAATATATATTATTATTAATACCTTATTTTCACATGAGGAAACTAAGGCCTAGAGAGGTTTAAAAAATTGCCACTGTCATACACCTAATATTTGAAAATTTTATCATTCAAAGGTAGACCTTTCTTCTTTAAGATCCATGTTGTAAACCATTGAGTCATACTGCAATTTTATTACAACTGTGCCAGCAAAGAGGAGGAATGTCGCAATCTTCCAGAGGTCCACTGGTGCTCATCCACAGTTATAGTTATTGCGGAACATTCAAAAACTCCCACAACTAACCTGTAGAATAGGCCAAAGGATCAGGGCTCAGTATTTTTTATTATTCACACTTTTATGAATACATAATATGTTTTACATACATTGCCTTATAATCCTTAGTGTCTGTAAAATCTGCATTAATTTCCAAATTTTACCTAGTCTACCTCAATGCTAAATAACTACTAAAGAGTTTGTGATATAGAAGAGGTTAATTAATATATGCTAACTGATGCCAAAGCAAATATATATATATGTAAATATATATATATAGTATGTGTGTGTGTAAAATATTACTTAAAATTGATGACAACAATAAAATTTAGGCATTATAATTTCCATTTTACAAAGGTAAGCAACAAACAGCCACATTAACATAGGCCTTCAATGAAGGGTCAAATAAAAGAGAAACCGATAACAAATGATTCAGTGGAAGATAGTAAGAATTCCCTCCCCACTGAGGTAAAGAGAGAAGTCTCATCTGTGCATGGCATTTTAGTTAGGGCTGAAAAGGCCATTTCAGAGGTAATCACAGTTGCAAAAGCAGGTGCCAAAGTTGGGGGAGTAATAGTATATCATATAGTTAGCTGCTCAAGAAATGGCATCAGCACAGTTAAACACAGATGACAGATAGAATCTTCTTTGCCCTTTAATTTGTTTTGATCTTTTCTTTTTAACTATTTCTTTTTTTAAAACAAAGAGATTCAGAATTTTCCAGAATTAATGTTTATAATGGTTAAATATATTATAATGAAATACATTTTCTTACATATTTTTTAAAATGAAAAAAAGCTGCATGTTAGTATTGATTCCTCAAGGTCTCCTATCTTAACTCCTGTATTGATTGAACAATTTGAAAAATCATATTATGGTCCAAGCAAAAGTAATTATAAAATTATCTTCTATTTTTGGAGGAAGATTAAGTTGATTTATGGTTTAATTATCTCTGTCATTTTATATAGTAGCCTGGGATAGCATTTCCTCTGAATGACTAATAAAAAATATAGGCTTGATGAGTCAAATAGATATTTAAATATAAAACAGTCTGGGATACATTTAATATCAAATTGGATAAAAGTACTAACTGATACTGAGAACTGGAGTAAAAAGTCAAATAGATGAATGTAAATTTTTTATAACTTTATCTGTTACTTGGGGAAATTAGGAATACAAACACTTAAAATAAATCTTAAATAGACACATTTAGAAGTTATAGAGGAAGACAAAATAATGTAAAATGCCAATTAATACACAGTCACGTCTATCTGACCATATAATTAGGCATATATGTGCTTCTGAAGCCATTTTCTCATTGGGTATTAAACAGTCCCAATGTAAAATGTCTCGAGCTCCTTCTTCATAAGATATTTCATAGTGATAAAAGATACAATGCAATGGCATCTTTATTTCTGCTCAGAAAAGTCAATTTTGGACTATATCCAGGAAGTTACTTTTCATACTAACTAATCTCTCTATTACTAAATAATGGGTAAACGGAGGCAGATATTGAGGCATAAGACAAAGTTAGGAAAATTTAGTAAGTAGTACTAGTAGGCATTTGCAGAGCGTATTTAAGAGAAGCATATCTTTCTTATTATAATAGTGGATAAAGATGATATTTAAAATTAACTTTAACATATAGACATTTAAAAATTCTATAAACAGTAACAAAGGTTTTATTCAAAGGCATGGCTCTCCCAGGACAGATTGTGAAGTACAACAACAGGTGACATGCAGAAGAGAATCAGAAGATCTTGAAAAGCATGAAAAGAAAATGCTGGATGAGAACGGAAAAGAGAAAATCTCCAAATTGCACTTGGCCATGGGTTATCACAAAATCTCAATATAGAGGATTTAAAACAAAATTATGTAAGAATTCTGCTGCATGTTTATTTAATTTTGCTGCATATGATGTATGTTTAACAGTTTATTGTGCAACTAATCTGCCTGGAAGGGTAATATCAGCAAAGTCCAGTTAGGCCAATCCATCCCCACTGTACATCCACCAGAAGTAGAGGCTGATCTGCCCACAGTGATAACAAGAGCAGAGCCAAGTAGGCCAACCCATTTCTCACACCACACCTTCTGATAGCCTGCCAAGAATGGCCAAGTAAATCCCAGGCAAATACCCATCTCAACAATGGCAGTCCCATCTGCCTCAGCAGCAGCAACAGCAGGATTCCTGACCCACAGGATACATACACAGGATGACAGGCCTGCTCTGCTAAAGTGTCAGCATTATCAGGCTCCCTACCCCACACCTGGGACAGGAGGTGGGTCAATCCACCCACAGTGGCAGCATCAGCAAAGTCTGAGTGGGGTTGCATACCCAGCTCATTCCCACTGGGAAGCCCAACTGGTACCTGTGTACAGCACAGAAGAACAAAACACATCAGAAAAATATCATTGCCAAGTCTCTGAAAAGTAAACTGTCATTGGGATTGCAGTTTACAAAGGTAGTCAAGGACCTACCTGCTATGCCTAATAGTGTGACTACCTGCTACAATAAAAGTTTTAGATAGGATAATGAGTCTTCTGTGATAATATGCAAAATGTCAAGTATACAATAAAAACTCTCTTATAGTATCAAGAACTAAGAAAAATACAACTTGAAAAATACAAACAATCCATTGACACCAACACTGAGATTATTCATCTGTTAGAATTATGTGACAAGGATTTTAAAGCAGTCATTATAAAAATGCTTTAAGAAGTAGTTACAAGTTCTCTTGAAACAAATAGAAAATCTTACAAAATAAATACAAAAAAGAATTTCAGAACTGAAAAATATAATAACCAAGTAAAAACCTTACTGGGTGGTCTTAGAGTAAAGTAGAGATAACACAGGATAAAATCAATAAGTTTGAGGAAAGATAAACAGTTTATCCAACCTGCATAATCTTATTAAAAACTTCAAAGCTTTTGCACAGCAAAGGAAACCATAAACAAGACGAAAAGACAACCCTCAAAATGGGAGAAAATATTTGCAAATGAATCAACGGACAAAGAATTAATCTATAAAATATATAAACAGCTCATGCAGCTCAATATTAAAAAAAACAAACAACCCAATCCAAATATGGGCAGAAGACCTAAGTAGACATTTCTCCCAAGAAGACATACTGATGGCCAGGAAGCACATGAAAAGCTGCTCAACATCCCTAATTATTAGAGAAATGCAAATCAAAACTACAATGAGGTATTATCTCACACTAGTTAGAATGTGCATCATCAGAAAATCTATAAACAACAAATGCTGGAGAGGGTGTGGAGAAAAGGGAACCCTCTTGCACTGTTGGTGGGAATGTAAATTGATACAGCCACTATGGAGAACAGTGTAGAGGTTCCTTAAAAAACTAAAAATAGAATTACCATATGATCCAGCAGTCCCACTACTGGGCATATACCCAGAGAAACCATAATTCAAAAAGACACATGCACCCCAATGTTCATTGCAGCACTATTTACAATAGCCAGTTCATGGAAGCAACCTAAATGCCTATCAACAGACGAATGGATAAAGAAGATGTGGTACATATATGCAATGGAATATTACTCAGCCATAAAAAGGAACGAAATTGGGTCATTTGTAGAGACGTGGATGGATCTAGAGACTGTCATACAGAGTGAAGTAAGTCAGAAAGAGAAAAACAAATATTGTATATTAACGCATGTATGTGGAACCTAGAAAAATGGTACAGATGAACCTATTTGCAGGGCAGAAATTGAGACACAGATGTAGAGAACAAACGTATGGACACCAAGAGGGGAAAGCCACGGGGGTGGGGGGTGGGAGGTGGGGTGTGATAAATTGGGCGACTGGGATTGACATGTATACTCTGATGTGTATAAAATTGATGACTAATAAAAACCTGTTGTATAAAAAAGTAAATAAAATAAAAAGAAAAAAAAGATTCCCTATCACTGAGAAACTGTAGAAGTGAAGAAATTAGTTTCCATAAGCATATCCAACCATGAGTGTAGATGGATGAAATACTGGGATGACCCAATAAGCTAATGGGTGGGAATGTAGGGAGCAGCGCGTGAGAATTCCATTTGGATTGGCGAAGGTTATGTGCTGATTAGTATGAAGTCTAGTTTGACAGACCACATGTAAAAGGGAGAGCAACCCACTGAAACATCTCCAGGAAAGCATCATTCAACTATGTAATGGTAGGGAAAAAAAGCCTCATGAAGAATCTCAAAAATAATCTAGGACATTCTCAACTATAATGGCTGAGTGATGCCTTCAAAATAACCATTAGCACAGGATCCATGATTAGGATGAATCAGTTGACTAATATGGAAACAAAAGACAAACAATAAGGAAGGACTTGACCAGTTAGCTCTGTTGTTGCCAGAGAAGCAATGGGTGAAAAACCAGTGTCACCCAGTCTGTACTTTTGGGTCTAGGACCCAAGGAGGAGGACGAGGGGAAGGAGAAGAGGGAAAGGGAGAAGGAGAAGAAATGGAGGAAGAGGAAAAAGAAGAAGAAGTAGAAAACAAAAGAAAAATTTGCAGCCACTCAGTTAATTCCTCACATTTTCTAAGCTTGGTGGGGGGCAGGGAGGGTGGGGAAAAAAGACATATCCTGCCCAGCTAGGCAAATGTATTAAAACACAGCAATGTGAAACAAGTAGAGTACTCCATCCTTTAGAAATTAAAAATGACTTACTGACAAGAACTAATGTGATAAAGCCCTTCATATCAGATAATAAAAGACAGGAGAGAAATAGAATGTACAGCATCTGATAAAGCATTGAACACTAAATATGTAAAGATATTTAGTATCAGAGACATGCGATGCAGAAAAATGTTGGATGATACAGATCCATCATAATTCGGTAAACAGTTTCAAGTATAATTCACTTGCAATCCTACACTAATTTTTTTGTTTTGATTCATTATGTTTCCTGCACTCTCAATTAGGTTTTCAATGGATATATAACAAAGTAAGAATTCTGTGACCAGAATTTTTTTTTTAATTAAATGAGTTAATTTCTAGTTAATTACAATGAAGTATAACAATTTACAGGGTGAGTAGATAATATAAATGTATTGAAACAGAACTTCATTAGTCTTTCATATACTCATTTCTATTTAATTATAACGAAATCACCACCATTTATTGTCGAGTTGGAAACACTTTCAAATAATAGCCTGGTTAGTACTTAATTAAAGCACAGTTCTATGGAAGTCCCTACATAAAAACAAATGAATTAACTAAGAATAAATTTGTCACTATAAGTACTAGAAGAGTTATTATAATTATGTCATTATTTCAATCTAATATGCAGAAACATGTAAAAACTTGTAGGCTCAAAACAGAAAAGTTGTATTTAAAAGTTAATTTTGCTATCTTAAGTGTTTCTCATATCAGTAAAGTATTTTGTTTTAGACCATTTGTCATTGGAGCCATTTTGTATTGATACTAAATTCTCCTGGCCCCTAACTGAAAGATATTTCAAGAGTTATAGATGAAAATGAAGCATAACTAATTTAAAGTGACTGGATTAAAAACATTCATCATCATAACGAAAACTACAATATACCATACTGGAAGAAAGTTTGAATTCAATTTTCCCCATTCCAAAAATGTTACCTTTATAGGAGATTTGTTTATTCAAGATACTAAGCTTATGAGAAAACATGAATAATAAAGTGATTGTAAATTGATGTGTTCCACAATTACCTTTTTTTTCAAAATATGGTATCTTTTGTACAAAGTAAACTTACTGTAGTGTGACAAACACACTGATGATCTCCAAGACTTAAATTTTGTATGATAATTTTTTTCCCTTGGTATTTTGAGAAGCTTTTTGGCAAGTTGACCAAATTTTGCAGCTAATTCTTGTATTTGAGCATAGAAAATACAGAATGAATCTTTGTCCTTTCTTTTTAATCCTTCCTAACACCTCAGTACAATGTTGGGCACATTGTAATTAAAGAATTAACAGTCACTTAGTTGATCAGGTCTTAGTCATTAATCAGTGGGATTTGGAAATAGAGTGGTGCAGCTTTAAATTCATGGCTGCAATTCCTGGAAGATGCCATAGCTCTCATCACTTGGAGCCTCTGCAGGGATCTGGGTGACATGTTCAAAGCTAGGTTTCTCTATCCTCATTGGTCCCTAGCAACCAGAAGCTTCCACTTGGTCATCTCTATCTTCTGAGGTGGATTTTCTTTCTTGCCCTCCTAGATAATATCTAGATTACTGCCCTGGTTAACTTTCTAATTTGTATCTGAATGTGACTATTGTGGAGACACAGACTTCCTAAGATCTCTTCCTGCTTCACTGCATTGGAATCCTATTTAAAGATTAACTGCATTGGGCTTCCCTGGTGGCGCAGTGGTTGAGAGTGCGCCTGCCGATGCAGGCCACAAGGGTTCGTGCCTCGGTCCGGGAAGATCCCATGTGCCACGGAGCGGCTGGGCTCGTGAGCCATGGCCGCTGAGCCTGCGCGTCCAGAGCCTGTGCTCCGCAAAGGAAGAGGCCACAACGGTGAGAGGCCCGCATACCGCAAAAAAAAAAAAAAAAAAAAAAAAAACAAATTGAATGAATGGATTAATAATGAATGAATGAGTGACTGTTATTGTCATTATAGGATAATTCCAGGAAATGTAATTCAAAACAATTTCAAAATATGTACAAAGCAATAATTGTTCATAACATGCATGGACATCTGTCTTTCCCCTCTAATCTCCTCTCATTCTTGGTTAAATGGATCTTTCTACCAATATATACAACTTTATTTTTATATTATGGTTATGTTTCTAGCTATTAGAATATTTTTCTTTTTCATATCTAAATAATGAATTGACGTCTGGTTGTGCGGTTACATATCCTTTAGCACTATGAAGACAATAGGAGATGCAGCAGAAAAGATGGAAGAAATGGATTCTGACACATCTAATATTGTGCCATTGAAAAGTAGTTTACTATATATCTTGAAACATTGGTGGATAAATTTCCATAGATACCTCCTGAAACGTTGCTATTTGGATATCTGGGATATAGATAATTCTGCTTTGACATCTTTGACAAAATATAAAATGTAAGCATTCAGAACATAACCATTAATCTGCTACCATGTAAATATTTCTAGGTCCTTTGGCTTTCCAAATTTCCAGAATTCCAAAATATACCTACTAAATAATAGATTTCACCTAACCACACCCCTTTGTCTATTTGATCTATAAATTATTTTTGTTTTACCATAGTGGGAAAATAAACCAGTTCTAGAAAGAACCAAAGGATAAAGCATTGAAACGTTAACCTGGGGCCTTAGAATTTAAATCTTTTTTCTGCCCGTCTCGTTCAGTGACCTATGGAAAATTATTTAACTTTTTAAAACCCCCTTCCTGTAAAATGAAGATACTGGCACCTGTATCAAAAGTATATTGTGGGGGGCTTCCCTGGTGGCGCAGTGGTTGAGAGTCCGCCTGCCGATGCAGGAGACAAGGTTCGTGCCCCGGTAAGGGAGGATCCCATATACCGCGGAGTGGCTAGGCCCGTGAGCCATGGCCGCTGAGCCTGCGCGTCCGGAGCCTGTTCTCTGCAACGGGAGAGGCCACAACAGTGAGAGGCCCGCGTACCGCAAAAAAAAAAAAAAAAAAGTATATTGTGGGAATTACATAATGCAAATAAAAAGAGCATAGTGACTCTTATGTGGTAAGTGCTCAGTGAATGTTGGTTATTCATTTTGTTATTCTTAATGGCTCTCAGGAACAGACAGCTGCCACAGTATCAACTCATTTGTTGCTTAAAAATTTATATGTTAGAAAACACAGGTTTGGGAATATTAACCATATTTAATTTATCAAAATATAATTTTTATAACTTTTATTTTGATATAATTTAACATTTACAGTTAATTTGCACGATTTGTAAAAGGATCATCACATACACTTTACAGATTCACCAATTGTGTTTATTTTGTCCTTTTTGCCTTATGATTCTCTGTCTTCGTGTGTGTGAATACGTATTTTTTAGAAAATAATTATATATAATAAATTGTGCATTTATATATAATTATTAGTTATATATACTATGTATATAATAGTTTAGAAAATACTCATAATATATAATATAATATATATTTTCTAAACTTTTTGAGAATAGGTTGCATACATTGTGATGCATTACCCCCAAAAGCTATAATGTATCTTTTCTAAGAATCTGAATATTCTCTTACAGAACCAAAATACAATTATAAAAATCAAGTAGCTTACCATTTATACAACACTATTACCTAATTCATAATACATATTAAAATTTTATCTATTGTGTCAGTGATGTCCTTTGTAGTTTTTATTTAAAATTTTCCCCTTAGTCTAAGAACCTCTGTAGTCTCCATTAATGTGGAACTGAACTTTAACCTTTCTTTTTTAAAAATTTTTTTTAATGATATGGACATTTTTGAAGAGTAAAGGAGAGTTATTTTGTAGAAGGTCATTTAAATGTGGGTTCTGAATTTTGTTATGATTAGATTAGCATTATGCATTTTTTTCCAGGAGTACCACAGAAGTGATATTATTCCCTGTTTAGCATATCATATCAAGAGGTGCAGGATGTCTGTACATCCCCTTACTGATTATGTTAACTTTGTTCACTGGAGTAAGTTGGTATCTAAGTTTCTTCACTTAGCAGTTACTGATTTTATTTCTGCATTTAATAAGTAATCTGTGAGTAAATAGTTTGAGAACTTTGTTGTTACTCACCAGACTTTTCCCTATTAGTTTTAGCATGCATTGATGATTCTTGCCAAGACAAATGACTGTTCTGGTAATTGCCAGATTATGATTTTCTTATCTGTCATTCCTTGTACCTTTCCTGAAGAGCTTTCTGTTCTCCTCCATGTATTTATCTACTCTTTCATTTACATATTTATATCATTATGGACACATAGATTCTTATTTCATTCGCAATATAATCCATTACTCTCAGTCGTAATTTTGATTCTCAAGTTGTCTAGAATTTAGCCAGTGAGAATCTCCTCAAGCTGACTACTGTGTCTTTTTGACACGTTCTCACATTCTTTGAGAATTTCCTTTCCTTCTCAATCAAAAAATGTTTCTGCCTTATCTTTTACTTTCCAATTCCATCTCTATAATCACCTTTATTTCCAAGGAGCCTAGACTCCTTTCAAGGCAAAATGATATTTTGTAACCAAGAACATTGCCACTGGAGCATTATTTCATTTAGGCTCTCTCAATGGCAGAGCTAGAAAGTGTCAGTGTGTGAATGCAGATATGAGCTTGTCTCTATATCTTCTTCTATATCTACCTTTATATACTAAAGTCATAAATTGATACTGATACCTCCAATTCCAAACCAACAGCATACAGTGCCTTCTAAATATTCTCCCTTCAGTATTTGTAACTCTCTTTCCAGTCAGTGAGGAACCTGGCTCCCATTATCCTTAATATATGTTTATTCGCTCAATCAGAGAAAATACAGAAAGCAGTTTCAGAATTGCTGTTCTATATCACTGTGAAAAGCAAACCTACTAATAACCATAGATTGGTATTTATTTACAGTTCTTTTTGTCTTTAAACTGATAATAGTGTAAAAACAAAATTTTAAAATAAGAGGCTTAATTCTCCCTGATAAAAATAAGGACAGAAACATTCCTCCTTCACCCATTTTTTAGAACATTTTCTTTTGTAAACTTGTAGTTATGAATGTAGGTAAATATATATATATTTTAAAGCTTCTTGACAGTTTTACAGTCCAGGAAAGTTTTTCTCAAGGATTTTAGGAATATATTTTTTTAAATGTGAACAAACAACAAGGGAGATAATGCCTGTATCTCCCAGTTTCTGTGGGAGCCTAGGAGCCTAACTTTAGCTGACACCTGGCTCCAAGTTGCAAACGTACCTTCTTTCATTAAGATAGGGGTTTATTTTTCTTTTGTATAAGACCAATTAACTAACACAGGTGGTTACCCCAATTACCAGGTAAATTTAGGATGAACTATACGTACTAAATGATGGTATCAAGTCCTTTTACTTAAGGACTAGTTATTGTTTATCTGGAGAACATGTCTGAGATGGATGTTATATGCTTGGTTATATAAAAGGGTGAGATTCCTTCCTGTCTTTGCAGTCTCTTAATGGACTGCCTGTGATGCACACCATACTCCGGTTTAATGCTTATTCAGTAATAAAACTGGTTTTTTTCCCCCACTACCTTCGTGGAGGGTTTTCTGGGTTGGAAGAAGTTTTTGTTTTCAATTCTATTTCCCCAACAGTAGTCAATACTGTGTTCAAAGGTTACTTGAGTTAATTCTTACTTCCTCTTAGTGTGATTATATATTAATTTGAAATACAATTAAGTTCATTTATTTCTGTTTGTATTCTATTTTAATTGTTTCTTTTCCTGTTGTTTATTTTTGAGTATGCAAAACATCAATCATTCCAAAGTTGATGCTATATGAAAAGTTTTATGCAAACAAGTGTAATCCCACACTTCAAATCCTTCAACTTCATTCCTACCAATGAAACTTAACCAATATCATTAATATCTGCTTCTTGTGCGTTTCTCTTTGCACAAATAAGCGAATGTGTATTTTCTTATTTCCCCTTCTTTCTTACCCAAAAAACTAGCATACTACATATGCTCTTTTATACTCTTTTTGTATTTAATACATATAGGAAGTCTGTATATCAGTTCATTGAGATCTCCCCCATTCTTTCTTATGATGCATTGTACTAACAAAGTGTAAACATACTAGTTGGTTTAACCAGTATTCCATATGTGGACATTTAGGTTGTCTATAATATTTTGCAATTACCAACAATTCTAGAAAAAATAACCTTTTGCATATACATTTTCATACTGTTGGAGTTGTATCTTCATGGCAAATTCCTGCAGGTGGGATTTCTGGGTCCAAAAGTAAACATATGAATAGCTTTATTTAGATATTGCAAAACTCTCTCCATAACAGTTGTAGCAATTTGCATTCTCACCAGCAATGCATGAATCTGCCTATTTTTCCACAGCTTCAACATTATAATGTATTATAAAATATTATATTTGTGTCAATATGATAGTTTAGAAATGGTATCTTGGTGTAGTTTTAAATTGAATTTTTCTTATAATGAGAAGTGAACATCTAGTCACAAGTGTAAGGGCCATTCGTATATATTTTACATAAATTGTCTGTTTATGCCTGTTGCCTATTTTTCTATTTGGGTTGCTCTTTTCATTAGTCCTTTATCTCTGTTAAATATTGTAAATATTCTTCCAGGTTGTTATTTGTCTTTTGACATTGCTTAAGGTATGTTGCAGGTTGGGTTCCTCAGGAAGCAGATAAAGACTGACATAGAAATTGGCATGTAGAAAGCTTATTAAAGAGTTCTCTTGAGATCAATACCAATGGAGGGAAAAGAGTATGTTCTACTCTCTTCTAGGCCTACATGTTTCTTACTTTGGATCATTTCATGTATTTCAGAAATCAATAAGAGCAATCATCAAGAACAACAACAAAAGGAAAAACAATAAAAGAAAGCCTAATACTTTATGGCAACATGCCCACATTCTCTTTATCATGGCTATATTTAAATAAATGGCAAAAACAGCCGAAAAATCAAGTCCTGATAATCATAGAGTTAGTAAGTTATTGTGGGATTTACTCACATATTTTTAGATGCAATCTGTTCAGTTTGGGAATAACAATAGGATTAACCGAACAGAAAGAGACATCCTCAAAAACACTCAAAGACCTCCAAACACTCAGAATTAAATGGCCGTTATCAATTGCCTTTATCAACTCATTTGTTTAAATATCTGCAAGCAGATCTGAAGTCATTGCTAGGATCCAGGATTTGAGGGGAAAGTGGGGGAAGGTGATCCCTTAACTACATCATTAGTATTTCCCAAGTGCATGAGTCTGCACAAGTGCATTCTAGGATTATCTACCCAAGGGTGGATACTAGCACAATACTTCAGAGCAAGACTGCCTTGTAAATATCTTTAATTTAGTTGTTTTCCCATAATAATACATAATTACATTGTTCTTATGTAAAACATAAGTAAATAAAGGAAACTAAACATATGTAAATAAAGGAAACTAAAATATCCTTTAATCTCCTCCCTCCCCTCAATTTTGGCTTCCCTACTTCCACTCTATAAAGTTATCACATTGGGTATATCCTTCCAAACCTCCTTGTATGCACTAAACACACTCACATATATATCCACTCCAATATTCTTTCTATTATCCAGGTCAGGCTAAAGAAAGATCAGCCTTGGGCAATTCAAATTGTGCACCCAGCCACAACCCTTATTTTATCCAAGTCTGTTTAAGTGAAACATAACACACAGTTCAATGAAGAAGATAATAAGCTACAGAGGGAACACTGTAGTTTGCAGTGTGAGAGTATGGAAAGAGTGTTATGCTTCATCTTCCCAAAGATAAGAGTGGTTGAAGTGGTAAAGAGGAAGGCTGATATATGTAATTCTTTCCTCCTTCTCCTTTTTCTGTTTCCCATCTTTACAAAATTCTAGCAGGTTAGCTCTTAGAAAGTCAAGCTAGTACCTCAATTTGGAGCATCAATGGGATAGAAAGGCTTCCAAAATAGATGATATAAGGCAATGTTTGCTGGCTCTTTGGATATTTGGTATTATTCTTATTATTATTGTCGAGTACTACTCTCTAAGAAAGACAGCTCTTAATCATGTTACAATTCCAAATTCACTGTTAGAAAAATACCTTTTAGTAAAATACTTGAACCCAAAGCTACATTATAAAACCACTATTCCCTGGATACATACCTAAACACATAGGTCATTAGCTTGTGACTGAATTTCCCCTGGATTTTGTGGGTGCACATGCTTCAGATAATAATACAGGAGAATATCAGAAATGCCATAGGATTTGAGCTGAGATCATGAAACCTGATCCTGTCTCAATGACACAGCAGCCCCAGAGGTGCATCTCCCAGGTTTGACCTTTAATTAAGGTCCTCTCCCCTGGCTGTCTGAAGTGACAGTTGAGATCTTGGTAAAATGTTCCCCTATCACCTTGGCTTCTTTTGTTCAGATCTTCAGCACTGGATGATTGAAGCTATTTTGTATTTTATTCAAAAAAAAAAAAGAAAAGTTAAAGTCATTTCCAAAAGGCCCAGTTGCTCAAGGGCAGAAGAGAGTACCCGAATTCACAGAAGACTTGGCACGGCTCTCTTCTGCTCCAGTTGGCCTGAAACAACACAGATGGGTTGTGTCCGAGGTGATAAAATGCTTGGGAAGGTGAAAGGACTCCCGAGGAGAGGAGCCGACCATGGCAAATAAGGCATTAGGTTGGCAAAGGAAGTGAAAATTAAAAGATACAAACTAACTGGAGCCACTGAATATATGCAACTCCCAAGTGCCCAACAATTTTAGATGACTTAAATGGTTTTAACAGTTTACAAAGAGAGGCAAATGTACTTACATGGATCAGTACTTAAATCATTTTTGCTTTATTCTCTTTAGTCTATTTTATTAAAGATAATTTTTTTCTTTTGCGGTACGCGGGCCTCTCCCTGTTGTGGCGTCTCCCGTTGCGGAGCACGGGCTCTGGACGCGCAGGCTCAGCGGCCATGGCCCATGGGCCCAGCCGCTCCGCATGTAGGATCTTCCCGGACCAGGGCACGAACCCGTGTCCCCTATATCAGCAGGCGGACTCTCAACCACTGCGCCATCAGGGAAGCCCTATTAAAGATAATTTTATGTGCAGCCCTTCAATTTATATAAAACGAAAACAGGATTCTGCCACAGCAAAAGAAATACCAAACAACAGTAGTCAGCATGCAATATATTTTTAATTGAACTTTAGCTGGAGATAATTGTACAGATTCAAATAGAGTCGTAAGAAATAATCTAAGAGATCCTGCATATCTTTTGCCATTCTCCCCCAATGGTGATACCTTGCAAAGTTATAGTACAATATCACAACCAGGATGTTGATATTTAAACAATCAAAATACAGAGCAATTCCATCACAACAAAGATCGCTGACCATGCAATGCATTTTAAATCCCCAGATCAATAGATCTTACAAGTATTGGCTTAACACATTAAATGAAAAGCATGGTACTAGGAACCAAAACAGGTGCATACATATATAAGAATATGTTGGCTATTTTCAAGGAAATGAAAATATGGTTGGGTAGAAAGTATGTAAATTTGCAAAGAGTTAATAATAGCCACCACCAAGAGTTGTGGTGGGAATCAATATTTATTAAGTAGCTTTAGGCATCAAGCATATTTTATATTATAATTTAATCTTCACAGCCTCTTGAGATAGGTATAATTATTATCCCCATTTTACAGGTGAGGAAAATGTAATTCTTAAAGTTAGTAATACATGGAGCTAGAATTTAAACATGTCTAGACAATATATGTCAAATGAGATTGAAAAGACAGAGATCTCGGGGGGACCCTAAGGATGGATACCCCGATATTGTGAAATTTATATGCCGCTCAACATATAAATAGAACTTAGGTGAAGAGACTAGAGATGGGCCCAATTAAAGGAAAATGAGGAAAGAATGCAAAAAGTATCATCAGGTGATACTAATTGTCTAGAGGGTTTGTTTGGTAGGTTAGGGAGAGAAAGAAATGAAGTAATGAAGTAACTATTTGTATTAATTTCATGAGACAAAATTTGACGAGGCATTATATTAAAATGATAATGAGGTAATAAATAAATAAAATGAATAGAATAATAAGAACAGCTACTCATGCTCTGGCAGACCACATTCTTGGTGCTTTACATGTATTACCTCATTTATATTGCACAATAACCCTTTTCTATAATCCCCTCAAACTATTTTGATTACTGAAAATTCTGTTACTACAATTAGTAAACTATGCATTCTGGTTTAATTGAACTGAGCAAGTAGTGAGGGAGGCACAAGGAAAAACAGAGTCAACTGTCAGATATGCAAGATCTCATTTTCCAGGTTCCTGGAATTCTTGACCCCAAACTGATTATCTGCTTCCCATCCATCTGCACTTTCTCCAAAGGGGCATAAACTATGAGAGAGGGGCTAAGATTGAATCATTAAGTGAAATGCCTGTGATCATTGCTTGGATTAACATGGAGACATTTTATTTATTTTTTATTTGCTCCCTCTACTCTGCCATATTTCTTGCGAGCAATTTAGCCATGTTTGGTTTAATAACGCCATATTTTTTCTAATCATAGACACTTTGATGCAATCTCTTGATCTAACCACAGGTATCAAAGGAAGGTTTTTACACTATTAAGTCACCACTACCACCTGGCATCTGACAATTTTAAGACTTTGTAGATTTTAAGTATGCCTGACTTTAAGAAAGGTTTAATGGTGGAAAAAAAAAATCTGTTTTGGAATCTATGAAAATGAATAATAATGGCTTACAAAGATACAAGTAGACCTTGTATCATACAAGTAGACCTTCCTCATACTGATGTAAACTAACTTTGTTTATCAAATATATTTAATATAAAGTTATGATGTAAAATATCAAGTATTAAAATATGAATTATTAAACCCTTATAAGCATTTTAAGTCAGGAATTGACCAAGCAGTTTGTCTACACTATCTCGATTAATGTACCCCAGATCCTTTAGTCTTGTTTGTTTTGTCTTATGTATGATGTTCATTTTGTCTTTCATCTAAATATCGGAGTTTAGGCATCTCCTCCAAACCTCAGAAATGGTCTTGGAATGCACTCTCCTGAATACATGACCTGTCCTTTCACCTCTTTCCCCCAGACATTTCTTCCTCTGTGCATAAATCATTTCTCCTAAAATTCACATTCATGCACATCTCCTCGGACCAACTTTTAAAGCTAGTTTCTAAAAGTTTGATTCCCTGGACTATTGTTTCTGTTCTGGTGTAACTTTAAAACTGCTCATCCATTCTAAACTTTGCTCTGTTCGTGGAATATAGCCTTAGGGGCAAGTTGTGCTATTTCTATGAGTCAAACTCTGCCCTTCAACAAAAGTCAATAGGTACTATCTGCAGACACCTCAGGACACACTTTAGCAAGCTAAATTTGCTCTACCACCATATAGGTCACTGTAACGCTAGTTTGTAAACCATGGTTTTTACAGAAATGGATTATTAGAAAAGAAAAATAGAAGTAAGGAATAAAAATAGTAAATAGCTTTCTTTAATCACCCAAGACAGGGCCAAGGTGGTATGCTTTGAGAGTCACTAGAAGGATTTCCCTGGGGGGCAGAAAATGTTTCCCCAGACAGAAGCAAATGCCTGAGGGCATTTGACTAGAGAATTGAAGTGGCCATTACCAGTGTTTATCAAGGTCTCTTACCTTCCTGGGAGGGTTGCTAGGTAAAATACAAGTTGCTCAGTTAAATCTGAATTTCAGATAAACCAGGACAATTTTTAGAATATGCCAATTACTGTTATTTATCTGAAATACAAATTCAACTGAATGTCCTGTGTATATACATATTAAGTATATATAATCTGGCAACTGTACCCTGATAATGAGTGATATGCTCTCCAGCCCCAGAAACCAACAGGGCAGGTTGCCAATTCTGGCCAGTAAAATGTGAATAGAAATAGTGTGTTGACTCCAGCCTGAGGTTGTAAAAGCCCCTACGCAATTTCCCAGTCTGTCTTTTCCTCTGCTATGATCAATACAGAGGTTTCATAACATGTCTGATCCTGGATAATGCAAGAAGTAATCCTATTTATTAAGTGTTGTCCTCTCCTTGCATACCATAAAAAATTCATAGATCCTCAGAGGATTGGAAAAAGGTCCAACTTATGTAATTTTTGCCTTATATTTGTCTGACTTATCTTTATTACCTTGAATATTGTTTTCTGAATCCCCACTTAGTGGCCCTGACCCACGGGCCCAATGTTGTTTCCTTGGTGTAGACCATTACAGGTATCCTAGCTCAATCCCAGAGAAACAGGGAAAGAGTAACAAATTAAAATCAATGGATCCTATTTACAATGTCCATAAAATCCACAGAAGACCTTCCTCATACTGATATAAACTAACTTTGTTTATCAAATATATTTAATATAAAGATGATGTAAAATATCAGTCAATGAATACTTCAGGTATAGGACCAAAACAGTACAAAATAAATACAACAAGGAATGTGAGCCATACTTGATATAGAATATATCTTGATTATGTTTAAACTAAATACCTGATTGACAGAATGAATCAGTGAATGAAAGAATGCAATAAAAATGTCACACCTCTTAGAATTAGTTTTTTCAGGCCTGATTTCTTATGTCCATTACAAGAAGATATTAACCTAGTACTATATACTCATCCTTCACTCACCTACTGCAAAACAAGGGCTAGAATTATGAAATAACAATAATTTAAAAATAAACAATTAAAAATAACACCACATCCTAAACTTTCCCTTTGTGAGAGGTGAATAGAAATTTTGTGAGCTTTGGAGATCATTGCAGAGAAGTAGGTTGCTTTGTAGTTAGAATTACATCAGATTGAAGGACAGTATTTTCTCTCACACTCAGTATCAGGACTTGAAGCATGACCCATTCCTGCAAAACTGATGTGGTTTGGTGGTTCATCCAGGGATATAGTACACAACTTTTCTAGAAAGGAATTTCTGAGAATTAGGCTTTGCTTTCCAGCCTGAAGATCATATCTCTGAGCTAAAAGTGCAAATTTGGAGTGAAGCAAAGCCAGTAAATTAAAGTAAGGTACAGAAAGAACTCAGCATATGAGAACCAGACCACCAAACTCAGTTTAAGAACAGAAGGGAAGCAATGGAGCCATGGTTGAGGCTCATGGACCAGAACAAACCTTGGATTAAGGAAGCAGAGCCTGAGCTGGGATTCGAGGGTCTCTGATTTCCTGTGCTGGAGGTTTTTGCCAATCTGACCCTGCCTTCTAGTAGAAGTCTTATGAATACAGCTCCCTGATTTCTTGATAGGCTCTAAACAAAGAAAGGTACATTAAAAAGAAAAAAAAAAAAAAAGATGGGCATAGTAGAGCTATACCAGAACCCTTGGCAATGCTTATATTCTAAACATCAAACATATGTTGAGTTCAGAGTCACATCATGACTTCCATGGGCCCTAGACATGTTTGCCTTCAGGGACTCCTTCCTCCATTAAAAAATATAAAAATTATATTTTATAATCACATTAATGAAAAGCATATATTAATACCATATATCAAAACATTTTCTTTGACCTAAACATTGTTTTTTCTTCTGATTTTAAAAGAAGTTAAAATATGTTCATGGTATAGGGAAGCAAAATTTGACAGCCCCAAAAGCATTTCTGTGGCATTAGGATTATTTTAGGCTGATTAGACAGACAGGAAGTCTGTCTTTTTACCTCCCCATTAGCTGCCTAAAGAATTTATATAAAGAAAAGCACTATCCAGGAAAAGCACTATCACCAAGGATACCTACAAAGAATATGGGCTAATTGTAGCAGGGGAGCCCAGCAGGGCCTGAAGACCAAAGTCCTCTCTGTGTCCCACTGCCTCTGCGTGACACATGGAACATTTGTTTACCAAACATTTGTTTTTCAGTCTCCATGTGAACTGCCTTCCTTCTCTTTGAGGTCCAAACCCCTACCCCCTTCTTCTTCTCTTAAATGGCATATGAGCCTCAATTGCCTAATATATACTTAGACCCTATATTCTTATGGAACCCTCGTACATACATAATTATATTTGATTTTCTCCTGTTGATCTGTCTCATTCAATTTTATTCTTAAACCAGCTAGAAGAACCTAGAAAGGGTAAAGGGAAAGGTTTCTCTCCTCCCCCAGAGTGGGCTCCTAGAATTATTGTGGGCCCTTGGTACAGTACCTACTGTGCTCAGTGGATATCTGCCCTGATTATTATTGTCTGACTGCAGTTCTTCTCCTTCTGGACTTTTTACCTAAACTGATTTTTTTTTTTTTCCTTTCTTAGTCAGTGAAGTAATTTTTTCAACATATCTAGAGCTGTGATTGATATGTCAGTGTGTTAGGGGCTGCGGAGTGAGGATCATCTATGGCAGGAAAGTGACCACACTAAATGTGTTTGTTTTCTAATTGGAGAGCAAGATTTATGCACAGAAACCCATTGAAGACAATTCTAAACCACTAAATTTGTAGATAATATTTAAATGTGATCCTTTTCCTAAATATAAGACTGTAAATACCTTTCATGTTGACCACAATCATGGATTATTATTATAATATGGAAATATTTTGGGTTATTAGAGATCAACATTTCTTATAAAGCCCTCTAATTCTTTAAACCTTACTTGAAGTTGTCAGGTCCATACTCTACCTAGCAAAGATAATCTCCCACGTAGTAAGCAAATGCTCACTAATTTCTTCCATACAAGTTGAAAAGAGGCAAAGAAATACAACTTTGGCATTGACAAACCCCCCCCCCGCCCCCCACCATCCCCACCCAGTATAGAAGTGGAGGTCCCCTGCCTTAGACTGTAATTAGGATTATCTTTGCCCTGGGTCCTTATCTCTCACCACAGACTCTTCTTAAATGGGAAACTCAGCTATCTGGAGGCTGACAGCAGGCTAAGTCATTACTCAGAATTCATTGTCCATCCCTGAGTAATTCCCTGATTAGACAACTTATCAAGTGCCAGCTGGTTTTGACCTGAGTTTACCTGAGAATTTACTCTTTCCTCATAATCCTTCAGAATATTCTTTGATATCAGTTTGGTGGGTTAGATATAATAATGGTTTTCAGGTTTAGATTTGGGGACTGGTGGGCTTTTTTTTTTTAAGAGTTCTTCTCTGACTTAAACAACTACACTGTACCCAACAAACCAAGAGATGGGCGTGGGGTGGGAAGAGGTCTAATATTTATTAATCCACTTGTAAGGCATTTTGCAATACGATATTTGACTTAATTCTCACAATATTTCTATGAGGTATTTACCCCTCTATCACTAGTGAGGGAACTGAGGTTGACAGTATTCATGAACCTTGCTTCAAGTCACATAGCTAGTAAATGACAGAATTGGATATTGATCTAAATTTAATAGTTAAGAGCACAGGCTTTAAGCCAGACCGTCTGGGCCTAAATTTAGGCTCCATCACTTACTAACCATGTGCCTTTCTTTCCTATACTTTACCCATCACTCACTTGTAGCCACACTGGCATCTTTACTGCTTGTGACTCCTATCTTGGTTCTTCACACTTTCTGTTCCCTTCTTCTGGAACAAGGTCTCTGCAGATATCCACATGATTTGCCCCCTTACCACATTTATGTCTTTGCTCAGAGGTCAGCCTTGTGTAGCCAATCAATAAATATTTTTTGAGCACTACTATGAGGTGAGCACTGTTCTAGGAATTTCATGTAAATCAGGAAATAAACAGACAAATATTCCTGCCCTGATAAAGATTATATTCTAGCAGTGAGGGAGAAACAGTGGTTGACCAAAAATCAAGTCAATTATGTTATATTAAAAGGTGATACATACTATGAAAAATAGAGACTAAGGCAGATTCAGTATTAATTCAGGCAATAATAGTAGGGCTCATGAAGATGTTAACATAGAATGGATATGGGGTATAAGAAAAAACATAACAGGGATAAAAACTAAAAGTCTTTGGAGCCAAACTACCAGAATTATGAAATTGTCAGTTTGTCTTGGTTCTTACAGTTTTTCCTGGTCCCTGAAACTTCCTCAGCCAGGCCACCTGTCCTCTGAATTTCTCAAGAATGAGTTCTGCTCTCCTTTGATCTAAGATCACAAAGTCTTAAACCATGAGGAATAGAAATTAACTCATGTGTGGTTTGATGCCCTCCCAATGAGGAAAATTAAGGAAGCAATAACAAAAGATTTTTTTTAGTAATTTGCAAATGCTGAAAAACTACCCATAATCCAGCAATTAAGATAATGTTGCCTGTAATAGGTGAGCAGTAAATACCCTTCTCCATGATGATATGTCCATTTAATGTGAGCTGTTTAATACAGCTATGAGGGTCTCATTTTATATGTAGGAGCACTTGTGTGTAACGAAAAAGCAAGCAAGCAAAAATTAAATATGTTGTGGCACTACAGTTATTTCTGGACCCTTGTACTGGTAAGAATTTAATTACAGTCATCCTTTCAAAAATAAATTAATTCCTTTATAGTAATTTGTCCTCAGATGAATCTGAAGACCTAACATCCAATATCTGCAACTCATTTGGGCTAAAAATAAATTTTTGAAGGTTTAATCCAGTGTACTTATATTACATTAAGCTCTGCTTGAAGAGTTTTATTCCACTATGATACAGCCAGGGATACCATGAAAAGAATTGTAAAGCAGGAAAAAAGTGTGAAAATTATTCAGCATAGTTAGCTTATCTTTCGTGCTAGTTTCTTGAAAATGAATTGCTGGTATGAGTTATTCTTCAGTAGCTATGCCACAATAGAATTAGCCAAGGGCTCACTATTTCCCCACTAAAACACTAATTAATATCTGTACCACTATTCTGAACTAGTGTAATGTAAAAGCTGTTTCATAGTAGTCTTCCAATGTGTGTTAATAATTCCATCATTCTGATTCCCCTACATGAGAGTGTCGTATTTTCAGCCTGGCCCACAGTTGGAGGTGACCATTGAACAGCAGATATCTTATTTAACTCTGTTCTCTCCTACCATCCTGCCCTCCTCAATTCCCCACTCCCCACCCCAATAATGCCTCCCCTGGCCCAGTCAACAAATCTAGAAATTAGTTAGCTATTCAGGTACATTTTCTACATGCCAAATGTTGGAATACAGTTGAACCTTGCACATCACAGCCTTGAACTGCCTGAGTCCACTCATACATAGATTTTTTCAATAAATATATTGGAAATTTTTTTTTGAGATTCGCAACAATTTGAAAAAACTTGCAGATAAACTGCATAGCCTAGAAATACCAAAAAAGTTAAAAAAAAGTTTTGTCATAAATGCATAAAATGTATGTAGCTCCCAGTCTATCCTTACACAGGCATAAGGTGAGTAATATTTAATATTAATATTAATGTGTTAGCTTTCTTATTGTTTTATAACTTTGTTTTCAAAGAATTACATTACTGTACAGTATGCCTTCCTCTTGTAATCAGAGAAACTGTGTATTAGCCGATCATCATAGGTATGTTGGTTTTTTTTAATGTAAAAATGTTTCTAATACTATATTATGAATATGGCTGAAAAACCATATGCCATAAAAAATTTATAAGGATCCATTCATTAGTGTATAGGCTAGGCAACCATGAAGCAGTCGTATTGTTGCTTCTTCATTGTCAATGCATAAATGGCTATACCTGTAAATAAATATTATTTTTCACATTATCTTTTTCTTTTTGATCAAGTCTAATGTTAATAATGTGTGTAACATCTACATTGTTTTGTATCATATAAGACAATATTAATGTAGGTACTGACAGACAGATGATTCATCTTATAAACAGATGACATAAACTTCCAATATCAATAAATACATTACAGTACTGTAAATGTATTTTCCTCATGATTTCCTTAATAACATTTTCTCTTCTCTAGCTTACTTTATTGTAAGAATACAGTATATAATACATATAACATTCAGAATATCTGTAAATGAACTACTTATATTGTCAGTAAGGCTTCTGGTCACCAGTAGGCTATGAGTAGTTAAGTTTTTGGGAAGTCAAAAGTTATATGTGGATTTTCAACTGTGCATGGGGTCGGTGCCCCTGGCCCCCAAGTTGTTCAAGGGTCAACTGTATATTTTTCATTGATTTTTCAGGCATCAGATAATTTGTAGACATTGAGTTTATCAGGTATTTAAGTTTTGTCTATAATATGCCAAAGAACAGATGGAAATGGATTTTTCATTAAATTAATCAGCTATTTAGGCAGATTGTGTGAGGAATTACCTGAAACTCCTATTAGTCATTTTCTTTGCAGAGATTTTCCTTGAAGTCTATCTGTGCCACACTGAAGGTAATAAGATATTCTTCTTCCTTCAAATTTCCAAAGGAAGTTTCTGGAGATATTTTGTGAGAAGAGTGTCTTTTCTCATTTGTTTTAACACAGCATTTTGTCCACATATTTATTACAGTCTAGCTGATAAGATTTGAAATCACTGAAGTCAGGACTGAATATTTGTTATTGATATCACTAGTGCCTCTAGCAGGTATGTCACATAGTAGGAATGCAAAAATGGCTGTTAAAATAATTCAGTGTCCTTAATTATATCTAAATATTTCATAAGTTTCACATTGATTTTCATCTTTAGTGTATATGTTCAGGAAAGAAAGTTTTTAAAAATCAGTACAGTACTGGTTCATGACACTGCTTTGAGAAAGAGACCTGTGTTCTTCTTACTTGCTGCAAGTGACGAATCTCTTCTTCTCCCAAACTTGGTCTCGGTTGTGTCTTTTGGCTCAACATCTGCTAAGAGGCAAACACAGTTTTTTGGGTAACACTCCCATTTCAGGGAAAATGCTAACAAATGATTTTGAATAAGTGTGTGGTATTTAGTAGAGGTGGAAGAAAGACGTAAAGGAAGGGTGTTAAATAATGGTATCAAATAATAGAAGAAGAAATACATGATCTTGACAAGGTCATTCCCTACAAAAATTGTGCAGTCATAAAGTTTGTTTCCAGTGTCCCTCCATGGTCTCTCCGGCCACCTTCCTCTCAGAACTCAGTGCGTCAGCTAGGTAGAGCCCTAATAATTTGCCCTCTAGATTTTCTGAAACTACATATAGTTTTCTAATCCCCAACTGCTTAAGATCCTTCAGAACAGACAACCTCAGATTTGACTCAATATCAGGTCTTATTCTCTTTTTTGGTATACTGAAAATAAAATACTGAATAAATAAATAAATAAATAAATAAATAAAAAAGAGTAAAGTTTGGAAACTAAAGAAAAATAGTAAAGAGTAAACAAAGGCATCTGTTTTCTTCCCCATTCAGGATTTTTTGTGACTGTACCTGATAATCATATATTTGGGGGAGAAATTATGTAAAGCCAAACTTACGTTTAGAAGGCTACTTTCAACATAAAAAACTACTAAGGTGGCCAAATGGAAGAAACCAGTTTTTGTTAAGTCATCTCAGTTGGTCAATGATTGTTTCAGCATTATAAACAAACAAATAAATAAGCAAGCTTAGATAAGGCAACTTCCACACTTTGGGGCATGAAATGCCAGCCATTTCACTGAGCTGTAATCAACAATAGATAAGTCATCCTAACTACATATGTCTGGCCCAGGGCACTTATTTTCATTCTAATCAGTCAGATTCTGACAGATTTCTGAAGGTGGTAGGAAACAGAGACCTGGAAAGTTGAGTAAGAAAGATAGGATATTTGTGTGTTGTTGTTGTTGTTTTAATTTTTATTTTATATTGGAGTATAGTTGATTAATAATGTTGTGGTAGTGTCAGGTGTACAGCAAAGTGGTTCAGTTATATATATATATATACATTTATCTATTCTTTTTCAAGTTCTGTAATAACCTAAATGGGAAAAGAACTTGTTGGTTTTTAATTAGCATGGTATGGTAAATATTCAAGTAAACTCATTCATAATTTCAGTTGAAAGTTTTTTAGCATACCTCTTCCTAACGTAGATCTGTAGGTTTTTCTTACATCTAGAAATAAAAATCACTCATAATTCTAGCTAAAAGTTTTTTGTGTACCTCATTCTAAGATGGTGCTACATAGTTTTCCATAGTATCATTAAAATCTTATTCCTCTTGGGAAATTAGAAATAGCTTTACAGACTTACTTTTCTCCTGTTCATTCTGTTCCCCAATGCAAAATAGTATTGGAAATAATTTTTTTCAAATTCCCTCCCTCCAAAAAAAAAGAGAGAGAAGTTGTTTATCTGATTATTGAAAATGGAAAAAGACTCTTCTTGGGTTCTCCTTGCAGGGAGGCAGGACCCAGTCCACTCATCTCCTTCTCCGAGGGAAGCACACTTGAGGAAGAGTTCAGTTCACTCCACAAATCCCCATGCACACAGACAGCCCTAAAGCTAGACCTGGCGAACAGGACTAGGAAGTATAGTGTAGATACAGATCTAAGCCACATAACAAAATATAGCTTTTTTTAAAAAATTGAAGCTGATATTTTAATTTATATCTATATGAAACTTGGGTCTGCTTCTCAATTTGGAACTCAGGGGCTAGTAAGGGATGTTTGTAATTATTACCCACAAACCACAATAGAAATTGAAAAATGTGATCTCATTGGCCTGTAACTTAAAATCCCAGAATAAAATTCTATGTGTGCCGCCATCACAGAGCAGGCATGACATGTTCCTTATGCATTTGGGTGGAATTGTGCTGTCCAATATGGTAGCCACTAGCCACACGTGGCTACTGAGTATTTGAAATGTGAGTGGTCTGAATTGAGAGGTGCTGTAAATTTAATAGACACACCAGATTACAAAGACTTGGTTAAAATAAGTATATCTCAATAATTTTTATATTGATATATGTTGACATGGTAATATTTTAGATATATTAGATTAAATAAGATGTATTATTAAATTAATTTTAAGGTTTTCTTTTTTACTTTTTAATGTAGTTTCTAGAAAATTCAAAATTCCACATGTAGCTTAAATTTTATTTTTATTGGACAACACTGAGTTAGAACACTGAAGAAAGTGCTTTTCTTTTTCAAGATGTGGATAATGTCAAGACATAGGAGGTCTTGGGCAAATGTAGTTAAAATAAGGGGACAAAACAAAGAGAATGGAAATCAGTGGCACTGTTATACAATGCCTACAACTAATTCCTATGTTGAAGTTCTATTTGGGGTTAAGTTAATATTTTCTTTGCACTTTACTCTTTGTGATTATACATAGTGTTTCCACTAAAATTCCAATCTCAAAATAGGATTCTGTGTTATTTTTTTGAACCCCAAATAATTAAACTCAAATGAGTTTCTTTATACTTTGAGTAAATAAAAATAATTTTCTCTGTTATAAAGGGCAAAGAGACCAATTTCCCCATTTCTCTCTGTGTGTGTGTGTGTGTGTGTGTGTGTGTGTGTGTGTGTATGTTTCCTTGGAAATGTAGTAAATTTGAGTCCTTATGATAACTTTTGAAATATAGATAAATCTCTTTAGGAATTAAGCCAACTCTCCAGTTTTCACAATGTAGCAATACCTCTAAAGTTGCAGGCCAAATAACTTCCAGATATATCAGAACGTACCTCCAAAATTATCTCAAGTGTTCCTCATGGAATGTATGGGAGAAGGTCAGAAGGTATGGCAAGATAGTGAATCCTTTTTCTATCTTCTTCATTGCTGTATAACGTACGTGAAATTTTGTCCCAACTTCATAGTCACTGTTGCCCTTCATTACGTGCATGTAGATCTGTTAATGCTTACCCTGTATATGTTGTGTTCTCAGTTCTATATATTGAAGGATATTTTTGTTGGCATGATTATGTTATTTCTCTAACATTATTTAAACTATGGGCTGAGTCTGAGCAGATGCAAATCCTTACTGAATATAAATGTTAATCCAGCACTGAGAAATTATGATAGAATGAGCTAAAACTAAAGTGGTTACTTGCTAAAATGATCAGAGTGTTCTAGAAGCTGAGTCAGTCACCATGGTTGCTGGTGAGACACTGGGAAAAGACACATTCAGGATTGATTTTTTTTATTGAAGTATAGTTGATTTACAATATTATATTAGTTTCAGGTGTAAAACATAGAGATTCAGTATTTTTATAGATTATGCCCCATTTAAAGCTATTATCAATATTGGCTATATTCCGTGTGTTGTGCAATATATTTTTTAAAAAAAATTTTAATTTAATTTATTTTTTTATACAGCAGGTCCTTATTAGTCATCAATTTTATACACATCAGTATATAATGTATATACATGTCAATCCCAATTGCTAAATTCATCACACCCCCACCCCCCTGCCGCTTTCCCCCCTTGGTGTCCATACGTTTGTTCTCTACATCTGTGTCTCAATTTCTGCCCTGCAAATCGGTTCATCTGTACCATTTTTCTAGGCTCCACATACATGCGTTAATATACAATATTGGTTTTTCTCTTTCTGACTTACTTCACTCTGTATGACAATCTCTAGATCCATCCACGTCTCAACAAATGACCCAATTTCGTTCCTTTCTATGGCTGAGTAATATTCCATTGTATATGTGTACCACATCTTCTTTATCCATTCGTCTGTCGATGGGTATTTAGGTTGCTTCCATGATCTGGCTATTGAAAATAGTGCTGCAGTGAACACTGGGGTGCATGTCTTTTCTTTTTTTCTTTTTTTGTTAGTTTCTGCTTTATAACAAAGTGACTCAGTTATACATATACATATGTTTCTATATCTCTTCCCTCTTGCGTCTCCCTCCCTCCCACCCTCCCTATCTCACCCCTCTAGGTGGTCACAAACCACCGATCTGATCTCCCTGTGCTATGCGGCTGCTTCCCACTAGCTATTTTATGTTTGGTAGTGTATATATATCCATGCCACTCTCTCACTTTGTCCCAGCTTACCCTTCCCCCTCCCCATATCCTCAAGTCCATTCTCTAGGTCTTTATTCCCGTCTTACCCCTAGGTTCTTCATGACCTTTTTTTTTTTCCCTTAAATTCCATATAATATATGTTAGCATACAGTATTTGTTTTTCTCTTTCTGACTTACTTCACTCTGTATGACAGACTCTATGTCCATCCACCTCACTACAAATATCTCAATTTTGTTTCTTTTTATGGCTGAGTAATATTCCATTGTATATATGTGCCACATCTTCTTTATCCATTCATCCAATGACGGACACTTAGGTTGCTGCCATGTTCTAAGTGTCTATTAGTGTCCTAATAGAGCTGCAATGAACATTTTGGTACATGACTTTTTGAATTATGGTTTTCTCTGGGTATATGCCCAGTAGTGGGATTGTTGGCTTGTATGCTAATTCTATTTTTAGTTCTTTAAGTAACCTCCATACTGTTCTCCATAGTGGCTGTATCAATTTACATTCCCACCAACAGTGCAGGAGGGTTCCCTTTTCCCAACACCCTCTCCAGCACTTGTTGTTTGTAGATTTTCTGATGATGCCCATTCTGACTGGTGTGAGGTGATACCTCATTGTAGTTTTGATCTGCATTTCTCTAATAATTAGTGATGTTGAGCAGCTTTTCATGTGCTTCTTGGCCATCTGTATGTCATCTTGGGAGAAATGTCTATTTAGGTCTTCTGCCCATTTTTGGACTGGGTTGTTTGTTTTTGTAATATTGAGCTGCATGAGCTGTTTATATATTTTGGAGAATAATCCTTTGTCCGTTGATTCGTTTGCAAATATTTTCTCCCGTTCTGAAGGTTGTCTTTTCATCTTGTTTGTGGTTTCCTTTGCTGTGCACAAGCTTTGAAGTTTCATTAGGTCCCATTTTTTTATTTTTGTTCTTATTTCCATTACTCTAGGAGGTGGGTCAAAAAAGCTCTTGCAGTGATTTATGTCAAAGAGTTTTCTTCCTATGTTTTCCTCTAAGAGTTTTATAGTGTCCGGTCTTACTTTTAGGTCTCTAATCCATTTTGAGTTTATTTTTGTATATGGTGTTAGGAAGTGCTCTATTTTCATTCTTTTACATGTAGCTGTCCAGTTTTCCCAGCACCACTTATTGAAGAGACTTTCTTTTCTCCATTGTATATCCTTGCCTCCTTTGTCATAGATTAGTTGACCATAGGTATGTGGGTTTATCTCTGGGATTTCTCTCCTGTTCCATTGATCTATGTTTCTGTTTTTATGCCAGTACCATATTGTCTTGATTACTGTAGCTTTATAGTATAGTCTGAAGTCAGGGAGTCTGATTCCTCCAGCTCCATTTTTTTTCCCTCAAGACTGCTTTGGCTATTCGGGGTCTCTTGTGTCTCCATACAAATTTTAAGATTTTTTTGTTCTAGTTCCATGAAAACTGCCATTGGTAATTTGATAGGGATTGCATTGAATTTGTAGAGTGCTTTGGGTAGTATAGTCATTTTCACAATGTTGATTCTTTGAATCCAAGAACATGGTATATCTCTCCATCTGTTGGTATCATCTTTAATTTGTTTCATCACTGTCTTATAGTTTTCTGCATACAGGTCTTTTGTCTCCCTAGATAGATTTATTCCTAGGTATCTTATTCTTTTTGTTGCAATGGTAAATGGGAGTGTTTCCTTAATTTTTCTTTCTGATTTTTCATCATTAGTGTATAGGAATGCAAGAGATTTCTGTGCATTAATTTTGTATCCTGCAACTTTACCAAATTCATTGATTAGCTCTAGTAGTTTTCTGGTGGCATCTTTAGGATTCTCTATGTATAGAATCATGTCATCTGCAAACAGTGACAGTTTTACTTCTTCTTTTCCAATTTGTATTGTTTTTATTTCTTTTTCTTCTCTGATTGCCTTGACTAGGACTTGCAAATCTGTGTTGAATAAGAGTGGCAAGAGTGGACAACCTTGTCTTGTTCCTGATCTTAGAGGAAATGCTTTCAGTTTTTCACCATTGTGAATGATGTTTGCTGTGGGTTTGTCATTTATGGCCTTTATTATGTTGAGGTAGGTTCCCTCTATGCCCACTTTCTGGAGAGTTTTTATCATGAAAGGGTGTTGAATTTTGTCAAAAGCTTTTTATGCATCCATTGGGATGATAATATGGTTTTTCTCCTTTAATTTGTTAATATGGTGTATCACATTGATTGATTTTCATATACTGAAGAATCCTTGCATTCCTGGTATAAACCCCACTTGATCATGGTGTATGATCTTTTTAATGTGTTGTTGGACTCTGTTTGCTAGTATTTTGTTGAGGAATTTTGCATCTATATTCATCAGTGATATTGGTCTGTAATTTTCTTTTTTGTAATATCTTTTTCTGGTTTTGGTATCAGGGTGATGGTGGCCTCATAGAATGAGTTTGGGAGTGTTCCTTCCTCTGCAATATTTTGGAAGAGTTTGAGAAGGTTGGTGTTAGCTCTTCTCTAAATGATTGATAGAATTCACCTGTGAAACCATCTGGTCCTGGACTTTTATTTGTTGGAAGATTTTTAATCACAGTTTCAATTTCATTACTTGTGATTGGTCTGTTCATATTTTCTATTTCTTCCTGGTTCAGTCTTGGAAGGTTATACCTTTCTAAAAATTTGTCCATTTCTTCCAGGTTGTCCATTTTATTGGCATAGAGTTGCTTGTAGTAGTCTCTTAGGATGCTTTGTATTTCTGCGGTGTCTGTTGTAACTTCTTTTTCATTTCTAATTTTATTGATTTGAGTCCTCTCCCTCTTTTTCTTGATGAGTCTGGCTAATGATTTATCAATTTTCTTCATTTTCTCAAAGAACCAGCTTTTAGATTTATTGATCTTTGCTATTGTTTTCTTTGTTTCTATTTCATGTATTTCTGCTCTGATCTTGATGATTTCTTTCCTTCTGCTAACTTTGGGTTTTGTTTGTTCTTCTTTCTCTAGTTCCTTTAGGTGTAAGGTTAGATTGTTTATTTGAGATTTTTCTTGTTTCTTGAGGTAGGCTTGTATAGCTATAAACTTCCCTCTTAGAACTGCTTTTGCTGCATCTCATAAGTTTTGCATTGTCGTGTTTTCATTGTCATTTTTGTCTAGGTATTTTTTGATTTCCTCTTTTATTTCTTCAGTGATCTCTTGGTTATTTAGTAACGTATTGTATAGCCTCCATGTTTTTTTCCCTGTAATTCATTTCTAATCTCATAGCGTTGTGGTCAGAAAAGATGCTTAATATGATTTCAATTTTCTTCAATTTACTGTGACTTGATTTGTTACCCAAGATGTGATCTATACTGGAGAATGTTCCGTGCGCACTTGAGAAGAAAGTGTAATCTGCTGTTTTTGGATGGAATGTCCTATAAATATCAACTAAATCTATCTGGTCTATTGTGTCATTTAAAGCTTCTGTTTCCTTATTTTCATTTTGGATGATCTATCCTTTGGTGTAAGTGAGGTGTTAAGGTACCCCACTAATATTGCTTTACTGTCAATTTCCTCTTTTATAGCTGTTAGCAGTGCCTTATGTATTGAGGTGCTCCTATGTTGGGTGCATATATATTTATAATTTTTATATGTTCTTCTTGGATTGATCCCTTGATCATTATTTAGTGTCCTTCCTTGTCTCTTGTAACATTTTTTATTTTAAAGTCTATTTTATCTGATATGAGTATTGCTACTCCATCTTTCTTTTGACTTCCATTTACATGGAATATCTTTTTCCATCCCCTCACTTTCAGTCTGTATGTGTTCCTAGGTCTGAAGTGGGTCTCTTGTAGACAGCATATAGATGTGTCTTGTTTTTGTATCCATTCAGCAAGCCTATGTCTTTTGTTTGGAGCATTTAATCCATTCACGTTTAAGGTAATTATCGATATATATGTTCCTATGACCATTTTCTGAATTGTTTTTGGGTTTGTTTTTGTAGGTCCTTTTCTTCTCTTGTGTTTCCCACATAGAGAAATTCCTTTAGCATTTGTTGTAAAGCTGGTTGGTGGTGCTGAATTCTCCTAGCTTTTGCTTGTCTGTAATGCTTTTGATTTCTCTATCGAATCTGAATGAGATCCTTGCCAGGTAGAGTAATCTTGGTTGTAGGTTCTTCCCTTTCATCACTTTAAGTATGTCATGCTACTCCCTTCTGGCTTGTAAATTTTCTGCTGAGAAATCAGCTGTTAAGCTTATGGGAGTTTCCTTATATGTTATTTGTCATTTTTCCCTTGCTGCTTTCAATAATTTTTCTTTGTCTTTAATTTTTGCCAGTTTGATTACTATGTGTCTTGGCATTTTTCTCTTTGGGTTTATCCTGTATGGGACTCTCTGCACTTCCTGGACTTGGGTGGCTATTTCCTTTCCCATCTTAGGGATGTTTTTGACTATAATCTCTTCAGATATTTTCTCTAGTCCTTTCTCTCTCTCTTCTCCTTCTGGGACCCCTATAACGCAATTGTTATTGTGTTTAATGTTGTCCCGAGGTCTCTTAGGCTGTCTTCATTTCTTTTCATTCTGTTTTCTTTATTCTGTTCCACAGCAGTGAATTCCACCATTCTGTCTTCCAGGTCCCTTATCTTCTGCCTCAGTTATTCTGCTATTGATTCCTTCTAGTGTAGTTTTCATTTCAGTTATTGTATTGTTTATCTCTGTGTGTTTGTTATTTAATTCTTCTACATCTTTGTTAAACATTTCTTGCATTTTCTTGATCTTTGCCTCCATTCTTTTTCGAGGTTCTGGATCATCTTCACTATCATTATTCTGAATTCTTTTCTGGAAGGTTGCCTATCTCCACTTAACTTAGTTGTTTTTCTGGGGTTTCATCTTGTTCCTTCATCTGGTACATAGCCCTCTGCCTTTTCATCTTGTCTATCTTTCTGTGAATGTGGTTTTTGTTCCACAGGCTGCAGGATTGTAATTCTTCTTGCTTCTGCTATCTGCCCTGTCGAGGATGAGGCTATCTAAGAGGCTTGTGCAAGTTTCCTAATGGGAGGGACTGGTGCAATATATTCTTGTCACTTATTTATTTTATGTGTAGTTTGTACCTGTTAATTCCATACTCCTATCTTGCCCCTTCCCATTTCCTTCTCCCCACTGGTAACCACTAGTTTGTTCTCAATATCTACATTCATTATTAAACAATTTAAGCTGCAAAGTATTCTGGATTTTACTGAAACCAGTCATTTATCTTACAGTTAATAGAATTAGTACAGAGAAAGCTGAAGTGTCTTAATTAAGGACACATTCCATGTAAAGTAAAATAATTGAATTAGAACCCAGAGTCAAACATCTGTGTAGAATGCTATAGAGATTATTTTTCTTTGAGTCAGTCCTATTTTTCTATAACTTATCTTCTTGATCATAATTAGTAAGTTAAAACTTGGACTTTTCCTCACACTGATGTTCAATAAAGATGGAACATGAAGTGAGAATGAGGTATAGTGAGCAATTGCCACCAGATATCAAAAGAACATTTTCATTTGCCAGTTCATACTGCACTAACATTCTCTCAAAATAACATTCTTACGTTCTGTCTGTGCTCTTTCTGAGTGGATAGGTTATTCTTTTTAATTAGATTTCTTTATGACAGCTCTTACAGATACAATCACTGGATGAATAAGAATCACAATTGTTTTGTCTTCTTCTAGGTTTTTTTGTCTCATTACTCAAATGTCTTTAACTTGACTCTTTCCATGTTTCTTCTAACTTACTAATCTCAACAACGCTTTTGGTTAACGTCAAGAAAAAAACTTCCCCAGTAAAATTTCTTGGAAGATTGAGACAAAGTTGGCCACTCCCTGTATTCCAAACTTCTGAGACTTTAATCTATTCCAAGGGAATTTTCGAAGCATTATAATCAGGTGGTTTAAAATGAAAATCACATTATACTTTGAAACAAAAGACACTATTTACAGGTACAGTTTTATAAATATTCTTGAAGTGGCGGAGTCAAGATGGCATTGTGGGAAGACATGGAGTTAGCATCTGCCCACAACTAGGGCGCCTGCTGGTCACTGGTGGGGGACTCTGATGCCCAAGGAGACGGGAGGAACCCCAAGGTGAACCGGTAGGTTGTAGGGGGACTGAGGGGGAGGAGAAGTGGAGGGCAGACAGAATCGGGATCCCTGAGGCTGGGAGATCAGGAGAGGCAGGTGGGAGGAGCCATCCAGGAGGAGCGGGAGAGGAGCGGAGGGTGATTGCCCCACCCACTCGGGCATAGGGAGCCTGCTGAGCTCCCGGGCCGATCCCCTGCCCTCCAAAGTGCCCTCCAGGCCGCGTAGGTCCTTGGGAGCATAGGAGGGAGACTGGGGAGATCAGGAGAGTCAGGCAGGAGGGCCTCTCCCAGACCAGAGGAGCAGGAGAGGAGAGGAGGGCATTTACCCTGCCCACTCAAGCCAAGGAAGCCTGCTGGGCTCCCAGGTGAGGTCCCCTGCTGTCTGAGACCAGGGATGGGAGGCATGCCTGGGCTCCTTCTGTTCCTTGAGGCTAAGCCCCACCCCCACAGCCCCCAGGGCCTTTTCCAGCCCTGTGGGTCCTGAGCATTGGCCCTGCCCACCACCCAAACCTCGATCTTGCTTAGGCCCTGTGCTCTACAGCCAAGGCCTTACCCCCTGCTTTTTGGTTTTTTTTTTTTTTCCTCCTCCTCTTTTTTACTATTGTGGTACTGTTGTACCTTCCAGTTGTTGATTCATCTACATTTTTATTTTTATATTCTTCCTAACATATCTGTTAGTTTCCTAGTCTAATTTTATTTTTTACTTTGTTATTGTTTTTGGTTTTTATGCCACCCAGGCAGCTTGTGTGATCTTGGTTCGGGAGCCTGGGGTTGGGCCGAAGCTGCTTGGGTGGGAGCTCTGAGTCTGAACCACTGGACTAACAGAGAACCTCAGACCCCAGGGAATATTCATTGGAGTGAGGTCTCATGGAGTTTCTCATCTCAGCACCAAGACCCAGCTCTACCCAATAGCCAACAAACCCCAGAGTTGGAAATCTCAGGCCAAACAACCAGTAAGGCAGGAACACAATCCCACTCATAAAAAATATAAAAAATAAAAAATAAATGAGATGGCAAGAAAATATGCCACAGATGAAGGAGCAAGATAAACACCTATAAGAGTAAATAAATGAAGAGGAAATAGGCAAGCTACCTGAAAAAGAATTCAGAATAATAATAGTAAAGATGATCCAGAATCTCGGAAATAGAATGGAGGCATGGATTAAGAAAATACAAGAAATGTTTAAAAATGATCTAGAAGAACTAAAGAACAAACAAACAAAGATGAACAACATAATAAATGAAAAATACACTAGAAGGAATCAATAACAGAATAACTGAGGCAGAAGAACGAATAAGTGAGCTGGAAGACAAAATGATGGAAATAACTGCCAAGGAGCAGAATAAAGAAAAAAGAATGAAAAGAATGGAAGACAATCTCAGAGACCTCTGGGACAACAATAAATGCACCAACATTCAAATTATAGGGGTCCTAGAAGAAGAAGAGAAAAAGAATTGGTTTTTCGTTATAGTTGAAAACTTCCCTAACATGGGAAAGGAAATAGTCACCCAAGTCCAGGAAGCACAGAGACGCCCATATAGGATAAACCCTAGGAAAAACACACCAAGACACATATTAATCAAACTAACAAAAGTTAAATTCAAAGAAAAAATATTAAAAGCAGCAAGGGAAAAACAAAAAGTAACACACAAAGGAATCCCCATAAGGTTATCAGCTGAGTTTTCAGTGGAAACTCTGCAGGCCAGAAGGGAGTGGCAGGATATACTTAAAGTGATGAAAGAGAAAAACCTACAACCAAGATTACTCTACCCAGCAAGGATCTCATTCAGATTCGATGGAGAAGTCAAAAGATTTTAAGACAAGCAAAAGCTAAGAGAATTCAGCACCACCAAACCAGCTTTACAACAAATGCTAAAGAAACTTCTCTAAGTGGGAAACACAAGAGTAGAAAAAGGCCCACAAAAACAAACCCAAAACAATTAAGAAAATGGTAATAGAAACATACATATCGATAATAACCTTGAATGTAAATGGATTAAATGCCCCAGCGTAAAGACACAGACTGGCTGAATGGATAAAAATATTCTCAAGGGGCACTTAATGAAAAAATACCAAGTAGAATATATTTATTCAAAAATATGGGATCCCCTAGCTCAAAGAAACTGTTTGACATTCTTTGGTATTTAAGATATATCATTCTTACATAGCTAACTTCATTGGGATTCACCACAAAATGCTTGTGTAAATGGAAATGATTTTTATTAAGGAGAAATAATATATTTTCAATGTATTTGAAAACTACAGAAAATTGAACAGCCATATAGACATATTTTTTCCCCAGGACACAATCTGTACTTCTTTCAAAGTATTAAAGGAAGAAAACTACAATGCAACATAAAATTTCCTTACTGCATAATAAGCCAGCTGGCTTTACATTAGGGCCATTTTAAATATATCTACTTTTATCAGTGTAAGCCTGTCTCCTCATAGGATCAAAAAGGACCTAAAGGAATTAGTGTCCATGTGCAAACGTTACTGACTTCTTAGTTGAATTTTGCAACAAGAATTCATTTCATATAACCTGGATCTTCATGGTTCATTCAGAAAAGTAGGCAAACATCTGTTCAAGGAAGTCATTAAGAAATGGATGGAATTCTGTTGCTATTTACACATCTGGAATTTAGTACCAGACACTGATTTAGAAATACTTCATACTTATCCCATAGTATTAGATTACTTTAGGATTGGGCCATATTTCTATCATGACTTCATCTAAGCAAGAATTTATGGGCATCTTTAAACCAATGAAGCATCAAAAAATTTCCTGATATAAATATAAATAAATTTAATAAGGTTCTGGTATGTCCCTGAAAGCACACTTGACTTTTTTTACCTCCATCACCTCAGACCACATCTTGTTATTCACCTATTTATTGCCTCTGCCAAGAGAACATTGTCAGTACCCCATTGCCAAAACCTGGCTCTTGGAGCAATGAGTGAGCATTTTTATTATTATTTTAATAATTTAAAGAAAGTTTTAGATTTTATTCATATTTTTTGTGGAGTAAGCAAATGTTCATATTTAAAACTGATATTTTTCAGAGCAAGGTTTCAGTTTTTTCCTCATTCTGTTTAAGTTTTCTTGCTTTTGTTGCAAGAAGAATTCACTGTCCTTAATAGTTCTGCACATGCTCTTGGAAACCAAAAAAGAATTTATCATGTTGTACATTTAAATTATTTTTTAATCTACTTAGGATTAAATTGGTATCAGTTCTGTGTACATGCACAGAGTAGATAAGAGAGAAATGTGTTGGATACTCAGGCAATTGATCCACCTAATTAAGGATCATTGTTCATCATTTTCCTTCTGCAGCAGACTCACCTCCAACACACTTTGTACTGGTATAGCAACCCCCTTTGTTTTCATTCTAGACACAGAGAGTTGGTTTATAAGAAAGGAACTGCTGGTGACAGGTTTGATCTGAATTACTTTTTAACCAGGTTGCTCATGCCATTTAAAAATAAAAAATGTGTTTATTTTTAATAATGAATTATTTTTCTAGGAATTTCAGAAGATTCACATGTCTAATATTTCCTCATTACACAATTTATTTTCTCATTGTTTAAAAACTAAGTTGTATACTCTCCTCAATTACTATTCTTTCATTTATTCAATAAATATTTACTGTATACCTAATATGTCATGTACTATGCTAGGGCACTAGACATAAAATCTTAAGTAAGATATACAGTCCCTGCTGTCCAGAAACTTATTGATTAGATGAGGCAGACATTAATCAAATGATTATGTAAATTAACATATCTTAAACTGTGATTAATTGTGTTGAATAAAGTTAGTGGGGTAATGAAAGTGAATAATGGGAAAATTTTAATTTATTTATCAGATCAAGGAAAACTTTCCTTAGAATGTGATATATGAGCTGGAAATTGAAACGTAAGTAGTATTTAATTAGTTAAAGAGAAATCTTTCCAGAGAAAGTGGCACACATAAAGATCTTGGAGTAAGTAAGACTCAAAAATGTTCAACTTCACCAAGGCATTTAAAGTGAGGAGAAGAATGGAACACTTTGTGTCTGGGGAGGTAGGGGGTGGCTGATCATAAAGAGCTTTGCAAGCCTAAATCATGGATTTTGGTCTCTATTCTAAAAGCAAAATTATTGAAATAATGTATGCAGGTGAGGAACATAACCCTTCCTGCATTTTTAGGTCACTGGCTGCAATATGATGTGTGGGTTGAGGGTTGGGGGTGGCTAGCTGTGATGTAGGAAAAATAGATTGTGGTAGCTTGGACTAAGATGGAAGTAGCAGAAAGACAAGAAAATGTATAGATTTGAGACATATTTTTGAGGTTATCTACTAGAGATGCAGTAGATATTGGTGAGAGATTTCAAGGATAATTTAGCATCTTGGTTTATACAGTGGAATAATCTCAGTGGCATAAACTGAGATAGAAAATACAAGAAGGAGAATTAGTTTGAGATGGAGTAGACAATGTGTTCTTGACAGATTAACTTTAATTAAAATAGTCTAGTAGAGATTTGGCTCAGTTGGATATTGGCTCAGAGACAAAATCTTGGCTAAAAGTTAATTTAAAATAAATTATTGTATAGATTCTAATATACTTGTGTAACCACAGTTTTACTAAGACAGAATAGAGCAAGGAGTAAAGAAAGCCTATAATAAAATTTGAGAAACTCTTGAATAAAGAAAAGCAAAGGAAACTTCAGAAACAGAGTAGTAAAACAAAGAGACTATGCATCAGAAGAGGCAAGATAGAGAGTGCTTCAAGAACAAAATTGCCAAAAGTGTTAAGGGCTCCTAAGAATCAACTAAGATAAATATTGAACCATCGCCTTCATTTAGTGAAGTGGAAGTCATTGGTCTATTTACGAGGAGTCATTTTGGTGGTGTGATGGAGATAGAAGCCAGTTATTTGGAGTAAGGATTAAGCAGGAAGTGAGAATATTACTTGGATTAAGGCATACATTTGATGGATTTTACCTTTCAGATAATCTGAGATTTAAGTGGTGAAGAAAATGCGATCTTGGATCAAGAGGAGGTGTCGTTGTTATTGCCATTATAGTTATTGCTATTTGGGGGGTGAGTTTTTGAGAAGAGATTTTTTATCATACTTAAGTGCTGATTAAAAAGTTAATTTTCAAAAGGGAGTTGTTGGTTCAGGAAAGAGAAATTTTACTTTATAGAATTAAATCCCAACCCTGGCTACCTAAAATCACTAGAGGGAGGGCACTTTCTAAAATTTCCCATACCTTGGCTCCATCCTGAGATGTTCTGATTAAATCAGTCTGATGTAGTACCAGGGCATTTGCAGTTTTTTTAGAACTCCCCAGCTGATTCTAATGTGTAGCCATGATAAAGAAACATAGCTCGGGGCTTCCCTGGTGGCGCAGTGGTTGAGAGTCCACCTGCCTATGCAGGGGACACAGGTTCATGCCCCGGTCCGGGAAGATCCCACATGCTGCGGAGCCGCTGGGCCCATGAGCCAGGGCTGCTGAGCCTGCGTGTCCGGAGCCTGTGCTCCGCAACGGGAGAGGCCACAACAGTGAGAGGCCCGCGTACCACAAAAAAAAAAAAAAAAAAAAAAAAAAAAGAAGAAGAGAAAGAAACATAGCTCTATAGTAGCACTGTCCAAAAGACTTTTGTGACACATGATCCTGAAAATATTCTATATCTGTGCTGTCCAATATGCAGTGGCTGCTAGCTTCTTGTGACTACTGAGTGTTTGTGTCTATGGCTAGGGCAAATGAGGAACTAAATTTTTATTTAATTTTAATTAATTTATATTTAAATTCAAATAACCACATGTGTGATCCAGTTCTATAGTGCCAATTTTCCACAGTGGAGAGGGGTCAATTGTTCATACCAAATACGGTGGACTGGTCTTAGGTAGAAAAGATGAATGTTGATTATGTAAAATCAGCTGGTTGTCTTAATAATTCATCCTTTAAAAATAAGAAAAATATGGACATGCCAGATGCTTCGCCCTCAATCAGAAAGCACACACACAGTTTGCTTAAAAAGCAAAGAATGCGAATCAAAAGAAGGCTGTTTTACAGGCTTGTCGGGAGTCACCTCTGTTCTAAGTTTGGGGGCCCCCAATGAATGTATCAATTCTTAACAGAGATTTGTTATTTGGAAGAGCAGTAGATGCAGAAGGTGGTTGAATATTTAAGCATGATCATACAAGGGAGGAAAGATTTTCTGTCTATCCTCCTAGGTTCAATTGCTGGGGCTATGAAATAAACTGATAAAAGGCAGATTAACAGGATAAGAGGTATACAAATTTATTATTTTTTAATATTACATGCACAGGGGCATCACAGGCAAAAAAGTGAATACCCAAGAAAGCAGTGAGATTTGAGGGCTTATATACCATGTTAATAGAAGAAAGGGAAGGGAGATGTAGGCAACTTAGGAAAGAGTAAATAATTTTTAGGAAAAATAAGTGCGCCCCTAGTAAAATAGATGGGTGATAGAATAGTTTGTGACAAAGTTTGTCTGAATGTGATGCTGACTTACTTCTAGTCTCCTCTTCCATGATAAGAGTCAACCTTCTGTGGTTAATGAAACACCCGGGGAGGAATTTACCACAATTAAATTTCTTCCGGAGGATCTGTCTTTAGGGAAAAAAAGGGGAGTTCAGAGAAAGCCTCTTCTTGCATGTTCTGTTTTGCAAGTGGCTTCAGCTCAAAATAATCAATATGTCATGCAGCTATTTTCAGGTTGCATGTCCTGAGCTTCTTCAATCCCAAACCAAGTAAACTATCATCTAAGGTGTAATTTTTATGAAGCAAAAATGGAAACCTGAAATATACCTCCATAAAAATTCTCTCTAATATTCTTTTTTTCTCTAAAATAAATACAAAATTCCTGTCTTACTTTCTCAGCTTTCGTTTTCCTAGGGTAATTTTGTGAAACCTCTTTTAACTTCAGTGTTTTACTTACAGATAAATTTCCTGATCTGGAGTTACAAGTAGAATAGTTATGGAAAAGAACATATTGTACCTATTGAACAGTACAGCACAGTAGTTAAGAGGGTGAAATTTAGATCTAGTGTTAATAAGTTCAAATCCCATATCCTCTTACCAACTGTATGACCATGGGAAAATTATTTAATATTTCCTGGCCACCATCTATTCATATAAAATTGGAAATAATGCTAACAATCTCACAGTTTTTTTCAAGATATACTTGTCACATACAACTTGATACATGTAAGACAAACTGTGTCTAGTATATAGCAAGTACTTGTTAATGTTTCTATTTATCCAGATAAATCTTTACTGCTGATCAATGTTACTTGAAAATCCACCTTGAAAATTTACTTTAAATAAAGGTTTTAATTCCTAATAAATACCATTTCTACCTAAGCCCTAACTTAATAATTTAAATCATTATAAACATTGTCTTTTTATGTGAACAAGAGTTTTGAACAAAGACGTACTATGCAGTTATAAATATTGCCATAAAAGATGTGCTCTCTGCACCCAAGAAAATATAGAATGAATAATACACTCAAGACAAATTAATAAAACACTCCTTCTTCAAGGTCTGTTGTAAACTGTCCTCATTCTATGAGGTTGTCCTCTTCTGCATGGATAGAGTTGGCTCAGAGACATTAATTCTGTTTATTTTAGCGCATAGGAAGGAAAAAAGGAGTAAAGTGCAAGAATGTGGACCATAACTCTCACATGTCACTTTTCTTCACATCCAAGTGGCTGGAACTTCGTCACGTGCCCACATGTAAGTGCCATGTGCTCAGTTAAAAGTCAGGGGGTGGGCTTCCCTGGTGGCGCAGTGGTTGAGAGTCCACCTGCCGATGCAGGGGACACGGGTTCGTGCCCTGACCCAGGAAGATCCCACATGCCGCGGAGCGGCTGGGCCCGTGAGCCATGGCTACTGAGCCTGCGCGTCTGGAGCCTGTGCTCCGCAACGGGAGAGGCCACAACAGTGAGAGGCCCGCGTACCGCAAAAAAAAAAAAAAAAAAGTCAGGGGGTTCGAGCTTCCCTGGTGGCGCAGTGGTTGAGAGTCCGCCTGCCTATGTAGGGGACGCGGGTTCGTGCCCTGGTCCGGGAGGATACCACGTGCCACGGAGCGGCTGGGCCCGTGAGCCGTGGCCGCTTGGCCTGCGCGTCCGGAGCCTGTGCTCAGCAACGGGCGAGGCCACAGCAGTGAGAGGCCCACGTACCGCAAAAAAAAAAAAAAAAAAAGTCAGGGGGTTCAATAACTGAAAGACGATTATCTGGCATTACCAATATACAATAATTGTAATTTGTGTGGTATAAGTATAGGTGGAATGAGGAAGAAAAGTTAGCAGTGAAAAGGAAGGAAGGAAGGAAGAAAAGAAGGAAGGAAAGGAAAAATATATTTATTTTTTATAAATAAAGAGTATAAGATTTTACCTGAAAATTATTTTATTTATGAAAATTCAGAGTGAGGACATCAATTACGGATTAAATTATATATATATATATATATATATATATATATATATATATATATATATATATATATATATATGCAAAAAGGTAGAAATTTGTCTGCATTTGACACCTGGGTAAGACTTGGAAAATTCAAGGGAAAATAAGAAGGGTTTTCTAAAGGAAAACAAAGAACAAATGGTGAAAAAATATATATGTTATCTGAATGATGGGAACATCAGTATGGCTCTAATGGAAAAGGAATATTAAAAGTCATTCAGGGAAGCTTAAACTTAGCATGTAATGAATTTGGAATGAAATAAGAAACAATTGTGTTTTTAAGAAAGAGTGATTTAATACAAGCATTCTTTTTAAAAAAATTTTATTTCATTGAAGTATAGTTGATTTATAATGTTGTGTTAATTTCTGCTGTACAGCAAAGTGAGATATATATATGTGTGTGTGTGTGTGTGTGTATTCTTTTCATATTCTTTTCCATTATGGCTTATCACAGGATATTGAATATAGTTCCTTGTGCTATACAGTAGGACCTTGCTGTTTATCCATTCCATATGTAATAGTTGGCATCTGCTAATCCCAAACTCCCAATCCATCCCTTCCCATCCCGCCTCCCCCTTGGCAACCACAAGTCTATTCAATAGAAGCATTCTTTAAGAATATCCAAAGGCGAACAAATGCAGGATCGATTTGGAGAGGAAAGGGATAGAGTCAGAATTTAAGATGAGGAGATTCATAAAGGGCGCCAAAGATAAGGCAGGGCTGGAGGAATGGAAACGAAGGGATATTACAAAGGATGTTTCTAAGGAGGAATTGCAACCTTTGATACTTTGTATGGCTTAGGCACCATGTATTCTGAAGTCATAGAGATCTTCTGGGCACATGAAGGAATTGGGTCTAAGGAGAAGTGGACAGAAGCCCACAATCCTTGAAGTCAGTGAATGGCAAAATATTTCATTTACAGAAATTTTGCTGAGGAACATTAAAATCGATTATCTTTTACTTCAGTGGTACTTCTTCCTGCCTGAGGAATATTATCTCAGCTTCTAAGGACAAGAATAAGTGTGAGAAAAAACAAAATTTTATTAAAGAAGTGGCTTAAGTTAAAAAAATAGCGTCTTCATTGATATTCAGGATTTCATCAGCCCCAGAACAGTGAGAATGGAACTTGGGCTTTCTTCTTTAAAATAAGCAATCAAATACTTCAAATTCTAAAGAAATTAAGATATAAACTTAGCCTTTTAAGTCATCCAGTGATAATATTATTTCAATATTATGAACTAAGTTACAACTAAAATTTAAAATAAAGCATATGGCATTGATTATTTACAACAGAATATTATTTCTTTTGTTTGAGAAGAAAAGATTCTAAGTATAATCTGAATATCAAGTAGAGTAGCTCTGCCACAGAAATACATTAATGAATTAAAATGAATTAATTATTGTATTTAAGAAAAATACAATTACAGCATCCTTACCTTTGAAGCTTCAGGCACTTCACCACCTTTAGAATTAAGAGTTAATTAGGAATCTAAAATTAAAATTGCTTCATTAATACAGGTTTCATTATTTTTCAAAGGAGAATTGTTAGATCTTTTATTGATACTGTTGCTTTTGAATAACATGATTGGCATAAATTACTGTTACAATTTGAGGTATTTTCACACTAACTAATGGCCTCAATTTGCCTTGGAGTTTTAACTATTTGATGACAAAACATAAAGAAAAATACACATTTAGAAATAAAAGAAGAAGGAAGGGAAAGAAGGAAGGAAATAAGGAAAAAGAATAAAATCAAGTTATTTGGATGATTTCAAATTAGTGAGAGGAAAAAAAAAAAAAGTCAGACAAACAACTCACCAGGAAGAGAAACTCCAAGATATCAAACACAATGAAAAGCAGTGATGAAAAAGGCAAGGAATTTTACTGGAAACACAGGACTTACCTGAAAGTACAAATGCTAAACAGTGAGCCTCTCAGACATTTTCCACCACCTGTCTCTCAAAACACCAGCTGCCAGATTTCTCAGAAGAAACTGGGCCAAGAGAATAAAATCCATAGAGATTAAAACGTGGTGGTCAGAAAAACAAAAACAAAAACAACTTAAGTCCTGTCCAATTTCTCTACAATAATGTCTAAAATCCAAAAGCCAAACCTTTCTTATAGAATTTCTAATCAACTCTTTTGTCTTCATTCTTAAATGTGAATTGGCATCCCAAGATCACCATGGTTCAAAGGAACAAGCAACAACAACAAATAGCACACATAGACCCAAGAATGCATTAATCAAGAAAGAGGATGGCATGGAATCAAGGAAATACCCAAGATGATACCAGTCATGTAGTTGACAAATAGGGCAAATCAGTTTGCCTTGAATTTATAGGAAAGGGCCAACAAATGTCAGTGATAAAATAATACAGTAGGTGTGTTTATCCATTCTGAGAGCAATTGCACATTTCTGTCACAGTCTGGAGAAGAAATACCTGGATAGAAACCAAATAAGTAAATAACTAAATAGGAAACATGAGGCAACTTTCTAACTCTGGAAGAGTAGTTCAAAAAAAAAAAGAAAAGAAAACGGAAATGCAATTATAATTTACTATATGGTCCTGCTATGAACCATATCTACAAAGTTATAATAAAGATAATTAATTCAATCATATTAGATTATATAACTGTCAGTATATTAGCTCCTAAGGGTAGGGGTAGGGGTTGAGAATGTGGTAGTGTTGAAATTTTGAGACCTAATCTATTTTTTTCCACAACCAACAGATAGCTTATTAAATCTTCCAAATTCAATAGATATAATGTAAATTTTTTAAATAAAAATATCTGAGGAGGGCTTCCCTGGTGGCGCAGTGGTTGAGAGTCTGCCTGCTGATGCAGGGGACATGGGTTCGTGCCCCGGTCCGGGAAGATCCCACATGCCGCGGAGCGGCTGGGCCCGTGAGCCATGGCCGCCGAGCCTGCGCAACCAGAGCCTGTGCTCCACAACTGGAGAGGCCACAACAGTGAGAGGCCCGCATACCACAAAAGAAAAAGAAAAAAAAAAAACCCTGAGGAAATGATTCAGAAGAATGGAGGTAAATTCAAAAAAGAAACATTTTCAAGTATGGAAATTTGTTTTCCTGGGAAATTGAGAATCTGGAGAGGGCACAGGTAAAAAGTGTGGTTGGGGGGGCACTGGTTTTCATTTTAAGCATTAGGGTTGCATTTGACTCTTTAATGAATATGTATTACTTTGATTTTAAAAAAGTAATGGGTATAAACTTCCTGCTTCTGGTCTGGTATGTAAGGACCTTGAAAGTTATCACTCTGTTCTAACAAGAAGTAAACATCTGAACAAATTGAAAAATCAACAGCTCTTAGATCTGTCAGAGAAGTGAGATCACAAGGCAAAGCACTGCCCCCCAAATTGGAGAGATGGATACTGGAGCAGAAACCCATGAGCTGAAACCTCTGCAGGAACAAATATAAGTGTAGTAAAATCTAAACTAAAACTGAAAATTTCTGGGGGCTCAGGGTGGATAAGTCTGAGAGTTAAAAACTCCAGAGGTGAGACCAATCTTAACTTCCAGCAGGAGGAGGGGAAACATAACCATTTTGAAACATGCCAGAGCATTCTGTTCTTTTTAACAAGGCCTACCCTCAGGAGAACCTAGTTAACTAGAGCCTAACCTATAGGAGTTTTATCAAAGCCTAACCAACCTGAGGGAAGGGTATTGCCCAATTCCAGCCCACTCTAGCCATCCTGTCCCACCTAAGGATGTGGAGGGCTGGGGGTTGGATTGAGAAGCACATGGCAAGTTCATGGTCCAGAGGCACAGACTAACCAAAACATGGAAACCTAATCTTAGGACCATAAGATACTTCCCCTCCCCTGACCCTTAGCAACACACCACTAAAGGCTTATTTACCAGAGTTCCTTTGACCTAGTATATCATATCTGGCATTCAACAAAAAAATCACAAAGCATATTAAAATGCAAGAAGTAATGAGTGAATTATTTTGATCAAAATAGCTGAACAGAGTCTATTTTAGGTAGTTTTATAGCTTACAACATCTATATAATCCAGTGATGAGAGAATAAAGTGAGACAACACATCTGATCAATTTGGTATCAGTGGATCCTAAAAAAGGAGAGCAGCTGTTTAATCAGATGTACAAGAGCAAATTAATTGCTAGTGAATTATCAAATCATTTTTTGTCCATAATATTTGACCCAATACCAGATAAATATTTGTCTTTAGTCCATACTTTATAATAGTGGTATATAATGGAGAAATAAAAGAGCAACATCATCTTCCTTAAAATATTTAATCAAAGGTATTTAAAAATCCTAATTTTCTTCTCACATCCCCACAAGGAATACATCCAGCATATTAGGAACACACACACACACATACACACACACACACACAATTAATATTTAAGAAACATTTATTAAGGAAGCTCTTTGCCAGAATCTTATTATTTATTAGAATTGAAATCAAAACATAGCAAAAGTGATACTTTGGCCTAAGGTCTAGCAATAGGAATTAATATTTTTCTCTCCATATATTTCCAGAAGCACAAGATTATAAGTCATTCAGGTCTTGGCCCAACTTCAGATGTTAACATAAAAACAGTGTGAATTATTCAGAGCTCCAGAATTTAGGTTATCTTTAACTTTTTCCATTTCTTTCTTTAGGACATTGTGTCTTACAAATCTGGAATTCATTACATAAAAGATTCTCAAGCTACCTCATGTTCTTTTAGGGATGTAATGAATGTCTTGTTTTTCTCCTTTCTGAAACACCATCTTCATAGGGCATGTTGCTTCTTATAAATATAACTTCCAGTCAGATGTTTATTTTACAGTGACCAGTAAGAACCAATCATAAATATTACCAGCTAAATGGAAGGCTCTAGCTACACTTTTACTTTACACAAGAATGGGAGTTTTGCATTCACTTGAGCCCTTGAAGAGCTCTTGGATCTTAATAAATATTGAATGGCCAAATTGCCCATAAATTTAAGACGTAGTGATTTGTTTAAGATTGGACATTGTACATATGTGTATTCCTAGGCAAAAAAAAAAAAAAAAAAATCACTTGAAAAAATAACTCTCCTATCAGCAGCAGAAATAGCTAACATTTATTGAATTTACTATGTGCCAGGCAGCCTTAGG